>NC_064643.1:359648464-362048464 GCF_023864345.2 Schistocerca serialis cubense
GGTGTTGATCTACGTAGGCAGAGATACGTTCTGTGGGGGCTTGGTAACCAGCTACAATGGGGCGGCCGAGATGATTGGGTTTGTGGATTTTAGGAAGAAGGTAGAAGGTAGGGGTGCGGAGTGTCGGTGGGGTCAGGAGGTTGATGGAGTCAGGTGAAAGGTTTTGTAGGGGGCCTAAGGTTCTGAGGATTCCTTGAAGCTCCGCCTGGACATTGGGAATGGGGTTACCTTGGCAAATTTTGTATGTGGTGTTGTCTGAAAGCTGACGCAGTCCCTCAGCCACATACTCCCGACGATCAAGTACCACGGTCGTGGAACCCTTGTCCGCCGGAAGAATGACGATGGATCGGTCAGCCTTCAGATCACGGATAGCCTGGGCTTCAGCAGTGGTGATGTTGGGTGTAGGATTAAGGTTTTTTAAGAAGGATTGAGATGCAAGGCTGGAAGTCAGAAATTCCTGGAAGGTTTGGAGAGGGTGATTTTGAGGAAGAGGAGGTGGGTCCCGCTGTGACGGAGGTCGGAACTGTTCCAGGCAGGGTTCAATTTGGATGGTGTCTTGAGGAGTCGGATCATTAGGAGTAGGATTAGGATCATTTTTCTTCGTGGCAAAGTGATACTTCCAGCAGAGAGTACGAGTGTAGGACAGTAAATCTTTGACGAGGGCTGTTTGGTTGAATCTGGGAGTGGGGCTGAAGGTGAGGCCTTTGGATAGGACAGAGGTTTCGGATTGGGAGAGAGGTTTGGAGGAAAGGTTAACTACTGAATTAGGGTGTTGTGGTTCCAGATTGTGTTGATTGGAATTTTGAGGTTTTGGAGGGAGTGGAGCTGGAAGTGGGAGATTGAGTAGATGGGAGAGACTGGGTTTGTGTGCAATGAGAGGAGGTTGAGGTTTGCTGGAAAGGTTGTGAAGGGTGAGTGAGTTGCCTTTCCGGAGGTGGGAAACCAGGAGATTGGATAGTTTTTTGAGGTGGAGGGTGGCATGCTGTTCTAATTTACGGTTGGCCTGTAGGAGGATGCTCTGAACAGCCGGTGTGGATGTGGGAGAGGAAAGATTAAGGACTTTTATTAAGGATAGGAGTTGACGGGTGTGTTCACTGGCTGAGTTGATGTGTAGGTGGAGGATTAGGTGGGTGAGGGCAATGGATTGTTCAGTATGGAACTGGTATAGGGACTGATGGAAGGAAGGGTTGCCCTCTCTTCTCGATATCCTCTCTTCTCGTCATCCGCCAGGCCTCAATCTCCGCTAATTTCAAGTTGCCGCCACTCATATCTCACCTGTCTTTCAACAACTTCCTTGCCTCTACACTTCTGCCTCAACTGACATCTCTGCCCAAACTCTTTGTCTTTAAATATGTCTGCTTGTGTCTGTATGTGTGGATGGATATGTGCGTGTGTGCGAGTGTATACCTGTCCTTTTTTCCCCCCTAAGGTAAGTCTTTCCGCTCCCGGGATTGGAATGACTCCTTACCCTCTCCCTTAAAACCCACTTCCTTTCGTCTTCCCCTCTCCTTCCCTCTTTCCTGATGAGGCAACTGTTTGTTGCGAAAGCTTGAATTTTGTGTGTATGTTTGTGTTTGTTTGTGTGTCTATCGACCTGCCAGCGCTTTTGTTCGGTAAGTCACCTCATCTTTGTTTTTATATATAAATTTTTCCCACGTGGAATGTTTCCTTCCATTATATTGATATCACTAATTTGAATCCAACAATTACATTTGTTATTGTCACTGTTACATTTCGAAATCTTTTCTGTCGTCTTATTTTCCTCCTCCTGTTTTTGCCAGTAGTTTCACTTTGTATTCACCTTCTCCTTTTTACCGTAATCTGCTAAACTATTTTATCCCGCCTATATATATACTCAATAATACGTAACCCACTTCCAAACCATAACCAAAAAAATATTTTTTTTTTGCCGCTTTCAGCACTACCGCCTCTATAATATCCACCGTTTCTAGTTCACAAACAGCTCCTTTCACCTTTTAAACAACCATTTCGGCCAGTTCTAATAACTTTCGCTTTATTTCCATTTCCGTTTTTCCCACATCACTGATCATTTTTAGCCGCTTCCCACAGGTTTTAACGCCATTATTTCTTCGTCAGACAATTGTTAGCCTCATTTTCATAATCTGCCACCACAATACCACTCCTTTTAATATACTACACGCAGTTTTTTCGAAATTTTCCCGAATTTCTCCGTCCTTTAACGTGTTTTGGCGGCAACACAACCACCTAACCTTTATGCACATCGTTGTCTACCAACCCAAGTCCAACATAGCCCAGCTGTAACCAACACCTTTTCGCCTTTTTTCATTCCAGATCTCCAGTTTCTTTCCGGTTCACCTTTATCTCTCCCCATATATTTTTATTTTCATTTTCATTTCACCTCACCTCATGTTACTTTCCACCTTCTAATACCATGTCACCCTCACAACACCCCCACAATGACCCCATTAAGTTTTATTTACATTCCATCCGCAAACATGCCTTCGCCCTAGCCAGATTACGCTCGCATATTTTATTTTCTCAGGCTTGTCTGACATTTGGCATTACCCCCAAAGGCCTCACACTCAAAGTTCCCATCTCTGGCTGCAACCCTTCCTTCCATCAGTCCCTATACCAGTTCCAAACTGAACAATCCATTGCCCTCACCCACCTAATCCTTCACCTACACATCAACTCAGCCAATGAACACACCCGTCAACTCCTATCCTTAATAAAAGTCCTTAATCTTTCCTCTCCCACATCCACACCGGCTGTTCAGAGCATCCTCCTACAGGCCAACCGTAAATTAGAACAGCATGCCACCCTCCACCTCAAAAAACTATCCAATCTCCTGGTTTCCCACCTCCGGAAAGGCAACTCACTCACCCTTCACAACCTTTCCAGCAAACCTCAACCTCCTCTCATTGCACACAAACCCAGTCTCTCCCATCTACTCAATCTCCCACTTCCAGCTCCACTCCCTCCAAAACCTCAAAATTCCAATCAACACAATCTGGAACCACAACACCCTAATTCAGTAGTTAACCTTTCCTCCAAACCTCTCTCCCAATCCGAAACCTCTGTCCTATCCAAAGGCCTCACCTTCAGCCCCACTCCCAGATTCAACCAAACAGCCCTCGTCAAAGATTTACTGTCCTACACTCGTACTCTCTGCTGGAAGTATCACTTTGCCACGAAGAAATATGATCCTAATCCTACTCCTAATGATCCGACTCCTCAAGACACCATCCAAATTGAACCCTGCCTGGAACAGTTCCGACCTCCGTCACAGCGGGACCCACCTCCTCTTCCTCAAAATCACCCTCTCCAAACCTTCCAGGAATTTCCGACTTCCAGCCTTGCATCTCAATCCTTCTTAAAAAACCTTAATCCTACACCCAACATCACCACTGCTGAAGCCCAGGCTATCCGTGATCTGAAGGCTGACCGATCCATCGTCATTCTTCCGGCGGACAAGGGTTCCACGACCGTGGTACTTGATCGTCGGGAGTATGTGGCTGAGGGACTGCGTCAGCTTTCAGACAACACCACATACAAAGTTTGCCAAGGTAACCCCATTCCCAATGTCCAGGCGGAGCTTCAAGGAATCCTCAGAACCTTAGGCCCCCTGCAAAACCTTTCACCTGACTCCATCAACCTCCTGACCCCACCGACACCCCGCACCCCTACCTTCTACCTTCTTCCTAAAATCCACAAACCCAATCATCTCGGCCGCCCCATTGTAGCTGGTTACCAAGCCCCCACAGAACGTATCTCTGCCTACGTAGATCAACACCTTCAACCCATTACATGCAGTCTCCCATCCTTCATCAAGGACACCAACCACTTCCTTGAACGCCTGGAATCCTTACCCAATCTGTTACCCCCGGAAACCATCCTTGTAACCATTGATGCCACGTCCTTATACACAAATATTCCGCACGTCCAGGGCCTCGCTGCGATGGAGCATTTCCTTTCACGCCGATTACCTGCCACCCTACCTAAAACCTCTTTCCTCATCACCTTAGCCAGCTTCATCCTGACCCACAACTTCTTCACTTTTGAGGGCCAGACATACCAACAATTAAAGGGAACAGCCATGGGCACCAGGATGGCCCCCTCGTACGCCAACCTATTCATGGGTCGCTTAGAGGAAGCCTTCTTGGTTACCCAAGTCTGCCAACCCAAAGTTTGGTACAGATTTATTGATGACATCTTCATGATCTGGACTCACAGTGAAGAAGAACTCTTGAATTTCCTCTCCAACCTCAACTCCTTTGGTTCCATCAGTTTCACCTGGTCCTACTCCAAATCCCATGCCACTTTCCTTGACGTTGACCTCCACCTGTCCAATGGCCAACTTCACACGTCCGTCCACATCAAACCCACCAACAAGCAACAGTACCTCCATTATGACAGCTGCCACCCATTCCACATCAAACGGTCCCTTCCCTACAGCCTAGGTCTTCGTGGCAAACGAATCTGCTCCAGTCCGGAATCCCTGAATCATTACACCAACAACCTGAAAACAGCTTTCGCATCCCGCAACTACCCTCCCGACCTGGTACAGAAGCAAATAACCAGAGCCACTTCCTCGTCCCCTCAAACCCAGAATCCCCCACAGAAGAACCACAAAAGTGCCGCACTTGTGACAGGATACTTTCCGGGACTGGACCAGACTCTGAATGTGGCTCTCCAGCAGGGATACGACTTCCTCAAATCCTGCCCTGAAATGAGATCCATCCTTCATGAAATCCTCCCCACTCCGCCAAGAGTGTCTTTCCGCCGTCCACCTAACCTTCGTAACCTGTTAGTTCATCCCTATGAAATCCCCAAACCACCTTCCCTACCCTCTGGCTCCTATCCTTGTAACCGCCCCCGATGCAAAACCTGTCCCATGCACCCTCCCACCACCACCTACTCCAGTCCTGTAACCCGGAAGGTGTACACGATCAGAGGCAGAGCCACGTGTGAAAGCACCCACGTGATTTACCAACTGACCTGCCTACACTGTGATGCACTCTATGTGGGAATGACCAGCAACAAACTGTCCATTCGCATGAATGGACACAGGCAGACAGTGTTTGTTGGTAATGAGGATCACCCTGTGGCTAAACATGCCTTGGTGCACAGCCAGCACATCTTGGCACAGTGTTACACCGTCCGGGTTATCTGGATACTTCCCACCAACACCAACCTATCCGAACTCCGGAGATGGGAACTTGCCCTTCAGTATATCCTCTCTTCTCGTCATCCGCCAGGCCTCAATCTCCGCTAATTTCAAGTTGCCGCCACTCATATCTCACCTGTCTTTCAACAACTTCCTTGCCTCTACACTTCTGCCTCGACTGACATCTCTGCCCAAACTCTTTGTCTTTAAATATGTCTGCTTGTGTCTGTATGTGTGGATGGATATGTGCGTGTGTGCGAGTGTATACCTGTCCTTTTTTCCCCCCTAAGGTAAGTCTTTCCGCTCCCGGGATTGGAATGACTCCTTACCCTCTCCCTTAAAACCCACTTCCTTTCGTCTTCCCCTCTCCTTCCCTCTTTCCTGATGAGGCAACTGTTTGTTGCGAAAGCTTGAATTTTGTGTGTATGTTTGTGTTTGTTTGTGTGTCTATCGACCTGCCAGCGCTTTTGTTCGGTAAGTCACCTCATCTTTGTTTTTATATATAAATTTTTCCCACGTGGAATGTTTCCTTCCATTATATTGATATCATTAATTTGAATCCAACAATTACATTTGTTATTGTCACTGTTACATTTCGAAATCTTTTCTGTCATCTTATTTTCCTCCTTCTGTTTTTGCCAGTAGTTTCACTTTGTATTCACCTTCTCCTTTTTACCGTAATCTGCTATACTATTTTATCCCGCCTATATATATACTCAATAATACGTAACCCACTTCCAAACCATAACCAAAAAAATATTTTTTTTTTGCCGCTTTCAGCACTACCGCCGCTATAATATCCACCGTTTTTAGTTCACAAACAGCTCCTTTCACCTTTTAAACAACCATTTCGGCCAGTTCTAATAACTTTCACTTTATTTCCATTTCCGTTTTTCCCACATCACTGATCATTTTTAGCCGCTTCCCACAGGTTTTAACGCCATTATTTCTTCGTCAGACAATTGTTAGCCTCATTTTCATAATCTGCCACCACAATACCACTCCTTTTAATATACTACACGCAGTTTTTTCGAAATTTTCCCGAATTTCTCCGTCCTTTAACGTGTTTTGGCGGCAACACAACCACCTAACCTTTATGCACATCGTTGTCTACCAACCCAAGTCCAACATAGCCCAGCTGTAACCAACACCTTTTCGCCTTTTTTCATTCCAGATCTCCAGTTTCTTTCCGGTTCACCTTTATCTCTCCCCATATATTTTTATTTTCATTTTCATTTCACCTCACCTCATGTTACTTTCCACCTTCTAATACCATGTCACCCTCACAACACCCCCACAATGACCCCATTAAGTTTTATTTACATTCCATCCGCAAACATGCCTTCGCCCTAGCCAGATTACGCTCGCATATTTTATTTTCTCAGGCTTGTCTGACATTTGGCATTACCCCCAAAGGCCTCACACTCAAAGTTCCCATCTCTGGCTGCAACCCTTCCTTCCATCAGTCCCTATACCAGTTCCAAACTGAACAATCCATTGCCCTCACCCACCTAATCCTTCACCTACACATCAACTCAGCCAATGAACACACCCGTCAACTCCTATCCTTAATAAAAGTCCTTAATCTTTCCTCTCCCACATCCACACCGGCTGTTCAGAGCATCCTCCTACAGGCCAACCGTAAATTAGAACAGCATGCCACCCTCCACCTCAAAAAACTATCCAATCTCCTGGTTTCCCACCTCCGGAAAGGCAACTCACTCACCCTTCACAACCTTTCCAGCAAACCTCAACCTCCTCTCATTCCAGCTCCACTCCCTCCAAAACCTCAAAATTCCAATCAACACAATCTGGAACCACAACACCCTAATTCAGTAGTTAACCTTTCCTCCAAACCTCTCTCCCAATCCGAAACCTCTGTCCTATCCAAAGGCCTCACCTTCAGCCCCACTCCCAGATTCAACCAAACAGCCCTCGTCAAAGATTTACTGTCCTACACTCGTACTCTCTGCTGGAAGTATCACTTTGCCACGAAGAAAAATGATCCTAATCCTACTCCTAATGATCCGACTCCTCAAGACACCATCCAAATTGAACCCTGCCTGGAACAGTTCCGACCTCCGTCACAGCGGGATCCACCTCCTCTTCCTCAAAATCACCCTCTCTAAACCTTCCAGGAATTTCTGACTTCCAGCCTTGCATCTCAATCCTTCTTAAAAAACCTTAATCCTACACCCAACATCACCACTGCTGAAGCCCAGGCTATCCGTGATCTGAAGGCTGACCGATCCATCGTCATTCTTCCGGCGGACAAGGGTTCCACGACCGTGGTACTTGATCATCGGGAGTATGTGGCTGAGGGACTGCGTCAGCTTTCAGACAACACCACATACAAAGTTTGCCAAGGTAACCCCATTCCCAATGTCCAGGCGGAGCTTCAAGGAATCCTCAGAACCTTAGGCCCCCTGCAAAACCTTTCACCTGACTCCATCAACCTCCTGACCCCACCGACACCCCGCACCCCTACCTTCTACCTTCTTCCTAAAATCCACAAACCCAATCATCTCGGCCGCCCCATTGTAGCTGGTTACCAAGCCCCCACAGAACGTATCTCTGCCTACGTAGATCAACACCTTCAACCCATTACATGCAGTCTCCCATCCTTCATCAAGGACACCAACCACTTCCTTGAACGCCTGGAATCCTTACCCAATCTGTTACCCCCGGAAACCATCCTTGTAACCATTGATGCCACATCCTTATACACAAATATTCCGCACGTCCAGGGCCTCGCTGCGATGGAGCATTTCCTTTCACGCCGATTACCTGCCACCCTACCTAAAACCTCTTTCCTCATCACCTTAGCCAGCTTCATCCTGACCCACAACTTCTTCACTTTTGAGGGCCAGACATACCAACAATTAAAGGGAACAGCCATGGGCACCAGGATGGCCCCCTCGTACGCCAACCTATTCATGGGTCGCTTAGAGGAAGCCTTCTTGGTTACCCAAGTCTGCCAACCCAAAGTTTGGTACAGATTTATTGATGACATCTTCATGATCTGGACACACAGTGAAGAAGAACTCTTGAATTTCCTCTCCAACCTCAACTCCTTTGGTTCCATCAGTTTCACCTGGTCCTACTCCAAATCCCATGCCACTTTCCTTGACGTTGACCTCCACCTGTCCAATGGCCAACTTCACACGTCCGCCCACATCAAACCCACCAACAAGCAACAGTACCTCCATTATGACAGCTGCCACCCATTCCACATCAAACGGTCCCTTCCCTACAGCCTAGGTCTTCGTGGCAAACGAATCTGCTCCAGTCCAGAATCCCTGAATCATTACACCAACAACCTGATAACAGCTTTCGCATCCCGCAACTACCCTCCCAACCTGGTACAGAAGCAAATAACCAGAGCCACTTCCTCGTCCCCTCAATCCCAGAATCCCCCACAGAAGAACCACAAAAGTGCCCCACTTGTGACAGGATACTTTCCGGGACTGGACCAGACTCTGAATGTGGCTCTCCAGCAGGGATACGACTTCCTCAAATCCTGCCCTGAAATGAGATCCATCCTTCATGAAATCCTCCCCACTCCGCCAAGAGTGTCTTTCCGCCGTCCACCTAACCTTCGTAACCTGTTAGTTCATCCCTATGAAATCCCCAAACCACCTTCCCTACCCTCTGGCTCCTATCCTTGTAACCGCCCCCGATGCAAAACCTGTCCCATGCACCCTCCCACCACCACCTACTCCAGTCCTGTAACCCGGAAGGTGTACACGATCAGAGGCAGAGCCACGTGTGAAAGCACCCACGTGATTTACCAACTGACCTGCCTACACTGTGATGCATTCTATGTGGGAATGACCAGCAACAAACTGTCCATTCGCATGAATGGACACAGGCAGACAGTGTTTGTTGGTAATGAGGATCACCCTGTGGCTAAACATGCCTTGGTGCACAGCCAGCACATCTTGGCACAGTGTTACACCGTCCGGGTTATCTGGATACTTCCCACCAACACCAAACTATCCGAACTCCGGAGATGGGAACTTGCCCTTCAGTATATCCTCTCTTCTCGTCATCCGCCAGGCCTCAATCTCCGCTAATTTCAAGTTGCCGCCACTCATATCTCACCTGTCTTTCAACAACTTCCTTGCCTCTACACTTCTGCCTCGACTGACATCTCTGCCCAAACTCTTTGTCTTTAAATATGTCTGCTTGTGTCTGTATGTGTGGATGGATATGTGCGTGTGTGCGAGTGTATACCTGTCCTTTTTTCCCCCTAAGGTAAGTCTTTCCGCTCCCGGGATTGGAATGACTCCTTACCCTCTCCCTTAAAACCCACTTCCTTTCGTCTTCCCCTCTCCTTCCCTCTTTCCTGATGAGGCAACTGTTTGTTGCGAAAGCTTGAATTTTGTGTGTATGTTTGTGTTTGTTTGTGTGTCTATCGACCTGCCAGCGCTTTTGTTCGGTAAGTCACCTCATCTTTGTTATTCACAAATGTTTTTTATATGTTAGGGCCCACCTTGCATATTTTCAGACAAATGCTGACTTGCATAACTACAATACTTCAAACAGCCGTCCATACTCAACGAACAAAAAGAACACACGCACAAGGGCATATGAGTCATATTGGTGCAAAATTCTACAACATCCTGCCAGCCGACATCAGAAAGTAAGAAGATGAAAACAGATTTAAGGTAGAATTTAAAGAATTTCTATCTGAACAATGCTTTTACTCAGTAAATGACTATTTAGGCCAATAAATATTTCTGATAATGTTTATATTGCAGCACAACTGAAAACACTGTATTTCATCCCCTAAAGTTTCTGTTAATTTTGTATATCTCATGGACAGTTGCTGAGTGTGGTAAAATCTTCACTGAATTATTGTAGTGAATATAAGGGCTTCCTGTTTAGGGAAGACAAAAGTAAAGCTTTACGGCAAACAGACTATGCAGTTACAATACTGTTAGTATACATGTATAAAAAGTTGTCTTACTGTGTCTTGTATGACCAAGTATTATTCTTTGTTCATTTCTTGTACAATTTTGTATGTATTATTCTTTTTACTATTTAATGTAAAAATTTATATGTTCCTTTTGCCCAAATTGTTTCCCATAAATTTACCTGTACTTTTGAACAACATCCATGCAATATTTATTGTCTATGGATGGATAAAGTAAATGGTCAATTTCAGAATCTTACCCACCTGTTCATATAGTGACTATCCTTTCACAGTTAAATGGAGTTGTAATGAGGTAGCACTAGTACTACACATGTGAAACTTTCTCCACAGCAACACATCACTATCAAGGATACTCCAAGTGGATGGGTAAGTTGACTTGAATCAATACATCAGTATCACTCAATAATTTAACACAATTAATTGTAATCACTGATTACAAATTTCAATGGGTGAATTTTACCTTGAAATGTGTTGAGGATAAACTTTCATTGACAACTCAAAAATGAAGAATTTGTGGACATCTCGTATCATGGACTTTTCCCCTTATTTTGGAGTGAAGAATGGAGCAACCAACCCACCCTACTCCACCTCTCCTTCAAGCTTGTAAAAATATTCTGATACACCGTATATTTATAAACATCAATAGGTACCAAATATTCATAGTAATTACAGGAATAACATCTTTTTACTAAAGCACTGACAAGTTAAATTGTTCCTGCACATTCATAGCAATTATTACTAGCATTTAGTTACTTGCTAGGGCATTAAGGAATGAACAGCCAAGCACTCCTATAACAAAGGGTCTTTTGTGTGTGTGTGTGTGTGTGTGTGTGTGTGTGTGAGAACGGAATAATCATGAACAGAGGAATGTATCAGAGTTTTAATTCAGGAAATTTAGACAAATCAATAATATTTGGTATCTGTGTCACATAAATTCTGTGTTTGCAACAAAAGTGAAAATAAAGAATGCATGAAATTTTTCTTTACGGGTAGAGATTGGGAGGGTGGTGGGGTTGGAGGGGTGAGGGGTGGGGCGGGGAGTCTTCAAATTGGTTTGATTCATGCCACCACTACTTCCTCTCAGAGTAGTACTTGCACCCAACATTCTCAAAATGCTTTATCTATCATATAAATATGTTACATTCCATCCTGGATTTTACATTGTTTGATATAAATATGAATATTTATTTGTTTGTCTTCCATGTGTTCCTATACCTTTCAGTCTACTCCAATGAAACTTTGATGAGTTGTTGTGTGAATGCTCAAGAAGGCTGCTGTGAGTGTAAGAACCACCTGCCACCCACAGGGGTAGGAGTGAAAAAGGGGCTGACATAAAAGCTTAACTGAGGAACAACTAGAGCAATTTTAATCAAATTTTCCACATATATGACTCACTATTTCTATAATTATTTTTATACAGATATTGAGGTGGAAATATAAACAACAACCACCCCTGGGGAGGGGATGACAAGAAGTGAATACAAAAATATTCAGTAATGGCTGATATTAGCACTGAATCAATAGTTTTAGGGATGCTAGACTTACTGGTAACAGTCCTAATGAAGTTTCATCCCTAGAGGTGGAAATAAAAAGTGGTGGTATGGGTGCAAAGACAATGAGAAATCAGCGTAGGAATTGCTATCAGAACTGTCAGAGCTGACACATGAATCATTTGCTATCTGGGATAATTTACCGTGACAGTAAAACATGCTTACCACCCCTTTGGATGAGGGTTTGAGGTGAAAAGTCATGAAATAAAAGCAAAATTCTGGAATGTCTGGAGAAATTTCACCCACATTTAGTACACACATGGCTCATTATGTGTATAAAAATACTGTGGGACTTAGATGCACCTACTTCCATTACGGGCAAGGGTGATGATGAGAAGGGATGGTGTATATAAAAGTCTGAAAATGACCTGTACATACTTCTTTCCTGTATTTAGTTGACATGGAATATTTTAAAGGGATAACGTGCAATCTGACTTATTTGCATTGCTCAATGCATCAACCACATCATGAGAAAGAGCACTCAGTGAGCAAATAACATCCTCATCATGTTTCAGGGGCAAAAATCATGCCATACAGCTCAATAACACAGACACACTTAACATCCACTCTCGTGTTGCATTGGGTAAAACCATGGAGAAGCAGATAGTTGTCAGCAACAGTCCTTTTTTCCTGAAACAACAGTGAGTCACTGGAAAATTACAAGTTTGGTTGGTTGGTTGTTTCGGGGAAGGAGACCAGACAGCGAGGTCATCGATCTCATCGGATTAGGGAAGGACGGGGAAGGAAGTCGGCCGTGCCCTTTGTAAGGAACCATCCCGGCATTTGCCTGGAGCGATTTAGGGAAATCACGGAAAACCTAAATCAGGATGGCTGGACGCGGGATTGAACCGTCGTCCTCCCGAATGCGAGTCCAGTGTCTAATATTACAAGTTTCCTCAGAATTCAAACAAAACTGCAGGGTGAAACTTGCTAGTGATACAGCTGAAATGTGTGTAGAAATATTTATGGAATATATTAAATGAGTGTGAAATATATGTGACATATGTCTATGCAGACGAAGCTGCAGACAAAAAGCTATTCTGTTATATATATTTCAATTTCTGGCTTACCCTACACAGTTTGACCCCTACCTTCTCTTCTGCAATGACGCAAGTTATTCCCTGATATCTTAACATTTGTCCTATCTAATCAGTGGTTTCCACAAATTGCTGTCCTCGCCAATCCTGGACAGAACCTCCTCACAATTTATCCTACCAGTCTACATAATTTTCAGTGTCTTTCTGTAGCATCACATTTCAAATGCTTTGTTTTTCTTCTTTTGGGTTTTCCCACAGTACAAAATTCGCTCCTGTTCAATGCTGCATAAAAATTCTCAGTGATTCCATCCTCAAATTAAGGCCTATGTTTGATATTAGTAGACTTCTTTTAGGTGAGGAATACACTCTTGCCTGTGCTGGTCTGTTTTTATATCCTCCCATGCTTATTCCATCATTTGTAATTTTGCTTCCAAGGCACTAGAATTTCTTCTTTTTTGCTACTGTATGATGCCCAATTTCAATGTTAAGTTCATCATTAATCTCATTTCTGCTGCTCCTTATTACTAAAAGTCACTCTTTGTTTTACTTTCCATCCATATTGTGTATTCACTACACTCTTTGTTCCATTCAACAGGTCCTGCAATTCACTAAGGATAGCAATGTAATCAGCAATATTTTAATCCAACTTGTGAAATTTTCTTATATTTCCACCATTCCTTCTTCAGTGTACATGCTGAACAGTAGAGAAGAAAGAGTGCACCCCTGTTTTTGGCCTTTTTAAATCTGAGCACTTCTCCCACGATCTTCAATTCTTATTGTTGCCTCTTGGTTCTTGAACACATTTTATATTAGCAGTCGTTCCCTATAGCTTGTACCAATTTTTCTGAAAATCTAAAAAAAAATTTTCGCCATATTATACTGGCAATATAATTTTCTAGACTGACAAATTACACGAGTAGCTTGACTTTTTTAAATCTTGTCTCCATTACCAAGGGCAACATCAGAACTGCCTTCATGAAACCTTTGCCTTCCTTAAAGCTGAACTGACCATCATGTAACACAATCTCAATTTTCTTTCCCATTCTTATGATATTATAGTTGCCAGCAATTTGGATGCTTTAGTTGTTAGGCCAATTATGTGACAGTTCTTGGATTTCACTGCCTTCATTACCTATAAGATTGTGTGGACAATATTCTTTTGAAAGTGTCTACAGTCTCACGCATTCTACATGAAGATTTGTTTGTTGACACTTCCCCCAATGACATTAGACATTTCAAACAAATGTTGTATATCCTTCTGCCTTGTTTGATGACTAGCCTTATAAAGTTTTGCCAGATGCTGGCTGCAATAATGAATCACGTATGTCATCCAAATCCTGACCCATTTGTTCTTCTATCACATCAGCACAGAGGTATCAAGTGTACTTTTTTCACCAATCTGCTGTCTCTTCTGCATTTGACCATGTCTTTTCTTTTGTACTCTTGATGTCATCTTTGCTTTTAGTTTCACTAAAAGTTATTTTGCATTTTTTATATGCTGAATGTGCCCTTCTGAGGACCAATTCTTTTTCAATTTCTTCATATTTTTCCTAGAGCCATTTAACTTCAGTTTTGCTGCACTCCCTACTGATTTCATCACAAGTCACTTATATAGGAGCAATTCTTTTTCTCCACCAAAGTCAAGTAATGCTTGGCATGGCCAGTGCGCACACACCCATTACAGTCAGCTATACTTAACACACAAACTTTAACACACAACTCTCACACTTCACACAGGAAAGGTGCAGTTGTGCACGAAGGACAGAAATACCTTTGCAACTAAGCAGCTGAACCTGCCCTTCCTGCCAATAATACCACAAGCCTTTACTTTTCTTACCCATATCTGTCAGTCCAACATCTTTTTAGTGATGTCCATTCCTCTTCAACTGAAGTGCCTATTGTCATATTCATTATCACAGTACCTACAACCTCAGAGAACATTAAATGCGCTCATCATGCATCAACACTAAAGTATCTTACTTTTTTACAAACTGATCCTCTTCCTCTCCATCACTACTAAATTGGGATGAGGTTTCTATTTGCTGCTGGGTATGCATTAAAATGCAGAATTTGACATTTTAAGAGAGAGTGTGTTATTACTAGCTGGCATTGATTGCAGAACTTAAGGTGTCTTATTCCTCTGTCATTCCCACTGCTTAGCGCAATTGATCATACAACTTAATGTGTATTCCTCCTCTCTCATTCCTACCGGTTAGCCCATTCTTTTCCTGTAACCCTGTCTCCAAGTCCTTGTTCTACTATAGTGTTCCAATTCACTGTGATTATTATATTTTTATCTCACTTCAAATTCAGAGTTATCTACTCAATACCCTTATATACTCCTTCTATCTCTTCATCTCTGGTTCCTGATGTTGGTATGAATACCTGAGATGCTGTAGTTGGTGCTGATTTGCTGTCAAACTGAACAGTTCACAGCAGCTAACTGTTTTCTTGACTTCCTATTCCTTACTCCACGAGCAACCTTATTGTGTAACAGTTCTTAATCCCATTATACTATTTTCTGCTGCTGTAGACTTTACCCTATATTCATATGATCAGAAATCGCAAATCTTCTTCCCAATTTATTGTTTCATTTTTTACATTTTTATGACATTTTCACAAAAGCATTTCATCACAATGCCATCACTGGTTTTGACCAGCCAATGATCATCTTCAGACTAAACGTACATGCTACAAGTGGATCCCATTGCATTGTCATTACTACTCCCAATATAATGGTTATCACTTCTTCTTCTTCTTCTTCTTCTTCTTCTTCCTGTTTCAGAAATAACCGGCTTTCGGCTGTGTATGAAAGAGGAAGCTGCCTGGTGGAATTTTGGAGAGAGCATTACTGAATCATAGCTAACACTTGGTTTAAGAATCATGAAAGAAGGTTGTATATGTGGAAGAGGCCTGGAGACACGGAGTTTTCAGATAGATTATATAATGGTAAGACGGATTTCAGAACCAGGTTTTAAATTTTAAGACATTTCCAGGGGCAGATGTGGACTCTGACCACAATTATTTGTTATGAAATGTAGACTAAAACTGAAGAAACTGCAAAAAAGTAGGAATTTAAGCAGATGGGACCTGGATAAACTGAAAGAACCAAAGGCTGTAGAGTGTTTCAAAGAGAGCATCAGGGAACAATTGAAAAGAATAGGGGAAAGAGATACAGTAGAAGAAGAGTAAGTAGCTTTGAGAGATGAAATAGTGAAGGCAGCAGGGGATCAAGTAGGTAAAAAGACAAAGCCTAGCAGAAATCCTTGGGTAACACAAGAGATATTGAATTCAACTGATGAGAGGAGAAACTATAAAAATGCAGTAAATGGAGCAGACAAAAGACTTACATACATCTAGAATGTGAGATCAACAGAACGTGCAAAATGGCTGAACAGGAATGTCTAGAGGACAAATGTAAGGATGTAGAAACATATCACGTGGGAAAGACAGATGCCGGCTACAGGAAAATTAAGGAGACCTATGAAGAAAGGAGAACCACCTCTACGACTATCAAGAGCTCAGACAGCAAACCAGTCCTAAACAAAGAAGTGAAAGCACAAAGGTGGAAGGAGTATATAGAGGTCTATACATGGGAGATGTACTTGAGGGCAGTATTATGGAAATGGAAGAGGACGTAGGAGAAGATGAGATGGGAGACATAATATTGCCTGAAGAATTTGACAGAGCACTGAAAGACCTAAGTCAAAACAAGTTCCCAGGAGTAGACAACATTCAGTTAGAACTACTGATAGCCTTGGGAGAGCTAGCCATGACAAAACTCTTCCACCAGGTGAGCAACATCTATGAGACATGTGAAATATCCTCAGTCTTCAAGAAGAATATAATAATTCCAATTCCAAAGAAAGCAGGCACTTGCAACTGAGAGAATTACCGAACTACCAGTTTAGCAAAATACTAACATGAATTCTCTACAGAACAATGGAAAAATGAATAGAAGCTGACCTTAGAGGAGATCAATTTGGATTCAGGAGAAATATTGGAATACAAGAGGCAGTACTGACCCTAAGACTTCTCACAGAAGATAGGTTAAGAAAAGGCAAACCTACATTTATAACATTTGTAGATACAGAAAAAGCTTTTGACACTGTTGACTGGAATACTCCCATTCAAATTCTAAAAGTGGAAGGAGTAAAGTAAAGGGAGTGAAAGGCTCTTTACAATTAGTACAGAAACCAGATGGCAGTTTTGAGAGATGAGGAGCTTGAAAATGAAGCAGTGGTTGAGAAGGGAGTGGAGGCAGTGTTGTAGCCTATTCTCCATATTATTCAATATGTATATTGAGCAAGCTGCAAAGGATGCAAAAGAAAAATCTGGAGTAGGAAGTCCAAGGAGAAGAAATAAGAACTTTGAGGTTTGCCAATGACATTGTAATTTTGTTAGAGATATCAAAGGACTTGGAAGAGCAGCTGAACAAATGGACAGCATCTTGAAAGGAGCATACAAGATGAACATCAACAAAAGCGAACTGAGGACAATGGAATGTAGTCTAATTAAATCGGGTGATGCTGAGGGAATTAGATTAGGAAATGAGACGTTTAAAGTAGTAAATGAGTTTTGCTATTTGGGGAGCAAAATAACTGACGATGGTCGAAATAGAGAGGATATAAAATGTAGACTGGCAAGAAAAGCATTTCCGAAGAGGATAAATTTGTTAATTTCAAATAAAGATATAAGTGTTACCAAAGTCTTTTCTGGAGGTATTTCTTTGTAGTGTAGGCATGTATAGAAGTGAAACATCGACAATAAACAGTTTAGATGAAAAGAGAATAGACGCTTTCAAAATTAGGTAATGCAGAAGGATGCTGAAGATCAGATGGGTCGATCATGTAACTAATGCGGAGGTACTGAACAGGCTTGGAGAGAATAGAGTAGCATGGAGAGCTGTATCAAACCAGTCTTTGGACTGAAGACCACAACAACAACAACAACAACAACAACAACAACAACACGTTTCCTATCTTGTAGACGTACACTTCAAGATGTGATCTGATATCGCGAAACTGGTCATCGACCGGTAAATAAAAAGAAAAGTTTATATACAGTTGAAAGCGGTTTATTTCTGAAACAAGGATCACTTCACCTGCGTCTGCCTTCTTTTTTGCTGCCGTCTTATCTCACAGTCTATCGTTCAGCATTTCCTCCTACTGTAGTACTGAGATTCACTCAATCCTTTAACTGGTCTCTCCACTTTGCTCTGGTCTTCCCGTATGGTCTTCCGATCCATAGGTCAAAACTTGTTGATAATGTGATCAGTATAAAGTTATCTTTGCTTTGACACCTATTTTCCAATTCTTAATTATGTCTGATACACAATAATAAACTTTTGAGCAATTTTCTATCCTCTCCAAAGTTTCTTCCTTGATGTTTCCTTTTCTTGTTAGCTTACTTCATGAATGTTCAAAAGCATCCGTTTCTTTAATAATGTTTCCAACACAACTTATATCCTTCATTTTTTCATTTTCCCTACTGATTTTTGCTACCTCACATTTTCTTAAGCTTACTTCCACATGTGTTTCTTCAATTACCTTCTGTCAAATATGAAGCTGGTCTTCCAGTTTCTGCTCATTGTCTCCTCAAGTCATGATATCACCTACATACACTCCTGGAAATGGAAAAAAGAACACATTGACACCGGTGTGTCAGACCCACCATACTTGCTCCGGACACTGCGAGAGGGCTGTACAAGCAATGATCACACGCACGGCACAGCGGACACACCAGGAACCGCGGTGTTGGCCGTCGAATGGCGCTAGCTGCGCAGCATTTGTGCACCGCCGCCGTCAGTGTCAGCCAGTTTGCCGTGGCATACGGAGCTCCATCGCAGTCTTTAACACTGGTAGCATGCCGCGACAGCGTGGACGTGAACCGTATGTGCAGTTGACGGACTTTGAGCGAGGGCGTATAGTGGGCATGCGGGAGGCCGGGTGGACGTACCACCGAATTGCTCAACACGTGGGGCGTGAGGTCTCCACAGTACATCGATGTTGTCGCCAGTGGTCGGCGGAAGGTGCACGTGCCCGTCGACCTGGGACCGGACCGCAGCGACGCACAGATGCACGCCGAGACCGTAGGATCCTACGCAGTGCTGTAGGGGACCGCACCGCCACTTCCCAGCAAATTAGGGACACTGTTGCTCCTGGGGTATTGGCGAGGACCATTCGCAACCGTCTCCATGAAGCTGGGCTACGGTCCCGCACACCGTTAGGCCGTCTTCCGCTCACGCCCCAATATCGTGCAGCCCGCCTCTAGTGGTGTCGCGACAGGCGTGAATGGAGGGACGAATGGAGACGTGTCGTCTTCAGCAATGAGAGTTGCTTCTGCCTTGGTGCCAATGATGGTCGTATGCGTGTTTGGCGCCGTGCAGGTGAGCGCCACAATCAGGACTGCATACGATCGAGGCACACAGGGCCAACACCCGGCATCATGGTGTGGGGAGCGATCTCCTACACTGGCCGTACACCACTGGTGATCATCGAGGGGACACTGAATAGTGCACGGTACATCCAAACCGTCATCGAACCCATCGTTCTACCATTCCTAGACCGGCAAGGGAACTTGCTGTTCGAACAGGACAATGCACGTCCGCATGTATCCCTTGCCACCCAACGTGCTCTAGAAGGTGTAAGTCAACTACCCTGGCCAGCAAGATCTCCGGATCTGTCCCCCATTGAGCATGTTTGGGACTGGATGAAGCGTCGTCTCACGCGGTCTGCACGTCCAGCACGAACGCTGGTCCAACTGAGGCGCCAGGTGGAAATGGCATGGCAAGCCGTTCCACAGGACTACATCCAGCATCTCTACGATCGTCTCCATGGGAGAATAGCAGCCTGCATTGCTGCGAAAGGTGGATATACACTGTACTAGTGCCGACATTGTGCATGCTCTGTTGCCTGTGTCTATGTGCCTGTGGTTCTGTCAGTGTGATCATGTGATGTATCTGACCCCAGGAATGTGTCAATAAAGTTTCCCCTTCCTGGGACAATGAATTCACGGTGTTCTTATTTCAATTTCCAGGAGTGTATGTTATGATTTTCATTCACCTGCTGCCGACTCTTGATGAACTTTCCTTGTGGTGTTGTTCTCCCTGACTACTAAAAAGCACTGGTGAGAATACACTTTCTTGTCATATTGCTGCATTGCAGATAAGATAAAATATAAAAGACAATAATCAATCAGAAATTTTATGGAGAATATTTCATTCTTTCCATTCCCGTCACTGACTTCTATCATCTAGGGGGGTCTTTGAATTTCCATTTTCTAGCTTCCCCACCATCTTCAGTCTTCTGACACTTCATGCTCCACTTCATAGATCTTTACTCTTTCACTATTTTTTGCAAAGCCATGTTCCTATTAGTATTCCTTTGTTGGAGATTCAAATGGAGGAAAAATCTTTTGGGAATGGAGACATCACCACGAAATGTTTTCACTTACCAGCCACATTTCCTTTGGATACACATTGAGTGTCTTGAATTCCGTGATACCAAATGACTTCTGCATTCATGCTGTTGATCGTTGCTCATTCTTCAATCTTTTGCCATTGTTCATTCTTCCATCTTTTGCCATAAGGTTAAGGAAGTGTTCTGTATGTCTACCCTCTCCTCAGTCCTCTTTGATAAGGCCACTAGCAGAATGAGGGTGGCTCTTTATACTGGAAGTCTTTGACCACCGTTGCTAATAAACTTTATTCATAACAACAGCAGTGGCAAACTATAAACAGAGGACACTTCAGTTGACAGTTAAAGATGTACCAGTAGCCTACTCAACTAAAGAATATACCAATGCCAAACATGATAAGGGGCTAGCAGGCATCATTATACTGTAAATGCTTGTTTTAACACCATTGTTGTCATGGATTCATAATTATTACTACATAAAATAAAATTATAAAACACACTCTCTTCAATTACAATGTTATAAAATATATTGTTCTATTGTGACTCTGATGATGTACTTACTCTCGCAGTATAGTGCCGGTTTGTTTGTGACAGGTTTGGAGCACCAATCACAGGCATGTGCAGATCCATAACACGCTGAAACCCACTGATGGGGGACTTTCTTCGTTTTGTCCTATTAACACAAATGACAGTTTTAAATGTTTTATTATAATAAAGGAGAAGTAAATTATCAAAGCAACTTTAACACATCGGATTATAAATGATTTATACTACAACAGACAATCTAAGTTTCAGCAATAGAAATCCCTAGAACAGAATGAAATAATCACTTCCACAATTTGGTATTCCCAGAACAGTCAGTGCAAACATACTGTGGCATGAATTTGGCTACTACAAGAATATACAGAATGAAAGTAGAAATCTTGCTAGAGACTCCCTTGTGGGGAGAAGCGGCAAGAAGGAACCTTACAAGATAAACTCATGCAATGTACTGCTGCTTATTTCAGACATCATGAAAATCCTAACTTCTGTACTTAACAATGAGAAGATGATAACAGAAACCTTTCAGCTCATGGGCATGCACCTGCCTGATACAAAGCAGGACCTTAAAAGCTTTATGTTCACTATTAATTCTTTGGGGTTCTTGTCATTTTAGTCAAACCTTCCAAAATTTCTAAAGACTGTACAGAGTAAGATTAAAACATGGGACCATCAGAAGCATATTTTCATACTTTAAGTGCTTATGTTATGTAGTACCTGTAATCTCTAAGGAGACTCAAAATTAGTGGGCCAGCATTATTTCTGTGCATAAATAAGGCAAAAATGCACAGGTTTTTGCTACCACATGATATTACCAGTTGCCACAAAAACATTAGTAATATCAGTCTTTGAGATTATCAATTCAGAGAACTATCTGAGCCATTTACGACTGCAACAGGATTAAGACTGGGTGTCAGTCAATTA
This sequence comes from Schistocerca serialis cubense, assembly GCF_023864345.2. NCBI lineage: Eukaryota > Metazoa > Arthropoda > Insecta > Orthoptera > Acrididae > Schistocerca > Schistocerca serialis. The sequence goes on from NC_064643.1 coordinate 359,670,022, forward strand.
CAACTACTCTTCAACTGTTCTGGAATACTCCCTGAGACAATGTTACAAAGAAAATCCTAAGGAAAAACAAACTGGAACCATAAAAGATCAGACAAATTTAAATTGTTAGGAGTCACAGATGATTTAGTGTTACTAGCTAATAACACACAAGAAGCCAGAAATCAAATACGTTGACACAATAAAGCACAAAAAAATTGGACTCCAGATATCATTAGAAAAGACTGACATGATGGTAACAGGCCCACTAGTAATAAACTAAGTAATAATAGATAACAGAAAAATAAATATATGAAACAATTTAAATAGCAAGGAGAAATTATGGCATACACCTTGAATGAAGACCCTGCACGGTAAGAAAGAACCAATAAAATTATAAAGGCTCCTAAGCTAACACGGCTAAATACAATAAAAATACCTACCAATCAAAACAAAATTAAAACACTAAAAGACAGTGGTTCAGCAAGAGGTAACATATGCAAGTGAAACTAAAGTCACTGAGAGAAACAGAGTTGCCATGACCCTGAAAGCAGGGTGAAGAACAGCTAGAATAAAAAACTGTCCAGGTGCAAGTACGACTAGCACCTTGAGGGTTCCGTACAAACTTAATTATGTATATAGAAAGTTCACTCATCATGAAATTGAGAATCTCTATGATATTTTGCCTGTTATCAATGTTGATGTTTGCAAGATATCATTTTCAGGAATTCCAAGACTTTCAAGAATATTTTACATTTGTGATCATGTAACAAACGACCGGACAAATATTTTTTTAAATCAAACAATGGAAAATCCAGGAGGGAATGTAACAGTATTATGAGAAGAATAGTTGCTACACACCATATAGTGGAGATGCTGAGTCGCAGATACGTACAACAAAAAGACTGTTGGAAAGTGAGCTTTTGACCAACAAGGCCTTTATCGAAAATAGGCAACATACACGCGCACACTCACGCAAACCAACTCACACACACGTGACCACAGTCTCTGGACACTGAAACCAGGCTCAATTTTTTTTGGGTGATATAATTACAAACTAACAAATTTTTGGATTTTTCAATTTGAAGGCAACACAATCAAATCTGAAACAGCAACGGGTACCCATATAGCACCATCCTGTGCCAACCTATTCACGGGTGACCTAGAGTAATTGTTTCCAACCACCAGGAATCCCAAACTTCTCACCTGTTTTACATTCACTGATGATATCTTTGTGATATGGACAGAGGACTAGGACAACCCATCCAGAGTCCTACAGAAACTTGACACCTTCTCCCACATTAACTTCACCTGGTCATCCTTAACACAAGAAGCCACATTCTCTTACAGGGTTTTGACCACCTGTCACTGTGCCCTGAAATGATTAAAATCCTCCCCACTATCCTCCCACATTGGTATTCCACCACCCTATTCCAAGCCTGTTCTCAACCCCTTTCTTCATGGCTCACATCCCTGCACCAGACCTTGATGCGATACTTATCCCAAACATCATCCCACTATCATCTACTCCAGTCCTGTGGCATGCATCTCCCGCCCCACCACAGACAGGGCCACCTGTGATAGTAGCTCTGTGATCTGCCAACTATACTGCAAACACTGTGCCACTTTGCACATGAGCATTACAGATAACAAGCTGCCTGTCCACATGAATGACCACACTAAAATATGGCCAAGAGACAGCTGGCCCACCCAGTTGCTTAATATGCCCCCCAACATAATGTGGTTCACTTTAATTGATCACTTCACAGCCCAAAACAGCGTTACTGAAATGCACAATGGCAACTTTCTCTACAACATATTCTTCTTTCTCGTAATCCACCTGGCCTAAACTTTCACTAGTCTCTCTCAACCATCTACCTATCCCTTTCCCTGTTCCCACTCCAGTACTATGCTCATCTTATCCTGCCAGTGCACCTTGAAGTTCTTTCACCTTCTCTACTCCTATCCCCTCCCTTTTCCATTCCTCCACAGCACTTAATAGCCCTTTCCTGCCCCCACCAAGTCCCTGCACGCTCCCTGCGGTAGCACTAGCATCTTGCCCTGCGATCCCTGCTCTATCTCCTCCTCCCCCTTGTTTTGTCCATTTTCTCTGCTGCCTCTCTCTGATCACAAACTCCTACTCACCTCCCTCTGACAATATCTTCCCCTCTCCCTTTTCTACCTGCCTCATGTGTCTCCCCCTTCTCCACACACTCTACCCATTCCCTCCTCCCCCTCACTGTGTCCATCAAATCCTCTCCATCTCTACCCAACCACACTCATCAGTACACACAGTCTCTGAATACAGTGCAATAAAGAAGGCTGATAGTACTGAAACACATCTGTCGTGCAATGCAGGCTATGCACTAGGGGGCTTGAAAATCATTTATTTACCACTGACATACAGGCCACTATGCAAATTAAATTGATACAGCAGCACAATACTACTCCAACAGAGTATACTGATCATGCAGGACAGTATACTTGTTGAGTCCCGGAAAACTTTTCCTTGACCCTGACACATAAGCTGCCCTGCATATCAGGTTCATTTGACAGGCTAATACTATTCCCACAGGACATGACTGTCATGCACGGCAGCCCGTACTCCATGGACTGGAAAAAACACATTTTGCCCAAACATCTGCTCGTATTAGAGCTAGGAGATTATACACCCCACAGTGTTGGTACTTGTGAGGCCTGCTGTTCCCATGACAAGTTTAGCTGAAATCAAATCAGGGGTTTGGGAGGAGATCCCGGACATAAACACATGCACTCAGCTTTATACACATATAAAATATAAATGGAATGGATTTTGTGTCATACATAATTATTTTGTTTTGATGACTTGTTACAGCTACTACTAATTGGTGGAAAGAGCTTCTAAAAAAACTCTGCTTCAATAACATTATAAATTATATGATGAATTCTGCCACTAGACTCTGTTTGTGAGCACTGACCTGGTTTGAGTGCCATTAATCCCATGAAGTTGAGAAACTGGTCATCGAGCCAATAATAGGGCATTAAGGATAATAAAAGGGTGAAAATGTGAAACCAATATTGTAGTGTCATGTACATTATTGAGCAAACACCACTCCCCAATTAAATGGGATTGGGGATCGGCATTCATTAAGCTTTTCAGTTTTACCACTACAGATTGACACACTACTGAAGAGGCCACTGAGAAGAAACTATGATAACCACGTTGATCAACTTACGAGTAGTACATTTCAATGTACAGTAACTGCAGGAACCTGCCTAAACCATTAATTAAACTGAAGAAATCTCAATTTTCATTTTTAACTACTGATTACAAGACTTCCATGAACTTTGCCTTCTTAAATTTTATTCAGAAGTCAATGAATTACTTACAAATGATGTATGAAACACTGGTACTTTTACTGGTAGCTGAGGGGAAAATAGCAAAGTGATTGAATATAAATAAATAAATAAATAACACAAAGGCATGAGTCAAAAGAAGAGAGAGAGAGAGAGAGAGAGAGAGAGAGAGAGAGAGAGAGAGAGAGAGAGATAAGTGGGTGGTAGTGTAGGATAAGGTTATGAATAAGAAAGAATTTAATGCAAAATCATATTATACTTATTTCAGACACAATAAAAGTGTAATATTAAGCAGCAATACAAATATTGACTTTCATTCAATATACTATTACCTTCTTTTTCCGAAAAAAGATACTGCCCCGTTTCCGCCTCTTTCCAGATCGATGGTCATATGCTGCACTGAAAATGAATGGAATATGAATTTAACAGTGCTTAATATTATAATTACTAATTCGTATTGCCTCATGTATAACTAAAAGGACTGTATCTGGTTGTTTTTGTTGGGAAGTAAAATAAATTTATAAGTCTGAAAACATTAATTTCAATACCTTCCAAATGATCAGAATGCCATCCCTGGAGATGTACATCATAGTAAATTAATGTTAAGCCTGAACAGCAATATTCATAAAAGTCATATTCATCAGCATGGTGGAACACTGCAGTAAAGCTAATGAACACGGTTGAAAATCAGTATAAAATCCTATGCTGCCAGCATAAAAAATTGTGGTATCAGTGGGAGTGAAAGGAAAATGCCACAATGGAGAGTGCAAGGAGATGGTGGAGTTGTTACTGAAGATGCAAAGTAACTCAGGATCCTAAAACAAGAAAGAAGTGAGTATGTGGTGAAGTTGTATGCAGAAATGCAAAGTAATTCAGATTACTACAACAAGACAAGGACAAGGGTGTGGTACGAATTGCAACAACAATAATGAAGACTCCTGATAATTAATCTCTGGGGGTTTTAGGATGGGAACAACAAATAAAAATAAGGAAAAGCGCTGTATCCTCTTTAACTGGTTGATGAGTGATGCAAGGGAACACTTGACGGCACACAGATATGAATAATTTTTAAGCTACCACTCTTACAATGTGATTACACATACTGATATGCACAACCATACAGACACCCAAATGTGGCTGTGGGTAGGTGCGTTTGGGAGTCTGTACGAGGAGACGATGTGACAGCCAAAGCATTCTGTGTCTCAGGATTTTTGCAGGCATGTGCGCACATACATCATGCATATACTTACAAAGTTATATAATACTGTGCATTAATTCTGTCCACAAATGCATTTCCTGGGTGGTTGGTACAATGCTTTTATGTGTTGGAAGAAATCTGAGAGCAATCCTAGAGTTAGTTTGTGTGTTAGGATTGATTCTGATCTGATAGCTTACGATTTTTTTTTTCTATATCTGGCAACAACTTTTCTGCAACTCCACCGCATATCTACTATCTCCTAGAGACACAGACTAAAATGATAACTTGTTTGTCATCTTAAATTTATTATTATTATTATTACTGCTGTGCACTTCAATTGTGAAATAAGAATTTATTCTATGACATACAATAACTTGACTCCTGACACATACATATAATTATGATAAATAATGGAATAAAGACAAAACCAAAAGGGAGTATCCAATTCCTCTCATAGACATGTCCAATGGAAGCTCATTTTGATCCCGTACCTATTTCAGTTCACAATCAAAATAACATGATGTTGACCGTAAAATGTTAAACAACTGCTTAGATAATAGTTCATAAATAGATTCTTGAAAGAAATTCTGTTATTCTCCTTTCAGTCATGAAATAATGGCACTGTAAGAAAATAAGAAGCAATGAAAACTGGAACTAACAAGATAACAAAAAGAAGCTCATTATAAAGCTAATGAATGAAAAATGAGAATATGTATCATTAATTTGGGTACCGAGAGAGATACAAAATTTAAGCAAAGATGACTGCTGAGAGTCAATGAAATATGATGCTACAGCATCAAAACACAAAGCTCTCAAGCACCAATATCAGTATGAGGAAACAAAATGATTCAAGAGGCAGAAAAAGCTACCAAAGTCATTGCTGTAATTTTCAGGTGTATGCTTAGCAGGATACTGCACAACCTCAGGGCATATTCACACTGAATACATGTGTGTTTCACAGATCTGTAATAAAGAGACCCTCCTGGATGGGAGACCTGTCAGAGAAACAAAATGCAGAATAAAGATAACAACTCATTGAACAGCTGATGCTCCAAGTCATCAATAGGCTCATAAACAAGAGTGAGAACAAGAGTAAGGCAAATTCCTCTTCAGAGCTATAGTGTACACCTGTTACTGTGCAGTCAACACAGTCCCACCAGACTACATTGTGCCCCTAATTTCACTCACTTGGGCTCACACCTGCTGCTCCTGTTTTCTTCTGTTTTATCTTCCCCTCCCAATCCACTCCTCCACATTGGTGTGTGCTGTGCACAATTTCCCATTTTTAGCCCGGATGAGCTCAAGGGTGCAACATTCCCATCCCATGAACCTGCTGTCTCTCCCTCCCAGCCCTCAGCCACCCTTCCCCTACACTCCCTCCTCCTGTCTTCTCTTATCCAGTCCATTCCACACTGCCCATCAACCCAGTAGAGCTGCAGTGATGGCACAATGCAGTCAGTCAGGACAATGTAGCTGTACGTGTATATGTACTTCACAGCTCTGAAGGAGGCAACATTCTCAGTCATGTTTATATACCTACTGGTGTCTTAGCACTTTAATTATTTAGCGAATTATCAGCTTTACCTCGTACATTAGACTCCACCAAGGACTTTCTCTTAACTTAAAAATACAGAATACATATTCAAGTAAGAACTGATACAATAAGATCCAATGTCCATTACACAGATCTTAAGTGAAATGGTCATCAAGCATGTAAAACATACTGGAATATGTTTTCATTTTCAGCTTAATACAATAATTATTACAAACATGTAATTTTTTGCTTATTACATAGCACAAAATAATTCCTAGGCTACTATAGCCAAATATCACACTACTTTAACTTATATGGTATACATTATCACACTTAAAGAGCGCAGGAGTCAAATGTTACAAAGAACTTAGATCGTATGATATTATCAATGATATCTATATAGAACAGTTTTGTAAGCAATTCATCTACACAGTATGAGTCAGACAAAACTAAAGCCTTCGCATCTTTTTAAACTTCCACTACTATTAGTACTTAATTTTTGTATTATTTTTGCTAACAAGTTCTTGAAAATGGGCAATCCTGAATAATGAATATTCTTATGGAGAAAAGTAAATGCCTTCGGCTCTCTGTATCTATAATTGTTATCTTCAACACAGATTCTATGAAATGATGTGACACATCTGCTGATTGGAGATATACTTACTACTGGTTATAAATTTCATGTGACAATCTAGACACTGAGAATCAAAAGTTAAATACACTTAATATTTTGACAGTTCTCATTTAGGTCTGTAGGTTAATCACATCAACTGACAGGCAAGAAACTCCGTTCCAATATAAAGTTTGATTGTAGACGAAATGTTGAGTTAATACATTCCATTTCTCATTTTATAATGTTCTCTTTGCTTCCGGCTATTTTTCGTTCTTACCCTGACATACCTCAAACCACGTACCTCTTTCCCACACCTCCTGCATCCCACCCAGCATTTAACTGCGTGTAACCCTTATTATATCAGTTATATTCACATGGTTAATTTTAATTTTGTGATGCATATTTTGTGGCCAATTTCTCTATGCCTACTGCCTACTCCTCCTTTGACCAAGTTAGTGGCAACAGCATATTATCAGTTGTGTTCTGGGACCTGCTATTTGGTTGTTACAACCCTTTTTTCAGAGCTTAATGGTTAGTCTCTTCACTGATGTACAGGTGTTGAAATGGTCAATCATTATCAGCCACCGTAAATAACAACAACGGTTGAAACTTTCATTACTTCAAAGCTTACGACCAACACTCATCCATAGAAAATGCCAAAATGGACTATATGATGATGGACATAAAGCACAATTGGAAAGAACCTACTATTTAGCAGTCACAAAGCTGCCACAAACAATAAAATCCAGCAGCACAAAGCCTAAGCTGATGCAGTAGTCATGGAAGTGCAGTTTTTTTAAGGCACAAAATGATATTGCAAAGCATATATTCTTACAAGAAAACTTACAACAAACTGAAAGAAACAGCTGCAAAACATAATTATTTGTATCTTTATAATAATGGTTGCTGCAATATACTCACTCAGTCAGGAATTCATCCAAAGCTATGTTGATGTGTGGGGTAACTAAATGCTTTCCTGATGGCATAAGTTCCTCTTCCGTTTCACTCTCAGTTCCACTGTAGCGTAAGCAATAAACATGAGATTCAAGCAGAAAGCCAAGCAAATTCATTCATGCCAATGCTTAGTAACAATAAAAAAATCAAATGCTGGAGCATATTGCAAATAACTTCAATAACCAAATAAGCCTGGGTTTATCCCATGCATGTTGTAATTTATCACAGTTTTGATCCTTAAAAATAAACATACAAATAAAGAAAAGTCCTCTAAAATAAATTTCAGATTGCATTTTTGAAATCTATTCATTGACAAATTGTGTCCCCCAGTGACAGCATAATTACATAAATATCTGGGTAAAAGCTGGCAGAGATATTTAATTTTTTTTTCATTCTTTTGCTGGCCTGTTACAATAGAAAGTAGACTTACAACATACATCACTTGAGATGCACATCCTCTATCATTTTAGCAATCAGCCAACAGCAGTCTACTATCAATGTAATTTACATTTGCTGATGCTGTACTTAACAATTTGATGTCATTTAAGAAAATCAACTGTCTTCCATATCTATAATTAATATTTTCATGAGTCATGCAGTCTAATAGAATCAGAGTTTGTTTGGATACGACAAAGTCAGCATCTCTTTCTCCAACATTTGCAGATTGCAAAAAAAGTTATTAGCAAAGCTCTGACACACATCATGGAAGTCTTCACAACACAAAAACACACATTAATTATAGCTCCGAGTGGCATCACTTATTTACATCCAAACCAAAAACTTTACTTTCAGTCCTTATCCTCAGTCCCTGAACTGTTTTCTATTTAAGAATCAACAATGTTAAGTTACAATGTTAGTCCTCTAAAATTCATGTTTGGTTTTATTATTATTATTATTATTATTATTATTATTATTACTACTATGAGAAACTTTGAGTTCTGCCAGTGTGTACACATTTTATCTCAAACTTTCAACACATTAAATTTTCATTTGTGAGGTGACAGTCAACCCTAATAGATACCTGACTACACATTCTAACTGCATAAAGTAACAGAACTGAAAACATCTAAGATTCTGCATAGTATATCTCTGATAAATTTATTATAGATCTGTACATTTTCAAATGTTTATGACATAAAATTCACAAAATTATTTCAAAATGCCTTACCATACTTGATAGCTAACTGCTATCTGTCATATTAAAGCAATTCATATTGACAGCTCAGTAGGAGATGGCAGCAAATTGTAGCATAAATCATGCCTAATTGCGGCAATTGGTGCACAGAAGAAACATGAAAAAAATTGAAACATTTTGTAAAAGTCGTGCATATATAAAAAAAGTAAAACTTACGCTGGAATTGCAGGAGTACTGTCTGTAACTGCCTCACCCACCATGTCCCGCACGGCAAGTATTGATGGAGTTGAGACAGACTTCTGAAGTGGCAGGCGAATAGGCAGTAACCTCAAATTATCCATTTCTCTCTTTGCAGCCAGCTTATTGAAATCATTCTAACAAAACAATGAATGTGTGTATATTTCCAAGCATTTTATTTGCAGTTTTTAAAAATGTATTGTTATGAATTACACACATTGAAAAAATGTTTGCATCACCCTGGTTCCAAGAGTTACGGAAGCTGTACAGAAAATTCGAATAGCGATCAACATAAACATCATTTCTGCCCTTTTCATTGCTCATGAAAACCACATATTGGATGTTGTACAACCATACAGTGAGACCTTCAGTGGTGGTGGTCCAGACTGCTGTACACAATACTTCTAATACTCAGTAGCACATCCTCTTGCACTGATGCATGCCTGTATTCGTCGTGGCATACTGTCCATAAGTTTATCCAGGCACTGTTGGTCCAGATTGTCCCACTCCACAACGGTGATTCAGCGTAGATCCCTCAGAGTGGTTGGTGGGTGGTGTCATCCATTAAGCCCTTTTCAATCTATCCCATGCATGTTCAATAGGGGTCATGTCTGGAGAACATGCTGGCTGCTCTACACAAGCAATGTCATTATCCTGAGGAAATTCATTCACAAGATGTGCACAACGGTGATTCAGCGTAGATGTCAATGAAGACAAATGCCTGCAAATATGCTGTTGATGTGGTTGTACTATTGGTCGGAGGATGGCATTCACGTATCGTACAGCCACTACCGCGCCTTCCAGGAGCACCAGTGGGATACGTCAGCCTCACATAATGCCACCCCAAAATATCAGTGAACCTCCACCTTGCTGCACTAGCTGGACAGTGTGTCTAAGGCGTTCAGCCTGACCAGGTTGCCTCCAAACACGTCTCCGACAATTGTCTGGTTGAAGGCATATGCGACACTCATCGGTGAAGAGAATGTGATGCCAATCCAGAGAGGTCCATTTGGCATGTTGTTGGCCAATCTTTACCGCACTGCATGGTGTCAAAGCTGGACCTTACCATGGACGTAGTGAGTGAATTTACGCATCATGCACCCTATTGAGCACAGTTTGAAAAGTTACATGACTTCCTGCTGCTGCACGAAAAGCATTATTCAACATCGTAGTGTTGCTGTCAGGGTTCCTCTGAGCTATAATCCATAGGTAGTGGTCATCCATTGCAGTAGTAACCCTTGGGCAGCCTGAGCAAGGCATGTCATCGACAGTTCCTGTCTCTCTCTGTATCTCCTCCATGTTAGAACTTTGGTTCACTTCGAGACGACTGAACACTTCCCTTGTTGAGAGTCCTTCCTGGCACAAAGTAACAATACGGACGCAATCGAACCATGGTATTGACCATCAAGGCATGGTTGAACTACTGACAACAGGAACAGTATACCTCCTTCCTGGTGGAATGACTGGAACTCATCAGCTGTCGGACCCCTCCGTCTAATAGGCGATGTTCATGCATGGTGGTTTACATCTTTGGACAAGTTTAGTGACATCTCTGAACAATCAAAGGGACTGAATCTATGATACAATATCCACAGTCAATGTCTATCTTCAGGAGTTCTGGGAACTGGGATGATGCAAAACTTTTTTTGATGTGTGTGTATAATATAACAAATTAGTTTTCAAATCACCTCTTCAACACTACCGGTGTATTTTGGTTTACCATTTTATTTAACTATAAATGATGCAACTTATCTCTCAAAATATTAAAAAATCAAATTATGTTATTCCAAAAATTTAATTAATACATTCATTTGTTCCACAAGTCCTATCATTAACAAATTTTTTTCAGGTGTGGAGTGCTTGAGATATATGGACAGAGCAAAGCGACTATAAGATACTTGAGTTGCATGCTGTACTGACAGTTAACTATCATCCAACTACCACATTTTTTGTGTGCATATGGAATATAAAGTGAATGTAACTTGGGTTGTCTTGAAATTTTAGAATGTCCAAAAACTGCAATTTCCTCAGCTACACTAAATATCTGTTCTTTAGCTTCTTCAGCTTGCCTGAGATGCGCACTGCAACTGATGCTTTTAGGTGTCATCACAAGCAGCTGACACTTACAAGCACAGAAGTATATACACTGTACAATGTACAGGCTGTCCAATATGGCCCACGCCTCTCTCGACTGTCCATTAGTTGTTTTACTGGTACTTCTAATTTGAAGCTGACGAAAAGTATTGATGCTAGTACTATGCTGTTTTGTTTCAGCATTGCACTGTTTCAGTTGTGAAGCCACCGCTGATGTTAGCGGGCACAGGTACACCGCTGATGAATGGTTAGCATCACGTGTCTGGGAGCATGAATATTCACAGAACACCAAGCAATTAGAGAGATAATGAGTGCACTTAGAGGTGACTGGCAAAGCCACATGCCATAAAGCAATCCTGCTTAATTGGAAGAAATGTTTTATTTTAAACAAAGTCAAAAACAGGCCACATAGTGGACATAAGAAAAGCTCTGGAATCATTACTTGTATGTCTCAATCTGATTTCAATGGTAAATTTTCCAACTTGTATGCACCAAGATAGCAGGATCCTGATTGTTAACATTTTTATAAACAGTGCTCAGGCTGAAACAATTAATATGCTTCCACTTATTAATGGGCTATCTGATCATGATACACAATTAACATGCTTCCACTTATTAATGGGCTATCTGATCATGATACACAATTAACATGCTTCCTCTTGTTAATGGACTATCTGATCATGATGCACAATTAACACTGTAGCACCTTACAGTTCTGAGGTGCATTCATACAAAGCAGTGAGGTTTATTAATGAGAACAGGATAAAATGTCTTAAGAAAAAGATGATAATGTGAAATTCAGTATGTTCTATAGCAAATTTGTGTCAATATTTTAATGTAGCTTTTCTACAACATTCTCCAGAAAGTATTTTAAAAGAAGCGGAAGATATAGATAAGTAAAGGAGTTAAAATTTGTTGTAAGAGGGAAAGAGAAATTTATACAAAGGCCAGGATAAGCCAAGATCCAACATTACTTGCATTATACAAAAAATACTGTAATATTTCAAGGAAAGTCAATAAGATGTCCTGAAACAGGTATGTCCTGACATAAATTGCTACTGCACATAATAAGATTAAAACTATAAGGGATACTATGAAACAGTAGACAGGACACACTATCACTGTACAAGACACAACAACTATTAAGCTAAATCACAGTGTTGTGAACGGTGATTTACAAGTTTCAAATGTTTGTAACATTCACTTTCTAAATGTAGCAGCAAAAATGGGATGACAGGGTTCAGTTGAAGAAGTAAGATAATACATTATTTAGTTTGGTCCAGGAAATCATTCCTTAATACCCTGTTGTACATATAACAGCAGTAGTTATTAATTGAGTCTACATGATCAACAGTGTCAAAATAAACTGTACGATAATGTGACATAATACATAATTAACAATATCAGATAAATTACGTTTGCTTATTATGATGTTCCCAAAATTCAGAGACAGCAGAAGCAGTGGTCATACAAATACTGTTTCCAATTTACCTTAAACGTATTTAATACGAAAATGCATTTTAAGTATGAAGGCGCATGGTGATATAACGTAACTCCGGTATGGTACATTCCTCTTTTCTGTAAGTTTGTACTTAATAGTTTCATATGTAGGTTTAACCTCCTGTCCAGTTTCAAATGTGTGTTAATCACAGTTATGTTTGAACTCCCTTATTTTCTTAAAATGCTTCCTTTTATAAAAATTAGTATTTCATATATTTATACAAACAAGGTATAGGCAGTATTTTCAGACTTTTAAAAAGCAGGCTACAGGAATCCCTGCCTTTTTGTTTCTTTATTGCTCTGTATTTTAATTTTTTTTTAAATTGTGGATTACCCTTACAAAATTATTTTGTTCATCAATAGTAATAACACTGTGACCTTGAATGAGAATCTGAGCAGCAGAAGTAATTGTCCTCAGTTTTCTTTATTTAGATTATAGAAGTGTATCTCCTATTTTAAATCTTCATGAATATTTATGCCTAAAATTTTTTTATGACTCACCCTTGAAACTTTTTTCCTTCAATGGTGAAAGCTGGGTTTGCAAGATGGAAGTTCCGTATGATGTGAAAGTTAGCAGCAGTTTTTTCACACTTTTTTAAGAGCCTATTGGTCCTGAACCATTGTGCTAAACTATGCAAACTGATGTTGCAGCTTCCTGTAGATTTTCGTCAATGTGTGATTTAATTGCAATATTAGTGTCATTTGCAATGAGTACTGTGGCTCCATTAGGTATTTTAGCAGCCAAGTCATTTACATACAATAGAAATATGACAGGTCCCAGGAATGACCCTTGTGTGTCTCCATAATCAATATTTTGCTCATTATTGCAAAAACTAGAAACTTTTTGTGTTTCACTATCTCCTTATTTTATTTCTGTAATCTGTTGATGGCTGTTGCGGTATGACTAGATCCACCTTTCAAACTGGCTTCTATTTCCAATCATGTAACTTATGCAAAAGAATCTCATGATCAACAACATCAAAGTTTTTATGAAGATCGGGAAATATTCTAGCTACATCATCAACTGCTGTTAGTAATTCATTTCAAAAGACAAAAATTGTTGACTGGGTTATTTTTCCAGCTCTGAGCCCATGTTATGAGTCATTTATCAGCCTTCCTTTATTTATTTAAGACTGCTATTAATCATCTAACATAATGTTTTACATAATTTCGCTGAAACCTGACAAAACAAACTGGTCTACAATTATCAATTTCACATTTTGCAACCTCCTTATGAATTGGCATTACTTTTTGCATGATAGCATCTGGTACACCATCGGCACCAACTGAATATGTATAAAGTAAGCCCCTTCATAATTTTTAGATGGCCCCTCAGGTGTTGTTGGGAACATGACTAAAGTGCTATGTTTGAGAAATAATGGTTGAAAGCACAAGCCACATGCCTGGGGTCAGAGTTAATAATAAGCTCCCTATTACTGCGATTAACTGGCCTCCTCTCTTCTTATAATTTGACAGGTTACTTTAGTTTTATTCTTGGAATTACACATTAGTTTGTCATTTTCTAGTTATTTTATTTTTTAAATAATCTGTATTGGTATTAATCCTTTTGAAGTAGGTAATAAAATCAGGACTAGTGTTTTGCTTAGAGTAATTACACAAGGTCCTCTTATTCTGATACTACACGTCTTTATCCCTTTTGTAATACACTTGTCTGTTTTTGTCTTAAATGGAGTTGCTTTCTTGGGAAAATCTGTTTCAAAAAGCTGCTTAAATGGTGACCATAAACATACATTTTTATTGGTATAATAGCAGTTGTATACATCATTCCAATTTTCACCCTTCAGGAGAAAAAAAAAATTACAGATTTTTTGCACTGAAATTACTAACAGTGCATCTTATTCCATGCAGTTATGAGTTTCCTGCAACATTCGTTGAAAGAATGTTAGCATAGTGATCACTAAAACACATGTTTATAACTTGTGTGATATGGGCATATTTGCATGTATTTATCAAAACCTGGTCAATGATAGACACAGAAATTGCTGTTTTTCAGGTTGGTTCAGTTACAGTTGAGTTTATTTTCAATGACTAATAAATTTACTATCATTAAATTTGTTTTTGAGAAATCAGTATTGAAGTCACCACATATAATTATATTTTTCTAGGGGGAGTGAATTTCTTCTGGAAGTTCCTCCATGTAATTATAAAACACATTCACATCTCTGTCTGGTGATTTGCATATGCAAATAATAATTTATTTTGCTTTGGTGATTTGGCTACAGAGGATTCTATATCTCTTTCACAGGACAGATTGTGATATTTAATTACAATGTTGAATTCAATATTTTCTTTATCATACACACAGGTACCTTCACGACTCGATATCTTCGTACAAAACATGCTTGGAAGTTTAAACTGAGGGAGGTATGTTAGCTCTAATATATCTTTTTTAAGTCAAGTGTTCGGTATAGCACAGTGCAGAAATATCATTCAGATCACAACATTATTTCTATTTCATTAAAAATGTAATTTCATAAAACTTTACACAACTAAGAGTAACACCAACATCCTTCATGGAAATTAGCAGAATTATAAAAATTCTAAAAGACAAAAGCTCATATGGTGTTGATGGAATTTGAAATAGAATTCTGAAAAGTTGTTCTAACTAAATAATTACTGTCCTTAGTGTTAAATGTAATGAAATGCTGGCACAGGGCATTTTTCCAGACAGATTAAAATATGCAGTAGTTAAATGTCTTTATAAGAAAGGTGACAAGAAAAACTTAAATAATTATTGTCCATTTTCCGTACCTACTTCTTTTCCAAAATATTTGAAAAATTGATGTACTCAAAAGTAGCCTCACATTTAAGTAGAAACAACTTAGCACATCACTGTCTGGATTCCACAAAGGTTGCTTGACAGACTGCTGTTTACACATTCAATCACCAAATATTACTAGCCTTACATAATAAAATATTGGCAGATGGTAATTTTGTGATCTTCTCAAAATATTTGACTGTGTGGCAGGTCATGATACTCTCTTAGGAAAGCTTAAAATTTATGGTTTTACACTAAACTGGATTGAATCATGCTTAAACAGAATGCAAAAAGTTGTGCTGAATAATTCAAACAATTTGAAAGGAAAGAACAGTTCAGTGTCAGGGTATCAATCACAAGGGGAGTCTCACAAGGTTCAATTTTTGATCCACTCCTATTCCTTATCCAGGGTGAACCAGAACTCCACCAATCAACTTTATGAGGTTGTTCAGACACACCTTCTGAGTATTTTCTGTATGGGACCCATGCTTTCCAGTAGCTGTTACAGAGTAATAATGTAAGGATTGATTCAGTCTGTCACCCTAGTTATCTTTGTTTCTGGAAAAATAGCCTCACACCAGTGAAAAAGCCTGCTATATGTAATCGCCAAAACGTGCAACACAAAAACACAGGATTTGACTCTCTATAACTAATGTGGTTGGTGTTGCTGTGGGGACAGTTCAAGTTAGTGTTGGTGGGCTGCCCTTACATTGCATTCAGTGAACCCATGTATGAGGTGTGTATTAGCCAATGCTTCATCAACAAATCTGTCAATAGTAAGAGCACATTCAGTGAACCCATAGACTGCCTGCATAGCTGAGTGGTCAGTGCAGCTGATTGCCATGCAGGGGACCTGGGTTCAATTCCCAGCCAGGTCACAGATTTTATTCATTCAGGTTCTAGGTATCACGTACTCATTATCATTTCATCATCAACAATGCACAAGATGGCAAAATGGCATCAAATAAAAAGACTTGCACTAATGGCAGAACAACCTCAGATGGGGGCTCTCAGCCAATAATGCCACATGAATAATTTCATTTCAGTGAGCCCAAACATGAGCTGCATATCAGCCAATGCTTCATCAGTAAATCTATCCACAGTACTCCTGTGTATCACCGTTAATGTACAACTAACACAGGTGGAAAACAAAACCCAAGATAGAACCAAGCAGTACTGAATGCAAACTTGAGGGCAACAAGTCATAGAGGGCATTGCTGTTGGCAATGGCAAGTACCAGGAGCAAATGAATAGAAGACATACTATCCACATTTGTGGTATTGTGGACTATTTGCAGTGCAATACAAATGAAAAGTTAACAGGGGCAAGAAACCAAACGAAATGCAGTAACTCTTTAATGAGCCATTGATGACTGATTACTAATTATTAAAGCTCATACTGGCTCAAAAAGGAGTTCAATGCCCATTAACAAAAATTTTTGTTCATTTGGCCAATAAAGCAAAATGTGCAAAGGATGCAAAGGAAGTTTTAAATCTAATCCAAAATCATTTCTCCTGGACAACTGCTCTTATTCTGCACACAAATTTTTTTTTTTAAGCACAGCTGCCTGAGAGGGATTAGAAATAATATATTCAGTCATGTAACACTAAACACATACATATATGCTGTAAACTGGCTCACTCCACATTCTTTTGATAAAAGAAAGATACAAATGATCTAAGGATCATGCAACTAACATGAGAGGAATCATGTGCCACCTTCATTCAATCAGCTGAGCACCCTCCAATGAAATTCATACAAGTAAGAGAATCTAAGCTTCAGCTACCACAATCAACAAGATATGACCACATTGAAAAGGTTTAAAAATTAGGATTTAGGCCTATGTGTGTGAATGAGAATTCTGATAATGACATGAAACATCAGGCTGCAAATTGCCATGGTTTGTTGGCACAGTTTCCAAATACGTGTCCCACTCAAGAGTGTTATTTTCTGATGAAAGTTTTATATATCATAGTTCACACAGAAGGAATGTGGCTTTCTGGTCGGAGGGAAATTCCCATTATGTGCAAGAGCTGGAAAGATCTGCCTCAAGTTATAATATGGGAAGGAACATTGTCATAATATCTGTAACAACCATAGGTTTTTTAAGTATATGTGAATGGAAATACTTATTTGGAGATTTTTCAAACTTGATTAGTGCCTCAGCTCAAAGACATGGGAATAATAAGATTGTGTGGCTACAACAGTGTGGAGCTCCAGCACTCTTTGTTATTCAGTTGGAAGCGTTCCTCGATGAATAATTGTGAGGCCACTACATGGGTGTAGTTCAGGAACGTGTCCAACTCCACCGACATGGCAAGATGAAGCTTGAATCTTACCATGCCAAACAACTAATCATAAGGAATAATCAAGTTGCATATGACTTCAATATCAGCAGAAGACTAATGATGATGAATTGGGCATAGGGGTCAAGGAATCATTTGAATGAAGAAGTCCTGAGATGCTCATTCTGCAAGATGTCCAGGAGGACACAGAGAAGGAGAGATCTCTGTGTAACACATGATAGTGCATATAGAAATAAGTTGGTTACATAGTTACACCATCTAATCAAAAGTATCTGGACATGTATTAACAGACATTAATATGAGGTGTGTACACTCTTCACCTTTATGAAGGCTTGAAGACTGCTCAGGACACTTTTAATGAGGTATCTCAATGTATGTGGGGGAATGGTAGACAATTCTTCATCAACAGCCAAAATCAAAGATGGTAGTGATGTTGGATTCTGGGGTCTGGAGCAAAGTTGACATTCTAACTCATCCCAAGAGTGTTTCATTGGGTTCAGGTCAGGACTGTGGGAGGAGCAGCCCACTTCACGAATTTAATTTTCCACAAACAATGGCCTCAGAGATGCTGCTTTGTTACAGGGTGAAGTGTCAATATGATACAATCATCATTTCTGAACTGTCCCTCTGCTGTACCCAGTACACAATGCAGTAAAACACATCTATATCCTTCCACATTCACAGTTTTTGGAAGCACAATAAGAGAACCCACCATAATCATGTAAAACACCTCCATTCTGTAACACCACTTCCTCTGTACATCACCGCTGGCTCTACAGATGGTGGCAAGTAATATTCTCGAGGCATTTGTCAAACACAAACCTTTCCATTGTTTTGCCACAAGGTCTAGCATGATTCATATCTTCAGATCACCCATTTGCAATTGTCCATTGTCCAGTGGTGTCGCTGTTTACACCAGGTAAGTGTCGCCTAACAATGACTACAGAAGTGTGTGGCTTTTGAGGAGCTGCTTGACCACTGCATCCCATTCTTTTTAACTCTCTACGCATAGTCATCGTGCTAACTTGACTCCTGGTAGCACTTTGGAACACATGGGTTATTCCTTCTGCTTATTTCAAGTGCTTATTTTATTTATTTCTACCACCACCACCACTACCATCATTTTTGCAACCACCATCCGCAGTACTCTGACGTCTCTGTCTGTAAGCACATGAGGTCAGCTTAGTCTTCATTTAGTTGTTTGTTGCTTCATATTTTCACTTCACAAAAGAAGAGGTGACTCCGAAGCTTTTGGATTGGAATCTTTGTCTTTGCAAAAACTTCAACAGGTCCTCCCCCCAACAGTGGTTTTGTTTCTTCTACTGGCTGTATTGAAGCTTTCAACAAATGATTATTTCTGTTGAGAAGGAGCAGCATTTTTCTACAAATGAAATGACTGAGTCTCTGATTAAAGCTATTTCTTGACACCATTTTTCTTTTCTGGACAATTTGTTAATTACTAAATGTGCAGAATATTAATTTAAACCTTTCATAGCAAAAATGGCTCAAATGGCTCTGAGCACAAGGGGACTTAACATCTGAGGTCATCAGTCCCCTAGAACTTAGAACTCCTTAAACCTAACTAACCTATGGGCATCACACATATCCATGTCCGAGGCAGGATTCGAATCTGCGACCGTAACGGCCGCGCGGTTCCAGACTGAAGCGCCTAGAACCGCTCGGCCACACCGGCCGGCCTTTCATAGCAGTGTGACTGATACTTGCCAATGCTGCAGATAGAATCAACAAAGCACTTAGCATAGATATACAACTGAAAATAACTATTTGCACATTAGGGGAAGAATTTTGGCACAGTCAAAATATATTGACAGATTTTGTTTTATGGTCACTATAGTGCAATGTATTGACACTATAGCATTGGCGGTCAGCTGTGAATGTAAAATATTCTCCAATTAAAATTATTCTGTGACCGACATTTCAACATGTCAAATTGTGGAGGTCAGGCAACAGCCAACTGTATTTCTTTCTCATGCATCGTTGACATCATTAGAATAGCAAACAGAATAATTTCAACTTGTACAGGGCACAGGGCTTGTTTCTATGACAGACTGTGTTGCATGCTTGCACTGAGCAACACAATGTGACCATATCACTACACGTCTGTGATCTCATCAATGTGGCTGCAATGCCCTACAAAGCTTTTTCTACAGTTTTGGCTCAATGGTAAGAGTGTTTCAGTGGGTGGATTTGTCTGTGCCAATGGTTCTAAATGCTGTAGCACATGATGAATTACTGGCAGGTATGCCACTGCAATGACTTCCATTGTTTTATAGGCAGAGGTAGAGCCCTTGATTTAGGAACTCTACATGTCATATTAAAAGTGCAGTGTGTAGTGAACTTCCTTTGAAAGAGAAAGTTGGGGCTTCTACTTCCCCAACTTCCATTTTCATGGTCTCAAATACAACTTGCATGTAAATAAATATGAAAAAATGTGCATAATAGGTATGTGTTATGACAAATGCAAGTGTAGAAATTATCAAGACAATCTCCAATCTTGTTTGAACAGCAGTACAAGTGGGTTGGATTAGCAGACATTTTGCACTAAAAACAAGATCTATGTACATTTGTGAACAAAGATTTGTTCTAGCATAAGTATAACATTTGAGTTTATTAGTTGCTGAAAATATTAGATGTTTGTTTTATTGCTTGTAGGAGTTGGAAATAAAATAGTGTGCACTTTTTTTTAATTTGCATAAAATGGAAATGTCGTGTGGCTAGGGCCTCCCGTCGGGTAGACCGTTCGCCTGGTGCAGGTCTTTCGATTTGACGCCACTTCGGCGACCTGCGCGTTGATGAGGATGAAATGATGATGATTAGGACAACACAACACCCAGTCCCTGAGCGGAGAAAATTTCCGACCCAGCCGGGAATCGAACCCGGGCCCTTAGGATTGACAGTCTGTCACGCTGACCACTCAGCTACCGGGGCGGACAATTTGCATACATAACCCAATTTCATGCTTTTTAATGTTTACTATTTGACATTTTTAACAGGACAGGATTAATTGCAACAAACAGCAGCCATCCAAATTCTCTAAAATAAGGCAAAGGTTTTTCACACGATGCTGTTAACAGTTATCACATTTTCTCAGGCTAATTTCAAATTTTCATCACTGAACACTGACAGCTGGTTCTCTACATTAACTTACCTGTAGGTCAGCTTCATTGAGTGAATGTGTAGATGCACCACCTGAGCCCCTTGCTGACCGACGACCTCCTGACCCAGCACTCCCTGTGCCACCACCTCCAAGTGATGCTGTCTCTGACAGCAGTAGACCAGTGCTTCCAGCACCATCTACACGGTCCAAGAATGGATCATCAGGCTCAGAGTCCAAGCTACTCAGGCTCATACTGAAAACATTAATGCAACTCTCAGTATCAAACGTATTTGCCAGTCACTGTGGCAAAGAGCCTTCTTTTAACAGATCAAATAAAGTTGTATTTGATTCCATGGACCTACATTTCCATGTCTGATTCAACACAAAAAATATACTACAGTTTAAGCACTTTAACATATCTACATTGTTAATTTTTTCTGTTCCTATGTAAAAACTGGAAAACACTCAACATCAACATAAGTGGTCCTGTATTACAAGCTGCTTTTCAAATTATGTTTACAAACTTAACACACAATCCAGTACCTAACATTTCAGAAGAAAATACACAGCTTAGCTGAAAATTGGGAAATAGCAAAACTAAAGGCTCAGTTTTCAAGAAGCTACTGCATTTATCAATCAAGCAATAAATTGCAGTTATCATACTTATCCTTACATTAGAGCCAGCTGTCACACTGCAGTAATAGTGCACCTGTTTCCTCGGTCAATGGAGTAGTTTACCATGGAATTGTAATGTCAAATCCCATAATGTTTGCGTGAAGGACAGGCGTGTACAACATGGGTAAAAAATAAGAACTCTGTGAGGCCAACCATGTGACTGGAGATGGCATCTACAAACTTCAACAATTTGGAGTTTGCACTTGACGCCAATCAAAATGAATGCTGTGAACACGTGATCTGATGAAAGTGCTGCTTGCAGGATCAACTGTCATTTAGGAAACATTTGGATAACAAGGTTAGCAGATGGATAGCTTCAATTATCACAAGTAACGTCACAAGGAGCTGGGCATGAGGGGATGCAAGGCGTGGGGAGGGGGAGCGGGCAGGGTAGGAGGGGGCAAGATGTGGGGTGCAGGATATGGGGAAGAGAGAGAGGGCGAGAGGGGGGCAGAGAGAGAGGGCGAGAGGGGGGCAGAGAGAGAGGGCGAGAGGGGGGCAGAGAGAGAGGGCGAGAGGGGGGGCAGAGAGAGAGGGCGAGAGGGGGGGCAGAGAGAGAGGGCGAGAGGGGGGCAGAGAGAGAGAGGGCAGAGAGAGAGGGGGAGGGGGAGGGGGGAAGGGAGAGATGGGGTGGGGAGGGGGGAAGGGAGAGAGGGGGTGGGGAGGGGGGAAGGGAGAGAGGGGAAAGGGAGAGAGGGGGAGGGGAGGGGGGAAGAGAGAGGGCGAGAGGGGGCAGAAAGAGGGAGGAGAGAGGAGGAGAGGGGGGCAGAGAGAGGGAGGACAGGAGGGCAGAGAGAGGGAGGAGAGGGGGCGAAGAGGAGGGAGGAGAGGGGGGCAGAGAGAGGGAGGAGAGGGGGGCAGAGAGAGGGAGGAGAGAGGGGGACAGAGAGAGGGGCAGGGAGAGGGGGACAGAGAGAGGGGCAGAGAGAGGGCGAGAGGGGGGCAGAGGGAGGGCGAGAGGGGGGCAGAGGGAGGGCGACAGGGGGGCAGAGGGAGGGCGACAGGGGGGCAGAGGGAGGGTGACAGGGGGGCAGAGGGAGGGCGACAGGGGGGCAGAGGGAGGGCGACAGGGGGGCAGAGGGAGGGCGACAGGGGGGCAGAGGGAGGGCGACAGGGGGGCAGAGGGAGGGCGACAGGGGGGCAGAGGGAGGGCGACAGGGGGGCAGAGGGAGGGCGACAGGGGGGCAGAGGGAGGGCGACAGGGGGCAGAGGGAGGGCGAGAGGGGGCAGAGAGAGGGGGAAGAGGAAGATAGGGGGAAAGGGGGAGAGGGAAAGGGGGAGAGGGGGAGGGGGAAGAGAGGGGGAGACGGGGTAGGAGGCAGAGGGGGGTAGGAGGCAGAGGGGGGTAGGAGGCAGAGCGGGGTAGGAGGGCGAGGGGGCTATGAGGGCGAGGGGGCTATGAGGGAGAGGGGGGTAGGAGGGTGAGGGGGGTAGGAGGGAGAGGGGGTAGGAGGGTGAGGTGGGTAGGAGGGAGAGGGGGTAGGAGGGTGAGGTGGGTAGGAGGGAGAGGGGGGTAGGAGCGAGAGGGGGTAGGAGGGTGAGGGGGGAAGGAGCGGGAGGGGGGAAGGAGCGGGAGGGGGGAAGGAGCGGGAGGGGGGAAGGAGCGGGAGGGGGGAAGGAGCGAGAGGGGGGAAGGAGCGAGAGGGGGCAAGGAGCGAGAGGGGGCAAGGAGCGAGAGGGGGCAAGGAGCGAGAGGGGGCAAGGAGCGAGAGGGGGCAAGGAGCGAGAGGGGGCAAGGAGCGAGAGGGGGCAAGGAGCGAGAGGGGGCAAGGAGCGAGAGGGGGCAAGGAGCGAGAGGGGGCAAGGAGCGAGAGGGGGCAAGGAGCGAGAGGGGGGAAGGAGCGAGAGGGGGGAAGGAGCGAGAGGGGGGAAGGAGCGAGAGGGGGGAAGGAGCGAGAGGGGGGAAGGAGCGAGAGGGGGGAAGGAGCGAGAGGGGGGAAGGGGCGAGAGGGGGGAAGGGGCGAGAGGGGGGAAGGGGCGAGAGGGGGGAAGGGGCGAGAGGGGGGAAGGGGCGAGAGGGGGGAAGGGGCGAGAGGGGGAAGGAGCGAGAGGGGGAAGGAGCGAGAGGGGGAAGGAGCGAGAGGGGGAAGGAGCGAGAGGGGGAAGGAGCGAGAGGGGGAAGGAGCGAGAGGGGGAAGGAGCGAGAGGGGGAAGGAGCGAGAGGGGGAAGGAGCGAGAGGGGGAAGGAGCGAGAGGGGGAAGGAGCGAGAGGGGGAAGGAGCGAGAGGGGGAAGGAGCGAGAGGGGGAAGGAGCGAGAGGGGGAAGGAGCGAGAGGGGGAAGGAGCGAGAGGGGGAAGGAGCGAGAGGGGGAAGGAGCGAGAGGGGGAAGGAGCGAGAGGGGGAAGGAGCGAGAGGGGGAAGGAGCGAGAGGGGGAAGGAGCGAGAGGGGAAGTAGCGAGAGGGGAAGTAGCGAGAGGGGGAAGGAGCGAGAGGGGGAAGGAGCGAGAGGGGGAAGGAGCGAGAGGGGGAAGGAGCGAGAGGGGGAAGGAGCGAGAGGGGGACTGAAGGGGGAAGGAGCGAGGGGGGCGGGAGAGAGAGGGGGAAGGAGAGAGGGGCAGAAGAGAGAGGGGGAAGGAGAGAGGGGCAGAAGAGAGATGGGGGCGGGAGAGAGATGGGGGCGGGAGAGAGATGGGGGCGGGAGAGAGATGGGGGCGGGAGAGAGATGGGGGCGGGAGAGAGATGGGGGCGGGAGAGAGATGGGGGCGGGAGAGAGATGGGGGCGGGAGAGAGATGGGGGCGGGAGAGAGGGAGGGGGGCGGGAGAGAGGGAGGGGGGCGGGAGAGAGGGAGGGGGGCGGGAGAGAGGGAGGGGTAGTCGTGAGAGATGGGGCGGGAGAGAGAGGGGGGCGGGACAGAAAGTGGGGGCGGGACAGAAAGTGGGGTCGGGACAGAAAGTGGGGGCGGGACAGACAGAGTGGGGGCGGGACAGACAGAGAGGGGGCGGGCCGGAGAGAGAGGGGGCGGGCCGGAGAGAGAGGGGGCGGGCCGGAGAGAGAGGGGGCGGGACAGAGAGAGAGGGGGGCGGGACAGAGAGAGGGGGCGGGACAGAGAGAGGGGGCGGGACAGAGAGAGGGGGCGGGACAGAGAGAGGGGGCGGGACAGAGAGAGGGGGCGGGACAGAGAGAGGGGGCGGGACAGAGAGAGGGGGGCGGGACAGAGAGAGGGGGGCGGGACAGAGAGAGGGGGGCGGGACAGAGAGAGAGGGGGCGGGAGAGAGAGAGGGGGGGTGGGAGAGAGAGAGGGGGGGTGGGAGAGAGAGAGGGGGGCGGGCTAGAGAGAGGGGGGGCGGGAGAGAGAGGGGGCGGGAGAGAGGGGGGCGGGAGAGACAGGGGGCGGGAGAGAGAGGGGGCGGGAGAGAGAGGGGGCGGGAGAGAGAGGGGAGGAAGAGAGAGTGGGATGGGAAAAGGGGGGATAGAAGGGGCGAGAGGATGAAGGGGTTAGAGGGTGAAGGGGATAGAGGGTGAAGGGGATAGAGGGGGAAGGGGGGAGAGGGTAGAGAGGGGGAAGGGGGGAGAGGGGGGAGGGTAGAGGGGGGAAGAGAGGGGGGAGGGTGGGGTAGGGAGGGAGAGGGGGAGGGTGGGAGAGGGGGCGGGAGGGAGAGGGGGAGAGTGAGAGATGGGGAGGGTGAGAGGGGGGAGGTTGAGTGAGGTGGCGGGAGGGAGGGAGGGGGGCGGGAGAGACAGGGGGCGGGAGGGACAGGGGGCGGGAAAGACAGGGGGCGGGAGAGAGGGGGCGGGAGAGACAGGGGGCGGGAGAGAGAGGGGGCGGGAGAGAGAGGGGGCGGGAGAGAGAGGGGGCAGGATAGAGTGGGTATGGGGCAGAGGGGAGGGCAAGAAGATATGGGGCAAAGACGGGAGGAGGGGGCAGAAAGACGGGAGGAGGGGGCTGAAAGACGGGAGGAGGGGGCAGAAAGACGGAGGAGGAGGGAGAAAGACGGAGGAGGAGGGAGAAAGACGGAGGAGGAGGGAGAAAGACGGAGGAGGGTGAGGAAGATAGAGGAGGCGAGTATGGGAGAGAGAGGGGGGGGGGAAGAGAGGAGCAGGAAGGAGGTGGGTGAATGAGGGAGAGGTGGGGGAGGGAGGTAGGGAGAAACTTTGAGGAAGATAGAATAAAGGGGGAGGGGGCAGAAAGACGGGAGGAGGGGGCAGAAAGACGGGAGGAGGGGGCAGAAAGACGGAGGAGGAGGGAGAAAGACGGAGGAGGAGGGAGAAAGACGGAGGAGGGAGAAAGACGGAGGAGGGTGAGGAAGATAGAGGAGGCGAGTATGGGAGAGAGGGGGGGGGGGGGAAGAGAGGAGCAGGAAGGAGGTGGGTGAATGAGGGAGAGGTGGGGGAGGGAGGTAGAGAGAAAGTTTGAGGAAGATAGAATAAAGGGGGAGGGGAGGTGTAAAAGTTGAGGAGCAGGATAAAATTGGGAGGAAGGGGAGTGGTTATGGGGAGGAATTAGTGGGGTAGTGGCAGAGGGGAGCAGCAAAGAGGCAGTAGGAGGAAGTGGAGATGTGAATGAAAGGGGCGAAACGGAGATAGAATGAAACCAAGTGCACAATGGTGGGAGGGAGGAATTTCATTATCTTTACTGTCCCTAGTAAAAGGGGTAATATATTTTATGTGGGAAAAAAAAAGATCTTAACAGTCTGCAGACATGTGATTGGAGTTGAACGGCATGGGTGGTAAACCCTTTCAGTTTCACTGTCTTGCCTAAGAGTAAAACAATGTTGCAAGCAGTGAGATTCAAATCTACATGCATAGGTGGCCATGATTTGTACACAGCTATTACACAAGTTGGCCACTGGCCCACTACACATATGTTTCCCTTCTCAAGTAAATGTGAGACAGTTCACAAGCACTAAATCTTCCATTTCTGGGGAACTTCTAAGTTGTGGCCCTGAAATGTACAGACAATATTTCCTCATTTATGAGTGTTCTAACAATTCCACCAAGTCTGAAATAAGTTTACATCGAGACCTTTGAACTTCACCTTTTTTATTATATAGACTATAATATAATGAAACAGAATACAATGAACAAATACCTTTCACAGGATTTAATATGACTCCTGACTAGACTGCTGATGCTCACTGAAACTAGTGGGATGTTTGCAAGTACACACGCAAGCACCAGGCCTTGATTAACTTTTAAAAAAGTTGCTACAAATGTAAAATATTTGTAAAGCATGATAACATATTTAAGAAGTATATCTCTTGCCTCCTTTGTCTTTCCGATTTTCTTTTTGCCCTTCCACCAGTGAGGTCTTCCAGAGCAGTCCAACTCCGCCGCCGAGGCACATCTCCACTACCGTCTCGGCACATCAACCAGTCTTTAGGAGCTTCAAAACAAAATTTAATGTTAATCATTTTACAAACATATTCTTTGAGCTACTGTGAAAGTTTGATGTATGTGTCTGAGAGACTACAGAAAAGCATGAAATATAAATTGAACAATCAATTGCAGACAGATAAAATAATTAATGCTCCTCTTTCCTTAATATGAAATAATTCTTGCTGGGACACTAGTATACCATAGCAACCATGTGACATTACATTGATTCTGGGTTCAAATTATTGACTAGAAATACTGTTCAAACATTATTTAAATTTTTGTCCTCTGTTTTTTCTGTAGCTGCTGGTTTTTTTCCTCTCCTCAATTTTGCCATCCCCCCCCCCCCCCCCCCCTTTCTCTTTGCATGATAACAGGGTGTCTTTGGTTCTAGAAGCATGGAATTCTGTGACTTTCAATTCTGTCTACTGCCCTTACGAGTACAATTTTTTGGATAGGTACTTGTCTTTGCACGTTTGCTGACCTGATTTTTAGTTCCTCTCACATAAAAAGAAGAGAAAGAGACCAGCAGACACATTTACGAGATATAGAAGATCAACTGACTAACCTGTAAATGTTTCACTGGATTAAAAACTTAAAAACTGCCATCTGACTAGTACTATTAGGCATTGTCTTTCTGAGACCGTATGCCCAATAAATTTTTCACAGTATCCTCCATCCCCTGTGCTCCACATCTACTGTAAACTGATGAAACATTTTTTAAACAAATGTTAAGATAAATAAAAAATTTGCATATGTCACGCTAAAAGGAAATGCAACAATTTTGAACCCCATAGAAAATTCCCAAGTTGCATATGGAATGATACAATGCATGTTGGGTTTGGCATTGCTCAAATCGTGTGATTTCATACCTCTGCCAGATGTTATTTCCTAAACTTAGCCCAGAACATACACTATTTGATCAAAAGTATCTGGATACCCCCAAAAACATACATTTTTCTTACGAAGCGCATTTTGCTGCCACCTACTTCCAGGTACTCCCAATCAGTGACCAGTAGTCATTTACAAACCGGGAGAGAGCAGACTGGCTCCGCAGAACTCACGGACTTCGAACTTGGTCAGGTAATTGGTTGTCACTTGTGTCATACATTTGTACATGAGATTTCCACACTACTAAACATCCTTAGGTCCACTGTTTCCTATGTGATAGTGAAGTGGAAACACGAAGGGGCACATACAGCACAAAAGAATATAGGCTGACCTCATCTGTTGACTGACAGATCACCGACAGTTGAAGAAGCTTGTAATGTGTAACAGGCAGACATCTATCCAAATAATTACACAGGAATTCCAAACTGCATCAGGATCCACTGCAAGTACTATGACAGTCAGGTAGGAGGTTAGAAAACTTGGATTTCATAGTCAAGCAGCTGCTCATAAGCCACACATCATGCAGATAAATGTCAAACGACACCTCGCTTGGTGTAAGGAGTGTAAACATTGGATGGTTGAACAGCGGAAAAATGTTGTGTGGAGTGAAGAATCACAGTACACAATGTGCCAATCTGATGGCAGGGTGTGGGTATGGCGAATGCCTGGTGAATGTTATCTGCCAGCGTGTGTAGTGCCAACAATAAAATTCACAGGTGGTGGTGGTGGTGGTGGTGGTGGTGGTGGTGGTATGGTGTGGTCGTGTTTTCCATGGAGGGGTCTTGCACCCCTTGTTGTTTTGCATGGTACTATCACGGCACAGGCCTACATTAATGTTTTAAGCACCTTCTTGCTTCTCACTGTTGGAAGAGCAATTCGGGGATGGCGATTGCATCTTTCAACACAATCGAGCACCTGTTCATAATGCACGGCCTGTGGTGGAGTGGTTACAGGACAATAAAATTCCTGTATTGGAGTGGCCTGCACAGAGTCCTGACCTGAATCCTATAGAAAACCTTTGGGATGTGTTGGAACGCCGACTTCGTGCCAGGCCTCACGATCGACACTGATACCTCTCCTCAGTGCAGCACTCCATGAAGAATAGGTGGCCATTCCCAAGAAACCTTCCAGCACCTGATTGAACATATGGCTGCAAAAGTGGAAGCTGTCATCAAGGCTAAGGGTGGGCAAACACCATATTGAATTCCAGCATTACTGATGGAGGCCGCCAAGAACTTTTAAGCCATTTTCAGCCAAGTGTCCGGATACTTTTGATCACCTGACACAGGCTAGCGCAGGATCAGCAATGCAACTGAAGGAGGATGCATAATTTTTTTCCCCCAATATGAGAAGCAGCAGCAAAATCAGACATCAATTTGTTTCAGAAAATTCAATCTGGATCATCACCTTGAAGTTTTCATTAATACACATTAAGAATACACTGATGTACATTCACCACTGCTGCAGGGCCATGTCAGTGCTATGTTAGTTGTGAGTACAGCATCCTGGAGGTAAGAGACACGAGTCTCCACGGCCATGGCATACACAATGAAAATGTGCCTGCGAGCAATATTGCGCAGCCAAACAAAGTCAGGAACAGAGTTTCCCACTCACAATGTATGTGGCACTATCATGTGATAACTTGGCCATGCCCTCACAGGCAATGAAACCTGCAGGGACTATGCCCAGAACTCTGCTACAGATTCTCTAGTACTGCTGAAGACAATCTGGAAATGGATTTTCAACACTTTGCTTTAAGCATAGAACTGTTTGATTTACTAAGTGATAGTTCTTTCATGCCAGCCACACTGATACATCCTAAATCAGGAGCTGTGTTGTGCACTGTCTTCACTGCATCAGTGAATCCTTTGTGTTTACTAGTTACATTAGTGATTCAAATGCCCATATACATGAATGTATCTGAACTATTGCAACTAAGGTTCAAGAATCTCAAGAGTAATCATTTGTACTTTGTTAGAATAAATCAAGTATTGCATTTTTTTGGAACTCATTACAAATTCTACAGCCAGACTGACTTCATGTCATCATCCAGCAGGCTGCTGCTACTTTCAAATAACCGCTCTGTGTGTTTTCTCGGGCAAATTTCCAGTGACATAACTCTACAACCGTCCCAAATGCTGTGTGTGTTGCTTAGTAAACTTTAATTTCAACCACTCCGAATGGTGCCAGTACATTGCACCACTCGAGGCTGCCTTGCCAGTGGCCCACTACATCGAAGGACTACTGTATTCTGCGGTTGTTGCTCACTCGTGCATATTTTGTTGCACTTAATGAAACTCAGAATGTGTTTGTGACAATGTAACACAATTACACAATTCATTCTGATTTACCAATACTTTTTTTATATATATCAATGCATACCTTTTGTCTGTAGAGTTTCTGGGAAGCATGGGTTTACAGAAGATCCCAAGGGTGTGGGTTGTGTTGGTGATGAATTGAGTGAAGCCTCAACATCCAAGTCAGATGCACCTTCATTATTAAGAGATGGGCAAGAAGCACTCAGTCGGGAATACTGTGTCAGCCCCAAGATCTAAAAATAAAATAGCACATTATAATGAAAAATGTAAATCTGATTACAATACTGTAAAACTGTGTGGTGCTAAACATTTTCAGTATATAAAGGACTTGTATATACAAATGAATTACTATGTAACAAGCCTGTAGAATTAGATATTGACATAACACATTAAATATTTTTCATTAAAACCAAGCCAATAACAAGAAGAAGAAAAGATTCATGAAATTTTATCTCCAATAACTAGTATAGTAACAATAAACAGCCTGATATGAATACCTATTTTATCTTGCTCCACACACTCTCTGAAATCGCATCTTCTTCCTCAGTACAGTTGTAGAAATAAAAAGAAAAGGGAGGTGTAAGTTATTCAGTCACATAGTTGAGGAGCATTAGAGCAGCAGTATGAGGGAAAGGGGGAAAAATGTTAAAATGTCAGTTGCAGAAATGAACATCAATCTAGCCCACTGTGGCAGTACATGAGTGTAAACTCTGTGAAATGAAGGAGGAAAAGACATGTTGTTTACAAAATGAAAAGACAGGGGAGTACGAATGTGATAGAGACACACAAAAGGTTTGGTAAGCACATACAGAAATAGAAGTGTGAGGGAGCAGCAGACAATAGAAAGAGCTTGGATACAGCTACAATGTGCCGAGAAAGGATGGAAGTGCGAGACAAGAGGAAGTACTGCTCTACATTCTAATTCTGAGGAAAACGTTCACAAGTAAGATATTCTAAATTAGGAATGAGTTTTAACAACCATCCATACCTATGATATAAAGAATCTGTTAAACACTCACTTCTGATAATCAATATGCTCATATAAATTTGCAGAATTATGATGTGCTAGGCATTCGAGACAAAACACACACACGAGCTACAAACTCAGAGAGACAGTAGTAAGGTTATTTTGACAATGGCCAAGACTGATGTAACTCCTGGAATAAAGGATGAGGAGTTAAGAAGCATTTAGTTGCATCTTTACAACAAATATACAGTCATTTCAGTACTGCCAAGAGCAATAGTAAGATACCACATAGAAGTTAAAAAACAGAGACCACTGCAAACATCTTAGACCCATCAACAGTCAATAGCAGTTCTTATCCTTCACCACTACATTATGGAACAATCTGTTTTTGAAAGTATTATTTCCAACACAAAAACTTGTAACACAATGACAAAAGTATTAGTAATGAACATTGTTCTGTATGATACTTAGTTTTAGTAATAGTTTCTTAAGATGGAAGAAAAAAAAAAATGCTTGCAGGTCATTCTATTTGTCTTATCTTCAATATAGGTGCATTATCATCAATAGATCATCATTATCATCAATACATGGTGCAATGGTTTCTGCACACTTACGATAAGGACGACACATGACTTGGCAGTGGCAAAAGGGATTATTTGATTGGCTTGCTTTAAAGTTCATTTACTCAGATGGTGACACATTTCACAGATCTCTCACTGGCTACCATCCCAAAAACATATCAGGACAGGCTGATGTCCTTGTTGACAAGGGTCTATTTCACAATAGCAATTGGAAAAGAGTTGTGATGGACAAGGACAAATGGGGTACGTACTGTTGGTTATGAAATGTTTGGTTAAACTTTATAAACAGCACTCTACACACTAACTTCGAAGTGTACATTGGTAATGCTTGTCACAAGTGGTCACTGGAAGTCATGATACTCAAACATGTGATTTACAGTATATTCCATAACCAAATCATGTTTTCATTTAGATCATGGAAGAAATACTAAGTTCTTAACACTAGGCGCTGAGGTGTGAAGAAACTACGAAGTTTCAGAGAAAAACACTTTCTTTCTCTCTCTCTCTCTCCCCCCCCCCCCTCACACACACACACACACACACACACACACACACACACACACACACACACACACACACACACATATATATATATATATATATATATATATATATATATAAAACAAAGATGATGTGACTTACCAAACGAAAGCGCTGGCACGTCGATAGACACACAAACAAACACAAACATAAATACAAAATTCAAGCTTTCGCAACAAACTGTTGCCTCATCAGGAAAGAGTGAAGGAGAGGGAAAGACGAAAGGAAGTGGGTTTTAAGGGAGAGGGTAAGGAGTCATTCCAATCCCGGGAGCGGAAAGACTTACCTTAGGGGGAAAAAGGACGGGTATACACTCGCGCACACACACACATATCCATCCACACATATACAGACACAAGCAGACATATTTAAAGACGTCTTTAAATATGTCTGCTTGTGTCTGTATATGTGTGGATGGATATGTGTGTGTGTGTGTGTGTGCGCGCGCGAATGTACACCCGTCCTTCTTTCCCCCCTAAGGTAAGTCTTTCCGCTCCCAGGATTGGAATGACTCCTTACCCTCTCCCTAAAACCCACTTCCTTTCGTCTTTCCCTCTCCTTCCCTCTTTCCTGATGAGGCAACAGTTTGTTGCGAAAGCTTGAATTTTGTGTGTATGTTTGTGTGTCTATCGACATGCCAGCGCTTTCGTTTGGAAAGTCACATCATCTTTGTTTTTAGATATATTTTCCCATGTGGAATGTTTACCCCCCCCCCCCCCCCCCCCTCTCTCTCTCTCTCTCTCTCTCTCTCTCTCTCTCTATATATATATATATATATATATATATATATATATATAAAAAAAATAGAAGGAAACATTCCACGTGGGAAAAATTATATATAAAAACAAAGATGAGGTGACTTACCGAACGAAAGCGCTGGCAGGTCGATAGACACACAAACAAACACAAACATACACACAAAATTCTAGCTTTCGCAACAAACTGTTGCCTCATCAGGAAAGAGGGAAGGAGAGGGGAAGACGAAAGGAAGTGGGTTTTAAGGGAGAGGGTAAGGAGTCATTCCAATCCCGGGAGCGGAAAGA
Source organism: Schistocerca serialis cubense (assembly GCF_023864345.2). Classification (NCBI taxonomy): domain Eukaryota; kingdom Metazoa; phylum Arthropoda; class Insecta; order Orthoptera; family Acrididae; genus Schistocerca; species Schistocerca serialis. The sequence goes on from NC_064643.1 coordinate 359,703,132, forward strand.
CTTACCTTAGGGGGAAAAAAGGACAGGTATACACTCGCACACATGCACATATCCATCCACACATACAGACACAAGCAGACATATTTAAAGACAAAGAGTTTGGGCAGAGATGTCAGTCGAGGCAGAAGTGTAGAGGCAAAGAAGTTGTTGAAAGACAGGTGAGGTATGAGTGGAGGCAACTTGAAATTAGCGGAGATTGAGGCCTGGCGGATGACGAGAAGAGAGAATATACTGAAGGGCAAGTTCCCATCTCCGGAGTTCGGATAGGTTGGTGTTGGTGGGAAGTATCCAGATAACTCGGACGGTGTAACACTGTGCCAAGATGTGCTGGCTGTGCACCAGGGCATGTTTAGCCACAGGGTGATCCTCATTACCAACAAACACTGTCTGCCTGTGTCCATTCATGCGAACGGACAGTTTGTTGCTGGTCATTCCCACATAGAATGCATCACAGTGTAGGCAGGTCAGTTGGTAAATCACAAGGGTGCTTTCACACGCGGCTCTGCCTTTGATCGTGTACACCTTCCGGGTTACAGGACTGGAGTAGGTGGTGGTGGGAGGGTGCATGGGACAGGTTTTGCATCGGGGGCGGTTACAAGGATAAGAGCCAGAGGGTAGGGAAGGTGGTTTGGGGATTTCATAGGGATGAACTAACAGGTTACGAAGGTTAGGTGGACGGCGGAAAGACACTCTTGGCGGAATGGGGAGGATTTCATGAAGGATGGATCTCATTTCAGGGCAGGATTTGAGGAAGTCGTATCCCTGCTGGAGAGCCACATTCAGAGTCTGGTCCAGTCCCGGAAAGTATCCTGTCACAAGTGGGGCACTTTTGTGGTTCTTCTGTGGGGGATTCTGGGTTCGAGGGGACGAGGAAGTGGCTCTGGTTATTTGCTTCTGTACCAGGTTGGGAGGGTAGTTGCGGGATGCGAAAGCTGTTTTCAGGTTGTATCTGAACAGCCGGTGTGGATGTGGGAGAGGAAAGATTTGAACAGCCGGTGTGGATGTGGGAAAACAGCTTTCGCATCCCGCAACTACCCTCCCAACCTGGTACAGAAGCAAATAACCAGAGCCACTTCCTCGTCCCCTCGAACCCAGAATCCCCCACAGAAGAACCACAAAAGTGCCCCACTTGTGACAGGATACTTTCCGGGACTGGACCAGACTCTGAATGTGGCTCTCCAGCAGGGATACGACTTCCTCAAATCCTGCCCTGAAATGAAATCCATCCTTCATGAAATCCTCCCCACTCCGCCAAGAGTGTCTTTCCGCCGTCCACCTAACCTTCGTAACCTGTTAGATCATCCCTATGAAATCCCCAAACCACCTTCCCTACCCTCTGGCTCCTATCCTTGTAACCGCCCCCGGTGTAAAACCTGTCCCATGCACCCTCCCACCACCACCTACTCCAGTCCTGTAACCCGGAAGGTGTACACGATCAAAGGCAGAGCCACGTGTGAAAGCACCCACGTGATTTACCAACTGACCTGCCTACACTGTGAAGCTTTCTATGTGGGAATGACCAGCAACAAACTGTCCATTCGCATTAATGGACACAGGCAGACAGTGTTTGTTGGTAATGAGGATCACCCTGTGGCTAAACATGCCTTGGTGCACGGCCAGCACATCTTGGCACAGTGTTACACCATCCGGGCTATCTGGATACTTCCCACTAACACCAACCTATCCGAACTCCGAAGATGGGAACTTGCTCTTCAATATATCCTCTCTTCCCGTTATCCACCAGGCCTCAATCTCTGCTAATTTCAAGTTGCCGCCACTCATACCTCACCTGTCATTCAACAACATCTTTGCCTCTGCACTTCCGCCTCAACTGACATCTCTGCCCAAACTCTTTGCCTCTATATATGTCTGCTTGTGTCTGTATATGTGTGGATGGATATGTGTGTGTGTGTGCGCGCGCGAGTGTATACCCGTCCTTTTTCCCCCTAAGGTAAGTCTTTCCACTCCCGGGATTGGAATGACTCCTTACCCTCTCCCTTAAAACCCAAATCCTTTCGTCTTTCCCTCTCCATCCCTCTTTCCTGACAAGGCAACCGCTGGTTGCGAAAGCTAGAATTTTGTGTGTATGTTTGTGTTTGTTTGTGTGTCTATCGACGTGCCAGCGCTTTCGTTTGGTAAGTCACATCATCTTTAACCCTGAGTTTTTGTTTTCTGCTTTTACTGCATCTTGGCATTTCTGTTAGTGATATATATACACCATAGGACTCTTGACATGAGTAAATTGAAAATAATGCAAAATTGAATCAGCTATTAAGGTTGCATAAACCACTGGCTATGCTACAGACCAGTCTGTCATCTCAACCAAGATTTCAGTTTCACATACATTGGCCTCACCAAGACCCAACCAAACTTATACTTTCCAACCTAACCTAGACCTTGGGCTTCGTTACAGAGCAGTCTGTAGCCAGAAAGTAGATACTACCTTTGAAACGATATCGCTGGTAATATTACAGCACACACACACACACACACACACACACACACACACACACACACACACGCACGCACACACACACACACAAAAGTTCCTTATATGCCAATAAAAGAAATTTCTGTCAATGGCAAAAGCAGAAAATGAAGAAAGGGCTATCCACATAACTAAATAATTCACACGCTATTGGGACACATGTATGTGACTATTTCATATGTTAATTCTCTTAAGTCAAATCCATTTCACATCTGTTCATTGGTTACCACATACAATGTTCCCTTTGGCTGCCTCCAACTTTACACACAGATGCATTGCCAACATCTGCTCTATATTGCAGCAAGTGTGCGGCATTTAGTAATGTTTAGCTAGCTGCTGCACTGTGCAAAAGAAATTGTTATGGAATGACAATTCTGATCATTTCAAAACCACTGCCGAATGAACACTCTAGACTGTATTGCATCTAGCTGGTCTGCAGGAGGAGCTCCGGGGAAAGTAGTTTCAAACTGATGTCTTCTACATTCGAAACACTTTTCAAGTCTGAACCACAGAGAATCACTAGGACACTCATGACCATTCTTTGCCCAGTAAGGTTATCTGAAGCTAATAGACATGTAGGCTATTTATTTTATTTTATTTTACTTACAAGCCAAGTGGTAGGACCAAATTGAGGAGCAAATCTCCAAGGTCATGGAACATGTCAGTATGTGAAATTACAACATAAAAGTAATAACGGATAAAAATAAATGTTCTTGAACCCGAAAAAAGTCAGTATATAAGTTTAAATAAACACAATCAACAATGCAACAAGAATCAGCTAAATTTTTCGAGGAACTCCTCGACAGAATAGAAGAAGTGACACAAGAGGAAACTCTTCAGCTTTGATTTGAAAGTGCATAGATTACTGCTAAGATTTTCGAATTTGTATGATAGCCTATTGAAAATGGATGTAGCAGTATACTGCACACATTTCTGCTGAAGAGTTAAGGAAGTCCGATCCAAACACAGGTTTAATTTCTGCCGAGTATTAACTGAGTGAAAGCTGCTTATTCTTGGGAATAAGCTAATACTGTTAACAAGAAATGACAATAAGGAATATATATATTGAGAGACCAATATCAAAATATCCAGACTCGTGAACAAGGGTCAACAAGAAGTTCACCACTCACTGCCCAAAATGCCCGTTGCCGAGTCAAAAATATCCTTTTAGAATGGGAAGGAAGAGGTACCCAAAATTTAATACCATTCAACATGAGCGAATTAAAATAAGCAAAGTAGACTAATTTTTGTGTCGAACGATCGCTCACTTCAGATAACATTCGAATAGCAAAAATGGTAGTATTAAGTCTTTGAACAAGATCCTGAATGTGAGCTTTCCACGACAGCTCACTATCTATCTGAATACCTAGAAATTTGAACTGTTCAGTTTCACTAATCATATGCCCATTCCGTGAAATTAAAGCATCAGGTTTTGTTGAATGGTGTGTAGCAACTGCAAAAACTTAGTCTTACTGTGATTTAGCACTGACCACCGAGCGGTTCAAGGCACTTCAGTCCGGAACTGTGCTGCTGCTACGGTCGCAGGTTTGAATCCTGCCTCGGACGTGGATGTGTGTGATGTCCATAGGTTAGTTAGGTTTAAGTAGTTCTACGTCTAGGGGACTGATGACCCCATATGTTAAGTCCCATAGTGCTTAGAGTCATTTTTTTGTGATTTAGCATTAGTTTGTTTCCTACAAGCCATGAACTTAGGTCATGTTCTGCCCTACTTGAAACTGAGCCAATGTTGCACACAACATCCTTCACTACCAAACAGAAATATTTTAGAGTTACCTGTAATACTAGAGGGCAATTCATTTATACACTACTGGCCATTAAAATTGCTACACCATGAAGATGAAGTGCGACAGATGCGAAATTTAACCGACAGGAAGAAGGTGCCGTGATATGCAAATGATTAGCTTTTCAGAGCATTCACAAGAGGTTGGCATCGGTGGTGACACGTACAACGTGCTGACATGAGAAAAGTTTCCAACCGATTTCTCATACACAAACAGCAGTTGACCAGCGTTGCCTGGTGAAACATTGTTGTGATGCCTCGTGTAAGGAGAAGAAATTCGTACCATCACATTTCCAACTTTGATAAAGGTCAGATTGTAGCCTATCGCGATTGCGGTTTATCGTATCGCGACATTGCTGCTCGCATTGGTCCAGATCCAATGACTGTTAGCAGAATATGGAATCGGTGGGTTCAGCAGGGTAATACGGAACACCGTGCTGGATCCCAACGGCCTCGTATCACTAGCAGTCGAGATGACAGGCATCTTATCTGCATGGCTGTAACAGATCGTGCAGCCACGTCTCAATCCCTGAGTCAACAGATGGGGACGTTTGCAAGACAACAACCATCTGCACGAACAGTTCGACGATGTTTGCAGCAGCATGGACTATCAGCTCGGAGACCATGGCTGCGGTTACCCTTGACACTGCATCACAGACAGGAGCGCCTGCGATGGTGTACTCAACGACAAATCTGGGTGCACGAATGGCAAAACGTTATTTTTTCAGATGAATCTAGGTTCTGTTTACAGCATCATGATGGTCGCATCTGTGTTTGGCGACATTGTGGTGAACACACATTGGAAGCGTGTATTCGTCATCGCCATACTGGCTTATCATCCGGCGTGATGGTATGGGGTGCCATTGGTTACACGTCTCCGGCACCTCTTGTTCGCATTGACGGCACTTTGAGCAGTGGACGTTACATTTCAGATGTGTTACGACCCGTGGCTCTACCCTTCATTCGATCCCTGCAAAACCCTACATTTCAGCAAGATAATTCACGACCGCATGTTGCAGGTCCTGTATGGGCCTTTCTGGATACAGAAAATGTTTGACTGCTGCCCTGGCCAGCACATTCTCCAGATCTCTCACAATTGAAAATGTCTTGTCAATGGTGGCTGAGCAACTGGCTCGTCACAATACGCCAGTCACTACTCTTGATGAACTGTGGTATTGTGTTGAAGCTGCATGGGCAGCTGTACCTGTACAAGCCATCCAAGCTCTGTTTGACTCAATGCCCAGGTGTATCAAGGCCTTTATTACGACCAGAGGTGGTTGTTCTGGGTACTGATTTCTCAGGATCTATGAACCCAAATTGCGTGAAAATATATTTGTCCAATGAAAACCCATTTATCATCTGCATTTCTTCTTGGTGTAGCAATTTTAATGGCCAGTAGTGTATAAATAAGAAACAGGAGTGGCCCCAACACTGATCCCTGGGGCATCCCCCACTTGACCGTACCCCATGCAGACCCCATATCACAGCCATTCTCAACATTGTGAACAATGATCTTTTCCAGTCTGTTGCTTAAGTGAGAGGTAAACCAACCATGAGCTACTCCTCGTAGTCCATAACGGTCCAACTTCTGGAGCAATATTTTGTGATCAACACAATCAAATGCCCTAGTTAAATAAAAAAATATGCCAAGTGTTTGAAACCTTTTGTTTAACCCATCCAGTACCTCACAGAGTAAAGAGAATATAGCATTTTCAGTTGTTAAAGGACTTCTAAAGCTGAACTGTACATTTGATAGCAAATCGTGTGATATAAAATGATCAATTGTCCCTACCTACATAGCCTGTTCAATAACATTTCCCCCTTTTCATAAAGCCTTACTACTGAGTACTTTAATCATTCAGGAAACTGACCATTCCTAAAGCAAAAATTACAAATGTGACTAAATACAGGGGTAACATTTGCAGCACAGTACTTTAATATTCTGCTAGGCACTCCATCATAACCATGAGAGTGCTTAGTCTTCAGCGATTTAATTACTGACTCAATCTCCCCCTTGTCAGTATCACAGAGAAGTATTTTAGACATCAATCTCGGAAAGGCATTTGCCAGATTAGATTAGATTAGTTTTTCGTTCCATAGATCCAATAGATCCATGCTGAGGAGATCCTCGTGGATGTGGAACATGCCAACCTTTTTTTTTTTTTTTGCTGAAATAACAATACTAATAGTATACACAATACATCATTTGTTTCTATTAAAAAATTCGTCCATGGAGTAGAAGGAGTTGGCCACTAGTAAGTCTTTCAGGCTCCTTTTAAATTGATCTTTATTTGTAACTAAATTTTTTATGTTTGCTGGCAAATTATTGAAGATGAGTGTTCCTGAGTAGTGGACACCTTTTTGAACTAAAGTAAGTGCTTTTAAGTCTTTGTGCAGATCATTTTTGTTCCTGGTATTGTATGTATGAACTGAGCTGTTTGTTGGAAAAAGAGATATATTATTTAGGACAAATTTCATTAAGAAGTAAATATACTGAGAGGCAGTGGTTAGTATACCCAGTTCTTTGAAGAGGTTTCTACATGACGTCCGTGATTTTACTCCACAAATAATACGTATTACACGCTTTTGGACTCTGAAAACTTTTGTTTGACTGGAAGAGTTACCCCACAATATTATACTATATGACATCATGGAATGAAAGTAGGCAAAGTATGCAAGCTTTTTCATTTTTATGTCGCCTATGTTTGCTAACACTCGAATTGCAAATACAGATTTGTTAAGGCGTTTCTGCAGTTCTGTGGTGTGTTCCTCCCAACTGAATTTATTATCAAGTTGTAATCCCAGGAATTTAAGACTGTCAACCTCTTCTATCTGCTCTTCTTCATACTTTATGCATATGCTGGGTGGAAACCTCTTACAGGTTCTGAATTGCATGTAGTGAGTCTTTTCAAAGTTTAATGTCAATGAGTTGGCTTTAAACCATTTATTAATATCCATGAAAATATCATTAGCCAAGAAAGTTATATGATTCCCTGGAGAAACTAAATTTTTATTTAATTCATCAGCAATGCTCAGAAAATGATTGTTAATTACTGTACGTATATCTGATTTATCGGTAACAGAAATATTTTTACTACGAACTGACTTTATATCGTAGACCTTGTGCTGCTGACCAGACACTTCCTTCACAACTGACCATATGGTTTTAATTTTATCCTGTGAATTAGCTATTCTATTTGCGTGACACACAATCTTTGCCTTCCTAATAACATTTTAAGCACCTTACACTACTGTAGCTCGATTGTGACTACTTCTAACATTTTGATATAATTCCCACTTTGTTCTACAAGATGTTCTTATGCCATTAGTCAGCCACCCGGGCTGCCTATTACCGCTAGTACCCTATTTAGAACGTTCTAGTGGAAAGCAACTATCAAAGAGCACGAGGGATATGTTAAGGAAAGCATTATACTTGTCATCTATGTTATTGGCACTGCGAACATCCTGCCACTCTTGTTCCTTGACAAGGTTTAGAAAACTCTCTATTGCTGTTGGATTAACTTTCCTATATAGTTTGTAATTAAATGTGATATTTGTTTGAGTACTACTGCCTTTTAGTGTTAAATTTTGTGCATCATGGCCTGAAAGGCCATTCACCATTTTACTAACAGAATGCCCATCCAGTAATGAAGAATGAACAAAAATATTGTCTATGGCTGTGCTCCTGCTCCCCTGCACCTTCGTTGGAAGAAACACAATCCGCATCAGATCATATGAATTTATGAGATCTACCAACATCCTTTTTCTTGCCCCATTATACACAAAATTTATATTGAAGTCGCCGCATACAACTAATTTCTGGTACTTCCTACAAAGTGAATCAAGAACCCTCTCCAGCTTGAGCAGAACAGCTCTGAAGTCAGAGTTAGGGAATCTATAAACAACAACAAATAGAAGTTTAGTTTTACTAAATTCAACTGCCCCACACAACATTCAAATATCTGTTCAGCCCAGTGCCATTATACGTCTATGGATTCAAATGGAATCCTGTTTTTTATGTACATAGCCACCCCCTACCCCGCATCCCCCCCCCCCTCCACCCCACAAGGAACTCCTTGAAAAACAGCCAGCTAATCTGTATCCTGGTAAAGGAAGCCTCTGAATTGTCAAATTATTTATGTGGTGCTCTGATATACCAATAATTTCAGAGTCAACATCTATAAGCAGTTCACTAACTTTATCCCTAATATGTCTTATTATTTTGTTGAAATACTTGGAAGTATTACATCCTCAGAAAGTAAGCACTTAGTTAGTGGTACTTCCTTTAAGCAGGTATACCTATCAGCTGACTTCCATCTAAAAAAGGTGCCGCTCTAACACCAACTACTACAGGAATTTTTCCATGAGTGATCCCACCACCACCACCACCTACTACACTGCCACCAATAAGCTTTGCCAGCCTCCCCTTGCCATACCTATTGATGTGCAGGCCATAACACCAACTACTACAGGAATTTTTCCATGAGTGATCCCACCACCACCACCACCACCACCACCACTACCCACTACACTGCCACCAATAAGCTTTGCCAGTCTCCCCTTCCCATACCTATTGATGTGCAGGCCATGCCTAGTGTGATCCCGATCTACTGATAGACCCATCTGGCACCACTGAGATGTGACCCATGCCCTCTGCCATTAGCGCCCTCCACAGCCCCATGTTAACGCGCTTAAGAACCACATTAAGATGAGGCCGATCAGGATGCTGAAACAGTTGCATGAAATGCACATTAGTGCCACCAGTTTGAGTAGCTATCTTTACCAGGTCACCACCTACATCATATTCCCCATCCCTATCAAGACTGTTCCCTGCTCCACCCCCTATCACTTCCTGATCCTCCTCCATAAAATTCCTACATAACTCCCCTATGCTGTCAGTCACTTGAGCCAACCCTGCACTAGGCTTCACAATGCTTGTGACCCAGTACTCACTCCCAACACTTCCTGCAACTGCTGGCCCACACCTCTACCATGCGAGCTACCTAGCAGCAGAACCACCTCCTTTCTGTTTGACTTTGCAACTAACCTATCCCTCCTAACTGCTGAGGGCTGTTGCATGTTCCCTACATCTACAGCTACACAAGGTTCCTCTCCACTAAACTCTGACAGTTGGTCAAATCAATTGTATATATGCAAAGTTTAACTGAATACCTCCTCTTCATAGCTGCCTTCTTGCCAAGTTCCAAGTGGCAGTTCCCATTCCCCACCACCCTTAACCCTCCTCAATGTATCTAGTTCCTCCTTTGCTTGTTGTAATTGCACCTTAAGGGCACAGATCTTACACTCCTGTTCCTCTATCAACTTATTTCTACTACAGATTCTGCATTCCCAGTAGAGGATCTCACTATAATGCACATTGGCTTCCCCACTGCATTCCCCCTAATGAAAATGCTTTGAATAAATTCCACACCATAACCCACTACTCACAAACCTATGACAGAGTCCCACACTTCTCACTCATGGTAAAATTTTACAGTTACCAAAAAAAAACTATACATCTAAGTTACCGAAGTTCAGTTAAACCAGTAGAATTAATTATAGAACTAATGTATGGTGATCACTTTGTTTCAGTGTGGTGTAATAACACACAGAGGCTGCTGCACATTTTTAGAGATTTTTCTTTTTAGAGATAAGATAAAAGATTAAAAGATTTCTTGACCACAAAAAAATCTTCACACATAAAAGAAATGCTAGACAGATTACACTAGTGAGACATTCTAAATAATGGAACTGCACTACTCAATATATTTATGCAGAAGTACCTAATGTATAGAGAATTGAACAAGACAGGAGAATATTTCAGTTTTCTCAGAGGTAATCTTGCCCAAAATCTGATTGATAGGAAGGACTCACAGACATAATCAGTCTTTTACGGTATTTTCTTGGTACCTGCACTCTGTCTGCTGTAGACTATGGAAATGGAGTTTCCGCATAGCTAGAGATGCAAAAACCAATTGGTTAATAACAAAGAAAACATAAAGAGTGGAAAATGGGTAAAATGAGATTGCAATACAATTGTGATACTTCAATACAATTGTGATACTTCAGATTCATCTCTTCCTTTCAGCTACTACTCTGTGTTTGCAATATTCTTCCTACCATATAACTTGTCTATAGTACTTCTCCACCAGTGTTCACTTCCTTTCTAATCTAGTACATCACTGTTAACAGCAATTCTCTATAAACCTTTTTCACATGGACAAATATTAATCTTTTATACATTTGATACATTATGTTGTCTGCCTTTTCTGTATCATATAATTAATCTGACAAAATGTTAAACCAGTTCATAGCCCACCTGCTTTCCTGTATCGTAAGACCCAAAGGTGACTCTGAACTAAAATGCTAAGTATCATCATCTATGTAATGTTGTCACTCTAACAAAACATTTTAATTGAAACCACCCCCAATCCCACCACCACCACCACCACCACCACCACTTTCCATATTTTCCCAACAAATAATCAAATTAACAACATGTTCAATAATTACGTTAATTGGTGTTAAAAGTTTATAAACAATGACACAAGCATACCTGAGCATGTATTGCATGAATTGCCTGTGTATTCAGGTCTCTCATCTGCTGCACATTTTCATGTATCTCATGGAGATGCTGCAAGTTGTCTTCTGAAAAATTATATAAAAGAACTAAGTATGCTTTAAGAACATACACGTTACTTTATGATAAACAGCAAATACTCATGAAAAATAAAACAGCTTACCCCAACAGCTGTTTTAATGTCATACATAGCACAAAACTTTCAGAAATCGCCATGACTTATTGATGTATACATCAGTAATAAAAAAGAATGAATAAATAAATAAATTTTCAACAATTCAAATTCAATTTTTGACTGTAATCAGGAACTTGCAGCCTTCACAGGGCTGCTGATTGAACATTTGCGCTCATCTTTGCATTTATCCAGGAGGGATGCATCATACACAACAGTATCAGCTCACTCCTCTTCTGCATTTTTTTCTTCTTGGCAGTTAACAATTTTTGTATGGGCCAGTCTATTGTTCACATAATTTCTAATTTCGCCAACATGTCATTTAAAATATCAGCTACCATGAACAGCATCTCTATTGATTTGAAAGGTGAAAGCTAGGGATATCTCCAGTAAAAAATGCATACTGATTCTCCAAGTAAACTATACGCGAGATCCCCATTAAATTAAATGTTGGGACAACTGGTCCAGAAGGTTTCCCAAAATCAGTTATATAGCATCTCATTTTACATTCATTTAACCCATTAACTATATAAGTTTTCAATTTTAATTCAGTGTTACTGCGTACCATTCAATACTATCTGACAAGAATAAATAGCATGTTCTGTGCTACTGTTTGTACTGTATCAGATACCAAGGCTGCAGCTTTCGTGGCCAGCCAACCACAGACTGGGCATGAAAATGACCGTAATCCAAAATACAAGTAGCTAATAGGTTAAACATTTTACCTGAGAATGGCTACACAACTAAAACATTGTAGTGCACAACACAAAAATAAAATGACAATGAGAAACAGCTGATGCAGGGAACTTTTTTTTTCTCTCCTTCAAGAAGTTTATGTCAACTGCGGACTCTGTTGCAACTAAATGATTTGAAATTTGTAGGGAAAGTTGCCTGGCCCAACTGTCTAGTAGTACAGCCAGAGGTGATTTAAGGCCAGGATACAAATGGCTGCTCCGAGCGCCAAGCTGAGAGAGGCGTTAGAGGCAAGCAAGTGTAAAATCTGTGTACAGGGTACAAATAATTTGTTGAGAAAACTGACACAGCACAAAGTATACGATAATATTGGAGGAAGCAAAAACTTTCCAGTAAACTTGGAGCCACAATCGAGCCATCTGCTAGGTACTGCTAATGTACGATTACAAGATGCCACTGACTTCAGTATGAAACTAGTTAGCATTAATGCATTTGAAACACAATCATTTCAACTAAGGCCTCACATAAATAGGCTCAAATTCCACCCAAGTCTGGATTTAACAAGAAATGGATCTACATCACCCTCCACAAGCCACCTAACAGTGTGTGGTGGAAGGTACTTCTGGTACCACTGAGTGACTTCCTCCCCCTCTCTGTTTAACTCGCAAATAGTATGTGGGACAAATTATCATTGGATATTGGTTAGCACTGGTATTCGCTCTAATTTCTCAAATGTCACAGTAATAGTCATTTTGCAAGATGTGAGTCATAGGAAGTATTATCTTGTCCGACTATTCCTGGAAAATGCTCTCTCAAAATGTTAATAGTAAACCTCTCAATGATGCACAATGCCTCTCTTGCAATATCTGCCACTGGAGTTTGTTGAGTGTGTCTGCGACGTTTTCGCAGTGACTAAATGGTCCCATGATGAAATGCCCTGCTCTTTGTTGGATCTTCTCTATACTTTCTATCATGCTTACCTGGTAAGGATCCCTCATTCCATATTGATAAGAAGCAGTCAAACAAGCGCCTTGTAAGCCACTTCCTTCCTGGATTCATTACATTTCCTTAAGACTCTTCCTATGAATATATTAGTTGTTTCATGTCGTCTTTCCATTCAAGGTCGGTCTCGACAGTTACTCCTAGGTATTTTATGGTAGAGGCTGTTTATAGCAGTTTCTTTATGGTAGAGGCTGTTTATAGCAGTTTCTTACCAACAGTGTAGTTGTATAGTTGTGGCTTTCTTTTTCTATGTATGCACAATATGTTACATCTTTTTATGTTCAGGATCAACCGCCAGAGGGTGCACCATTCATCAATCCTCTGCAGTTCATTCCACAAACTGATACTCTTCTGGTGTTGCTACTTTGTTATAAACAACCATACCATCTGCAAACGGTTGCAAGGTTCTTCTGACACTTTCTAATAGAGCATTCACATACACTGTAAACAGTAATGGTCCTATCACACTTCCTTCAGGAACAATGCTATGGATCTCATAGAGCAAAAGAGTGAGCTGAGTTTTGCACAATCTGCGTTTGTGGAATCCGTGTTGATTTTTGTAGAGATTTTCATTCTCCAAAAAGTCGTAATTCTTGAACATTAACAACTCTTCATAATTTTATGACTGACTGACCCAACAGTTCAAGGCCTATAATTATGTGCATCAGTCCTACAACTCTTCCTGAAAATGGGAATGACCTGCACTTTTTTTCAATCACTAGGTACACTTTGTTACTATAGTCATCTATAATAAACGGTTGCTAGAATGGTAGCAAGTTTTCTCGCATAATCTTTATAGAATCTTGTCAGTGTCTCATCTTCTCCTGATGCCTTTCCATTACTAAGCAAATGTGACGTTCTCTTCTGTTCTGTGATGGGTTACTCTAAATATCTGTCATTTTGATGTTCGTATGATGATTGAAAGGAGGGACCATGTTATGACCTCCTACAGTTTTGGTACCAGTACTGTCACTGAGTGAATAATAGAGGATTTCAAACTGATTACTGATTTTATGTAAGACCAAAAGGTTGTAGGGTTTTTATGCAAACTGGTTGAAAAAATTTTACTTTCATAGTCACTGAACACTTCTCTCATTGCTCTCCTTACACTTGTCTTCACTTTATTCAGCTTTCATTTGTCAGCCAGGTTTTGACTTTTCTTGAATCTGTGATGAAGCTCTTTTTGTTTACGTAGGAGTTTTCTAACACAGCTATTAAACCATGGTGGATATTTCCCATCCCTTATGGCCTTGCTCTAAATATACTTGTTTATGGCATACTGAATGATTCTTTTGAATTTGTTCCATTTGTGCTCCACATTTTTGTCCTCATCAGTGAATATTTGATGGTGACTACTCAGATACTATTCTGTTTGTATCTTATCACTCTTGCCAAGTAAAAGTATCTTCCTACCTTTCTTAACTTTCCTTGTAAAACCAGTAGTCATAGTTGCTATCATTGTCTTATTATCACTGATAAATATATTTAAGGAGGCACATGGAGATAATTTACATATTTAAATAATCTGGAAACATTGCAATATTACTGAATATCAGAGATAAGTGCACAAACGGGGACTTACCCAGCACTGGATAGACTTTGGTACCAGGTGAATGAGGAGTGACACTAATCGTGGGAACTTCATGCTTATTAACTGCCATTGGTGCACCAGAGTTGGACTCAACGGACGGCTGGTCCTCTGACAAGTAGTCTGTGATCACATCTTCATCACTGTCATCTGGACACTCATCTGGAAGGAATGAAACAACAGCCATGAATCACGTATGGGATGCCCACCTACTAAGTAAATGATGAAGTTACTAAAACGCAAAACACAACACAAGACTAAAAAAGGGACATACTAGAGGCCAGAGATCAGACAGAATAGTATCCTGAAATGCCCGTACCATCCGATGACAGTTTTTATTCCCTTGGTCACAGCAGAGTGGAAAGAGGGCCAGTTTAATGCCCAGGTGACACATGGAGATAACTAACATTTCTACACAGGACTTAATCACAGTTAGTGACAGTCACTAGGGGCATCCAGCTGGGTGCCCCAAGTGCCAGATTTGCATACAGGGTGGCTAGAAACAGTCTGGAAAGTTTGTAAAGTTGTTGCAGGGCAGGTTGTGCTGAGAAATAATTGTTAAGGGAAAAATGTGATATGTTACGCAGTTTCTGAGTTAATTAGCATCGAAGTTAGCCAATCAGCCCTTGATGCGTGCAAATTCAAGCAGTCTGCCAGATACAATTAGTGTCTGTTGTTCTCACAGCGTATCAGAGAGCACACAAGATTGCTTGGCCTTTATTCATCTTTGATCCTTACTTATGTCTCTTGTTCAATTTATGCACAGCTTTCTTGCTCAGTTTCAAGTAACCAAATGAAGCACATATTTGGTGACACTGTCTTGGTGGGTCACATTAATTTGTGTGTGCACCATATTGAATTCTTTTTCTTAACAATTACTTCTCAGCACAACCTACCCAGCAACACGTAAAAGTTTATAGACTGTTTCTGACCACTGCATATAGTGCGTGAATTAGCAATGAAAAATGACACAGTAAAAACCTTATGATGCAATAAGGGATTTGGGGGGCGGGGGGGCGGGAGGGTGCATCGAAACAAAAGTCACTTGGGTGGAATAATGATCTTGAACTGACCCTGACTAGAAACAAACATCTGGATGATTCAACAATATACCACTGTCTGAGAATTGTTTATGAGAAGTGGGTGAAGAGTGGAGGAAGCAAGCTCTGTCTCTATCAGACATATACTTGGAAAGGAGCTCTGCACAGAGAGCAAGTGCGACCTCCACACTCAGTATTGTCGCTTTAGCTATCTTTGTGCTTTGCACAGATCATCCGCTTTCATAACGAGCAGTAAAATAAATCTATCCAAAGCGAGGCACACCTACTGCTCAGAAGGTATTAGGAACTGTTTCATCACTCATACTAAAAGTAACACCAAGAACCATACAGAATTTGGCAGAGGGTTCACTTGCACCTTTCACCATACAGCAGAACTTTATTATACACAGTGCGTTATGAAATGATGTATCCTAATACTAAATAAAAATGTCAACATGTGCTTTTGAAAATGCTGAGCACTTCCTGTCATAGAGGTGGAGTGGATACACGAATCATCAGCAACTTGATATGGTTGCAGCTATGAGCTCTTTAAAAGCTACTGCAAGGAAAAACAGTTCCATTACAAGAAAATCTGTCAACATCAACACAAGTTATGGCAGTTACAATTTCCAGAAATAGCTTGGTTCCCCTCAAAATGAAAATTTGTTTTGAGTTGAATAGATGATGGTACAGTCGAGAAAATTAGATTGAGTAATGAAATGGATCTGTACTTTGACTGTGCAGCTTAACTGAATCAGTCATCACTTAAATTCGTCTATGATTGTTAATATGTCAAATATAAGAATGTAGATCAAAGAAAATATAAGTCCTCCTCAAATGCTTCTAGCTGAGGAATCAGGAGACACCTTTGGTATTCTGTAAGAATACTGTTTGATCAAGTCCATGACTTGTGATATGTTACGCTTCAATTGCTTACTTGCATTTACCCTCAACAAACGGGCTTGGCTTTTGTCTTCTCTATGATGGAATTCCCACTTTCTTTAGCTGTTTCCATCTTGGGTGTCACCAATGTATCTTCAGATGCAAAAATGCTAACAAAATCTCCAGAAATGAGGAAATGACACCTACAGATCCATTCAGAGACTCAAGAAGTAATAAGTGAGACTAATGTACAAGACCATCTCATTTTTACAGTGTTCTTGCATATACTATTTGCAGATGTGTAGTGAGCTGCGTAAGACACATCAGTTAAGGAGTGTACATGTAAAGACTGCAGGGTCACTGCCATACCTCAGGCACCAGCCATCACAGCAGAATGGATGACACTTACACACTGATAGTGAGAAACTGTTGGGAGTTCTCAGTTTTTGGAGGAGAGAGTCAAACGTGTCACTCCCTGGTACCTGGTGACCACATACGGTCATTATCAGCACATTTGATCCAAAAGTACAAAATGTGTCACATTTGACCTCTAAATCACACTGCAATTAATTGAGAAAAAATTAAATTTCTTTCACAGTGAGAAGAACCAATAATAAGCAGGAAAACCTGTATTCTATTCAACAATGACCTCTAACATGGATTCTGGAAATAACAATAACTAAAATAATTGAAAATAAAGGGGAGAAAGTGTGTTTCAAAATTTTCTGAAAATTCTGAATAAAATGCCAGCATCAGTTGTACGGCCGATTTCCATCCCAAAGGCCACTACCCATTGGTCGTGTGTCGGACATCCTGAGAGAACAAAGAATGACTGAATCAGTCATTCTCAGGATGTCTGACACAAGCACTGGATAGTAGCCTTGGAGGTCAAAATTAGTCACAATTTTTAAAACTGAAATAAAAAGGTCAAAAATAATTTTGTGCAACTAATGCTGGCATTTTATTCAAAATCAATAATAAAGTTCTCGAACCTCCACTAACATGCTCCACATTCTGGACAAAAAAACTGTCTGAAAATTTTTCATATAGTAAGGATTTCAGACCGCAGTTCATTTGACAAAGAAAGTAAATTTGAAAGTTGTTTGTTTCAATTCAGATACATTAGAACAATTACATTTATTCTAATTTATATAAATAAAACCATTTAATGAGAATTGTTTTGGCCAGCTTAGTGCTCTCCGTTGTTGATGCCCCTTCTAGTCATCTAGATTAAAATTTTCCATACACACTGGTTGACAACATTAGTGAGATGGTTGCTTCCTTCCTTTCTGTTACATCATTCTGTAATAATGTTTTCTGGTATGTAAAATGGTGTTAAAAGAAACTTATGTTGAAAAGCAGGAAAGAGACTGTCATGTATACTACTATGAGCATCTGTATTGAGCTCCACAGTGATTTAATTACCACGACCAAACAGGCAACAATTACAAGGGTCCAGACCCTAATAAATTTCCTGTGGCTATCTACACTCATCAAGATTCCATTCAAAAAGCATATGGTGAAAAGGACACAAATTACAGAGCGTAAAAAGAGTGTGGACACTGAAGGTTTTCAGAGATGAAGAACTGCCATTTGAGAATGAAGACAGGTATCAACAAGGCATTAGGAGCATTATTACATATGGTTCAGAAGTGTGGACAACAAAATGGCAAATGAAATCAAAATTATTAGCCACAGAAATGGATTTCTGGAGACGTTCAGCAAGAATATCAAGACGAGAAAGAATAAGAAATGAAGTAATCAGAAACAAGATGAAATGTAAAAATTCAATTATTGATTTCATCGAGCACAAACAACTTAAATGGTATGGACACATCAGACGAATGGAACAGGAAAGGCTACCAAAATGCATAATCGACTGGGTACCAATTGGAAGAAGAAAAAGGGGACGACCACCTGATACATGGATACAGGGAGTTCAGTCAGCAATGAGGAAGAACAACATTCCTGAAGATTTATGGACAAATAGAGAAGGGTGGAGAACAATAATTAGTGACTTACTGTAATCAAGAATAGGTGCTGGAAAAATGTACTCACATTGTAAACCCAGAATAATAATAATCAACAAGGCATTCATGTTACATGATTTAAGAAAAACACAGAAAATCTAAATCTGGAGATTGGACAGGGATTTTGATTTCCACCTTTAATGTGATTTCAGTATTGTGATCACCACACACCTCCTTCATCTGTGAAAAATGAGTTCATAAGAATTTTTCTACTTCTTGTGATATTCTTAAATCTCGTTAGAAAAAAATGCTTACCTCTAATAGCACAGTCTCTCATCATGTCTGGGATTACAGCACAATTTCACACATACATATAAAAAACCTCAGGCCATTTCACATAAATTTTCTCAGCATGTTATAGTCTTAGGTGGAGATTTCAATTTACCAGATATAGACTGGGACACTCAGATGTTTAGGACGGGTGGTAGGGACAGAGCATCGAGTGACATTATACTGAGTGCACTATCTGAAAATTACCTCGAGCAATTAAACAGAGAACCGACTCGTGGAGATAACTTCTTGGACCTACTGATAACAAACAGACCCGAACTTTTCGACTGTGTATGTACAGAACAGGGAATCAGTGATCATAAGGCCGTTGCAGCATCCCTGAATACAGAAGTTAATATGAATATAAAAAAAGGGAGGAAGGTTTATCTGTTTAGTAAGAGTAATAGAAGGCAGATTTCAGACTACCCAACAGATCAAAACGAAAATTTCTGTTCTGACACTGACAATGTTGAGTGTTTATGGAAAAAGTTCAAGGCAATCGTAGAATGCGTTTTAGACAGGTACGTGCCAAGTAAAACTGTGAGGGATGGGAAAAACCCACTGTGGTACAACAACAGAGTTAGGAAGCTACTGCGAAAGCAAAGAGAGCTCCACTCCAAGTTTAAACGCAGCCAAAACCTCTCAGACAAACAGAAGCTAAACGATGTCAAAGTTAGCGTAAGGAGGGCTATGCGTGAAGCGTTCATTGAATTCGAAAGTGAAATTCTATGTACCGACTTGACAGAAAATCCTAGGAAGTTCTGGTCTTACGTTAAATCAGTAAGTCGCTCGAAACAGCATATCCAGACGCTACGGGATGATGATGGCATTGAAACAGAGGATGACACGCGTAAAGCTGAAATACTAACACCTTTTTCCAAAGCTGTTTCACAGAGGAAGACCGCACTGCAGTTCCTTCTCTAAATCCTCGCACAAACGAAAAAATGGCTGACATCGAAATAAGTGTCCAAGGAATAGAAAAGCAACTGGAATCACTCAATAGAGGAAAGTCCACTGGACTTCTACACAGAGTACGCGAAAGAACTTGCCCCCCTTCTAACAGCCGTGTACCGCAAGTCTCTAGAGGAACGGAGGGTTCCAAATGATTGGAAAAGAGCACAGATAGTACCAGTCTTCAAGAAGGGTCGTCGAGCAGATGCGCAAAACTATAGACCTATATCTCTTACGTCGATCTCTTGTAGAATTTTAGAACATGTTTTTTGCTCGCGTATCATGTCATTTCTGGAAACCCAGAATCTACTATGTAGGAATCAACATGGATTCCGGAAACAGCGATCGTGTGAGACCCAACTCGCCTTATTTGTTCATGAGACCCAGAAAATATTAGATACAGGCTCCCAGGTAGATGCTATTTTTCTTGACTTCCGGAAGGCATTCGATACAGTTCCACACTGTCGCCTGATAAACAAAGTAAGAGCCTACGGAATATCAGACCAGCTGTGTGGCTGGATTGAAGAGTTTTTAGCAAACAGAACACAGCATGTTGTTATCTACAGACGTTAAAGTAACCTCTGGCGTGCCACAGGGGAGTGTTATGGGACCATTGCTTTTCACAATATATATAAATGACTTAGTAGATAGTGTCGGAAGTTCCATGCGGCTTTTCGCGGATGATGCTGTAGTATACAGAGAAGTTGCAGCATTAGAAAATTGTAGCGAAATGCAGGAAGATCTGCAGCGGATAGGCACTTGGTGCAGGGAGTGGCAACTGACCCTTAACATAGACAAATGTAATGTATTGCGAATACATAGAAAGAAGGATCCTTTATTGTATGATTATATGATAGCGGAACAAACACTGGTAGCAGTTACTTCTGTAAAATATCTGGGAGTATGCGTGCGGAACGATTTGAAGTGGAATGATCATATAAAATTAATTGTTGGTAAGGCGGGTACCAGGTTGAGATTCATTGGGAGAGTGCTTAGAAAATGTAGTCCATCAACAAAGGAGGTGGCTTACAAAACACTCGTTCGACCTATACTTGAGTATTGCTCATCAGTGTGGGATCCGTACCAGATCGGTCTGACGGAGGAGATAGAGAAGATCCAAAGAAGAGCGGCGCGTTTCGTCACAGGGTTATTTGGTAACCGTGATAGCGTTACGGAGATGTTTAATAAACTCAAGTGGCAGACTCTGCATGAGAGGCGCTCTGCATCGCGGTGTAGCTTGCTCGCCAGGTTTCGAGAGGGTGCGTTTCTGGATGAGGTATCGAATATATTGCTTCCCCTTACTTATACCTCCCGAGGAGATCACGAGTGTAAAATTAGAGAGATTAGAGCGCGCACGGAGGCTTTCAGACAGTCGTTCTTCCCGCGAACCATACGCGACTGGAACAGGAAAGGGAGGTAATGACAGTGGCACGTAAAGTGCCCTCCGCCACACACCGTTGGGTGGCTTGCGGAGTATCAATGTAGATGTAGATGTAGGTGAAGAAATAAAAACTTTGTGGTTTGCTGTTAACACTTTAAATCAATCAAGGATGACAAACACCATGAAAGAGGGCTTGACTGGAACTTCACAAGAAGCTATAAGATAAACACCAACAGAAGTTAAACAAGGATAATAGAATATAGCCAAACTGTATCACGTGATGCTGAGGGGATCAGAATATGAATTGAGACACTGAAAGTAGTAGATAAGTTTTGCTGTTTGGGCAGTAAAAAAACTGATGATGGCCAAAGTAAAGAAGATATAAAATGCAGACTGGCTACTGCAAGAAAAGTATTTCTGAAAAAGAGGAATTCATTAAAATCTAATACAAACTTAGGTGAAGATCAAGTGAGTAGATTGAGGAACTAACAAAGAGGTATGGAATAAAATTGGAAAAAAAAACAGGGATGCACCACTGAGGAATTATCAAAATGGGATGGAAGTCAGTAGCTGTGCTGTTCATGTACAGACACAAAAACATTGCAATTTCAGGAAAACTGAATGATTATTCAACACAAAAGCCTTCAGAAATTGAGCAAATCAATACCACATTGGGCCACATCTGGCCCTTATGCAAGCAGTTATTCAGTGTGGAACTGATTGATAGAGACGTTAGATCTGCTTAATTCCAAGCTGGTTGAGGACAGATCTGGCAACCTCGCTGGCGAAGGCAAGATTCGGGAGGCACAAAGATAAGCAGTAGAAAATCTCCCTGTGTGCAGGCAGGCATTGTCTTGCTGAAATGTGAGCCTGTAGGACTGCATGCCTGAGATGTGCAATGGTAGCAGGCCTTGTCTGCAGCTTTCTACAACTATAACCGGACATCTGAAAAATCCTACAATCACTGATGAAGAGATGTGAATGAGCGCAGTTCCACTCCAGTGTTCTTTACATCCCTTGGTGCAGGGGGAGAGTATGCGGTGTTAGTTCTGTTGTTCATAATGGATTCCTAGAGGACAAACTGATTGTTTCAAGACAGTAATGTACTGTTAGTCAACACTGCCCTCCAAGTTTCCTGGAGAAATGCAGTGCAAATTTCTGCTGCATCCTCCTCTGGGTATCTATTAACCATAATTTGAAGGCAGCAGCCATCAGTGGTACTGTTGGCCACATGCAACCACTACAAAGCAGGTATCCAATCTTTGTGTGTCATGATGGTGGCTGAATGTTCCAATGACACTGTTGCATGTAGTGTATGCCAAATCAGCAGGAGCTTCCTGTGCTGAGAACTGTTTTTACCCTAAGGTGGTAAAGCACACACAGTTTAAGTCTGAGTTGATCCTCCGACGTATACTGACAGACTGAACTGTGTACACAAAGCACACTGCATTGTTCACTGTATGCTTCACTTTTACCCCCATTACATAGATGGCTACATGTAGCAACTGTCAGAAGAGTATTGTGAAAGAGGTTTCGGAATATACTCGTACACAAATTTAAAAAAAATGGGTATATCATAAGAACTGTGCAATTTTTTTTAAAGATTTTATTATGCAAAAGTCAGAACAATCAAATATTTCAATACACACTTTCACTGCTGGGTAGAGTGGAACTCCTGTTTTCAGAAAAAACTATCATGTTCAATTCCTAATAACAAATGCTGATTTATAAACGAATGCATACAAGAACAGTGGTAATGTATAAATAAATATATGGTATCATACCATGAATATGTGTTCTCACATCGCAAATACGTTTTTTCTTGGGTTGTTAAGGGATGTTTTCTCACGGATTTCAAATTAGGGTTTTTTTATGATAATAATACACCATATCTAGCCACAATATTTTGTTTTCGTATGAAGTCCACAGCATTCTGGAACTACAACTACATTTTCCACGACAACTTGCTTTTTTTAGCTAAAAATAATCTACTTCTCACTGATCTCAGCTGAGGAGCTTTTCTCGTAAAAGTAGTAAATGTATCGATTTACTAATAGGCGATAACCTGGAACAAATGTAACGCTCAAGGAAGCCAATGTAGTTTTCACCTGTGCCAATTACAGTGTGACAAGATATTGCAGCTTTCACATTGCTGTACTGCCCGACTATGCGATGATAAATGAGAAAGTTTAGTTGTAATATATGAAGTTTGTAACTTTAATAGTGGCAACTATTTATTTACAGCTCGTACAAAATAGGTACTTGAGCTATGAATCCACCACATCCAGAAACATATGGGCCCAAGGACGCCAATATCGATTATTTTTTAGAGGTGCATATGGGGCCTGAAGATAGCATAATGAATTGCCGAAACTGGCAGCGAAAATAAAATTAAATAGTATCTGAATTAGACGGCTGTTTGGCGAATTTCATTGTTAAGAAGGTACTTTTATTTGCTCGCGTCCCGAGCGGACGTTCACTGACACGCTATTTCCACGATGCACCTTGGACACGTGAAAGACTGCCTAGTCCGAATAGGTGTTGGAAATTTCAACTGGCTGTACGCGATATGTTGATAACCCAGTTGGCAGTTGCCTCCTCTACTTACGATAGTAAGTAGTACTGTGATGGAAGGTATCTTGGCTGTTGGACGCTATCAAACAGACTGGAGTGCCTGTACCGCCCGCATAACGTCGTCCACTGCAAGCGGGCGTGCGGTTGCTTAGTGGAAGCGATAGCGCCTATGGTCGTCGATGTATACTGAGATCAACGACTTAACGAAGGGCTTTTATTGAACAGCAGTTACGGTTCACTGGCAGGATGCTACGAAAACGCCGTCACAATACAAAGGAGTCTGCTTACGTAGCACTTGTGCAGCTCGTTCTAGAAAACTGCTCAAGTGCTTGGGTTATGCGCTAAAGAGGACTAACAGGGGTAATGAACGTATACAAACAAGGGCAGGACGAATGCTCACAGGCTTGCTTCCCCACGGGAGATCGTTTCTGAGACGGTAGGAAACACGAATGGCAGGTGGCTGCATATGGACCTCAGTTAACCCGCAAAAAAGCTACTTATACAGGGTGTTACAAAAAGGTACGGCCAAACTTTCAGGAAACATTCCTCACACACAAAGAAAGAAAATATGTTATGTGGACATGTGTCCGGAAACGCTTACTTTCCATGTTAGAGCTCATTTTATTACTTCTCTTCAAATCACATTAATCATGGAATGGAAACATACAGCAACAGAACGTACCAGCGTGACTTCAAACACTTTGTTACAGGAAATGTTCAACATGTCCTCCGTTACCGAGGATACATGCATCCACCCTCCGTCGCATGGAATCCCTGATGCGCTGATGCAGCTCTGGAGAATGGCGTATTGTATCACAGCCGTCCACAATACGAGCACGAAGAGTCTCTACATTTGGTACCGGGGTTGCGTAGACAAGAGCTTTCAAATGCCCCCATAAATGAAAGTCAAGAGGGTTGAGGTCAGGAGAGCGTGGAGGCCATTTAATTGGTCCGCCTCTACCAATCCATCGATCACCGAATCTGTTGTTGAGAAGCGTACGAACACTTCGACTGAAATGTGCAGGAAGGAGCTCCGTCGTGCATGAACCACATGTTGTGTCGTACTTGTAAAGGCACATGTTCTAACAGCACAGGTAGAGTATCCCGTATGAAATCATGATAACGTGCTCCACTGAGAGTAGGTGGAAGAACATGGGGCCCAATCAAGACATCACCAACAATGCCTGCCCAAACGTTCACAGAAAATGTGTGTTGATGACGTGATTGCACGATTGCGTGCGGATTCTCGTCAGCCCACACATGTTGATTGTGAAAATTTACAATTTGACCACGTTGGAATGAAGCCTCATCTGTAAAGAGAACATTTGCACTGAAATGAGGATTGGCCTCCACGGTACACTTCTGCGAATGGTTCATCCAACAATATGTCAATCAGCTACTGATAGTGCCTGCACACGCTGTACATGGTACGGAAACAACTGGTTCTCCCGTAGCACTCTCCATACAGTTACGTGGTCAACGTTACCTTGTACAGCAGCAACTTCTATGACGCTGACATTAGGGTTATCGTCAACTGCACGAAGAATTGCCTCGTCCATTGCAGATGTCCTCGTCGTTCTAGGTCTTCCCCAGTTGCGAGTCATAGGCTGGAATGTTCCATGCTCCCTAAGATGCCGATCAATTGCTTCGAACGTCTTCCTGTCGGGACACCTTCGTTCTGGAAATCTGTCTCGATACAAACGTACCGCGCCACGGCTATTGCCCCGTGCTAATCCATACATCAGATGGGCATCTGCTAACTCCGCATTTGTAAACATTGCACTGACTGCAAAACCACGTTCGTGACGAACACTAACCTGTTGATGTTACGTACTGATGTGCTTGATGCTAGTACAGTAGAGCAAGGAGTCGCATGTCAACACAAGCACCAAAGTCAACATTACCTTCCTTCAATTGGGCCAACTGGCGGTGAATCGAGGAAGTACAGTACATACTGACGAAACTAAAATGAGTTCTAACATGGAAATTAAGCGTTTCCGGACACGTGTCCACATAACATCTTTTCTTTATTTGTGTGTGAGGAATGTTTCCTGAAAGTTTGGCCGTACCTTCTTGTAACACCCTGTGGACCATCGAGAACCAGCTTTAAGTGTGGAATCCATGAATATACTACAATCACCTATGTGCCTCTCCCGCAGCGATCACGAAGAAAGGATTAGTTACAGCGTGCAAAGAGCCATTTGAGCTATCATGGTTCCCGCACTCCGTATATGAATGTAAAATAAAAACGCCTTAATAACTGGGAAATTGGGAAGTACCCTTTGCAATATGCTTCAAAGTCGTTTGCAGAGCATAAACGCACACATACACCTACTACTCCAGAGGAAAAGTGGAGCAACCGCTTAAATAATTTTGTCTCACTTTCGACTAAGTTCAAAAACGAAAATGGCAACAGAGCCAAGATGGCGTTACAGAAAGCAAACATTATTCATTACTCACAGAGTCATCTGTATTAGGATCGCTGAAATTAAAAAAAATGTATGATAGAAACGGAATCAATATCAGCAATAACCGTTCAAGAATGCTGAGCCTGCAATGTAATGTGACTAATGACGAATTGTGCCTGGCCAGTTTTCGCCGCAATCTCACTGCCTTCATCCCCATCGGCCATTCATTTAATATCCGCGAATCAAATTTGACATTTTTGCCTGA
Organism: Schistocerca serialis cubense; assembly: GCF_023864345.2. NCBI lineage: Eukaryota > Metazoa > Arthropoda > Insecta > Orthoptera > Acrididae > Schistocerca > Schistocerca serialis. Next base: position 359,729,257 of record NC_064643.1, read on the forward strand.
AGAATGTATGTGTGTGCATGTTAACACCAAATGAAAAAGGAGAAAGAAATATTCCTGGTTAAGGCAGTGCGAACAGGCTTGTAAGCTTTTTCTCGAATAAGTAAGAGTTATACTGTCTCATTTTCTCCCTATTTCTGGACTTTTTTTTATCATTATGCTAATTGTTGCTACGTTGAAAACATTTCTGTTAGACTTTTGTGGAACATGCTCTGTTCTTTTCTTTTACCTATTATGTTTTTTTAGATTTTATATCAGCGAGAAGAAAATGATTTGTATTTACCTAATCTGTTTTCTGTCTTATATAAGATGGTTCACGACCGAAACCGGTAGATATTGAGTTCCAATAAAAACAGCCGATGGTTAAAATGCGTTTCTTCTTCTAATTTTTTGCCCGCAGAAGGACAGTATATTCCTGGTGGCAGTGTAATAACAGAACTGCTTGGGCGCACGATACTGAAGCCTTCAGTGGTCATACTAAAAGTCTCGAGAGCTGAATGGGGTTAAACTGAGTAAAAACACTGAAAAATTGTGGAATAATGATATAGAATATTTCTTAAAATTTCTTTTGTGAAACATACACACATAAACAAACACTCTATAAACTTCGTCAGTTTTTAAAAGGTGGATAAAAGGAAAGGAAAGAGCTAAAAAAAGTATTGAATTCTGAGGTGACAGAAGTCATGGGATAGTGATATGCACACATATAAATGGCTCTAGTATCGTTTACGCAAGCTATAAGAAGGCAGAGATGTCTGTCACATGTACTAGGGTGATTCATGTGGTTTCCGAGGCGATTATGGCCGAACGACAGGAATTAACAGACTTGGAACGGGCAATGCTAGTTGGAGCTAGAAGCACGGGACATTCCATTTCGGAAATGTATCAGGAGCGTGTCGGGAATGCCACATTTCAGGCATTACCCCCTCTCATCGCGAACAACGCAGTGCCAGGCGGTCTTTACTTAACAACCGAGAGCAGCGGCGTTTGCGTAGAGCTGTCAGTGCTCACAGACAGGCAACAATGCATGAAATAACCACTCAAAATCAACGTGGGACGTACGACGAACGTATACGTTACAACAGTGACGCGAAATTTGGCGTTAATGGATTTTGGCAGCAGACGACAGATGCGAGTACCTCTGCTAACTGCACGACATCGACTGCTTGGAGACCATTTGGAGCCATTCGTGGACTTCGTCTTCCTAAACAACGCTTGAATTTTTATGGATGACAATGCGCCATGTCACCAGGCCAGAACTGTTCTTGACTGGTTTGGAGAATATTCTGTACAATTCGAGTGAATGATTTGGCTATCCACATCGCCCGACATGAATCCCATTGAACATTTATGGGACATAATCTAGAGACCAGTTCGTGTACAACATGCTGCAGTGGCAACACTTTCCCAATTATAGACGGCTATAGAGGAAACATGGCTCAATATTTCTGCAGGAGACTTCCGACGACTTGTTGAATCCATGTCAGGTCGAGTTGCTGCAATACGCCGGGCAAAAGGAGGGCCGATACGAATTAGGAGGTATCCCATGACTTTCGTCACCTCAGCGTATACCAGACAAATGTAGTTGGCTGATTTCCAAACGACAAAGGACGCGCCATCTATTCTGCAACACACTAAAACGTCCATCCTAACACTTTAGGCTGGAGTACGGACAACTCATAACATTTTAAAATGTGTACCACACTTCTCTCATCGGCTAAAATAGAGGGCAGGCCTCTCAAATTTACTGCTGCTACTCGTCAGAATATAAAACACTGTTAAAATATGATGTATTGAAACAATTCACAAGTCCCACGAACAACGGGGTCCTCTCGCTGGTGCGAGAAGTCATGGGCCAGTGGAGTACGACCTATATGGAGACGCATCACTGTCACTTCACCCCACCTCTGTGACCGGAAGGAGGATCGGTGTGGTCGGACAGTTGGTTTCACAGAACATACCTTATTTTCCGACAATTAAAGCCACTCCGTCTCTGAATGACTTACGACCGGCTCAACAGTGAAGGAATGACTCGTAAGGGGACAGCGTACGTGTAAACTGTATGCCTCTGATAAGCTTCCTTGGTTGCAATATCAGCGTGCCTTGCTAACCAGCAGAATATCACTTCCTCTCCTTGTGGCAGGTCCTCTACTGACTTCGTTCCCCTAGTGGAGACATCCCTGCTTAGACTTGGGACAACATGTACCAGTAGCGTTCGTGAATCGTACGTAGAAACATCGGTGATTGTGGTTTAGGCGACGATTCGTGAAAAACAGTAAATCTTAAATCTGGGTTTCATTCTCACTCTGGTAGAGGTTTTCATTCGTCATTGTACATTCATCACATGGGCGAACGATGTAAAAAAAAAGATCTCTAATGGTTGTTGCTTAGTCTTGTCGTTTTTAGTGTGCTGACTCCTAACATAACAAAAATGTCATTATCAACCCTTTTTACAATTAACACACAACACGATATAAAAAGCATTTTTACTCGTTTTGAAAGATACAGACTTCATGTACTACTTCAATTAACAACATGAAGCTGGAACTTCTGTGGCTGTGGTTTTAATGGTTAGTATATATCGGAAATACTATGAGTAGCTCACTCGCTCCTTTCTCTTTTTGCGAGAACCTGGCAAAACAAGGAGACTGTTTCAGAAGTCTCTGCGGGATGTTTCCTCGTTTGTGAGAGGCGAAACTGAAAGAAGGCGAGATTGACGAACCTGACATTCGAGAAATGCCATTCGATTCCGCCTGTGTACCAAAATGATTGACTGAAAAAATGGTTCAAATGGCTCTGAGCACTATGGGACTTAACAGCTGTGGTCATCAGTCCCCTAGAACTTAGAACTACTTAAACCTAACTAACCTAAGGACAGCACACACATCCATGCCCGAGGCAGGATTCGAACCTGCGACCGTAGCAGTCGCGCGGTTCCGGACTGCGCGCCTAGAAGCGCGAGACCACCGCGGCCGGCATGATTGACTGAGAGGGAGGCTTAGGTATCACACAAAAAGGCTGCCGCAAAGTTCTTAGGCAATGAAAATTCCCACATATTTCTTTTGTACCCCACATACTGGAAAACTGACTGATGAACCTCAAGATTCACTTTTTGAAGTCACCTTGATTTCTTTACCTGAAAATTTAGGTCATGCCAGTGAGGAAGAAGGGCACCTTCACCACGTCATCAAAGTGATGGAAAGACGGTGTCAGGGCTGCTGGAATATTCATATGACGGGAGGCGTTCAACAAGGAATTCATGGGAGAAAAAAATGCTTGAAGAAGAAAGAGAGACAAAGGAAGTAGGAGCCGATGGACACACAATTCATATGTCATTAAGATGTTTTCATCTTTACATTTCAATAAAACCTTTGTTCATAACGAAAAATTAAAAAGTATTTTCCTAACGAAGATTGTGGTACATGTACGTCTCAGAGAAAAACTGAAGCCAATAAGAATTAAGTGCTAGAAAACGTTAAATTAAGCCGTTATATAATAAGAAAAATAATGAAAAATAGTTTCGTCGGACTGTGTTGTTTACAGTGTTCTTCGAGTTTTCACCTACACTAACATTCATGAGAGTCTAAAAAAAGTAGCGATCAATTACGTTCATCGATTCATTAACCACGGTGATAAAGACAACAACTTACTATTACTTTGTTGTGCCTGAGACAAAACTGAGTAAAAATTTGTTTCAAATTACGATATTTCTGGTTTTCTTGAAGTACGCTGAAAGACAGCATCCGGAAGTTTATGCACTCTCAATGTAAATGTGTGTTCCCGAAATATGAGCCCCTTATTTATTGTGTACCGCCCTCCAAAGCATCGGAATGAGGAGAAATGGGTAAATTTGTCTCGAGACATGCCAAAAATTCACTTGCAGTATGTACTTCGTAAAGCATTTACACTGACGATTCATATGCGTCATCCAATTTCAATCCGTAAAAAACGACATGAACACTCAAAAATTATTTTTAATTAATAACTTCCTGACAATATAAATTCGGTCCGAAAAAACGGCTACTGTATGAGGAAGGAAAATCAGGCTCTAAAGTCACAGCGAGGGTGGGCTCATTAAACACGGGCTTAAGCTCAGACAGTAACAAGACGGGGCAGGAAATTCGGCTGTGGCCTTCTCTCAATGAAACAATCCCGATTCTGACCTTACAAGCTTAAGAACAGAAACAAATAATACACAAACGCAGACAGAATCTAAAAGCAGTTGGCTAAACGGGGATCTGTATCCCGCTCTTCCCGAATACAAATCCAGTGGAAGAGCGCACTCCAAACGATTTTCGGCGGAAAATAAATTCTTTCTGATATTCATCTCGGAGGAATTGAGCATTGCAAAAGACAATATTTGCTTCATCACTCACTGCAGAAGGTCTGTTTCCGATTTGGACCGCATAAACTGACATACGAGCAGTTGGCAACACTGACGGGAAGTGTGGGGGGATTTCATGGCAACATTATGACCGACATCCATCACTGACAAGGGGTGAGAGCTGGTGCTTCATGTGGAAGGCAAGCAACAATGAGTATACACTTGCCTTAAGTATGTATCGAAAGAGATATATGTGTCGAAAGAGATCCAAAGTCTTAAAACAGTAATCTTTGGATACATTCCATAAGCAGCCTTGTTGATAGCTTCCAGCATAAATATCGTGCAGTGTGTACTGTCGCCAATGGCCATTATTTTAAAGGCTTGTAAAAGGTGCTTTGTTAGTTAACTTGTTGACTATCAGAAGCTCCACGTTATCCAACGGAGACAACTATCTTTATCAAGAGACCTTGTATCGCTCTGGAAGAGGGGGAAAGAAAAAACTGATATATATCTGGTGCACGAAAAAGCGAGGAAGCGTCTGAACATGTAGACCACGGCAGCAGCAGAATAAAAGTTTAGAATGAGTTTCAAGTATGTTACAGAAGAAACGAGTCGGGTTAACTGGGAACATCAATAGAATAGACATGTCGATTATGAAAAATATGGAAGACAACATGGGTAAGGGGAATAGCTGGATGAAAGTAATCAGGAAGGATATGAAAGCAACTAGAACAAGGAAGGAAAGGGCCCAGCCACAGCAAAACGGAGTTAAGTTCGTAAGTGGACTAATAGCAGAATCAAGATCACAGATCAAAAAGAACCAGGGAGAGAGAGAGAGAGAGAGAGAGAGAGAGAGAGAGAGACTGGAGGAACATTTGGAAGAAAGAATATGTTCCAAACAAGTCATTCGTGATCCTAATGGGTCGAAACGAACGTATTAAATAAAAAAGGTGGACTCCTGAGCACGGTGCAATTCGGCGTTTGTCACACATGTAAGTCACTGACAGACGTAAAAATGGATGGGAAAAATCGTATAAGCAACCGAAGGTTGAAATTCGGATGTTCGAATGTGAATTTTGACACTATCCTCTCAACACACCGTTAGTCGAGGTCGCTAACGCACGCCAGAGCAGCGGCGCTCGACTCGGTGGTGACCGAATCGAAACCTGATGGCGGAAAAAATGTTCACCGCCAGCATTTAGACGGCAATAGGAGGAGAGATGGTGGCGTATAGTCCTTGATCACCATAATTTGCGCCAGTGCCCTGGATTAACTATCGAACCTTCCCGTAGAGTCTCACGGAGTGACTGCATGTGTCAATGATGACTGTGATCCGTCTGTTGGATGGAGGTGCTATGACAGGCACCCCCTTGCTGCTATTCTAAAAGAGTAACCTGTGTACCGGCGTTGAGTTTCAAACTCCCCCTTACGGTCATACAACACACCCATTACAGTTACCCACACTTACAGCTACCTACGCTTGACAGTTGCAGTTAAAAGGCGAGTCACGTTTCGCGAAAAGAAAGAACCACGGAATCTCCCAATCAAGCGTGCAATACGATTTCGATTTTACTTTACCGACTAAACCATCGAGCCACGGTGAGATTAATAGCACAAAGAAACAATTCAAATACGCCCGCGTGACAAGTCGCGAGCATGGCCTGAGAGCTACAAAATCTGAGCCTTTGCTATTGGACAACAGCGAACGCTTCACTACAGCAGGCGCATGTATATCGCCTGCCCGCACTTCAGTGGTGTTACGCAGATAGCAGACACAGCAGGCGAATCACCTCGCGATGACCGACCGAACGAAACTTCTCTAGAGCACGCGCACATGCCCGCAGTTCGGAGGTGTTCGGCAAGTTGCAGATGCGGCAGGCGAACCACCTCGCAAAGACCGACACTGCAAACGTTAGCTTCTTCGTCATCGGTAAACAAACTGAGGACGAATTAGACCGTTTATGTACCTTAGTCTACGAGGTCCCAGAGACGGAACATACGCTCAGATTGGAGAATGAAATCGGTTGTGTTTTTTTTATACAAACCATCCCCTCATTTGTTTTAAGAATTTTAGGGTAACTACGAAATACCTACATCAGGAATAACTGACAGCGATTTCAACTACCGTTCTCCCTGATAGCAAGTCTAGTATCTTACCACTGCCCTATCGCCGCTCGGTCTCATATTCGAGTACATAGTCTCAATGAATGTTTTGAAAGTCAAAACTATTTTGTGTATCCTAGGCTATTTAATTTATAGGATCTTTTACCAGAGCATTTATTTTGGATTACAAACCAATATCAGCCAGTCGTCATTCCTTTGTGCCTTTACAATATCCAACATCAAGACACTGACAAAGGTTCCAAGAAAATTATGTCGTCACAATATCTTATAAATTCCGTTTAAACTACTTAACACGTATAGAAAATCACATTGTACTATCAGCATCTGCTATGAAGCTGTACAATATTCCATAAATAACTATAAGTGTCGGGGTAAATGCATACTAAAAATAGTGTGTAGTCATATTTAAAACTAATTCGTGTTAGTAGGAAAAAACAGTCACCACGATCACGAGCACCTACTGCACTGCACGCCATCTGAAAGTACTATTGTTCTGACTTGCTTCTAGGCAATTTGTGAACACTTTTCGCAGCACAGTAGGTCCTCTCACTTACACAGATTTACACAAAGATGTTAAGAAGCGTACGAACAGAGAACGTTCACAGAATACAGAGCGTTTCGAGAAAGTGATCCTACTTCACAAGACTATGCCTCCTATATAAATGAATATAGGAACTGGACGGGGGAGCTATTTGAACTTACATTTACTATTACAACGGTTTTTGATTTTAGAAGTACCACCAAATTTTACAAGGGTATATCTTTTACATATATGTACATACAACTTTGGAGTACTTTTCACAATTACTTTTAAGATCTAAATTTTCATTCACCTTTCGGAAATGTTCAATATACATAAAAGCTTCGATTTTACAAGTAATTGTGAAAAGTATTGAAAATTTGCATGAAAATGTGCATGCATGTGTAGTATAATAGAATTTTTGATCTCATGACTGTCTTTGTCGTAATAGATAAATCGTATTCTGTTGTAAGACATATTGTGGCCTGTTATACGGGAAACTTGATTGGTATGAGAACAACAGGCATTCCATTTGACCCACCCGACACTTCCAATCCTCGGTTACTGCGTCAGCATACATCAAAGCCTTAAGTCTGACAACGACGCCGAAGCCTTGGCACCGTGTACTAGGATGAGCTAATTCCGACCTGTGAGCGTACGGAAAATGCCAAGCGCACTGAGAGTTCGGGCAGACCCTAGGGACGGAACGGCGGTAGGCGAGCGACGACCTGTCATTCGGCCATTTCCTCCCGGTGAGCGGTCGCCCAGCCCAGCGCCGGTCGGGAAATGGAATCCGCCGCGGCAGGGGGGCCGCGGCGAATTGATAGCCCCCAACTCACGCTCAGCTGTCTGCCCTACGCAACAAGCCTACCAACCCAGCCTTGCATCGTGACAGACTTACCTGTAACGCCAAGGTTACGGGCGATTTAGTAATTAGCAATGTTAGGAATGCTCATTAAAGTACCCCGACATGTTGGCCGGCTGTCACTTGGTATTAATGCCCTCTTCAACCTACAAGGGCTATTTTGTAATACTGAAATAAGTTAACATACGATGAGATGACATTCTATGTGATAGCATGGTAGTATTGCCTACACAAGGTACAAAGGGGTAGTGCACTGGCGGAACTGTCAAGTGTACTCAGGTGATTAATGTGAAATGGTTTCCGACGTGGAATGGTAGTTGGAACTATGCGTGTGGGACATTCCGTTTCGGAAATCGTTAGGAAATTCGAAATTCCGAGATCCACAGGGTCAAGAGTGTGCCGAGAAAATCACACTCCAGGCATTACCTCTCACCAAGGACAGAGCAGTGGCCGACGGCCTTCACTTAACGACTGAAAGCAGCGGCGTTTGTGCACAGCTATCAGTGCTAGCAGACAGGCAACATTGCGTGAAATAACCACTCAAATCAATGCGGGACGCACGAACGTATCCGCTAGAACCGAACAGCGAAATTTGGCGTTAATGGGCTATGTCAGCAAACGACTGACACGAGTGCCTTCGGTAACAGCACGACATCGCCTGCAGCGCCTCTCCTGGCCTCGTGAACATTTCGGATGGGCCATAGACGACAGAAAAACCGTGGCCTGGTTAGATGAGTCCAGATTTCAGTGGATGCAGGCTGATGATACAGCTTGAATATGGCGCAGACCCCACTAAGTCACGGGGCGAAGTTGTCAACAAAACACTGTGCAAGCAGGTGGTAGCTCCATGATGATATGGGCTGTGTTTACTGGGTCCTTTGGTCCAACTGAACCGATCATTGACTGGAAATGGTCATGTTTGGCTGCTTGGAGACCATTTGCAACCATTCCCGGACTTCATGCTCCCGAACAACTATGGCATTTTTATGGATGACAATGCGTTATGTCACTTGGCCATAATTCTTCGCGACTAATCTGAAGAACATTCTAGACAATTCGAGCGGACAATTTGGACACCTAAATAGCCCCACGTGAATCCCTCTGTACATTTATGGGACATAAACGAGAGGTCAGTTCGTACACAAAAACCCACACACCCCACAAAATGGCAGCATTCCGGTACATGATCAATACTGTTACCCAACTACCACTCTACACTACTACCCACTACCAGACAAATGTGAACAAGAATGAAATAATAAAACAAACATCTATTGCAAACGATTGTAACAGATCCACAGTAGACACCCTAAACACTCAATAGTGACAAAGCAATCACATCACATAAAACAAGAAGCCCTTTCTAGGTAACATTTCATATCAAATTGCCAATGTCTTCACACGAAAAGGCATAGACATATCCTTTAACACAGACAACAAGACTGGAAAGAAGTAACCCCACAACATCAGCACACGAAACTCACTTCGTCACACAGGTGTGTACAAAATTGAATGTTTGGACTGTGACTGCTTCTATATACGCCACACAGGCTGATCATTTGACATTAGATTCAAAGTATACATGGCAGCACTAAAAAACAAAAAATACCACACATCAGCAATATCTACCCACCGCATGAAACAAAACACCATGTTAACACAAGTATCAGTATACCACACATCCGACGTAAAGGCAAAAATTAGATCTGTGAAACACTCCAAATATACGAACACCAAACGAAACAACCTGAATCCATCGTAAATGACAATATTTACAAAATAATAAATGGAGATCCACCTGATGGTGGTGGTTTAAACCTTTGAAACGCGTCGTGGAGATAAATAAACAGTGACTAATAACAGTAAACGTGTTTCATTTAATGTCAATAATAGTCACGATAAAGCCTAAACGAAAATGTTCGCATTTAAAATGTCACAATGTTACAATTCCATGGCTATGCAGTGCGGATAATAATTCAGTGGAGTGGTGCAGTGGTAAATAGTAAATTCGTATTCGGGAGGGCAGTGGTTCACATCTGCGTTCGACCGTCCCCTATTTCCCAAAATTACTTAAGACGAATGCTGGGGTGGTTCTTTGAAAAGGACACAGTCGATTTGCTTCCCTGTCCAGAGCTTGTACTCCATCTGTAATGGTCCTGTAGTCGGTGGTAAGTTAAACTCTGACCTTCCGTCCATTCTCGCAACCGAATGAGTATCTGCAGCTGCTCTTGGTAACTACTAGAGAGGAGATAGGAGAGTTTATGGACAGTGTAGTAATACAGGCAGTGTGGGCCGTAAAGAGCCTTGTATATGAGTTTTACACATGGAATTCGAGTTGGAGGAATAGATAAGAGAGCCCTGGTTTATGGAGCAGAGTATAAAGCGAAGACTACAGCTGATACGAAGGATGTATTTCTGTACGAATTTATGGATGAAGAAATCGGAGTTGTTTAAACGTACCTTGGGACACGGTGTTAATTACATCACGGTAAATAGAAAGAGACAGAGTTCCAAGATGGGTGACGATTGAAAACACACTGGAATTTTGCTGAGAATATGTAGGGGTTTCTGGAGGCAATATAGGAATTTGATGGATGGGAATAGGGCAGTACAGGATACTTGTATGGTAAGGTATGCAGATACGAAGTGCTTAGCGTGGCGAGTGGTAAAGCTGGCGGAGCAGAAACACACATACTCTGGCAAAGCAAATGATGCATCGGATAAAGTTTTGTTGCAGTGAATGACGGTGCACTACTTACAGCAGACGATCACACGTATGTACTTGGCATTTTACAAGTTTTTTTGTGTTAAGGTGTACTATTTAACTAAAAATATGGGAACAACCAATAATGGACATTAATTTGGTGTGTGTCCATCCGTCGTCTAAGACGACTTCAACACTGGGGACACTGTCCATGAGGTGTCTTAATGTCTGCGGAGGAATGGCATCCCATTCTTCTTCGAGAGTCGGACGCAGAGATCTGCAGCTAAGTCGACATTCTCACTCGTCTCAAAGGTGTTCGTTCCCGTGGGTTCAGGTCGGGACTCTGGGCAGACCAGTGCATGTCAGGAATGCTATTGTCCACAAACCACTGACTCACAGACGCTGCTTTACGAAAGGGTGCAGAGTCATGCTGTGGTCTCCGAACTGTTCTCCTACTGTAGACAGTAACACAATGCTCTAAACGTGTTCACATCCTTCAACATTTGGCGTTTTCTTAAGCGCAATAAGGGAACCAAATCCTAATCTACGAATAACTTAGTCGGAAACAGAGATTAAAAACAAACGTGTTATTTGACTTGTTTGCATTCCGAGACGAACGTGTGTGTTGTGAAAATACATGGTCAATCTAAATTCACATTCATCACGTTTCACATCATAATCTACGTCTATCTGCAGCCACATTACGGTGCGTGGCAAGCGGTATTTCATGTACTACTGCGACCGACCACCCGCCACCTATTCCCTGCCTTCTCCCTGTTCCAGCTGCGAATGGTGCTGGTGAGCCTCCGCGTGACTTTACCATCCTCGTCACTTGGTGAGATGTATGTGGAAGAGTCATCTGTAGCCTTACGTTTCTTGGAACGCACGATCTCCGTAAAGGACGACGCCTCTCTTGTGGTGTCTGTCACTACAGTTGGATGAGTATCACCACATAGCTTTCGTGTTTACTAAACGAACCTGCGACGAAATATGTTGCGTCTCTTGGGATCTTCTGCATTTCCTGTATCAATGGTAACCGGTAAGTGTCCCAGAAAGATGAGCAATACTCAAGTAACTGGCGAATAAGAGTTTTGTAAGCTACTGACTAAACTTCCTGAGGATTCTTTCATTAAGGTCCGCCTGTGGTCCGTCTTTCTACGATTAGTTGTGTGGTCCTCTCTTAAATCGATCCGAACGCATACTCGCATTTGAAATTAACTGCTTCCAAAGACTGTTCGGCAGTTGTATAATCAGGCGGTAACAGGTCTTTCCACGTATTTCTGTGCAAACGTTATATTTGTTCATGTCGAGAGTCACGCGTCAGTCCCTGTACGAAGTAGCAATCCTCTTCCTGCATTTCGCTACAATTTTCTAGCGCTGAGATGTCTGTGTATACGACAGCAGCATCCGCGGGCAACGGTATGGAGCTTCGGACTCAATGCACTAGCTCATTTACATAATGTTAGCAGTAACGGTCCTGTAACAATCCGCTGTCGTATGCCTTAAGTTACTTTTACGTCTGAAAACTTCTCTGTTAAGAATGGTGAGTTGCGTTATATTTGCGAGCAACTCTTCAGTCCAGTAACAAAGCTGGTCTGATGTTGAGTAATCTCCAATTTTGTTCAGCAGACGACAATGTGGAACGGTATCGAGTGCCTTCTGGATTTGAAGCAACCCGTTATTAACCCTGAGCGCAGGTTTCTGCCTTCTGGGTCTGGAAGAACAGAGCGAGTGGGTTTCACATGATCGCTACCTGCGGAATCCATTTTGATTCCTATTGAAGCGACTTTCGGTATCCAGAAAGGTCGAAGCAAGCGAGCATAAGACGTGTTCCAGAAGTCAACAAATTGCTCACAGGTAGCAGTACTGCAGGGCATTAGGGGGCTCAGCGCTGCCTTATTAAGGCGGCGGCGAGCGAGCAAGCTTTGTCGCGAGCGCGAAGCTCCACAGCTTGAGGGCCCTCGGGCGTAACGATGCTCCGTGCCGCGTCGTGGGGCGTGTTCCCTGCACGGCTGCTGCTGCTACTGGCCACTTCATTATGGCTGGGGCACGGGGGAGGCAGAGAGCGAGAGGGAGACCCTTGCTGTCCCTAACTACGCACCTCAATTCAAGCACCAGCAGGCCGTTTATTCCAGTTACATTATCACCGCCTCATCGTCCTCACGCATGACATCTACCAGTGGACACCTTGGGAAGTATGCGTTCATCTCTTGTCCACGGGTCAAGCACAAGGGTGGAAATTCATACGAACTACAAGCAGGCGCGTATCTACAGTTCGGTTCGGTGACGGAAATGTAACGAGCCGTAACCCTCATTACCAACAGGTTGCAGATACCGCTATTTTAATGATAATAACAATGAAATATATAAACAATCTCAATATAATTATTTAATACTTTGTTTACACCTGTGCGTACTATATCGGCTTAACACAATTTTTAGAAATTGCAGTTGAGAGGAACATACAATTTCGAAGCATTCGTCCGAAAAAAAAAAAAAAAAAAAAAAAAAAAAAAAAAAAAAAAAAAAAAAAAAGATTTACACATAACATGCAATTGATTCAAGAAATATAAAACCAACAGTCTCTCACAACTCTGACAAGATAATAACATAGAAGATATAAAATTGAAGTGAACACTCTCCGTTAACACAACGACTACGAACACACGTCTGCAGAACATAGCTATGCTATAGTGTATATGCTGTGGAATGCTGTTTCTTTCAATTTTTTTCTCTTTCTTTCTTGGTGGAGGTCTTTCTGTTTCTCGGTGTCCTGCAATTTCCCGATTTGATTACGGCCTCACGTCTACTGTCGGGTTTGTTGTTGGTCGCAGCCTTAGAATGGGCGTCTTTGCTGACTGGAACGTTGCCTAAAGACGGTCAGGCTAGAAGCTCATCCAAGTGGGCCGGCTCTCACCCATGCAACTAGAAAGTATCCAATGTTAAACGTAACACCTAATTTTCTAGAGTCTTTGGCATTGGCTACACCCTTAGTTTTCGCGCTACTTTATTCTCCTAAAGCCGGCGGAGAAAACTGGAGATTGATATACGTAGAAGTACGAACACTTTAAGCAGATGCAACGTGCAATTGCAGAAAGCTCGAGACATTCAAAGAAGCACATAATTTAGAATAATTATGCAGCTCGCATTAAAGGACACGTGTTGTTGTTATTCTTATTGTTGTGGTATTCAGTTTGAAGTTTCTTCACGCCTCGGGACGTGTTCTATCAACTGATGCCTTATTTTATTCAAGTTGTGCAATAAATTACTTTCTCCAGAATTGAGTACCTCATAAGTTATCCCACCTACCCAACTAATCTTCAGCATTCTTCCACATGTCTTCTTGTCCGTTGTGTTTATCGTCCGTGTTTCACTTCCTTACAATGCTACAGTCCAGACAAGCGAAGACTTCCAAATATTCAAACGTATATGTGGTGTCAACAAATGTCCCCTTTCCACAAACGCTTTTATTGCTATTGCCAGTCTACATTTATATTATCTCTAATTCAGCCACTGTCATTCACTTTGCTTTCAAAATAGCAGAACTCATCTACCAATATTAGTGTTTCCTTTCCCAACATAACTCAATCACCACCACCACCACCACCACCACCAGATTTAACCCGACTACATTCCCTTCTTTTTTTACTTTCGTTGGCATTCATATTATAACTCTTTTCAAGACAATATCCATTCCGTTCAACTACTCTTCCAAGTCTTTCGACATCTCCAACAGAAATAAACAACGTATCTCGTAAGTTTGAACTTCTTTTCCCCAAACTTTAATTCACTTTCTAGATTTATTTTTGGTTTCCTTCACATCGTGCCCTTCTACACATATAAGTTAAGTCTCGTTTTTGTCCAAGTTGCAGATAACCTTCCGCTCCCTATGTTTTATTCCAGCTATGTTCAGACTATAAAACGAGAGAAGGGACACTAAATTAAAGTGTGAAATTTAGTTTAGCAAATAATTTTTTAATTAATGTATTCAAAAAATTTGCTTAATGGTTTTCTGTGATACCCGAAACTATATAGTATCATTCATTAAACAAATAAGTAATTCTTGGGTTACTTTACTTTTAAAACAACTACTCGCAATATATTATTATTAATTTTCAACAAGATGGGGGTGAGCATGAGAAAGATTCCTTTCTATTAAAAAGGACTCAATGAGGACAACAGTATCTAATGTTAATGTGACTCTGCGCCCGTTAGAGGATACCTCATAAGAAACGGTCGATAACAAGCACGGTAATGAAAACTTTCGCATTAATATTTATACGCACAGCAAAAAAAGTTTTCTATCACCTCAGTTCCGGAACCTGTACAGAAAATTGGAATAGAGACCAACGTAAACATCATTTCAGCCCTTTTTATTGCTCATAAAAATCACACACTGCATGTTGTACCACCATACAGCGACACTTTCAGAGGTGGTGGCTCAGATCGCTGTACACTCTAATACCATACGACTATTTCACGAGTGTACTGTGAATATCAGGAATCCGGTAAGACATCAAATCTCCGATATCGCTGCGGCAGGAAAAAGACCTGCAAGAACGGGACCAACGACGACAGAGAATCGTTCAACGTGACAGAAGAGCAACCCTTCCGCAAACTGACGCAAATTTCAATGCAGGGCCATCAAAAACTGTCAGCGAGTGAATCATTTAACGAAACCTCATTGATATGGGCTTTCGGAGCTGAAGGCCCACTCGTATACCCTTGATGATGCACGACATAAAGCTTTACGCCTCGCCTTGTCCCGTTAACACCGACATTGGACTGTTGTTGACTGGGAAGATGTTGCCTGACTTGACGAGTCTCATTTCAAATTGTATCGAGCGGATGAATGTGTACGGGTATGGAGACAAACTCATGAATCCATGGACCCTGTATGTCAGCAGGGAACTGTTCAAGCTGGCGGAGGCTCTGTAATGGCGTGGTGCGTGCGCAGTTGGAATGATGTGGGACCCATGATACGTCTAGATACGATTCTGACAGGTACGTAAGCAAACTCCACAGACGTTAACATTATTGAGCATACCTGGGATTGATTACAACGTGCTGTTCAGAAGCGATTTCCACCCCCTCGTACTGGATGTTCAGGGTATAAATGCTGAATATAACCGTTACGAACAGGGACGATTCCTTACTACCAACGCGCCGGAGTAACAAGCAATTCAAAATTTATTTTTTTAGCTTCTCGGTTCATGTTGCGACTTTTTACTCCCCAAAATTGAAATTGTCCAACATCAAGTACATTTTACAAAATAACGCTGATCTACAGGCTCAAATACTAATAATATCCAGTTTACTAGCTCCTGCATATATTCCGAACAATCAAAGCTGCGATGAAAAGCTCCCTGGTTTCCATCCAGGTGATGCCATTACGATACCGGTATATCAACGCTACCACCGGCAGGAAACCCAGGAGCTTTCGTCGGTAGCATACGCCGCGAAAGTCTACATTCACATAGTCTAAGGTGTGTCCAAATGGACAGTGGCCCATTTTGTATTTTAAACTACAGTGTTCCCTGCGTGTATTTATTTCTTATTACTTTTTATTGTTAGTTCCACTACTTTTTTTTTTACTAAATGATGATATGAGTTGTATCTTAGGCCGATTTTACTTGGCGACTTTGTGTCGCAAATCAATCACTCGTTGTGGGTGCGCATCACGTGCCTGAATGTAAGTCATCCGCTGACCAGGAGTGGGTCAGAGACATTATTGGTCAACTCATTTATCGACTGACTGTGCCGAGTATAAGTCTCGAAAACCATGAGTACGCTGAACAGGAGACGGTGGCATCGTCTGCTGAAATCAGGAATTAACCAATTATCGTCGCGTTCACTCATGTTGTATTTACGGATTTATGTCTTCTTAAAGTTCATTTCATTGTTTACTTTTTGTTTTCGAGACACACAGGGAAGGCTGAATGACGATTTGATATTTTTTCTACCAGCGATGGCCCACAAGAGTGAGAGAAAATATCTGAAACGAATAATTATTTACGTTTTACAAATACCAAGACAAAGAAATCGCTTGCACTGTGTACAAATTAAAAGGTGACAATGGATGTAGTAAAAAGGAGCTACGTACAGCCTTTTGAAATTGCTTGTTTCTTGGAATTTATTTTCTCGAGCAAATAAATGGCGATATTTTGGGTGACATTCTTCGAATTCTTTCCGCTTTCAGCAGTGTGGAGGTTTTACCGTAGACATTTGCCAAGTACATTCGGCATCAATTTGATTTTGGTTATTACCAAACTGTACTCTCATGCTAGTTCCTTAACAGTGTTGGTATATTAACGTCTTCTAAGGTGCACGGTTCCCCATAACATCACTTTTAGAGCAGACAGAAATCCGAACACATCCAATTTTTGCTGCTGCGTTAAAAAAGAAACGTTCACTCGAATAGGAATAATTCGCCAATGGCGCTGCAGTGTACCTGTATTTAATTTCCCTTCCACACATGACCGAGTACAGAGGAGCCCTACGCCGGTATGCACGACGTATCACGTGACCGCGGCCCTAGATCCGCGGCGCTGCAGCCTGCCACCTGTTAGCCGGCAGCGCGCCTGGTGGCCGGCGGCCGCACCCCGCACGCCTTATCAGCACGCTCGTGCAGCGCGCCGCTTGACGTCACAGCTATTCACGTCGGCGAGAGGAAACCGCACGCCAGCGCCAGCGGCAGGGGGAGGCGCGCGGCCAGATACAGCGCAGCCAAGCGGCCTCAGGAAGCAGGCAGATACAGTCAGGCGCACACCGCAAGCGCGACGGGCGCCGCCTTGGGACAGGCCGACCGACCGCACCGACACCGGCACACCGTGTGACCTCAAGTCCTACTCAACGTGTTCTATGTGGCGGCTGCCTATGCATGACAGGGTAGACGAGACGAGACGCACCCAAAATAGTTCGCAATGGAAACGTGTTGGATGAACGCAATATGATATGAAATGGTCATTGTTGTACTTATACTACGTGGGTCATTTCAAAAGTCTTGCACGCTCCAAGACAGAATTGAAGAAAATAATTCATTTTACAAAATTCCTTCCTAGTCCTTCAATATAATCTGCATTCTTGCTTATGACAGCTTCCCAACTTTCTCGTAACTTCTGTATCCCGGATAGGGCACCTCTATTGTTGACCTGCCCGATTACTCGGGTCACAGCAACAATGGTGAGTCGGAATTTTCTACTGTGACGACTAAGACTTAAGTTCTGGCTCAAATTCTCCTATCCAGCTTTCATCAAGTGCAACAATCCTTTTCCGGAACTTCTCTCCTATTCGATAACGCCGAAGCAATTACTCAGCGTTTCTTCTCCCATCTGCTTTCTACTCTTAATCCAGATCATGCTGAACCTATGTGGAGGCAGCTTTCTCCATCCATAACTTTTCAGTTAAGATTATGGCCTAACTTGTAATTTCCTCACATTTTGCGCCGGTCCTCTCTCAAAATGTCATTAACAAGAACCTGAGAGGTGTAGTCTGTTGCAGTTGATGGCCCTCCACTTCTTGGGTTCTTCTCAGTGCTTACCCGACCTTCACGAAACGAGCAGTCGGCCGTTATACTGTGCTATGATACACTATACAATTCCTATACCCCACCGTTGTAAATTTCCGTTGGCTTCTTTTAAAATAGAAATTCGTTTGTCATGTAGGAACGCTGGTCACTATGTGTAGTCAGATCTGACTCGATTTCAGCTTTCATTTTTAAACGGAATTACTCACGGCACAGCCACGTGCACCAGCGAACCCACTTGCGACCGTCACTCCTACGTCCCGCTCGCAACTGACACGAATTTCGACTTGATCACGCCACGGGAGCGGTCGCGCACGTGCAGTACGCAGGATTTTTGAAATGACCTTGGTATTTAATTACATGTTTGCCTGGACAACATATATTTTGTTATGACCTCTGGTAGTTCTCGTTAACAATTTTTCTATTTAATACAGTTCCCTACTGTCACCTAGTGAACAAAAATACGAGGTTACTGAATACCGGAATAGATTTTGTGACTGTATTCAGAACTTCCCAGAACGTACAACTCAACAAGTCGCTCTTAACAGAACAAAATTGACACACGAGTATGTATAGGTAATTTCTTGAGTATCCCAAAAAATGCGGTATTGCTGTTACTGTTAACGATATGCATAAATGATCTAGTGTATGACGACGGAAGTTCCACGAATGAAATCCAGACCTTTAGCTGCTTACAGGCACAAGCGCCGACTCCATGGGGCCTGAGGCGGCCCCATCAAAAATTCGTTTGGCGCGGTGTGTGTGTGTGTGTGGGGGGGGGGGGAGGGAGAGCCCCCCCGCAGCATTTAAGAAAATTATTAGTTATATTATCACAAAATTATGTTGGAATTTTTTATTTTTCCTTATTTGACGATAGTTACCTTTTAAAATACATTCAGTAATGAGATAAAACAAATATTATTACGGTAGTAGGCAGATTACCTGAAAACGGGTGGTGTGAATCATGATAGTGTTACGGTGTTACGGGCACAAGTAGAATTTGTCCCGGTGCGCGAACCTTCGGGTAAAGCCTGGCTACGACGGGCCAGCGCTGCGGCCGCGACGACATCAAAAGGACTGGAGCAGACGCGCCTGGAACCCTCCGCCTCGCGTCGCCTTGAGGCTTCGAGACATTGCGACGCCGCGGCCACGTAAAGCCCACCCTGCTGTCGCAGCCATGTGGATAGTTTCGTTCAGTGGTGCATGCTGCAGACGTGTTTAGTGTTTTAGTTTTATATGACTATATTTTACTCGTGATGATACAGCAAGTAAACCTCCAACAATTATTGTGTCGTCAATTACTTCGTCGTCTTCGGCGAGAACCGTTCACAGCCGAAACCACGACAATCCGGTAAGAGAAGATCTTTCCAGAAGTCTTGGTTGATCAAATATACATGACAAGAATGTGAAGCATGTACCGAAAAAGCTCTTTGCAAAACCTGCAAAGAGGCAGATGCTAATATATATTACAATTTTCTTCAAAAACAAGTAGATGCATTTTCTTCCGTAGGGTTTTCTAATAGGAAAAAGGCTTCGAAAAAATTCCGTCTCCATAAAAACACGTTTACGCACAAAGAAGATGCTCTGAAACTAAATTCTATCACTAACTGAAGTGTGGCCTCCGAATTGAATTATTGTTAGACAGTGATATGAAGAAAGGCAGTCTAGCTCTTGAGACAATTTTTATTACCGTGCGATTTCTGTGCCGACAAGGACTAGCAATTATAGGGCACGAAGATGTAAACTCATTTTTTTTTAATTCTTCGAACTCCGAAAGAATGACATACCTGAGTTCAAAGTTTGGTTTGGGCGTTCGGGGTACAACTGGACGTCTCTTTAGGCAGTTTGTAGTTTTAGTGTGTTCCGAAGAAGGCGTGGCTATCCGCGCCGAAACCTAGGTCAACATCCGGTTTCTATTTGCAATAGAGGAGGATTGTCCGCAGCTCGTGGTCTTGAACGGTAGCGTTCTCGCTTCCCGCACGGGTTCCCGTGTTCGATTCCCGGCGGGGTTAGGGATTTTCTCTGCCTCGTGATGACTGGGTGTTGTGTGTTCTTCATCATTTCATCATCATTGACTCGCAAGTCGCCGAAGTGGCGCCAACTAAAAAGGACTTGCAATATGGCGGCCAAACCTTCCCGCATGGGGCCTCCCGGCCAACAGTGCCATACGATCATTTCAATTTCTTTACAATCATTAAATTATTCACGATTGCTGACACAAACCTTCACAAGTTGATGATCCTTCGCTTCCTCGGATTCGAAGTATACCAAATAAGTATAAAAACAACGAAGCCAGCTCACCACACACTTTCAAAACCCCAAAGGAGTACTACGAAGCTCTTTACATTGGAGTTTGTGAAACGGTGCAATCTTACATTACTGAGCGGTTTGCTTCAACTGGACTCACACAGGTCATTGCAGTGAACAAGAGTGCTTCCTTTTAGTAAACAGAGGTGAAACGACTTTGGAAAAATCAACAATTTTTTTTCAAAAATGACCTACACATTGAGAGACTGCGCTTAGACTTGAGTATGTTAGCCGATATCGCTAACAAAAAACTGGTCTTAAAAACATGCGTGATGTAAGAAAGTACATTAAACAAGAGCCTCCAGTTGGATAAATGTCATGTGAAGCAGTGAAGTGCATTAAGCTTCTCCAAGTAGTTCCAATCACGACAGCAACAGCAGAACGGTCATTCCCTTAGACGTCTGAAGTCATATCTCCGATCAACAATGGGACAGAAGCGATTGAACAACTTTGCTGTCCGTCATGCCCACCGGGATGTTTTGGATGAACTGGATATCCGACCAGTCACCAACGATTTCATATTCAGTAATCCAGTCACATGGTCGACATTTACCGGGGCAAGACCCCCAGTATGCCCCCCCCCCCCCGCCCCCCCCCCCCCAAATATTCAACGGGGACAGTTGAAATTGTGTGCCTCGACCGAGCTCGAACCTGGAATCTCCTGCTTACATGGCAGACGCTCTATCTGTCTCAGCCACCGAGGACACTGGGATAGTGCGACTGCAGTGACTTATCTCTGGCACGCTCCCCGTGAGACCCACATTTCCAAATTATTGTCCACACACTACACTTGTAGTGCCCCTACACACTGTACTCATTACTAGCGGCAGTCAATCTACTGATTCCTGTAAGAGTTCGGGCAATGTGAGTGCATCCGCACTGAAGAAGATCATTGTCCGAAAGAACAGATACCATCTTCATACATTCATAAAGTTCCACAATGCTGTTCACATACACTATGTGATCAAAAGTATCCGCACACCCCCAAAATCATACGTTTTTCATATTAGGTGCATTGTGCTGCCACCTACTGTCAGGTACTTCAAATCAGCGACCTTAGTAGTCATTAGACATGGTGAGAGAGCAGAATTAGACCTCCGCGGAACTTGGTTCAAATGGCTCTGAGCACTATGGGACTTAACTTCTGAGGTCATCAGTCCCCTAGAACTTAGAACTACTTAAACGTAACTAACCTAAAGACATCACACACATCCATGCCCGAGGCAGGATTCGAACCTGCGACCTTAGCAGTTGCGCGGTTCCAGACTGTAGCGCCCAGAACCGCTCGGCCACCACGGTCGGCTCCGCGGAACTCACGGACTTCGAACGTGATCAGGTGATTGGGTGTCACTTGGTCATACATCTGTACTCGGGATTTCCACACTCCTAAACATCCATAGCTCCACTTCACTGTCCGATGTGATAGCGAAGTGGAAACGTGAAGGGACACACACAGTACAAAGGCGTAAAGGCCGACCTCGTCTGTTGACTGACAAGAGACCGCTGACAGTTGAAGAGAGTCGTAATGTGTAACAGGCAGACATCTATCCAGAGCATCACAAAGGAATCCCAAACTGCATCAGGATCCACTGCAAGTACTATGACAGTTAGGCGGGCGGTGAGAAAATTTTGATTTCATGGTCGATTGGCTGCTTATTAGTCACACATCACGCTGGTAAATGCCAAACGACGCCTCGTTTGGTGTAAGGAGGGTAAACATTGGAAGACTGAACAGTGCAAAAACGTTGTGCGGAGTGACGAATGCGTGGCACTATCACAGCACAAGCCTACGTTGATGTTTTAAGCACCTTCTTGCTTCGCATTGTTGAACAGCGATTCAGGGATGGCGATGGCATCTTTCAACACGATCAAGCACCTTTTCATAACGCCCGGCCTGTGGCGGAGTGGTTACACGACAATAACATCCCTGTAATGGACTGGCTCGCACAGAGGCCTGACCTGAATCCCATAGAACACCTTTGGAATGTTTGGGAACGCAGACTTCGGTGTCAGGCCTCACCGACTGACATAGATACCTCTGCTCAGGGCAGCCCTCCGTGAAGAATGGGCTGCCATTCCCCAAGAAACGTTCCAGCACTTGAACGTATGCCTGCGAGAGTGGAAGCTGCAATCAAAGCTAAGGGTGGGCCAACGCCACATTTTATTCCAGCATTACCGATGGAGGGCGCCGCGAACTTTTAAGCTATTTTCAGCCAGATGTCCGGATACTTTTGATCACAGTGTACGTAGTAGTAGGAACACCAAAAGACCAGCGTAACGCAGGATGACCTGCAGAAAATTAATGATTGATGTACTGACTGGCAATTGACCTTAAACATATGCGAAGAAATCTACTACTGTACGATTACATTATTGGCTACAAATTACTAGAAACCGTAACTCCCACGAAGCACCTAGGAGCAACCATTCGGAGAAGCCTAAATAGGAATGATCACGAACAACACATTGTAAGAAACGTAGATGCCAAGGTGAGATTCATTGCAGGAATTTACAGGAAAGGTAATTCATCCACGAAATAAGTGGCTTTCAAAACACTGGGTCGACCGATTCTTGAGTACTGCTCCTAGGCTTGGGACCCTTACCAAGTTGGATTAATAGAAGAGATAGACAAGATCCAACGAAGTGCGCCGTGTTTCGTCACGGTGTCGTTAGGTGGTGCGAGAGATTAGCGGAGATGCTTAACAAACTCCAGTGGGAGATGCTACAAGATAGGTATTGTGTATCACGGAGAGGTCCGCTATGGAAACCACGAAACGTATTACTTCTTCCCACATGCGTCATCTTGAAATGACCACAACGAGAAGATCCGAGAAATTAGAGCCAATACGGCGGTTTACCAACAATCATTCTTCGCACACGTCATTTGCGAATGGAACAAGGAAGGTGGGTACAGATCGTGGTACAGGAAGTATCCTCCGCTAAACACCGGAAGGTGGCTTGAGGAGTATGGCTGTAAGCTTGGCGTACAGGTGGTACAGCATCGCTCCGTAGCCTAACAATAGTCGTTCGCAGTTGGGTGGGGGCGGATGGAGGGGGAGAGGACAGGGACACTCGCCTCCTCCTGCTATCTACAGTTCACACGTTTGTTTTATTCATTGTAGAGCGCTGATGTATTTTTAGAATTGACTGCCTGTGATTATATTAAACAGCAACTTTAGCATTGCCGACTGCAAAGGGAAACACTGGTTTTAGCAAGCACTGCGTAACTTGGGATTTTTTTGTTGTCGGGCTGTCCACAGTAAATGATACCATTTCGTTTGTGCGTCGGCGGTTTCGTCGCTGCTTTGCAGTTACGGAGGATGGTAGATGCGAACGCTTACATAACACTGCCAAATTACAGTCCCTAATTTTTTCTCTGTCGCTTCCTCGTACAACACGTATCGAACTTCTGAGTAGCGCCGTTCCATCGAACAGCAAAAAGCAAACACGACTGCTGTACACCTGCAGACATCCGGCCCCAGTTCTCAAACACATCCCAGCCCCTTTTAGCCGCTACAGCACTTAATAACAACAGTACACTGCCAAACATCTACAGGTCAAAATAGCCGGTCACGATTTGCTTACGTGGTAGAGCAGCTGTAATAGTCTCTCAAAAACACGGTCCATCCTTTATTTATACTTCATCTATCGCTCCAACTGCTTTAATCGCAAAGACCAAACACCAGCCGGCCGCCGTGACCGAGCGGTTCAAGGCGCTTCAGTCTGGAACCGCGCCACCGCTACGGTCGCAGGTCCGAATCCTGCCTCGGGCCTGGATGTGTGTGATGTCCTTAGGTTAGTTAGGTTGAAGTAGTTCTAAGCTCTAGGGGTCTGATGACCTCAGATGTCAAGTCCCATAATGCTCAGAGCCATTTGAACCAAACACCATTTTCTGGTTTAGCAGAGAGAACAAAAAATTGCGAATAACAAAATATTGAGTGGATAACTATCAAACAAGTGACATGCAAAACTTTTGTATTCTTCCTACGAAATTAAGTTCTCAGGGCACGAATCAGCGGACGTCTGTGAGCCTAACAAAAATTCCTTCCACAAAGGCATACCTTTGCCCGTACATTACCACCTAAAAAGTACATCACAAACAAAATTTTGTTCTATTAAGCCCTTCAACTAGCAGACCACCGTTTTTGACGTTTAAGATTTGGCATCCACTGTTTTGCAGCATTGCTGTCTGACGGAACCGTAAAACAGTGTAGTGTGCCTTGTGCTCTATCGGCCGCGTGTGTTTACAGCATGCTGCAAGCGCTCGTGTTTACACGTTGCAGGACCGCCTGTTTACGACTCGTAGCACCGCGTTGCTTACGTTCCAGGAGTGCCGGAAGCGTCACTGAGAGGCACGATTCGCCTAAGTACCAAACAGCAAAACGTCTACAACCGCCTTCTACAAGCAGCAATGTTGCGTTCGGTACAGCTTCCTCAAAACCTAAGTTTCATTCCCCTTCACTGATACAGTGATATACATAGAAACGATTGTCTGTGCGCATCCGTACATACCGTAAATTGTACCTGCAGCTACATTTTATACATTAAATGTATTCGTAATTGTGAATATGGACAACCATCAGCTATAGAGTGGAATGACGACAGTGAAAATTTGTGCCGGACCGACATACCATTCTACAGCTGATGGTTGTCTAAATTCGCAATTGCGAATACGTTTAATGTACTTCATAACGGCTGCAGTCACCGCAGTACCTCCTTCTCTGGACATGCATGCATGTCTAAAGGAGCTTTGCATCGTAATTTAGAACAACACAGGCACTGCAATATCGTAAGCACATTTTCTGTCATCAGTTTCGAAAGTTTTGCAAAAAAATTATGCTCAATTCTTTGAAGAACGACGCTGTTGTACCGCGTGAGCAAATTAGCTACCTTGAACGACAGCACTCTTGTTGAATTTCTCGAGGAATATATTTCATAAGTTTATTAATGCATTTACTTTTTCTGGCAAATTTAGGACCCTCAGGGCCTCTATGGCATCTAAGAAGACATCCTTAAAGGGTAAATGAACTGTGTACAATATTAATGCAGTTTTATGATTGTGTTGTATGACGATGAGAGAAGGCGAAGATGAAACATTGGCCCGGCACGTAGCCTACTTCTCTCGAATTACAACATGGGGACCACCGAGCTCACGTTCCCACCCCAGGAGGGGTCACCATCAACCGTGTCACAAGTCATCATTTCATGAGACACTGTGAAGAGGTTTGGAATTTAATCCAGAACATTGACGTAAAGACTAGCGATCAGGGTGCCGCACATGTTCACCCTTTGCGGCCGAATGCTGGCAGTGAAAATTTCATCTACCACCAGGATCGAAAAGGCGTACCTCCGAGTCAAGCGCCACCGCACAGGTGTCCGTTTGCGACGTCCACTATGTAGAGAGGAATAATTACGGTAATTAATGCAGATATAGAAATAACAGAGTAAAGCTAGCAGATGAGATGTAAAAAAAAAAAAAAAAAATAAAAAAAAATAAAAAAAAAAAAAAAAAGAGTAAAGCCGTGAGGAAAACTACGTTGAAAAGAACAGGTAAAGTTTTTGTTCTCGTCTTGAATGCAGCATGGTGTTGGACCAGACGTAGGTGTTGTAATATCTTTAATTCTTTATATTACTTGCTTTGGCTTCTTTTCAAACGTCTGCATGATGTATTTATATATTCCGCTCCGAAGTGACAAAATTTATAGAATATTGTTTCTCAAAAAGAACGATTAGGGCTTATAGTGTCGCCGACAACGTGGCCATCTAAGATGTAGCACAAGCTCGGAATACGAATGGCAGTAGCTTCGTTTTCAAAGGGCTCATCCTGAAATTTACATCATCTACCTGATACATGCATATAAAATGGATGTGTAGTTCTCTGTTTACCAGGGCACATTACTGTGGGACAACTGACGGTAGCAAGACATGGTCGTAAGATAAACATACCACACATTGATTTGATGTACAGGGTATCTATACTTTAAGGTCTGGTTTCAAAACGCACAGAAAGAGAACCACGTCTCAGAATGACGTCAAATTTGAACGGCATATTTTTGGTGCAGGGGGAAACGTCATGGAACGAAATAAGACGAAAATCTGACCAATTAATGTCGCTCAGGTGAGGATATACACACCAACAGACGCGCGGGTGTTTCTCAGTTTGCGTCCGAAACGTGCAACATGTCTGTCTCTATGAAGGATCGCACGCTGCTGGTAAAACAGCAACTGTGAACCAGTAGCCCTGCAGAAGTTCCAGACATTCAAACGAATGTAAAAAAAATGGAAAAAAGGGCATTGGGTCGACGTCTGCTAAGGGTCTGGAGCAAATGATTAGAGAATTCGAAAAGACAGATTCTTTTGAAATGCAATGCTGCAGAGAAAGGAAAGCTGTTGATTCGGCCTCTGTCGAAGATGTGGCCACAGCAATGCGTTGGTGTGCAAACATGAAGTGCGCTGGGAAGTGCCCGCACACTGGACACGCCCGCGAACACGGTGCATAAAATCCTACGAAACATCCTGCATTGCTATCCATGCATAATCACCCATGTTCAGCAGTTGCTTCCTGCTGACCTGCCAGGAAGACTAACGTTCGCTCGGGAATTTCTTGCTCGAATGGAAGTGGAAAATGAATGGCCGTGGAACATTCTGTGGTCAGACGAAACTCACTTTCATCTCTAAGGACATATAAATACTCAAAACTGCGGAATACGGGCAAAGGAAAATTCGCACGCACATCAACTGGTAGCACTTCACTCTAGAAACGTGACCGTGTTCTGCGGGTTGAAGGAATCATTTATCATGGGACCGTATTTTTTCGAGGAGACGAGTCCTGTGGGTCCTATTACCCGCAATGTCACTGGTAAACGTTTCGTGGATGTGTGGGCAGGATCATTTATATGCCGTACAAGAAACAAGTAATTTGACCAGGTTGCATCTGATGATGGACCTACAAGTTTCAAAATCTACTGCGCAAAATGCAAGTGTGAATGCGGGCAGATTTGTGAACGATAGAATTCATTTCATACTGTTTTTGTTGTTGTTTTTGTTATGGTTTTCAGTCCAAACATTGGTTTGATGCAGGTCTCCACGCTACTGCCTACCTTGGCGTAAGCCATTCATTTGAACCTGCTTACGGTGGTCAAGCCTTTGTTTCACTCTTACAATTTTTACCCTCCACACTTTCCTCCGTTGCAAAATTGACGATCACTTGATGCCTCAGGATGTCTCCTATCGACCGATCCCTTATTTAAGTTGTGCCATAAAATTCTGTTTTGTTCTTAATTCGATTTATGACCTCATTAATTACAAGATCCACCCGTTTAACGTTCAGCATCCTCGTGTAGAAACATAAGTCAAAAGCTTATATTCTCCTCTTGCCTGAACTGTTTATCGTCTACATTTTACTTCCGTTCAAGGCTACACTTCAGAAAAATACCTTCTGAAATCAGTCCCGACACTTCAAGTTCTTGCAGAAACCCTTTTCTCACGATTGCCCTTCTACATTTTATATTATGCGCTCTGCTTCGGTAGTTGTCAGTTATTTTTTCCTTTACTGCTTGCCCAATTTATGTACTGAAAAACATGGTGATAGGCTACAAGTCTGTCTCGTTTGCTTCTCAGCTACTGTTTCTCTGTGTAATGCCACTCCCTCGGACGAGAAATGAAGATCAAAAATTAGCTCCAAAATTCCCAAAGATTTCCCCAAAACAAGTTCCAAATTCCATGAAAAATGAACAAGTAAACAAATTTTCAATTATCACTATTATTTGGATATTAACCAGTAACTGAATCAAGAATCTAATACTTAGTAATTTATTAACATACGAAAGAAAGATAGGATTCCAGTAAAATCAAACTCAAAATCATAGTAAATCGCAAAATCATTATAATTAACTTTCGCAAAGTAGAACCAAAGTTCCCAAAGACTACTCCGTGTGGGTACTCTGAGATTCGTAATGGCTAAGATAATTCAATTCATTGTCACTACGTTAAGAGAGTTAGCCGAAGCAGGTCATACTTTTGAATGCTCGTATATGTAGGCGCAATTAGACTTTTTTTTCAGAATTGATTATTGTGATCTGCTATGACTTCAGATATTACGTTATTTAGAATTCAGATAGAGGACTTGCATGTATTAGAAGTGACTTTTAATTAGATAACCTGAAGTTAACACTATTTAGGAAGTGAACAGAGATAGACAATTTCATTCGTAATAAAAAATGGCTCTGAGCACTGTGGGGCTTAACTTCTGAGGTCATCAGTCCCCTAGAACTTAGAACTACTTAAACCTAACTAACCTAAGGACATCACACACATCCATGCTCGAGGCAGGATTCTAACCTGCGACTGTAGCGGTCGCGCGGTTCCAGACTGCAGCACCTAGAACCGCTCGGCCACCACGGCCGGCCATTCGTAATAGCTAATGGACTATGGAACTTGGCGATAGTTACGAAGCATATAATTTATAATTCCCCACAACACCTGGGAAAGCTGCTTCTTCACCGCTGTTAGGAAGTGACTAATATTGTGTAATAAACCATCATATAGTGTCAATTCACGCATTTATAATTCAAGTTTTACAATATTATTAATAGAGATAACGTGCTGCGATATTATTTGACTGAAGCGCTCGGCGCTTATATAGAAATTATTAACACTGTTACGACTGATTATAGATTTGAGATCACAACCAGTCTATAAGGAATTTGGTGTCGCTGGAACTAATTAGAACTTATCATTAATATTTAAATAGCAACTGATAAACAATCGATTATAAACGATTTAATTGCGACATTTGGTGAAGTAAACATCTCCACAAGTCGCGAGTTCAGTTCATCAATGTTCTATTTTGTAACGTCGATACCGATACATAAGAAATAACAATCTCATTGCTCTACCGCTGAGTGTTAGCCAAGACCGAAGATCCGAAGGACGTTAATTCTGTAATAAGGAAATGTGGTTCCGCCTTGAGCAAACGCGGCCAAGGAAAGAGCTTCGACCACAAAATAACTGCTTCTCTTCCATGTTCTACGAATTACCTCATTGCAGTCTGGTTTCAGTACAAATTGTAGGTAAACTTTTGCTCCCGTTATTTCATTCCTGCCGCCTTTCCAATTTCGGGGAGTGTATTGCAGTCGACTGTGTCAAAAAGTAAGTAATAGCTAAAAAAACTACAGTGGAAAAATAGAGTTAACGGACTAGGATGTACAGCCTGGGTTCGAGATGAAACGGGTGTAGGGAGTAAGAACGGGTGAGCATGAAAGGTGGTACGAGGGGCTAGAGGTGGGGCGCGGCCTGCCGCTGGGGGCGGCTTCGCTTTGAGCGGCCGCACGCCGCCAGGAACGCGGCCGCTGCTGCTTCTGTTGCACAAAGGCGCGCAGCCCGGGGCTGCCAGCCACCACTGCACCAACACCACCACCAACACCCGCCTGCCTGCTTGCTTGCTTGCAGAACCACCATCTTGTTACATCTCGGTCGCCAGCGTCACCTTCTTTTTCAAACTGGCGCTGCCAAAAAACTGTACTCTTGCTTCAACACCTGATTTCAATATCAGACTGCGGCTCACGGTTTCCACACTGTGCGACTAATTTCCAATTCTGAAGCGCCACTGGAATATGCCCGTCTGACTTCAAATAGCGCTACTGTGGTCTAAAAAAATGGGTGTTTGTGTTGCGTGTACGTTTATGTTAGTGTACTTTTGTGTATTGTTTGCTAAACTGTCATGTTAGGGTCCTTTGAGTCTTTTGTCCGATGCTTCAAAGCGCGAAAGGATGGCGCCTAACGCCACTGACCACGCTTCTGAGCCGTACAAGACGACCGAAATATGAGCTGGCGCCGAGTAACAGTTTGTACGAGGGTCACTCCAAAAGAAATGCACACTATTTTTTTTAAATCCATCTTTTATTCTACATGTTTGAAACTTTTAAAGTGTGTAGATACACCCTTTAGGAACAATATTTTCATTTCTCCACATAATTTTCATCCCTCTCAACTACCTTACACCATCTTGGAACCAGCGCCTGTATACCCGCACAGTAAAATTCTGGACCATCTGTTGGAGCCAATGTTTGCCAGCGTGCACAAGGGAGTCATCATCTTCAAACCTTGTTCCACGAAGAGAGTGTTTTAGTTTCCCAAAGAGATGATCGTCACATGGAGCCAGGTCAGGACTGCAAGACGGGTGTGTTGTCCATCCGAGTTTTGTGATCGCTTCCATGGTTTTTTGACTGTCATGTGGCCGTGCATTGTCGTGCAACAGCAAAGCATCCTGCTTTTGCCGATGTGGTCGACCACGATTCAGTCGAGCTTGAAGTTTCTTCAGTGTCGTCACATATTCATCAGAATTTATGGTGGTTCCACTTGGCATGATGCCCACAAGTAAGAGTCCTTCGGGATCGAAAAACACCGTAGCCATAACTTTTCCGGCAGAAGGTGTGGATTTGAATTTTTTTTCTTGGGTGAATTTGCATGATGCCACTCCATTGACTGCCTCTTCGTCTCTGGTGAAAAATGCTGGAGCCATGTTTCATCACCTGTCACTATTCTTCTAAGAAATTCATCTCCACCATTCTCGTACTGTTCCAAAAGTTCGCTACATACCGTTTTTCTTGTTTCTTTGTGAGCCACTGTCAACATCCTGGGAACCCACCTGGCACAAACCTTTTTTAATGCCAACACTTTCAGTATTCTGCAGACAATTCCTTCCCGTATCCCAACGTAGCGTGACAATTCGTTCACTGTCATGCGTCTGTCAGCAGACACCAATTCGTTAACTCTCTGCACATTGTCTGGAGTGTGTGCAGTACGAGGCCTGCCGCTACGAGGCCAATCCTCAATATTACCGTGCCCGCTTTCATCACGTAACCTGCTTGCCCACCGAATAACTGTACTGCGATCGACAGCAGCATCTCCGTACGCCTTTTCAACCTCTTGTGGATGTTTCCCACTGTCACGTTGTTTCTGACGAACGTCGAGTGTATCAGCCATCTTGAAGACATGCTGTGATGGCGCCACTCACGGGAACAGGTTCAACAAAATTTGAAAACAAGTGGGAACGATGTATCTACACACTGTACAACTTTCACACATACAGAATGAAAACTGTATTTTTACAAAAATAATGTGCATTTCTTTTGGAGGGGCCCTCGTAGTTTGTTGCCCTTAAACTCTTAAAACAGGATACGGACGAAGTAAGTACGTGCAATCTTAGTTTGTACCATTGCTACGACCTCGGTCCAGGTAAGCTGTCGATAGATTTCGGAGCTTGACGTTAGCAATGTCAAATTCTCAAGAACCAGAGTCCTGCCGATTTTTTTGTCCCCCTTGGATTATGACTCAAGATATGTCTTCTTGGCTGTTCTGCCTAACGCACACGTTGCGAAAAGCCTCAAAATGTCCCCCAAGAAATAAAAAGAAATTTAAAAACAACCCACTTGATCATGCAGACGCCTTTAGTAAAGGAGTCTGTTAGCAACTCAAAACAACGAGAAATGTTTCGCGCCCCTTTTTCGTTTAATCGTTTGTGAGTTCCTCGCTAGGTGACGACATGAACAGAATGATGCAACATCACTCTCGTAGATGCGAAAGTACAGTGGGTGGTGTTGCCGCCGCTGCGGAAACAGCTCAGGACAGATAGCGTCGTCGTGCCGCTGTTCCCTTGCATTCAGTGAACGTATACATGAAGCGTATAAATGCCAACTTTTCATAATTACAGTTATCTAAATTTGTGTGAATCATTGTTAACGTAAAACTAGCATTTCCCGAATAAAAAAGTAAAAAAAAAAAGAAAACCTGTGACAAAACTGGGCATTACTAAATGCAAGCTGTTGTCAACAGCCAAGTTGGTTGGTTGGTTGGTTCCTTTGGGGGAACGGACCGCACAGCGAGATCATCGGTCCCATCGGATTAGGGAAGGGAGGGGAAGGAAGTCGGCCGTGTCCTTTCAATGGAACCATCCCGGCATTTGCCTGAGGCCATTTAGGGAAATCACAGGAAACATAAATCAGGATGGCCGTACGCGGGTTTGAACCGTCTTCCTCCCGAACGCGAGTCCAGTGTGCTGACCACTGCGCCTTCTCAATCGGTCGACAAAAGAGTACCGTGAACGAATGGAACAAGTTTGTTTCCAAACAAGACATACACGGTGCTTACCGTCGACACCTTCAATGCTTTGCAGATATGTTTTCTCTGCAATACACATACCAAGACAGATAAGGGTAAGGAATAAAAGGAAATGCAATTTGTAACGAACCACTAGAGACCTCAGGTCCCTTATACCAAAATACTCAGAAAATATCCTTGATAACCTTGGAAATCTCGTCGATGAAGTTCCACTTCACCTTCTCCAAAGACCGTTTTTAAATTGCTTTTACAGATTGCTACGACATGTTCGAGGTTTTTCAATAGGAACTCAAGTTCCCGTACGACAAGAACAAACGCTACAGTTAACAGCAGTTAGTGGTAGGCCTCGTGGCAAGCTGACCACATTTTGAAAACCATGCGTGTGGGTACAGGACGATTCGGTAAACGTATTTCAAGAGCAATTAGAATTCGCCCTTCCTAACATAGTCCCCCCACCCCACCCCACCCCTCTCACTCGTGTGTGTGTGTGGGGGGGGGGGGGGGAGTGGGGGGGGGGGAGGCAGTGACGGTGCTAGTGCGTAAGGGGAGATTGATAATTTCGATGTATGACAAAAGGAAAATCAGAAGATTTCATTATTACGAGACAATTATGTTTACTACAAACCCGCTTTCTAATCAGGAACGAGAATGTCGTTCATTAATTCATGTTGTAGCTATGAATGGGAAAATCTCGGGTTCAGCGCTGATGAGGGGTATACCAATCGATAGCAACACCAGAAGCATTTTGTGACTGGAGAGGAAAAAAAAAGTACCACAGAGTTTTGAGCTACATCATAACAAGTAAATCATTATCCAATAA
This sequence comes from Schistocerca serialis cubense, assembly GCF_023864345.2. Lineage (NCBI taxonomy): Eukaryota > Metazoa > Arthropoda > Insecta > Orthoptera > Acrididae > Schistocerca > Schistocerca serialis. The sequence goes on from NC_064643.1 coordinate 359,762,563, forward strand.
TTACTCAAGTAATTATGACTTCGCTATAACAGTGTAACACAAAGAAACTACTTGCCATTTTAAAAAGCTATCGCCGTGAGTTATCTGTTAGATTTTATCACCAAAGATCCCAGACATCTAATAATGATGCCTAATTTTTTCATGGTTTGGTTCTCGAGTTTCCCGATCGTCAACAGTCTGTTGTTACTTGATGATGGTCTAATAAGGTTGAATCGAGATAGTAAGAGCATAATAATATGAATCATACGCAGTATTTGTACCCATTGGCTGTAAATATGACACTGTTCTATCACTGGAATGGCCGAACCTGTTATCGAAGGGAATTTTGTTGCAAATTTATCCCAAGCACGTTTAACGTGGTTGAATTACTATGTTTGGGAAGGAAGGCAATGGAAAACAGTCGGTCAGACAATTGATATGATGTTGGTTTTTCGGGTTTCCTGTAAGTAGGAAATTCCAATTTATGCTTTATAATACTTGAACGATTGATCTAGTCCTTGTCTCGTGCTGCGAATGCTAACTAATAGCCGGCCGAAGTGGCCGCGCGGTTCTGGCGCTGCAGTCTGGAACCGCGAGACCGCTACGGTCGCAGGTTCGAATCCTGCCTCGGGCATGGATGTGTGTGATGTCCTTAGGTTAGTTAGGGTTAACTAGTTCTAAGTTCTAGGGGACTACTGACCTCAGCAGTTGAGTCCCATAGTGCTCAGAGCCAGAGCTAACTAATGGTTTAGAGTTGAGGTGCGTTGAAACTGGAGTTGAAACAGCATGTACACGTGGTATGAACGCTTGAATAACAACAAAACGGCTAGGTGATCGCGTAAATATTATACGCTAAAAGTGGGAGTGTCAACTCTGCTGCAAATCCGGCGACACGCCAAGAATCAAACATGTCGAGAACATAAATAACTCTAACATAATGACGAGTTCCTTCGGAGGGTGCCGTGTTCAAATCTTGGTACTTGGTTCCCACTGGAAGGTGCGACGGTTCATGCAACTGCTTCCTGAGTCGACTGTGGCTAGTGGCAACAAAGTGTGTGCATGCTATGGTGGTGGTGGTGGTGGTGGTGGTGGTGGTGGAGTATGCGGGTTCCGCCACGCCGCGCCGCTGCTATCAGCACGCCAACTGTTGCCTGCAGCTGTCGCACGCAACACAATACTGAACGTTCTTCAGCAGTCTGCCGCCTCCCTTTGTTCCTGACCAAGTTACATGTTTCCGAGGAATACTACACAATTCATTGATCACTCGCGATCCGTTCAATTGGTAAATAGTTCCTTATCTGATTGAAAACAGTAAACAATCGTGATAACAGTCCATAGCACGTTTTTCGCGCTATAAGAACTCTTCAGTGAAGTTATGAAAAATACATACTGTATACGGAAGCTAAGGCGGCAGTACTGTTTTAGTGTTACGATGAATCGCCTTTTATTTCTATCCCAACAAAACTGCTAGTAATCTAGAACTATTACCAGCAAGCTACGGTACGATGTGTGCCGAAGGGAACGCTGAGTGCCACTAACATTTTCTCTTTCTGGTACCGTTCGCCTATATTACGCGACTGTATGAGGCAGAATGTGTCCAAATTTAGCGTGTGGTCACTACTCCAGGTACACGTTGGACCAAGTATTGCAATTTGTTTTTTGACTCCGATGACTACGCTAGGTAGGCCCTCTTCGATTTTCTTTTTTTTTTATATAGGATCTCAAGGCCCGTGTCCGTGCATCAGTTTCCTAAAGTAGTACGACGCAACTGAAAAAAATCGTCTCTGAAAATGAATACATATACTCTGCCTGATTAGCAATGAGAGAGAGAGAGAGAAAGAGAGAGAGAAGGGAGGAGGAAACGAAACTTCACAGGTTGAGACGGTATTTGATGTTATTTCGGCGATCACAAAATCGAGTCAAATTTGCAAAAAACTTGGCAATCTGAGCCCACTTACCAATATGGCGTTGCACCCCTCTGGTCTGAATGCAATTACCGATTTCGTTGAGAACGATGTCATAAAACATTTGTAACACCCCTAAGCCAAGTCTGTCCATAACTGTTGCAGCTGGTCCTTGACAATCCAGGCACTGGCACTGGAACGCACTTTACGTCTGAGTTGACCCCACGCATGTTCTATAGCGGACATATGCGATCATCCTGCTGGCCATGTAACTGAGTACCTCAACATGACAAAAGAAGTTCATACAGACGCTTGCCATGTGTCGACGAGAACCGTCCTTCTCAAAGATGGCACCACGATACAGTCTTATCAGAGGTAAAATACCCACTCATGATGTCTGTGAAGTGCCGTTGCGCCTTCAGAGTTCCCGCAATCACTACCAGCAGTGAGCCGAAGTCATAGCCGATGACTCTCCCACCACGACTAACACCGTTGTGCCTCCATCGGTGTACACAATGCGACGCCATTCCTTGCTTCCTGGTCACGCCACCACACCAAAGGCAGCCGTTTGTGTTGTGGTACTACCGGCAGCTTACGCATGGGACGGCGATTAGTCTGACTGATATTAGTTTCCGACTAACGGTGCGGGATGACATAAAATGTTGGATGGAAGGAGCAGGTGTGCAGCGGTTACGGTATGATTGGTAAGCAGTACGGCGACGTACCGCTGTGCTGTAAGGGTGCCGCACATGATAACCGAAGGTACAAATAACATGCCATACCATCACTCCTGGTTTTCAGGCTGTATGGCGGGCGACAAGTTGTTATGCAACTACTGTCTAGGACGTCTCCAGACACTTCTTCGGTCAGGAATCTCACTGACTGAAGTAGAAGTGTCTCCAGTGGTGAGTCCTGCTTCGAACTGAGCCACGATGACCATTCTATTGAATAAATCATCCATTTTTTTCTAAAATCGTAATCATTTGCTTGTGCATGTACATCACATCTACCGATTTCCGTCCCATTCGGATAATCCTTCGTGGTGCGTCTGTTTTGTTAGAGTATATACACACTTAATACTACATAACGTTCCAAATACTGACTGCTTCGTATGTCACGAACTGAAATTTGTTAATTATAATGTCGATTACAGTTATCATCATTGAATCAGTATCATCTATCGTTACAACTAGTCTTCGCCTTTAACACATTCATGATATTAATGGCTGTCACTTGCGACCTAATACACACAGCCGCTCATGTTGGCTGCAGCCATCTCACTTCCTAAAGCAATTATATCTTAACAACACTTCAGCATATTTTGGGCAGTGAACACAACATTACGACTCACTCTGTGACAATTTTCTGTAAACGTTACAGTGTCAGAAGAAAGACGTCGTGAGTCACGGAAACAAATATAAAATTCCAAAAGCTCACATTCCAAACTAATCCATTTTTTCATGCTTATAGAATGTCTAGGTCAGTAACCTCTGTTAATTACAAAAGATGTGGAGAGGTACTGGCGGAAGTAAAACAATAAGGGCGGGTCGTGAGTCACTCTTGGATAGCTGTCGGTAGATCACTTTATATATTTAATATGAAAGTTGTATGAGAAATTTCAGAATAATATACCTTGTATTGTCGATGTCATCACCTCTGGAAAAATTTTAATAGATCATGTGAAATAATCTTTAATGTTAATCTGTCATTTCATGGGTGTTCTTCTTTTTGAGTATGGACAGCAACTGACTGAATAAAGAAAATACAAGTGCAATGCTGAAAAAAGCGCATAACGCAAAAGTGTAGTAATTGTAAACTAGTGGTTCTAATCTCAGTTGTAGCAACTTTAATTTTAACTCCTTATTTATTAACAAATAGAAACGTTAATGAACAAATATTGATTCGTAATTTTTAATAAGTAACATCTTTCTAGTACTAATTACTAGTTGCATGAAATTTAAAAGTTACTAGACATGTAAAACGCCTTACAGTGAAATGAGGAAGTTCTACAGGTTAGTAATACTGTTCAATGTCTTTCAAAAATATTTTATTTCGTACTTGGTGCTTCGCATTTTTGCACCAAATTTTAACTTACTGCGAACGCTCGCATTTCATGCGTTTAATATTCACAAGTAGAAAGAGTTATTTTTATTAAAACGTATGATTCAGTATTTGTTAATTAACATTTCTATTTGTTAAAAGTATAAAAATAAAGAGAGTTGCTACCAACGAGATTCGAACTCGGCGGCTTTACGGCTACTATAACTCTATGCAGTTTACTCAGCCACCAGCAATTACATTGCCTGACAAGAAAAAGCTAAGCACGCAGGAGGCATGGTCGTGTCAGTGGAATTTCGTACACGTACGCGCCATCGGCGGGTACGGACTAACGCATCCAGTTTTTCTGAAATTGTAATAATTTGTTTGTCTGTACATGTACATCACAACTACCTATTTCCGTTCCATTCGGACAATTCCTTCATGCTGCGTCTTTTTTTTTCTCTCTTAAGAGTGTATTTTGAACAGTGTTGTAGCAGGAATTGCAGCACTGAATAAGTCAACGGCATCCCTTAACCTAAATTTAGGCGCTCTTTACAGGAAAGTACATCTGCATCTTTCCCACAATCACAATAACTGCAGCACCACTTCGTAAAAAGCAACGCGACAGAGCGTGATCTTCGGCGAGAGGAACATTGAGCTTCAGAATGCCCAAGTTGATCTATTAGAATCCCGCGATGTGTGCCTGGCACTGTACACACCCAACTGCAACCCTCGGATGTACGGTCAGGGTGTTACTATCAGCCACCGTAGAACGGCTTTTAGAGCGGAGATGATGTAACGTTTCCCACTGCACTATTTGAGCAGTTCTGTCTCCCACGCTGACTATACAGTCTCATGATGAATCGGGCTGCCTTCTCTGTACGTCGGGAGTAATCTCAGCTCACGCAACTAACAGCTGTAAGGCGCAGTAGACAGTTGACTACGACAACGACGAAGAGACACTCTGGGTTTCCACACGCACCATGGCTAACAGCAGCGACCTATGCAACCTGTCAAGACTATGTCATAATATCCATCGCCTGGCATGAATACGAGTTGATAATGATCCGTGGCAAATGAGTATCATTCCAAGAATACGTCGACCGAGGGGCTTTGTTAGCGACTTCTTTCGTGCGTAAATCACATTTCATTAGGTTTCTTTCAATAAACCCCAGTCCAACATCTGGTCTGTCCCCAGTGCTAGCTTTATATGGTTGTTCCCACTTAACATTACTCGAGACAGGAACTTCTAGATACTTTAAGGCTGTCAATAACTGCAGGGATTGGTCGCCCATCCTTTGGTCAAACGATATCGGATCTTTTAGTCTACTTAAAGGACATCATAGTACATTTACTTCCGTCTAGAGTCGGCTACCAATCGTTAAACTGAGCGCTGAGTACCAAGTTAACTTGAATTTCTTTTACAATTTCCCAGCGCAATCGCTCTATATGCAACAGCTTCGTCTTTCAACCTTTCAACTGGGAGCTCTTCATCTGCATTGTTCAGCTGTATCAGCTCTATGATCGTTTGAAGCCGACGAACTGGAGATTTCCGCCTGAACTGTGTCACACGGGAGCAACGACTCAAACTTTCGGAGACCTAGCAAACCTGTCAACAGCTTAGGAACGTTTACTACAAACAAACGTATGTTTACCTAAATGGAATTCCCCGCCACTCCTCTCGTGGTAACGAGATCGAAAGTGAAAAAGGACGCCAGATCAATGACAGACAGTTTGTTAACGACGTAATAAGAGCTGTTACAAAGCAAAAGCGTATGGGACTAGCGTTTAACAAGGTCACGACGCATACTTACCGAACACTGAAGTGAAGAACGTAGGAAGTCTGCAGCAAAGGCGCCAAAATGTAGGCAAGAAAAGTTGATCATGAAATGTAACAACCACATTCTACACATGAAACGTCAGTGCAAGTACTGAGATGAAAAAGGAGGACAGTTTGCATGGATGATGGAGCTCCGCCAGCTGACCAAATGGGATTCTCGTCGGATAAATTCTATATATAACTTCGAAAATGGTACAGCTCGATTATACTGGATTACAGAAATTACTGAATGAAAAAATAAAATGAAGGACGAAACGAAAAACGAATTTCGTCTGGTCAACACACAGGTGCACAAATCTGCAGTTTTCATGGGACAGCCACTCGGAATAAACGGTGAATTAATTCCTAATCCGCCACACAGATTTTGTGTCACGTGTCCGTCTTCTTCTATTGTCTTGTGACAGCCAGAGCGAGAGCACCAGCAGCAGCGAGTACTGTTTGTATAAAGCGTTTATTTTGCATTTTGTTTACGACCTTCCACTAAGGAAGGGATTCTATTTGTGTTTATCTGCTCTGCATAGTAACTAACAGTTCTTGATAAAACTTTACGTAGTTTTCGTGTTAGATTTCTTAGTGTTTTCTTGATCGTTTAGAACAGAAAGCGCCCTAAAACCGTCTTTTGTTTGTTTCGCGGCCGTTAGCCACTAGTCACTTGAATCAGCAGTTGTCTTGTGACAGCCAGAGCGAGAGCACCAGCAGCAGCGAGTACTGTTTGTATAAAGCGTTTTTGTACTTATTTGCTGCGCTTAGCTTTTAAATAGTTTCTCTGGGAAAACCTAGCGTAGTTTTCGCGTCTCGTATTTCAGTGAGTGTTTCTTGATTATCAGAGTAGCTCATCAGAAGATTATCTTGGGAATTTGTCACCGTATAGAGTAGGGTAAACATAGTCATGTGTAGGGACTGTGGTTGTTGTGAGCGGACGCAAGGAGAATTGGCCACTCTTCGGGGGCAGGTGGAGGCTTTGTCTGTTAGGCTCATCGAGCTCGAGGCGCAGGCGTCGGCTCGTAGTGGCGTTGGGGCAACTGTGCTGAGACCTATGCCTACTTCGGTGGCCTTGGAATCACATGGAACCCCTGATGTCGCTGCGTCTTCCGGCAGTGAGCATCTTACCGGTCAGCCACCACTCCAGGGTGAATGGCGGACAGTGGTGGGCTCGCGCGTGCCTGGCCGAAAGGCGAAGGTGCGATCTGGCCGCGTGGCAGCTGCCTTACCCCTTTCCAACAGGTACGGGGTGCTTCCTAGTGGTGATGACATCGTTTCCGAGCCACCACAGGATGCCTCGCCTGTTGGGCCAGTGGCCGATTCTCCGGCAAGGTCCCGACAGTCACAGAGGGCGGGCCTATTAGTTATAGGGAGCTCCAACGTTAGGCGGGTTATGGAGCCCCTCAGGAAAATAGCGGGTAGGTCAGGGAAGAATGCCAGTGGTGCACTCGGTGTGCTTGCCGGGGGGTCTCGTCCGTAATGTGGAGGAGGCCCTTCCGGCAGCTATCGAACGCACTGGGTGTGACCGGCTGCAGATAGTAGCACATGTCGGAACGAATGACGCCTGCCGCTTGGGTTCTGAGGCCATCCTTGGTTCCTTCCGGCGGCTGGCTGATTTGGTGAAGACAACCAGCATCGCACGCGGAGTGCAAGCTGAGCTTAATATCTGCAGCATAGTGCCCAGAGTCGATCGCGGTCCTCTGGTTTGGAGCCGTGTGGAGGGTCTAAACCAGAGGCTCAGACGACTCTGCGACTATAATGGTTGCAAATTCATCGACCTCCGTTATTGGGTGGAGAACTGTAGGGCCCCCTTAGACCGGTCAGGCGTGCACTACACACCGGAAGCAGCTACTAGGGTAGCAGAGTACGTGTGGCGTGCACACGGGGGTTTTTTAGGTTAGAGGGACCCCCCCCTTGGGCGAAACGATAAAATACCTGACGGCTTACCAGAGAGGACATTATCATCGTTGATAAAGAACGTCCGTCCTCAGAGACCAAAAACAGGAAAAGTTAACGTAATATTGGTAAACTGCAGGAGTATCCAGGGCAAGGTTCCTGAATTAGTATCTCTTATTGAAGGAAATAGTGCGCATATAGTATTAGGAACGGAAAGTTGGTTAAAACCGGAAGTGAACAGTAACGAAATCCTAGACACAGAATGGAATATATACCGCAAGGATAGGATAAACGCCAATGGTGGAGGAGTATTTATAGCAGTAAAGAATTCAATAATATCCAGTGAAGTTATTAGCGAATGCGAATGTGAAATAATCTGGGTTAAGTTAAGTATCAAAGGTGGGTCAGATATGATAGTCGGATGCTTCTATAGACCACCTGCATCAGCAACCGTAGTAGTTGAGCGCCTCAGAGAGAACCTGCAGAACGTCGTGAAGAAGTTTCGTGATCATACTATTGTAATAGGGGGAGACTTCAATCTACCAGGTATAGAATGGGATAGTCACACAATCAGAACTGGAGCCAGGGACAGAGACTCTTGTGACATTATCCTGACTGCCTTGTCCGAGAATTACTTGGAGCAGATAGTTAGAGAACCAACTCGTGAAGCTAACGTTTTAGACCTCATAGCAACAAATAGACCGGAACTTTTCGACTCCGTGAATGTAGAAGAGGGTATCAGCGATCATAAGTCAGTGGTTGCATCAATGACTACAAGTGTAATAAGAAATGCCAAGAAAGGAAGGAAAATATATTTGCTTAACAAGAGTGATAGGGCACAAATCGCAGAATATCTGAGTGACCACCATCAAACGTTCATTTCTGAGGAAGAGGATGTGGAACAAAAATGGAAAAAATTCAGAAACATCGTCCAGTACGCCTTAGATAAGTTCGTACCGACTAAGGTCCAAAGCGAGGGGAAAGATCCACCGTGGTATAACAATCATGTACGAAAGGTACTACGGAAACAAAGAAAGCTTCATCATAGGTTTAAGAGTAGTCGAATCATAGATGATAAGGAAAAGCTGAACGAAGCGAAAAAGAGCGTAAAGAGAGCAATGAGAGAAGCATTCAACGAATTCGAACATAAAACATTGGCAAACAATCTAAACAAGAACCCTAAAAAGTTTTGGTCATATGTAAAATCGGTAAGCGGATCTAAATCCCCTATTCAGTCACTCGTTGACCACGATGGCACCGAAACAGAGGACGACCGAAGAAAGGCAGAAATACTGAATTCAGTGTTCCGAAACTGTTTCACTGCGGAAAATCGTAACACGGTCCCTGACTTCAGCCGTCGCACGGACGCCAAAATGGAAAATATTGAAATAAACGATATCGGAATTGAAAAACAACTGCTATCACTTAGTAGCGGAAAAGCATCCGGACCAGACGAGATACCCTTAAGATTCTACAGTGATTATGCTAAAGAACTTGCCCCCTTTCTATCAGCAATTTATCGTAGATCGCTGGAAGAACGTAAAGTACCTAGCGACTGGAAGAAAGCGCAGGTCGTTCCCATTTTCAAGAAGGGTCATAAATCAGATGCGAATAATTATAGGCCTATTTCGCTTACGTCAATCTGTTGTAGAATAATGGAACATGTTTTGTGTTCTCGTATTATGACGTTCTTAGATAATACAAATCTCCTTCATCATAACCAACATGGATTCCGCAAACAGAGATCATGTGAAACTCAGCTCGCCCTATTTGCCCAAGAAATTCACAGTGCCGTAGACACTGGCGAGCAGATTGATGCCGTATTCCTGGACTTCAGGAAGGCATTTGATACGGTTCCGCACTTACGTTTAGTGAAAAAAATACGAGCTTACGGAATATCGGACCAGGTTTGTGATTGGATTCAGGATTTCCTAGAAGAAAGAACACAACATGTCATTCTTAACGGTTCAAAATCTGCAGATGTAGAGGTAATTTCGGGCGTACCGCAGGGAAGCGTGATAGGACCTTTATTGTTTACAATATACATAAATGACTTAGTTGACAACATCGGTAGCTCCGTGAGGCTATTTGCAGATGACACGGTTGTCTACAAGAAAGTAGCAACATCAGAAGACTCGTACGTACTCCAGGAGGACCTGCAGAGGATTAATTCATGGTGCGACAGCTGGCAGCTTTCCCTAAACGTAGATAAATGTAATATAATGCGCATACATAGGGGCAGAAATCCATTCCAGTACGATTATGCCATAGGTGGTAAATCATTGGAAGCGGTAACAACCGTAAAATACTTAGGAGTTACTATCCGGAGCGATCTGAAGTGGAATGATCACATAAAACAAATAGTGGGAAAAGCAGGCGCCAGGTTGAGATTCATAGGAAGAATTCTAAGAAAATGTGACTCATCGACGAAAGAAGTAGCTTACAAAACGCTTGTTCGTCCGATTCTTGAGTATTGCTCATCAGTATGGGACCCTTACCAGGTTGGATTAATAGAAGAGATAGACATGATCCAGCGAAAAGCAGCGCGATTCGTCATGGGGACATTTAGTCAGCGCGAGAGCGTTACGGAGATGCTGAACAAGCTCCAGTGGCGGACACTTCAAGAAAGGCGTTACGCAATACGGAGAGGTTTATTATCGAAATTACGAGAGAGCACATTCCGGGAAGAGATGGGCAACATATTACTACCGCCCACATATATCTCGCGTAATGATCACAACGAAAAGATCCGAGAAATTAGAGCAAATACGGAGACTTACAAGCAGTCGTTCTTCCCACGCACAATTCGTGAATGGAACAGGGAAGGGGGGATCAGATAGTGGTACAATAAGTACCCTCCGCCACACACCGTAAGGTGGCTCGCGGAGTATAGATGTAGATGTAGATGTAGATGTATTCTCTTTCTCTGAAAATACGATAAAACGGCGCTTCGGGATGAAATACTCACTGAATTACCAACGCGGTGAGTACTGTTACGGACAGTCCTCGTGATTTACAAAAGAATAAAGAGAAGAATTATTTCGAGGGGCTACAAGTTGTCAACAACGATCCAGATGCATTGCATTGAAAGATAGACTATACCTAAAAATACATTTACCACGACTGAAAAACTAGTACCGTGGAAAACTACAGAATTTACACTAACTCTTGCTCACATAAAAATTATTTGAGAGATTAAAAAACGAGTACGCAAGAACATTTATGAAGAGATATACATAATTTTAAGAACTGCAGTTAAATGTATGATATTGAGCGAAGATACCGCATAGTGGAGAAACTGCACACATGTTCCCAGTTTGAGGGAAGAGGATTTTGTACTGTTGCCCGATACAAAAATGTTTCAAATGGCTCTGAGCACTATGTGACTTAACTTCTGAGGTCATCAGTCCCCTAGAACTTAGAACTACTTAAACTTAACTAACGTAAGGACAACACACACATTCATGCCCGAGGCAGGGTTCGAACCTGCTACCGTAGCAGTCGCGCGGGTCCAGAGCGCCTAGAACCGCTCGGCCACTCCGGCTGGCGCCCGATACAAACTCAGGCAGATCACTCCCGCGGGCTCTGTAGCGTGTGGTAACCCAGCTCGACTCTGTTTTGCTGGCCTAAAGCGCAATAGGCGGCGAACGTTATTACCGCAACATCACCATAAATTAGTATCGATGAACGAACGCAGAAACGTCTTGAAATACAACACGCAATGAATGAGAGGTCCAAAATCAAAGTCCAGATTTAGAAAAGCGGGGTAACAGTCGTATTTGGTAACTAGCGTACGGAGGCGTCAATGACTCTGCCGTCCATCCGCCGGTCGGGTAATTATCATTTGTGAAAAGCCAACGGCCGTCCCCACGCGACCTGTTTGCCGCTACCGCTGGAGTCGCGGCCGTCGAAAGCCGAACTACAAGCCACACAAATAGTTCCGCCGCCTCTCAGTCCTTTTGATATCGCTGGAGTGGCGGGATATTGGAGAAGGCCCTTGGTATCACAAACTACTCTTGGTAAAACCTAGCAACCCACCCAGGGCTCAAAACAAACACACACACACACACACATACACACACACACACACACACACACACACACACACACACACACACACACAAAATACTGTATACGTACGCACACATACACACATGCGCAAAAGTGAAGAGCAGCCTTGTTGGCATAGCCAGTGAAAGGTGTAGACACACGTGAAGGCACGGCGGCCCGTCCCAGTATGCCCCTATAAGGATTCATCGAGCAGTGCCCCAGTGGCACACATCTATCTAGGACAAGTTCGGTGGCTTTGTACAGAGATGTTTGTTGGCCTTTGAATCGTTTCTAATCACTTATACTGAACATACTGAAAAACATAACCACATATCGTTACAACACAACTTCACAACAACTGAAACAACATTCCAGTGGTCTTTCTAAATACAGACATGCTTGCTAGCGTTATCTTCATTCCGAAGATTTGTTTAATGTAGCTCTCCACGCTAGTATTCGTATATCCAGTGCAAGACTCTCTCTGCGTAACTACCGCAACCTACACCATTTGAACTTGCTTACTATATTCGAGCCTTGGTCTCCCCCCCCCCCCCTCCCCCAAACACCACACTACTAAGCAAACTGCTGATTCCCTGATGCCTCAGGATGTAGCCCGTCAACCAAGCCCATCTTTTAGCCTGGTCGTCCCATAAATTTATTTTTTCCTAATTAGATTTAGTATCTCGTCATTAGTTAGTTATTCTAGCAACTCATTTAATCTTAAGCATTCTTTTTTATTTCAATTTGCTGGCTTTCGGTGCGTATCCATGCAGCCACCTCAATAGTGGAAAGACGATTCGACAGTGGGTTTGAGGCGACAGTGTATTAGTAATAACGATACGAACGTAAGGACAACACAACACCCAGTCCCCGAAAGGATAAAATCTCCGACCCAGCCGGGAATCGAACCCAGGCCCCTTCGGTCGGCAGTCTGCCGCGTTGACCACGCATCTGCCGAGATAGACAAAGTATCATACTTCAAAATCTTCTATTTCCTTCTCATCTGAACTTTTCATCGTTTATGTTCCAATTCCGTGCAACGCTACACTCCCAACAAATACCTTCAAAAAGACTGTATATTCGATGTTAACCAATTGCCCTTTTCAGCAATGCCTTCCTTTCTATGCCTTCTGCTTCAGTCATCAGTAATTTTGCTGTCTGCATAACAAACCTCATCAACTACTTTTGGTGTCTCATTTACTCTCTCAACGTTGCTTGATTTAATCCGATTACGTACCATTACCCTCGTTTTACTTTTATTGATGTTCAAGACACTATCCATTACTTTCAACTGCTCCTTTGGCATCTCTGGAAGAATTACAATGACACGAGCATATTTCAACGTACTTATTTCTTCCCCCTGAATTCTAATTTCATTTTCAAATTTCTCGCTGCCTTCCTTAACAGCTGTCTCAATGACTCAACAGACCGAAGAACACTGGGGACGTGATGCAACACTGTGGGCTGGCTCTGAGCACTATGGGACTCAACTGCTGAGGTCATCAGTCCCCTAGAACTTAGAACTACTTAAACCTAACTAACCTAAGGACATCACACACATCCATGCCCGAAGCAGGATTCGAACCTGCGACCGTAGCGGTCGCGCGGTTCCAGACTGTAGCGTCTAGAACCGCTCGGCCACTCCGGCCGGTTTGCAACACTGTACCACTACCTGTTTCGTGTGTGTGTGTGTGTGTGTGTGTGTGTGTGTGTGTGTGTGTGTGTGTGTGTGTGTGTGAGTGAGAGAGAGAGAGAGAGAGAGAGAGAGATGATGCCGGTGTAATCACTGCGGGGTTGCACTTTTCTACGGGACTAAAAGGCGCAGTGTGGCGACCTGTAGAACAGGGCTCCACACGGCAAATTTTTGGTTCCTTCTACCTGCTTCTCCTGCGCGTTTTGTACTCCGCCTCTCGTTCGTTCGCTGCGGCGCCTCAATCGCGAAAACCTGTTAGGAGGAAGTTTGGGGACCTGTAGAGAGCAGCGCGCGTGGTCCAGGCCATATCGACCTGTCTGCAGGCGGGCAGCACTTGAACACAGCTAACTGCGAGCGGTTCACAGTGCGCGCTGCCGCATAATGCCCTGACCCGCCACAAAAGGCGAAGGCCGGTGCATTAGCGCCGCAGCGATTTGATCTCAGGAGCAGGCGCCGGTCTCTCTTTCGTACATCTCTGTCCAACATTATACTTAAAAATATGACTTTCAGAACAGCCGTCGTTCTCTTCTTATCTACGTGACTGCTAAACCTATAATTTTTTAGAAAAAGGATCTTGGGAAATTTGAACTGAAACTTGGTGCTGGGTACACACTCTCCCCCAAACCCCACCTCCCAGTCCCCTACACTCGTCTAGTGATAAAACCATTCAGCACATATTGTAGAGCTTTATCACGCCACACTTCATGTTCGTAATCTGTTCTCGAAATTAAAATCCGTGTAATTTCCTGCTGTGAACTCCATTCTCAATATTACACGCTGCCCACACTTATTAAGGAATCTGTTTTAATAACGTAGTGGTGCAAAGAATTGATCCAGGTCCACTGATTGACGTTCCTTTCCGACAGTAGAGCAACGACGACGTGTAATGGGATCACGTGCAACACATACGCCGGAAGAGCGAGAACTGCCGCACGGATCGTGGTTCAAATGGTTCTGAGCACTATGGGACTTAACATCTGAGGTCATCAGTCCCCTAGAACTTAGAATTACTTAAACCTACCTAACCCAAGGACCACACACACAACCATGCCCGAGGCAGGATTCGAACCTCCGACCGTAGCGGTCGCGCGGTTCCAGACTGAAGCGCCAAGAACCGCTCGGACACACTGGCCGGCACGGATTATGCTATCGTATTTTCGTGCAGCAGATAGTAAGTGTGGAAACTGTAGCAGCAGTGTAGAAGTCGAGCCTCGAGAACCGTAATGACGTAATTAATCAAAAGGGGGGGGGGGTCGTAATAGGGCCTTCTACAGTAAGTACAACGGCCATTCAAATATAAACCGGAACTTAGTTATCTGATTAGCGCAGTCTCGTGAGCAGTGCGGGCGCTGAAGGAGGGGATAAGCCACCTACACGGCCGTCGCCGTCTGCTCTGCCACTTCTGTAAGCTACGAATGAATAGGTACCAGCGTCTGTTGCACAACGCGTTATTGTTCGTTTTCTAGCCAATGAACCAGTGAAATCATATAATGTTTTGAAGAGACTCCAAGTACAATTCGGAGATCTTACTCTACGTATAAGCTACGTTTCAACTAGGTCCAGAAGTTTCAAAATGGTCGTGATAGAGAGGAAAATCAAAGTCATAAAACGGTGCCCGGTGACAGCGTCAATGACGACAATATTCAAACTGTGCGCGAACTTATGGTAGGCTAGTGACACGTTAACTTTGACGAGACTGCATCATAACTGGGGATAAGTGTTGGAAGTGTCCGTATCATTTTATTGCATACAATTTGATACGGAAAAATATCCGTAAAATGGGTTCCACGTCTTCTCATTGAGGCACAAAATAATATGCAAAAAGACATCTGTCAATGACTTCTGAATCGCTTTTGAGGAGGAGAGGCTTTTCTGGACAGTATAGTGACCTGCGACGAAACGAAGGCCCATCGTACTATTTCAACGAACAACAGGACGAGAGGACAAGGTGGAGTGAAGGAAATTTAGAGAGAGAGAGAGAGAGAGAGAGAGAGAGAGAGAGAGAGAGAGAGAGATCAAATCAATGCCAATATTGTTATCTATAGGCGACTGTGTTTGGGACTCAATAGGTGTGCTGCTGATTGACTACCTGCATGGGAGAATGACGGTGAATGTGGCCTTCTACTGCAGGATTCTGGACGACTTAAAGCCTGCTCATTGCAACAAACGACGCCGGCAATCAATTCGCGATGTCCTCCTGCACGACAACGCACGGCCGCATCTAGCGGGCACAACTTTCGAAAAACACGCTAAGCTATATTGGCCACCTCTTGAACACACACCTTGCTTAACTGAAGAAGGAATTAGTAGAGGAATGTTTTGAACAGTACGTGCGCAACTGGCTACTGAGGCAGCTAACTTCATGATTCCATGAAAGGACTAGAAAGCTTTCTATCCGATGGAGAAATTTTTGTAGATAGAGATTAAAATAAGGCACTTCAATTGCATTGGTATATATCATTAGCAAATCTGTGTAACGATGTTTCGGTTTATGTTTGAGTGACCTTGTTGTTATGAACAGTAGATGAACTATAAGTGTAGGGTTATTTAAACAGAAGGGTTGCCCTACTGTACTATAACTATTTCCATTTTCACAATTGGGTTACTCAACCCATCACCCACAGCACAGTAATAAGGGATTTAAAAATTATCAAATTAATTTATTCTGCACTTCTAAATTCACCAACGCTTTATAGAATCATTTTTTGGAGACATCTTGAATTAAATAGATAACACTTTCAAGAACATGTTACAAGAAGTGTATCTGGTGTTAATTCTCGAAAATCTTGAGATTTCTTTAAAGAGACTTAATATTTCACAAGTTGTTTTGCCCAATACATATACTCATTAATGTCTGTTGTCGCTACCGATATTTATGTTTTCGCTAAAGCCAGGCAAAGGAAAAAGAAATAAAAATAAAAAAAACGGCCCCTAAGGCGGTTAAATAGAGATTGATGATGTTTGCGCGGAGATCGGCTGTTTCGTAAATGTTTTGATTCGATGAATCCTAATTATACAGACGGATTTTCCTTTTCAATTTAAAATACTGCAATTCCCAATAAAAATTGCTTTTTAATGACAATAAATAAAGCCCAAGGCCAAACATTCAAATTTGTCTATGTGCATTCAGAACAACGTGTTTTCTGATGGACAACTCAATTTGGCGTGCCGACGTATGGCCAGCCCACAAAATCTTTATGTCCTTGCAAAAGGCAAAACCAAAAACGTTTTTAAAGAACTCTGTTGAGTCAAGATAATGCAATCAATAATTGATAAGAAAGAAAACTGTGTGGTTTTTAATACTTTTTAATTAAGATTCGACATTCGGTAGAATAATACAAACACATTCGTTATATACCTCCGAACACACACACACACACACACACACACACACACACACACACACTACGCAAAATAATGTCACGGAAGCTACCGTTCTCACAGCTCCAGCAGTTGTAGAGGTGTCTATCGTTTTGATTTGATTTACAACCCCGATAAACAACACTCAGGGTCAGAAATACAAGTGCATTGGAACTGATTGACAATCAGAATGTTTTCCGCATGTGTGTTATCCTTTCACGAACTGTTCATTAAAATAATTGATACTCTTACCAAACAGTAACCAAAAAATGAAAACGTTATTCTGAAGTTTTTGTAATTGTATAGTGTGTATAAACTTAAAAACCTAAAAATTAATAAAAAGCAAGAATTAAGAACGGAGTATTTTTCGTTCTATCAGGTATTATAATTTTGAGTTTTATACCTCCAAAGTGGGCGAATCCGCAACGAGCAGTCAAAATTTGCATATTGACACCATTCCCAGGGATACTCCCAGATTAGGACGTATATCCAATTCCCATATACTGTATATTTAGCAACTGCAAATCATTACCGAGTTCCCTAGTAAAAAACGTATGCAAAACTTTCTCAACATGACATCTAAAATAGGAGAAAGAGTAGAAGGTTAACAGGTTGAACCTTGAACGAATTCATATTAAGTTAGATATTTCGCGCTCATGGAGATCAGTGCTGCTGCCGTTCTGTAAACGAAACGGAGAATGATGACACTCTGCTAACGTAGTTACTAGTTAACAACTACCGCTAACAAAGTAGATCTAGTATCATTTCAATGAAGAAGTCTCCATGAAAATCTGTTATTTACGATGTCCACCATGATGTCATATACAAATCCAAAACTCCGAGGTTCGATCTCCGGTTGATTCTACAGTTTTTTTTGGTGTCTCTCTACTTATTTCAGCCGTGACATCATTCCGTTTGTGTCAAAAATGAGAAGTTGGAGCGTAGTTCGCAGTCCACGTTAAACTGGCCGGGTAAATCAAAAAATGGTTCAAATGGCTCTGAGCACTATGGGACTCAACTGCTGTGGTCATAAGTCCCCTAGAACTTAGAACTACTTAAACCTAACTAACCTAAGGACATCACACACATCCATGCCCGAGGCAGGATTCGAACCTGCGACCGTAGCAGTCGCACGGTTCCGGACTCCGGGTAAATCAATTCAGAGGTTGGAGTAAGGCAATGGCATACCACCTCCAACGAGCCCATGCCTATTAAAGTTTTGTGTTCTTCAAATCAACCTTCGTGTGTGAGACAGCTTTACTTTTCTTGATTAGATGTAAGACACATGCGAGGAACAACACTGACGAGTTTTGTTAGAAAGCATTTACAATCATTTCGGATAAGACTAAAATAGCCACTAAAATGTTGTTCTACAAATTTTATTCTAAATATTACCCGCAATCCTCTACTTAATCGTACTTCCAGTTTCCGGCTACTCAAGCTGCTGTTGTGGTCTGCAGTTCTAACAAGACTGTTCTGTTTCATCTCTGCTTGAGCACTACCACTTACATCCATCTAAACCTGCCAACCGTAACCAAGCCCTGGTCGCCCTCTACAATGTTTACTTTCATCATTTAAATTCACGATACTTGACGCGTCACAACTTCTCATGTAAATTTACCCTGCTTGTAGAGAAGTGCCGCACAAATCGTTTCTCACGGACTCGATGCAGTACCTCTTTATTGATTATCAGATGTACTCCTCTCATTATCAGCATTATTTTGCAGCACCAAATTCCATAAGTTTACAGTCCTCACTTGTCTGTACGGTTTATCGTCAACATGTTTCACTTCTGTTCAAGGCTACATACCAGACAAATGCTTCCAGAAAAGCCTTCTTAACACATGAATCTATAAAGCCAGATGTAATTCGCCTACACTAGCTTATCCTTGTTTTAATTTTCTTGATAATCATTTTATAAAGTATTTTCAAGACACTGTGTATTCCTTCAAATGCTCTTCCAAATCATTTGCCGTCTCTGAAGCCGGCCAGTGTGACCGAGCGGTTCTAGGTGCTTCAGTCTGGAACCGCGCGACCGCTACGTCGCAGGTTCGAATCCTGCCTCGGGCATGGATGTGTGTGATGTCCTTAGGGTAGTTAGGCTTAAGTAGCTCTAAGTTCTAGGGGACTGATGACCTCAGATGTTGAGTCCCATAGTGCTCAAATCCATTTGAACCATTTTGAACCGCCTCTGAAAGATCTCCAATGTTACTGCCAAACCTCGAAGTTTTTATTCCATCTCCCTGAGCTTTAACTGGCTTTCCAAATTGCTCGTTTGTTCCCTTCATAACTTGCTTAATCTACAGAACGAACAATATCGGGCGATAGGCTACAATCCTGTCTCACTACTTTCCCAACTGTTACTTCTCTTCTAATCTTTCACTTACTGTATTTTATCCCTAATAACTTCAGAGTTTCAGAGAGAGTATGCCAGTAACACCGTCAAAATGTTTTTGAAAATCAAAAATTGAGCGTTTGTGCCTTATACGATAAGTTGTAAGCTCAGTATAGCTTCGCGTCTTCCTGCGTCTTTCCGAAACCCAAATGGATCTTCCTCCCCTACGTCAGCCTCTACTGGTATTTCCATCCTTCTGTAGATAATTCGTTCAAATGGCTCTGAGCACTATGGGACTTAACATCTGTGGTCATCAGTACCCTAGAACTTAGAACTACTTAAACCTAACTAACCTAAGGACATCACACACATCCATGCCCGAGGCAGGATTCGAACCTGCGACCGTAGCAGTCGCGCGGTTCCGGGCTGAGCGCCTGAACCGCTAGACCACCGCGGCCGGCAGATAATTCGTATTCGTATCTTGCAACTATGACTTACGAAACTGATTGTTCATTATATACTCGTCAGAATCTGGCTTCTTTTTAATTAGAATGATGAAATTCTTTTTGAGGTCTTAGGACATTTCCCTTGTCTCATATTCTATACACCAGATGGAACAGTACTGTCACGCCTGTTTCTGACAAGGATTTTAATACGCTGGGTGCCTTGCTGCGATTTATAAAGCTATGTAGAAAATGTTCTTTTATGCTGAATAAAAGTATCGGTGCTGACAGGCAGTGATTTGTCACTGGAACAGTTATGGGGTTGGTTGCAAGGCGGCAGCCCCAGCTTCCAGCTGCACACAACGCCATAGCCCAGCACACACACAAACGCGGCGTGTTATACGCGGCTTCACGGCTCGTTTGCAGGGTCACCCAGGGATGAGACCATTAAAGTGCACCAAGCCCGGATAATTGCTCAATTTTCAGCTAATAATAGCTTGAATACAGCACACTGAAACACGGCTCCACTCCCCAACAAGTGCTTGTGTTCCTGCTGATGAAGTAGACTACATTTTTCGCAGCCAATCAAGTGCTCTGACCTCAATCCGTTTCAGCTCTGCGCCCCCTGTGCCGCCAAGTCCTTCGCTTCACGACTTACAACTTGTTTTATACATTGTAAGAAGGTATTTTCAGTTTTTCAGTGAAAAATGAAAAGCAAGCGCAACTTTTGAATATTTGCCGCTGTATAATCTCAGAGTGTTTCCCGGACAAACTTGCCACGGAAAACGCTCTACACTTTTGAAAACAAATTTCACACTTTGGCGTAGCGATAATACATCCGCTGTTAAAGAGGCGGTATTCTGACAGCCCCTCTGCTAACGCAGTGCGTAGATGTGCTCTGAAGTCAACGTCCCACTGTGTCTGTAGCACCGGTCACTTGGCCTGAGCTGCCAAGCGGGATGCTTGATTACGTACGAAAAGCAACAAAAATATCAACCTTTGACTTCTTTATATACCTTTTTCTAATCATCGCGCGAAGATTAAATATAGACATGACTTACAGTTCAAAAGAATTTTTTCAACAAAACTTCGAGCACAGCACATTGAACGATTTCCTAGTTTCAGGTTTGGAATAATAATCAGGTATTTACTTATGTAGTAACGTAAACACCACTGACAGTGTAGGCCTTAGAACAGTTCCGACTGCTGCCTTCAAGACAGTACGAGGAGCGATCTATGATCTTTGGACATGTCTTCAGCACATCGCCCATCTTCCAACCGGCATTGCCATTAAATGAATCCTGATGACGCCGCCGTTTCTTAACCCTCGCTTGGTCTCAACTCTTGAAAAACATATGTTGGGATCTTTTTTTACCCAAAAGCGATTCTAGCAACTTTCTGGCGATAAAATGTAAAATATTTCCACAAAAATAATGAAGATTTACCGATATACCCAAGCACAATGTCGAAATTACTACTCCATAGTTGGAAAGCAGTGGTTGGGAAGGGAGTAAGACAGGGTTGTAGCCTCTCCCCGATGTTGTTCAATCTGTATATTGAGCAAGCAGTAAAGGAAACAAAAGAAAAATTCGGAGTAGGTATTAAAATTCATGGAGAAGAAATAAAAACTTTGAGGTTCGCCGATGACATTGTAATTCTGTCAGAGACAGCAAAGGACTTGGAAGAGCAGTTGAATGGAATGGACAGTGTCTTGAAAGGAGGATATAAGATGAACATCAACAAAAGCAAAACAAGGATAATGGAATGTAGTCTAATTAAGTCGGGTGATGCTGAGGGAATTAGATTAGGAAATGAGGCACTTAAAGTAGTAAAGGAGTTTTGCTATTTGGGGAGCAAAATAACTGATGATGGTCGAAGTAGAGAGGATATAAAATGTAGGCTGGCAATGGCAAAGAAAGCGTTTCTGAAGAAGAGAAATTTGTTAACATCCAGTATTGATTTAAGTGTCAGGAAGTCATTTCTGAAAGTATTCGTATGGAGTGTAGCCATGTATGGAAGTGAAACATGGACGATATATAGTTTGGACAAGAAGAGCATAGAAGCTTTCGAAATGTGGTGCTACAGAAGAATGCAGAAGATTAGATGGGTAGATCACATAACTAATGAGGAAGTATTGAATAGGATTGGGGAGAAGAGAAGTTTGTGGCACAACTTGACCAGAAGAAGGGATCGGTTGGTAGGACATGTTCTGAGGCATCAAGGGATCACCAATTTAGTATTGGAGGGCAGCGTGGAGGGTAAAAATCGTAGAGGGAGACCAAGAGATCAATACACTAAGCAGATTCAGAAGGATGTAGGTTGCAGTAGGTACTGGGAGATGAAAAAGCTTGCACAGGATAGAGTAGCATGGACAGCTGCATCAAACCAGTCTCAGGACTGAAGACCACAACAACAACAACAGTTGGAAAGCACATGTATTGTTTGGTTCCAAAAATTATTTCAACACGAAATATTCATATACTGCACGCTATGAAACAATACTGCAATCAATTAATATGATGTAATATCATTTACAAGGCATTGTGTTAGAAATAAATTTTTACTCGCTCTCCATATATGATGAACGTTCATTACACAACACTCTTACTCTAGAATATTCTTTAGACACAAACTTATGACACCACATTGTTGGTTCACTTTCCCTTTCTCTGACCTTGTGTACGAACTACACATTTTTCGTTTCAAATTTCGAACATTGCCTGTAATTGTAGTCTAAGGTGATGTGACGTGCAATATGTACAATTTCATGTATTACATTTCTGGAAACCTTTCTGCGCACATCATGTGGTATTGTGTGATACACTATGTGATCAAAAGCATCCGGACACCTGGCTGAAAATAACTAACAAGTTCGCGGCGCCCTCCATCGGTACTGCTGAAATTCAATATGGTGTTGGCCCGCCCTTAGTTTTGATGACAGCTTCCACTCTCGCAAGCATACGTTCAATCAGGTGCTGGAACGTTTCTTGGGGAATGGTAGCCCATTCTTAACGGAGTGCTGCACTGAGGAGAGGTATCGATGTCGGTCGGTGAGGCCTGGCACGAAGTCTGCGTTCCAAAACATCCCTAAGGTGTTCTATAGGATTAAGGTCAGGACTCTGTTCAGGCCAGTCCATTACAGGGATGTTATTGTCGTGTAACCACTCCGCCACAGGCCGTGCATTATGAAAAGGTGCTTGATCGTGTTGAAAGACGCAATCGCCATCCCCGAATTGATCTTCAGCTGTTGGAAGCAAGAAGGTGTTTAAAACATCAATGTAAACCCGTGCTGTGATGGTGCCACGCAAAACAACTAGGGGGTGCAAGCCCCTCCACGAAAAACACGATCACACCATATCACCACCGCCTCCGAATTTCACTGTTAGCACTACACACGCTGACAGATAATGTTCACCGGACATTCGCCATATCCACACCCTGCCATCGGATCGCCACACTGTGTACCGTGATTCGTCGCTCCACACATTTTTCCACTGTTCAATCGCCCAATGTTTACGCTCCTTACACCAAGCGAGGCGTCGTTTGGTATTTATCTGCGTGACGTGTTGCTTATGAGCAGCCGCTCGACCATGAAATCCAAGTTTTCTTACCTCTCGCCTAAGTGTCATAGTACTTGCAGTGGATCCTGATGCAGTTTGAAATTCCAGTGTGATGGTCTAGATAGATGTCTACTTTTACACATTACTACCCTCTTCAACTGTCGGTGGTCCGTCAGTCAATAGACGAGGTCGGCCTGTACGCTTTTGAACTTCACTATCACATCCGAAAAAGTCGACCTAGGGATATTTAGAAGTGTGGAAATCTCGCGTACAGACGTATGAGACAAGTAACACTCTAATCACCTGACCACGTTCTAAGTCCCTGAGTTCCGCGGAGGCCCAATTCTGCTCTCTCAGGATGTCTAATGACTACTGCGGTCGCTGATATGGAGTACCTGGCAGTAGGTGGCAGTACAATGCAGCTAATGTGAGAAACTATGTTTTGGGGGGTGTCCGCATACTTTTGATCATAGTGTATGTTATCTGTTCGTTTCTAGATACTATATTAGGAGCACTAGTTTCCTGAATAGCATCATTATCATCACATTCACTCACATCTACTTCATCTGTGACCTGCATATCTTCCAATATCATATTTACATCAGCATCATTCTCATCGCTATTTCCAAAAACTGATTGATTGTCACTATCACTCTTCTGTAAATCCGCTAATGCCTGCTTGGGACTGTAGCCCCATTAATATAACACGTCGTCTTACTTCAACAAGACGCAATTCCTACATCTGAATTTGTCATAACAATGCACGTGTACGTACTTTGTACGAATTCTTCACAACAATGAACATATCAATGTCGGTTTAGAAGGTGCATTGTTGCCAAGTTCTTATTTTCGTAATAGAACTGAAATATAACATCGCAAATCACGTAGTGGTACCTGGGATATTTTCTGACCCCACTGCTAAAATTTCAAGTTACTGTTCTACAACCCATGATACTGTATCAACCATAAATATCTTACCCAATTATAACAAAAAGTCAATAAAAAGCATCTCTGAAGGATGAGATGTCTACATACACATTAAAATTGTTTCTTTGTAATTAAACGAGATTGGGGGTCTTTTAGACCCCAGACATCAAGCAAGCGTTATTCAAGCAGCTCCTTATTTGGCCTCACAGAGCTGGGTGTATTCCGTTCTAGACCTCCCTAGCTCAGAAAAGTCGGAGGAGATACTGGGAATCGAACGCGAGTCCTTCCGCAACGAAGGCGGCGATGCTAACGAGTCGATCAATGACTTGGCATACAGTGACATCTGACTAAGTATTCACTTTCATCTAATGTAATAGTGAGGATGTAAGAGTAAATGAAAGGTTAATGTATTCGAGAGTTAAATGAAGTAATTATTGTTAAATATATATGTGACTGCGTGGGAATGAACGTATGTAATTATGCAGTAGGTATTGGAACCGGTGCTGATGCTGACTGCAAAGAGACCAGTTTTCACACTGACAAAGGGAGGATTTTGACACTCTTCGTTCATAAAAATAGCAGAAAGGGGAATTAGAGTATTAATTTGTTTTCTATTAATTTTGGAATTCGTTAATTAAATGTATCAAGGCCTGTGGTTGGCTGAGCAGTGGAAGAACCTGATTTTATAAGAAAAGACAGAATGCAGGAGCGTGTCGTACTACCCAGTCAGAAACGAGAACGGTCCCGTGTTCTAGAAACATGTATGGTTTGGGCAGGCTGCGTTTCTGGAAGAAGTTGTTCAACAGTTCCAGAACAGAAAAGATGTGCCGCCAAGTGTTCTGAAAAATGCAGCTGTATATCTAACAACAGTAAAGCATATGAAAAATCGCGTGCAGAAAGTCAGCTATTGGTAGAACTGTACATTTAATAGCTCAGTTACGCCAATTTCTGTGAACAGTGAGACTTGTAGCTTCATGTTCCGTGTGTAACGCAAAATCTGCGTGGTTTGTTGCACTTAACTTTCTCAGGAATTACAAAGCCTCTGTCGAAAAGGGTCAACAGAATATAGCGATTATGCAAGCAATATCTGTGACTGAATATCAAGCTAATTAAGATTTGGTTCTGGAATCTTTTACACGCATACGCGTACAATCCTGGGGCACTTATTCCAGTTACGTTTAGGATCTAAGTTTTCAATGGCTTGTCGCAAATGTTCACGAACGGCGTGTAGAAACTAAATCGGATATAGTCTGAAATACAAACATCGCCGCGAAACACGCCAGACAGGCACGAAGAATCATTAAGCCTCCTCTGGCTCGACGACCAGACGTCCATGACTACGTTGAATGCGTTCTAGGTCTTGAATACACGGAGGCGATTTGTGAATCCCCCTTACGTAATCAGTGTTTGTAATCTGCTGGTACCATCGTCAAGTGCTTTGAACTGTGGGAGATCCAGTGCAGTACAATATACGAAAATCAAGCCGCACAGTTGTAGCTGTATTGCGACTGGGGATGGAGAAGAAATAAAAACTTTGAGGTTCGCCGATGACATTGTAATTCTGTCAGAGACAGCAAAGGACTTGGAAGAGCAGCTGAACGTAATGGACAGTGCCTTGAAAGCAGGGTATACGATGAACACCAACAAAAGCAAAACGAGGTTAATGGAATGTAGTCGAGTAAACTTGGGTGATGCTGAGGGAATTAGATTAGGAAATGAGACACTTAAAGTAGTAAATGAGTTTTGCTATTTGGGGAGCAAAATAACTGATGATGGTCAAAGTAGAGAGGATATAAAATGTAAACTGGCAATGGCAAGGAAAGCGTTTCTGAAAAAGAGAAATTTGTTAACATCCAGTATAGATTTAAGTGTCAGGAGGTCGTATCTGAAAGTATTTGTATGGAGTGTAGCCATGTATGGAAGTGAAACGTGGACGATAAATAGTTTGGACAAGAAGATAATAGAAGCTTTCGAAATGTGGTGCTACAGAAGAATGCTGAAGATTAGATGGGTAGATCACATAACTAACGAGGAGGTTTTGAATAGAATTGGGGAGAAGAGGAGTTTGCGGCACAACTTGACTAGAAGAAGGGATCGGTTGGTAGGACATGTTCTGAGGCATCAAGGGATCACCAATTTAGTATTGGAGGGCAGCGTGGAGGGTAAAAATCGTAGAGGGAGACCAAGAGATGAATACACTAAACAGATACAGAAGGATGTAGGTTGCAGCAGGTACTGGGAGATGAAGGACCTTGCACAGGATAGAGTAGCATGAAGAGCTGCATCAAACCAGTCTCTGGACTGAAGACAACAACAACAACAACAACAACAACGAGATGGAGAAAACAAAACGCCTGTTTCTTTCGCCAAGTTATCGCCTTCTCGACTGGACGCACGTTGCACAGTAAATGAGAGAGGACGGTATCTGCACTAGGGAGAGCCCAACCGACAAACACACGAAATGGCAACGAATAAAACATGAAAGTCTGCTGCCTTAAGCCTGCTTGGCCGTTCTTAAACAAGAGATTCCGACTTCTGATGTTACCTTTCGCTTTGGGATACAAGAGGGATATGAACTAAATATTTACTCGTCAACGTGCCCAAATGCGCCGGAAACGAGTCAATAAATGTTTGAAACACTTAAGGAGGTGCAGATCTCGGGTGGAAAGAAGCCAGTGCCGAGCTCTGAAATCAATAGCAGGCCAAGTGGGGGCGAATCTGATACGTGGAGCTCCAATTTGCGTGAGCTGCTCACGGTTACTGATCGGCGTCTCGGGAGCTGGGAGAGGGCGACCCGTCAGATTGCCGGCCTGCTGGGCGGCGAGCAGGCGAAGAATCGATGTGCCGCGGCCGCGGAGGTCTTGCTGGCTGGCTGCAGCCTGCGGCATCCTTGGAGTTACGGGTCAGCGGGCCCGCCGGATCAGCGTGGGGATGCGGACCGCCGCCGCCTCGCAACATCTAGACCGACGATTTGTACGCGTACTGCTCTGCTCGCCTGTACTCTTTCTTCTCCCGTCGTTCTCTTTCTTCTCCAGTCGTTCTTTTTGAACTGTAGGCAATAGGCATTATTAAGGCGCGTTTACACCTGTGCGGCTTGCGGCTCGCCGCCGTGCGGCTGTAACCTGTTCCACACGCAAGTAGAGGTGCCCAGTGTGAACACAGGTGTAAATGTAATGACCCGCATGCACATGTTGAGGAAGAGGCATGCGCTTACACTAGTGCCTCTATTTGTGTTTGTGGGCACACTGCAGCCGCACGGCGGTGAGCCGCAAGGCGCACAATTGTAAACGCGTCTCTGGTGGACAGTGAGGGGAGAAGATAGTTTCAGTCGAATGTTACTGGGAAGTGACGTAAAAATGACGTGTACTTGTCCATCACATTTGTCGATGGCTATCGAGTTTCGTGGTCACCCCGGGTTTCAGGGAAGGAAGTGTGTGAGTGTGCCTTCGAAAATTGCGACATATTCGGAAACAAATATCCAAATATTTGTGACAGACAACAATAAATGTCAATGCTATTCGTTTAACTGGCAGCAGTTTAATATTTCGTTTTTTAATCGGACCGAAGTCACAGAATCGAATAAACTCACTCATGAGAGAGAGTGCTCTTACATGTAAAGAACATACTTCAATTAAATTAGTGAGAAACTCCCAATATCTGTTACAAACGTGCTATATTAGCATACAGCAGAACGTGAAGCTACTTCTTTCTAATTGGTAACTCAATGCCTCTATCCACAACACTACTGTGAACTCATACAACGTCTGACATCATCTCTCACCTTCCCTATCTCCTGAAGGCTTTTACCACCGATTTGTCGTGAACTGACATTTAATTATAACAAATAGATTCAAGACCGTGAAACATAACGGGGCTATTTCTAGGTGTAACAGCATAAAATATTTACTATTGTTTTTCGACGATCTCTGATGCTGCAGTGGCTGTACAACTATTTGCGAGTATCTGCTTCATCAAAATTTGCTGCAACTTGCTGTGTTATTGACAGTGTAGTAACGATTTGGCAGTGCGAAGACACATTTCGAATAATTCATGCTGACACGAAATGTTTCTCTTTCAGAATTACATATTAATTTTGTAATGCGCTAACAAAAGTGGCTCACAAAAACTGTCCGAATACTGAGACGCTAATGGCTGATTCGATGCTGCTCGTATAATGTTTTAACAATCACTGGTTACGTCATCCATTATTCCAACCAGAAAATTTATGAGTTACAATGAAAGACTTGCTGTGTATACAGACATCTCGGAATTACATGTTAATTAGTTCCTCCCACATTGCGACATCACGTTTTACACGACTGAAACTCTTAATATCAGTTCAACGATGTTTTTCATGTAGTTGGTTACATAATGAAGATTATTAGCTGAAAAATGTTTGCAACATGCAGAGGTATTCATTACGTAAATACTAAAGAATATCTAGTTTCACTTCTCGCGTAAGGTATTCTGTAATTACAAAATGAGAATTGTTTATGATTCAAGTTCAAGTTTCGATTAGCAAAAGTCGAACCAAAAACAGAGATGCAATGAAATTAATGACAGTATAATACACTGAACTTTAAAATTATCAGATAAATGAAATAAGAATGTTACAAAATTTGCATATACCTGTAAATGTGGTAGCCTGACATCTGAGGAAAACAGTTCGTGTCATGCATACCATAGCGATCATACCTTAGTACGTTTCAAGCGACAAATTTGTGATAAATCTTATATGAGCCGCTGCCTTGAAACGGCATGCTGTCGTAGCACGCAAGCTATAATCTATACTAATAATAAATCAGTAAAAATGTCGTGTCTGTCTATCTGCCTGAACACGTTCTGCAAAACTACTAAACGAATTTTCATGCGGTTTTCACAGGTAACTTGAGCACAGCTTGGGGCACTATTACACTTTATCTGATCAAAATCGGATCACGGAGAGAAAAAAAGTGTTTCGTAACTGTTTTATCCATACTACTATTGTAAATGCGAAAGTAACTCTGTCAAGTTTTCACAACTACCTGGAGAACCGATTTCGATGAAATATGGTATGGGGATAGCTTGAACACAGGCTGCTTCAGGATGTGTGTAGTACAATGATTTGAATATCATGTAAATTAGGGAAAAGTATTTACTCTTCGAAAAATCTATTTACTCTTTGACTTTTGATCTTTACCATATTTGTGAAAATGCTTTTATTGATTGATACGTGCTACATGATATGATTTAAAGTAATGGATACAATACTTACACAATCTTGTTTAATCCGTACTTCCACACTACTTGTTGCATAATGTACACTTTGTGTGAAACACAGCTACTTCAATAGCATGATGCGCCGCGCTACTACCCATTCCACTCTGTACACATTGCTTGGCAATAACACTGTGCACGCTGACGCCTTGAGAAGGGTGAAAGTATCGCACACAGGACTCGCATTCGGGAGGACGACGGTTCTATCCCGCGTCCGGCCATCCTGATTTAGGTTTTCCGTAATTTTCCTAAATCGCTCCAGGCAAATGCCGGGATGGTTCCTTTCGAAGGGCACGGAGACTTCATTCCCCGTCCTTTCCTAATCCGATGAGACAGATGACCTCGTTGTTTGGACTCCTCCCCCAAACAATCCAATCCAATCCATGGCACACATCACGATATACGCTCCCCGAACAGGCAGAACCGTGAGGGCAGCTATGTTACAGTAGTTTACTCACTCACCATCATTTATCATAACGAAACTACTGATATGTGAGCGCAGTAGCGATTAACAGTTAATGCGAAAGTAAAAATCCAATATGTCTTCTGCAAACTACTTCACTTGTCGACTGCTACTGAGTTTCGTGCTCACATCGAATTTTATGGTAGACACGTCTTTTCACGTCACTTCCGAGTAAGATTCGAATGTGAAGCCCGGGAAGTGGATATAACACAGTTAACAGGGGAGACACGAATTAACATCGCGAGTGATTTACATAGAACGTATCTTACACTGATTATTATAAATAACAGGAGGAATTACTGTTGGCAAAGGGCTTACTTTTATGACAGGTGAAAGGAACTTCAACAGTGAGCGTGTAAGAGAAATCAAAGCAACTGATACTGGAAAATAAATTCTCAAAGTGTTGTGCAACTTGACTTTAACTCATGTTATTCAATACAGTCCCAGTGACGGCACACACTCGAAGTATTGGTTTGAGCCGTGATCGTGTTAGTTAGGACACGGCGTCATTGTTAGAAACCAAGACGACTAACAGATGCGAGTTCTGCGACTAAATAAACAATCCCATTGCCGAAATTTAATTAATCTGTGATAATCTATCAGCAGGGAGCATACAAGCTGCAACAGCGAGAAGGATTAGCCCGAACAATTCGAAGTTGACTATATTCAAAACATGTAACGACGTTTCTTTGTAAGGCAATCTCTATCTTTTGTCTGATGTCCTCCTTTTGTTTCTTCCTTCGTTCCCCTTTCCTCCTCCTGGCCTTTATCACTTAAAATGTATGTATCACTTTAAGTTCCTGTAAGTGAGAATAATTACTGACTTTCGTTCAAGCACTGACTCATGTTCTATTATTTAATAGCATTAATCACATTAATATGCTACTGGCAAGTTTCCCAGTGGTAGCGTGGGTGAGTCTTGTTGTATGAACGGAAATACCCGGTTTACGTTATATCTGTTCAGCAGCCACTGTGGCCATCTCCCCGAGATAACTCCGAATTGTAGTTAGCACTTAGAGTCTGCTAGTCATTAAATCCTCGAAGTCCGCTTACTCAGTGCGAATAAAATTGGCGCACTTACAATATTCCAAACTTTTACGGTCGCGAAAATATGAAGACAAGCGAGTTATTCCGAGAAAGCAATATTCTGGGTCTCCTACTTCCACCTGTAGACTTTTTATCAATTTAAATCACCCGCTACAAAAAGGGGGAGGTAAAAACTGTGCACCAGCAACAAGCGATATGGAAGAAGAGAGATTTGGGTTTAACGTAACGTCGACGGCAAGGTCATTACAGACGAGCACTTACGTCTGGAAATTTCGTGAGAATTCTGTATGCGCGGGTCCATTGCCGCTGTGAACTACTTGAAGGTCTTCCCCTGCATAGCCTGTTGAAATAAATAGTTCATTTCATTAGTTACCAATTAGGTAATTTCACAGTTGTGGACATTACCAAGCTACATCACAATAAAAATTAACACGTTCATAGCATAGTAAATTCCACACATCAGTGTGCAAGAAGCTACGCGTGATAGTATCCCTAATAAAACTTCCGCGCAGCCGAGGTAAGTACGGGTGCAAGCATTCCAATGTGAATGCCATATGTGAAATTGAAAAACAGCAATCCTTATGCGGGTTTTGTCATTGTGCCAGTGTACATATTGCACTACAATACGTTATTGTAACTAGAAGTAACAACAAACACGGCGTGGACAGCATCTCTGACGATACAGTTGTGCTGTTACTGTTTGTTAACATGCGTACCATTTGATTTTAAGACGCTGACCACGCCATGTGTGTGGAAACTTTAACAGTTAAACTAACGTATTGTAATGTGTTATGTGCACTGGCACAAAGAAAAAACCCATGTAAGGTTTACGCTTTTTCAATTTCACATATGGCCGTAGTTACTACGGTTGCGCAGAACTTTTATTACGGACACTACCACACGTAGCTTCTTGCACACTGATGCGTGAATTACATCTGTTATAAACGTAACAAATTTTATAGTGTTGTAGTTTGAAATAGCCCACTAGGGTGGTTTTACCTACTCATTAAATAATGACATGCGGTGTTTACTTCAAAATAAAACAACAACCTACGCAGGAAAATTACTTCCTTAAAAAAATTTAGCCTAATTATGTGGGAAAAGTAAGATGTTTCCCGGCTCCTACCGGAACGTACACTTTTTAATGTTCGACAGTAAACTTATATGAGATACACAAGACCTTTCTTGTAGCGTCTGCCACTGCAGTTTGTTGAGCATCTTTGTTACGCTTTCGCACCAAATAAACAGCGCTGTGACGAAACGCGCTGCTCTTCGTGGTATCTTCTCTGTCTACCCTATTAATCCAACCTCGTAAGGGTACATGACTGTTGAGCCACACTCGGAATACGTCGAGCAAGTGTTTTGAAAGCCATTTACTTCGCAGATGAACTATATTTTCTTAAAATGCGCTCAATTAATCTCAGCCTCGTATCCACTTTTTCTACAATTTGTTTCATGTGGCCATTTCACTTTAGGTCATTCCGTACGTATTTTACTTTAGTTACTGTTTCCACTGTTTTGTCACCAATAGTGTAATCGAAAAGTAATGGACTTCGCCTATTTATTCGCAGTGAGTTATATTTATTTACGTTCTGGGTCAACTGCATGTCCACGCGCCCATCATCGATCCTTGCAGGTCTTCCTACATTACAGTGTTGTTGTGTTGCTACTCTCTTACAGACAACCACATTATCCGCTAACAGCTTCATGGAGCTTCCTAGGTATCCACTAGATAATTTGTCTACATTGTGAATGCTAATGGTGTTATCACAAGCTCAGACTCGGAAAAGGAACAGACAGAATCCTTTCTAAGGATCTTAGTGGACATCCGCCTTAAGCGATTTGGGGTTACAGAAGTATACGTAATTCTGGATGACCAGATGAGGATTTTAAGTGTCGTGTACCCGAAAACAATGGATGAGCCTGCACAGAGATTGTGTTCTCACAGGCCCAGTACTGTTGCAGTGTTTCCTCATGTATGACTACTATGCAAATTCCGTGCAGTGGGCGCTCATTCTTTAAGTAGCTCCCTATACACAGAAGGTGGACCTCCTAAATTTTACATGTTTTGTTGGGTTTACATTTTTCTAGCTTTTGGTCGACTACTCCTCTGAACTTGAATCACAGCCCATTCACATGATCACTGCTTAAAGCAACTGATTATAGCTCCTGTATAACGAGTTGCTCGGGGAACTTTAATGGGAATCTTTGGATGAAATGCGACCTAGTTCTCGTGATACGCGGTTGGGTAATCATGCAATGTATGCTTTCACGGCTGGCAGTTATATAGATAGTGATCACCAAGCATGCTGTTGGGTCAGTTTACAGAATCTCTGTTCGAGAAAGACTATGCGACAATTTTGCTACAATAATTGCATATCTGGCGTACGTTACACGAGGAGAAGATGACAGAGATTGCGATTCGAAGTATTTTCCTCCAGCATGCAGTTAGCGGATGGTGGAGTAGATCATTATGTTGATATAGATCAAACACGACACACTCTCAGGCAACCTGAGCCACTAAACGACGTGCGCGATTAAGTGGTCAGGGGAAAGTGAAAAATGCCGCTTCAGAGCAAAATACTTCAATTCCGATATTTCTTGGAAATTTCGACGTTCCGACGCTCATCAACAATTTCCATTTTGATAGTACCACCTGGTTTTGATTGAAACACACTGAACGCAAAGGGCTGAAGGAAATCGTTGTGCAATATAAAATAATTATCTTTTAATGAAACCTATATTTGTTCGTAACAGTAACTTGCCATACACTAAATAATTGCACAAGTTCAAAGCATAACGTAAATACACTTATGTTTCTTGTTTCCTGTTAATGTACATCACAAATATCAATTCTAAAAAAAAACACTGCTGTTTCTTGACGCGGCGTGCAGTACTGTTAGCAGCGCTAGATAATAAACTTACTTTTGTCCTTCACGGAAAGCGAGACGTTCTCTGTCAACAGACGTCATACAAGTCAATTTAAAAAAGTACTGGTTTTCGGTCGCCTCTTTCACAACTGTTACAGACAGTACACAATGAACATCAAAGAGAAATTCGTAATATACAGTTTTCTGCAATGTGTACATAAGCAGCCGCGAAAATAAATATGCGATTCACCCAATTATTAGTCAATGAATAACTGAAGACCAGTTTTACGACATTTTTGAGAGCGTCTGCAAAAAAAATGAACACATCGTTTGGCGAACGCCTGCCTGCGTCGCAATTAAATTTATCGCAGGCAGCACTGACATCCATGATGTACATTAGAGTGGCTCTCATTTGGCACTTTTTAAAAATCTTTCGGGATTTTGCTTGGGATCCCCCTTCCCCCTCCCAGTTTGGTGGCATTCGATGTAAACATGAGCTGTGTGAAATTTGGGCTCAGTAATGCGTACAAATAAAACCATTAAATTCGCAGAACATTACATCTGCATGACGAATTCATTCCTTACGCAATATAAGCAGTTTGTTTATGTCAGTTTCCTTGAATGAATCCGTCCTCATGTCACAGATCGCACTGATTGGAGGACATGAGGCGTTAGTGACACCAAGACAGAGAGAGAATGGCAGAGCGAGTCGAGCCGTTCCCTTTCATGACACTACCCGCTATACCCCAATAGCCACCACTTTCGAGACAAGGTAGCAGTAGTAGCAAGGACAATCAAACTCTTCGTCGTCACTCTGTTTATGAAAGAATATTTATTTACCATAGTTTTACTCCCATAAAATAATTGTAAGCACACTGCCATCTGTCCAATAACAGATAACTATTTTCTTCTACAAATTGCGGGTGTGTAAATTAGCAGTGCATGAAAACGCCACGTTACCTGTGCAGGAAGCGATGATGTATTAGGAGAAAAACAAGTTCCGATAGGAGCTGAGGAACTGCGTACCAAAACAATACGTTTCGTGTCAACAACGGACGCAACTACAAAACCATGCTGGAAGTTCGTCGGGCGTTGACGATAAAAAAAAAAGGCATGTATTGCATAACTGTTTAGAATCTGAGTGTAAGATATCTTCAGTCGTGAAGTGTCGCTTTGTTGCTGATGCAAGTCTCATTTGTCACATGTTGTAGTTTAAAGAGGTTCACTATGCTGTGTGTGGTTTTTAGTGTTTCCGTACGTTGTAAAAAGTCCGATATCAATACGCTAAATAACATATCGCTGTATTTTTTATGTTTAATAACATAACTAGTATGTTATCTTTAATCTTGCCCCGTATAAGGTAGCTGAGTATCCTTCCTCTGGTAGAACTTTTTTTTTCCGACCACCTCAGATTATGACTAGAGATCGACTGTCCATCTTTTACTATGTTTCTATCGCTATGCTAGAATTATACATTATCACTTACGTTTGCTGTATAAAAATAATTTGTTTTTATAAATTTTTTAATTTTATAGACATGTTTTTACCTTTTTATGTTTTTTAATGGCTGTATTAATGCCCCCCCCTTTACACTAGAGAATAAACTAACTATCGTCTTTTACATTATACATTTTACTGTCAAGTGTTGTACACCGCCACTTACTTTTGCTGTAGAAACTACTTCTGTTCATATTTTTAATACTGACAATAATATATTTTAGGCTGTTGAACACTCTTTAGTTGACGCATCATTTGCCATATTAGCTGCTAGTAGCCTCCCTTTTACGTAAGGTAACCTTAGGTTAATGATGGTAAATTATAAACTGCTAATTTTTTCTTTACAACGTTTCATTCTTTAACTATATCAATATATCTTTATTTTGTTAGGTGAAAAAAAACAGGTTTACGTGTCATCTGAAGAGCCTTGTATTACAATAGCTATTCACACTAAATGTAAGCTTTCTTCAGTCATAAATATAGCTTTCTATAAAAAGGTAATGTAAACATTATTTGTCACGTACATTTACTTATGTAAAAACAGGTATATTTCTAATGATGCACCGTCTGGCAGAGTTATAGTTCTAATTATTTTACGTAGAAAATGTAATTAAGACTTCCTTTCCCTTTTTCCTTGATTTCACCGCAGTCTGCAGACACACTGATGTCTTGGCACACTGTTCATTCTGATTTGGTTTTTACAGTTTCCAGCCTTCAATATAAACTTACAATAACAGTATGTTACGTCTCTGACTCGTGTATCCATCTATGGATATACTGATTCAACTTGCTGTATCTTTGTTTATCGCGTGGGCAGCAGTGACAGTTGGTGTATTACAACGAAAGCGAGCACATATGGTGTCCTGTAATGAGGCGTTAGTTATGAAGATGGCTACGTACACTTTCTGGTCGGCTGTATCCGATGTTTAATATCAACACTACCGAACAACACCTCACCATCAACCACCTTATCGTCTACCAACTTATAAAATTCCCTAGCCTACTCTTCCATCTTGAACGCCTCCGAATATCCTACGATACCCACTTCTCAGTGCCCACTTCCCCCCCCCCCCCCTACCCCCACCACCAGCACCACCCTGCTCACTGACCCTGGTACTCTGCCGAGCCTCTAACACCAAATTCACCCAAAACTACACACCTACACCCTCCGCGTCTTCTCCCAACGAAACTTTTATTGCCTTCCCTTACCCGATCATGAAATCCGCCTTGACACACATCTGTCCTCTCAGATCAAAAAGATCCTTACTACCTTCCCCTTGCCAGGGCTCCATTTCCCTCCAATCTTCTCCATCCACTTCCTAAGTCTTGGTTCAGAACCGCATCCCTCTCCACTATTCCCCCATCTCTCCTCCAAACAGCCACCCACACAAACCCCCACCTGCATGCTATTTTAAAATGGTACGTTACCCTGATACTCATAACCCTAGCAGTGTACATCCACTCATTTCTTCACTCTGTCTATCTGTTTTTATATATTCGTATGCGACACTCATTTTCCACTCATCTGTGGCTATATTTTAATTAAATCCCTGAATCAACTTTTTATTTTTAACTTATGCAACTGACACTCTGTCCGTTTTTCATATTATGTATTTTTAAAATTCTACACTCATGTGGCTGAAGAGCGGCAAACTGTATCCGCTGACAGCCCACCCCTTGCCTATACGGGGTGAGGGATGAAATAACAATACAGAAAAAAATACAATACATCGACACTTGTAAGTAAAATTTTAGGCTGTCCGCTGTAAAATGTTACTAAGGTGCTGAACACATTAACGAAATTACGATTATCATGATTCAGGACGCTTCATTTACGACATTTAGTTGGCTTATATAAACATTTGGGGTGGGAAATTAAACCGAGCACGTCGCGTACGTACTGTACATCTACAGGCTTTCGCAGTTGGCTTGCAATCTAGAGTAACTGTTTCGTCGCACCATTCTTCACTCGACATTCACTAAAGAAAATCTTGTCAGCTTAATTGAAGAGAAACTGTATAGAAGATTTAACGTTTTTGATTATCATGCCAGTATGTTTCCCAGTCTTCCTGGTTTGGCCTCGATCGAGACCAGTATTTCGTTCGAAGTGAGCTAGTCTGTCGTCCTCTTGCTGAATTTTCAATACGTGCAAAAGGGTCCACTACAAGCACTGCCACTAGAAGTTTTTGCTGAAAACTGGTAACCTTCACAAATTCACGGCCTAACTAGCAATCCCAAAGTCTAACCAGATTACTGCCACCTCCAAAATGCAGCCCTGTTCTTGAGTTGACGCAAAAATAGATGTTGAAAGTCTCGTAAAACATTAGTTATACCGATAGTAACAGGAAAGCTGCAGATCTGCTACGAAAATGTTTCTACAGGATACCTAAAGATATATCGGCTGCAGTGAGTTAAAGAAACACTAAGAAGATAAAGTACAAAACAGCTACCAAAAAAGAAGAGAGACGAGCCACCTACTGTAATAGCTACTGATGGCATAGTCCTGTCTAAGAATTAGAAAGACAGAATAATTGAACTAATACACTACTAGCACAGAAACTCATTCACGGGGAGGTAAAGTGTAGAGCACCAAAAAGATTAACACATTGCGGAAGTGAAAAATCGTCAGAAAATAAAAGAAGCATTCCAAAAGTGGCCCATGCTGAAATGAAGAGAAAGTAGACTTAACAGGCAACAACTGTGTTTATTTCAGAATAAAATGTCTTCCTTTTGGACAATTAACAGACAACGAAAGGACTGCAAAGACGATTCTATCTTGCCAGTTAGGAACAAATGTATACGATAAAAACAGTACATGAAGATGGAGTCGGAATTTGTTGCACAGATTATCAGGAAATATTCAGAAATAATGGTATTACCACAGTCAATAGACAAGTAAGGTGTCGCAAAAGCACATGAACTGGACGTGGAGTCTCAGTTGTGTGAGAGTGCGGACAGAAAATCCTGCGCTAGGCAGAGTAAATGCCGACAGGCTGGTGACCGCAAGGAGAAAACGATGCAGACTGAAGAGCTACCGCTGACAGAATTATCCACTGACTGACATTTGGTTAAAAGATGATGAATATTATAGTAACGGAGATTTATATGATTATGATAACGTAAAAGGGATTTCAAGGGATTGTAGAACAAATGACTAGAGCGGCGCAAACTGTAGATCGTCAGTTAACACAAAAAGTGATGTATGAGAGTGACAATAAGCATGGGAAGCGGAAGAAGAGAACAAGAAGAACGATGAGACGAGGAGGACAACGAGGACAGTGGTTTCGTATTTTATCATCTTCATCAACTGTAATTAGTTGCATTTATTGAACTAATCAGCAACCAGTTTCACAAAAGACATTTTATTTTATTAGTTAGTGCCCTTCTTCAGATGATTATAACTATCACATTATTTGTGACTGTGTCTTATTGTCGACACTTGCAAATACTGCGGTAATTATAACCATCTGAAGAAGGGTACTAAATGTCCGAACTAATTAAGGAAATAAAATTTCTTTTGTATAACTGGTTGCCGATTATTTCAATAAATAAAGGAGAATGGTTGCAGGAGAAAGATAATATGAAGAATGGCAGGAGGCCCAAGAGAACTAGAACGGTGTAGGAGGAGTAATAGAACAAAGATGATAATAATATGAGGAGGAAGATAACTAGAAAAAGGAAAGATGAGAAAGACAACATGGAGGAGGAGGAGGAGGAGGAGCAGCAGGAAAAGGTTGCTGCCGGGGGGGGGGGGGGAAGAGAAGGGAGTCGCCGGGGGGGGGGGGGAAGAGAAGGGAGTCGCCGGGGGGGGGGAAGAGAAGGGAGTCGCCGGGGGGGGGGGGGGGAAGAGAAGGGAGTCGCCGGGGGGGGGGGAAGAGAAGGGAGTCGCCCGAGGGGAGAAGAGAAGGGAGTCGCCGGGGGGGGGGGGAGAGAAGGGAGTCGCCGGGGGGGGGGAGAGAAGGGAGTCGCCGGGGGGGGAGAGAAGGGAGTCGCCGGGGGGGGGGAAGAGAAGGGAGTCGCCGGGGGGGGGGGAAGAGAAGGGAGTCGCCGGGGGGGAGGGAAGAGACGGGAGTCGCCGGGGGGGGGGGAAGAGAAGGGAGTCGCCGGGGGGGGGGGGGAAGAGAAGGGAGTCGCTGGGGGGGGGGAAGAGAAGGGAGTCGCCGGGGGGGGGGAAGAGAAGGGAGTCGCCGGGGGGGGGGGGAAGAGAAGGGAGTCGCCGGGGGGGGGGGGGGAAGAGAAGGGAGTCGCCGCGGGGGGGGGAAGGGAAGGGAGTCGTCGGGGGTGGATGGGAAGGGAGTCGTCGGGGGTGGAAGGGAAGGGAGTCGTCGGGGGTGGAAGGGAAGGGAGTCGTCGGGGGTGGAAGGGAAGGGAGTCGTCGGGGGTGGAAGAGAAGGGAGTCGTCGGGGGAGGAAGAGAAGGGAGTCGTCGGGGGTGGAAGGGAAGGGAGTCGTCGGGGGTGGAAGGGAAGGGAGTCGTCGGGGGTGGAAGGGAAGGGAGTCGTCGGGGGTGGAAGGGAAGGGAGTCGTCGGGGGTGGATGGGAAGGGAGTCTTCGGGGATGGAAGGGAAGGGAGTCTTCGGGGATGGAAGGGAAGGGAGTCTTCGGGGGTGGAAGGGAAGGGAGTCTTCGGGGGTGGAAGGGAAGGGAGTCGTCGGGGGTGGAAGGGAAGGGAGTCGTCGGGGGTGGAAGGGAAGGGAGTCGTCGGGGGTGGAAGGGAAGGGAGTCGTCGGGGGTGGAAGGGAAGGGAGTCTTCGGGGATGGAAGGGAAGGGAGTCTTCGGGGGTGGAAGGGAAGGGAGTCTTCGGGGGTGGAAGGGAAGGGAGTCCTCGGGGGTGGAAGGGAAGGGAGTCGTCAGGGGTGGAAGGGAAGGGAGTCGTCGGGGGTGGAAGGGAAGGGAGTCGTCGGGGGTGGAAGGGAAGGGAGTCGTCGGGGGTGGAAGGGAAGGGAGTCGTCGGGGGTGGAAGGGAAGGGAGTCGTCGGGGGTGGAAGGGAAGGGAGTCGTCGGGGGTGGAAGGGAAGGGAGTCGTCGGGGGTGGAAGGGAAGGGAGTCGTCGGGGGTGGAAGGGAAGGGAGTCGTCGGGGGTGGAAGGGAAGGGAGTCGTCGGGGATGGAAGGGAAGGGAGTCGTCGGGGGTGGAAGAGAAGGGAGTCGTCGGGGGTGGAAGAGAAGGGAGTCGTCGGGGGTGGAAGAGAAGGGAGTCGTTGGTGGGAGAAGCTAGAGGAAAAAGGAGTATTAGATGGGGAAAGTGGGGAGAGGATGAGAGGAGAGAGGGATCTCGAAAAAGGTGGTGTTGGAAGAGAAGGAACAGCAGGATAAGGTGGATGTGGAACTTTTGACTGTGTGAGAGTGCACAGAAAAGAGCTACTTCAGGCTGTGCGTAGTTGACGGATAGTTAAAAAGAATATAAGTAGAAGACATGTAGTTAGTTGAAGACGACAGACAAGTGCAGTGCCTTGTGAGGAAGAAGAAAAAAAAGTGTCGACGCGGCGTTGTTGTGTGTACCTTCGGGCTGTGCGAGGGTGGGCGTGGCGGCCGGCGCGGGAGCGGGTGTGGGCGGGGCTCGCCAGAGCTTGAGGCTGAAGCGCGGAGCGCGCTCGCCGCTCCCGCCGTCCGTAAGGCGCCCGGCAGACATGGCAGGCCCAGGGCCTCACACGCAGCCACCTGCATCCAAACAGAGCACACGCTGTACACCACCATTGCCTACCACTCTGCTAGACACCCCGCCGTTCCCCTACGGAAAAACAAATTCACGTACAGTTTCCAGCGATCGAACAGAGTGTGAGGAAAATGATGACACAGTGCCAATGTAAATAAACTCTCAAAAAAGGTACAGCACCTAAATAGTCGGATGTGTGCACTGTTTCGTACACTTGCATACTACCAGCGGGTCAGTAAATGATTGTTGTTGTTGTTGTTGTTGTGGTCTTCAGTCCTGAGACTGGTTTGATGCAGCTCTCCATGCTACTCTATCCTGTGCAAGCTTCTTCATCTCCCAGTACCTACTGCAACCTACATCCTTCTGAATCTGCTTAGTGTATTCATCTCTTGGTCTCCCTCTACGATTTTTACCCTCCACGCTGCCCTCCAATACTAAATTGGTGATCCTTTGATGCCTCAGAACATGTCCTACCAACCGACCCCTTCTTCTGGTCAAGTTGTGCCACAAACTTCTCTTCTCCCCAATCCCATTCAATACTTCCTCATTAGTTATGTGATCTACCCATCTAATCTTCAACATTCTTCTGTAGCACCACATTTCGAAAGCTTCTATTCTCTTCTTGTCCGAATTATTTATCGTCCATGTTTCACTTTCATACATGGCTACACTCCATACAAATACTTTCAGAAATGACTTCCTGACACTTAAACCTATACTCGGTGTTAACAAATTTCTCTTCTTCGGAAACGCTTTCCTTGCCATTGCTAGTCTACATTTTATATCCTCTCTACTTCGACCATCATCAGTTATTTTGCTCCCCAAATAGCAAAACTCCTTTGCTACTTTAAGTGTCTCATTTCCTAATCTAATTCCCGCAGCATCACCCGACTTAATTCGACTACATTCCATTATCCTCGTTTTGCTTTTGTTGATGTTCATCTTATATCCTCCTTTCAAGACACTGTCCATTCCATTCAACTGCTCCTCCAAGTCCTTTGCTGTCTCTTACAGAATTA
Source organism: Schistocerca serialis cubense (assembly GCF_023864345.2). Classification (NCBI taxonomy): domain Eukaryota; kingdom Metazoa; phylum Arthropoda; class Insecta; order Orthoptera; family Acrididae; genus Schistocerca; species Schistocerca serialis. The sequence goes on from NC_064643.1 coordinate 359,804,379, forward strand.
CAATGTCATCGGTGAACCTCAAAGTTTTTATTTCTTCTCCATGGATTTTAATACCTACTCCGAATTTTTCTTTTGTTTCCTTTACTGCTTGCTCAATATACAGATTGAACAACATCGGGGAGAGGCTACAACCCTGTCTCACTCCCTTCCCAACCACTGCTTCCCTTTCATGCCCCTCGACTCTTATAACTGCCATCTGGTTTCTGTACAAATTGTAAATAGCCTTTCGCTCCCTGTATTTTACCCCTGCCACCTTCAGAATTTGAAAGAGAGTATTCCAGTCAACACTGTCAAAAGCCTTCTCTAAGTCTACAAATGCTAGAAAATTAGGTTTGCCTTTCCTTAATCTTTTTCTAAGATAAGTCGTAAGGTCAGTATTGCCTCACGTGTTCCAACATTTCTACGGAATCCAAACTGATCTCCCCCGAGGTCGGCTTCTACCAGTTTTTCCATTCGTCTGTAAATAATTCTCGTTAGTATTTTGCAGCTGTGGCTTATTAAACTGATAGTTCGGTAATTTTCGCATCTGTCAACACCTGCTTTCTTTGGGATTGGAAATATTATATTCTTCTTGAAGTCTGAGGGTATTTCGCCTGTTTCATACATCTTGCTCACCAGATGGTAGAGTTTTGTCAGGACTGGCTCTCCCAAGGCCGTCAGTAGTTCCAATGGAATGTTGTCTACTCCGGGGGCCTTGTTTCGACTCAGGTATTTCAGTGCTCTGTCAAACTCTTCACGCAGTATCGTATCTCCCATTTCATCTTCATCTACATACTCTTCCATTTCCATAATATTGTCCTCAAGTACATCGCCCTTGTATAGAGCCTCTATATACTCTTTCCACCTTTCTGCTTTCCCTTCTTTGCTTAGAACTGGGTTTCCATCTGAGCTCTTGATATTCATACAAGTGGTTCTCTTTTCTCCAAAGGTCTTTTTAATTTTCCTGTAGGCAGTATCTATCTTACCCCTAGTGAGATAAGCCTCTACATCCTTACATTTGTCCTTCAGCCATCCCTGCTTAGCCATTTTGCACTTCCTGTCAATCTCATTTTTGAGACGTTTGTATTCCCCTTTGCCTGCTTCATTTACTGCGTTTTTATATTTTCTCCTTTCATCAATTAAATTCAATATTTCTTCTGTTACCCAAGGATTTATACTAGCCCTCGTCTTTTTACCTACTTGATCCTCTGCTGCCTTCACTACTTCATCCCTCAGAGCTACCCATTCGTCTGCTACTGTATTTCTTTCTCCCATTCCTGTCAATTGTTCCCTTATGCTCTCCCTGAAACTCTGTACAACCTCTGGTTCTTTCAGTTTATCTAGGTCCCATCTCCTTAAATTCCCACCTTTTTGCAGTTTCTTCAGTATTAATCTACAGGTCATAACCAACAGATTGTGGTCAGAGTCCACATCTGCCCCTGGAAATGTCTTACAATTTAAAACCTGGTTCCTAAATCTCTGTCTATCTGATACCTTTTAGTACCTCCAGGGTTCTTCCATGTATACAATCTCTTTTCATGTTTCTTAAACCAAGTGTTAGCTATGATTATGTTGTGCTCTGTGCAAAATTCTACCAGGCGGCTTCCTCTTTCATTTCTTGGCCCCAATCCATATTCACCTACTACGTTTCCTTCTCTCCCTTTTCCTACATTCGAATTCCAGTCACCCATGACTATTAAATTTTCGTCTCCCTTCACTATCTGAATAATTTCTTTTATTTCATCATACATTTCTTCAATTTCTTCGTCATCTGCAGAGCTAGTTGGCATATAAACTTGTACTACTGTAGTAGGTGTGGGCTTCGTATCTATCTTGGCCACAATAACGCGTTCACTATGCTGTTTGTAGTAGCTTACCCGCATTCCTATTTTCCTATTCATTATTAAACCTACTCCTGCATTACCACTATTTGATTTTGTGTTTATAACCCTGTAGTCACCTGACCAGAAGTCTTGTTCCTCCAGCCACCGAACTTGACCAATTCCCACTATAACTTTAACCTATCCATTTCCCTTTTTAAATTTTCTTATCTACCTGCCCGATTAAGGGATCTGACATTCCACGATCCGATCCGTAGAACGCCAGTTTTCTTTCTCCTGATAACGACATCCTCTTGAGTAGTCCCCGCCCGGAGATCCGAATGGGGGACTATTTTACCTCCAGAATATTTTACCAAAGAGGACGCCATCATCATTTAATTATACAGTAAAGCTGCATGCCCTCGGGAAAAATTATGGCTGTAGTTTCCCCTTGCTTTCAGCCGTTCGCAGTTTTGGTTGATTAGTGTTGCGATTACCTCCTACAGGAAGAATGGCCACCAGAATGCTTTAATATTGTGACCATGTTCTCCATGTCTGGCAGCGTATCTAACACCCGTGGAATGTGTCACATGGTAAAGAAAGGACCACGGAAAATGTCGCTTGCTCATGTGAAATGTTGTCAGCACTTAGGAGTTTCAATACGGGCTTCACTGTTGCGGGCATATAGCCGGCTGGTGGACTTGGCAATGTTCTGACACAAGGGACGTTTGGATGCAACTGTGGTCCAATGTTGCGCGTCGTTGGCAGGTTCAAATGGCTCTGAGCACTATGGGACTCAATTGCTGTGGTCATCAGTCCCCTAGAACTTAGAACTACTTAAACCTAACTAACCTAAGGACATCTCACACATCCATGCCCGAGCAGAATTCGAACCTGCGACCGTAGCGGTCGCGCGGTTCCAGACTGTAGCGCCTAGAACCGCTCGGCCACACTGGCCGGCGCGCGTTGTTAATCTTGTGGTGGACCACTGCCGACATTCAAAGGAAGGACTCCCTTTATTCCACATGGTAACCGCTTCACATTTTGCCCTGCCATCCAGGCACAATTAATGGACTTACTACAACACCCCGTATTATCTTGCATCACTTGTTGGAGATAACCGAAATAGTCTACTAAATCGCCATAGAGTGAGCAGGCCGCTGTCAACAAAAACAAAGACTGGTTTTGAAATGGGATGCATCGATTTCTGGCTTTGCGTCAGTTTCAGCAAAAAATTTCGGCTCTGTACTACTTCGTGAACGGACGGATGGCTTTAAAATCGTTGGGCGCTAAACAGTGTGGCCACCAGCACCCTTGCGCATGATCTTGGTAATGTTCTATGAGTAGTCATTGAAAGCCATACAACTACAGCCACAGCCATAACAAAATTTCACATGCGTTCTCCAGTATGTCTATTTACACCGTTGTACATTTTAGTACGACCATCAACTGTGATTACGGTTGCGCGAGGACACATTTGCCCTCCTTTAGGACTTGCACAATGATGATTCTCCTAGATTAACTGTGTGAGTAGCCGTCGGTCATGAAATAATGTCACATCTGGTACTGATTCAGGAAAAGGTGATGGTACAGCAATACGCCATAGATATCCTGCGTCCTTTCAGTGTTGTGTCTTCATAGCATCTTTCCGTCCGACAACGTTCGGATTCACAGGGCACGTGTGTGTCTGAAATTCTTGCATGAAGTCGAAGTGTATCCTAAGGCCAGAAAGATTCCCATAAAGTTTGTGTGGGACCAGCTCGGACGTGGCTTCATCCGCGTGCTAATATTCAGGGTATGGAGGGGCAGTTCAGTCAGCTGTGAGCCAAGGAGCAAACACTAGGCATATATGGCGCTCTTCCCAACCAAATCAGTGAATGCTTTCAGTTCCTTGATGATCCAACATTTTATCAAGAAGAGGCCAAGAACGTGTACGTACAGCTAATTTCGTTGTTCATGTAGCTTGATCCTGTAATCACTGAAATAAAATCACACAAACATTGCCACGCGTGAAGTCATTTCACTCCTTCCTCTGCTTCCCGACACTCAATTTTTTTGTCAGGTCGTTTAGTATATCACTTTCGGTGCCAGTGCAATGGTCGTTCATTATAAAGGAAGACGAGTCTCTATATTACTAAACGACTATCCCGACCGTGGTACACGATGACCAGTGCTAGTTGGAGGTTGCTTGTCTAACGGCCTCCAGGGGCAGCAAAAAATTGATTTTAAATATGTCATAGAATTATTGACCGAATTTCATTTTTTAAATACTGTCATAATCTACCCATCAAAAGGTATAATCGTATGTTGCCGGTTTAACATTAGAAGACAAGCATTACACTATGAAACTGTGTATATATGTCTTGACACGGCGCAACTTACGGCGCGCAAATATCCCGACTAGATTCATCCAGTATTTGAGAATGATAGCACCTAGCGACATCCAGCAAACTTCACACATAATTTCAAATCTATATGAAACTGCTTCTCTTTGACACCACCACACAATGAAAGGAGACAAAACTTATGACTTACTACATTTTCGCTGTTCATGCATTAAGACTTCAGCATCAGGCATCACTTCCTTACTACTAACTCTATTCGCAAGACATTCTGCACACAGTATCCATTTATACCACATACCATTAAATTTACCTGCAAAATTGGATCATTGTACAGCACATTCTTCAGGAGATATAATGTCATAAGCATTGTGGCGTGTGAAAAACTATATATTTTGCTTAAAATGGAGAGCAAATTACCCAGTTTATATTTACCCAGTACGATTCTTTTCAGAATCATGGGTTCCCTGTTGCTATATATGTCACCAACATATTGACGGTCGTTTTCAAAAGCTCTAAATTTTAAAAAATCGATCTGTGCATTGCTAACACAGTGTAGTGCTGCTGTGTGTGTGTGTGCGCGCGTGTGTGTGGGTGCGTGTGCGCGTGTGTGTGGGTGCGTGTGCGCGTGCGTGTGGGTGCGTGTGTGTGGGTTCAGGTGTTCAGTTGTCCGCTGCCTGCAGGATCGTCTTGTGAAGAACGCTTATGACAGTTGAGCCAACTTACGGATTCGTTATCTCAGAATAATTCAGGCACAACAGCGGAAAAGAAGGTGTACTGGTACCGAAGTGGAGAAAGCAGTGATTTACGTTTCGCTAGAAGAGTGTATCTCCTCTCTGCAGAAAAAAATGGTTCAAATGGCACTGAGCACTATGGGACTTAACATCTGAGGTCAGCAGTCCCCTAGAAATTAGAACTACTTAGACTTAACTAACCTAAGGACATCAGACATCCATTCACGAGGCAGGATTCGAACCTGCGGCCGTAGCAGTCGCGCGGTTCTGGACTGAATCGCCTAGAACCGCTCGGTCACTGCGGCCGGCCGCCTCTGCAGAGTTTGGCCAGTATCTACAAGTTCACATGGATGTGGTGGTGCGCAGGACACCACAAGAACGCGACCTACGAAATAAGATCAGCGAGACAAATAGGCGGCATTAATGCAAGCTAGCAGATGAATGATGCAAATATTACAAAAATTCGTCCTCAGTTTCATCGTGGGCCACAAACCGATGTCTTGTTTACTACAGAAATGCTCTCCGTTCCCCTTGATTTGACGTAGAATCTAAATCAGAGTTGCCGGATTGAGATTTGAACAATCCAACATGATTACGATTACATTACGGCTTCGAACTTCAAGCGCTCATTTACGCTTTTAAAAGTCCGCAGCTCGTGGTCATGCGGTAGCGTTCTCGCTTCACACGCCCGGGTTCCCGGGTTCGATTCCCGGCGGGGTCAGGGATTTTCTCTGCCTCGTGATGACTGGGTGTTATGTGACGTCCTTAGGTTAGTTAGGTTTAAGTAGTTCTAAGTTCTAGGGGACTGATGACCATAGCTGTTGAGTCCCATAGTGCTCAGAGCCATTTGAACGCTTTTAAAACGTTACAGGTACTGATCTGGTAACAGCTAGTATGAAAATAAATGTTAGTAATTGGAGTTATCTTTTGTTATCGTTAAGAGACAAAGCCTCTCATATTCAAACTCCAATTGTCAGCAGAGCGGAGAAACAACGTGTTTGGTAACAGTGAAATTCTCAAATATCTTGACCGCACAGTTAACCTGTTTCGACTCAATGTATCATCAAAATAATTAAAAAAACAGGAAATGTAAGAATGGAACTAAAAGCAAACACATTTAATTGAAGTGGGCTATTTATATTTTTTATTTTTTGGACTTTTATTTCTGTTGATAATACGTTCAGAATCGGAAACGGCTAACTGTAATAAGAGTACATTCAGTCAGAGAATGCCACCACGACATTTATGAATAAAGGTATTTATTTCAGTCAGATAGCGTGCTCCAGTTTGGCAATATCAAATTTCATTGCAGTTTGTAATCGTGATAAATGGCCTTTTAAAGAATATATAAGTTAAAACACGTTTAGTGTTGAACAAAACTGGCTAGAACATAGAGAGCTCTTTCAACTTCCTCGCCGCAACATTGTGGGTGCCAACTGAGCTCCCGACGTTGTAGTGTGTTCGTTTCAGTCCACACCTGTTGTTGAAATTCAGTGAAACACGTCTAGAATCAAACATGGAAAAATCCTGCGTTTTAAGCGGGCAAGCCTCTACTAGACTAGTTCTTTCATGGAAATTATAAGGATGCCTAAGCTCGTAGTATGATACACGACCTCCATAGAGGCTCTAAGTTACAAGGAGTAGTTACGTGAAAAAGAGACAGACTACACACGTGTAATGAAAATGGCGCGGACGTTGGTAACGCAGATAGGTGTGTGCAGAGAAGTGTCCAAATTGGGAATCAGTAAGGAACAGTGCCAACATTCACCGCTGTGCCATTTTCAGTTAGAAGAGTTCGACGCGAGGTCCGCGAGTCGTGTGCGGGTCCGACTTCAGTATACTGAAAACAGCGAGGTGTGGTGCGCTTTTTGACTGCGGAAGGAGTGCCAGGAAGTGAAAATCACCCCAGAATATCTGCTGTGTATGACGAACACGGTACGTCGCGTGTTCGCGTGGAATAAACAATTTCGAGAAGGTCACTGAAAGTATCTAAGTCCCGTTAAACTTTAGCGCAGTGGTTCCCAAGAACACGAGGGAGAAGAAGTTGCATAGAACGCCGAAAACACGGCAGCATCTGGAACGGTATCACCATGAAGAATGTTGTTTACTTCCCGTATTGTCGCAGTAGAGGGAACATGATATCATTTTGAACCGAAAAGCAAGCTTGATAGCCAACGATGGAAGAACATAGATTCACTCTCTCCGGAAAAATCCAAAAGCCGCGCACGCTAGCTCTCGGAAAGTCCTCATGACCTTTCTGTTTGACTTCAAGGCCAATGTTGTTTTGTCACCACTGCAGATGTTTCGCTCCGAAACCCTTACACATCCTCCATACAGTCCCGATCTCTCCCCACGCAATTTCCATATTTTTGGAGCCCTAAGGATAAACATTCATAGCCGTAGATTTGCTTTCGACGAAGATGTGCATGCCTAACTACAGCCATGGTTCCGTGGGCAACAGCAAATGTTTTCCATAAAGGCACTGACCGTCTTGTCTCTCAGTGTGATATTAACAGCTACGGCGATTACTTTTGAAATAATACATAGTTTACTATTTTTCATCTATCGCTTTTTCATTTGACTGTCCGTAATACGAGGGCTATTCAGAAAGTAGGGAACGTTTCCGTCTGACGCCGCTAGGCGCGCGCAGATTGCGTATATTTTGTTATGTGCGTTCTCGGCAACTCAGTCGGCATCCGTCCGTGACAGCGGGAACGTCACTGCGCGTCTGGTTTTATCGACACTTGAATTTGAAATTTGCGCTGCAATCGAAAATCCCGCCAGTTGTAAGGTGCGGTCTGTGATACGGTTTTTGTTGGCAAAAAACCTAAAACCTACAGAAATTTTAGTGAACTGTGCGAAGTGTACGGAAACAACGTAATGAGTTAATTTTCCGTCCGGAAATGGTGCATTCGGTTTAAAAATGGCAGAACCAACGTTCACGATGGAAACAAGAGTGAACGCCTGAGCATTGTGACTGACGATGTTGTCGCTAAAGTTGATGAAACGATCAGTGGAAACAATAACGAAGCTTTCGCTTTCTACTCCACAAGTTTCACGGACTTTTGTTTGAAATTGTCACTCAAAAGCTAGGCTACCACAAATTTTGTGCACGATGGGTGCCCAAAATGCTTACAGAGCACCATAAGAACAGCAAATGGGGGCAACGTTGACATTTCTGGAGGCCTACCACAAACAAGGTGTTCATTACTGGATCGGATCGTAACCGGTGAAGAGACTTCGGTGAAACACGTCAATTGCAAGACAAAATTACAGTCCATGGAGTGGGGGGGCACACAAGGTGGTCGTCGTCGTCGTCCCACCTCCCCCCCCCCCCCCAAAAAAAAAAAAAAAAAAAAAAAAAAAAAAAAAAAAAAAAAACACAAGAAAATGCTTGCAAACTTTGTCAGTAAAGAAGTTGATGGCGACCGTTTTGGGATGTGTAAGGTGTGTTTCTTATCGATTTTCGCGAACGTGGAGCAACCATAAATTCTGCCCGGTACTGTCAAACGTTGCACACCCTTAGAATAGCAGTTCAAAACAAACGCCGCGGAAAGCTGACGTCCAAAATTTTGTTATTGCGCAACAATGCCCGACCTTAAATGGCAAACCGCACTAAAGAAATCCTTAATTCATTCAAATGGGAAAATTTCCCTCATCCGCCCAACAGCTCCGATCTTGCATCAAGCAACTTCCACTTGTTTCCCAAGATGATGAACTGGCTTGGAACGCAGCGCTTTGATGACGACGCGGAACTCCAGGCGGGCGTGACTCACTGGCTGAAGAGTCAGGCGGCAGAATTTTACGACGAAGGTCTTTCAAAGCTTGTCCACCGCAATGATAAGTGCCTCAATGTGTTTAGTGACTAGGTGGAAAAGTAGTATGTCGGTCGCTCTTTCAGATGTATATAATAAAATGTATTTCTTGTACTTAGTTTTTTTTTTAATGCCAAAACGTTCCCTACTTTCTGAATAGCCCTCGTAATTAACTGGTACAAGACACCAGCACCGTGTAGTGCAGTCTCCGTGTGTGCCTTATTACTATTCCAATCTCTGTTTCTCGACGTAACAACGAAAAACACATGCAACCCTTTGATCTAGCATTTAATTTTTTTTTTTTTTTTTTTTTTTTTTTTTTTTTTTTTTTTTTTTTTTTTTGGCAGCTGCAAAAAAATGGCTCTGAGCACTATGGGACTTAACATCTGTGGTCATCAGTCCCCTAGAACTTAGAACTACTTAAACCTAACTAACCGAAGGACATCACACACATCCATGCCCGAGGCAGGATTCGAACCTGCGACCGTAGCAGTCCCGCGGTTCCGGACTGCGCGCCTAGAATTGGCAGCTGCAAATGCTATGAGTGGCACATACGGAAAGAAAGTGAATATGAATGGTGCAGCTGGATGCTAAATTAAGCTGTTTAAAAGGCCACAGCTCGCAATAATTCACCATCGTCCGCTGTTTAATTGCTGGGTAATGTAACTGTATAGTTTCACAATGCGCTTCGGTAAAAAGTGATTCTTCATTAAGCTTGTTTTGTTTCAAAATTTTGTAACTGTTTTTCCTTTTTTATTGACCTCAGTATCCACACTGCAGAGCATACAATGCAGTACATTGTTTTCGAACTTCGCTATTGAAGCCTGTGCTGTTTAACTGTTTTAACATTCACGTATAACGTGTTTACGTCTGGAATACGCAATTTGATGCTTTCAACGAAGTGAGGGGCAGTGTCGCAAACAATTCCCTCGTGATCGACAATGCATAATTAATCACAGTTCATAGTTAGCAATCTGATTTCGATACCTGTATAATTGGTTTTCTTTGCAGGCGTATCATTGTTCTGAGTCTGCTCTGGCAGTTTAGTCTCTCTCTACTTTTGCCTAAGTGCTACCTTCTCCAGTGATAGCATTAACTGCACTTTGACGGCAGTATTCCCACATCAGCTTTCGTCGTATCATAAAATGTGCTTCTATATGAACACATCAGAGCATGAGTTATCGATTCGCTTTTTATAGTTCTTTATTTTGGAAGCACTATAGCGGCAATATCAGAATGTTGGTTTTCATGACAATACATACGCTATTAAGACATGTGATCAGTTTCAAGGTTCACGTTCAGAAGAAGGAAGAAAGGATCAGAAAGAGACTTTTGAAATTTTTTATGTTATAGCTGTTACAGCGGAACAAAATCGAAATTCTCGGTGTGTTTGGCATAGACCTGTGCCATTAAGGGCAGGGACACGCCAATAGCTTTGAAGTACGACTAATAGAGAGCAGATTCGAAGAAGAACTGCACGTTACGTCACGTGTTCGTCTAATAACTGCGATGACGTCATGGAGACGTTGATTGATATAAATCTCAGACAGCACGTTTCGGAAAGAGCGATGCAACTTATTACTTCAACCCATGTACGTCTGTCGAAATGAACACGACAGAAGAACGTAACGAAATTCGAGCTAATTCCAAGTCTTATCGACAGTCGTTCTTACCTTGCCGCTCATCATTCGTGAATAGGACACGAAATGGATGTGGTGCCAGAAGTACACAACACACGACGTCAAATGCAGATGTCAAGCATCCAGGGAAGGAACGTCACTCATTTCACAACCTCCCACGCTTTTTTTTTTAAGTAAATCATGCCAAGGAGATTGCCATACTGATCAAGACAAAGTACTGTATCTGACCCAATCTGGCATAAATGATTTAGGCTTTTCGAGGTTTCTCTAAATATCTTCAGATAAGTCCCGTGAAATTTGCTTGAAAGGCATTATGGCAGATTCTACTCCATCGTATTAAAAATAACGGCTCTCCGAACCTGCTCAAGCACATGTGTTCAGTGAAAGTAGACACAATTAGTGATTGACCAAATACATTGAATTACCGGAATAATATGTGACAAACACCATTTCACCAGCGTTTAGCAGAAAATTAATGTTCCTAACTATTATTTCATCCGCGCGATAAGCTCCTAATCGACGAATAGTGGATGTTAAAAGCCCCATTAACGATTTTCAGAAATGTTATCACGCGTACAATTACACTTAAGTCCAAGTATATAAGAAATAAACTGCCTATCGTCGACTGCCGACAAGAACGTTCGACGCGGAATCTAACATATCTGGCGCTAAGGCCGCAAACACTACATGAAACAGACATCAGTCTTTAATACGTGAAAAACCCAGGCAACTCAATCTGTGTGCCTTATGGGTAATCGAACCAGAACCTTTAACGTCAGTCGGTCTTTCTCTCACTGACTGAGCTATTCCAGCATGGTCCACGACTTGTCTCAGTTTCATTTCTGCCAGTATCTCCTCCTAATTTCAAACTCCAAGATTTTAACATTTTATCGACGATGAGGTCATCTGAGACGGAGTGCAAGCTCAGGATGGGAACGTAAATCGCCCGCGCACTTTTCAAAGGAACTAACACAACATTTGCATTAACTTATTTCAAGAAAACAATGGAAAATTTATATTTGGATGGTCAGACAGATTTGAAACAACGTCCGCCTGAATGCGAGTCCACTATCTTACAACAGCACAGCCTCGCTCGAAAGAATAACAAAAGATAATTCTACTTTATCATGAAAGAAGCAGATATAAAAAGGGTAATATACAGAAAATAACGTCATTTAGACTTTTCTTTATTAGTGTCAGAAGCGACGGATTAAAAATTAAAAGAAAAATCAAAGCGTTTGTTTTAAGAACACACAGGTCCACTTACAGCGCTTATAATGGTTTATTAACAAAATATCACAGTTTAATTTTTATTTCATGAACTAGGAAGTTTTAAATTAATCTGCCCGTCTACAATTCGTACCCCCCCCCCCCCCCCCCCCCCCATGCACTCAGTCCGTGCTTCGTCCTATGCAGACGCCCAGTTTGTTCAGAATGCTTAAAATAACGGCTTATACTTTTCTTACCTGATGGTTAAAAGCCACCTCGGAGACGAAGTAGCCTCTGCATTGAAATTCCAGAATCATTTCTTCCGAACTCGAGAACACAGAACACCTTATACTGAGTGGTGACAAAACTGACGAGAACTCGCTGGCTATTGGCGCATGAACTCTACCGCTGGAAAATCGAAAATTCAGATCCTCTTCCTCCATAGGTGTGTAGATCCAACTCATATTTCATGAAATAATGATTAATTAAACTTACTGAATAACCCTGTACCTATCGCGAACAGCAGAGGGAAGTACAAGCAAAACAGAATATATTAGCAAGACTAGCTTAGCCCAGTTTCATAAATGTTGTTTCACAAAAATACCAGAAACGCTATTTATTAATACGGTCAGATAGAGGCGCAAAGGGCAAAATGAGAATCGTTGAAAGAAAAAGATAAATAAAACCGAAAAAACGAACAGACTTGAGGGCGTATGTTATTCGCGTGTGCCGCACAGAATGTGGAGGTGTAACGTAATGTCGTGTTACGTCTATCTTGGAAGCCGCTTAGAGCTGTAGGAATCAGTACATGATGCGTCACGTTCCTGACACAGGAGTGGGCGATAGCTCCCGCTGACTGGAGAGTGGCTGTCATGCGGTTAACGAATTTTCCAGTTAACCGCATCTGCATTGCTCGAGGCAGGTCGATCGTTCGTGGATAGTACCACCCCCTCCCACAGCCCTCATATTGGTGTCTTGTTACCATACGCTATTATGGCAGCAGTACAGTGTTTATAACATGGTAACGTTGAACATTGCCCTGTAGCCACTCCCCACCATTCACGTCCAATATACCGTAATCTGGTGAAAGCGGTAGTTAAAACTTAAAAATCTTTTTAATTTTTTTTTTTAAATTATGTCCGCCGCCGCACGGTTCCTCTCAGCTTGCACGGTCATTGCCGCTCCCATCATAAAAAAAATTAAAAAGATTTTTAAATTTTAACTACCGCTTTCACCAAATGATGGTATATTGAACGTGAATGGTGGGGAGTGGCTACAGGGCAATGTTAAACGTTACCATGTTATAAATAGCGTATATTGCCTGAGGATGCACTGATAAGTGGTGCGAAACCGGTCGCAGATTTAATAAAAATCATTGATACTTGGCTGTGGTTGCCGCGCGGGCATAGCCGAGCGGTGTAAGGCGCTGCAGTCATGGACTGTGCGGCTGGTCCCAGCGGAGGTTCGAGTCCACCCTCGGGCATGAGTGTGTGTGTTTGTCCTTAGGATAATTTAGGTTAAGTAGTGTGTAAGCTTAGGGACTGATGACCCTAGCAGTTATGTCCCACAACATTTCACACACATTTTTTTGGCTGTGGTTGCCCCCCTACAAAACAACATGTCAGCAGTACAGTGCACAACAAGATACGGACCATTACGACTCTCACGCGTCTCGCGTCGTGGATATGCTATTACTGGAACTATCGTACTTCGCTGATAACGTCTACAAGCTAACGTGCAGCTAGTCCTGTGGAGAGTCGTCAGTCGTCTAATAATACAGGGCGTACATAGATATGCTTGGTCTTACTCGTCGAAACGCATTTTTCCAAGTACCACTACTTTAATGACAAATAGGGTAATACCTGAAAATCTGGAGTTATGTCAACATTCAGTATGAAAGGATATCAATGATAAGATCATGAAGTATATATAGCCAAGGAATTCTGCTACCTTTAAAGCAAAATAGTACATGATGCTTCCTGGCCGATTAAAACTCTGAGCCGAACCGGGACCGACCTGGGATTTTTGCTTATCGCCGGCAAGCGCTCTACTGACTGAGCTATCCACTCACGTTTCACGAGCTGCCCTCACTGGTGGAACTGCCTACTGGTGGAACTGCCTAATTGCCCATAGTTTCCTTATGATTGTCGTCGATTTGGTTGCTGGCAACCAGTCGATAGTGCCAAAGAGGCCTAAAGCCTAATTTAGTTGACGTCCGGCGTTTGAAGTTGCGACGCTGACGCGTGACGCAGGGGTATGTCTACAGGCAGCCATTACAGATCTCCGCTCTCCGTGTTGTTAGAAAATATATTTAACCCTTTCACTACCAAGCTTTTTTTTCAGGGTGACAAACATTAATGTATGGTTTTTTAATTAATGTCATAGTCAAAAGTAAAAATACGAGAAAAACATATTTCCCGTCGTTTCGTTTTCCATAGCGGGGAGAGGTGGGACATTTGTGTCCCACTGGTATCTTGACGTGGGAACTGTACGTTCCACTGGTAACGAAATGAATGATCTTCCTCTATTTACATTTATCATCATCATCATCGTTTACAATATTTTAATGAATTTTGGTTTCTTGATATTTATACTTGTGATACATATTTTCAGCAAGCAATGGATCATATTTATGATTAGAAGTACTTGACATTCAGCTTAGTTATTTCGAAGGGCAAGCTCTTTATACTTATATGCAAGTTCCAGTGTCTCGTGTGACAGTCACATCGATCCTCCTACTTGTGATACAGTGCGAAGCAGTTTTTGCACAAAGATACTTGAAACATGGTGTACATCAAAAACATGCCACAAATTCCCGCTGGTTCTCTGATAAACTATCGTGGGATACATATGTTCCAATGGTAATGACAGGATTAAAAGTCCTACAGAAACTCACGCAAAATTCTGAAATTCTCTATAGCGTCTCGAAACAAATAAAAAAAATCTGCTATTAATTTTAATTAGGGCCAGAGTTACGCTTTTTTTTGTATGGGTGAAATTCTTTCGCCAGGTAAACAGCTTCACGATTACCATGTTATATCTCGAAACCCACACAACTCACTGAAATACCACAATGTACTTTCGTGTATTACCGAAAGATCTCGCTCAGCAACGTGTCTTTCCAATGCGTATTGCACTGCGTAGCTATTCAAACTTCGGAAAACGGCCTCTTTTCGCAATTTTTGTAAAATATTTAAGTCGGCACAAGTACGAAGTTTAATCAATCTCTCTCTCTCTCTCTCTCTGTGTGTGTGTAAAAAAACGTGAAATTCACATACGGTGTCTCTAAGAATGTCAAAGTTGTGTTCTTAATGTTAGTACGGGCCGGAGTTGCGTCTTTTATTTCTTGAATTTGGCGAAATTTTTGCCTCCTGAAAAGATTTCCACTCGAGAACCGGTAGTGGATGCGGCAACACAATGTCACCCGATAACAGTAGGTTGTCATTGGAGTACACACACACACACACACACACACACACACACACACACACACGCGCGCGCGCGCGGATGGAAGGGGGAGAGATTCCCTCTGCATACACACAGTCTGGACACAGTAAATTTTAATTCAACCTTTCAAACTATAAGCACAGGCGTTCACCAACATGGCGGTGACCGCGTGAGAATTTCCTTGGTTTGAAGGACACATGGAGCGCAGGATATCTTCCTCGAAGGTAGTCTGCGGTTTGGACCAGCTAGATAATGGCAAACTAGTACCGGGTGTTTCAAATTGAAAATCTGTGTTTTAAGGATTTGCAACATTACATTCAACTTACAATCGTAAATAATAAATCAAATTGAAGGGCAACTCAAACAGCTTTTCATACAAGTGTTCAATCCGAGCAACACTCATCATATGGCACATACCGGTAGACAAGTTCTTCCCAAACCTTGGTCAGTGTGTCTGGAGTAATTGTTGCAAGAACTGCTTCAGTCCTGTTTCTTAAGACAGATAAATCATAAGACAGGTAAATCAGCAAGTAGCGGAGGACATAAAAATGATCCTTTATCAACCCCCACAGGCAAAAACTGCATGGCATTGGATCAGTTGGACGCGAAGGCCATGCTAAACACGCTCTATCATCCGGCCCAGTCGGGTACAACTCCATTAACCAGTCGTGTTCTGAGTTATGCCAGTGAGGCTACGCCCCTCTTGGTGGTGTGGTTCAGCTTTTTCCAATTGAGGAAAGAGCCACAGTTCTAGCGCATCAAGATAAGAAATACCATTTACAGTTGCTTCGACGAAAAAGAAAGGCCCATAAACTTTTAGCCGGGATATGACACAAAAACATTCAATCTGGCGGAGGCATCTACACAATCATTTTTCCCTCGCTCTGTCTGTGAGCAGAGCAGGGGGAAGGAGGGTGACTTGCAGAGCTACAAGGTACCCTCGGCCATGCACGGTATGGTGGTTTGAGGACTATGTATACAGATGTAGAAGCAGGATTCGCGAAGTCAGTTTTCATCACAGTGGACCTCAAGATGGGCCTCATGCTGGTGAAAGTCTGTCCTTAAAGCCTCCCTCAATAATGGGAGTAGTGGCAGCGTAGGACGAAATCGATTATGGCGTTTACTATTCCAGACACGAAAGTCATCTACGCGATTCACGAGATCGTTAAGACAACTCGGTCGTCATCTGCCATACGCGTCGTCCTACGTGAGCGAAGTGTTGTGTACACGGCGCGGCGACTGTGCGAAATACCAAAGTCGCAAGTGGTTCAAATGGCTCTTAGCACCATGGGACTTCTGAGGTCATCAGTCCCCTAGAACTTAGAACTACTTAAACCTAACTAACCTAAGGATATCACATACATCCATGCCCGAGGCAGGATTCGAACTTGCGAGCGTAGCGGTAGCGCGGTTCCAGACTCTAGCGCCTAGAACAGCTCGCCCACCCCGGCCAGCTCGCAAGCGGTTGAATTGTCCTATGTGAGCGAACACGGGAGTGGGCATCAGGCGACGCGCGATCCGACGAAGTGGACGCCGTAAGTTGGTTTGTTATTTTCACGTGTTGTGGGATATGAGAAAAAAAATAACGGTTTAATACCGTGCCGTGAATGATTGGTATTACAAGTACGTGCACATAACACATTTACTAAGCAGTGTAATTTACATTATATAGGATTCAGATCACAACATACAACTGTGTGACTGCTCGCGATGCAGCATTATACCTCCTTTGTAAACTGTCTTTTTTTTAGATATATATTTCTATATGCATCTTGGAAAAATGTAACTTCAGCTTCATTTTACGATTCGAGGTCATGTATGATGATGTGTGATAAAGTTATGTCTTTCACGGTATGTACTGCATTTCTACTTGTTTCAATAGCTTTTTGCAAAATTTGAAATTTGTATGCTATAGAACCAAACAACGTTCTATCGTCATTTTTGCCTGAGATAACCGATAATTATGTTTAGCGTCACCTACAGTCATTATTCTTTCTGGAAAACGCCCCATTAAATACTCCTTTAGAGAAAGTGCTGCACCCCCTAAGGAAAACATACGGACACTTGATACTTATTCATACCAATCGAGAAAATCTCTTTACTATGCCTTTCCAAATTATTAGTTCCATTTCTTTGTCGTAGAGAATGCACGCATAGCATAGAGCAACCGCGTCGCGTTGCATCGCATCGCCTATTCGCGCTGTCCCGCGCCGCGTCCCATCAGGTCGTTCACGTGGGGCAAGGTGTTACACTGCGAGTTGCTACGGCCTGCAGGCTAAGAAACCCGTCAACTTGCTCCACTGTTGCCCCTCAAAAATTTTTCTCGCTCGTCTCAATCCGATAATTGCTTCCCTGGTATCATTTTGTAACTTTTATTTTTAACTGATGCTTCATCACAAGTGACATCTGATACGGAATATGAATGCCCTCATTAGTCCCGAGTACAGTGCTTAATATTAGTTTTCCTATTTGTCTCTAAATCTTAAATGTATTTCACTTAATCAGCCGAATTTCGGCTGCTCCGATTGTTATATTGTGGTACGGCCCTTCCTATTCGCCTGGAGCCCCATGATAAGCTCTGATTACGCAACAGTCATGGAAACAAGTATTCACACCGTTGTTCCTGTAGAATAACTTTACTTATTATAACTTAAGATCACAACGAGAGATGTTATTTGGTAACTAACACTATGTTTTTTTCATTAACTGTACATACAAAAGGATAACTAAATTAGCCTTCTGCAAAACCTAAATAAAAAGTCTGTACCATTCGGCGTCACACACCACGGAAAAAAGGATTCATACACTACTAGAAAGTAAACACAGAAACGATTAACGAACCGTATGCTGCAAGGAAAA
Source organism: Schistocerca serialis cubense (assembly GCF_023864345.2). Lineage (NCBI taxonomy): Eukaryota > Metazoa > Arthropoda > Insecta > Orthoptera > Acrididae > Schistocerca > Schistocerca serialis. Next base: position 359,822,224 of record NC_064643.1, read on the forward strand.
AATGGGTCGCAAAGCGAAGGTAACAGCTGTAACGGAAATACAAATAGTTACCTCCCAGTATGAAAAGGGAAAAGCATTTTTAGAAATAACATATTACTGGAAGAAGCCGGGCAACTGTGCAGTCCACAAAATCGAGATTCAGAGAAAGAAATATTCTCGCTGATAACGAACGAAAAGGTCAACCACCGAGAGCAAGGCAAAGAGAACGAAATCTGTTAATAAAGACGGTGAAAAAGGATCTTCAATTGATAGCTTCTGTGCACGTTACTGATCAGTTCGGGAAGAAAATCACACCACGGGCTGTTCACTATATGTTAAGTAGTACAGGTTATGGAACTAGGGAACTTGGAAGAAAATCAAACAAACAAGAAGAACAAGACGTAGAGACTTCACTTTGCCGAGAGCGTGTAAGCAAGAACACTAGTTTCTGGGCCAAGATACTGTTCACAGACGAAAATAAATTCTACATATCTGCAAACGATGCCAGAATTTTGGTGTGGAGACGATCAAATACTGAGCTGGAACCAATATGGATAGATTTCAGTATTTAAATATCCTAAAGAAAAATCTGCAAAAAAGTTTTGATAGCTTGGGTTTACGCACGGATTACTACTTTCAACAAGACAAGGAACCTAAGCAAATAGCGGAAATTGTTCGCCTGCGGTCGTTGCACCACTATCTCCAGGTTCTGAAGTTTCCAGCATAGAGCGCAGACCTTAATCCAATTGAACATCTTACGAGTACACTTGAAATAATGGTCAGAAAACATGAGATATGAAGTACGAGTGCTCTGAAACAATGTCTACAACAAGACTGGCAAAATATTACTTCAGAGACTACCAAAAAAACTGGTTCATTCTATGCCAAACAGGTTAGAACAAGTGATACATAGAAGAGAAATGCCTACAAATTATTAATATTTTCATTATATTTACGTGCATTGTAATTTTGTTTGTGTGTATGAATATTTGTTCCCTACTGTGTGAAGCCGGCTGGTACAGAATTTTTGTTCATGTTTTGCAGAAGGCGAATTTAGTTATCCTTTTATAAGTACAGATTAGGAAAGAAACCGCCTATTGCTGGTTTATCAAATAACATCTCTGGTCACGATCTTTAATTGTAATAAATAAAGTTATTCTACATAAACAACGGTGTACGAAAACTTTTTCCATGACTGTATCTTCATGTAGACTGCTTAATTCACGCCTATAATTAGAACCAAGTCATATTCTCCAGTGACCACATAGTACGGCATCACCTTCTTTCGATTGCACTTGTAAAGAGGAAGTTTGGAGAGGCACGGGAAGGAGGGGCGGGGGGGGGGGGGGGAGGGAGAAGCAGGTGGGGTGTACTACTGGTGCAGGAGCGGTTCGGCCCGCCGACTGTTGCTCTGAGTATGCGTCTCAGCTTGTCCCGCTGGGTGAGCGCGCGGCTGCGGCATGTGTGCTGCGTCTCCCCCCCTGAAGTACTGGTGGGGCGAGTCGGCAGCGGCCGGCGCTGGCTGTATGGCGGCCAAACGTGACTGCGTTGCCCGATGGCGCGCGCACTGCGCCGCGTCGTTATCTGGGGCCGGGCCGAAGCTAACGAGCTGACGCGCGTGCAGCCCATGAATCGCGCGTGCGTGACCAGAGTGCGACGCCGCGCTGCTACGCTCTTGATGACGTGTGCTGCTCTTCTCTTTCAACCGCTCCTAAAATACCCCGTCCAACAACTATCGCGGTACACACCGTCGGCTCCCGTTATCGCCACCATTCACCAGTCCGCAGAATAGAAGCCGTCTGTGGCAAACTCAGCAGTTACTCGTGGTGAAACGTCTTTTTCGGTATCTGCAATAGGGATGCAACCAAGTTACCCCTTTAAAAGCCAGAAGGTCGACACTTCCGACAGAAATTGCTCCGACAGTTTTGAAATAGAGGTGTACACTTAGTTGACATAAGTCGTGGGTTTGCGATACGCACATATACAGATGGCGGCAATATGTTGCACAAGGTAAAAAAAAGGACATTGCATTTATACTCAAGCGATTCATGTGAAACAGTTTCCGACGTGATAATGGCCGTACGAGGGAATTAATAGACTTTGAACACGGGAAGGTAGTTGGATCTAGGCGCAAATGACATTCCCTTTCGGAAATCGTTAGAGAATTCAGTGTTACGAGATGCCACAGTGCCATGAATACTAAATTTCAGGCATTATCTCTAACAACAGACAACGTTCTTAATGACCGAGGGCAGCGGCGCTTGCCGCACAACTGCCATTGCTAATTGACAAGCAACACTGCGTGGAATAACCACAGAAATCGATCTAGGACATATGACGAACGTACCCGTTAAGTCAAGTGTGCCGAAATATGGCATTAATGGGTTATGGCGGCAACAGACGACAGACGCGACTGCCTTTGTTAACAGCATGACATCGCCTGCAGCGGCCCTCCTGGTCTGGTGAGCATGTCGGGTGGACCCTGAACAACTGGAAAACCATGGCCAGATCAGATGAGCCCAAATTTCAATTGGTTTGAATTGGTAGGAGTTGATGGTAAGGTTCGAGAGTGGCGCAGACCCAGGTTGTCAATAAGGCATGTGCAAGCTAATGGTGGCTCCATAATGGTGTGAGCTGTGTTTAAATGGAATGGACTGGGTTCTCTGGTCCAGCTGAACCGACCGTTGACTGGAATTGGTTATGTTCGGCTACTTGGCGACCATTTGAAGCCATTCATGTACTTCATGTTCCCGAACAACGATGGAATTTTTGCGGATGACAATGCGTTATGTCACTGGGCCACAACTGTTCGCGGCTGGTTTGAAGAACATTCTCGACAGTTCGAGCGAATGATTTGGCGACCCAGATCGCTCGACATGACTCCCATCGAACATTCATGGGACATAATCGAGTGATCACTTCGTGCACCAAAACCTGCAGGATGCGTCCTCCAGACACTCCGGGATGATGATGGCATTGAAACACAGGATGACACGCGTAAAGCTGAAATACTAAACACCTTTTTCCAAAGCTGTTTCACAGAGGAAGACCGCACTGCAGTTCCTTCTCTAAATCCTCGCACAAACGAAAAAATGGCTGACATCGAAATGAGTGTCCAAGGAACAGAAAAGCAACTGGAATCACTCAACAGAGGAAAGCCCACTGGACCTGACGGGATACCAATTCGATTCTACACAGAGTACGCGAAAGAACTTGCCCCCCATCTAACAGCCGTGTACCGAAGTCTCTAGAGGAACGGAAGGTTCCAAATGATTGGAAAAGAGCACAGGTAGTCCCAGTCTTCAAGAAGGGTCGTCGAGCAGATGCGCAAAACTATAGGCCTATATCTCTGACGTCGATCTGTTGTAGAATTTTAGAACATGTTTTTTGCTCGAGTATCATGTCGTTTTTGGAAACCCAGAATCTACTATGTAGGAATCAACATGGATTCCGGAAACAGCGATCGTGTGAGACCCAACTCGCTTTATTTGTTCATGAGACCCAGAAAATATTAGATACAGGCTCCCAGGTAGATGCTATTTTTCTTGACTTCCGGAAGGTGTTCGATACAGTTCCGCACTGTCGCCTGATAAAGTAAGAGCCTACGGAATATCAGACCAGCTGTGTGGCTGGATTGAAGAGTTTTTAGCAAACAGAACACAGCATGTTGTTCTCAATGGAGAGACGTCTACAGACGTTAAAGTAACCTCTGGCATGCCACAGGGGAGTGTTATGGGACCATTGCTTTTCACAATATATATAAATGACCTAGTAGATAGTGTCGGAAGTTCCATGCGGCTTTTCGCGGATGATGCTGTAGTATACAGAGAAGTTGCAGCATTAGAAAATTGTAGCGAAATGCAGGAAGATCTGCAGCGGTTAGGCATTTGGTGCAGGGAGTGGCAACTGACCCTTAACATAGACAAATGTAATGTATTGCGAATACATAGAAAGAAGGATCCTTTATTGTATGATTATACGGTAGCGGAACGAACACTGGTAGCGGTTACTTCTGTAAAATATCTGGGAGTATGCATGCGAAACGATTTGAAGTGGAATGATCATATAAAATTAATTGTTGATAAGGCGGGTACCAGGTTGAGATTCATTGGGAGAGTCCTTAGAAAATGTAGTCCATCAACAAAGGAGGTGGCTTACAAAACACTCGTTCGACCTATACTTGAGTATTGCCCATCAGTGTGGGACCCGTACCAGATCGGGTTGACGGAGGAGATAGAGAAGATTCAAAGAAGAGCGGCGCGTTTCGTCACAGGGTTATTTGGTAACCGTGACAGCGTTACAGAGATGTTTAACAAACTCAAGTGGCAGACTCTGCAAGAGAGGCGCTCTGCATCGCGGTGTAGCTTGCTCGCCAGGTTTCGAGAGGGTGCGTTTCTGGATGAGGTATCGAATATATTGTTTCCCCCTACTCATACCTCCCGAGGAGATCACGAATGTAAAATTAGAGAGATTAGAGCGCGCACGGACGCTTTCAGACAGTCGTTCTTCCCGCGAACCATACGCGACTGGAACAGGAAAGGGAGGTAATGACAGTGGCACGTAAAGTGCCCTCCGCCACACACCGTTGGGTGGCTTGCGGAGTATAAATGTAGATGTAGTAGTAGATGTAGATGATTCTTTAGTAACACAATCACTAGATCCAAAGCTAAAACCGCTAAATATGTTTAAAATAACAAATTATAGGTATGCATAAACTACAGCTCACCGATCGACAGGACCATACCAAAATCCCAAACCTCTCGGTACAATTGTAAAATCGGTGGGAGGGCCGTTCGGTAATAGGTCTCAGAAGCTTACTGAATAGGATATTTGGATAAAGAACCGAAAATCACGTCACTACCGAGACTAACCTACTACACCGATCGATATGAACGATACTGAGTATGGCCCCTGAGCTGTTTCGGACCATCAAAAAGGAAAACCGCTATTTACAAGCCGCCTGGTGTATGTCCACTATGGAGAGAATTAGTGGAATTTCCTAAGAAAGAATTGTGCCTGATATGGGAGTGTGGCAACGGAAAACACCCCGAGAACAGCGTTCAGGTGACAGCTAAAAAACGCGAACAAAATTTTAAATTCAGTCTTTATGTGCTGTCTTCCACGTACTTCTCAGTCACTCTCCGTGTGAGACAGACTGCGTATAAGCTCTGCTGCTGAAGCTGAAGGGTAATCATAGTGAAAAGAAAAGTGATTTGGAATTACTTCACTGGTCACGAGAATACTGCCAATCATTAAACTCGCGAGAAAAACTCGACAAGAGAAGGTAAAACTATAAAAGGACGTTTAAAATATTTATACCTTGCCTCATATGAAGAGCGCCGAAAAATCGAATAGAAAAGAAAAGAAGTGTTGCTTCACTATCTTCGCCCTCATGAGCGCTACAGGAAAGTAAGAAATAGGTCACTTCGAAACAGGCTCTCAAAAGAAATCAAAAGAAACTGGCAAGTTGATTTCTGAAATAACTGCCTTTCAAGTGTTATCATTTCGTTCCGTCGACAGCCTCGGATTTCAAAGCTTAACGCATTTGTTATGCCACATTATCAGTCCCCTTTCTTATTTTCAGTTCATGAACATGCATCATACCCTATAATATTTATTACATAAGCAATTTACAACAAAACTAATTTGTTTATAGAAATAAACTGACAATTTTACACAGTGCTGCTGTTAATCACAACAATAGTTACGGGAATTTTAATATTGTACACTCTCCAGATGTGAGGTAGTGACTGTTATACTTATCAGTAATAATACTTGCTTAAGAGGCGGCCTGCTACACGGTTGTGGCGTGTGACATGCACGATTATATTACAGACAAGGATCCACAGTGCAATATATTTTTTAATTTTTTTTTAATGAACACCACAACCTGAGTGTAAACAATATTTTGATTTGAATTTCTTTCATCCTTCGCAAGTTACATCATCGTACTACTGTGATAGCTTCCGTGGAATGCTGTCTTCAGCCATTGCAGAATGACTGGACCTGAGAACCGAGTGCAAATGATTGTTGATCAAGTGAAAGTAGGTAGCCAGGGGCTGGCAACTGCAAGTCTCTACTATCTCTTCTGCTGACATTTAACCAGATTGAAGAAACACTTGTAAGGAAAGTCCCTTACATAAAGGTATTCTAACCCCATAGATCTAAAAACAGAGGAACGTTATCTCCGAGTGTCATTTGTAGAACTCTCGGGTCCCCATAAGTACATAGAGTGAGTGTCAACGTACGCTTTAGTATCTGAAAAGAACGGCGCTTTCGAACATGTATCTCCATCTGCAGAACGAAAAGTAGAATGATTGGCGACTAAGCCCAAGTCCGGATTTTCTTTTTGATTTATTGGCTTTCGGGATGTCCCCATACAGTCATCTCAATAATGCAATGTCCATTATGTCGATACGAGCATAAGGACAAAGCAACACCCAGCCCATGAGTGGCGAAATTCTCCGACTCGGCCGGGAATCGAACCAGGGCCTCTTTGGTTAGCAATCCGCCGCGCTAACCACGCAGCTACAGAAGAGATCAATCGCGTGTTGGGAATCGACCGCGTTCGTTTAAAGGAATTATTCCGCCATATGATTTAAGTGGTTTAGAGAAACTACAGAAAATCTAAATTTGGATGTGTGGAATGCGGGTCCAATCTTAACACTGCCCCACCTAGTTCGGTTATCTCACTTGGGACTTTTGACTATACTAGTGCCGTGTATAACGGATTCTGCACGAAGGTAAAGACTTGTGTCTTTAAAAAATGAAAGCAACTGTAAGGGCTACCAATGATTAAAAAAAATGCGTTTCAGGTTTGGTACCCACCCTCACAGAAAATGTTGATCTTCCAAGGTTAAAGAGTACCAAGCATTCTGCGATGTTTTCATCACTAAAATCACTCAAATAGCCATTTTGATCCTTTCGGATGCCGTCCACTGCACCGACCACGGCTAAACTGTACGTAACATACTGCATGAATAACTTTTATCAAAACTACATATCAATCAATAACTTTTTGACAGACGTAAAAATCAGGCTTCGTTGCGAAAGAGTACCTTGATTAAGAAGATGCTATCTATGCCAACTTTTGGATACCTTACATTAACACACCACTGCTCTATATTACTATAATGCCTTACTACTTTATCAAGATGTATAGCTTGGTATTTGAATATGCAGCCAGAATAGGCAAGAAAAACGAACACACACAAAACAGAATATACTGCCTTTGGACTGACAGGTCCAAAAGTTCTACGTTTTGGAAAATACATCTGTCGAATGCGTAACAGTTCTCTTTTTACTTCACATGCGTTTTGTTTCACCTGTGGCATCGATATTTGGGTATCCATGAAGTATTATCAATTTAATGTTAATATCAGTTAAAGCCATTACATTTTTTCTAATTAATAAATGTGTGATTATAACATAAGCTCTGCAACACTACAACAATAATATTTTATAAAAATAATGTATGTGAAAAAGTTTCACCAAAGTTTGAATGTGCTCAAAAATTCTAGACTGGCAGACGATAATATGTAACCATGCATACATATGTTAAACATAAGCAGATAAAAAAATTGAGTGAATAAAAAAAATATTGCAAACAATTTAAATACGCAAGGAGAAAAAGTTGTCGTAACAGTGACGAAACTAATTTCTCTAGAATGAAGAAAAAACGAAACTGTATGTTGTACAAGGAGAGGAAAAAGTTGGGAGTACAACTCCGACTTTTCCAGATGATAGTACACAAGAAATGTCTTCAAGCGTGCTGAAAGGATCTGTCAATAACGCTACGAAACGTCACTAAATGGAATGAGCACGTAAGGCTAGACATTGAGAAGGGGAATGGCAGGCTACATTGATTTTGGAGAGTTTTGAGAAAGTGTAATGCACCTACAAAAGAGACCGCCACACGCCTGTGTGACCCATTCTTAAGAACTGCACCGGTGTTTGATATACCCGCCAGATCAGGTTAACGGAAGCAGAGATCCAGTATCTGCGACAGGCCGCAGAACGATTTTGCTGCCTGCAACAAGCTTCTCGCATAAAGCCTCGTAAACAGGGATACGGACAGTTGCTTTTCCCTCGCTTCACCTGAGAGGTGGAACTTTAACTGCTATGTGGCCGATTGACCGTGGGGTACATTATCCTGAGGAATTGTCATGGATACCGAAATGTACGTAATGTAAAAGTCCTAAAACATAACGATCTTTTCGTCTGGCGAACATTTTATTAATGCATGTGTAAATCTCCACTATTTTCACCAGTATCACGGCCCTAGTGTCTCGCTGCATGTGGTCGAGATGATGATGTTCCTGTACCACTCCATCTCATTGCGAGCCTGCACTGGTTCGAAAACTAGTTAATGGTGTAACAAATCGTAGCAGATTCAAAAAGCAAGTAGCTGCATATCACACCTACATAAGCTACCAATTTAAAGTACAGCTGCAATTAATCATTCATAACGAATACAATGAATTTGCGTTGACCTATGCTACCGTGAAAGCAGAAATCGCGCTCAGTGGTAGACTTATCACATGGGGAAATTCAGAGCATGAAGTACAAAACAGTAACACAGCAGACAACAATGGCTACCCCACACAATAGCGTCAGCTATGTAACATTTACTGCAACCGAAAAGGAATCACTATTGGCCAAAGCCTTCAGACTTCTATCCATCCAGGTCTAGGGAGCCTGTCGGACAACTTACAGTGAACACACTGTATAGATGTACAGTAATAGATTCATTAACTGTGCCCCCCCCCTCAGCCTCCCCTCCCTTGGTGTAAGGCGTGTTTCTGTATCTGGGTTTTTGTCTCCTAACGCTGGAGACATGCTCAGCTGACTACATCTTTATAGCCTCTGATGATGTCTCCAGCATTACGAAAGGAAATAGAAACAAGCCTATACCATGGTCTAAAGTCCATTAAGTCGAAATAACCACGGAAAGTCTGCACTGTATTCTTTGGAACGTTCCGACAAAAAAATCCTGGACATCAGCTGCGAATTTTATATTGTGTTGCGTATGTATCGACATGAAGTTGGAATAAAAAACTGCAAATAAGGTACCAAATACATAATATCCGCTTCCCACACTTGATTAACAGAACTAAGGGTGTGTTACATGCGTAGAACTAAGGAAGAAATAACTCTGAAAGGAGTGCTGTTCTAGGAATGTCAGCATCATAAGGCTTAACGCCTGTCGCAGCTGGCAGTTACAGTGCGTTCGTTCCAAGACCGTGTTGACCTAGGGTAGCGTCAAGCGAGCGGGCGCCTCGTGTGCATCACTATTGCAGGCGCAGACTATTTTGGTGGTTGCCACGGCGACGTGTCCACCGCGATCGACTGGTCACAGCGCGGTGCGGCGCCGCTACTCGCTGAATAAGCCATTGCAGACTGTCCGTCACTTCGCTATTTCCGCACCGACAACCGCAGCACCTGGTCGCCAGAGCAGACACCGGCGCTATCGGGCTGACCTCTTGACCTCTGCAACGTTTTACCGTATAATTCGCTACGTTAAACTTGCATCTCGTTTCAGCATGGCTGCCTCAATTAATGCCTGGAAGGAACAGAATTTCACATCGTACATCAGTATTAAAGTAAAAGAAAGCTTCTTTGTAACTATCCTATTCCGTACTAGACGCTGCCAACCCACGCTAGTAGGGCGTCTGTCAATCCCCACATCACTACCGGAATTTGATCGTCAAGGGCAGGAGAAACGCTCACAAACAGCTGCTGATCACCAGGCTATGCTCTGAAGTCCTGTGTTAAATCATAAACCTCTACGCAGCCGCCATGGTGTGAGAGCAGTGACATTATCGGTAACTCTACACTTTCTATCCCCTTGGTGTTTTTTGAGAGTAGGATATGCGCCAGGACAGTTTCTTTCACTTTCATGATCACAGATGTTTACATTGAATACCTACACACACTTTAACAACCACTGTGAAGAGCATGGACGACGGCGCTTCACAAGAGTTTAGCGTTTCTTCGCCTTTCATCCGCGTCTGGAGAGCGAGAATCATGACTTCTTAACGGCTTTTGCGAACTCTGTAATTAGCCTAACCCTGGTTTTGCTCTCCCTACAGGTGCGATACGTAGGGACAACTGGGGCGGTAGTATATTGGTGCATTCTTCACTTAATGCTGGTTCTTGAAACTTGTAAGAAGGCTTTCGCGGGATAGGTTGGTGTAACATGGTGAACCTACGGAATGACCACTTAGGCGGACAAGAGATGTTCATGGAAACTGAAAACACAGTTTAGGTAGTTATTAAGTGCGGAGTACCCCACTGTGTGCGTCCTGGTTTGATGTATGTGCAGATGGATGCAACAGGAAGTCATCGCAGCATATACCGGTAGACAAGGCGTGACGGCGAATGCCCGTCTCGACCTGCGGTGGAGGTCCGCTAACACTTTGGCGTCGCAGCTTGGCAGTGCCTTGTAAGTCATGGAGAAAAGGGCGCGGAAAGGAATGTAAACGCCCGAACAAATGAAGAATACAGGAGAACTGTCATGTGAGCACCCCACGTGAAACCAGTACAGTAATGCATGTTGTGGCTTAGTCTGAGCTACATGCTGAGAGAGCTCTGTTCACACACTACTGCAAAGGCATTTATAATACAGAACAGTTGTCGCAAAAATGCCTACTTCATTTAGATGCTTGAACACATCGGAGCTGTATTTCAGCACCTGCCCCAGTACAAAAGGTGAAGTCTCACGTCACAGCAGCTCCACTACAGAAAGTAACTTCAAAAACGGCAACCGGAAGATAATTATGAGGTAAAAGTGGCACGTACATCAACCAAACCATCCACCCGTAACAAAACTATACTTGACATTTTTCCACAATCGTACGTCAGTTCAGGGTTTTGTGACTTTCAATGAATCTCCCGTGGGACGTACAAACCTGGCCCCTTCGTGCTGCCCTTCTTTGTGTATGTTCAACATATCCCGTCAATCCTAACTAGTATGGGTCACACGAATGTTTTGTAAACAACCCTCTTGTAGACTAATCATATTTTCACAGTATCTTACCAATGACCTGAAGTCTGTCTTCTCCTTATCTACAACTGGCCCTATGTGATCATTCCATTTCGTATCCCCAGACAGTTTTACACTTGGGTATTTTTGTATGTGCTGTCTGATTACAGGGTCTCACTGATATTGTAGGCATAAGATACCGTGAGAATGAGTTTTTAGATCTGAACGTTTTCACAGCAAGTTGCTAATCTAGTTGGCACTTTAAAATTTTATCAAGACTGGCTGCATGTTTGTGCAACTTTTTTTTCAGGTAATGCTTCATTCTAGATAAATGCGTAATCCACATGAAGTGCGAGGTTACTATTAAAGTTATCTGTCAGGTCATTAATACACAAAATGAGCAGTAAGGGTCCGAAAACACTTACCCTGGGCACACCTGAAGTTACTTCTTGTATGTAGATGACTCGCCAACCAAGACAACAGAACACTGCATTACAGTAGTGCAAATAAGTACTAATGAAAGTCACCTACACGATATAAACACAAATTTTAGCACACAACGCTGAGGAAAAGCTCTGCACCATTCAATTAACGCGGACAGGGATCGGATCTACCCTATAAAGCTACGTGAGCCGTGCCTGGTGGGAGAATGGTGGACTGATAGGCTAAGAGTGGAACGTACAGTATTCATATCCTGGAACGACTCAACGGGCCACAACAATCACTTTTGACTTGAAGAGCGTAAGTTAAATGGAATACTGGGAAGTACAGAACTCAGAAGCATGCGATATTTCCACTAACAGCATCAATAATTTGAAACAGATCGTACCTCTCTCAACGGTCGCGCAATTTCTGTCACGAACATCAGCGATACAGACTTTCACTAATTTTATCTGAACATGCGAGCGAACATTTAATACAACCGAGGTGTATTGACAAGAGTACGATTCACGGGTGGAGAGTGGTGTGCTGTGACGTGGTTGGCGCCGTTAGCAAAGTAAGGAGACGCTAGGTGGCGGATTTTATTGGCTGCGGCGGCTCGCTATTACAGGGTGGTCGAGGTGGGGGGCGAGGAAGGAGGGGAGACGGCGCCGCGGCCGTTAAGCCGCTGCAAAGCCGGCGATGGCTGGGATTACGGCGGACTCGCAGTGCCGTGACGCGCGCCTCGGAGCCGGGCTATCTCCCGCAAACTTCGCCCCCACAGACATCTCATCTCCGTGCTGCGAAACAGACCCACACAGCGGCCACGTAGTCACCCAATTCCGCACGATCCAGGTCGTGATAATAGCTTTTAATGATTTCTGCGGCTGCCGTTTCAAATCTGAGGCGAAGGCAACCTCGTGTACGTGAGGGGACTATCTATATTATGTTGTTGTTGTCTTCAATCAGAAGACTGGTTTGATGCTGATGCAACTCTCCATGCTACTATATCCAGTGCGAGCCTCCATCTCCGAATAACTGCTGCAATCTACATCCTTCTGAATCTGCTTACTCCATTCATTTCTTTGTCCCCCCTCTACGGTTTTTACCCTCCCCCCCCCCCCCCCCACACACACACACACACTTGCCTACACCACTAAACTGGTGATCCCTTTACAACTCAGAATGTGTCCTATCAATCGATCCCTCCCTTTGGTCACGCTGCGCCACAAATTTGCACCCCCCCCTCCCCCCAACCATTCTATTCAATACCACCTCATAAGTTACGTGATTTACCCACTTAGTCTTCTAAGTTCTTCTATAGCACCTAATTTCGAAAGTTTCTATTCTCGTTTTGTCTAAACTGTTTACCGTCCATGTTTCACTTCCATACATACATGGCTACACTCCACACAAATACCTTCAGAAATGACTTCCTAACACATAAATCTATATTCGATGTTAACAAATATCTCTTCTCCAGAAATGCTTTTCTTGCCGTTGCTAGTCGACCTCTTATATCCTTTCTACGTCGAGGATCAGTTATTTTGCTGCCCAAATAGCAGAACTCATATACTCCTTTCAGTGTCTCGTTTCCTAATCTAATTCCTTAGCATCACCGGATTTAATTCGACTACATTCTATTATCCTGATCGTATATCCTCCTTTCAAGACACTGTCTACTCCATTCAAATGATCTTCCAAGTCCAATGTTGTCTCTGACACAATTACAATGTCATCGACAAACCTCGAGAGTTTTTTTATTTCTTCAAGCTGGATTTTAATTTCTTACTCCTAATTTTTGTTTTGTTTCGTTTACGGCTTGCTCAATGTACAGACTGAATAACATCGGGAATAGGCCAAAGCTATCAGTAGTTCTGATGGAACATCGTCTACCGCCGGGGCCTTGTTTCGACGTAGATCGTTCAGAGCTCTGGAAAATTCTTCTCGCAGTATCGTATCACGTATCTTATCTTCATCTCCCTTGTGCGTACCCTCTATACATTCCTTCCACCTTTCAGCTTTCCCTTCTCTGCCTGGGATGATTTTCCATCTTATCTCTTGACATTCATACAGGCGGTTCTCTTTTCCCCAAAAGCTTTTCTGTAGACGGTATCTACCTTTCCCCTAGTGAAATATGCTTCTAAATTCTTACATTTGTCCTCTAGCCGTTCCTGCTTAGCCATTTTGCAGTTCCTATCAATATCATTTTTTAAACGTCTGTATTCCCTCTGGCCTGCTTTATTTGCTGCAATTTTGTATTTTCTTCTTTCATCAATTAAATTCAATATCGGTTGTGTTATTCAAGGATTTGTACGGGTCTTGTCTTTTTACCTATTTGATCCTCTGCTGCTTTCACTGTTGCACCTCTTAAAGTTACCCATTCTTCTTCTACTGCGCTCCTTTCCCCCGTTCTAGTGAACCGCTGTATAATGCTCCATCTGAGGCTTTCAACAACCTCTAGTTCTTTCAAGTTGTCCAGGTCCCAGCTGCCTAATCTCCCACCTTTCCGCAATTTCTCCAATTCTAATCTACAGTATGTATAAAAAGTACATTGGAATGGCACATCTACTCCGTTCATTGCCTTCTTGGTGTAGCGGCTAGTGTTGTTAGCTGACGTAGACTTTCTGGGTTTGATTTCGGGTAATCGCCGCAACTTTTTTATGGTGCCGAAGTCTAGTAGTGGCCAAACCATGCGCCCCCTCTTTCGAGGAATTTCGGCGTACTAATCGGTCAATTGAATATAGCTGCTGTTAAATGCTTTGTACATTATGTTTCCATTTTTGAAGAAAAAAAAAAAGAAAAAAAAACGCCAACAAGCAGGATCCGTGACACCCGCTGGAACTGTTAGAACACTAAAAGATAATGAAGTTCGTGTACTTTAGTGTCACATTTGACGACAGCATGTTTAGGCCTAAACCGTTAATAACCATTAGTACAGCATGATCTACACGGTTTACTTTATCAGTAGTTTAAACAAGTTCACGTTTGTCTGCTGCGACAAAATTCCTCTTTTCGGTAGGGGAAATTTTGTTTACACGTATCAGACCCTCAATCTAAATGTATTAGATATTTCGATGAATTAGTGATTTTGATTTGTTGTAGATGTACTTGAGAACGGAGGAAGGCAATCTCTCTCACTGAGAGGAAAGTCCCGAGCGACCGGAATAAAGCCCACGTGACTCGCCGTCTTATATAGACGGCCACAAGAAAAGATTCGCAAAACTAAACATCAATTTCCTTAATGTCTGTCTGCAGCAGAATTCTTCGGCACATACTTATATCGAAAATATTAAATTTCTTTAAGAGAAACAAGTTTCTATCCACAAATGAACACGCATCCAGGACGCATCGTTCGTGCGAAACTCGGCCTTTTCTCGCACGATGTTCTGCGAACCATGGATGACGGGAAACCGACAGATTCCATATTGTTAAGATTTTCAGAAAATGTTTGACACAATGCCACACTGCAGACTGTTGACAAAAGTCTGGGCATACAGAATATGTTCTCAAACATGTGATTGTTTCGAGGCTTCTTTACGTAATGGTGTCCAGTACGCTCTCCTGGACGGCAAAATATGACCAGCAGTGCTCCAGAGAAGTGTACACGGTAACGTGAACAGAATTCCTATTTGCTCTGATGAATGGCAGCTTTCTTTAAAAACAAAAATTAACGAACAACAATTTTGTAATGTTTGAATGCTGTAATAGCAGTTTGCTCTTTGATACAGTCATGTCGATTAAATACCAAGGCCTAGCACTGCAAAGCGATATGAAATGTAATTAGCACCTGAGCTCGGTTGTAGGGAATTCGAAATGGTAGACTTGGGTTTATTGGGAGAATTTTAAGGAAGTGTAGCATATCTGTAAAGGAGACGGTGTGCAGAACACTAGTGTGGCTCATTCTTGATTACTGTTCGAGTGTGTGGGAACCCCATCAGATCGCATCCAATGAAACACCGAAGCAATTGAGGCGTGCTGCTTTGTGTGTTGCCGGTACGTTCGATCAGCAAGCGAGTAGTACGGAAGGGCTACGCGAACTGAATTGAGAATATTTGGACAGAATAGTCTTTTCGGGAAACACTATCAAGAACTTTTAGAGAATCAGCATTTGCGACAGACTGCATAATGATATTACTGCCACCAAAATACACCTCCCGTAAGGACCACGAAGACTACATTCCAGAAATGAGGTCTCGTACGGAATGATATAGACAGTAGTCTTTCCCTCGTCTCATTTGTGAATCGAACAGGAAAGGGAATGACTAGCTGTGGTACCAGCTACCCTCTGCCATGCATCGTATGGTGGCTTGCGTATGTGTGTAGATGTAGGTGTGGGAATAGCAGCAATGGGGGAACTTGGTTAATTTTATCCATCGCTGTCAGTGTTTCTTCCGTGACTGTATTACTTTCGTGAAATCAACAATTGCATTCAAATAAAATCTCGCTTGTGACTGAAGATAGTTATTCTTTATTTTACGAACTTAGTCCGCGATGAAATGTCGCTTATCCTGTCAAATGGGATATGTATGAAATGAATTAAATGCACTTAACTTTTGGAAGTATTTGTGGAAAAGTTAGTAAAAATGTTTGCGTCAAGCCTGTGAGCTTACTGAAGCAGTCAAAGCGACTGCTCGCAATAAGTAAGAAATCTCAATTTGAGTCCAGATATGGCACAATTTTTTAATTGTTACTGTGAGTTCACAAGCTTGCTATGTATGTAGTTTTCTTGACATACGTACCACAATTTCCCAAAATTCTGGCAAGAAATGAAAACTTTCCGACCACCTCTCCGACTTCCGATTTTCGCTACTTTTTAATATCGTTTTCTATTGACGATATCCCTACATACGTAAAAAAGTTCCTATAGTTTAACACTGAAGCTGTAACCTGATACCATGGGGTAATTTTTCTCGTTTATGTTAAATTTTGGTTACACAACAAATTTATAGATTGTCAGTTCAATGAAATAGCTAGGGGTTGCAATTACGACGAATTTAAATTGCAACCACAAGATAGAAAATGTCGTGGGAAAGAAGACCAAAGCCTGCGTTTAATTAGCAGTACACTTACACAACACAACATATCTACTACAGAGGGCGAACACTACACTTGCCCGTCCTCTTCTGGAGCTCTGCTGTGCGACAGAAGAGGACTGGCGGAGGACGTAGAAAAGTTCAGCGAAGAGCAGCTCGTTTCGTATTATCGCAAAATAGGGAAGTGTGTGTCACGGGGATGGTGTAGAAATTAGGGCTCGGAAAGATTCAGATGTTCATTTCTCCCACGTGCTATTCGAGTCGTAGTGAACCCTCTGCCAAACATTCAAGTGTGAACTGTGAATTAACCATGCACATTTAGATGCGTGTATCACAGCATTGATCAATATGGAAGGACAGCTGCCATTCAGTTGAGCTGTCGTTCTGCATTTGCTCACGGTCATTCAGCGTTGCTATTTCCACGTGGAACAAAAAACATCGTTAGTGAACAATTTAAGAGTGCTGCTTCTCTACGTCTCAAGTCATTTATACTTTCTGAGAGCAATGGTGGCTCTCGTTTGTTTCAAGGTTGCATACCCGATGTTATTTTAGTCTGTAGTTTCCACGAGCATGTTGACGACTGGAGTGCAGTGCAGAGAGAGTTGAAGTACCCACAGCACAACCGCAGCAAACGAGACCACAAATGTGTCGTGCTTGAACCCAGCGTAGTGGAATATGAATGATACATGAAGGAGGTTTCATTATGACCACACAGAAGAACGTAATCGTTCTAGTGGTATGAGGAGGAAAGTAATCGCCCGCGTTAGGATTTCAGTATGGAGTCTGCGTTTTGTGACTGTAGCACTTCTTGCAGCGCCACTTATGGCAAGTCTTATACAGCATGGAAGACTGCATAACCTTTCTACGGTGAACATGAGGCTGTAGTTGTCTTAACATTTGTGGACTTCATATTTTGCGCTTAGGATGTGAACGAAATGAGGTCAGTTCCAGATTTGGTGACCGGAGATCTTGCTACCCAAACAAACTAAAGAATTCAAAGTCTTGGTCAAATTTTTATTTGTTTAGGCAGCTATGCACGTCAACTGTCAGACGCGTGAAGATAGACGTCAACTACCCAGAGGAAACACAAAAACTACTGTTTCATACGGAATTAATGTGGAATTATAGATTACGAGAAAGCATAAACCTGTTCATCCGATACATTTTATGAAGTCTTTATGGAAACATGAGGACACTCCGAGCACTTAATAGATGTTATTAAAAGCCTGTCTCAAAAAACAAAAATCGTAATATCTGCGGGTAGAGAGAAGACTGGAAAGAAACTGAATAAATATTAGATGATGCGTGGCACAACACACTACTGGTCGACAATATAAACAGCGAAACTGACACGCAAGCCCCTGAACTTGAGTTACACAGAGAAATCGCATCTGGTGTTTCTTTTCCTATCTACGAGGGTTGGAACTTTAATAGTGGCAACTAAACTCAGGCTCATAAATTAAGGATAATTGCAGAATGTGGTGCCACACAACATGGTAGTACACAGAACTGGCGCTAATAGCACAGGCACACAGGGAACACCCACGACACAGACCTGTAAGTCCACGGTATTGGTGATAAGTTGACAAAACCGTCTCGAAACACATGTGCTACAAAAAGCCACTGTCTCCTGCGCATGTACCCCGACATCAATTTGGGATATGATCACCATGCACACGTACACAGGCCGCACAACGGGTTGGCATACTCTGGATCAGGCGGTGGAGCAGCCGCTGGGGTATAGCCTCCCATTCTTGCACTAGTGCCTGTCGGAGCTCCTGAAGTGTCCTAGGCGTTTGAAGACGTGCAGCGGTATGTCGACCGAGAGCATCCCACACGTGCTCGATGGTGTTTAGGTCTGGAGAACAGGCAGGCCACTCCATTCGCCTTATATCTTGTTTCAAGGTACTCCTCCACGATGGCAACTCCACCATCAAACCATACAGGTCCCTTTCAAGAACATTAAGGGGTGGTATCTGGTTCCTGGTTCACGCCAGATGAAAATCCGGCGAGAATCACTGTTCAGACTATACCTGGACTCGTCCGTGAACATAACCTGGGATCATTGTTCCAATGACCATGTACTGTGTTCTTGACACCAGGCTTTACGGGCTCTCCTGTGACCAGGGGTCAGTGGAATGCACCTTGCAGGTCTCCAGGAGAATAAACCATGTCTGTTCAGTCGTCTGTAGACTATGTATCTGGAGACAACTGTCCCAGTGGCTGCGGTAGGGTCCCGAGCAAGGCTACCTGCAGTACTCTGTGGCCGTCTGCGGGCACTGATGGCGAGATACCGGTATTCTCGTGGTGTTGTACACTGTTGACGTCCCGTACTGTAGCGCCTAGACACGTTTCCTGGCTGCTGGAATCGTTGCCATAATCTTATCACACTTTGTGTTATGACCTGCTGTGTTTGACCAGCCTCCAGTCGCCCTGGTATTCTAACCCCTCATAACGTCATCAATATGTGTTCTTTGAGCCATTTTCAACACACAGGCACCATTACCACGTCTGAAAACGTCTGCACACTTACTCGCTGCACCGTACTCTGACATGCACCAACACACCTCTGCGTATGTGGACTGCTGCCAGCGCCACCGTGCGACGATCGCAGGTCAAATACACCGCATGGTCATACCCCGAAGAGATTTAAACCTGCAAACCGCCCACCAGATAGTTGTTTCACAATGTATCAGCATTATCCTTAATTCATGACCATGAGTGTAGTCATAGGACCATATACGACTTGATACACACTGAAATGAAGTTTACGAAATGGACCGAAGGTTGCATTATGGGGGATCAGGTAAGAAATGAAGACAACAAAGGTGAATTTAGAATTTATTCAGATAATGAACATTCGTTATGATGCGAGAAGAAAACAGAATTAGTACTGAACTACAAAACACAAGAAAAACGAGTGCTCGGAATACCACGAGAGAAATGTCTAGACAGAGTCCTGAACGGGTAGAGATCGCGAAGTAGTACAGCAGCGCACAGGCATCTTTCCGCACTCCATACGCCAATGGGACGGGAACATACTCAAATACGTAGTACAGTGTGTGGCAACCTCTGCTATGCACCTAACAGTGGTTTGCAAAGCTTGTGTGGAGACTGTATAGCTGCATGCAGTTTGTGACACAGAAAGAATTTTTTAATCAGAATCAAGGTAGCGCCCACAGTAGATCACAGGGAAAGCGGGCACGGGCGCAGTATTTTAATGGTTCAAATAGCCACGACACGGACAGAATCCATCAGCGTGCAAGCAGTCGGTCGGCTGACAACTAGCGGTCGAGCTGCCAAGCTGTCGGACCCCACAGTGGGTCCAGCAACGGCACGCGTCGTCCTCATTAGGCTCGACTGATTGGCACGTTAATTAGTCACAGTGACTTTAATCGGAAACAGCGAGTCTGCTGCCGGAAAAAAATTGGAACTCTGAAATATTTAAACGCACAATAGAGAACATGTAACCGGAACAGGGAAAGAGGGGGAAAAATATTAGGAGGTTCGTGTCCATATCTTTCGTTTTTTGACCATTTCACAGTTCGTGTGCTACCTCAAAGCTCTAAATCACATAGTTCAACGGAATAATTTAACATTAGAACGGGTTCAACATAATTTGTTTAGCACACTTACCAGCCGGAGTGTGATTTTTTAGGCGGTTTTACACAGTCGTTTACGCAAATGCCTTGCTATTTTCCACCTCCCGATTAGGAAAATACGATACACAAACAGTTAAAATAGATGACACACAAAACCAAGTTTACACGATTCACACACGGAGGTGACGTCCTACCCATGCGTTAACAGATGACTGCGGCGATAGGAACGGATAGTCGGCCGTGGATAAAATAAATTTCTCAATCAAATCATGAACTACAGTTGACCTGTTATTGTGGGGTAAACGATAGGAAAGAAAGATCTGAACGAGTTATATCCGACAGACAGGTGCTACAGTAACGGTCCATACAAGAGTTGTCAAATATCGTTTTTAAACTGTGTCATCTACTCACTTTGTTCAGCTGTCCTGTTTTTAATATCCGTGACCTTTATGGAATGCGTAGAATCGACTGTCGCAAAGAACGACCACAACTAGGCCTCCACACTGCCCTGTTGCTTTCTCATCGATGGGTACAAACACAGACCCCAAAGTCCAACATTACCATATAAATCGAAAACACACACAGCACTTGTCGAGCAAGTCATCGACTTAAGTGTCTTATACACTTGAAGAGAGATTCTAACACGTTCCACGCCTTCATTTATTGCCCCAGAAATAAATTAAAAGTATCTCCAAACACCGGTTTCAACCAAAGTTTTGACGAGGTTTCCCTCTACTTCAGTACCATCTCGCTTAGTATTTGGCTGCAAACACCTGGAATATACAAATGGACAAATTTAGAACGGTCTGCTCGACCCTCGCAAGAGACAATGAAACATATTAAAAAAAATTACGACTGCTCTCGTCATACAGGCAGCTTGTATCAACCCCTGTCTGCAGATCTACAACAGTGCAATCGCCGCTATTGCTGGAACCTTTGCGGTAATGCTGGGACTTATTATTCACCGTACAGGTCCTGCCGGAAGTGTCTTCACTGTCTGCGTACTGTGCTTAGTTTCTCGACTGTCATATACTCTTTCTTATACCAACTGCACAAACAAGGGGTATTTGCTACATTCGCATTTCACAGTACTTTTGCTTCATGAACGTTTGCTTCATGAGCGAACACCAAATGGGGTCTCATTCTAGCGAGGGTATGGGCTGCAAATGGGGGAAATACACTGACATAAGCGACATCGATAAGTGCAGATTGTTACGGCCCGGCGCTTGCGAAAGAGTATCTTGGAATCGGCGAAGCTGATCGACTGTTCGAATGCTACTGTCGTGAGCATCTATGAAATGCGGTTGAAGAATGGTGAAACCACTAGCAGCGACAAGCCGTTGGACGTACATGTCTGACCACAGACCAAATGGGTTGGAGACTTGCACGCTCTGTGAAGCAGGATAGTTGTCTATATCTGGCACATCTGACGCCCGTGCAAGCGCAACTGTTTCGGATCACACCGTTGAAATGTGACTCCGCAGACGACTATTCCCACTTATTACACAACATCAGCAACAATCACTGCAATACGTAAGAGACCAACAAGACTGAACTGTAGATCAACGGAAACGTGTGTAACACAATGTAGATTGTCATACCTAGATAAGCCGTCATCCAGACGGACCGATGAAGGTCAATGGGGGTAGGATTATGCTACGGGGGACATTCACGTGGGATGCCATTAGACTTGCGGTAGTAATCAAAGGCACCACGATAGTTGTGGACTACAGCAACTTTATTGCGGACCATCTGCATTCCTGCATACTTGATGTGTCACAAGGCCAGAACTGCGCTACAGTGGCTTGAGGAGCACGAACTCGCATTGATGTCTTTGGTCATTACATTTGCCTTATACATCCAGGACGCTGACGCGCGCCAACTTTGTGCCAACACATCACCCACATGTACGAGTAACTTGGGTGACCTGTGCGTAGAAATTTGGTGCTAACCTCTTGCGGGTATCAAAGACTTGTCATTTCCATGCCACCCTGAATCGCTGCGTTCCAAAGGTGGGCCAACACAGAATTAAGTAGGTATTAAATTGAAGCTTCGGCATATAAAATACAAAAAGCCAGATGACGAGGACTTCTTTCAGCACTGCAATCTGGCGGAAAAGTAAGAAGTTATTAATCGTGTAATTTAATGGGAGAGCACTTCTCTGTGAGATCTGTGAATTAGTTGCGGTGTTACCAGCATTCGGTCAAGAAATTCAGCGGCAGTTTACTGATTTATGATTTCTCTTATCAGTGGCTATTGAATAGTTTGTTTTGAATAGCAAGAATGTAGAGCGAGATATGAAGTACACTTTTTGCAGCCAAACGATTGCAACAGTTTCAATTAAATACATTGTTACATCACTCTGTCGATTTAATTAGTGTAATTTTGACTCATATTTATACCCATTACTAAGCGTTCGATAGCGTAGATAAAAAGAGGCTGTGTGAGAGTATATGGGAAACAGGATACACAAAATATTTGGCTCTGAGCACTATGGGACTAAACATCTGAGGTCATCAATCCCCTACATTTAGAACTACTTAAACCTAACTAACCTAAGGACATTACACACATCCATGCCCGAGGCAGTATTCGAA
The DNA here is from genome assembly GCF_023864345.2 of Schistocerca serialis cubense. Lineage (NCBI taxonomy): Eukaryota > Metazoa > Arthropoda > Insecta > Orthoptera > Acrididae > Schistocerca > Schistocerca serialis. The sequence continues at coordinate 359,844,842 of NC_064643.1, forward strand.
CCTGCGACCGTAGCAGCAGCGCGGTTCCGGACTGTAGCGCCTAGAACCGCTCGACCACCGCGGCCGGCCCACAAAATTATTTAATTGACGCCCTTCTGGATCAAGGTATTATGAAAATAAGAATTAAACATCAAAAGGTAGTGCAAAAGCCCCATGATCTGAACTATAAGCGTATGTCGAAAATATCAAACACTAAAAATTAAAAATTCTGTTCGATCAAAGATCAACTACGTCGATGTTATCCCAAACCTCTAGTTTCTTCAACGTGATATAATTTATGGAAAAAAAAATTAGAGAAAATTGGGGATTAACGTCTGGACGACGATGAGAATGTCATTGGAGACTGAGTGCTGTTATGGATTGGATAAGACGAAGAAACTAATGAGCCGTACTTTCTGTACACAACTATTCCGCCACGACCATGAGCAATTTTCGAAAATCACAGGCAACTTAAATCTCTCTTTTAATAAAAATAAGATTGCAATGTCATCACTAGCTAATCACAGATTTATTCCTCCGCTCCATCTGCATTATCACAGACTCGAAGGCGACGTTTTGCTTTCGGCATTAGAATGAATGTGCTATTTGATGTTTGCGTCACACTGAATGAGAACCCAATGCACCAACAGACTTTGCGTTCACATTTTGCAAATTTTCCGGTTGTCTTTGGGGAAAGCTCTTTTACAAATAAAAATAGCTATAGTTCCGTACTAATGTTTTCTGGAATAATTTCTTTAAAGTCTACATAGTTCTATTATATTACAGCAAATTGTTCAATGTGTTGATAAATAAAATTGTTATGAATATTGAACTGCAATAGCCGTAATTGCCTTTTTGCATACCAATACATACCAGAAAAAAGCTCTGATATCTCGAATAATTTATGAAATATTTTACGCAAGGTAATACACAATTTACAGTCCACAGGATTCCACTTGCGCCTTTTTATCTGCTAAAGGACGCACTAAGTACCACGCTGAGTTTCAAATATGCCACACATTTTAAAAAATCGTTGTCCGCTTGCCACATCGCTGGGGCGCCATGCTGCAAGACCCTTTCGGAAGCCGTTGTAACGGCGCCACGAAGCCTTACCACATCATAAACGATCAGACAGCCGCCGATATACCTCCGAAGACAACGCGTCACGCCATAGCGCAAGATTAATAACTTCACGTTATTTTCAAGTTTATCGTTGTAACCAACATCAAAAGTTAGTGTTCATTGATCACCTCTGCATTACAAAGAACGAGGTGTTATTTCACAATTAACTATGAACAGGAAAAACAACAATTACAAACGGCATCCTCGCTATGTACTCTTTCATTCTCATTTGTGTTTGCAACACCATGTTTTTGGGGACACTACCCACACACTGGAATCTAGGAACACATCTGGTTTTTGCCCCTTTTCACATTTAGTCCCACTTTCAGTTACTTGGTTGGCAAGACTTAAGTAAAACAGTATAACACAACCAGATGACGCTTCTCATTATAAATATTTATGCGGATTTAATTATTAATTATGACATTGTTTGCTTTACAGCTCACACACCATGGTCATCCACAGGGATTAAAACAAATTTTATGTTTGGAGATGTGAATACGCGATTATTCGGTGGAAGCGAACTTTCTTAATGTAGTATACATCACAAGCGTCCTTCTTCGACAGATACAGCAACTGCATTCACGAGATGTCTGAGTTTTTTCCAGCATAATTTTTTAAAAAAATGTTCTCAGTCTTTCTATTTGACGATACTTCCGCATTCTGCGTGAGAATTCCGATGCTTATTAACTCAATCCTCTAATCATTTGGTCTTATGTGGTTGACGGGTTTCAATGCGTTGTAGGAACGAGTATTTCACAAAGTAACGGAACGGGCGATAAAAGAAAAAAAATGGACTGGGATCGAACTCAGCCAGAATAGTTATGCAACATCAGAAACGTCTGACAGCACATGAAGAAGACTACTAAGTTAACTGCCGAATTATTCTACGCAAAACGAGGAAACATGCCATTAAAAGCATTACTCGTACTTAAACACGCGGTCTTGTGACAGCTCAACGATAGAACTGTGGCAGCGGTTTTGTCACAAGCCAGAGGTATATGGCGAGAGTGGACTCCCAAAGCCAGCAGAGCATGGCGTTCGAGAATGATTTCAATGCATGGGGTATTTAGTGTGTTTGCCGTGACGCCATGAGAACTCTGCAGTCATTAGTTTGCCAAATACGGTCTAAAGTATGGCGTTATTAGCTGCAGAGGCCACGGTTGAGACACAAGACAAGCATTTTGTATTTACAGTGATGGTAGGCTAAGAAGCATAAATGTACAACAAATTTCGGGAGTTGGTCTGAACTTAGGAAATTTTGTTCTCCGTCACTGGAGTTCATGGAAGGAAGAAGGTGGGACACGTGCGCGGAATGTTCTTAGCTGGTTCGAGTTACGTTGACGTTCAGTGCAAAGCGCGCGTGGTTGTGTGTGTTGTACCAATAGATGATCAGCAGGTTTTTCTCTCGAAACGGAGTGTGCCCTCATTTAGTCCACTGTGGAGTTATTCGGCGGCAGTTTTGTGTCAGATAAAGGAGGTAATAGCTGGAGGAAATACTGATCAAAGAAATGGATTCGGAAGAGGGGATGCATCTTGATGTTTCGGAGGAAAATGGCACGTTTTATTTCCGTGCGACTTGTTGAGTTTCTAAACTGTTAGCCAACAATATTTATTCTGCTCAGATTATCGAGGTAATTGCAAAGAGTCGGTTAAAGTAAACAGGAATTCTTTGTAATGCATGTTCCTACTCCAGTAGTCGAATCTTGGAAATTTTGTGAATACAATCGGGTGCTACAGGACAGTAATCATTACTGCAAGAGTGGCGATTTTTTAAACTTGTCCTGCGGTGCAAATCGAGGCTGGCGACCCGTTTCAAAAACTATTTCATTTACACGATACTGCACAAAATTGATCCCGGTTCGCCAAATGTAAGTTCCTTTGCCGATGTTAGTGCTATTACATCGTGTTGTACGCAAAAGCAGCCTTTCGGAAAGAAATAAACTGGAATCAGCACATAAAATTAATTGCAGAAAAAGCAGAAGCAAGACGGATTTTGTGGGTAGTTATTAAGGAAGATGTAATTTGATGCACGAAAGAAGCGGTTTACAAAACATTCGTTCAATCGATTCTTGAGTGTTCCTCATCAGTCTGGGCACCTTATCACGTTGGAATAACACTAGAAGTACTGGACTTCGCCGTACCCCTAGTAGTACCATGGGGATCATTTTAGATCCATAGTAGGAAACACCATTCTGTTCGTGTTTTGAGTGTCATCATGTTGACAATACGTTCAGGAAGAGTTGGGTTGTTTTGGGGGAAGAGACCAAACAGCTAGGTCATCGGTCTCATTGGATTAGAGAAGGACTGGGAAGGAAGTCGGCCGTGCCCTTTCAAAGGAACCATCCCGACCGTTCAGGAAGACTCTACAGTGTAACCAAATGATAATTTGGTCTCTAAAATGAATAGTACACCACCAAACATAAATTTTCAGAAGTAAACTTTATTTTCCAATTTTACAGAAGAAATTCCACAATCATTCATCAATCATCGTTAAAACAAGTAAGTAAAACAATGTCACAGTGTATTTCTTTATAAAAAGATTGAAACAGAATCAAAACTTACTGTTTACGTGAGATATGATATATTTTATTATAGACAAATGAGGGAAGTACCAAGTATTTGTGAGAGATTCTAAAACTTAGCAGGTGACTAAAATGCTCTGCGTCATGACTCACATGGTACAACTAGTACAACAGGCAAATTTTTCATACTTCTAGGCGGGCTAGGGATGTGTGAGTTATACAACCCCATAAATGATGAAATGTCACGGAAGCGTTTGGTCCTGCGATGTTCAAATGGCTCTGAGCACTATGGGATTTAACATCTGAGGTCATCAGTCCTCTAGAACTTACAACTACTTAAAATTAACTAGCCTAAGGACATCACACACATCCATGCCCGAGGCAGTATTCGAACCTGCGACCGTAGCAGTCGCGCGGTTACGGACTGAAGCGCCTACAACCGCTCGGCCACCGCGTCCGGCGTCCTACGATGATTAACGAGGGGAGTAAGGCCATCGAAAAACCATTATGAGTCAAAAATGGCCCACGAGGTATTTCTAGTGTTAAATTCAAAGAAGACGTAACGAAGAGCGGCACGTTCTATCATGACATCGTTTAGTAAGCTCGAGAGCGTAACGATAGCTTTGAGCCGACTACAGTGGCAGACGCTACAGGAGAGGCGTGTTACATGGAGGAAAGAGTTAATGTTTTAATTTCACGAGAATACATTCCAAGTAGGGTCGGGCAGCAAATTACCTCCTCGCCCATTTGTCTTGCAAAATGCACACGACGAAAACATCGGAGAAATTTGAGTTCATATTGAGGCCAACAGGCTGTCGTTCTTGTCACGTACCATTCTCGAATGGGACAGGGAAGGGAGGAAAATAATAGCGGCACCAGAAACACGTTCTGCCGCACACTGTTGTTCGTCCAGCGCATCTATCAAAATTCGTTTGAGGCTGACACTTCGGTAGGAACACATGGACGCGCGGAAAAAATTTCCACGTCCAGCACGCAATAAACGCGTTATCTTACAATCCATTCAACTCGATCAAACTCGCAAACTGTTCGCTGTACCAAGAAGGAACTGGCATCGGGATCTTCTGGAAGAACTGTAGCATACTTTCATTTTACGTGGGCTATTCCAAAACTTCTGTACAGGGACTACTGGAACGATTCCCACACATGAAACTTAAGTACATGAAATGTATTGGCAGCTACGAACGCTGACAACCATAAGCTGTGTAATGGAATGACGACAATGAAAATGTGCCGGACCAAACTCGAACCGGGATTTTACGCTTATCGCGAGCGATCACCTTACCATCAGACTATCCGAACACACTCCCCGGACAGGCTCAAACTTCCATACGTCGTCGACCATGTTTCTACAGCCTGCACTCGTACATTCATTACGTATATTCCCGTACATGGGAGGAGACTTTTACCTGATATTGTAGTGCCTGTGTTCTTCAGAAGTGCAATGCAGTTTTCCTTTGGACATGCACGTATATGTCGGGCAGCCTAACAGTAAGGCGACCGCTCAGGATAAGCGTGAAATCTGAATTTCTGTCCTGGTCGGGCACAAATTTTCACTGTCGTAATTCCATTACAAAGCTGATGGTTGTCTATACTCGTGAATGCGGAAACATTTAATGTATTTCACAACGGCTGCAGTCCCCGCAATGCCTGCAATATCGTATGAAACTTAAGTTGGGAGCCAGACTGGGACGTGTTACGTGTGACATATTCCGATTTGAAACGGATGGAGAAACTAACTTAGGTCAATTCTCACGTAATCTAACACGAAAACTGAGAGTTTAGGGAATGATAACTAACGTATATCTGAAGACTACTGGAAGCATTTCTAATGTATTCACTGTTGGCATAAAGATAAATATGTAATCTGTCAATTATGGTATTGTAAGTGTGCAAAATAAATCCAATAAATAACCGCTAAGAAGAAAGACTCGGCAGCAGCGTACATTATAGTTTTTGAAGAAGTAGCGACAGTGGTATTGATTGCTTTGCATCACAGGAGTTAAGCCAAATTCTCTTCTTGAACAATTACGTCATTGGCAAGAATAATAATCTGAGAAAGTCTCTGTAGTGGAAGATTAGTTATTATGTTCCTGACAAATTTACACGTAGAAACGCCGAAAATAAGTCAGAACTGAAATTGAATTTTCTCATTTTGAAAGAACTGAGGGCGATCTGTTTAATTGTTAAAAACCATTCAACAGCCAAGATTGTCATCTTCAGGTCTTAAAATCTTTTGTTGTAAAAATGGTTCAAATGGCTCTGAGCACTATGGGACTTAACAGCTGAGGTCATCAGTCCCCTAGAACCTAGAACTACTTAAACCTAACTAACCTAAGGACATCACACACATCCATGCCCGAGGCAGGATTCGAACCTGCGACGTGGCGGTCGCGCGGTTCCAGACTGAAGCGCCTACAACCGCTCGGCCACCACGGCCGGCTTTTGTTGTAAAACATGTTCGTTTTATGCTGATCTCACGCACAAGATTTCAATGCACTATTTTCATCCACTAGACATCTTGTCTGTGAGGTTTGCGTAAGATGAATATGTTTTGCAACAAAAGCTTGTAAGACCTGAAGATGACAGCATAGTCTGTCGAAACCGGTCGTCTTAAATAAAAACATTTTATGTGATCTTGGCTGTTGAATGTGTTTTAACAAGAATGAAATATTCAATTAACAAATCTGTATATGTAAATAGATTTGTATGTAACAGCTAACATTCTGCCTCATGAGAAACAGATTTTGCTGTGTTGCCAAGGCGATTTGCCAGCCTTGCTTAACAAAATAATTAGCCATTGTTTCTTATTAGTGATATATTTCTCCTTCTTTCTTCCACTTTTGTGGGAGACTCAAATCCTTTCACAGTAAATGTGTCAACGTATTTGTGACCATATCCCCGACGTACGTATTTATGCGAAACACAGTATACAGTATACAGCCAACTCGGCCGCTGGATATGCGATACTATGTGTCTGGTTCTGAAATGAAAATAACTCTTAATGCAGTGCTAACTTAAAACGTGACTATAACCAACCTCATAAACCACTTATGAAACAGAAAGAAGTACTACTCTGCACAGCAAGTGGCCATTGGCAGACTGTAGTGGACAACCGCTAGTATAAAATGTGTAACTGTATTCCCTTTACAGACGTTCAAAACTGGTTTCTTACACAAAATCAAGAAAAAATGTCCTGCAAACACGGGCAGTAAGATACATGCCTTGAGAGCTATGGGCACTTGCTCATCTTCGTTAATGCGAAACATCTCTTCAACTGAAGAAGAGCTCTTAGCTCTTAAGGTATACCGGTGCACTTTAGAGTCCATATTTATTAGACTTTTTTTCTTGCTTAGGTGTAAGAAACCTGCCCTGAAAGTCTGAAAATGGAATCTAGTGACTGGATTTGCGATTTCCTGTCAGAGGGGTCACAGTTCGTAGTAATTGACGGAAATTCATCGAGTGAAACAGAAGTGATTTCAGGCGTTCCCCAAGGTAGTGTTATAGGCCATTCGCTGTTCCATATCTATATAAATGATTTGGGAGACAATCTGAGCAGCCGTCTTCGGTTGTTTGCAGATGACACTGTCGTTTAAAAACTAATACAGTCATCAGAAGATCAAAACAAACTGCAACACGATTTAGAAAAAATATCTGAATGGTGCGAAAAGTGGTAGTTGACCCGAAATAACGAAAAGTGTGAGGTCATCCACATGAGTGCTAAAAGGAAGTCGTTAAACTTCGGTTACAGGATAAATCAGTCTAATCTAAAAGCCGTAAATTCAACTAAATTACAATTACAATTACGAACAACTTAAATTGGTTCAAATGTTTCTGAGCACTATGCGACTTAACTTCTGAGGTCATCAGTCCCCGAGAACTTAGAACTACTTAAACCTAAGGACATCACACACATCCATGCCCGAGGCAGGATTCGAATCTGCGACCGTTGCGGTCGCGCGGTTCCAGACTGTGGCGCCTAGAACCGCTCGGCCACTTCGGCCGGATCTTAAATTGGGAAGAACACACAGAAAATGTGGGGAAGGCTAACCAAAGACTGAGTTTTATTGGCAGGACACTTAGAAAATTTAACAGACCTACTTAGGAGACTGCTTACACTACGCTTGACCGTCCTCTTTTAGAATACTGCTGCGCGGTTTGGGATCCTTACCAGGTGGGACTGACGGAGTACATCGAAAACGTCCAAAGAAAGGCAGCACGTTTTGTATTATCGCGAAATATGGGAGAGAGTGTCACAGAAATGATTCAGGATTTGGGCTGGAAATCATTAAAAGAAAGGCGTTTTTCGTTGCGACGGAATCTTCTCACGAAATTCCTATCACCAACTTTCTCCTCCGAATGCGAAAATATTTTGTTGACATCTGTCTACATAGGGAGAAACGATCACCACGATAAAATAAGGGAAATCAGAGCTCGCACGGAAAGATATAGGTGTTCGTTCTTCCCGCGCGCTATACGAGATTGGAATAATAGAGAATTGTGAAGGTGGTTCGATGAACCCTCTGCCAGGCACTTAAATGTGATTTGCAGAGTATCCATGTAGATGTCGATGTATATAAGCTATTTACTCCAGACTGGAAAGAGGTATGGCTCTCCTTACAACTTTAAAAACAATTTCGATAGGTTAGTTACATTTCATACGCAGCAATTTATGACCTAAAATGCACCAAACGTAAACTGGCCGCCAACTACATTTTAGCAAACTTTTCGAAATACGTGCAGTGGATTATTTAATTAAGAAGTATTACAAAAAGAAAGCCAGTTCACTATCAAGATGCAATTTGAGGCTATAAGATGCGAAAGGATCCGATTTTTTAACAAATTGTTTCTTCAAAATCAAATAAGAATGATTGCATAGCATAGCAAAGCAAAGAACACATGCGAATCGAAAAACAGTGGTTTTTAATTTTACACGCGAAAAGTAAAAGTATTACTAGGAACTAATCATAGTTACAGAGGTAGCTTTACTTCACTGAAATAAAAAAAAGAAATTATACAGGCATATCAGATGAATAGATAGCTGACTCACAGCATCCTGCTCCATAGCTAGGCGCATGGCTACAGGACTTCGTTTCGTAATAGTACGTCTCCCGTTGCGGAAACGTTCCGCCAGTGTCACCCCGGCCTTAAAGTGTAAGACGCGTTATATTTTTTCAGTCCTTTTTATTTTTTATAAAAACGCTCCCAGGCAAAATTATTACAACGTGACCACTTTCCGCCAGCCGCCAGTCAGTGTCTGTCGCTCCAGCCGTAACGTCGCCGGCAAAACAGGGAAACGAGGCTTGCTCGCCGGCGAATTTTCCAGCGCGCTGGCCGGAATAAAAGTGAGGATCCAGGGCTGGCGGGCTGACAATGAGCTGCGCGCGCGGACGTCGCCCTTGGCGCGCAGCCCAGGAGCGCCGAGAGCGGACCACCGCCAATCGATGGTCCGCACCGAGCGACAGGTTGGCGCTGCCGGCCCTCTCCCTAATGGACGGCCACTGCAGCCTTCTGTACGCACAACGTAGCTCGGACTTTTCCTGGGAGCGAAAGAATCAACGGGAGTCGGATGATCTAGGGCTGGTACGGAATGTTTCCGCGCGCTCCCGGACCTTACCTACTAAACAATACAGCATGCCGTAGCATCGTAGCAGGCGCTGTAAATGAAGTGTTGATTCCGATGTGCTGCCTGGTTTGCGAGTAAGAGGTGGAGCTGGTTATCCCTACCCCTTCCCCCACAGCAACCCATGAGTTACAATGCTACACCAGCATCTTCTACAAAAAGATCTTGTTATATTGTGGGTACAGTAACTCACGAGGTGGCAAAATCTGTCAAGTAAAACAGTTACCCAATCCATGGAAAGATCTGTCACGTAAATTAGTCTCCCAGTTCATGTTCATAATAAACACTCAAACTCAGGCGTGTGTACGATAAAATATGGCGCCTGTCCGAAAACTTACGTAATGCAAACAAGAAGATATTTTGATGTTCGTGTTAGAGAACATTGTAATGCAGGGAAAGAGAGAACTGCTTTTAGTTCTCATTTGAAAACATGCGGACGTAAAGCACGACGCACAGAAAAATGGCTCTGAGCACTATGGGACTTAACTTCTGAGGTCATCAGTCCCCTAGAACTTAGAACTACTTAAACCCAACTAACCTAAGGACATCACACACATCCATACCCAAGGCAGGATTCGAACCTGCGACCGTAGCGGCCGTGCGGCTCCAGACTGTAGAGCCTAGAACCGCTCGGCCACCCTGGCCGGCCAGGACGCATGAATTAACATCTTGTATCTATCGTGTTGTTATTGTTATCGTCTTGAAACCGAAAACTGGTGCAGCTCTCCATGCTTGTCCATTCTGTGCAAGCCTCTTCATCTCTACGTAAGAACTGCACCCCACATCCCTCTGTACCTCTTTATTATATTCAAGCCTCAATCTACCTGTACGATTTTTACCCTCACCTCTTTTCCAAGCATCATCTAACTGACAATTTCTTGATGCCTCAGGATGTGTCCCGTCGACCTGTGCCTTTTTTTAGTAAATTTGCGCCACATATTTCTCATTTGTTAATCTATAAAGAAACCTTCAGCCTTCTTTTAACCACCACATTTCAGTAGCTTCTATCATAAACTTGTATAAACTGCTTATCGCCCACATTTCATTTCCATACAAGGCTAACCTCAAACAGGTTTCTTCAGAAAAGACTTCCGAAAACTTTAATGTTTTATTTTCACAAATTTATATTTTTCAGAGGTGCTTTTCTTGCTATTGCCACTCTGCATTGTATGTTGCTGCCAACATAAAACTCACCTGCTGCTTTTAGTGTCTCGTCTCATAATCTACTTCCCTCATCTTCGTCTGAATTCGACTACGTTTTATTAACCTTGTTTTACTTTTGTTGATAATAATCTTATATCCTCTTTGAAGACACTTTGTAGTCGGTGTTACGAACCATATTGAACAACAGATTGGTCGCGGTGGTCCTGTTCGGTGGCCAGTTCGGTTTCCAGACTGGACACTAATGGACTTCCTCTTCAGGGCCACGCGAACAGCCTTTTTTACGAGACCTCGGACGATACTCGCATCGACTTCACTGCTAGGATTATTGCAGCCCCAGAAGCAGTACGCCAAACTTGTGGAAATCTTGAGTGTGTAACACATTCGATGGTGTGTTGCTGTATACTCCACCGTCATCATGCTGGTCGACATTTTGAACATTAAATGAAAGGGAACAGTCTTGCATTTCTTACGTGCAGTAGTGAGAGAACAGACTGAACACACTGTGATAAAAGTGTATGAGTTTCGTCGGAGGGTTAGTGCATTACTCAGCGTTGTGTGTTTTTGGTTATTGCATACGACTGTTGTAAAAATATTTTCACAAACACCAGGGCGACTGCGGCAACAAACCAAATACGTTACGAGCCGCCTGAGGCCTTGAGTCCTTTATGACAAAATACTCAAAGGTATCCCTAAGCAACCTTTGGAAATACGTCGGTGGAGTTCTGGTTCACATTGTGTAATAAAAGAACAATGTTTTAAAACTTCCTCTGTTCTTTTAACATTTAATAGTTACAGAGGGAACAATAAGATTGGGAGCTCAAGAGGGTAGTACTCAGATTAACAGGAGTATAAGTCAGGGATGCAGCCTTTCCCTTATACTGTTCAGACTGTGCATGGAAAAAGATATGACGTAAATAAAAAATTTCACGGGTGGGCTTAAAACTTTGGGTAAAAAAATGTCAGTGATGACTCGCTTAGTGACGTTCCTACCCTTAATGAAATCGAGAATGGAATCGACAGTCGCAAAGTACAGAATATGGACAAAGTAAATCAAAGAACGGCAAAAGTTATGAGGAATAGCAGAAAATACATTAGCGATTGCATCTGCAAAATTCAGGAACACGTATCAGACGAAATGGATGACTTCTGTTACCCTAGAAGTAAAATAACCCTTGACAGGACATAAAAAGCAGGTTAGTGCAGACAGCGGGGCCATTCCTCGGTAAAGCATGTTTGTTAGAACCGAACATAGGCATTAATGCGAGGGAGAAATTTTTGATAATGTACGTCTTCTGCACAGTATTTTATGCAAGTGAATCGTCTACTATTGGAAAACCGAAAAAGAAGATAGTGGAAGCATTTGAGATGTGGCGTTAGTGTGTGACCTTGGGGATTGGGTGTGTAGATTGGATTACTGATCAGGAGTTAACGAATTCAATATTGCAGACAGGAAATTTGCAGCAGAATTTAATCACACGAAGGGATCGGTTAATATGATATTGTGATGCATGAAGGAACAGTCAACTTGATTATGCAGGGAAGTGTGTTTTCGAAATATACCCGGAGTCCTCCACCACCTTCACTAAGCCTCTTATAATTTTTGTGCAGGTGGCGACCCTAGAGATAGTAGATATTTCAAGAGTGTCAGTCATATGTCGGAATGCCAAGAACTACTGATAAAATAATACTGTATTGGCGACAGGTTTCGATCACCTGATTATCTTCAAGCATCGTAACATTATTTACATCAGGCCGTATGGCGCTGTTCTCATTGTGGCATCAAAAGTAAACTGCTTTGCTATAGTTAATCTTCGTGCCGATTCTACTCCACACAGAATGATGGGACCTAATTTGTCAGTATACGAAGATGTGTACACAACGAAACCACTAGTTAATACAGATTTATTTCATAAATAGCTTTTCGCAGCTCCGAAATATGACCTTTTTCATAATGGCTTTCCTTGTGGGTGGACATCGGAGACAGAAACACACAACAAACTACTAAACCCACAAATCTTCCATAAGAAGGCTTATTACGTGTGGTTTTCGCGATCAAACAGCACGCGGAATAGCAATTGTGGTTGGGATGGTAGACGCTTCGAAGCGCGCCTTCCCTTACCAACTGGAGTCGAATGTGCCAACCGCACGCCTACCTTGTGGTGTTGAAGGCGTCACGCGCATGCGCAGAGTGGACGCAACTCTACTCGTCGCTTCGCATCCCAGGCGGGGCTCAACAGGTCTGAGCGGCGGCGGCAGCGCCTCGCCTCGGTCAATATATCGGCCACTGTGCGCGCCCGGCGGCAGACGCTGCGCCCGCCCACGCAGCCCGGCGGTGACGGCCAGCAGACGCTCGCGCCGGCCGCCGACCTCCCTACTGTACGCAGGCGCCGCAAACCTGTCACATAACCTCACTACCTCTCGCAGCCTGTTCACGAACAACGCCATTCGATGCAAGACGATTGATAAGAATATTTTGGCTGCATGGCGCTCCGTAGCTTTCATACACAGTGGTGTGAAAAATTTAAGGACGAAAATAACTTTCTTATGGTGTGTCACAAGATTGGTAATTAGTTCTTGTGGTAGTGCATTACATTTCTCCACCAGCGAGCTTGACAACTGCCGGATGGTCGTTGGTGTATTGGATGTGGTATAATACATCTCAACGCGTCTCACGAGCGCTCGACAGTGTTTCTGGGATGTTCCATGTTCCCACCCGTCACCACATGTGGGTACGTACAGAATCATTACTCAGACTGAATCTGCTCGCATCTAAGAAGAGCGTGTGACCCCACTCCTCGTTTGTCCTGTCGCTATTAACTTGTCACTACTGCAAATGGTGCCGCCGATGTTTGCGTGTAAACGAAACACAACGTATCGGTCGTCGGGTATGCAGTCGGCGTGCCACTATGGCGTGTAAGACTGTGCGCCTTGTACTTCTATGAAATGTGGTTGCGATTGCACCCATAGTTTAGTATGGGTCCCTTCCTGTCTGTTGCGCAATGTATGGACATGTACTGCTGTAGTTGATCGACCACTTCTTTTCCTTGGAGAAGTAGTGTCTGTGGTTTGGGACACACTCCAAGCTCGTGAAAAATATGCTTCGAGCGATAACAAACTCCTGGGCTACACACGCCACACTTCGTCTTCCTTCCAGGTTCCCGACGAATCTTCCCTATGTGAACTCATCCAAATGTTGTCTCTCGTCCATGTTGTAATGGAGAACATCACCGCGATGCACCGAAACTGCTCTCTAATTGACGTACAGTCTCTTTACCCGTTTCTTCAACTGCCCCTTTTGCAGGACTATCCCCATTTAGTGCTTCAGTTACGCTCACCCTACGCAATACGACGTCCAACTTCCTCTCCACAACTTGGAGACCTCATTTATTTGCACCGAGTTGTTAATATGTTGTTACTTTATCTAGCTCGTCCTGAAGTTTTTTAGAGCAGTGTATTTACGAAACACTGTATAAGAAACCACCACCACCACCACCACCTTCAAGCCGTGTATAAATGATTTATTATTCGGCTGGTGTTCAGGACTACCCATTTATCAGGAATGTTAACTGATACTCATCACATCATTAAAGTTGGCATCATGTATATTCATTGCAAGAGTCAGTGCGTCTTTGGTCAGGGGAAATTTTAAAAACAATAATCTTGATAGAATCACAATTAAAAAAACAACTCATGCCAGCTTCGCTAGGAGACAAATGTACTGTATCCATGCAGTCTGCTGTTTTGCATTGTAGGTTGCCACAGATCCCTCGACCAAATGGTGAACATGTGCCTCAGCCATATACTCACAGTACGACCAAGCGCCTCTGCACTGTCAAGGTACGAGCGCGCGTCTCCACACTGTCGGTGTACAACCAAGTGCCTCCACACCATTAGCAAATGAGCAAGCACCTATGAGTTGTTGAAGTACGGCCAAGTGCTTTCACATTGTTGGCTTACAACCAACCACTTCCACGAGCATCTCCGCACCGTCAGCGTACGATCACGCGCATCTACACCGTTGGTTTACTTCGAAGTATCTCCTTTGTCCTAGCATCTCTGCAGTGTCGGCATAAAATCAACCACCACCGCCCCATTGGCATACGACCAAATGCCACCACACTGTTGGCGTGCAGCCAAGTGCCACCATACCGTTGGCGTGCGGACAAGTGTTTCTATACCAATGGTTTATGGCCAAATGTCTTTGTCCCATATGTTTTAGCACCATCACTTCGACCAAGTGCCATTGTCGTTTGGTGTGGTATGGCTAAGGCGCGTTTTTTACCAGCTGGTCGCGGGAATTCTAGCAACCTACAGCGCTGAAGCTATCATGAGCTGTCCTTTCTACTTTGCGATTTTAACAAATTATAACTTTTTATATTGTTCTGATTTTCAAAGCATTCCTTCTGAGGAAATTAACACTGGCAGTTGCATCCCAGTATACGTGACGCCAACTTTGATGTGATTAGTAAAAGTGTACGATTGCTGCTGATCGGTTAGTTCCCAACATCGATAGAACAATAAATTTGTACGCAAGTTCAAAGTGAATTTTTTTTTACAAATGTATGTTATCAAATACCTGATACGGCCTTCCACAGCTCCGAGCCAACGCTGCGAGTGGCTCGAACTTTGTTACTGGGTTACTAGGCTCGTATCCAGAAGTTTAGGGATCCTCGAGGCAGTGATTCTAGATATACAGGGTGATTATAATTAAACTTTCAAAGTGCTGCAGAAATAGACCCCCTGGTCAGAATGACGTCAAATTGCAACGGAATATTATCTAAGAAGGGGGAAAAGGTATGGCAAAAGGAAAAAATAGTGTGAAAACTGATCAACAGGCGGCTCTGTATATGTCAGAATACGTAAATGAAAACACCTGTCATGCACACGACCTATTGAAGTTGGTATAAACACGCAGGGTACACGGCTTTTCCTCATTTCGCGTCTGCGACGCTCGCCGTGACTGTCTTCATGCAGGAACTCGTTCTGCTTGTAAAGCTGTATTACAAGAATGACGACTGTGCACACGTCGCTCTGCAGAAGTTGCGGACACTGAAGGGTTTGAAAAAAGGCGTTGGTCCGATGACTACCGTAGGTCTGGAGAAAATGACTCGGAAATTCGAAATGACGGGTTCTTTTGGTGTGCAACCTGATACAGGGAGGAAACGAATTGATTCGACGTCAGTGGAAACAGTGGCTACAGCAATGCAGGAGGAGACGAGTGGTGGTGTGCAAACGTGTAGTGCACAGAGAATTGCCCGAACATTGGGCATACCTGTGAGCATGGTGCATAAAATCCTACGAAACATCCTTCTTTGCTATCCATTCAAAATTGCCCATGTGCACAATATGCTTCCTGTTGACCTGCCAGCAAGAGAGACCTTTGCTTTCGAACTTCTTGCTCGCATGGAAGTGGACAATGATTGGCCAGAAGATTTTGTGGACAGACGAAGCCCACTTCCATCTGACAGGATATGTCAATATACAGGCTTGTCGAATATGGGAAATGTAAAATCCACACCCAGTCAGCTAGTACCACTTCATCCTGAAAAGGACACTGTGTGGTGCGAGTTTACGGCATCATTTGTCATACGGCCATATTTTTTCGAAGAGACAGGGGTTTCCGACCTTGCTATCTGTACCGTCACTGGTAAGCGCTATGGGTGTCTTTTACGCAACCACGTCATTCCACCTCTCCAACAGCGTGTATGTGTGGATAAGATCATTTTTATGCATGATGGCGCACCTCCGCACATTGTAAATCCAGTTAAGCAGCTGCTGAAGCGCCATTTCGGAAATGCTAGAATTATCAGCTGCTATTTCCCTACAGCCTGGCCGTCCCTATCAGCTGATCTTAATCCGAGTGACTCCTGGCTGTGGGACTTCTTGAAATATGTTGTGTTCAGTGTTCCGATTGCAAACTTAGCTGTATTGAAGGGATGCATTGCGCAACACATTCTGAACGTGACCCCGAAAACACTTCGATCAGTTGTGGAACATGCTGTTTCTCGATTGCTGTTGCAGAAAACGGTGCAGAGCATATTGAACATGTTTTACGCCAGTCACTCGGAAATTAATAATCCGATTTGATTTTTAATGACGCTTTTTATGCTGTTTTTGGCCTCAGGACCGATTTTTCCCATCTGATGTGATATGACCTGGCCGTGGTGGATGGGCTGACGTAACTAACAGTATCACACCTGTACATCCATGCACACTGTGCAGTACAGTTTGTTTAACGTCAAACGTACACCTTCGGCATTGTTGTATGATTCATTTGTCATTTTTAGTCGAACACTATTAAATTATGATGTTTACAGCACCATCTATTGCTACATTTTCTAACTATTTATTTTTCTTCTGCCATAAGCTTTCCACCTTCTCGAATAATATTCCGTTGCAATTTGACGTCATTCTGACCAGTGGTATTATTTCTGCTGCGCTTTGAAAGTTTAGTTATAATCACCCTGTAAATAAGTGTAATGTAATGCGCATAAATAGATGGAAAGCTCCGATATTGTTAGACTACGTGACTGGTGTTCCGTCCCAACATTGGGGTATCTAGGAGTTCATGCCCTGGCGATTTACGGTACAACGGTCAAATGCATCTAGTCGTGAGAAAGTCAAATGCCAGGCTCAAATTTTTTGAAAGAATTACACGGAAGTTTAAACGACGCCCGAAAGAGGTCGTTTACGAAACCCTAGTTTGCCATATTCTTGAATAGTGTTCTTTGGTTTAGGACGCTGACAATCCGGATTAATCGAAGAGGTAGAAACGCTTTACAGAAGACCTCTACGATTTGTCACGCGTCTGTTCAGTCAGTAATAGAATGTCACTCACGGGAATGGTCAACAAACTACACAGCGCGAGGTGACAAGAGAGATGAACATCGAGGTGAATCTTATTCACAAAATCCGAAGAAGGAAGGAAGATTGGGTTTAACGTCCCTTCGACATCGAGGTCATTAGAGACAGAGCACATGCCCTTATTGTGTCAAGGATTGGGAAGGAAATCGGCCGTGCCCTTTCAAAGGAACCATCCTGGTATTTGCCTGGAGCCATTTAGGGAAATCATGGAAAACCTAAATCTGGATTGCCGGACCGGGTTTGAACGGTCATCCTCCCGAATGCGAGTTCCATGCGCTAACCATTGCGCCACCTCACTCGGTAAAATCCCAAGAGCACCCGTTCCATAATAGTCACCATACAGCTCACGTAACGACCGCGAAGATCGGCGGCTTTCTGAGAACAGGTCTGGACGAGGAGATCCACGAAATCCCGGTACATCATGGCGGGACAGTACAGGCACACACCAATACGCGACCACTTGGTGTGTTACTTCATGTTGACACACGTCTTGGATATGGCGGATATAACTATACGTAGCGTCGATTTGGTATACAGTACTCAGTCGCTGGGTGAGGATGAACAGTGCACAGCAAACACACGTCGCTGACAGACGATTGGCGAATTAGAAGTCGCCGTAGACCCCGTGTGGTGGGCGAACATCGCCCACGACGTAATTCATGTCTGTAGAAGACTCCAAGGAGAAAGGAAGTCTTCAACGGCATTACAGGCAAGGTTCGCCGGCGTTAGGATCTTTGCTTCACTGTGGGTACCCTAACACAACCAACAAAGCAACAACGCTGATGTCCCACGTTTTAGCAGAATTCAAAACAACAACTTTTACAAGATATCATACTCGCAATTGACTGAAGTTATTTATTTTCACTACCTCAATTTCGATTTTAAGGCCACTACTAAGTGGTATACTGCAAAAGATCGTGCTTCGGCGTCCTTAAAACTTTACAAATTCTCCGACATGAATAAATATCGTCGTCGTATTTGAACCTGTTAACAATGTTAACATCCTGAACACTTTAAAGTTTGGCATGTGCTGAATCACAGTCTTTTGTAGTATACCACTTGATAATGGTCTTAATGCCGAAACAGCAATAACGAAATAAATCTATACAGTCAATGACGAATATCATGTCTTTAAAAAAGTTCTACATTACTGTGACGCCCAACGGTAAGAAGTTAATCAAAACAGTAAATATCGTAAATAATGTTTACGGTCGCCAATCGATAAGATGTCACATTTAATATCCCAAAAACATAACGAATATGATGCCAGTCCATTTAGTGGACAGAGTGTCATAGACCATTACTTTTCACAATATATATAAATGACCTAGTCGATAAATCGGAAGTTCCAAGAGGTTTCTCACGGATGATGATGTTGATGAAGGCTATGTGGAGGAGAGGCAAAGCTAGAAAACTAGCAAAATGCAGGACGATCTGCAGAGAGACGACACTGAAGCAGGAAGTGCCAACAGATCCTCAAAATAAACAAATGTAACATACTGCGCAAGAATATGCACGAAGACGTATTACTGTATGATTATACGCCTACAGAGCATAAGATATCTAAGAGTATGCGAAGGGGGCGATTTAAATAGGTAAGATGACATAAACCTAGTCGTAGGTAAGGCAGATGCTAGAGTGAGTTTCTTTGGAGGAATTCTCAGGAAATGTAGTCCATTCGCATAGGAGGCTGCTTATAAAACATTAGTCGGGCCGACACTGTAATACTGCTTGTCAGTAACGGATCCATGACGGACAGGATAGAGGAAACAGAGAAGATCCAAAGAAGAGCAGCGCGTTACGTTATAGGTTCATTTACTAAACGTGAAAGCGACACGGAAATGCTCAGCCAACTTCAGTGGCACACGTTGCAAATACTGCTTCCTCCTACGTATATTTTGCGAAAAGACCATGAAGGCAACATTAGAGGAGCCACAAGGAGGTTTAACAGTAATCGGTCTTCTCGCCCACCATTCGCGAATGGAATAAAAAAAGGGGAAGGTGACAGTGGAACGCAAAGTAACCTCCACCATACAGCATATGGTGGCAATTCCAAGATGTAAACTTTCAAACGCAATGTCGGAGTATTCGTGCCAAGAAAATCAACCTCTGTAGCAAAATGAAGATACTATGTTTTTATACATTAATCTACTTTCAATTAGTTCCACTTCAAGCTACAGCAACTCAGAAAAAAAAGACGGAAAAAACGCTCTCAGGCCCTAAACAGTGTACGAGTGCAACGCTGACCGCTGGACGCAAGGACATGTACATTATTTTCGTCCAAAGAAAACAGCAGAGCCATGTTATTTCTTACTCTACTGGTGGTACACTGAAGTTAAAATCTTCTGGGTTGTTAGGCCGCGTCATATTTCTACTAAAATGATCGACGTTTAGACCCCTTTGCTAGGATCTTCCTCAGGATCTTCCACTACTGCTAGAACACTGTCAGAGACGAGTGTCGCGTCCTCTTATAAAGAGGAGTTTTCTCGCGTTCGTGCTGGAGAAGTGATAGTATTGGTTAAAATTCATATGGCTACCATTAGTGAGACATAGTCAAAGGCTAATATTCCCGCTCTGATGCAGAAGAAGGGATGTTGTTGGCTAATCTCCTGTGGATACTATCGGCGGCCCATTGTCATCGGATAGAAAGGCACTATATAACACTGCCACTACATAACTATAACTTTCTTATGCACGCGTGTGCAGTGTGAGAGACGCTCATAATGAAGTTCAAATTTCAGCTTTCCTCACGAGTTAGTACCTCAAATATCACGTTCTATAAAGTAACTCCAAAATGTAATCTTCCTAAACAGACTGCTCATTCTTAAAATTAAACGTAAATCCAATTTCAATTGCTCTACTGTTTGCAATGAAAAACATTAACGACATTAAACTGGATATGTTTTTCAACTTTTATCACTTACGAGTAGGTCCTATTTCCACTGAATCGTCTCCTGGGCTTTATGGTCCAGTTACAGATGGTGCTCTCCACTTCAGTGTACAAGTAGAGCAAAATGAATGAAGTCATAAAAAAACACAAATTATTCAGCAACTTTTCAATCTGCACCCAGCTACCGCCGAGAAAATCTGAATCTCATTAAACACTTCATGAAATTATAAAAAAAAATTTATAATCATCAAAACTGATTTATTCATTGTTGAGAGAAAGAATGCAATTCTCGTTACACCTAATGGCCAAAACAAACGAGAGAGAAGGATAATGTTTTTTTCGTGATTATATAGGAAGTAACAGATTTCTTAATATAAGAAATGAAGACTCAGCTCTGTCTAACTGGCACAGAGAAATTAGACCGTCAAGCATGTGCATTTACAGGCGCACTGATGCACGCGAGGCGTCTCTGTCTCACCGTCACAAACCGATATATCTGACATAACCACTGGGTTAAGTTCACAACTGTCACATGACAATGACATTGCATATGGCGTATTTAATGAAAATCGAAATCACAGGTGGGCATCAGTACCGCGCTCTCAATATAGAGTTCATAATCTGCATTACCATATTTACTCCGTGATGAATACGTCTTCATACGAACACGTCCGTCATTGCACTTGTTACGGAAGATACTGTGACAGCTGCAGTCTATAGGACTGACATTGTGGAACGACATGTGCGCCTTTTTCACATGCTTATGGCCATAGTTACCATCTGATGGATGATTATGCTTAATCACACAGCGTGGATAAGTGCCTGAAGCACGAGGACATCAGCCGGCTACAGAGGCCAGCTCGTTCACGGACTCAATCCGATATTACACACATAGGCGGAAAGAAGGATGCAGTAATATCGCCACCATCACCAACTGCTGACACCCAGGGCGTACAATCCAGTGGAAATGGAAATGCCGTATGGCTAGGGACCCCCGTCGGATAGACCGTTCGCCTGGTGCAAGTCTTTCGAGTTGACGTCACTTCGGCGACTTACGTGTCGATGGGGATGAAATGATGATGATGATGATGATAAGGACAACACAACAACCAGTCTCTGAGCGGAGAAAATCTCCGACCCAGCCGGGAATCGAACCCGGGTCATTAGGTATGACATTCCGCCGCGCTGACCACTCAGCTACCAGGGGCGGACACTTGTCCAGTAACAGGAGGCGATACTGCATCCCTCCCTGGGCAGCCTGATAAAAGAGCATAACTATACGTTGTACATCTTTAACTGTCATGTGTCACTGGCAGTTGTGCCACTGGGGCCGTATCGCATATGCAGAATACAGGTTGTCAGCACGTGTAAAGTTTCTGGATTTCTAATTTCACCGCACAAAAGTTTCCATTTTTTCTTTTCTTATTAGAGAAATCAAATACTTGCCATTTCTAAGATATTTGTGATTAAGAAAATGTTAACTCTTGGGATCCGAACATGACTTTGGGAGAGAATATGCTCATAGTATAGGATAGGACAAAATACTTGTCACCCCTATGAAACAGCACACCGGTCGCTTTGCACGCGCGCTATTCCGTCGTGTGAAATCGGTGCAGATGCGTCTACATGGAGACAGGGCATTGAATTATCGTAATTGTCCATGACCACACTATGAATGAAATTGCCCGTTTTGTTGTGTCGCGCCGCGGACTGTCCAACGTGTGTACAAGGAACGATGCAGCACTTGCATTTATCTAACATGACAAAGAATAGTGACAGTAAAAAGATCTTAAGCGACAGGTACCGGCGACGATTGTCACGCCTTATCAATGACAGTCAGTTACAAACTAGATAGGAATTGCTGCTGTCAATGAATGCAGGTCCATCTCGACCAATATACTATCAAACATCGCGGGAAGAACTGCACGAAAGAGTCACTGGAGCGGGGTACCTCGCAAAAGGCCACTGCTCACAGCGACACATACAACTGCACGTCTTCGATGTGTCAAATAAACTGGACGGTATTATGTTCAGAAAGGAGAAATTACGATCTCTGTTGCATTTGAGTAATGAAATAATTCACTGGAGAAAATGAAAATTTGTACCAAGGCAGGATTCGAACACGGATCTCTTGCTTACTAGGCAGATGTGTTAACCCATCTATGCCACCTTGACACAGTGGTTGGACAGAACTGCACGGACTACCCAAGAACGTTTCCCACCCTCAAACCAAATTACCTCTCGCCGCACACTACCAAAGTAGCGTCCTCTAACCCTTTTTCCTCTTTTTTTCTCATCGCATCACGCCAAGTCCCCCCACACGAGGTCGTGGTAAGAGTGGTCTGCACTGAATGACAATATTAGTCTTCACGCCGCATATATATATCTATATGAGTGCTGTCTGTTCTTTCACTCATTTCCGAAAGAACTTACACCACTTGTATAAATAAATTGGGTAGTAGCTGATCGGAGTCGTGTAGTGTGATCCGTCAGATAGCGTTCTTGTCTCTTTTCAAACAACTCAAGTCGTCGAAAACACCGACGGCAAGAACCTGCAGTGTCTGGAGGGTGCAGTGCACACCGGAAGTTTCGGGGCTATTTTTCGTACCACGAACTGGGCGCTCTCATTTAGGCCGCTTTAATATGAACCAGCTGTATATTTCAATATTCTCGGTCTCCAATGTTACCTATTCTCCTATTCATTATGAGTATTTGTGGTCATTCCCACCTTCCAAAACGATTACAGCCGTATTCACACAGCTGCATACGTTCCTTGTTCGATGAACATTCACCTACCGCACCCAATCTTAATCCTACAGAAAATCTGTGGGACTGTTTAAAAAGCGGATGAAATGCAGCTGTCATCATCTCCGCAGTTTGATATGTCTATGGGATCCCAACATCAATGAGTGGTTGCAGCTGGATGGGATCTCAACATCAATGCGTGGCTTCAGGTGGATGTGCATACCTGAAGAGACTTGTGAACATTGACACCAGTCGAACTGCCATTATCAGGGTTAATAGGCGGTATTACACGGTATTAGCGTCATATCTTTATGGGTGACTCATTTTTGCGCCAGTTGTGCTTGGTATATACAAGCTATTTTCACTATAATAACAAACAACAATAGTTTCCCTAATTATTAGTATATATACAACTTATTTTCACTATAATAACAAACAACAGTCGTTTCCCTAATTTTTTAGTATGTGTGCTACACAATGCTGGTGTATCCTTTGATTGCGTCTTTAAAACTCGCGTAATTTCGCAGCCTTATGCGAGAAAGCTTACCCTCGCGCCGTGTGCCTGTGTGTTCATAACAGCTTCCCGTCCATGATGCGTAATCAATACAGCAGCGACTCACAAGCGCTGCAGCCTCGCTAAGCCGAACGCAGCGTCCGGACAGCAGTTTGGTTCAACACCGACCTTCAGTAAACAAACCGTCACTGCTAATCGTAAACTCCATTAGCGTACACTGTCGCTCTTGTTAATGGTGCTCTTCGCTATGCTCGTATGTCAAGTCACTTGTAGTATTAAGTATTATTAAAAGTTTAAATCAACATATAACGTTAGGTAGTCTACAAGTAGCCTAAGCGTTGAACCTTCCCATGAATTTCTACACTTTCTCTCACAACTCAATGGCCGAATGCACATCTGTTGTTTACAGTTGTTATTTCAAGTTGCCACCGTAGTTACAGCGCTGAAGTCGCTAATACATCAGGAATAAAACCAGTCTCGCCACATTTTGGACGGATGTTCTACACCAAGTCAAACATGGCTTATGTACACATATCAAAAAAGTTTTCCATCACCTCGGTTACAAGAGTTTCGGAACCTGTGTAGAAAACTGAAATAGAGATCAACATAAACATCATTTCCGCCCTTTTTATTGCTCATGAAAACCACACATTGCATGCTGTACCACCATACAGCGAGACCTTCATAGGTGGTGGTCCATATTGCTGTACACATCGGTACCTCTAATACCCAACAGCACGTCCTCCTGCATTGATGCATGCATGTATTCGTCGTAGCATACTATCCACAAGTTCAAGGCACTGTTGGTCCAGATTGTCCCACTCCTCAACGCCGATTCGGCGTAGATCCCTCAGAGTGGTAGGTGGATCACGTCGTCCATAAACAGCCCTTTTCAGTCTTGCCTGGGCTTTTTCGATTGGGTTCACGTCTGGAGAACATGCTGGCCACTCTAAACCAGCGATGTCGTTATCCTGAAGGAAGTCATTCACAAGATATCCACTATGGGGGCCGCGAATTGTCCTCCATGAAAACGCCAACATGCTACCGATATGGTTGCCCTATTGGTCGGAGTATGGCATTCGCTTATCGTACAGCCGTTACGACGCCTTCCATGACCATCAGCGGCGTACGCCGGCCCCACATAATGCCACCCCAAAACCGCAGGGAACCTCCACCTTGCTGCACTCGCTGGATAGTTTGTCTATGGCGTTCGGCCTGACGGGGTTGCCTCCAAACACGTCTCCGACGATTGTCTGGTTGAAGGCATATGAGACACTTGTCGGCGAAGAAAATGTGATGCCAGTCCTGAGCGGTCCATTCGGCATGTTGGGCCCATCTGTATCGCGCTGCGTGGTGTAGTGGTTGCAAAGATGGACCCCGCCATGGACATCGGGAGTGAAGTTCCGCATCATGCAGCCTATTGTGCACAGTCTGAGTCGTAACACGACGTCCTGTGGCTGCACGAAAAGCATTATTCAACATGGTGGCGTTGCTGTCAGGGTTCCTCCGAGCCATAATCCGTAGGTAGCGGTCATCCACTGCAGTAGTAGCCCTTGGGCGGCCTAAACGAGGCATGTCATCGACAGTTCCTGTTTCTCTGTATCTCCTCCATGTCCGAACAACATCGTTTTGGTTCACTCTGGGACGCCTGGGCACTTGTTAAAAGCTCTTCCTGGCACAAAGTAACAATGAGGACGTCGATCGAACCGCGGTATTGACGGTCTAGGCATGGCTGAACTACAGGCAACAGGAGCAGTGTATCTCCTTCCTGGTGGAATGACTGGAACTCATCGGCTGTCGGACCCCTCCGTCTAATAGGCGCTGCTCATGCATGGTTTTTTTATATCTTTGGGTGGGTTTAGTGACATCTCTGAACAGTCAAAGGGACTGTGTCTGTGATACAATATCCACAGTCAACGTTTATCTTCAGGAGTTCTGGGAACCAGGGTGATCCAAAACTTTTTTAGATGTTTGTACATGCGACGCACGGTAGTAAGGCGAGCCGTTCTCGGCCTGGCAGTACTCGATTCGCTAGTTAGTCATCGCAACACAAGGGATATTCACGGCAAAAGCAGACGAATTAAGATATCAGTTAACCAAGAACAGTATGTATTTTAATAATATATAATGGAATGTATTCTGTTAGTAATCTCTTGAAGAAACTGTCCCTTGCTAAAAGAGATTCTGCAGAGATACCATTAAAAAATGTGTTTAGTTTGTTGAAATACGAGGATGTTTTGGTAAGTCTGGTAAAAAAAAAAAAAAAAAACAAAAAAAAAAAAAAAACAAGAAAAAAAAACAAGAAAAAAATGTGTTTCTTAAACAACTCACTTTTCGACAGTCTCCTTTTAAGGATATACACTTGGTCCAGCGATCCTCTAGCTTATTCATCTCATTGGAAAAATTGGTTGGGTCGAACACTGCAAACTAATCGTTGGCTGCAACTATAGTTTCATTTGATGAAAATTTCTTCCCAGCAAGCCGAAGTTTCAAGTTAGGGAACATGAAGTCACTTGAGGCTAAGTCTGGTGAAAGAGGGTTGATGAAGAACCAATTCAAAGTCCCGTTCATGCACTTTCGCCGTTGTTATTGCTGATGAATGGGATGGTGCATTATACTCGTGAAAGGGCACTTTTTTGCATGTCAACCTTGGGCCTTTTTTCAGCCAATGCAAATTTCAAACGACGTGGACCTGCCTTTCTCCAAGCAATCTATGAGGATTATTCCTTGGGAATTAAAAAACAGTGGCCATCACCATAACAGATGACAAAAGCGTCTTTGCCCTCTTTGGTGCACTTTCACCAGTCTTTGTCCACGGTTTTGACTTTAGTGTATAATGATGTATCCAGGTTTCATCACGTCACAAAGCGGTGCATAAAGTCTTGCGGACTGCGATTAAGCACCACCAGACCCACTGCTGAAATGTTGCGCCGCACGCACTTTTGGTCCACTCCGAGCAATCGTGGCATCCACTTCACGAACAGCTTCTCCATGGCCAATTCTCTGATCAGGATATTCTGCACTCAATCAGCTGAAACGCTTACAGTATCTTAGCCGACTCACGAACTGCTATCCAGCGGTCTTGCATTGCCGTATCATGGATTTTGTCAATGATTTTCTTTGTGGTGACCTCAACTGGACTACCGGAGCGCGCTTTGTATTCGGTGCTTGTCCGACCACGTTTAAATTCATTATTCCAAAAGCAAATGGTTTTCACTTATGGTGTGGAGTCCGCGTGAACTTCATTCAGGTCTGTTTTGGTTTGTGCGGCAATTCAGTCCTTCAAATGAAAACGTTTAACAATAGCACGAAACTCTGTTTCCCCAATTTCAGTCACAGTCGACACTTGAGCAATTCCGATAGCTAAGACAATGAACCGTACGCTGCACACTGTTGAAATTCTTTACACCATCCTTGGAATAATCAAGGTTAACAACCATGAAAGCGCAATAAAAACTGTTCCCTTCTTTCATGGAAATTTATCAGACTTATCAAATCACACCCGTTTATCACACCTCCAATAACTCTTCGGGTTTAGTTTTGTGGTTTTACGTAACGTTTTCGTCTTTATTTTTCTCGTCAATAGCAATTTATTTTCGATGAGGCACTCATTTGAGCAATTTTATCTCTGGTGCCGTATCGTATTCATTTGTTTTGAAATAAATAAAAAGAGAAGGGGGCAGCAATTATTTGGCGTCTCCTGAGAGTTGTGAATCTGAGCGGACACACAGATTGGCGCGCTCGCAATTTAGAAACAGGTTTGCAAAAATAAACCCGAGTTCGTGTGGACTACGTAATTACTATTCTGCATAATCACGTTATACTTACTTTTAAGGAAGTCAGATCTGCAAGAAAGTGCTAAATAAACAACCAAAAGATTTCTTTTGTCAGACGCAGAGAAGCTACTGGAAAAAATATATCAGTCGGTCAACAAATAATTTTGTTCAACGTTTTGCCAGTGAGTAGGTTTCGTCACTTAGACAGATTCTGGAGAGTCTGCAATATACCCACCTAAGACAGTGACAACTTCTGTTTCGGATTCAAAACGATTACCGGTCAAAAATTTCTAAGCAAGAGCACGTAGGCAGAATTCAGTGAATGTAAATCTACTGAAAAATGGTCTTCCTTCCACCAAATTCTAATTTCAAATTACTCAGTTTTGCTACTGCCATAGCACCTTTATGGTTCAAATGGCTCCGAGCACTATGGGACTCAACTGCTGTGGTCATTAGTCCCCTAGAACTTAGAACAACTTAAACCTAACTAACCTAAGGACGTCACACACATCCATGCCCAAGGCAGGATTCGAACCTGCGACCGTAGCAGCAGCGCGGCTCCGGACTGGAGCCCCTAGAACCGCACGGCCACCGCACCTTTATGGGCACGAATATTGCTATGATGAAAGCAGCAGCGCAAGCATCTCCTCAGGAATTTTTACCAATTTCTTCCTAACAAATGCACAAGTCTGGTAACCAGTTTGCTGTTGCAGACACCGTTAAAAAACAAGAATCCAGATGTAGGTAAATATTTCTGACTTCATATGGTAAATTAACAGTGTTTTTCAAGAAATGTGCATGGAAACAGATTCATAAGCAAACTATTTATAACCAGCTTAAAAGACGTTCCCGTGTACAAGACTTCTGTATGCAGACTTCTGAGGTCAGAACAGTGTTAAAGATCGCTTCAAGGTTTGATCACAAAGCGCCCTGCAACCATTGCTGGGAGCGAACGCTTTCAAATCCTCGGCCTTAATGTCATCATACATCAGACTCTGAACTGCAAATGTATTCCCACCACCAAAGAGGAATTGTTATCAAAATTTTCTCAACCACCAACAAGTTTTACCCTTCTGAATGCTTACCAACGCGTCAGCTACAAGGTGACAAAAACAAAGAGTGCCCGGAGAAGTGCATTCCGCATTTCCTGATAGCATGATCGGAACACTAAACATTCATAGAATACTATCAGTAACTATAGTTGACAATTTGTACAGAAATTGTGACCGCTCGTTTTATAACATTTGTAATACTTTTATGTTCCTCACTACGGGCGCTCTATTAGATGGATAATATTTAAAAGTATGCGGCGAGCATCAGACTAGTTGTTATTTACTATATAAAATCGGTCAAAAACTTAGGCGATAGGCTACTTCTCGCATTTGTCTTTGGTCAGCATTCAACAAATGCGGCAAACCATCTTCCGCAAACCTTGTTCATAGTGGATTCTACAAGTAAAACGGGACAGTACGATCTCCTAACACGTATATAGTGTCAGATACACCCATATACGTCTACTCACCGACTACCTAGTGCCAAATTGTGTATCTTACCAAGGGAGCCGGCCGCCGTGGCCGTGCGGTTCTAGGCGCTTCAGTCTGGAACCGCGAGACCGCTACGGTCGCAGGTTCGAATCCTGCCTCGGGCATGGATGTGTGTGATGTCCTTAGGTTAGTTAGGTTTAAGTAGTTCTAAGTTCTAGGGGACTGATGACTTCAGATGTGAAGTCCCATAGTGCTCAGAGCCATTTGAACCATTTATCAATGGTTCTATCTGCCATTGCAGTGACGGCATGTCCTTGTAGTGGGACATATCCAAGTTAACTATGCCCAATTCAGACACTCATTTATCAACTGCTGAAAATGGGGTAGAATCGTTTTAAATCTTGTTTATCGAAGGTTGAATTTCTATAGGCAATAAACCGTTCTAAACAAAAGAGTTTTACACTGAGGTAACAGAAGTCATGCGATAGCAATATGCACATTTATAGATGGTGATAGTATCGCATACACAAGGTATAAAAGGGCGATGTATTAACGAACCTGTCATTTGACTCAGTTGATTCATGTGAAAGGTTTCCAACGTGATTAGGACGCACGACGCGGATTGTTAGCGGAGCTAGAGCATGGGCACGCCTCTTCGGAAATCATTAGGGAATTAAATATTTCGAGATCCACAGTGTTACGGGAATTCCGAGAATACCAAATTTCGGGCACTACCTCTCACCACGAACAACACAGTGGCTGATGGTCTTCACGTAAAGAGCGCAGCGGCGTCTGCGTAGTTGCCAGTGCTAACAGTCAAGCAACACTGCGTGAAATAACCGCAGAAATCAATGTATAACGTACCACGAACGTGCTTGGTAGGACAGTGCGGCGAAATTTCGCGTTATAGGCTATGGCAGCGGACGACCGGCGCAAGTGCCTTGCTAACAGCACGGCATTGCCTGCAATGACACTCCAGGACTCGTGACCATATCGGTTGGATCCTAGACGAAAACTGTGGTCCGCCACGATATTAGCAGGTATCGTACCTCAGTGTTCGACGAGTGTCGTTCTTATTTATTCACTTACACTAAACTCCCACAACACGACTACTTAAAAAAGAAAAACGCGCAAACAAAACTAGTCCGCTGGTTAAAGATGACACTATATTAATGATGTAAAGATCATCTGATTGCTACTAATATTCGTATTACCGGTTTCAGCGAACTATCGCCATCTCAGGTGTGATAGTTAATACACAAACAGTTTTGTCATAATGTATAAACTCTAGCTATATGCAAATTGAACATCACGATACTACTATAAATACGTATGTCAATGAAATGTGCATCAAGCCATCACGTAGCGAAAGACAATGAAATTAAATATTGCCGTTTGCATATTTTAGTAACTTCAACCATGTGACGGCATAGTGCATATTTTACTGATACGTTTTGTATCATTCTCATGATGTTCACTATACATGTGACTAGAAACTATACATCACGAAGAAACTTTCTGGATTGAATATCACATCTGGAGACAATAACAATTTGCCGAAAACAGTAATTGAACATTTGTAATAATTAGACACTGTTCATATAAGTTATAAGAATATTTATAATGTCGCAAGATTTCATCTGACAATACATCAAACTCCTAAAAAAGCTGACACCAAACCAACGCTGTTATACACAAGTATCGCAAGTGGATTCTCTCTAAAAATCAGTAAGGATCCCTGCAAGCCACACCTTGCTTTATTCATATACATCACGCAAACAGTGGAAGCACATGAATAGATAGATTCAGTCAGCTTAAAGGCATTCCAAGACTGCACCACACAACCAATCAAAAACGAAAATACGATCATATGGACTATCTTCAGTGACGTTCAATTGATTCGACGAATTTTCGACTACGCAGTACGCTGCACTGGGTGGCGAATGCTCAACACAAAAGAGAAGTGGCATCGAGAGTGTCAGATGAGAGCGCAATATGACCTTTAAATTTCTCTATATACATAAACAAATCATCAGTTAGTGTTGTCGACTATCTGATGGTTCGCTGGCGACACTTGGCCAGAGGAAGTATAGTCGTTGAGTGACTGTAAGGAGAGGCACAAATCTTTAGAGGTAACATCAGATACCTGCGATTATGATTAAAAACAGGGTAAAAACTGATTATGGGAAAAAAATACTCTTATACTATTGTTTGAAGGGAGTTTATTTTTCAATTCTCGCTAGTTCAGTTGCATACTTCATTCAATGGCACAAAATTCCTGTATTTCAGATTACCATGTATGCTTTCAACGACCATCGAATAGCATATGCACGACAGCCCGAATTTTCGTCAAATAGTCCAGCGCCGTATGACGTATTCCCGCGATATGAAACAACACTTCCATTAGTGAACGATTTAAACATGAAATATAGTAGATTTTTATAGTGTGTACTTCGTAACATAGAAAATGACCCAACGACACGGAAACATGCATAATATTCTACAGCGGTTGACCCAGTTCAGGGGTGTTGCGAAGGCATAGGAGTAGTACGCTGGAATCACGGTGAAATCATTACGCTTTGCTTCTACATCTCAGAGAAAACGGTTATGGTTATGACGGTATTTGCCTCGGCCAAATTCCAGACATAGCTCTAAACAGTTCGAAGCGGCTGGTAGTCCGTTCGGGAATCAGAAGAGCAGAAACTCATTTCGACGCAGTTTATAAATGCATCTCTGCTTGAAAAGCCTTTTGAATGCATGTGAAGGGGAATGCATTTTTGCAAAGATGTATCATCTGGAGCGGTATGCTGTTCATTTTAACCAAAATCAATGCAATATCTCGAAAACTACACATCGGATCAAAGACAGATATAGTTCCCGTTTGTTTATCTCGGATGGGGACATCCAATGATACCCCATTCTATCAGCCACCCAACTCCGTGCGTGGGTGGCAACTTTGAAATCTTCAATGGGAATCCCCGTTTTTTATTGCAGATTACGATTCTACAGCAAAATCTACATATTTCCGTCTGAAACATTTTCTTCGTTTCGTCACAGATGCGCTGCAATCGAAGGAACAGAAATGGGTACACAATCCTAATTTACGACATGCTACTCAATTGGCCTTTAATATCTAATGGCACGTGGGACTCCACCTCCACGCTGCCAGGGTAGGACACGCCAGTATTTCATAACTTATAATTGGAAACCTCATTCGCAGCGTTGTATTCCTCACACATATCGAACAGGAAGCTACTCGAAGCGCCACCGTGGCCGTGTAACGAACTACCAAGTATCATTACAGGCAGTGCACTGCTACCGGAGCTCACGTATCGTGCAGACGTAGAACACATAGCGGCTCCGTACATTACAATACTTGCATCATATTCATTGCCTGCACACCTACCTCTCATTTGGAGAACAGACTTGCAAGTGGATGATGAAGGTTGCAACCACAGAAGAAAAAACTGAAATGATCATGATTTACAGAGAATGTAGGTGAAATGTTGAGGCTGCTGTTGTCTTGTGTGCCAAGCGTTTCCCAAAGGAAGCTCCCTCTCGTTTGTTCTTTTACAAGGTTGTGAATGCTTTTATGTCTGATGACAGCGTACACACGGGCAAAAGGAAACGAAGCAAACGTGCTACAGGAGATGCTAATGAAATAGCTATACTAGTGGCAGTGCACCACAACTCACGGTTAAGCGCCCTGCAATTACACCGCGATTCCGCCATGTCCGTTGCCAGTATTGTCATAATACTGCATGGTCATAAGTATCATCCATACCCCGTGTTACTGCTTCAAGAACTTCAAAGCGGTGGGGTCCCACGTGCCACTGGACGCTCAACGGCCTCTGAGTAGCATGTCGCAAATTACAATTGTGTACCCACTTCTATTCCTTCGATTACAGCACCATCTATGGTGAAAAGAAAAAATGCTACAGACAAAACGTGTTTAAATTTTGCCGTAGAATCCTAATCTGCACTACAATACAGGGGTTCCCATTGTAGGTTTCAAAGTCCCTTATCATTGGATGTCCAAGACAAACAAATTCGAATTATAATTTTATTTTGATTTGATATGTAGTTTTCGAGATATTTCAATGCCTTCAGTTAAAATGAACATCCTATGTGTCTTCGAACAGACGTTCGCCTCGCTTACCAGGCACCGGAAAACGGATGTGGCTTTTACAATTCATCGAAACAGAGGCGGATATCCCACGAAGCGCGCGTGTCCGTATTACGGTAGCTGGCGTGTCAGCTGTCTCACTGAATACTTCAGAATGCTTGTGAAACCGCTGCAACGATGTTTTGCGTTCCAATTCTACTCGAAATAATTAATATTACAATCCAATTCGATCGTCCAGATTTTGCCACCGAACCCAAAGCTGTCGAGTGTTTTTCGTGTTTGAATAATGAGAAATTTCGTGCTATATAACGATGAGGCCACTGATTACCCTTAACTATAATCTTACTCCAGTTGTGTTTTCAGATGAGACGTCTTTTTTTACTGCTGTACACAGCATCGGTTGGGGAAATAAACAAGTGACTACATTTTCTTTAGCTCTGTTTACTTTCCATTTTCTGTTCCAAGGATTTGGCTTTTCACTATCAGCGTGTTTTTACTGGGGTAGGATATGCTTTTTTTGCAGAGCTGCACGCAGAGGTGCTATTGCTTTAGTATATTAACAATTCCCAGAAAGCTCTTACCTATGGAAATCATTGAGAGCATAAATCACGATGGACTGAGCACACTGGCGTAACTGGGGTAACCAGCGCCCAGGAAAAAATTCGGTCTTGTTCTCCTCCCCTCCCTCCTGCTGTCCAGGCACCATTTTTTGTTTGTTTGTTTGATCTTGACCCCAAACCTAATTCGCTATACATTAATGCGTCCATAAACTAAAAGCATATTGTAGATACGAGTCGTTTTAAGCCTCGTGAACGCTTTGGGTACCTGTTTCGACGGAGTCTCAATTTTCCAATTCCAAATTGATAAACAATCAAATCGTCTGAACTTTTACGTAATTCTGGAATTGCAATAAGCCGAACCTTAAATAATTTGTGACTGTGTCGCTACATAATAGGAAATCTTAAAAATGGTTGTTAGAGGCAGAAAACACAATACAATTCAGCTTTTAAAATCAATTTCAGTGACGCTTAAACGCGAAGAACACGTAGCTAAATATCAAAAGTTTTGCGTAATAACATTTTTTCCGTTGCAGGCTATTTATTTAGAGCATCTGTACAGGAACAAAAACTGAAACTGTGGTCAACTGGATAGTTGTTTTGTGTTTATGAACGTTCAAATGAATAGGAAGCATTTGTCATTTTTTTGCAGTTGAGTACCTCTTCAGATAAAATATTTTTACAAAGAACAATAAAACGAGAGACTGACTGCACTTTTGCCTCAACGATTGGTAGAAAAACATTTGTTTTAACAAGAACAAAATAACAGTTATTAAAATATTAACAATTTTTATGCTCACTAGCTGGCAGTCACGTATTCAACGACTGGGCTCTCACAAAACGCTCTCATACATCATAAACAAATTTTATTCGCAGTTCATAAGACAAATTATACCTCTTTGCACATCGTTGGTTTTAAATTTGAAAGTTACGTGACGCGCAATCTTATGAGGAACACTGGCGTTGTCGCGATATTAGACGTAGTTACGGCGCCGTGGAGCGATAGTAGAAGACACCCAGCACTGATAAGGGAACGGGAAGAGCAGTAGAGCGACACAGCCCGTTGCTGGCGGGGTGCCTTTCTGCTTGGAGGGACGCCAGCCGGAACCCGACTTCGCCTCGGCGTTACAAACTCACCAAAAGCGGTGAAACGCGCGCCTGGCGGTGCCGTATCCAGAGTGCATTGCACTAGGACAATAAGCCGCTGTGGGATACCCAGAGAGTAGCGATTGTCATCTCACTTCAGTATAATGGGCTACGTTTATTTCTTGCACTAAAGTAGTAACACCAATGGCGAATAGTAGTTGCTGCTACGAATGCAAAGAGAAATACGTCAAAGGAGCAAAAGTTATTTTCCATCGGTAGGTATTATAAAGGTCTGGTTATGGACATCACGCAAATCAGGAGCGCCTTATGTCTTGAAAAATATCCAGGCACAGTGTCTTGAGTGTCTTTACTAACAAACTGAGACGACAAAAATCATGGAATACCTTCTAATATCGGGTCGGACCCCCTGCAGCAACTCGACGAGACATGGTCTCAAAAATTCGTTGGAAGTCACCTGCAGAAGTACTGAGCCTGTATAACATACTAATTGAGATAGTGTTGCCGGAATAGGATTTTGTGTACGAACTGATCTCTCGATTATGTCCCATATATGTTCGACAGGGTTCAAGTCAAGCGATCTGAAAGGCCAAATAAATAGTTCAAACAATCTAGAAAGTTCTTCAAACATATCGCAAACAACTCTGGCACGGGAATATTATATCATTGCTTGGGAACAAAGTCTGTAAATGAGTGCAAATGGTCACTAAGCAGACGCACATAACCATTTCCAGTCAATGATCTGCTCAGTTGGACCAGAGCACCCAGTCCATAAACTCAGCGTACCTCATGGAGCCACCACCACCTTGCACAGTGTCTTGTTGACAACTTGGGTCGACGGCTTCCTGGAATCTGCGCCACACTAGAACCCTACCATCAGCTCTTACCAGCTGAAATCGGGATCCATCCGACAACGCCACGGATTTCCAGTCGCCTAGGGTCCATCCGATATGGTCACGAGCCCAGGAGAGGTGCAGCAAGCGATATGCTGTTAAAGGCACTTGAGTCGGTCTTCTGCTGCCATAATCCCTTATCGTTCGTCATACGTCCCACATTGCTTTCTGCGGTTATTTCACGCAGTGTTGCTTGTATGTTGACACTGACAACTCTACGCAAATGCCGTTGCTCTCGGTCGTTAAGTGACGCCGTCGACCACTGCGTTGTCCGTGGTGAGACGTAATGTCTGAAATTTGGTTTTCTCGGCACATTCTTAACATTGGGGATCTCGGAATATTGAAGTCCCTAACGACTTCCGAAATCTAATGCCCATGCGTCTAGCTGCAACTACCATTCCGCGTTGAAATTCTGTTAATTTCCGTCGTGCGGCCATACTGACTTCGGAAACCTTTACACGTTAATCACCTGAGTATAAATGACAGCTCCGCCAAAGCAATGCTTTTTTTATGCGCGATACTACCGTCATCCGTATATGTGCATATCGCTAGTCCATGAATATTGTCACCTCAGTGTATAGTTGTGAGACAAGAGCTATATAAATTTAATCGATCCGTTGAATGTGTACACGCTTCGAACAATTTTTACTTGCAATTTCTGTACATCCCTCTTCTAATGAATATTGGGACAGCAGCTGCTTCATTTACGTGTACCAACAATAACACTATCAGTAGCGTGAATTAGTTTTAATACTTGCAGCTGGTTTCGGTGATACAATTCACTATCATCAGATTCCTCTGCAACGTGGGTGACCACGCTTTCAACGGGCATCACCATCGTATCTCTAGTAAAAGTAGCAGAGACCATCAGCGGCTGTGGAGTTTATCATGTAAGATACGTCTCGTTGCCCACAACTCACTACGCTGTCAGTGGTTTCTGCTCCTTTTATCAGAGATAAAATTATGAAACCCGCTGAAAGGGTGATCAGCTTACGTTGCAGAGGGCCCCGAAGAAGGTGGATTTTATCACCGAAACCGGCAGCTATTAAATAAAACTAGTACATACAGCTGATGTTATTGTTGCTACAAATGTTTTACTTACAGGGAAGATATATACAGTATATGACAGTCTGAGTCCCTGCCTCCGGAATACGCAGATTTTCAAAACACTATGCTTATTTTAAAGTAGTCACAATAGGAACATGTAATACTAGTAGATACGATATGGAGAATAAGTGCATGCGATTAATATTTTAGTTTGCATGCACTGCTCCAAAGTCAATGTATTTCCGGACACTTTCACTTTGTCGTATGTTATGCCGCTTCAGCACAATTTATTAAAACAGAGATTTGGCATTATAGTCAACAGCAGTAAAACATCTAAAAATAGCGATGGCTATCCCTTCTTTCCCTTATAGCAAGAAAATTAACATTTGCGCTGTGACGCTAGTCGCAAACAAGTAGGATGATCTTCCATTTGCCTCAAAGTTTGAAGCTAAGTTAATTCAAGACATCGGACGCAAATTACTAAGATGCCTAAGAAACACGTGTACAACAGTTGCAGTACTTTTGAACGGGATCTCTCTGTACCAGCGATGCAATGATATCAAAAAACAGTAAAGCGCTTGCGGCAAACTTTAAACCGTACCATAGCGACGTGACTTTCAAGGCTACCTATGTTGGCGACAAAACTTCTGCTCTGTGCATCTAAATGCTCTTTCCATAGCTCTTTCCACGCATTAAAGAAGTCATCGTAGATGAAAACTTACACTGAGTAGTGCTCAACACGTCACTATAGCTCACAAATAATATCTTGCGTCAACCACTTGCTTAAGAGAGACAATTCTCGTTGGTCCAGCAGCCACCTTGTACTCGGTCGTGGTTTCGGAAAGCGGCCGTGGTACGGTAAGCCATATAACGACTTTCGTTCTTACCTCACACGAGCCGGAGTCGATCAAACGGCACATGGCAGTCGTGAAGCACCCAGCTGCTCCCACTGCAGTGGATGCCTGCCGAATCGTGCGAAGGAGCCAGGGTTTGCTGTCTTTGAGAAAACCATTGCGCGCTGTTCAATTAATACGCTCCATTGTTATTCGCTTTGCTTTTTATCGTGATTCCTTATAGTAATCCTATGCATTGGCTGAGAAACATTCATTGAGTGATTAATTTCTTTAGTAGAAGAACTGTTTTCTTTGCAGGAAAAAGCTGAAAATTACAAGGACAGTATTAACACAAAAATATGTGGATCGGTATATTTCAGGAATCGAATGAGTCACCTCAAGATATGAATCAAGCGCCCCCCCCCCCCCCCAGCGAAGAATAGGGGAAGGAAGTTGGAAACTCCCGCCTCCTTCTCTCAAAAGAAAGTTTCAGAAAGCCGAACTCTCATCCTGCTCGCCAAAGAGACAGATGTACTAATTCAGTATTACTTTGAAAGAAAGAAAGTAAGTAAAAATGAAAGAGAGGACGAAATAAAAGAAATGAGTTAAAAACTGACTTGTAACAAGTGTACCCACAAAAAGTATACCCAGACCCATTCGCGGTTAAATCTCAAAACTATTTCGTCAATGAAGAAGAAGAAAAAAAAGAAGGTAGCTCACTCTACACTCTAAGATGTCACGAAAAACAAAGATGGATATGATACTACAAGCTTATGACAAGTTACAGCAGAAGTTTGTGTGTAAAGCCTTACTGCAAATCACAGCAAACGGACACTAGATAACGAATACACAGGATTTCTGTGCTCTTCTGGTTAACAAGGCCGTGTGCCCTTCTAATAAAATGGTCTAACTTGCAAGTGACATAAGCTTTAATTAGAAAGGGTCCCTAAAAGTTTGCATTCGTGTTCCGTATGTCCCCTTTGCCACTCGCGCCATCACTGATATAGTCCATAGGCTTCGTCATTAAGCAACTATTTTGTGCTGTAGTAACCAACAGTTACTGAACAAATATAAACGTACAGTACGGTTATAAGGCATGTTACTACAGGTTTTTCTATGCCATTGCCAAAATTATGCAAACGGTCGACAATACGAAATTGAATATTTTGGGATAAGGAACCAAATGTCAGAAATACAATGCCTAACAAAAAAAGTGAAGCATCCAGAAGAAATGGTCGGATGTCAAAGTAGCTTCGTGCACCTGCTCACTGTCGGCAGGATGTTAATGACTGGAGTTACAATTCTATATAACAGGTACGATAGCCACCACAGTGCTTTGATGTCGTTCGTAGGCCTGGTTGGGCAAATAAGGGCTGTGAACAGCGTCATATGTTCAGTGATCACTTTGGAGAGGCCGCACACTCGTATGAGGTAGCGTTGTCAGCATCTGACAGAGTACGAAAGGGACCTCCTTGTTAGGCCTTCATTTGACCGTCTGATCGAATCGTGCTATGTCCAGATTTCTGGAGGATTCGGATGTGACTGGTCTCATGTTGGACTGCCCGGGAATGTGAGGGGAGGCACACTTGTCAAGGTTCATGTGGACCACGTCTGACCACCACATGGAAGCACGGCAGCAGTGTGTATCAGGCAAATCGTAACCCCTTCACATACGCTCCCCATCAAAGACCAAGTAAGTAATGGACTCCCTGCAACATTTTGTTTAATCCCACGCCACTGGTTGCAGACTAGCAGCAAAATGGTTCAAATGGCTCTGAGCACTATGGGACTCAACTTCTGAGGTTATTAGTCCCCTAGAACTTAGAACTAGTTAAACCTAACTAACCTAAGGACATCACACACATCCATGCCCGAGGCAGGATTCGAACCTGCGACCGTAGCGATCTCGCGGTTCCAGACTGCAGCGCCTAGAACCGCACGGCCACTTCGGCCGGCAGACTAGCAGCAGCCAAAGTAGACAGATACCGTCCGTTGAGTAGACTACCGTTAACACAAGACATGCCACTGCAATTGGAAGGCATGTAGTGCTGATGAATGTCGTCGTCTTGGGTTCAGCGATGAATCGCGGATCTGCACTACCCAGGATGACCATCGTCGGTGAGTATGGTGGCGACATGGGGAGAGGTCCCATTCTTCCAAAGTTCTGGAGAGACACAGCAGTGTTGTGGAGCCATGTAGCATGACTTCACTTCACGACTGGTTGTAATTGAGGGAATTATAACGACAACGGTATGTCACGGACATCGTGTCCTCATGTGTTGCCTCTCATGCGACAGTATCGTGGTGCCTCTTTTTTAAAACAGGACAATGCTCATCTCGTCCACACATGTCTCTAGAAACTGTCCGCTGATGCTGCAAAACTGCCATGGCCAGCAAGATACCTAAATCAGTCCCCGATAGAACGTGTCTCTAACTAGGTCGGACGTCCACTCCGCTCCAGCAACTGAATCCAGAGCATGAAGAGTCAGTTACAATAGTTGTGGGCCAACATGCCTCAGGAGAGGATATAAAGGGTTTAGGAGACCCTTCCCAACCTAATCAGAGCATGCATTCATGCAGGTGGGGGTAGAACGTCATACTGCAAAGTGTGCTCGAACTGCCAAGTTCTTTATGAAACAATCAGTTTCGTAAGCTCTGAAATAACACCCCGTACCCTCTCAATCTGCGAAGTTTCATTTCGTTTCCCCCTCCATTTCTGGGTGCTTCAGTTTTATTGTCAGGCCGCGTACATGTATGTTAAATTGTGTGTGTGTGTGTGTGTGTGTGTGTGTGTGTGTGTGTGTGTGTGTGTGTGTGTTTTTCTAATTTGCTTATTTTTCACGATAAACGTTTGATTGCCGCACCGACGATGGCAGTGTTAAAATGAGAAACAATACAGTCTTCTGTCACGAATTCACGGTAGACACGATTGCTGTTCATAGTTTGTGACTGGTCGTCGAAAATGAACTGTAACAGGAACTTTTAGAGATGCATTTAATGTATGACGCAGCGCCCGGAGAAGCGAACGAAGTCTACAGAAAGACGTTTCACAACAAGCGTCATCCACCTTAGCAGAAACTTATCGCCGTTGGTAGAAACGTACGACAAACTGTGCCGCAGAAGCTACAGAGAGCTGGGGGAGGTTCTCGACGAAGCATTGTCGTTCGCACAGCAACATTTGGAAAAATGTCTTGGAACATGTGTCACAAATTTCTACAACATGCATACGTCAATATGCCCGTGAAATGCACGCGTTGGAGAATACATGGTGGAAAGTACAGGTGCAGCACAATTACACACCTATTAAACACAACTGTGTTCAAGAAATGGCAGAGAACGAGTCTGAACCCGGAGTTCAGTTGTGTGTATAACTTGTGCACTGTAAGTACTGAGA
Organism: Schistocerca serialis cubense; assembly: GCF_023864345.2. Lineage (NCBI taxonomy): Eukaryota > Metazoa > Arthropoda > Insecta > Orthoptera > Acrididae > Schistocerca > Schistocerca serialis. The sequence goes on from NC_064643.1 coordinate 359,885,500, forward strand.
ATGGCGGTCAAAACTTTGAACAAATGCTGTCAGCTAAGGTTGCTGCTAAAAGTTGTAACCGTTTATATTAATAGGAAACTAAGTATTCATTTCAGAGTTTTAGACCTTCTCAAGTTTAGCATCCCGTATCATCTGTATAATTCTGATCCTCAGAGGTTGGGCAATCTGAAGACGATAGTTATGAACGAAATCGGTAAGGATATAGACAGCTGCGTGTCATGCATTTCATAAAATACTTAACAGCTGTTGGCGATCGCTTTCAGAAAATGTTTAAGTGTTAAGAAAGTTCTGTAATTATTTCTTTGCTGCTGTAACGAAATGCCAAAAGTACTTTCCATGCCAGTATTACTTTTTGCCGCCCTGTAGTTACACTTATGCCGCCAAATATTCTGTAGCTTCGTATTGAAAAAAAACGCAAATTCTGATAAATAATTAGGATAATACAGTGTGATTACAATTAAACTTAAACTTCCAAACCGCTGTAGAAATAACACCACTGGCCAGAATGACATCAAATTGCAACAGAATATTATCGGAGAAGGGGGAAAACTTATGGCAGAAGAAAAATAAATAGTTACAAAATGTAGCAATAGATGGTGCTGCAAGCATCATAATTTAATAGCGTTCGACTACAAATGACAAATGTATCATACAACAGTGCCTAAGGTGTACGTTTGACGTTAAACAAACTGTAGTACTCAGTGTGCATGGGTGTATAGGTGTGATACTGTTAGTTACGTAAGCCCATCCACCACGGCAAGTTCATATCAGATGGGAAAATCGGCCCTGAGGAGAAAAAAAAAAAAGCATCATTCACATCGGTTTTTAATTGTCCTGAAGCCAAAGTCCGCATAAAAATTATCAATCACATCAGTTTTTAATTGTCCTGAAGCCAAAGTCCGCATAAAAATTATGAATCGCATCGGTTTTTAATTGCCTGGGGGCCAAAAACCGCATAAAAAGCGTCAATCAAAATCAAATCGGATTATTAATTTTCATGTGACTGACGCAAAACATGTTCAATATGCTGTCCCCGTTTTCTGCAACAAGTTGAAATCGAGAAACAGCATGTTACACAACTGATTGAAGTGTTTGCGGGGTCACGTTCAGAATGTGTTGTGCAATGCGTTCCTTCAATGCAGCTGAACACTGAACGCAACATCTTTCAGATAGCCCCACAGCCAGAAGTCACACGGATTAAGATCTGCTGATACGGACGGCCAGGCTGTAGGGAAGTAGCAGCTGATAATTCTAGCGGTTCCAAATGGCGCTTCAGCAGCTGCTTAACTGGATTTGCAATGTGCGGATGTGCGCCATCATGCATAAAAACGATCTCATCCACACATACACGCTGTTGGAGAGCTGGAATGACGTGGCTGCGTAAAAGACACCCATAGCGCTTACCAGTGACGGTACAGATAGCAGGGTCGGAAACCCCTGTCTCTTCGAAAAAATATGGCCGTATGACAAATGATGCCGTGAACTCGCACCATGATGCCGTGAACTCGCACCACGTAGTGTCCTTTTGAGGATGAAGTGGTACTAGCTGCTTGCATGTGGATTTTCTGTTGCCCATATTCGAGACATATCCTGTCAGATAGAAGTGGGCTTCGTCTCTCCAGAAAATCTTCCCGGCCAATCATTGTCCGCTTCCATGCAAGTAAGAAATTCGAAAGCAAAGGTCTCTCTTGCTGGCAAGTCGACAAGAAGCAACTCGTGCACATGGATAATTTTGAATTGATAGCAAAGAACGATGTTTCGTAGGATTTTATGCATCGTGCTCACAGGTATGTCCAATGTTCGGGCAATTCTCCGTGCACTACACGTTTGCATACCCCCACACGTCTCCTTCTGCACTCCTATGGGCACTGCTTCCACTGATGTCGAATCACTTCGTTTCCTCCCTCTACCAGGCTGCACACCAAAAGAACCCGTCTTTTCGAATTTCCGAATCATTTTCTCCAGACCCAAGGCAGTCATCGGACCAACGCCTTTCTTTAAACCCTTCAGTTTCCGGTACTTCTGCAGAGCGACGTGTGCACAGTCATCATTCTTGTAATACAGCTTTACAAGCAGAGCGCGATCCTGCATGTAGACAGTCCTGGCGAACGTCACAGACGCGAAATGAGGAAAAGCCGTGTACCCTGCGTTCAATGGGTCGTGCGCCATCTATTGATCAATTTTCACACTTTTCCTTCTGTCATACGTTTTCCACCTTCTCCGATAATACTCCGCTGCAATTTGACGTCACTCTGACCAGTGGTGTTATCTGTACAACGTATTGAAAGTTTAACTTTAATTATAATCACCATGTATATTTTACTATATCCCTGTTGATCTAAAATTTGAATGTTGGAAGTAATATGGATGCAAAACCAGGTGAAAACTTCCACCTTTGGACGAGACATTTCCAGATGCAGACTTCTGAGGTCAGTGCAATATTAAAGATCGCTTCAAGGTTTGATCATAAAGTGCGCTACAACCATTGCTGGGAGCGAACACTTTCAAATCCTCGGCCTTAATGTCATCATACTTCAGGTGTTGCATCGTAACTGACTTACAGCCAAAGAAGAATTCTTATTAATATTTCCTCGGCCTTAAACCTATCTTATGAACAAGAGTACAACACAGGTTTAGTTACGTCACCTCAATAATGGTCACATAACCTAAATAATGCAGTTAGTGATTTTCACGCCAAATAACAATCATTAATGAACACATACCTATGGGAATATGAAAGTTACAGCCTCTCAAGAATTTGTGCTTGTTTTAGACCGTATAGGAATCTCGTGAAACAACAGAACATCTGCAAGAATACGAACTGAATCGGTTTCGAATATAATAGCTAATTATGACTGATGGGAGAGGGATATTCCATTTTACAAATCATCCTGGCTATTTTCAGCCGGAAATGTATGTGCACTAAAGTGGAAACGAATGTTTGTAAATTGTGTAATGAAGCGTAAGTCGGAGCTGCACTGCTGACACGACAGGAAATGGAAATTTAGACCAATTTCCCCAACACAGCATCAATACTTTTATTTCGCGCATTAGTAACGGTAGCGATTATATCGAATTAAGCACACAAATCGTAATGGTTTTAGTGTTGAACGAACTGCTGACATATGTATGCGGACCAAATGTTTCTATCCGTTTTGGACTGCTTTGGCGTCACACTGACTTTTTCCCGCAGATAAGCCCTGTTACTTTCTGAGACCTGTGTGCGACAAGCCTGCAGGCGAGGCGCTACGGCGTAACACAATCTGCTGCAACCGAACTTATTTCTTTTTAACATTTCTTCGCAACATGAAGCACGACGAGTCATCTGCACCTCTGTCTAGCAGTGTGGTACCGCGAAGAAATCAGTTTGTCGCTACAACCGAGGGGGAGGAAGCAAATATGGCTTCATTCGCGAAGTGTGTGGTCCCCTATTGCGCTTAAGAAAAGGCTAAACGCTGAAGGAGATGCACACAGTTTACAGTACTGAGGACTGGATACAGGAGAGCAACTGTCGGAGACGATGGTTGACTGTAACAGCATGACAATGCCCTCTGTCATAAGATGGTATCTGCGAGTCAGTGATTCCAGTTCTGAAATGGACTGGCCTGCCCAGAATCCCGACATTCCTAAAGAAGGGGCTGCTCTGGACAGCGAGCAGTAAATATTTTTACTAAGGCAATCAGTTTACCAAAACATCCTAATGTATCCGCTGAAATATTTTTGTTGTAAAAACCATCGAAGTATCGCTAGTGGAAGGTAGTCACACAAACCAAAATATATTTCCAGAAAAATCATACAATTCTACCGAGACCATACCGCTCATTCAAAAGACTGCATCTAAATATATACAAGATACACTATTTAACCAACGAAAAACTCGACAGTTGGAAAACAGATGCTACTTCTTTCACTCAAACGCTGTTCAACAATGCTTTCACAAAACAAAATCTTCACAAAATGAATAAAAGGGTGCTGCATTAACATCTTTTTGTGACCGCATCGTTGTAAACAGGGACCGTCGGAGTTGACTACTAAATTTAATATATTTACTTATTTATTTGTCCCTCGTAAGTGTAGTAGTCATTTGGAATGAATCTAAATTCAAGCTAGAGCTAAAAAAAGAGAAAACTTACACAAATTGTTTTCTATGACCTGAAATACAACAATTATTCGATATTGTTGTAATACTAACAAACAGAAAGAAGGATGGAAAAGCACACTGCTCTTGCTTTGGGAGAAGCAAATACCGATCAGTAATCCTGATTTAGGCCCGCCCGGTTCGCCGTGCGGTCTAACGCACGGCTTTCTGGGCGGGAAGGAGTGCCTGGTCCCCGGCACGAATCCGCCCCGCGGATTTGTGTCGAGGTCCGGTGAACCAGCCAGTCTGTGGATGGTTTTTAGGCGGTTTTCCACCCACCTCGGCGAATGTGGGCTGGTTCCCCCTATTCCGCCTCAGTTACACTATGTCGGCGATTGCTGCGCAAACAAGTTTTCCACGTACGCGTACACCACCGTTACTCTACCACGCAAACCTTGGGGTTACACTCGTCTGGTGTGAGACGTTCCCTGGGGGGTCCACCGGGGGCCGAACCGCACAATAACCCTGGGTTCGGTGTGGGGCGGCGGAGGGGTGAAGTGGACTGCGGTAGTCGTCGTGGGGTTGTGAACGAATGCGGCTGCGGCGGGGACGGAGTCTCTCCGTCGTTTCTAGGTCCCCGGTTAACACACAATACAATACAATCCTGATTTGAGTTTTTTTTTTTTTTAGTTACTAAATTGATCAAAGCCAACGCCAAGACGATTCGTTTGCTCTATCCGAGCTTGTGGTGTGGAACTCTAACCGTATTTCCAAATATGATAATACGGAACGATTGCTCAGTTTAGTAAGGAAGTCACAAAGCACGCTGCAACCATTTCTGGGAGCGATCACTTTCAGAAAATCCTGGGATGCAGTCATCATTGCGCTAAGTCTACTATCATTGCGCTAAGTCTACTATCTCCCTTCAGCTCCGTCTATCTACTGTACCCTCCCTTCATGTGATACCTCTCTCACAGGAGTGCTACCAACAGTTAAAGTGAACTCCCCAACAGTTTCAAGTGCAAAAACCACCAGAAAACCACTAACAAAAATGCCCCTACTCTCACAATCGCTAAAAATTTTTAAATTGTTATGAAAGAAAACAATAAGTATATTAGTAATTAGTATCCTTTATTATTAAGTAATAAAATATTCACAATCATTAAATGAACAAACAATAAATGAATCCGCAAGTGAAGGTCAGGAACATACAAAACGTTCTATAACAACAGCGAACTATTTAAATGAATTCGTCTTCTTCAGATGAATTATTTTTGTCTGTATCACCACCGTCGTCGTCGTCGTCGTCGTCGTCGTCGTCGGTGTCAGATTGATACGATTCTTTGGTACCGATTTGTTTCACAAGGTTTACTGGAATTTCACATTCGTTTTAGCATTTTCCTTCCAACCTCAAACCACAGCGTATTCTTAATATAGTAGTTAAAAGATTTGACTTCATTCTGTTCCTCTGCTTGTTTTTATTACATTCATACTGCTAATTGTCTCTCAACATCGGCATTGGAATGAGGCAGTAATAGGAGAGTAATCGCAAAAGTCGCTAATTCCTCAAATCTGGATTCCCAATAAGCATCTTTGAAATGCAATATTTCATTCCAAAATTTTTTTTGTATCTTTGGTCTCTTTCCTGTTCAACAACTGAATTTGTCGCCACTGATTATACACTCTTTCTATAAATTCTACACTTTTATTCAACTGAGCCATTATATCAATTTTCTTTGCTGTGATTAAGTGCTTCTTCAGCACTTATTCTGGAAAATTTTTTCATCAACCTCAAAATTTTTGATAACCTGTTTTTCATTTCTTCAATCAGACTTACTACAAATGTTATGCACCGATTACGCAACATTTCTTCGTCTTCCCATGGTAATCCTTTCTCTCTCATTTCAAGCAACTGCTTTTCAAGGCGGAATCCCAGATAACATCTTCGATCGAAGAAATCACAAATATTTTGAGTAAAAATATTAACTTTATTTGCAGGTAACGTAACTTTGCTAGCAAGCATATCTATTAGGTTGGTCAACTCATCAAAGAGCTTTGTGTGACTTGTATCTTTTAACTCGAAAAATTTACTGTTTATTTCATTAATATTGGATATAAAAATTAAATATATGCGTAATTAACGTTGTCCGCATACACAGCGTGAAATAACTCTGCCATGTGACACATTTCGCGCACTTTAGCTACGGAAAAATGTGATTTTAGCTCTGACCATTGCGTGTATATTCCTGATACAGCGGGTTCTATTGATAACCACCTTGTCTGGCACGTTTGAACTATTTTTAACGGTTTCTGCTCATCATTGATGGTTTTGTATAGCTGGTTATAAAGTAAATGTCTGGAAGAGGAGCGACTAAACCAGTCATATGCCTCTTTAATCAAAAACTCCAAATTTCTCATTATTATTATTATTATTATTATTATTATATTTTTTGCAGCTGAAGCAGGCAGTTGCAAGGAATGACATATTGGCACCTCTTCTTTCAGTTTCGTAAATATTCCATTATTTACTTCAACCATGGCAGAGGCATTATCTGTACCAACACTCATTAAATTTTCATGTCGCAATTCGAATCGTTGAAGTGTCTTCTTTATAGCAGAGACAATAGCTTCAGCATTACACTCGTGCAGTTGAGCAAGGTCAGGGTATGTAGATACTATTTCTTGGTGTAATTTACTGTAATAAACTACAATAAATCCAGGTATTTATATACAGCACTATCAATAGATTCATCAGTTAATAAGATAAATGGTTGATCTTTGCAATTTTGTTTTAGAACGTCAGTGAAATGCGGTGCTAACACGTTTTCTATAACTGAGGTGCACTTAATTCGGTACAGCTGAACTTTTTCAATTTTTTTTCATGATTGTGATTGATTACCTCTCCCAAATGGTCGACAACTATACCAGTATGCATGGCTGTGAATAATGCAAGTCTTGCTTCTTCCTTTTTTTCCCAATGGACTATGACTTAAAAGCAATTTTAGGCTGCATAGTTGCAACCTGCAACAATTTACTTAGGGAAAGAGTGGTCAAAGATGTAAAACCGATCAATTAATGACTGATCAATTAAAAAAGAGTTTGTTTACCTTTTTATTTTATATATTCTTCTTTGACACCCGATGAGGCTTCAAAGCTCCATACTGACTCCTTATAACTCTACCACAAAATTTGCTCTTCGCTACCTGACCTGCAGTACTTTCAATAACTTGAAGCCAATCTTTTGAATCTGGGTCTTGAATCCAAGAAACCCGAAACTTTTGCGTATATTGTGGTTTCGGCATAGTTATACTCGTATGAAGTCGTGAAATGATGCCATATACTGAGAATCACAGTTGTATAGTACACCCACGAATGACGACAATCGAGTTACTTTTTCTCTCACGTGGCGCACCCTGCGTGACCCAACAAGTGCTCAGTGGTTATCCGAAGTGACAATGAAATAAGTGAGCACTCAAGTTGCCAACCTAGTGGATTTTCCACTAAAACTGGTGGTTTCTACCCTCCTTTTAGCGGCGAAATATTGCTTCTACTGGATGGTGGATTTTATAGTGGTTATTAGAATTAAGTTTCCGTTACTGAAAATGCGATCTCTCAACCACTAAGTTATTTATATGTTTCGAAATATGTTATTTCTACTTTATTTGATTTCAGGAGTATCTAACTTTTACTGCGAAGACAAGTCTGATGCATTACAGTGTGACATCAAAAGAACCATCACATTCGATAGACTACATGCGGGTATTCCCCGTAGAATTAACAGTATTTACTAGCACCTAGTTACATTTCATTTCACGAGCGAAGGCGGCTTGCGCAGGTGCAGGGAGTGCAGCAACCGTTTTCAAACAATAGGTGCTCGCCTGACAAGGGAACCTCCCCATCGCACCCCCCTCAGATTTAGTTATAAGTTGGCACAGTGGATAGGCCTTGAAAAACTGAACACAGATCAATCGAGAAAACAGGAAGAAGTTATGTGGAACCGTGAAAAAAATTAATAAAATATACAAACTGAGTAGTCCATACGCAAGATAGGCAACATCAAGGAGAGCGCGAGCTCAGTAGCGCTGTGGTCACGTGGTTAGCGTGAGTATCTGCAGAACCAGAGATCCTCAGTTCAAGTCTTCCCTCGACTGTAAACTTTACTTTCTTTATTTTCGCAAAGTTATGATCTGTCCGTTCGTTTATTGACGTTTCTGTTCACTGCAATAAGTTTAGTGTCTGTGTTTTGCGACCGCACCGCAAAACCGTACGATAAGTAGACGAAAGGACGTGCCTCTCCAATGGGAACCGAAAACATTTCATCGCAAGGTCATAGGTCAACCGATTCCTCCACGGGGAAACACGTCTGATACATGCTACACGACACTGGTGACGGCATGTGCGTCACATGACAGGAATATGTTGTCGACCCACCTAACTTGTACACTTAGCGAATGGGTAAAAAGATTCTTCTACCTTGCCCGATTTAGGTTTTCTTGTAGATGTGATAATCACTCCCAAAATAGTGATGAAAACGTAAGAGTTTGTCACATAAACTGAAAATAAAAAATTAAAATTTTCACTCGAAGAAAGATTTGAACCCAGGACCTCTTGTTCCGTAGCTGCTCTCGCTAACCACGGGACAACGGAGCAGCTTCCCTCCCAGCGTCCCTGATGTTGCCTATCTTCTCATGGACTACTCAGTTTGTATATTTTACTAATTTTTTTCATAGTTCCACACAACTTCTTCCTGTTTTCTCTATTGATCTGTGTTCAGTTTTTCAAGTTCTATCCACTGTGCCAACTTATAACTAAATCTGAGGGGGGTGCGATGGGGAGGTTCCCTTGTGAGTAACATACGTCCCCCAGTTTCATTTACGTACAAGGCTACAGTCTAGCCGAATAGCTTCAGAAGAGACTTCTTAATTTTCAAATTAGACGATGTTAACATGTTTCTATGTTTCAGAAACGTTTTTCTTTCTACTGCGATCCGCATTTACGATGAATAGTCAAATAAAAATTTTAAAACTGTACTTAACCTTTTATAACGGTTCTCTTATTATGCACAATGGTTTGTGGACAACGATTTCCTTGAATTGGACTCTCCTATCCAGAGACCCAACCCGAATGTAATGCAACGCCTCTGGGATGGGTTAAAAGTTGATTCCGCTCCAGAGTGCAATAAAACCTTCTCTGGTTTCGACTCCTGAGGAAGAATTGGCTGCCATTCCTCCACAGACACTCAGACACCTCAATGGAAGTGACACCAGCAGAGTTGAAGCTAAGCAAAGGGTGGATAAACCTCATATTAGCACTAACGTGCGTCGGATACTTTCATTCAGATAGAATATTTCATCATCATGCATGATTTGGGAGATGCACTACGATAAAACATTCCTAGAGAACGGGCTGCCTGGCCTGCGAGATGCAAATATTTTTATTGGGGCAAAGAATTTACCAATACATCCTATGTGTAACCGCAAACATTTTCTCTATGGAAACTAATTTTGCTTTAAGAACCATCGAAACATCGCTAGTGGGGTGATAGTTACACAAACCAATATATTATTCAGGTCATGTCGTACAGTCTTAGAGAGACTATACTATTCATTCAAAAGACAGTATCTAAACGCATTCACGTTCAGAAAACAACAGATCACCTTGAACAACTAGAGATAGGGCGTTCCTGTACACAGGACATGTATATTAGTATGTTATGCAGAAATGATTAACATTTGAACCATGTTGGCCGCAGGTTCAAGATCAACATCGATATCACGGCGCAACACAACTTACCAGTAAAATGTGCCTGGGGCTCTCATTGTCTCTATAAACCGTAGGTAATGGATCAATGTTACTTGAGAAGACGTGCAGGATGCTTCGCAAACGTATGCGCGAACCGTACCGTCAAATCAGCGAGTTTGAAAGACGGCGCATTATTGGCAAGAGAGCATGTGATGCATCCATCCAGGAAATTGCTGCTCGTGTGGGACGAAGTGTTTCAGCAGTGCAACGGGTGTGTGCCGAATGGTTCACGGCACGCCGTAGAACACGACGAGATGGTTCAGGTCGCACCACCCAGACCACCCTCCGAGAAGGTCAACAACTCATCCGAACGGCAGTGCAGGGCAGATCTCCGCCCTCCTAGTTCTGCCACTACGGTGGAACAGTATAACACATCGTACACTGTCAGGGCATGGGTTACTAAGCGTCGTCCACTTCTCCACATACCTTTGACGAATGTGCAGAAACATGCTAGACACAACAGTTTATGAAACGACCTCACTGGGGACAGGAATGTCAAAAAGGTAGTGTTTTCGGACGAATCCACGCTCTGTTTGTTTGAAAATGATGGTCGCATTTTGGTTCGCCGCAGACAGGGGGAGCGGCATCACAGTCACTGCAGTCGCTCAAGACATACAGCGCCAACTCATGGCCTTATGTTGCGGGATGTTACTGAGTACAACCACAAATCACAAATGGAGCGTGTCTAGGGCACTGTGACTGGTGTGACCTATGTGAATGACATTCTGCGACCCGTAGCCATGCATGCCCTTTCTGCACAACACCCCAAACGTCATTTTTCAGCAAGACAATGCACGACCATATGTTGCTGCACGGACACATGCCTTCTTGGTGTCGCGGGATGTCAGCCTTTTGTCCTGCCTCGCCAGATCACCAGACTTACCGCCAATCGAAAATGTGTGGGATATGATGAATCGACGGGTGCAAGACGGAGGCCCAATGCCAATCACCACAGATGAACTTCGGAACAACGTGAATGCAGCATGGATAGGTATACCACAGGACGACATTCGCGCCTTATTTCCGTCGAACCCATCAAGCATGCAGCAAGTTATAAGGGCCCATAGCGAACCCTGTGACCACTAGGTAACAGGACACATGCTGAATCGAGATGACTGCAGAACATACTAATGTACATGTCCTGTGAATATGGACGTCCTATCTCCAGTCGTTCAAGGTGTTCGTTCTTTGTGGACAGGAAGGAAAGAAGATTGGATTTAACGTCCCGTCGACATCGAGGTCATTACAGACGCAGCACAAATTCGGATTGTGTCAAGGATGGGGAACCTAAATCTGTATGGCCGGGCGCGGGTTTGAACCGTCGTCCTCCCGAATGCTAGTCCAGGGTGCTAACCATTACGCCAACTCGCTCGGTTTTGTGGACACGAGTATTTATGAGACAAATAACTTAACCAAAGAATAACAGAGACATACACAACAAATGGACTCCATTCCCACAAAAACAATTCAAAAATATTTTGATACAAAACAAACAAATGACTTCTGTGCCAATAATTGCATAAAGATATATTTCTTTATCGCAGTATTGTAAATAGTTACCGTCGAAACTGCAAATTAAAATGAATATATTTTTTTACCGTCATAAACGTTGCAGTCATTCCATGCAAACATTTGGTATGAATTTACATATAAATCAGTAACTGCGATGAACAAAAACTCCCGTAAATTATCTTTGCTACGATATTAAAGACAATAATTAATCGATACTTTTATTAACACATCAATATCCAGAGGAAAGACGGGTAAGCGCATTGGACTTCCATCAGATGAAGAAGAGTTCAAATTACGATCAAAAATCCTGATTTGGGTTTTCCGTGATTTACCTAAACTTATCAAGGCGAAGGCCAGCATGGCTCCTTTGCTTTATCCTAGATTGCTGCCTGAAACTGAAAAATTTCCAAATTACGATAATATGGAGTGATTGCTCAGTTGAGTAAGGCAGTCACAAGGCACGCTGCAACCATTACTGGGAGCAATCGCCTTCAGAATACCACGATTTACATGTCATCATTAAGCTACGTGTACACAGTCCATATACTCTGTAACAAACGGTGCAGTGCAGGGGGAGGGGCTACTTCGAACTTTCAAGCCTTCCGCCTTCCAGTGTACTGCTAGCCTCCACGGGGTGCATACACCACATTGGCCTGTTAGCAATATGGTGGATGTACGCGTATCATACAGGTTTTACAGTTTTACTTATATCGGTTTTATACAGTTGCTTGTTACCGAATTCCGTAATACAGTACATTCTATGGAGTGTTATCAGGTCTGTCTCTTTCAGCAGTCACACTTTGTACACTTTGACAAGCATCTTTAGGGTGCACGCAATTTTATTACGACAACCCACCAATACAGTTTGACTCTTAATGTTGACAATTTCCCGAACGCTAAGACTCCGTAACTGCCCATCTACATTATGAAAATATAACTATTAAAAACCTAAAGATCCATCTATACTGACGCGAAACCGGTAGTTACGAATAAAACATCTCGATATAGCTATACGGCTTTCAGAAACACTTTGTCACTTCCCAAAATTTTATAATAATTTAAATGGTTGTTGAATGTGGTTGCTCTCCCCAGAACGTTGTTTACTCCAACGGATCTGTTCTAAATAACGAATGCTTACAGTACAGTACCAAGTTGTGTGGAAGATTATTGCTATATTCTAACAAAGCCAAAAGATCAGTCAACTTATTATTGTAGTCTTCACAACGAAGGTTAATTTGATATAGCTTTTCATTCTAGTCTATTCTGCCCAAACCCCCTTCAGCTCTGTACTCGGCCTGCACGCTATCTCCCAGCATGTGTCCTATCACACTCGCCATTCCTTTAGTCACTTTGTGATATGAATTTCACTTCTACCCGATTCTATTCAGTAACTCTGTATGAGTTGTACTGTCTACCCATATAAACTACAACATTCTTCTTCAGTACCACATTCCGTATACTTCTATTCTGTTCCTCTAAGTAACATTCGTCCTCTCCGTTTCACTCACGTACAAACCTACATTCTAGCCGAATACCTTCAGAGGAGACTTCCTAATTTTCAAATTAGCCGATGTTAAAATCCTTCTCTTTTTTCAGAAACGCTTTTCTTACTATTTTAGTCCATTTACGAGGAACAGTCAAATAAAAACTTTAAAATTGTACTTAAAACTCGACATTTCGCGCACTTTTTCTGTAAGCTGGCAGCACTGTTACCAATGATGTAAGGAATGCTCTGCAGACGGCAGCATGCTATATAGATAAGCGAGACGCGGTCACAATACCAGTTCAAGACAGCTGTCCCGCTTGCGACATGCACCCACGGAAGAACAGTGTTCTATGTTTTCTGAGCAGTGAAGGTACGAAACCTACTGAAATCAACCGGCGATTAAAAGCAGAGAATAGTAATAAATGTTTATCACTACACCAAGCATGTGAGGGGAGTAAAAAGTTCGAAAATGCCTTAACTTCCGTGACAGCGCTTGGCTAAGGATCACCGCGTTGTGACTCGGAGTCTACTGCAGCTGTTAGTCATTGTGATTGAAAATTGTCGTGTGTTGATGGATGAAACAGCTGGAAATCTAAACATTAGTGGTGAAGTGCTTAAGTTTCGCTAATTGTTTCCAAAATGGGTGTCACGGCAGCTCACTCCAGAACTGAAAGAGAGATGCGATGACGTTTGTGAAAAGCTTCTGCGGTGCTTTGAAGCAGAAGGTGATGGCCTCATCGCGAGAATCGTTGCAGGAGACGAAACCTGAGCACACTACCACCAACCATAAAACAAAGAGAGCAGTCAAAATGGCGCTAATGCTCATCAGCAAAACCCAATCAGTTCCAGACGCAGCCATCTGCAGCGAATGTTCTGTTTACTCTCTTTTGGGATGAAGGGGGCGTTATCTTGGAAAACTACACGACCAGTCGAATCATATTCGGTCTGTATTAAGATCAATGTGACGTGGACTTCTGAGTACAGGTATCATTTTTCAACATGAGAATGTTCGGCCTACTACTGCCCTTGCAACACTTGTAACCATCGATTACCTGCACTTTGATACCGTGCCACATCCGCCATATTCATCAGATCTCGCATTGGATGATAACCACCTGTTTGGACCACTCAAAGAGGTGATGGGAGGAAAAATATTTCGTTCGGATGAAGAGGTGCATCAGGTGGTACAAGACCGGCTGCGCACACGAACAAAAGTTTTTTTTTCCCAGATGAGTCCGAAAACTTTCTACGGTCTGGAGGAAGTGTGCTGAACGACAGGCAATCTATATTGTAAAATGATACACTTGTGTCCCATTTTTGCTCAATAAAAAAATTTAAAAAATATTCAAGGTTTTCATTTGACTCCCCCTCGTAAATTGTCTATACGTGGACCATCGTCAGTTATTTTGCCGCCTAAAACGCGAATGCCTGGATAACATTACTTGTTATTTGTGGTGCCAAGAACGAAAGCACAGGAGGAGGTGCCGTTGCATTATGGGATGTTTTCGTGTTTAAGGTGTGGTCCCCTTACTGCGTTTAAGAAAGCGCTAAATGTGGAAGAACAGGAGTAGATTTTACACCATTGTGTACTGCGTACAGTAGAGGAACAGTTCGAAGACGAAGACAGAATCAGCACGACAGTGCACTTTTTTATAACGCTTCTCTTGTGATTTAATGATTTGTAGACAACAATTTTCTTGAATTGGTCTCTCCTATCCAGAGACCCAACCTGAATGTAATGGTACAACTCAACATCGACTCTTGAGGAAGAATTGGCTGCTATTCCTCGACAGACATTCAGACACCTAACTGGCAGTGTCACCAGCAGAGTTGAAGCTAAGCAAAAGGTGGATGCATCCCATATTAATGCCCACTAATGTGCGTCCGGATACCTTTGTTCAGATAGAGTATTTAATAATCATTTTGAATTTGGGAGGTGCGTTACGCTCAACACTTTTCTTGAGAAGGGGTTGCTCTGGACTGTGAGCCGCAATGTTTTTACTAAGCCAATGGGATTACCAAAACATCCTATATGTAACCGCCAAAATATTTTTTCTAAGGAACTCGCTTTGCTTTATAAGCCGACGAAGCATTGCCAGTGGAGGGTAGTTACACAAACTAAAATATTTTTCAGGCCATGTCATACAATCCTATCGAGACTGTACCAATTAATTAAAAGACTGCATCTAAATATTTATGAAATACACTATTTAACCAAGGATAAACACGGACAGATGCAAAAGAGGCCACTCCTTTCACACAAATACAGTTGAACAATCGTTCAATACTATTAAAAAAACGTTTCGTGACAAAATGAATCAAAGGTTGTTGTAAAAAGACACTTTTCGTAACCGCATTGTTGTAAATAATTACCCTCGAAGCTGACTACTGAAATGAACATATTTATTTATTAATTAATCCTCACAAATGTAGAAATCATTTGGAATGAATCTACATTCAACCTTCAACTGTCAAAACTGTCAACAGAGAATAGCCCCATAAACTGTTTTTGTTATGACCTGAAATGCATTAATTATTGGATATTTTTGCAATAATATAAAAAAGAAGTAAAGATGGAAAAGCAAACAGCACTTGCATCAGGAGAAGTAGGTTTTAAATACCGCTAAACAATTCTGATCTGGGATTTCTATGATTTACCTAAGCTGATCAACGCGAACGCCGGGATGGTTCATTTGCTCTATCCGAGTTTGTCGTCTGAAACTCTAATGTTATTTCAAAATTATAATAATACGCAGTGATCGCTCTTTTTAGTAAGGAAATCACAAAGCATGCTGTGCCCGCTACTGGGAGCAATCGTCTTCAGAAAATCCTGGCATGCGTGTCGTCACTACGCTAGATCTACCCTCTCCATATACTCTTTAAGACACGGTGCAGTGCAACGTGGGGGGGGGGGGGGGGTTATTTCAGGCCTCACTATTTATCCTATCACCCTGGTCATTCTTTTAGTCATATTGTTATATGAATGTCATTTCTACCTCATTCGATTCAGTACCCATTCATTTGTTATCTACCATACACGCTACAGCAACCTTCTGTGGCACCACATTCCGCGAGCTTCTATTCTCTTCCTGTCAATACAGTTCCTCATCCACGATTTCGTACAAGGCTACGCTCCAGGCGAGACTGCCTAACATCTAAGTCTATATCCGATATGAACAATATATGTTTTCCAGAAACGCCTATCTTATTATCGCGGTCTGTATTTTATATTCTCTCTACTTCGGCCATGGTCAGTTATTTTGCTGGCCAAAACGCAAAACTCGCCAACTACTTTTAGTGTCTCACTTTTTAATTATTTCTCTCAGCATTAGTCGGTTTGATTCTATTACCCTTGTTTTACTTTTGTTGGTGTTCATCTTATAACCTCTTTTCAAGGTAATATCCATTCGGTTCGGCTACTCTTAAAGCCCTTTGCTTTCTAATAAAATTACAATGTCATCGGGAAACATTATAGGTTTACTCGACAGTGAAAAGTTCACTAAATATAATGGAAGAAGACGATTACTTCAATGTAAACTCAACTATAGGGCTTAAACGTAATTACTACCAGTGTTGATACACCTGTCCTACCAAGACTCCAAATTTTGTACATTGGTCGGTAAAGACGATACCGCTTATAACGGCAATCAAGTAGTAACAGAATTTTTGACAGCATCTCCATGCTTGAAAGTCTTACTAGAATGAAAAGTTATCGGACAGCGGTAAACAATTAGGGCGAGGCCGGGAATGTGGAGGCTACGAGGAAGTGCTGCCTATTCAAGATCTGCAATCCTTCGTTTCGATGCAGCTGACAGAATGGGAAAAGCACTGCCGTGGATGGAAACACTGCCACGTCTCAAAAAATGGTTCAAATGGCTCTGAGCACTATGGGACTTGAAATCTGAGGTCATCAGTCCCCTAGAACTTAGAACTACTTAAACCTAACTAACTTAAGGACATCACACGCATCCATGCTCGAGGCAGGATTCCAACCTCCGAAACTAGCAGTCGCGCGGTTCCGGACTGAAGTGCCTAGAACCGCTCGGCCACCTGGGCCGGCTATTAACAAGTCTGGCAGCAAAATTATAATGAAGGTTCTGATTTGTGATCGTATAATGGTGAAAAATTGACAACAGATTAAAAATAAGATAAAAAATTAAGTTTATTTCCTTATGATGTGGCGTTTATAAACCCTTATGCCCCATGTCTGGTATGTACAAAATAGGTAAAAATTCTTACCTGTGGACGACACGTAACCGTATGCACACTTCTGAAGTCAGAGTAATAAGAATTATCGCTTCAAGGTTTGATCATAAAGTACGCTGCAACCATTGCTGGGAGCGAACACTTTCAAATCCTCGGCCTTAATGTCATCATACCTCAGGTGCTGCATTAGAATATAGGGAAGAATTATTGAGTATAGTAGCTAATAATGCTTTCTTCTCGCAAAAAAATTTAACGAATCAGAAGTAGGTGCCGTTAGATCATGCTAAAATGCGACGTCTGATGATCTCAGCGCCGCTGAACATGTCGCGTAGCTGAGCAAAAGATTTAGTGCGAAATTACGCTTTCTCGGAAAATGTGAACTTTAGATTCCTCTTGGAGATTCAGCGGAATGTCGTCGTTAAAAGACATAGCTCTGGTGCCTTAGCAAATTAACTCTGCTGAAGTAGGGGGCTGTTTAGAAAACTCGCGATAACACTTTAGTGTCAGTGAGGACTCGGTCTAAAGCGACTCCGCCGTGTCTAATATTTGCTTATGGCTGTGTTAAAATGCGAAGCGTTGTTAGATGAAGTCATCTCTAGCCCTTATGCAGCTTTCATGACTATCCACATGGGCAGTGTGGTTCGTCGTAGAACTCTCCTTTTGGGCCAAATTCCAGGGAACGCAGAGTGGGACAAAGGGTTTCCAAAGTGCGTGTGCGCATATGGGATTACGTACAGATCGTATAAGCAGTGGTTAGTGGATGATGAGCAGACGAACCGTTCCAAAAGACAGAGATCCTGCGCAAAGAACTAAAGCCCAAATCGCTATCTCAAACTGCACAAAGCAAGTTGTGATTTCTAATGTTGTCTCTGTGTGTGAAAGAGTATTCCTTCACAATTTAAGGCGTATTGCCGATTGCCTTTCTAATGCGCTGCTTTTCAAAAGCTGTTCAAGGCGTTTTCGTCAGGTGCTGCAAAGTTAGACTGGTTATTATTATTATTATTATTATTATTATTACTATTACAATCATTGCTCATGTCAATACTGAAATCGACTGAAACAATCTACATCCCTAGCAGCCTGCTATAAATGGAAAACCGCAATCGTCTATCTTTACGTAAATAAGTTATAATAGACACATTGTTGTTCCTGGAACACTGCAGAATTACAAGTAAGTAGTAACAGTATCCGGATTTACATTTACGACTTTCAGCAGTTCACTGACGTTCAATTCCTTCCATTCAGTAGTTGCACAGTTCAGCTCAGGAAGCCCTTCACTGACATTCTGTTGCATCATTTGGCAATCTAAAAGATAGCTGTGTAACTGGTTTCCAATGAGGATGTTCACATAGCGGTTGTCGAATGGCTCCGTGACCAAGGATTGGATTTCTATCGTCGAGGAATTAAACTATAGGTAGAACGTTATGTCCGCTATTTACAGAGATTTGTGACTCTGTTAAAAACAACATTATGTATTTATGTTACTCTGAAATGCAGCGCAGCATTTAAGACAAGTTACTTTGGCCTGCCACAATAACGTGTAAGTTACTTCTTGAAATCCCTTCGTATGTCACATTGCTATCCATTCCAGAAGCGTGTATGCAATTAATGATGTTATAACAGTCTGTCTTGAAATTTATGCCACAGATGCTGTCACAAGATCAAAAACAACCACTTCCACAGATGAATATCATGCTGTTCTGCAGATTTAAGATCTTTTTTGTATCGGGCTCCTGCTGATGAGAAGTATTTGTCCATGTGGGTGGAAGATGTCTGTATGTCACGAAGTCGTTTGACTTTCGTCAGAGCACACCTCACAGTCTACGGAGAGAGTACTGTTTGAGAACAATATATACACACAAAAAAATTGGACTAGAGATCAACATAAACATCATATCCGCCCTTTTTATTGCTAACGAAAACCACACATTGCATGTCGTACTACCATACAGTGAGACCTTCAGAGGTAGTGGTCCAGATTGCTGTACACACCGGTACATCTAATACCCAGTAGCACGCCCTCTTGCATTGATGCATGCCTGTATTCGTCGTGGCATACTATCCGCAAGTTCATCAAGGCACTGTTGGTCCAGATTCTCCCACTCCTCAATGGCGATTCGGCGTAGATCCCTCTGAGTGGTTGGCGGGTTCATAAACAGCCCTTTTCAATCTATCCCAGGCATGTTCGATAGCGTTCATGTCTGGAGAACATGCTGGCTACTCAAGTCGAGATGTTCGATAGCGTTCATGTCTGGAGAACATGCTGGCTACTCTAGTCGAGCGATGCAGTTATCCTGAAGGAAACCATTCACAAGATGTGCACAACGGAGGCACGAATTGTCGTCCATGAAGACGAATGCCTCGCCAATATAGTTGCACTATCGGTCGGAGCATGGCATTCACGCATCGTACAGCCGTTATGGCGCCTTCCATGACCACCAGAAGCGTACTTCGGCTCCATATAATGCCACCCCAACACAGCACGGAACCTCCACCTTGTTGCACTCGCTGGACATTGTGTCTAAGGCGTTCAGCCTGACCGGCTTGCCTCCAAACGCATCTCCGACGATTGTCTGGCTGAAGGCTCATGCGACACTCATCGGTGAAAAGAACATTATGCCAATTCTGAGGGATCCATTCGGAATGTTGTTGGGCCCAACTGTACCGCACTGCAAAGATGGACCTCGCCATGGACGTCGGGAGTGAAGTTGCGCATCATGCAGCCTATTGTGCACAGTTTGAGTCGTAACACGACGTCCTGTGGCTGCACGAAAAGCATTATTCAACATGGTGGCGTTGTTGTCAGGGTTCCTCCGAGCCATAATCCGTAGGTAGCGGTCGTTCACTGCAGTAGTAGCCCTCGGGCGGCCTGAGAGAGGCATGTCATCGACAGTTCCTGTCTCTCTGTATCTCCTCCATGTCCGAACAACATCGTTTTCGTTCGCTCCGGGTCGCCTGCACACTTCCCTTTTTGAGAGCACTTCCTGACACAAAGTAACAATGCGGACGTGATCGAACCGCGTTACTGACTGTCTAGGCATGGGTGAACTACAGACAACACGAGCCGTGTATGTGTATCTTTGGCGAGAATGACTACATGGCAGAACGTGGAAGCGAAAGACGCTCTGACACGAGGCACTGTAGACCACGGGTTCCACACACACCAACATACTCAGTAAGTAAAACAGCCCTTCACGAATGCGTTTCGGTTGATTTCAAACTTGGTTGTAGGCATATCAGCCAAGGAGCGATTGCATTGTGACGATCGAGCAAAATAAGCAAAAATCAACCCTATCTACGAAGCAGGTACTGCAACCGTCACAATATGGTACGAAAGGCGAAGTAGAACATAATCCGTACACATTCAGGAAATATCACTCGTGTGAAACACAGTTCGCTTTCCTGATTTACGGTGATTCCGTCACGACATTTCCGAAACGCTTTCGACACTGTACCATATCTAACTATTAAGATATAATCATACAGAGTATCTTCACCGACATGCGACTGGCTCCCGAGTATTTAACTACGAGTACCTAGTATGTTATACTTAACGCCGAAAGATTTACAGAAAGTAGCATCGGGAGTGCCATAACGAAGCGTAATAGCAGACACTAATGTTCTCAGCATACTTAAATGATTTATGAGATATATTCCGCAGCACTATAAGACTGTTCGCTGACGAGGCCGTCGTCCATGAAAAAATCTTGTCGTTGGTCGATCGTAAGGAACTGCAGAAAAAACTTAGATAAAATTTCCACTTTATCTATTGAATGGCACCTATCTAAGTGTGGATAAATATAAGACAATGCCTGTAACAAAGAAAAAAAGAGAGAAGTATCTGATTACAAAGTTAGTGGTGAACATCTTGAGCAAATTACTGTTTAGGGGCAATTCTAAGAAGCTACACGTAAGGGGTCGATCATTTGAAATCAA
Organism: Schistocerca serialis cubense; assembly: GCF_023864345.2. Lineage (NCBI taxonomy): Eukaryota > Metazoa > Arthropoda > Insecta > Orthoptera > Acrididae > Schistocerca > Schistocerca serialis. The sequence continues at coordinate 359,906,520 of NC_064643.1, forward strand.
TATCAGTAAAGGAGAATGTAAGACCTAGATTTGTTGGGAGGTTCCTAGGAAAGCACAGTGCTTCTGTAAAGGAAACCATGTACAAAACTCCAGTGCGTCCAATTCTAGAGTATTGATCCAGCGTTTGGTGTCATTATTAAGCAGAAGTTTCAGCACACTAACAAACTCAGGTACGCACAGTTGTATGAGAGAGAGAGAGAGAGAGAGAGAGAGAGAGAGAGAGAGAGAGAGAGAGAGAGAGAGAGAGTCAAATTTTTAACTATCACCACCGAGTAAAAATGAAGTTAGACAACTGATTTTTTTTGTTTACTTGCAACTATCTGTCTGCAATCCCGGTACACATCTAAATCCCTATGCCGCAGTATCATACCTTTGATAAACGGGAGTTGTATCTTGACTCCTCTAGCAGCATGGTGCTGTACTGTGGCGCAGGGATTTCGAAGTGTACCGAGACTGCAGATATGTATCTACAAACAAACAAATAAAAATACGTAGCTTCCTTTTTCGAAGTTTTAATTAAGACTTTATGATTAACCCTCGCAGCTGGTCGGCATAGCCAATACGAAAGTGTAACAGTATGCTCAAGAAACTTAAATGGGACTTCTTGGAAGAAAAGTGACGTTGTTTACGAGAAACCATATTGGGATAGACAAGCTGATGTAGCCAAGAAGAAAACCAGCAACTAGCCACCGTTAATAATGCTATTTATTTACGTAAACAACGCCGTTACCGGTCTGAACCGACACATTCATCTTCAAAATGCTCTTCACGTTTAGATTAGATTTGTTTTTGTTTACGACAGTGGCAGAAGTACCTGAGGTGGTGGTGTTCTCTGGCAAAAAACCATGTGAAACAAGGTGTACTTCGCTGTGACTGTGCCCAACAACGTAAAAAAATGTAAACAAATCTCTACGGTAGAACTGTATTAGTCTTAGGTTCTTTGCGTGGAAAAATCTGCGTCATTACGTTTGCTCTGTTGACTGCATGTATTTAGGAAATATTAAAAAAATATATATAAACATTTTAGATACACACGCGCGGGAGAGAGAGAGAGGGAGAGAGAGAGAGAGAGAGAGAGAGAGAGAGAGAGAGAGAGAGAGAGAGCTGTTTTTGTCACAAGGAGGACTGTATACAAAGGTGGCGATACCACAGATAAAACAGTGCCAAATTATTTCTGTCACAGAGAGATTTTACAACATGTACAAAGATGTGACAACACAGCAAAGAACTTACGTCACAAGTAGGGAAAAAAGCAGCCGACACCTAATGCAAACAACAACAACAAATGTAATCTAAACGTGAACAGCCGTCTGAAGATGAACTTAACAGTTTGAAACCAATAATGGCGCTATTTGTGTGAATGACAGCAGTGGCTGCTGGCTGTTTTCTTCTTTGCAACCATCAAGTTGCATTTTTTTTAGCCATGGTCTCAAAATGTTAGTTTCCGGCAAACTAGCTTATTGAGTGATTTTAGAGAACCAACATTCGAAGCTGACTGTGCAATAAATTTGCTGCCATCAACGTGAGACTTACACCTCGTGCGTAGGGATCACGAGAATTAGGAAAATCACCTATATCAGTACGAAGTACCCCCGTCGTGCTCTATACAGTGGCTCGAGGAGATGTTGATACTAACGCTACGATGAATACCACAAACCTTTTACAAAAGAACTGCATGGGAATATTTCGAAGAACGAGGGGGCTAACTCGACGGGGCTGCTCCACAAAACAGTGGGAAAGAGTATAAAGGAGACAGCCTTGAGAAAAAAAACTGGTCCCTTTGTGGCTCGGCCCGCGCAGCTCCTTATGGCTGCGATCTTTACCGGAAAGCAAGAAACGGTGCCTGTGCGCGAGGAACACGGCCGGCGAGTGTTTGTCCTGGATGGGCGCCTCAGCAGTCCTTCTTGCCGGTGCGCCGTGCGGTCGCCGGGACGCGCTGCGGTTGTGGTGGCGCAATGGCGGAATTCCTCAGGGCAGAGCCACAAAGCGCGCAACGGCATCCCCTTTACTCCACGCTCCCGTCGAATGTTCCGTTAAAATCTCACTATTGTACCACTGTTAAATGTAAGTGTGTCGGCTCTATCGGACAGTACTGCTATGCTAATGATCAAAAGAATAACTACCTATATCCGCGCTCATTAACCTAAAGGTCCTAACCGGTCTCCGACGTTCTCTGTGCTACAAATCTAACTAGGGAAGTAGAGAACCAATGGCTCATCGATTTCGCTCACCTTTCGCACAACTTTAACACATATTTAGGTGTAACAAATAGTGCTCTAGTATGCTGCGTTTCTCAAGTACAAGGAGCAATCAAACGAAAACGAGACACATGTAAAAAAAGTAAGTAAACTGTTTATTATTTCGAAAGTAATCGCGCAAACTTTTAATAAATTTATCCCACTGTGAGATAAGACAGTCAATGCCTTCATGGAAAAATGTTTGCGGTTGTGTATGGGAGCCAAGACCGTACTCAGGCGGGCACCTATTCGTCCGAAGCAAATCGGCGGCCTCGGATGTCTTTCTTCAGGGTTCCAGAAATACGGAAAGCGCCTGGAGAGACCGGGACTGTATGGATAATTTGGAAAATATTTCGAGTAGATTTCCCCACCATGTTATAGTTCTGGGTGGAGATTTTAATTTGCCGGATATAGACTGGGAGACTCAAGCGTTCATAACGGGTGGCAGGGAAAAACGAATCCAGTGAAATTTTTTTTAAGTGCTTTATCTGAAAACTACCTTGAGCAGTTAAACAGAGAATCGACTCGTGGCGATAACATATTAGACCTTCTGGTGACAAACAGACCCGAACTATTTGAAACAGTTAACGCAGAACAGGGAATCAGCGATCATAAAGCGGTTACGGCATCGATGATTTCAGCCGTAAATAGAAATATTAAAAAAGGTAGGAAGATTTTTCTGTTTAGCAAAAGTGACAAAAAGCAGATTACAGCGTGCCTGACGGCTCAACACAAAAGTTTTGTTTCAAGTACATATAGTGTTGAGGATCAGTGGACAAAGTTCAAAGCCATCGTACAATATGCGTTAGATGAGTATGTGCCAAGCAAGATCGTAAGAGATGGAAAAGAGCCACCGTGGTACAACAACCGAGTTAGAATGCTGCTGCGGAAGCATAGGGAACTTCACAGCAAACATAAACATAGCCAAAGCCTTGCAGTCAAACAAAAATTACGCGAAGCGAAATGTAGTGTGAGGAGGGCTATGCGAGAGGCGTTCAATGAATTCGAAAGTAAAGTTCTATGTACAGACTTGGCAGAAAATCCTAAGAAATTCTCGTCTTATGTCAAAGCGGTAGGTGGATCAAACAAAATGTCCAGACACACTGTGACCAAAATGGTACTGAAACAGAGGATGACAGACTAAAGGCCGAAATACTAAATGTCTTTCTCCAAAGCTGTTTCACAGAGGAAGATTGCACTGTAGTTCCTTCTCTAGATTGTCGCACAGATGACAAAATGGTAGATATCTAAATAGACAACAGAGGAATAGAGAAACAATTAAAATCGCTCAAAAGAGGAAAGGCCGCTGGATCTGATGGGATACCAGTTCTATTTTACACAGAGTACGCGAAGGAACTTGCCCCCCTTCTTGCAGCGGTGTACCGTATGTCTCTAGATGAGTGTAGCGTTCCAAAGGATTGGAAAAGGGCACAGGTCATCCCCGTTTTCAAGAAGGGACGTCGAACAGATGTGCAGAACTATAGACCTATATCTCTAAAGTCGATCAGTTGTAGAATTTTGGAACACGTATTATGTTCGAGTATAATGACTTTCCTGGAGACTAGAAATCTACTCTGTAGGAATCAGCATGGGTTTCGAAAAAGACGGTCGTGTGAAACCCAGCTCGCGCTATTCGTCCACGAGACACAGAGGGCCATAGACACGGGTTCACAGGTAGATGCCGTGTTTGACTTCCGCAAGGCGTTCGATACAGTTCCCCACAATCGTTTAATGAACAAAGTAAGAGCATATGGACTATCAGACCAATTGTGTGATTGGATTGAGGAGTTCCTAGATAACAGAACGCTGCATGTCATTCTCAATGGAGAGAAGTCTTCCGAAGTAAGAGTGATTTCAGGTGTGCCACAGGGCACAGGGGAGTGTCATGGGACCGTTGCTGTTCACAATATACATAAATGACCTGGTGGATGACATCGGAAGTTCACTGACGCTTTTTGCAGATGATGCTGTGGTGTATTGAGAGGTTGTAACAATAGAAAATTGTACTGAAATGCAGGAGGATCTGCAGCGAATTGACGCATGGTGCAGGGAATGGCAATTGAATCTCAATGTAGACAAGTGTAATGTGCTGCGAATACATAGAAAGATAGATCCCTTATCATTTAGCTACAAAATAGCAGAACAGCAACTGGAAGCAGTTAATTCCATAAATTATCTGGGAGTATGCATTAGGAGTGATTTAAAATGGAATGATCATATAAAGTTGATCGTCGGTAAAGCAGATGCCAGACTGAGATTCATTGGAAGAATCCTAAGGAAATGCAATCCGAAAACAAAGGAAGTAGGTTACAGTACGCTTGTTCGCCCACCGCTTGAATACTGCTCAGCAGTGTGAGATCCGTACCAGATAGGGTTTATAGAGGAAATAGAGAAGATCCAACGGAGAGCAGCGCGCTTCGTTACAGGATCATTCAGTAATCGCCAAAGCGTTACGGAGATGATAGATAAACTCCAGTGGAAGACTCTGCAGGAGAGACGCTCAGTAGCTCGGTACGGGCTTTTGTTAAAGTTTCGAGAACATACCTTCACCGAAGAGTTCAGCAGTATATTGCTCCCTCCTACGTGTATCTCGCGTAGAGACCATGAGGATAAAATCAGAGAGATTAGAGCCAACACAGAAGCATACAGACAATCCTTCTTTCCACGAACAATACGAGACTGGAATAGAAGGGAGAACCGATAGAGGTACTCAGGGTACCCTCCGCCACACACAGTCAGGTGGCTTGCGGAGTATGGATGTAGATGTAGATGTAGAGGACGTGTGAGGGCTTCCCAGTGAAACTTCTACAGTGTAATCGAAACGACCTCGGCAACATGTGTGCTGCCTTATTCTTCAACAGAAGAAAGCTGTCCAAGAAGCCTAAGCATCTGAACTTAGTGATGCTCTTCAATTTTTGCAACGTCCACATACCGCTGTGCATTAACTGTTCACTAAAGTCAATCGGCAGCCGACCCCAGCAGTCAAAAAGCTCATCATCACTTTCCCGGTGCTGGCGTACCCGTTGTTCCGACTACGCGGCAGAAGTTTTACTGGGAAGCCCTTCCACATCCTCCACACAATCCCGATCTCTCCACATGCATTTCCATATTTATTGGTGCCTTTTTCGGGTCTACCATTCCTTTCTTTACCGCCGAGCGGTCTAAGGCGCTACAGTCATGGACAGTGCGGCTGGTCCCGGCGGAGGTTCGAGTCCTCCCTCGGGCGTGTGTGTGTGTGTGTGTGTCCTTAGGATAATTTAGGTTAAGTAGTGTGCAAGCTTAGGGATTGATGACCTTAGCAGTTAAGACCCATAAGATTTCACACACATTTGAACATTTTTTTCTTTTCCTTATATTAACATAAAGACACATTTCTGGTCACCAGTAGGAATAGTCGGTGTTGTTCACGAGCCAATTGATGGCAAGCAAGCGGAGATCACAGAAGATCACCCGCTGGTTTTTGTGCTTTCGGCTTAGAGCGTCCGATATCCTTAACCCCGATTTTTGAACCTTCCCCACTGCACGCAAATACTGCACGATGATGGAATGATCACAATTCATCACATTTGCTAGTTCTCGAATACGCTAACGCGGATCATTGTGGGTTAACGCTTTTAAACAGTCTTCAACAAACACCGAAAATCTTCTTGAACATGGAGTCACTAATGTAAAGGATCCTTCTTAAAACCAGAAAACCATTTTCTTCCCGTGCTCTGTCCAGTGGCATTATCGTCATGCACGGCGCAGAAGTTTCTGGCTGTCTCCGCTGCTGTCAGCCCTCTACTGAACTCAAACATAAAAATATGTCTGACATGTTTCGGTTTCTCCACTTGGCACTCTATTTTCTAGCGTATGTAGCTGCACTTATTATCTCCATATGACAAAATAACATGTAAACTCAAACAGCAAAGGTGAACTACAAATAAAAAATGACAATCGATAATAGACCCACAGCAACCGGAATACCAACATGCAAAACAAAAACGCTACGAAGTTATGCACCAACCTAATAATACTATAACATGAGTTGGCAATACTTTGCAACGGAACATGTATCCACAGCGTCACCTTGTTATCTTTCTAATCTTTCGCACGACTTTTGTAGATGCTTCGAAATAACGAACACTGCTCTACTACGGTGCGCTTCTCTTGCGTTTTCAAGAAATCGAGATTCTGTGCTTTACGAGCCTGTTCAATACTGCGTACAAGACAGCGCCAGCCGTCAAGCATCATTGGCACAACGGATTAAGGCAGCAGCCAAGTCTGCACATACTGGTTTCGAGTCTGTTTTTTTTTTTTCCTAAATTTCCACCAAGCACTTGTATCGCTACAGCGAATCATGTTTTTTCAGAAAGGAACAATAAAAATACCGTTCTGAAATTGTTGACTATCTTTCTACATAATCAAGAGTCTCTAGGCATTCTGTGATCCAACAAATGTTTAGGATCATAAAGACAAATGATTTAACGCCTTAAACACATCACACGCCTTTACACAAGCAAATAAATAAGGATGGACTCAGTATCGTCTTTGACACCTTGTTGATCAACGCCATGTTGAACGAAAGCCGAAACCTCTTCGCGGGCGAGGAAGCCTTGCTGAAACTTGCTACTACATGAATCAGTCCAACTAGGGTTCAATCAGATGCATGTCACGCCATGGTATATGCCTGCCACGTCACCTGTGAGGTACTTGTCACGTCACTTTGGTGGACGCCCTGCCTAATGCGTAACGCTCCCAGTGCGGACATGCCTGTCATCTGCCTTCTGCGCGCAGCACAAACGCTAACTATGACCATTTACTAAGTAGAAGGTATTCCCGTTACGATTTGTACGGTTTTTAGCCCACACTTTTGTAATCATATCTCAGAAAAACAGCTGCCACGGTCTTCTAGTATTAACAGTTCTTGATGGATTTTTGAGGTGTGTGACAGGCATCATCAATAGGTGCCACACAGAGCTCCGTCATCAAGCAGCTTCTCACGTCATCTGGAGCCTTTGTTCTCAAGACGGTCACATAGACCGAAACACGTTATCGGGATTAAAAATAAATAACTTATTACATACCGGACTAGTTCCTGTTATTTACTGTTTATGTACCAAACCCTTTAGCATGAAACCACCGATTTTGTTGCAAGACAGAGACATTCAGTGGTACAATGAGGTAATTGTACGAATGTAGTGCATCGTAACAGTCACTGATAGCGTTCGAAGCAACAGTCGGGACGAGGATTGTGCTACGTGGTTTTAGTAGAGGATTGTGACTTTTCTGCTTATATATATACACTCCTGGAAATTGAAATAAGAACACCGTGAATTCATTGTCCCAGGAAGGGGAAACTTTATTGACACATTCCTGGGGTCAGATACATCACATGATCACACTGACAGAACCACAGGCACATAGACACAGGCAACAGAGCATGCACAATGTCGGCACTAGTACAGTGTGTATCCACCTTTCGCAGCAATGCAGGCTGCTATTCTCCCATGGAGACGATCGTAGAGATGCTGGATGTAGTCCTGTGTAACGGCTTGCCATGCCATTTCCACCTGGCGCCTCAGTTGGACCAGCGTTCGTGCTGGACGTGCAGACCACGTGAGACGACGCTTCATCCAGTCCCAAACATGCTCAATGGGGGACAGATCCGGAGATCTTGCTGGCCAGGGTAGTTGACTTACACCTTCTAGAGCACGTTGGGTGGCACGGGATACATGCGGACGTGCATTGTCCTGTTGGAACAGCAAGTTCCCTTGCCGGTCTAGGAATGGTAGAACGATGGGTTCGATGACGGTTTGGATGTACCGTGCACTATTCAGTGTCCCCTCGACGATCACCAGTGGTGTACGGCCAGTGTAGGAGATCGCTCCCCACACCATGATGCCGGGTGTTGGCCCTGTGTGCCTCGGTCGTATGCAGTCCTGATTGTGGCGCTCACCTGCACGGCGCCAAACACGCATACGACCATCATTGGCACCAAGGCAGAAGCGACTCTCATCGCTGAAGACGACACGTCTCCATTCGTCCCTCCATTCACGCCTGTCGCGACACCACTGGAGGCGGGCTGCACGATGTTGGGGCGTGAGCGGAAGACGGCCTAATGGTGTGCGGGACCGTAGCCCAGCTTCATGGAGACGGTTGCGAATGGTCCTCGCCGATACCCCAGGAGCAACAGTGTCCCTAATTTGCTGGGAAGTGGCGGTGCGGTCCCCTACGGCACTGCGTAGGATCCTACGGTCTTGGCGTGCATCCGTGCGTCGCTGCGGTCCGGTCCCAGGTCGACGGGCACGTGCACCTTCCGCCGACCACTGGCGACAACATCGATGTACTGTGGAGACCTCACGCCCCACGTGTTGAGCAATTCGGCGGTACGTCCACCCGGCCTCACGCATGCCCACTATACGCCCTCGCTCAAAGTCCGTCAACTGCACATACGGTTCACGTCCACGCTGTCGCGGCATGCTACCAGTGTTAAAGACTGCGATGGAGCTCCGTATGCCACGGCAAACTGGCTGACACTGACGGCGGCGGTGCACAAATGCTGCGCAGCTAGCGCCATTCGACGGCCAACACCGCGGTTCCTGGTGTGTCCGCTGTGCCGTGCGTGTGATCATTGCTTGTACAGCCCTCTCGCAGTGTCCGGAGCAAGTATGGTGGGTCTGACACACCGGTGTCAATGTGTTCTTTTTTCCATTTCCAGGAGTGTATATATAGTGGCCATATTGAGGGAATCATTGAGATGAAGGGAAGCATATCTAACGCTATTGGGAAATAAATTGTATTTGCAGTAATGCTTTTATATGTGGTTTCGAAATGAATTTCTTATTAAAATTTGTCAAATTTTAGGCCTATTTTTGCTTGTTATTTAGGGCTTTAATTCGTTGGGAGTATTGTGAGTTCATGGCGGTTTCGCGATGTGGTATTTTGTCTAGTAAAAATGCAAATCTCCATTCAAATGTAGCATGAAACGATGGGTGGTTGGGAAGTGTACATGCTAGTGGTTCCAAAGTGAAACCACCTCCTTAAAACTATTCATTGTTTACTTTTTGCCAGTTTCTTCTTATATTCGTGGCTTGCTATGGTAAGAGAGTTTAATTTTGTGAAAAATTTTAAAACTAAAATCCAAAATGAAACCACCTCTTTAAAACAATTGAGTGTTTATTTTCTGCTAATTTTTTCTGGTATTTGTTGCTGATTACGATAATAAAGTTTAATTGTATGCAAATTTTTAAAACTACATTTTTTCATATTGATGAGACACCCAGGGTTAAAAGGTTATGTAGCCATTGTTCCGAATAGTGATTTGATGCAGCTCTCCACTACATACTATCTGCATAGCTACCACCTACATCCATTTGAATCTGCTTACTGTAAAAAGCCTTGATCACACTCTATAACTTTTACCCCTGCAGCTGCCTCCCTCTCCAACCCCCCCCCCCCCCCCCCCCCCGTCCCACACACATTACCAAGTTAACAATTTCTCAAGATGTACACTGTCAACCTATCCCCATCTTTTAGTCAAACTGCGAGATTAAGCAATTTTCTCTCCGATTCGATTACATACCTCTGCAGTAGTTACTCCATCTAACAATCTAATCTTCAGAATTCTTTTCTAAGAACTAAGACAACTGTATTTTATGTCGGGCTATAGCTATTGCAGCAGATCGCGCGGACGAGTATTGGTCCCGTCATATTTGCCTTAGCGATTAGAGGAATTCCCTGATAACCCCTATCTGGATGACAGTACAGAAATTCCACCTTGTACCTGTATCCTTGTTGTCAAATAGAACATTATCGAACCCAGAAGCGAAGGTTATCTTCCTGAAACCATGACATTTAAGGTCCTGTTGACAGAAACAGATTGTCACATTTGCAGCACGCATCTCCATAACGAAGTGGCAATGAAGGCCGGTAGGCAATCTATTACATCAGGTACCAAGTATCTAAAATACGTGTTTCGCTTTAGATGGAGAAGTAGGTATCCTTGCATATGATACTATCAGTTTTTAGTTGCGGATTACTTGCATGGTTCATTCTTGATTTTTATCGTCTAAGAGAAATGTCCGAAAAAAAGATGCCGATTTTGTTCAAGGGGCGTCTGCACTGTTTGGGACACCTGATTTTGTGAATTATGCGTAGACCTACTTAAAAGCTTGGCGAATATAGTATCTAGTTTATCGACTGCTGCAACATCCTATGACTTGGTTTGTAGAATTTAATGAATGAGAACAGCGCATGTGAAACAAAAGCAGAATTAATTCTGAAACAAGCTATCAATTTCCAGATCGCATAAGATTTTGAAATGCGACAGCAAAACTTGTCAACGGTTTTTGCACTACTTTTTAGTGTTTGTCTGCTGTTCTACAGAAATCTGGATTATTCTAGGTAAGAGGTTCACGTGGGCACAGAATCGAAAAGCATGAAAATATTTGTTCTAACGAAACTTGATTTCTTGACTAACTACAACAAAGCGGTCACAAAACTGGGGACTCTTTGGCTGGTACGTTTACTCGGGAGCAATTCGACAGCGACAGGAAGTATCACTGGTTGAATCACAATACAATTTAAAAAAAAAGTTCGGTTGACATTTCAACAGACCTCGTACGCGATCTTCGGGCACTAGCTGGAAAGTGCCCTCGTGCCCAATCTTCAGTTCACTTTTTTTTTTCCTCAGAGGCATACTAGCAGTCTAATGACAGCTAAAACAGTTATGTTCTATCGGTAGTGTATTACGAACAGGGGAGGAAAGGGGAGGGGGGATACACAGTAGCAGTAAGTGCTTCGACTAGCTGTTCCTGGACAGAAAGTAACCAGGTATTCTGCAGAAATAAAGCGCAAAATTCTCAATCGGACTCTGCTCAGCGCCCCTGCCAAAGATTCAGAAGAATAACATTTCTAATACCTGAGAACTACTGGTAAACACAGTTTACAGCTCCTCGAAATTAGGGAAACGGCAGTAGTATGAATCAATCAATTCTCCATTGCACGCTCTACAAGTAATTCTCTGTTTCTTTTTCTTTTTTTCCTGGGGGCAGTCTCAACCGACATACTGAGGCACTACTGCTACTATTTTTTATTTATCATCTGGAATATATGACAAACTGGCAATAAAATATTTAAGCATACAAGGCAGGGACACAGCATACAAACAACAAAGGGTAAGCAAACTTTAAAGGCATTCATAAGCTGATGTCTGTCTGGCGAGTACAGTTCAGAACTGCTGGTGCAGCTTACAGGAAGGCATACTACCTCCTTAGTACGCTCCAAGTGCAAACGCCCTCACAATAGGATTGATAGTTTGCTGGTGCGCACCGCTGTTACATATACTTGTGTGATCAAAGTTCCACTGAATGAAGAGAATCCACGAAACTTCCTTGAAAAGTTCGGAATCTGTTCAGTCTAGCGCTGTCATTGCGATGCGATGTATTTCTGATACTAGCAGGAGAGTTCTACCTGTAACGGCACCTTGTAGGTGATGTTCTGCAAATGTGTTCTACCAGCTGTGCCACTGTCTCATTAACTGACGTTCTGGCTGATAGGTGGTCTATAATCCGCATGATAGTTGGGCTTGATGGGCTGTAGGTTGCAGGTTGGTGGAAAGTCTTCAGTGGTGCCTCAAATCTTCAAACATCTGGTGGAGTGATTCCCGACAAAATGAGTCGGAGTATATTTAATCGTTCAGTTATTATCCTCGTTGTCTAATTGAGTAAACACCAAATACTTTGGTGCCGCGGCTACTTAACCGGATAGGATCACAGTATTCCCCACATAAATAGACAAATGCAGGACAGCTAATTTGTAGAGTATGAGCCGTGGACACTCAGATCAGCCTGCACAATATCCGTATAATGTTTTTCATGGTTCTGATTTTTCCAGTGGCATTGGTCAGACGCTTCCTGAATGAAAGTGTGCGATCTACGGCACCTACAAAGTATTTTGGGAAATCGTTGTGTCACAGTGGCAAATTTGCGTGTGACACCAGGAGTTTAACGGTAGCTGGTATAATTTGAAGGTGAAAACGGGAGACTTCAGTTTTGGTAGTACTCAGCAATAAACGCCTTTTTAAAATTATTCCTTCAAACTTGCTGCTGACAGTAATTATTTAACGATTCAAGGAGGGAGTGTAAAAGAGTTTTGTTCAGAACATGTACTACAGGCCGTTTACAGAGACGGACGATATCAGTTTGTATGCAATGTATGGCTGCAAAACAGAGGAGTATGATTTTAGGATATAATAAAAGACAGCTCTGCTTGTCTGCAGAATGTGTATACTGTTTCGAGTTTTTTCTTCGCGTAATCTGCAATCTTAACTGCTTAAGACCTCTCTTACGGGACTGAAATGATTTATTTATTTACACGTCGAGTTGCTTAGGACCAAATTGAGGACCAAATCTTCAAAGTCATGGACCAAGTCAGTACATGAAATTACAACGTAACAGAAATAACATATAAAAATAAAATGTTTATGAACCCGAAAAAAGTCAAGCCATAAGTTTAAGTAAACGCAATCAACAATACAACAAGAACAACGAGTTCGAGTCTCGGTCGGGCACACAGTTTTAATCTGCCAGGAAGTTTCATATCAGCGCACACCCCGCTGCAGAGTGAAAATCTCATTCTGGAAGTTTCAACAAGAATTAGCTTACTTTTTTAAGGAACTCTTCGACAGAATAGAAGGAGTGACTCAAGAGAAAACTGCAGCTTCGATTTGGAAGGACGTGGATTACTGCTACGATTTTTTGAATTCTAGTGGTAGCTTATTGAAAATGGATGCAGCAGTATACTGCACATCTTTCTGCACAAGAGTTTAATTTCTGCCGAGTATTAAACTTGTGAAAGCTGCTTATTCTTGGGAATAAGCTAATATTGTTAACAAGAAATGGCAGTATGGAATACATAAAAATACTGAGAGGCCAGTGTCAAAACACCCAGACAAACAGGGATCGACGAGAAGTTCGTGAATCTACACCACTTATTGCGGGAACCGCCCGTTTCTGAGCCAAAAATATCCTTTTAGAATGGGAACAGTTATCCCAAATTATAATACCATATGTGTCATAAGCAAATGAAAATAAGCAAAGTAGAGTAATTTTCTTGTTGAACACTCCCTCACTTCTGATACCGTTGAATACTAAAAATAGCACCTTCAAGTCTAGGAACAAGAGCCTGAACGTGGGCTTTCCACGACAGTTTGCTATCTAGCTGAACAGCTAGAAATTTGAACTGTTCAGTTTCACTAATGATACGCCTATTCTGTGAAATTAAAACATCAGGTTTTGTTGTTGTTATAAACTGTAAAAACTGAGTCTTACTGTGATTTAGCATTAGTTTATTTTCTAGAAGCCATGAACTTAGGCCATAAACTGCACTAGAATGAGATTTTCTCTCTGCAGCGGAGTGTGCGCTGATATGAAACTTCCTGACAGATTAAAACTGTGTGCCGGACGGAGACTCGAACTCGGGACCTTTGCCTTTCGCGGGCAGGTGCTCCACCAACTGAGCTACCTAAGCACGACTCACGACCCGTCCTGACAGCTTCAATTCACAGAAGCTCTTCTGCGATTTGGAAGGTAGAAGACGAGGTACTGGCAGAACTGAAGCTGTGAGGACGGGTCGTGAGTCGTGCTTGGGTAGCTCAGTTGATAGAGCACATGCCCGCGAAAGGCAAAGGTCCTGAGGTCGATTCTCGGTCCGGCACACAGTTTTAATCTGTCAGGAAGTTTCATGAACTGCACTATTTGAAATCGAGCCAATGTTGCACACAACATCCTTTACTACCAAGCTAGTGTCATTAGCAAACAGAAATATTTTAGAGTCACCCGTAATACTAGAGGGCATATCATTTATATAAACAAGGAACAAGAGTGGCCCCAACACTGATCCCAGGGGCACCCCCCACTTGACCGTACCCCACTCAGACCCTACACCACAGCCATTCTCAACACTGTGAATGATGATATTTTGCTGTCTGTTGCTAAAGTAAGAGGTGAACCAATTGTGAGCTACTCCCCATATTCCGTAACAGTCCAACTTCTGCAGCAATATTTTGTGATCAACACAATCAAACGCCTCAGTTAAATAAAAAATATGCCTAGCGTTCGAAACATTTTTGTTTAACCCATCCAGTACCTCACACAGAAAAGAGAACATAGCATTTTCAGTTGTTAAACGACTTCTAAAGCCGTACTGTACATCTGATACCAAATTGTGTGATATAAAATGATCAATTATCCTTACATACAAAGCTTTTTCAATAACTTCAGCAAACAGTGATGGCACAGAAGTAGGTCTAAAATTGTCTACATTATCCCTTTCTCCCTTTTCATAAAACAGCTATACTACTGAGTACTTTAATCGTTCAGGAAACTGACCATTCCTAGGGGAAAAATTACAAATGTGGCTAAATACAGGGCTAACATGTGCAGCACAGTACTTTAATATTCTGCTAGGCATTCCACCATAGCCATGAGAGTCGTTAGTCTTCAGTGACTTAATTATTGACTCAATCTCCCTCTTGTCTGTATCACAGAGAAGTATTTTAGACGTCAATCTCGGAAAGGCATTTGCCAAGAAAGTTATTGATTCCCTGTAGAAACTAAATTTTTATTTAATTCACCAGCAATGCTCAGAAAATGCTTGTTAATTACTGTACATATATCTGATTTATCAGTAAAAGAAATATTTTTACTACGAATTGACTTTATATTGTCGACCTTGTGCTGCTGACCAGACACTTCCTTCACAACTGACCATATGGTTTTAATTTTATCCTGTGAATTAGCTATTCTATTTGCGTAACACATACTCTTTGCCTACCTTATGACATTTTTAAGCACCTTACAATACTGTTTGTAATGGGCTACTGTAGCTTGATTGTGACACTTTAACATTTTTATACAATTCCCGCTCTGTTCTCCATGTCCTTATCCCACTAGTCAGCCACCCGGGCTGCCTGTTAATGCTAGTACGCCGTTTAGAACGTTCTAATAGAAAGCAATCCTCAAAGAGCATGAGAAATGTGTTAAGGAAAGCATTATATTTATCATCTATGTTAGTGGCACTGTATATATCCTGTCACTCTTGTTCCTTGACAAGATTTAAACAACTCTCTATTGCTGTTGGATTAACTTCCATAAATAGATTGTAATTACATGTGACATTTGTTTGAGTACTAAAGCCTTTTAGTGTTAAAATTTGTGCATCATGGTCTGAAAGGCCATTCATCCTTTTACTAACAGAATGCCCATCTAGTAATGAAGAATGAATAAAAATATTGTCTATGGCTGTGCTACTGTTCCCCTGCACCCTGTGATTTTCAGTCCTCAAGTTACTCTACATCTACACCTAACATTTTGTGACGGACGGTTCCTTCGGGTACTGCTATCATCATCCGTCTACCTCTCCCCCGCCCCCTCCTCAACGATCGACTCGCGAATGGTGGGAAGGGGGGGGGGAGGGGGGAGAGAACGGCTGTCGGTAAACCACTGTGTGAGCTCTAATTTCTCAGATTATTTTAACGTGGCCACTTCGTAATACGTATTCGGATGTAACTAGTAGCATGACTACTCTTACAACATACGTTCTCAGAATTTAAACAGTTAACCTTTCCATGACGCACAACTCTTTCTTGTAGCGTCTGCCGCTGGAGTTTCTGGAGTATCGCCGTAACGCTGTCGCACTTGCTGAACGGTTCCGGGAGGGAATGAGAAGCTCTTTGTTGGTTGTTTTCTATCTCCTCTATTAATCTAAGCTAGTAAAAGGTATCATACCGATGAGAAATACTCAATAATCGGTCGAACGAGTGTTTCCTGCCGCCCCCCCCCCCCCCCCTCTTTCTTCGTAGGGTACCGACGACCCAGCAGTTTAGCGCCTAAAACCATAGATAATCGTAATTCTGCCCCGTAACCAAGTCATATGTTTAGTTTGCAGCACTGTCACCGGTAAAAAGTCGGCAACCGGCTTACATTCGAGGAGCAGTCATAACATTTTAATTGTCACCTTGACAGAATGAAGCTGCAGCCTGGAAACTTCGTGATGGCGTTAGTAGTTCTCAACATGTCCACCCTCCAAAGTGACACCTTTGCCCTAAGGATTGATGACTCGGCGGGAATCTTGGTGACTGAACCCTGCATATTTGTTGTGCAGGAAACGCGTCCATCTCGAAAATCACATCGTCATCTGGAAATCCATGATACGCGGTGGCTTCTTCATCCAAAGAAAGAGGAAGAAGTCACTGGATACCATGTCAAGAAAATATAAGATTTTTGGCGAGAGGGGGGTGTAAAAGTTGATAGCCCAAAGAAGCAGCATATGTGACTCTGTCCTGTGGAGAAAAAGTATGGGCGTCTTCGTGGTGCCGTTTCGCCTTGACAGCGTCTCGTAACTTTGGCAGCGGATTTCGGTCGCTTTCTCCCGTGACGGTTTGCTCATTACGAGCACCATGACAGTCCCGATACACTTTATCTTATCTGTTGATGATTGGGTCATCGCCTTTTCCGACGGCGGAGAATCCACAAGTTCCCACAGTTTGCTTTGCCCCTTTCTCTCGTGGTCACAGCTACACACCACGCTGTCGCTCCCGGGGATTAGGCGGCTAAAGATATCATCTGCATTGGCCTGGAACAGCTTTATGAAAAGCTGACAGCAGTCGCGGAACCCAGCGAGAATCGACCTTCGTCATGTTCAAAATGTAGTGCAGGATGTTGGAAACTGTTCAATGGCTGATTTTCAATTTTTCCTATACCGCTTGGTTATGATCGGCAATCTTCGAGCACCAGGGCCGCCTCTTCTCTAGCGATTACAGAGTCTTCACAGAGAAATGGTCTATCACTTCCTTCTTCGTCATTCAGATTTGTTTGGCTACACTGGAAGCGTCTGCGCCTCTTGGGTCGTACAGTGATGCGTTGTTGCCATACATTTCGATCAGTTCAACATTACTGAACACAACTAATTTCGATGAAATACTCCAATTGAATCACGTGCCACATTTTTTTGAGGTGATGATTAAAACTTCATATCACCACTCGTCAATGATGCCCTCTTTTGGGAGATGAACACACGAAGTTTTCTTGCATGCCGACATCAGAAGACATTCCGTGCTGCAGCTTTCATTCTAGCTCGTCCCTTCGGCTTTGAAGCCCGGTGCGGCGGTTGCTCCCCCTCTTAAGCGGCCGTTCCCTTACTCATTAGCGCGTGCCACAAGCAGTTCATAATACCTCCGGTGCCGCTTGCAGCGGCCCCAGCTGGCTTGATTCGATCAGAGGGTGTGTGCAGAGTGCGGCTGCGCGTGATGAGCGGTGCGCGGCTGTTAGCAGCTGGAGAGGAGAGGAGAGGAGAGGAGAGGAGAGGAGAGCCCCTGGTCCGGTCCGGTATCGACCGCGGCGCTCCAACAGGTGCCCCCAGCCGCTATCTGCTGCCGGACATCCCTCGCACAAGGACCCTGCCGGGAGAGCTGCGCACACGCGCACGCACACACACCTACACTGCACAATACGGACCACTGTACAAAATGTCTCCCTTAAATGGACGCTTGACAGCGCCATGTACGCAGCGCATTACCAGGTCCCCATGCTAAACTAGATATACTGTATCACGTTGCACGGATGCTCGATGTGGATGTCCATTACGTGGTCCGGAGTCATGAGATAACACAATCCTACAACTGTCTTCTATCCTGAACTTCAGCACTCGCTATTACTTCTACGAAACTAGTCGCAGTTCTCGATCTAATATACCGGGTAATCAAAAAGTCAGTATAAATTTGAAAACTGAATAAATCACGGAATAATGTAGATAGAGGGGTGCAAATTGACACACATGCTTGGAATGACATGTGGTTTTATTAGAACCAAAAAAATACAAAAGGTCAAAAAATGTCCGGCAGATGGCGCTTCATCTGATCAGAATAGCAATAATTAGCATAACAAAGTAAGACAAAGCACAGATGATTATCTTCACAGGAAATGCTCAACATGTTCACCATCATTCCTCAACAATAGCTGTAGTCGAGGAATAATGTTGTGAACACCACTGTAAAGCCTGTCGAGAGTTATGGTGAGGCACTGGCGTCGGACGTTGTCTTTCAGCATCAATAGAGATGTCGGTCGATCACGATATACTTGCGACTTCAGGTAACCCCAAACCCAATAATCACACGGGCGGAGGTCTGCGGACCTGAGAGGCCAAGCATGACTAAAGTGGTGGCTGAGCACACGATCATCACCAAACGACGCGCGCAAGAGATCTGTCGGACACTTTGTGAACTTTTTTTGGTTCTAATAAAACTCCATGTCATTCCAAGCATGTGTGTCAATTTTTACCTCTCTATCTACATCATTCCGTGCTTTATTAAGTTTTCAAATTTATACTGACTTTTTGATCACCCGGTGCTATTGGAAATGGAAAGTGCTCTACCATGAACACCTTCACTGAACGTTACGAAAAGATATTCCATTATTGCCGTGCCTGTAGGGTATGTTGATCAAAATTTCACCCTTACGAAAGCTTCTTCTCGCTAAAGAAATAAGCGATTTCTAAATACAAAGAATATTGTGAATCAATGATGGCTCTTGGGGGTGTTTAACGTTAGTAGCGCTTTTCAGGTGAAGATCGCAACACAGCAATCGCCATGGACGTGGAGCATATCGCAGTCTTAAGACTCTGAGAAAGGTAGAACCATTGGCATGAGGGGCATGAGACCGCCATACCGATAGATCGCATAGGCAGTTGGCTGTAGAATAATGAATGAAAATCGAATAGTGACAAGATGGAGTCAGAAAAATTGTGTGGCAAGAACACTTAGGTAAGTGTTGTTGCAAAACGACTACACCATGAGAAGTTCGTAGGATTGTTCAGCTGGCTCTGAGGAATAGACAAATGACAACAGCTGAAACCCGAATAGAGGTTACAGGCAGAGTATCAACATGCACCGTCGGGGACAAATTATTGAGAGTTGGATTGAAATATCGAACTGCCTTTCGTTGTTCAACGCTGACACCATACTACCGACAACAGAGATTTGCATGATGTAGAACCATAGCTCAAATGGCTCGGAACACTATGGGACTTAACATCTGAGGTCATCAGTTCCCTAGACTTAGAACTACTTAAACCTAACTAAACGAAGGACTTCACACACAGCCATGCGCGAGGCTGGATTCGATGATGATGATGATGTTTGGTTTGTTGGGCGCTCAACTGCGTGGTTATCAGCGCCCGTACAATTATCCAATCTTTGCTCAGTCCAATTTCGCCACTTTCCTGGATGATGATGAAATGATGAGGACAACACAAACACCCAGTCATCTCGAGGCAGGTGAAAATCCCTGACCCCGCCGGGAATCGAACCCGGGACCCCGTGCTCGGGAAGCGAGAACGCTACCGCGAGACCACGAGCGGCGGACGCTGGATTCGAACCTGCGACCGTAGCAGCAGCGCGGTTCCTGACTGAAGCGGCTAGGACCGCTCGGCCACAACGGCTGGCAGAGCCATAGCCAACTGGGACATTGAGCGACATTCTGTAGTGCTCAGCGATAAGTCTCGCTTATGTCTATGGCGGTCAGATCGATGCCAACATGTCCGTAGGCGACCTGGTGAAAGGTCATAGGAGGCAACGATTCTGGAGACTAATACATCTAAAACTTCTGGAATCATGATATGCGCAACAGGATTGATTTCGTAATTGCTGAATGTTCGCCAGTACGTATCAAGAATTGTAAACCCCGTTGCCATTTCTTTCATGATTAGGGTATCAAATGGCATATTCCAACAGGATAACGTAGAACTCCACACCGCAGTTCAAATCACAAGCGGCTTGAGGAACATACACATCCCTGACTTGCCTGTCCAGTCTCTTGATTTGTCACAAATAGGATGCGTCTGGGATGCACAGCGAAGGTGTATCTTTTATGCTAGCCTCTAGCCACAAATCTTCAAAAACTTATACAGCAATTGGTTCCGGCATCGCAAGAATTTCAAGACGACATTCGGAGACTGCTTTCATGTCACTAGAATATATTCGTGCCCTTGGGAGAAAAATTTTATGCTGACGTCGTTGATAGCGGACATGACTTCAGAATGCAATGAACTTTTTATCATTTAATACTAGTTATTTGATGAACATCTGTACAATGATAAATTTCGGGTTGGTACTTCATAGAGAAACACTTATTTCGGTTCGTGTACATTAAATGACAAAATTATTTACCCCCGACTGTTATATTTTGAGAGATTATTGTTTATTTAAACTGTTGTTGCTCAGTTTCAACTACATACAGCCATTTTTAAGTTGGCAGGTCCATGAATACGTGTCTTATATCCAGACAACCACCACAGGATCTAATGGAGATAAGTCTCTCAATTGGTTAGCATCTGAGCGTGAGTCCTGCAAAACTGAGAGCAGTTCATGGTCTCATTCATTTGAAAATGACCATACAGCCTAAGTTGTCTAATTGTGATTAAATAAAAGATGTATTCTCTGTAACACGAACAAGGCCCACGTCCTTCCACTCACTCCATACATCTCCCCAGGGAATTTCAAGATACTCCCTATCCCAGACACGGAAATTTGCATCGAAATTTATGTCTCCTACCAGATCTCACCCACTCTGTGTCCTTCCCCACATCTACGCCTTCCTTTGTCTTCCCACCGTCTACAACTCCTTCCTTAACTATTGACTGGCCACCATTCTGGGTACACCAACATTCCCGTGATACACCACACCTCACACCACCGTAACCACTCACAACTCTCATCTCTCATTATCCCATTCTGGAGCAGGCCCTTCCCGTTTTCGTGCACTGAAGTGCTTTGTCAATTTATCTTTAGTACCTTCAGCGTGTACTCATCATTTTAATAGTTCTAAAAACCATGTGCGCATTTCATCTTATTTAATATTTTAAAGTTATTAATATTAACAAGAACGCATGTTGCATAACAGCAGCATGTTGTACTGCTACCGAGAAAGAAAAAAAGTGGTAAAAAAACTCCAGGCGCAACCAAACCATCGTTACTTCGCCCACTAGTTCACACACAAGGAAACAGACCTATGCCGTTAGGGGTCTTGAAACAGAACAAGTCGTGAAGCCCCCTGGGATTAATGGCTGGTAGCCTCACGTTTTACGGCTGGATCAGCACATGGCTGGACGTTTCGTACCCAAAATATCGTAAGACGACACGAATTGGCTTCGGCTACATTCATGGTCCTGATAGTAAGTTGAGTAGATTTTAACTTTTGTAAAGGACAAGGATGCTTTTTTCTTTCTTTTTTGTTCCCAAAAAGAGCGATTCGATTTTACGTGCATGCACGTACAGCCGTGAAGTACATTTTACAATTTCGCTTAGGGATAATGTTTCCATTAATCCCACACTAATTTTCAATGGATGTACGACATTCAGACGGTACGCAAACTTGTTCCACACTTTCGCGAGCATGCCTGGAGTTGCTGCATCCACTGCTCTTATGTGGTGTCTCAGTTAACTCAGCTGAAATGGGAGACACACGCAGACGAAGTCTTTCACAAACCCCCATAAAAAGAAATCATATACCATGAGAACAGGCAAGTTTTAAGGGCAATAATACAATGTGAAATCTGCAAACCCCCTTACGGACGATCCTGCAACAAGTCAACGGTAAATAATGTCTAATAATTGGGTGAAGACTCTGGTTCGGTGGCTCACAGCAAAAGTGCCACACCACCAATCCAAAACTCTCGGTTTCGATACCCTGCCAAAATACTATTTTCATCGGTCAGTATCACTTTTTCACCTCTGAAAATGTTTGTTAATGTGAAAAATGCCGAGGTGCGCCGTAGTTCGGAGTCAACATCAAACTATAGGTCTCCCTATAACTGGCTGTGTAAGTCAGTTCACATACGGGACAAAGGCAACGGCGTAACACCTCCAGTAGGACCACGCCTAGTAAAGCAATACGCTGTTCAAAACAACCCACAGGCTGACAACTTTATTTAACGAATGGAAGAGGAGAAAGAGAGAGAGAGAGAGAGAGAGAGAGAGAGAGAGAGAGAGAGAGAGAGAGAGAGACGGGAGGGGGGGGGGGGGGGGGGAGGAGGTTGGGCACCTATTTAAACAAGAGTCGTCGCTGAAAACTTAGTTCAAGGAATTATTAGTATTATTGTTTCTTTCCTTTCTCAGACGTTTTGTCTGGTTAAAAATGGAAAGTGACGCGGACCTTGATGAAGCGTGACTTCCTTTTAACTGTGCGGTATATGTTACATTGCATTTAGGAACTTTAGGGTAATTGAACATGTATCAATAATTACAGATTTCTGTAGTTGTATATATATGTTTGGATGTAGCTGTATTGCGTTGATGTACTTGTGGATATTGTGTGGTATGACTCCTGTAGTTGATAGTATAATTGGTATGATGTCAACTTTATCCTGATGCCACATGTCTTTGAATTACTACTACTACTACTACTACTACTACTACTACTATTATTATTATTATTATTATTTATTTATTTATTGTTGGCGAATTTTCCCTAAAAGGAAATCGTTAAGCTTATGACTTTGAAGGCTTGTTCTTCTTATCTTTCAGTACTCCTTCATTCTCTTGGAGAGGGCCTCTTTTCTCTCCTCAGACCATTCTTGTTTGGTCCGCTGTTTTAGCGCTTCTGACTTTACTTCCCAATTGTCTATGTGTTTTCGAAAGGTGCTTCTGTCTGTGGTGTTTGTGGTGCCAATTGCTTGTAGGTCTTTTCGAACTCCTTCCATCCAGGGTGTCGAGACTTTAAGTGTCTTGATGTGTTCTAGAATTTTCTTGGTGAGTCTTGTTTCAGGGAGTCTATCTAAATGTCCGTAGAATTTAAGGCGCCTTTTTCTTATATCGTTCTCGATGTTCGAATATGCTTCTACTGTTGAGTTCTTCTGTAGTCTGTAGCCATCTGGTGTGGGTCTTCCTCCTAAAATTTTCCTCATAATTTTGCGTTCTTCTTTTTTGATTTCTTCAATTTTGATTTCTTCAATTTTGATTTTCCTGTTGCGTGCTAGTGTTTCGCTGGCATACAGTACGGCGGGTTTGATCACTGTGTTATAGTGTCTGATCTTGGTGTTTCTGGAAATGCATTGTTTGTTGTAGACGTTTCGTACCATGCCTAGTGATTTCCGTGTCTTCTGTTGTCTGTCTTCGTAAGCCAGTTTCTCTGTTCCGGTCGGTTCGATGATTTCACCTAGGTATCTGAAGTGTGTGACCCCTTTAATTTTGCCGTACTTGGTTGTGATGTCGTCGCCTTCTCTTGTTAGGACTTCCGTTTTTTCAAAAGAGATTTGTAGGCCGACTTTCTCGGCGCATTCTTTCAGGATTTCGATCTGTGTTTTTGCTGATGTTGGGTCATAGGTCAGTATCGCTAGGTCGTCTGCGAATGCTAGGTAAGGGATTTCCAGTCTTTTCCTTCCTAATGTGACTGGTCTCCAGGTGTTTTGTCTCCTGACTTCAGCTTCCCATTCGCTCATTACTTTGTCCAGGACGATGTTGAACAATAGCGGGGATAGTCCATCTCCTTGTCTTAGGCCAGTGTGGATTTCAAAGGGGTCCGAGATTTCGCCCATGAATTTGACTTTGGATTTTGTATTGGTTAGTGTCTGTTCGATTAGTCTTCGGGTCTTTTGGTCTAGGTCTTTTTCTCTGAGGATTTGGATGAGGGACTTTCTGTCGATCGAGTCGTAAGCCTTTTTGAAGTCGACGAAAGTGCAGATGATTTTTTTGGGGCTTGTCATGTGGGATTTTATGATTGATTTCAGGTTGAAGATTTGTTCGGGGCAGACTCTATTGGGTCTGAAACCCGCTTGGTATTCCGAGATGGCGGGTTCCAGTTGTCCTTGCGTTCTGGTGAGAAGGCAGGTTGATAGAATTTTGTAGATGACCGGTAGCAGGGAAATTCCTCTATAATTGTTTGTGTCTGTCCTGTCACCTTTCTTGTGTAGCGGGTGAATGAGTGTGGTCTTCCAGTCGTCAGGTATGATTTCGGTTGTCCAGGTGTTCTGCATGATTTGTGTGATTTCGTTTAGCGAGTTTGGTCCTAGGTTCTTCAGCAGTTCTGCCGTTATTCCGTCTTCACCGGCTGCCTTGTTGTTTTTCAGTTTCTTTATGCAGTGGAGGATTTCTTCTTTTGTTGGTGATGGTGAGTCTTCCGGTGCGTTGGCCGGTTCTCGGGGTTCGAAGGTTGAGTTAGGTTCCGGGCAATTTAGTAATTTTGAAAAGTACTTCGCGAGCTCTTCACAGTTTTCTTTGTTGGTAAGTGCCAGTTTTCCGTCTTCTTTTCTGAAGCAGAGGTTCTGTGGTGAGTATCCTTTGACTTGGTTGGCGAACGTCCTGTAGAAATCCCGTGTGTTGAAATTTCTGAAGTCTTCTTCGATGGAGTTTAGCTGATCGTTTATGTATTTGCGTTTCTCTTGTCTTATTGTTTTCGATGTTTGTCTTCGAATTTCATAGAAGTTGTCCTGTGTTTCTTGTGTTTTGTTGCTGTTGTAGTTTGTGAAAGCTGTTCTTCGATTTTGTAGGGCGATTTCGCAGGTAGTGTTCCACCAAGGGTGCCTGGGTTTTCTAGTCAGCGGGATCAGTTCTTTGGCTGTGTTCACAATTTTTTGTTTAAAGCTGGTCCAATCTTTCGCCTCTTGTTTTTCCCAGTGTTCTGTGATGTTCGATTCTCTGATCTTCCTTGTATCATATTTCGGTGAGGTCAATTTCTTTTTGTGTTGTCTTCTTGGTGTGAGTTTGATTTTGATTCTTGTTAGGTAGTGGTCCGAATCTATGTTGGCGCCTTTTCTCACTTGGACGTCGTGGATTTCTTTCTGGTATTCATAGGAGATTGCCACGTGATCTATCTGGAATTCGCCTAGTGAGTGGACTGGTGATCGCCACGTCTTTTTGTTTCCTGGGCTTTTTCATCAGAGAGGTTGACATGATTTTGAGGTTGTTTTGCTGGCAGAGTTCGATCAGTCTGGTGCCGCTTTTGTTGGTGAATTTGTGTGCAGGGAAATTTCCTACTGTTTTTCTGTAGCGTTTTTCTCTGCCGATTTGTGCGTTGAAATCGCCTAGTAGAATATTCGCGTTGTCTTGGGGTATTTTCGCCAGGGTGGTTTCGAGTTTGTCCCAGAATTTGTCTGTTTCTTATGGTTTGTCCTTGTTGTCTGCGTTCGTGGGGGCATGTACGTTGATGAGGGTGTAGTTCTTGTTGGCGTGTTTGATTCGCATGGTCATGAGCCTGTTGTTGATCGCGTTGACTTCTTTTACTGAGTCTAGGATGTTTTTGTTTACTGCGAAGGCCATGCCGAGGAGTGCTCCTCCTTTGCCGATTTTCCTGTTGGTTCCACTCTTGAAGAACCTGTAGTTTCCGTAGTCTATTGTGTCTGAATCCGTGTATCTTGTTTCTTGTAGCGCTAGGATCGAGATCTTTTGACTGGTGAGTTCCGTTGTTAGATTGTGTAATTTTCCCGTTTGTATTAGTGTCTGTATGTTGAAGGTGCCAAAGTATGTGTGTGTTTTCTTGGGTAGTTTGCCAGAGCGCTCCGACTCGCCCTTTAGTACATCTCCAGGTCCCCCAGAATCCGAGTGCCTGGTTGCCGTCTTGCGACGGGTGGATCGTCCACCTGGGGTAATGTTGTTTTTAGGTGTACTTGCCATTATGCTTGTAATTCGTCTGGCTTGCGCCAGTTTGGTAGAACCAGGGATTTTCAGTTCCTGGAGCTCGTATCAGCCGCACCATTGGTGACAGACGCTGGCCAGAGTACCGGTGGTTACCACACAGACGTGTCTGGGCTTTTGTGTTAGTTTTCTTCGTTTCGCCGGTTTTTACTCCGGGTACTTATCCTCGAGGATGTGATAGTTTTGGTCCGCCCCGAGTATTTGATTTCCTCGGTGCCACCCATATCTGGGAGGCTTTCCCCTATCCGCCACCTGGGGAGGCGCCCGATGGAGGATCTATCAACCTCACATTATTATTATTATTATTATTATTGGTGTTCCATAGTACTATGGAGACACACACACACACACACACACACACACACACACACACACACACACACACACACACACACACACACACACAAAGTAATCAGGTTAATGTTTAAATTTGACAACCAGAACGTAGCACTACGTGTCGCTTCATGCATGTCTTTCAGACTACCTTTAAAAGCATGTAGTGGACAGTTTCTTACAATATGGCTATCCCCCAGTAGCCCCAGCACCACAGGTACACAGCAACTGCACAACCATCCCCCCCCCCCCCCCCCCCCA
Source organism: Schistocerca serialis cubense (assembly GCF_023864345.2). NCBI lineage: Eukaryota > Metazoa > Arthropoda > Insecta > Orthoptera > Acrididae > Schistocerca > Schistocerca serialis. The sequence continues at coordinate 359,933,016 of NC_064643.1, forward strand.
ATTTCCAGATGTCACTATTTTGTCCCATTCGGATGAGGTTAAGCATAGGCCATTCGTGATGGGAAGATCAAACCCTGCAACCTTCTTCATTTGGCTTAAATCACGTGACCATTCTGGGGATGCAATTTCATTACAGAGTCGGAAACATTTGTAACGCGAAGATCAGCCCGTGACTTCTGTGACTGCAGAGATACAGACAGTGAATTTTGGAAAAATTTCTTTAGGCCTGAGTTCTTATGAGACTCAGTCGTCTTAAGAACTGGCACCTTCCTAGCTTTTCTTCTGGGTTCTGGAGCAATATTCGATAGAACAGTCAAAACAGAATGGGGGTTGATCTGAGAACGGCAGTATTTTTATTGTTCACTAAGACTTACATCTATATTATTAGTATGGCACTGTTCTTCCAGTGCAGAGGTACATTGTTCAAGAGCTAAATAATGGCGTATAATGGAATGTACTTTGTCAACCACTGTCACTTCCCACTTTTCATGTTACAGGCGTGAATGGATCGCGGAAATCACTGTTGCTGGTAATCGTCCGTGCGCACTGTAATCTCTCTAATTTGCATTCATGGTTTTTTCGCGAAGTATATGCAACAGGAAGCAATATGTTGCTTGACTCTTCTAGGAAAGCACGCTTGCGAAACTTTAAAAGTAAATCACACCATGATGAACAACACGTCTTTTGTAATGTCTTCTATTGAAATTGAATGAGCATGTGTGTGACGTTTTCGTGCTTACTAAACGAACCTGTGACAAAATGCGCAGCTCTCTGTTTCCTCTATGAATTCTTTCTCGTAGGGGTCCGGAAGGTGTCTTAGATTGACGAGCAATCTCGAGTATCGGCGGAACGAGGGAATTTTAAGCTAGCTTCTTTGTGAGTGGACTGGTCTTCCCGAGAATTCTTCCAAACGAATCTCACTCTGGCACCTGCCGTTCCTACGATTAATTTTTCGTGGGCGATCTATTTTAAATCGCTCCTAATCCGTAACCCAAATATTCAATGCATGTTATTGCTTCCAGTGCTTGTTTGGCAATCGTGTAACCATATCACAATCGGCCTTTCCTATTATAAGTGTAGTCAAATTCAAAGACCCGCCACAATGGGACCATGGAGTGGTTCCATTGAAACTTAATGATCACACGCGTTAAGACATTTATTTCGCTGTTTCGTAGAACGTTGTCGGCTGCTGACGGATCTACAATCGCACCCACTCTTGCACTTCCTCGTCCGACTGAAACCGACGTCCATGCACGTCTTTCTTCAAATCACCGAAGACTTGAAAATGACACCGACAACGATCCAGGCTTTATGGTGGTTGCTTGGTTGCTGCAGTGTTTCCCAATCAAACAGCTGAAACGTAGTCTTCGGCCTATTAGTATGTGCGGGCGGGCGTTATCGTGCAACACGATGAATCCGTCCAAGAGCATGTCTAGTCTAGGCCTTTTGGCTGTATGGCCCGTTGCAAGTGTCTTCATAGAGCTGCGCACTGATTGTGGATCCACGCTCGAGGAACTCCACTAGCAGAGGGCCCCTGCAGTCGAAGAAGATTGTCGTCGTCATGGCCTTACGAATGCCATTTGGACCCCGAGGGCAAAGGGAAAACAACAAAGCCAACAGTGCAAAGAGCCCACATCTCCCCGCCACAGAAATCCGAAACAGTGCAAACAAGTTCCAACAAGACATGCACGGCCGGCGGTTTCAGACAGAAGAGGAAGTCCGCGAATGGGTGTGGTTGTGGATCCATCAGCGGGGATCCATCAGCGGACGACAGCGTTCTAAGAATCTGGAATCGATGGTCTCATCTCCCAGTGGGATAAATGTCTTAACGCGTATGATGAATCCTTTTTGAATGGAATCATTCCATGGTCCCGTAGTGCCTGGTGTTCGGTTTTCATTGGACTGCCCATAGTATTTGCGCGCTGTACGTCACATTTGTTAATTCTGATGGTCAATTACCAATCACTTCCCCAAGCTACAATCCTCTGTACTTCTTCCTGCATTTCTCAAAAAAAAAAAAGAGGAGAAGAAGAAGAACGTATGGTGTCAGTGGCTGGGAGTTCCCAGGCGGGAAGTTCGGCCGCTAAGTGCAAGTCTTATTGATTGCGACTTCACATTGGGCGACTTGCGAGTCGACAATGGGGATGAAATGATAATGAGAACAGCACAACACCCCCTGAGGGGAGAAAATCTCCCACCCCAGCCGGGAATCGAACCAGAGCCCACGTGCGTGGCAATCCAACGCGCTGACCATTCAGCTAATGGAGCGGACATTTCGCTACAATCTTCTAGCGTCTCGACTTCGCTGTATACAACACCATCATCTGCGAAGAGCCTAGTGTAGCGTGTTATATTATCTGCTACATCATTTATACAGAGTCCGCCAGAAAAATGTACACACTCTTTGTCAGGCTCTATCGAGATATTGATATTGTCGTTCGATGTGCGTTACGAGTGTGTTGTAGTATTGTCTTTGACTCAACAGACGTTGGTACTTTCATCTGGGTATTGAGGAAACAAGCTGGCTGGAGCATGCTTGACATTCGAGCAATGAAAATGAATTGTCAAGTGATTTTTCAAGTTTAGTAATGCCACTGAAGCGCAACCTCAGTGGAGGCGGGAGTTTGAAACAGAACCGCCAACCCGCCTAACAAAAGCATCATTGACAAGTTTGAATTGCATGGAACGATTTGTGATATTCACAAAGGAAGATCAGGAAGACAGCGTACATCTACATGTCCTGCTTCGTCGGCTCTCGTGTTGGAAACATTTATTAATTCTCCACAGAAGTCTGCTACGCAATGTGCACATGAAGTGGGGATTAGCAGAAAAAGTGTACGAAGAATTCTGAAAACTGCAAAGTGGAAAGCTTACATTCCACGATTACTGCACGCGATTAATGATGATCAGCCTGATCGCCGAATGCAATTTTGCGAATGGTATCAGCAAATGGTAACTGAAGACGAACAATTTGTGACGAAAGTAGTGTGGATGACGAGGCACAATTTAAACTTAATTTAACCGTGAATCGGCATAATAGTGTGTAGTGGGCATGTTTATGTGGATAAAGCGGTCAATCTAACAGGGGTACAAGTGTGGTGTGGACTATCATCTAGGGGCTTAGTAGGACCCTTTTTCTTTGATGTTACTTTCACTGGAGATGTGTCCCTGGAAATGTTATGCACATCAATTTTGCCAGGTATACGTACGCTTTGTGGAGCTGATGAAGAGGTCTTCTACCAACAGGATGGGGCGCCACCACACTACCGCCTAGCCGTACGAGCTTTCCTGGATGACAATTTTCCGAGACTGGATTGGACGAAGAGGTCCCATTGAGTTCCCTCCACGGTCGCCAGATCTAACACCCATGGACTTTTACTTGAGGGGAATTGTGAAAGATAACGTCTATCGACGTAAGCCCGCGTACACTGGAGGAACTTCGTCAGGTGATTACAACATGTGCAGCGATCTCCACTGTAACACTGACTGACGTAGTTGCGGCGACCGCGGCGTTCTGTTGTGTGTATAGCCGTCCACGGTCAACATTTAAAGTAACCATGTGCTAAAGTGAAGGTTGTACAACAGGCTGATCAATTATTAAATGTAAAATAGACACATAAGTAATACTTTTCGTTCTTTAAAGTGTGTATGCACTTTTGTGGCGGACTCTGTATTTTGAACAGGGATGGTCCTATAAAACCCTTGGGGTCTTCCCGAAGTTACTTTAACGTCTGACGATATCCCTCCGTTAAAAATGACATGCTGTGTTTAGTTTTCTAGGCACTCGGTAGGCTTTAATATTCCATGCGCTCGAATTTTGATCATTAGACAACAGTGCGAAAATGTCTGAACGCCTTCCGGAAGTCGAGGAAAACGTAATTACCTCTCAGGAATTTTTCCCGGGCGTCTAATGAGAGAAAATGGAAAGTAAAAAAAGGTTTTCCGAAATTCAGTTGTTCCTACGCAGGATTCGGGCATGGTTTAGTGGGGACAGGATGTGGGGAAGTGGCGGTATGCCATGGAGTCGCAACACCCCTTAGACAGGTTTGCAGAGTACAGGTAGACGTGCAGACGTATGTTCTGCTGTAAAATGTGCGAGTAGCTTCAGGCAGACGAGGAGCTCGGTAACGTGGACAGCGGCGGACACGGGAGCCGGCCGTGCCCCTTCCGTGACATTCGACACCGGCGGACACTGGTGAGGCACGGCCTCCCAAGGACAACACGGCAAGCGCTCGGCCCTCGGCAGCGTCACACACCCGTCTACTGCTCGAGCCATTATTCACAAACTTCACGCCAAAAACTGCTCGTAGCTGTTCAATTAAACATGGACTCAATTGTCTGAAGGGGCGTCCACAAACTTCTTCCCCTTACTGCCTTTCTCATATCACCAACGTTTCCCACAGATTTCATTCTGAAGTCAAGAACCAGCTAGTAGCAAAAAGTAATCCCTGCAGGGGTGGACGCTTCCCTTGAGCGCAGTTTCAGTGATGGTGCAGAAATGTGACGGGCGGCAAAAAGGAAAAAGGCAAAAGAAAAGGGGAACTGGCAAGGGCGAAGTAGGGGGAAGGGAGGGATGAAGGAGGAGGAGATGAAGACGAAGACGACGAGGAGGAGGAAGGGGTGGTGGTTTTAGTATGGAGGGTACTAAAATGGTAAGGAGGCTGTTATGTATGAAGGGATATCATCAACAAATTCAGATTTGACTGTGTTGAACAACAGTCACAAACGCCATACCTCTCTCCAAGGTATGGTGAGGCTTGTTTGTTGCTGCTGTATGGAGACACGCTTGTAACAACAACTTAGCCAACGCGACATAAATATAAATAGTGCAATTTGCATTCGTCGAACTGTTTATTACTGCTTCAAAATGACCGCAATGAAACAATTATGAAGGAATTGCGTTATTTTTGCAATAAATGCAACTTGGGCAGTGTCGATTCATGTTTTGAATTGTAGCATACAAAAAGGAATTATTGCAATTTGCAACTTTTACTTCATAAAAAATTGTGAGATTTCGGCAGTGGAGGAGGAGTGGGGATAGGGGGGAGATTTGCTCTGGGCGTCGGTTACCCTCGTTACGCCGCTACATATGAGCGGAGTGGACTTCAAAAATTAAGCTATTCATTATTGTGGCAGACCAATTGTCACTGAATGCTGCACTACACTTCACAGTGGCATAGATACATGACACTAATTTTCAACACATTCGCCAAGTCTCTGTAAACGACAATCACAACGTTCTATCAATTGTTCACCTCCTCGACGATAGAAATCTGCTCTGCGGAGCCATCTGAGAACATGCTGTGTGAATATCCTCATCGTTGGATAACCTCTTACACTCTAGATGTTCTTTTATTTGGCCGAAAAGATGGGAATCTTATGGTGCAAGACCTGCACTTCCCAATCACAGTCACCAACGTCTGTGCGCCCTTGGTAAAGTTGTCGGCACCATTTCACTATAGCTGGAAGCGACATTGCAAATGGTTCAAATGGCTCTGAGCACTATGGGACTCAACTGCTGAGGTCATTAGTCCCCTAGAACTTAGAACTAGTTAAACCTAACTAACCTAAGGACATCACAAACATCCATGCCCGAGGCAGGATTCGAACCTGCGACCGTAGCGGTCACGCGGTTCCAGACTGCAACGCCTTTAACCGCACGGCCACTTCGGCCGGCGCGACATTGCATTTGTTCCGTATGCCGCCATACCATTCACGGTAAAATTTGTGCACTTTAGGCGAATTGTTCACAAGAATCATACTGCCCCTTGTCCTTAAAGTTTGACGTACGCCTTCAATTGCCGCGCCATTTCAATCGCAACTGTGATGTACCTGTCATCCATACAGCAGCAGAACTGTGTCTCCAGGAAACCCAGAACATGTACTCTTTTGCTAACGCACCACTGTCGTTGCGCATTGGTGTTAGCGTGGGACATGCGTAATTACTGTCTCAAGTCCCTCCGTTGGAAGAGGTCGGGGGCATACAACCTAAAATAGGACCAAAGTGTTTGAAGAACACCTTTATCGATTGGCTGCAGAATGTTACCGCAACTCTTACGTACATATGGGTGTCTAAATAATAAAAGCTACAACAAAGAGGTTATAGAGGGCGAGGTACTGTTCTTCCTCCTATCAACTCCATACCCTACATTTCAACAGGACTACATGTGGCAAGGAATATGTAAGACATCTTCAAAGGATGGCAGATAGTACAGCTTTCCCAGTGTGCATGTTCGCTTGACAAGTTGTCCATAGCAGACGGTTGATCGGTAGTTTATTCGTCACTGTTATGCAGCAACAATTGCTGATGCTTTCGCGGGTATGCAGTGTTCACGTGATGCGATATTGCCCAGTAAAAAATCGAGGCCCTGATCCAATCCACTGCACTTGGTTCAGAAGCTTAGTTTGCAGCTCATTGGTTTCGCAGCATACTAAATTCTCTCACAGCGTACTGTATTCTCTCTGTTAAAGAGCCTGTCCAGTACTGTATTTCTGCACTGTCATGTACCTCATCCGACGTCTAACGATCATTTCAGTCATAACGTATCCTCCTTTGTGCTACAATTTCATGCTAGTACATGGATTGTGTGGTAGCTGTTGCTGTCAGATTAAAATGGTACGTTAATGGTCCTTTCGACGCGTTGAATACCGAAAATATATCCTTTAAAAACCTGACACAACACCCGTTTCATGGCATACATCCAGATGTTCCATGAACGAAGTCCAATTTTACTAACGCTTTCTGCAGGCTTTAAAAAACAAATCTGTTCCCAACTCGAGAGCTGGATAAAATCCATTGAAAGCCTCTGCATCCCATCATCAGAAGAGCTTGCAAATGGCTCTGAGCACTATGGGACTCAACATCTGTGATCATAAGTTCGCTAGAATTTAGAACTACTTAAACCTAACTAACTTAAGGACATCACACACATCCATGCCCGAGGCAGAATTCGAAGCTGCGACCGTAGCAGTCGCGCGGTTCCTGACTGAGCGCCTAGAACCGCTAGTAGACCACCGCGGCCGGCGAGCTTGCAGCTGGATTCAAGGAGAGATGGAGCACATGGAAATCTACTGACCGAACTTCCTTCGAGGCATAGTGTTATTAGAGACACTACGAGTTAAAAGAACACGGAAATTCTCGGCAGGAGAAAAAAAAAAGACATGGAACACCACTGGGTCCCACGACCAAACGAAATTGCAGCTGAATTCAGGGATATTTAGACCACAATGAAAGCTACGAACCGGCTACGGACTACTATAGACAGATTTCACGGAGCTCTGAACAGCTGGGATTTTCTTGCTGTTCCTAGATTTCGCGAAACAGACATGTGTACTTCTGTCTTCGATGTCCCTTGCACTGTTACTGGCAAGAGCTTACACCAATTATCAGAGCAAATCGTTGGTGAGGACATGGCTCAGTCCTGGGCTTCAGTTGTATAGTGCTTCAACTTGTGGTTAGTACAATTCTTTTTTAGTTAATTATTGAATACGTACTTCAAAGTATATGATCCTTACGATGATAATAATAAATAATAATAATAATAATAATAATAATAATAATAATACAAAAGTAAAGCTGTCACCACACCAAAAGTGGATTTGTTCATCACAGCGCATTAACAGACATGGTTGTATCAGAGGTGGTATGCCCTTCCTCTGACCGCGAACTGACTGATCCAGCATGTAATAGACGTGGTCTCCGAACGCGGCGCAACGCGCCTTTCTCACATTAACAAACACTGCCATAGGGAAAAGAATCCTATGACTCAGCGCCAATATAATAATAATCTCATAACGTTACGTCAAAATGCCAATAGCCCGTTTCAGGCTACCATTCATACAGAATGTTTACAATAGCACCAAAATTTTGGTTGCCTCTGGCAATAAGCGGTATTATCCACTGAAAAAAAAGTATCCTCAAATTAGGTGACCGTTGGAGGGTAAAGTTATCAACTCGCGGCGAACAGAGATTTCACCAATACTGAACTATCGATAACGGCACACATACTATCAGGTGATAAAGTCATGGGATCGCAGCATGCAAATATATAGGTGGCGGTAATATAGTGTACACAAGGTGTCAAAGGTCAATGCATTGGTGGTGCCGTCATTTGTACTCAGGTGATTCATATGAAAAGATTTCTGACGCGATTAAAGGCCGCACGACAGGAATTAACAGATTTTGAACGCGAATGGTAGTTGGAGCTAGACGCATGGGGCATTCCATTTCGGCAATAGTTAGGGAATTCCGTATTCTGAGATCTGCAGTTTCACGAGTGTGCCGTGAATACCAGACTACAGGCATCCCTGCCACTACAGACAACGCAGTGGCCGAGGGCCTTTAGTTAACGACCGAGAGCAGCGGCCTTTGCTTAGAATTGTCTGTGCTAATAGACAAGCAACACCGCAGAAATCAATGTGAGACGTACGACGAACCTATCCGTTTGGACAGTGCCGCGAAAATTGGCGTTAATGGGCTATGGCAACAGACGACCAAAGCGAGTGCCTTTGCTAACAGCACGAAATTGCCGGCAGCACCTCTCCTGGGCTCGTGACCAGCACCTCTCCTGGGTTCATGACCATCGGTTGGACCCTAGAAGACTGGAAAATTGTGGCTTGCTCAGAGGAGTCCCGATTCCAATTGGTAAGAGCTGATGGTAGGGTTCGAGTGTTGCGCAGACCCCACGAAGCCATGGACCCAAGGCATTGTGAAAGCTGGTGGTGGCTCCATACTGTTGGTGTGGGCTGTGTTTGCATGGAATGGACTGGGTCCTCTGGTCCAACTGATCCAGTCATTCAGTGGAAATGGTCATGTTCGGCTACTTGGTGACCATTTGTAGCCATTCTTGGACCTCATGTTCCCGAACAACGATGGAATTTTTACGGATGACAATGCGTTATGTCACTGGGCCACAATTATTCGCGACTGGTTTGAAGAACATTCTGGACAATTTGAGTGAATGATTTGGCCATCCACAACGCCCCACATGAATTCCATCGAAAATTATAGGGCATAATCGAGATGTCAGTTCGTACACAAAATCCTGCACCGGCAACATTTTCGTAATTATGGACGGCTATGGAGGCGGCATGCCTCAATATTTCTGCTGGGGACTTCCAACGACTTGCTGAGTCCATGCCATGTCGAGCTGCTTCATTACGCCGGGCAAAAGGAGGTCCGAAACGACACCAGGAAGTATCCTATGATTTTGTCATCTCACTGTAGAGGCTCTACTGTAACGTACAACCTGTAAATGTTTACCTACCACCGTATCGATCGAAAGTTACGAAATTAGACGGCTATAAATGTGATTCTCTTTTACGCTACAGATTCGGGAAAAGCATTTGGGTGAAACGTCGATTCGGTGGTCCTGCTCTGTTCCATATCCGTCAAAGCTAAAAGTCAACATCGTCGGTGCCCGGCACGAAATGTCACTGATCCTGTATATCTTGTTAGTTTCGATAGAGAAACACAACAGCAAACGTGCACACATGATGTCTATACCTCGAACTTAGGCAGCGCTGAGCAATATTCTGGACAGAGAGCTGGCAGCCTTCGTGTTAACTGCTAAAAGGTGCAGTCCGGCGTACCTTTCCTGTCTAATCGTTAGTAGGGCCTAGCTTCCGCCATACGGCGTTAGCGGTCCCCTTCGACGTCACCGGAAACGGCGACAAAGCTAGCATGCTTACGAGGTGACGAAGTAACGGATCGGAGTCGAGCCGGCAATCTCATATCACTTCAGTAAACTAGGTGGGGAAAAAAAAATTAAGTTTAATCCAGTTGTCCAATCAGACGTCCAGTTGCTTGGTGTTCTGTCGTTCATGCGACTCTACGACATATTGCAGAGTTTGCGTTTTGTTCCTATAATGTTGTGCTAGGTTGTGTAGGAAGCAAGACAAAATTAAAGGAGTTAATACAGTGAACATGATCGACGAGGGCACATAGATAGTCTGACAGAAAAGAAACGACACAGCTTCTATTGCTAACAAATTATAGCGTATTTCAGAAAGATTCATGCTATTTCACAAGAACATATCTTCTACATAAATGATGGTACAAACTTGGGGGTGAAATTTAACTTACGCACGAGGGCGTTTGAAAAGTTCCTGCAAAGTCCGAGAGATGGCACCAACGGTGCGTATCGAGGTCATGTTTAGTTAGTAGCATCTTTGGAAAGAATGAACACGAAGTTTCAGTGTTTGGCACTCGTGTGAATCAAGGAAATCGAGTGATTGTCAAAAAATGGAAGAGGAAGAAGAAGAAGAAGAAGAATTTCGTGTGGTGATTAAACATTACTTTATACACGTAAAACGCCTCAGGAGACTAAAGAGAATCTTGATAAACATTATGGTTACTCTGCACCTTCGATTAGAACAGTTTATAAGTGGTTTCAAAATTTTCGGAGTGGCCATATGGACACAAGTGATGCTGAATGTTCTGGGCTCTCTGTGGAGGTTACGACTCCAGAAATCATTGATAAAATCTGATATGGTGATGGATGACTAAAGAGTTAAGGTGCGTGAGATTGCTAGTGCTGTGGGCATCTCGAATGAATGGGTACATAATATTTTGCATAAACATTTCGACATGAGAAAGCTATCCGCAAGATGGGTTCCACGATTACTCACGCTTGACCAAAAACGGAATCGTGTGAAGTGTTGCAAGGATGGTTTGCAGCTGTTCAGGAAGAATCCGCAGGGCTTCAAGCGTCGTTTCGTCACTGTGGATAAAACATGGATACATTACTATACTCCAGAGACCACACAACAATCTAAACAATGCGTTACCAAGGGAGGATCTGCACCAAAAAAGGCGAAGACCAGTCCTTCGGCCGGAAAGGTTATGGCGACTGTCTTTGGGGAGTCGCAGGGGACAATCCTCATCGACCATCTGGAAATGGGTAAAACTATTACAGGTGCATATTATTCATCGTTATTGGAACTTTTGAAAACCGAACTGCAAGGAAAACGCCGGCGATTGGACCGCAAAAAAGTCCTTTTCCATAACGATAGTGCACCAGCACATACTTAAGCAATTGTGGTCGCAACATTCATGAACACAGGATTCCAATTCGTTTCACATTCCCCCTTTTCTCCAGGCTTGGCTCCCTCGGACTACTAGTTGTTCCCCAATATCAAGAAAAGGCCGGCGGGACAAAGATTTTATTCAAACGAGGAGGTGATTGCAGCAACTAATAGCTATTTTGGAGACTTGGACAATTCCTATTATTCGGAAGGGAACAACAAATTAGAACAGCGTTGGACGAAGTGTCTAAGTCTAAAAGGAGACTATATCGAAAAATAAAAAAGGTTTACCCCAAACACGTAAGTAATTTTTATTTTTGGAAGGACTTTTCAAACGCCCCTCGTGAAAGTTCACCTTTCACTGGATATAGGTTGCCGTTTCAAGTAGTTGACGATAAGGGTTTTCCTTCGGCAGTTCGCTCATTACCCAGTGCGCTGCGAGGAGAGATTAGGAAAACAGCAAAAATGGCGATCTGCGTTCGCCCTTTCAATAGGTGCAATTCAGTTACAACTGTGCGACGTGATTTTCGTCGAGAGTCCGGTACTGCATCTCTTACAGCTCAAAGTATTTGAAGATGGCATCAGCACTTTCAAGACACTGGCTATTAATGCAGTTTTGCGCGCCGTCCACGGAAATCTACTCGTCGAGCCAACCGAGAGTTAGTGATTCCTCTTGTATTTATCTTGCATGTTTGGCGGCTACGTTTATGTTTGAAACCACAGAAGATTCTAGGTCGGTGGAGAACACTTGGAAAATATGTGAAATGTAATGAAAACTTTGCTACTAAACATAATTCTAAGCAGTTTGCCAAAACCGTATTTGCCTGCATGTAAACGATTTACCATTGAAAAATCGGATTGTTCTTTTCAACATGAAATCTTTGTCGTCTCATGCTCAAGTTAAAATTCTCTCCTGCAGAAGATAGAGTCTACAATAATTGGAAGAATCCTACTTTAACCCCGCGTATTTGTCATGCCGTATTTGTGAGACCTGTGTCATCACGGCACGACAAGTTTCACCAAAATCGACAAGACAGTGGCAGTGGACGAGCAGTTCCCTGCACCCGTGTTTTCGCGCTCTAAAGGAGAGTAAACACGGTGGAGCATCTGCGCAGCCTCACACGAAACGACGTGCAGCGATGTTTTGCGTAGTGGAATGGATTAGTGCGGATGTGCGCCGACTCAGATGTATACTACACTCCTGGAAATTGAAATAAGAACACCGTGAATTCATTGTCCCAGGAAGGGGAAACTTTATTGACACATTCCTGGGGTCAGGTACATCACATGATCACACTGACAGAACCACAGGCACATAGACACAGGCAACAGAGCATGCACAATGTCGGCACTAGTACAGTGTATATCCACCTGTCGCAGCAATGCAGGCTGCTATTCTCCCATGGAGACGATCGTAGAGATGCTGGATGTAGTCCTGTGGAACGGCTTGCCATGCCATTTCCACCTGGCGCCTCAGTTGGACCAGCGTTCGTGCTGGACGTGCAGACCGCGTGAGACGACGCTTCATCCAGTCCCAAACATGCTCAATAGGGGACAGATCCGGAGATCTTGCGGGCCAGGGTAGTTGACTTACACCTTCTAGAGCACGTTGGGTGGCACGGGATACATGCGGACGTGCATTGTCCTGTTGGAACAGCAAGTTCCCTTGTCGGTCTAGGAATGGTAGAACGATGGGTTCGATGACGGTTTGGATGTACCGTGCGCTATTCAGTGTCCCCTCGACGATCACCAGTGGTGTACGGCCAGTGTAGGAGATCGCTCCCCACACCATGATGCCGGGTGTTGGCCCTGTGTGCCTCGGTCGTATGCAGTCCTGATTGTGGCGCTCACCTGCACGGCGCCAAACACGCATACGACCATCATTGGCACCAAGGCAGAAGCGACTCTCATCGCTGAAGACGACACGTCTCCATTCGTCCCTCCATTCACGCCTGTCGCGACACCACTGGAGGCGGGCTGCACGATGTTGGGGCGTGAGCGGAAGACGGCCTAACGGTGTGCGGGTCCGTAGCCCAGCTTCATGGAGACGGTTGCGAATGGTCCTCGCCGATACCCCAGGAGCAACAGTGTCCCTAATTTGCTGGGAAGTGGCGGTGCGCTCCCCTACGGCACTGCGTAGGATCCTACGGTCTTGGCGTGCATCCGTGCGTCGCTGCGGTCCGGTCCCAGGTCGACGGGCACGTGCACCTTCCGCCGACCACTGGCGACAACATCGATGTACTGTGGAGACCTCACGCCCCACGTGTTGAGCAATTCGGCAGTACGTCCACCCGGCCTCCCGCATGCCCACTATACGCCCTCGCTCAAAGTCCGTCAACTGCACATACGGTTCACGTCCACGCTGTCGCGGCATGCTACCAGTGTTAAAGACTGCGATGGAGCTCCGTATGCCACGGCAAACTGGCTGACACTGACGGCGGCGGTGCACAAATGCTGCGCAGCTAGCGCCATTCGACGGCCAACACCGCGGTTCCTGGTGTGTCCGCTGTGCCGTGCGTGTGATCATTGCTTGTACAGCCCTCTCGCAGTGTCCGGAGCAAGTATGGTGGGTCTGACACACCGGTGTCAATGTGTTCTTTTTTCCATTTCCAGGAGTGTATTTTCAAAGCGACCGACTTTAACTAAACATGTCTGGTTGAGCATATACATTGTGGCCACTTTTGTTGAACTGCTTTCTGTTTTCATTTTGGTCCATGAAAATCACAACAAAAAAAGGTGAATTCACTGAACCTTCATACCAACTGCCATGTTTTACTAAATTCTTTACATGCAACTACAAAAATAGTCTTTACCTGCAACATGATCACGAGTTCAACTTAAACATACAGGGAAACGGTGGTTTCGAACGTGTTTAAGTCCTTGGGTGATTCGATAAACGTTATATGACAGCGAATGCAGAAAAGAGAGGAAGCTGTCACGTATTGTCACGGCTCTAGCTGGTCCAGCCGACAAAAATCCTGTCTCTGAAGCAAACAATACAGCGAGCAGTAACGGAAGAATATCTTTATGTTAATTACTGTACGTACGTCTCAGAGACTATTTTATCGCTGCATACAGCAATTGTTACTCGTGGCTGTATGCTTAGGGGAACTTACGTAAGTGGAAGTATTTGCGTGTTTATTAAGAATGCACCGTTATATTTTAGTAGCATGTCTAAACTCGTCCAAATGAAGCTCTTGTTAGAATAAATCTTTGTAAAACGTTCAAGATATCAACGCTATCGTTCATAGTGCAGGGAGCCGACGATGAAAGAGGAGAGTTACTGCGATCTGAACGAAAAGTTAGTTATTAACCTCAAGAAACAAAGTATTAGTATTAATAGTAGTAGTTTGATCCAGCTCTTCATGGTATTCTACCCTGTGAAAGCCTCTTCATCTCCGAATAACTACTGTAAGCTACATCCTTTTGAACTTGCATACTGTATGCATCCCTTGTCTCGCTCCACAATTTTTATCTTCCACACTTTCCTCCAACACTAAATTGGTGACCCCCTGATGTTTCAGGACGTGTCCTATCAACCTATCCCTTGTTTAGTCAAGCTACGCCACAAAATTATTCTGCAATTCTATTCAGTACCTCCTCGGCAGCTTCATGATCTAGCCACCTAATTTTCAGCATTCTCCTGTAGCACCACGCTTCGAAAACTTCTTTTCTTGCCTGAATTTTTTATCGACCACGTTTCATTTCATTACAAGGCTACACTCCAGAAAACTACCGTCAGAAAAGACTTCGTAACATCTGAATTTATATTTGATGTTAAATTTCTTTTTAGAAACGCTTCTCTTTCTATTGTCAGTCTATATTTTACGTCCTCTCTACTTTGCTCATCAAAATAGCGGAACTCATCTACTACTTTAAGTACCTCGTTCTCTAGTTGCAAATCCCTCAACATCGCATGATTTAATTCGACTACATTCCAATACCCTTGTTTTGATTTTGTTGATGTTAATCTTATATCCTCCTTTCAAGCCACTGTCCAATCCGTTCAACTTCTCTCCAAGTCCTTTGCTGTCTCTGGCAGACTTATAGTGTCATCAGTGTTTCTTTCTTGTCCATGAACTTTAATTCCTTCTCCAAATTTTTCTTTGGTTTCCTTTACTGCTTGCTCACTGTACAGATTGAATAAAATCAGGGACATGCTACAACTCTATCTCACTCCTTTCTCAACCACTGCTTCCCTTTCATGCCCATCGACCCTTTTAACTGACATCTGGTTTCTGTAAAAGTTGTACGTAACTTTTCGTTCCCTGTATTCTACCCGCGCTATCATCAGAATTTCGAAGAGTATATTTCCAGGCAACATCGTCAAAAGCTTACTGTAAGTCTACAAATGATATAAACGTATACATAAAATTCCAGCATAGCATATCGACAAGACTTAAGCCCTTTTTCCTGAACGGGTACCAGCTTACCTGAAAGTAAGACCGACTGCACCCTTATCCTGGATTACGAAAATTTCTTAGAAATTTCAGGAGCTTACAATGAAGATGAGCACATCATACGCTGGCGGCGAATGCCACTTTCTCCATCTTTCATTTTCATCACCGAAACAGTTATAAACACTGAAAGATACTATGCAAGCATTCAGTGGAGCCGTACACGTTTGAACTTTACAATAAACACAAAATTATGGCCATAAAATCATTAGAGAAAACAAATAGATATACATTAAACTGCAAGTTGTCACTTTTTGAAGTATTTGCTTATTCTCATGAATTAATTTTTTAGCCTTCTCAGTCCGATCTTCACATGGTGGAGATGGAAGTTACATCTGACGATGAGGCAGAAAGGGCTCGAAAACTAGTAAATGAGGATAAACAAGTATTTCAAAATGTGACTGGTTTCCTGTATTTGTATTCAATGCACAGTCACGTGTTCTAGAACATCCGTAAACGATAAATTTAATCATTAGAGAAGGTCCTTCCATTTACGTGGCTGCTACAACCTTTTTGAGTGTTCTAGCCTTTTAGCCACAGAATCATCAATTAATACATGCAGACACACACAATTCGGATGGTTGTGACGAGTGAAACTTAAGTTATTGGGATAAACAATGGTAATCAGCTATATACGAGGACGAACTAGCACACCAGATACATGAAGCCATGCCGGTGTTTCCCTTAATGACCGAGGGCAGGGGAGTTGGCGTAGAACTGTCAGTGCTGACAGAAAAGCAACACTGCGTGAAATAACAGCAGAAATCAACGTGGGACGTAAGACGAACGTATCTGTTCGGATACTGCGGCAAAATATGACAATGGCAGCAGACTATCGATGCGGGTGCCTTTGGTAACAGCGCATGGACGACTACAGCACCTCTCTTGGACTCGTGACCATGTCGGTCGGGCCGTAGACAACTGGAAAACCATGGCCTGAGCAGATTTCAGTTGGTAAGAGCTAACTGTAGGGTTCGAGTGTGGCGTTGACTCGACGAAGCCATTGACCGAAGTCGTCAACAAGGCACTATGAAGCTGGTGGTGGCTCCATAATGATGTGGGCAGTGTTTACATGGAATGGACTGGGTCCTCAGGATGTTCGGCTAATTGGAGACAATTCGTAGCCATTCTTGGACGTTAAGGTCCCAAACAGCGATGGAATTTTTAAATATGACAATGTGCCGTTTCACCGAGCCCCAATTGTTCACGACTGGTTTGAAGAACATTCTGGAATGGTGTTGCCACACAGATCGTCCGACATGAATCCCAGTGGACATTTATTGGACATAAATCGAGAGGTCAGTTCGTGCACAAAATCATGCACCGTCAACACTTTCGCAATTATGGACGGCTATAGAGGCAGCATGGCTCACTCTGCGGGGGACTTCCAACGAATTGTTGAGTCCATCCCATGTGGAGCTGCTGCATTACGCCGAGAAAAAGGTGGTCCGGTACGATATTAGGGGGTATCCCATGACTTTTGTAATCTTAGTATTGAATGTCAATGAAGTCAGTTTTGGAACGGTTGAACCACGACTTAGAGGAAATGTGGTATTTGGAATCTTTCGGCCACTACTGGTATGTCTCCTCGTTCGTGCTCTCATAACAGTTCTCGTATTAAAGGCAGTCGGAAAACTGTCAACAGTAATGATACACATCAGAACGTCTCTGCACGAGCATCAAATGACTGCGGCGGACAAATCATTTATTAGGTTCGATTAACATCAACAATTATCTTGAAAATTTATCGGCACGCTGCATTAGCCATCAACCCCGTTTTACTTCTGCAACAATACGTATGGGGTTAGTAACATGTCAAATTCAGTAATAATTGTTTTCTCAAATCAAGGCCGATTGGTATTCTTAACAAACAGTGACGACAAAATTAAGCAAAATGAATGACTGTATAGTAATGGATGTGTTACGTCATTTAGATACGCTACTACTGCGGAGATTTCTTCATTGAAAGACGGGCGCAACATTCGTCGTGGCGGGCTCATCTTCGAGAGTTTCGAAGCACTCTACGAGCCTTCCAGGATGCTCATTCGCTGCAGTATGAATTGGTATTCTGCGATGTCCATGGCTATTTCTAACGAAGACTTCTATTGTACATAAGAAATGTTCAACGGAGAACACTGAGAAAAGAATTATTGCTAAATTTTGACAGGAGTTCAGTAACTGGATACTTATCGTTACAAAAATCAGTAAATAAATCAGATATAGAAAAAATTGTTACTAGTTGTAGAGATGAGCAAAAAGTGAAAAATTACTGAAGGGTGAAACGTAAGATCAATTAAAGAGCTGTGCTAATGAAAGTCGACTATCGTATCCGCGTAGATTTGTGCGGGAGGAATGATCTGCGCGGACATTTAGGATACAGAATCGTTGCTCTCGTGCGCACACTCCTACTGTTCTTCACCATCCAAGAAACCGAAGAGAAGAAAAACAGCTGGACTGTGATTTTATAGCATCTCGATGGCTCACACTGATGGAAACAAACGGTCGCTTTCAATTTTCTAATTTTAAGATTGTAATATTACTCGGCATATCAAAGTAATTATCTAATCAATCACAGGTTCAGTAACTGACCACTGACTGAGAGCTGGTACAAATATAGTCATACAATAAGCTCTGTTGCAGTGTCCGAAGTCAAACAGGCGACAAAGTTTACACACAGAGTGGTGAATATTCGATGACTTCAGGTTGAGCGCATGCCGGCTATTGACAGCAAGCGACAAACACGTATTCGTGGGATAACGGTAAGTGTACGAGAAAACACGAATTCCGGCGGGGCATTGAAAGTTTTATGACTTTCAACGATGAAATAACGTTTCACACCATGTGACACACAACCCAACGAAAGAATGGCAAGACTGCCCTCCGCATTACGCCCGAACAGCCCGTGAATACGTCAACTGCACATTTGTCAACGTCGTTGTACCATTGTGGTGGCCTCCATGGATCCCAAATTTCTTGTTCGGGAGTAACGTGAAGGAACAGATCTACTGTCGAAATGTGTCGCGATGTCAACGACGAGGACAGGAAGTAGTGGTTGTCTACTTCCAATGATGTTTGTATTCGGCTTGAACGAACCTGAAATGAACAGCTTGGAATAAATGTGCGTTGTGTCACGGAGGTAGTCAAGTGTGTCCCTTTTTGCATGTTGACATGGTTTTGAAACAGTCGACAAGACGGGAGCTTGCAGCTGGGGGAAGCCCCGCGCGCCCTGTGGGGGCCAGAGAGAGTAGCGCTGGCGGCAGCGGAGCAGCACGTACCAAGCGGGCGGGCTAGGCTCGTGCGTGCAGGCGGCGCAGCGTCGGTGTCCCGCGGTGACGAGCGGGCGGCGCGCTACTGCCACCAGGTTGGCCTGGGCGCCCCGCGCAGAGCCGAGGCTAACCGAAGCCGACCGAGGCCAGTCGAGTACGAGCGCCTGCTGCGATCGATGGCCGCCGAGGAGGGCGCGCTCAGCCCGAGCCGGCAGCGTCCGCGCTCTCGCAGCTTCCAGCGAGCAGGGTCACGGTCGCAGTCGCTGCCGGCCGACCGTTGCCATAGGCCGCGACACGGCCCGGCCCTACTACCGCAACTGCACACCGGCACAGTCACCCCTCTAACCGTTGCCTTAGGCCGCGACGTGGATTTCTGTAGAATACGCTGATGTTTCTTGCTACGGCAAGCTTCGATACAGTTCCTCACTGTTGCAACAAAATACTCACATATGATATATAGGAACAGCTATGCGACTGGAATGAAGACTTCCCGGGGCTGGGAAGGAAGCGGCGGTTCACAGGATGCCCCACCCCATCAGCAAAAAATAATACAGTAAAAAAGCGTTCATATTTTTACAAACACAAACTTCCAAATTTTGCAACAGCATGAAAACTTAGTCCCAGAAATGTCAAGGACTTTTAGAAATTTACAATTTGCTGCCCACGTGGACGGCGTTGCATCTTGGTAGCCTGCGGAGAACATTTCAGCCAGGTAAAGGTGCTCACTCACAGGCTACAACACGGTTCGAGAATCCACAGGTAGGACGAGTAAAACGCAGGGAGTAGCCTACGCCGTGGCAGAAACGGAAAGAACTTCGCTACAGCAAGAAAAAAGTTTTAGGTACATCGACCTCCGACCAACAGGCGCAAATGACAAAGGAACAGCATTCTCCTCATTTACAAGTTCGCATTTTCATATTCTGCAGACCTGTGTTCATAATCGCAGTATACAGTGAAGTACTGACTGTGCTAAATTCACACTTAGATTTCATTCTGCGTAAATTTTGATGTCAGAAGTGTTGCTATTATACAGAGTGTTTCAGAGTTAACTGACAAACTTCGAGAGAATGTGGAAGGTGGCTTGAGGAACAAAATGAGGATAGGAACTTGTGTTCAGAACCGTCATCCAACGATGCTACAAAGTCTCGAAGTTATAGGCGCTGACACTTGCCACTAGGCCACCCCTTCGGTAGCAAACGTAACTTTTTACGCTGACTGACTGTAGGCGAGACGGAACGTCTCGTAATGTTGTTTGTTATTCAGTGATCCCGACTGGTTGCTACGATCGCCAGTGAATAAGATCGAGCAGCTGCTGCGTAGAAAGGCCTTATATCCTACGAATGCAATGCTTCGTTGCCTCGGTGAATGACGCTTTCGAAGACTGGTTACCATCTGCAATTAATTTTGTCCTGGAACCACCAAAATCTCCAACTATTTCGCGATACAAAAGAAAAATAAACTGCGGATGGAATCTCGTGCCCGAAACTGTCATCCGCCGAGGCAACAGAGCAACGCGTTCATAGGAGACAAGGCCCGTTTATGCAGCAGATAGATATCCATCTGGATATCGTGGCAGGCAGTCGTGATCACTGAATAACAAACAGCACTGCGAGACGTCCGTCAGGATACGAAGTCTGTTCACTGCCGAAGAGGTGGCCTAGCGGCTGGCGCCGGCGCCTCTAACTACGAAGCTCTGTAGCGTCGCGGATGACGTTTCCGGATACGGGCTCCGGTTCTCATTTTCTGCTTCAAGACACCCTCTACATTCCCTCCAAGTTTGTCAGTGTAATTTTGAAACACCCTACGTAGGGCTGGGCAGTAAAATGAAAAGGACACATATGGAAAAATACGTAAATTGTTTATTATTTCAAAAGTAATCTCTCTAACTTTTAATACGTTTGTCCCACTGTAAGACAAGACAGTCATTGCTACCATGGAAAAATGTTTGTGGTTACCAACGCAACCACTACTGCACTATTGTATCCAGGACTCGTCGACATTTCGCCAAGGTGGTTTCGAGAACGCTGCAGAAGATTCGCTGGGAACCCTTTACACATTCGACATACACTTATGATTTCTCCCCATGCAATTTCCACATTTTTACAAGTCCTGAAGAAAGGCCGTGACCGTACGTTTACTTCGGACGAACAGGTGCACGGCTGGGTACAGTCACGGTTTGTAATTCACCTTAAGCATTTTTCCATGAAGGCACTAACAGTCTTGTGTCTCAGTGGGATAAATGTATTAACTGATAACACTATTACTTTTGAAATAGTAAACAGTTTATTTACTATTCTTCCATCTATTTCGTTTTCCTTTCACTGCCTTTTATAGATCCATCAATTGTGTGAGATGCATTTACCAAATGTGTGGACGAATGCTTTTCAAATGCTATAGTTCTCTGGAGGAGGAGGAGATTAGTGTTTAACGTCCCGTCGACAACGAGATCATTAGAAACGGAGAGCAAGCTCGGATTAGGGAAGGATGGGGAAGGAAATCGGCCGTGCCCTTTCAAAGGAACCATCCCGGCATTTGCCTGAAGCGATTTAGGGAAATCACGGAAAACCTAAATCAGGATGGCCGGAGACGGGATTGAACCGTCGTCCTCCCGAATGCGAGTCCAGTGTCTTCTAACCACTGCGCCACCTCGCTCGGTTATATTTCTCTGGAACTGAATTTTTTTGGACATTGTGTTACACTGATGCACACACTGATATAAACAAACATTTTAGACATCTGTGCCTCTTTAAACGGGATGGCAAGTTACATTTGCGTAGCCGAAGTTCGGAGAGGAGAGGAAGGGGTGTGGATGGGGCAGGGAATGATTGCGACAAACTGTGATCCCCCACCTCCACAATCAGAACCTGGATCCCGCCAGTTTCGAATGAACAGAACACAGCAAATTTTTCTCAATGGCCACGATGTCAGAAGCCAATGTACCAACTGCAACTCGAAAAAAGTAAGAGAAAGGCTTAGGAGATAGGTTGAAGAAAATGTTTATAGCATATGTGGATATAGGGAAACTTTCTAACACCGCCGAAATTCTGAAGGTACAGAAAGCTAAAGGTTATTCATAAATTCTACAGAAACCAAACTGCAGTTGTAAGATGGCTCTGAGCACTATGGGACTCAACATCTTAGGTCGTAAGTCCCCTAGAACTTAGAACTACTTAAACCTAACTAACCTAAGGACATCACACACACCCATGCCCGAAGCAGGATCCGAACCTGCGACCGTAGCAGTCCCGCGGTTCCGGACTGCAGCGCCAGAACCGCACGGCCACGGCGGCCGGCGCAGTTGTAAGAATCGAGGTACATGAAAGAGGAGCAGTAGTTGAGAACGGAATGACATGGGTTTGTAACCATATCCGACGTTATTCCTTCTGTAAACCGACCAACCAGTAAAGGAAAGCAAGGTGAAATTTGGGAGCAAAATTGAAACAGAAGTAAAATTCAGAGTAAAGAAATGAAAACTTTGAAGCAAATCCGTGAAAAGTGAAACTTTTTCAGTGACGGCGGAGGAAGAGAAGTTGAGCGGAATGGATAGACTTTTGAAAATCTTTTATAGATCAACGCGAACAAAAGTTAAAAAGTCTAATGGAATGTGGTAAAATGGAATCACGAATTTTTGAGGGACGTACTTCAGAAAATAAGCCACTAAAAGTGGCAGATGAGTTTTTATATTTTGGCAGGAAGGTAATTTATGATGGTAAAGTGGAGAAGACATAAAATGTAAAATGGGAATTGCATGAAGCATTTCTGAGAAACATAAAATTATCAGCGTCGAACATAAACTTAAGTGTCTGGAAGTCTTTTGTCAAGACATATGTGTGGAGTGTAGCCTACACGGAAGCGAAACGTGGACGATAAGTAGTTCAGTCAAAACGAGAATAGAAGCTATCTAAACATGATGCTGCAGAAGAATGCTGAAGATTGGATGGGTAGATCGAATAACTAATGAGATGGTACTGAAACAAATTGGGAGTATAAAGTTTTGGCAAAGTTCGACTAAAAGAAGAGATTGTTTGATAGCATATATCCTGAGGCATTAACAAATCGTCAATTTGGCAACGGAGGGAAGTGCAGAGGGTAAAAATTATAGAGAGAGACACCAATGGTTGATTACAGTAAGCAGGTTCAAAAGGATTAATGCTGTAGTAGTTATGGAGACATCAAGTAGCATGCACAGGATAGATTAGCGCGGAAAGCTGCATCCATTCTTCGGACTGAAATGCGATTCGACTTAAAGACTTGCAATCGCGTTTCTTAATGGGGGAAACGTTGTCAGACGCGTAAGTACATACATCGTACTGAAATTCCTGAGTAACAAGGGTTGCCCGATATCCGATTTAGGCGGAATTATCTCGATTTTTCTTTTGAAGACTCGATTCCCAATTACATCAAACAGTCTTTTGTTCAGTACGTCAGTGTTTAATTTACTGTGTAAACAGTAGAGAGAGTCGGCCGGTGTGGCCGAGCGGTTCTAGGCGCTTCAGTCTGGAACCGCGCGACCGCTACGGTTGCAGGTTCGAATCCTGCCTCGGGCATGTATGTGTGTGATGTCCTTAGGTTAGTTAGGTTTAAGTAGTTCTAAGTTCTAGGGGACTGATGACCTCAGATGTTAAGTCCCATAGTGCTCAGAACCATATGCAGTAGAGATTTGAGAGGCTCTCAAACCTGGTCGTCATACGGGCTCCAGAACATGTCACACTCAAAACGTGTATTGTAATTATTGAAACGACATGGAACAATAAATTAAAAGGCTTGTCTGGAACAAATGTACCATAAGGAACCTTAGCTAGTAGGTGGCGGCCCCGACGACAAAGGCACAGCCGACACCATCGTCAGTTTTGGAGCCATCGGTGTAAATAAAGGTGTGACCGGCAAGTCGAGCACGAAGTTCGACAAACCGTGAGCAATACACTGCAGCCGGAAAACCCTCCTTCGGGAGTGAGCTGAGGTCGAGATAAATATGAACCGGAGCCTGGAGCCAAGGTGGTGTCGGGCTCTCACCCTCTCTGAAGGAGGTAGGGAGGGCAAAATCCAATCGTCGAAGCAGGCGACGGAAGCGGACTCCGGGGGGCAGCAGGGCAGACACATAAAACCGATACTGACGGTCGAGAGAATCGGCGAAGAAGGACTGGTAAGAGAGGTGGTAGGGCATAGACAACAGCCGGCAGGCATACCGACACAGCAGTACGTCGCGCCGGTAGGTCAATGGTAATTCGGCAGCTTAAGCATAAAGACTCTCGACAGGACTAGTGTAGAAGGCTCCGGTCGCAAGACGTACCCCCGATGGTGGATGGAGTTGAGACGGCGTAAGAGGGATGGCCGAGCAGACGAGTAGACGAAGCTCCCATAATCCAGCTTCGATCGGACTATGGACCGATACAAGCGAAGCAGAACAGCGCGATCCGCTCCCCAAGATGAACCACTACGAACTCTGAGGACATTAAGGGAACGTGTACAACGGGCCGCCAAATAAGAGACGTGCGGAGACCAACACAGTTTCCTGTCCAACGTGAGCCCTAGAAACTTAGTTGTTTCCACGAATGGGAGAACAACGGGACCGAGATGTAAGGATGGCGGAAGGAACGCTTTATATCGCCAAAAGTTGATACAAACCGTCTTCTCTTCAGAGAACCGGAAGCCATTTGCCACGCTCCATGAGTATAGGCTGTCTAGACAACGCTGAAGGCAGCGCTCCAGGAGGCATGTTCTCTGGGCACTGCAGTAGATCGCGAAGTCATCGACAAAGAGAGAGCCTGAGACATTAGGTGGAATGCAATCCATAATTGGATTGATCGCGATGGCAAAAAGGGCTACGCTCAATACGGAGCCCTGAGGCACTCCGTTCTCCTGGAGGAAGACGTCGGACAATACGGAACCCACGCGTACCCTAAACTTGCGATCCGTTAAAAAGGAATCAATAAAAAGGGGCAGGCGACCGCGTAGGCCCCACCTGTGCATAGTGCGGAGGATACCTCCTCTCCAACAGGTATCATACGCCTTCTCCAAATCGAAGAACACGGCTACCGTTTGGCGCCTTCGCAAAAAGTTGTTCATGATGAAGGTCACAAGGTGGTCAACAGCGGAGCGGCGGCGACGAAAGCCTCATTGGACATTGGTAAGTAGCCGTCGAGATTCAAGAATCCAAACTAACCGAGCATGAACCATGCGCTCCATCACCTTACAGACACAGCTTGTAAGAGAAATGGGGCGGCAACTAGAAGGAAGGTGTCTATCCTTCCCGGGTTTGGGTATAGGAACAACGACGGCGTCACGCCAACGCATGGGGACCTGACCTTCGGTCCAGACGCGATTGTAGGTACGAAGAAGGAAGCTTTTGCCCGCCGGAGAAAGGTGTGCCAGCATCTGAACGTGAATGGCATCTGGCCCCGGAGCAGAGGACCGGGACAGTGCAAGCGCACGTTCGAGTTCCCGCATAGTAAAGGGGGCATTATAAGTTTCCAGATTCAGCGAGTGGAAGGAAGGTCGCCGAGCCTCTTCTGCCTCTTTCCTGGGAAGGAAGGCAGGGTGGTAATGGGCGGAGCTTGAAACCGTCGCGAAAAACCGGCCGAAGGCGTTGGAGACAGCCACAGGATCAACGAGGACCTCATTACCTGAGGTCAGGCTAGGTACCGAGGAGTGGGCCTTAATGCCCGACAGCCGGCGCAGGCCACCCCATACGACAGAAGAGGGAGTAAAACTGTTAAAGGAGCTGGTGAAAGAGGCCCAACAAGCTTTTTTGCTGTCTTTGATGACTCTACGGCATTGCGCTCAGAGTCGTTTGTATCCAATACAATTCGCCAACGTAGGATGGCGGCGAAAGGTGCGTAAAGCACGTCGTCGAGCACGGATAGCGTCTCTACAAGCCTCGTTCCACCAGGGGACGGAAACGCGACGTGAAGAAGAGGTAGTACGAGGAATGGAACGTTCGGCAGCATTGATAATAACAGCCGTGAGGTATTCGACCTGACTATCACAACTGAGAAAATCGTGGTCCGGAAAGGTCGCCAGGGAGGAGTAAAGTCCCCAGTCAGCTTTCGGTATGTTCCAGCTCGAAGGACGTGGGGATGGGGTGTGGTGCAGGAGACGAACGACACAGGGGAAGTGGTCGCTCAAATAGGTGTCAGAAAGGACATACCACTCAAACCGACGGGCAAGAGTGGTAGAACAGAGCGAGAGGTCCAAGTGGGAGTAGGTATGAGTAGAGTCCGAGAGGAAAGTCGGGGCGCCAGTATTGAGGCAGACAAGATTGAGATGGTTGAAGACATCCGCCAAGAGTGAGCCTCTTTGACAGGATGCAGGAGAGCCCCAAAGGGGATGATGGGCATTGAAGTCGCCAAACAATAAAAACGGCGGGGGAAGTTGAACAATCAGGTGCATCATGTCAGCCTGACTAACAGCGGATGACGATGGAGTGTAGATGGTACAAACTGAAAAAGTAAAAGCAGAAAGAGTAATACGGACAGCTATTGCTTGGAGTGGGGTGGTTAATGGGATGGGATGGTAATAGACGTCGTTCCGAACGAGCAACATGACCCCACCATGAGCTGGAATACTGTCCACAGGGTCATACCGCTCCGAGGTATAGTGGGTAAAGGCAATACAGTCAGTAGGGGCACAACTTGGTTTCCTGGAGACCAAGGACGAGCGGACAGTGCAGGCGGAGGAGCAGTTGTAATTCCCCTCGATTAGATCGAATACCTCTTATGTTCCAATGTAACAAGGCCATCGCTGGTCAAAAAAGAGGGGGAACGAGACGGGGGAAGAGCTGGTCACCTCGACAGCCGCGGAGGGCCACGTTTCGAGGGAACAACGCTACAACTGGCGGGAGGCGGATCCTGTTCCATCGAGTCGTCGCCAGCTGCGGCCGCTGTCCCTGGTTGTGTAGGAGGGGCATCATCATTTGCCGACGAGAGGCCAGCTGAGCGCCTGGCAGCAGAGCGTCCCGGCGAAACTGAGGACGGCCGGGAGCAGCGACTCACGGATGGAGCGTCAGACGAAACGCGCCGGGGTGGAGAGGGGGATAGAGACTTCTTCTTGGAGGCCTTCTTGGAAGTCCGAGGAGGCACAGGGGTGGTGGGATGGACCCGAAGGAGGTCCTCACGCGCGGGGTCCGTTTTGGAACGCCGGACCTCGGAAGCTGGGTTCCGGAACGTTTCCCCTATGGACGCCTGAGAAGAGGATCGCTTCTCAGGCGGCTGGGGGGGAGGAGGAGGAGGAGGAAGGGTGGCCCCTGGGGCAGAGGGGGCGGGGGCCACGGGGGAGGAGGATTTGGAAGGGAGGGATTTGGGAGGCGGAAGCAAAGACCCCGGATGGGGGGAGGAGGCGGAGGGGGGACAGGATAGGGGTGAGGATACCGCGGAACGAGTGGACACAACGGAGGCAAACGAAGTGGTCAACGGCATGGGATGGAGGCAGTCATACTTCTTCCTGGCCTCAGAATAAGAGAGACGATCCAAAGTTTTGAGTTCTAGTATATTCTTCTCCTCTTGATATGCCGGGCAGTCTGAGGATCTAGGCAAGTGGATGCCAGGACAATTAACGCACCGAGGTGGTGAGGTGCATGTATGTTCCTCACGAAGAGGACATCCACAATCGCCACAAAGCGGCTCAGCCTCACACCGTGACGACATGTGCCCAAAGCGCAAACACCGAAAACAGCGCAACGGAGGCGGGATGTAAGGTCGCACGTCGCACCGGTAGCACATCACCTTTACCTTCTCTGGGAGAACGTCCCCCTCGAAGGCGAGGATAAGGCCCCGGTGTCGATGCGACGGTCTTTGGGGCCGCGCTGGACTCGCCGGACGAAATGCACGCCTCGGCGCTCCAGGTTGGCCCTGAGCTCCTCATCAGATTGCAGCAGGAGGTCCCGATGAAAAATAACCCCCTGCGTCCTATTTAGTGCCAGATGCGGGACAATGGACACTGGGATGCCCCTAGGGGGTCGCACGCGTGGAGCGCCGCCGACTGTGTGGCGGAGGTGGTCTTTATAAGAACGGACCCCGAACGCATCTTACTGAGAGCCTCGATTTCCCCAAAGATGTCCTCAATGTGCTGAACAAAGAACATGGGCTTGGAGGTGGCGAACGTCCCCCCATCGGTTCGAGAACAGACCAAATAGCGGGGGAAGTACTTCGCCCCAAGCCGGCGGGCCTGTCCCTCCTCCCAGGGAGTGGCCAAGGGGGAAAGGGCAGGAGAACCAGAACCAGAGACAGTACCTTTTCTCTTGAAAGACTCGGCCGCAGAGCGACCTGATACATGTTGACGTTTCATCTGCGAAACGTCCGTCCCGATACCACCCACTCCGACCAGGGGCTCTCCCCACGGGCGCCACCCAGCCTCAGCAAGGGCCACCTGGCAGGATGACCATTGCCGGGAGTCCTGATGCGCCAAGGAGACGGGCATCTACTCCTTGGCCAACGTGTGGAGGGTGCAGCTCAGGTATCGGCAGTATGATCCCTGTGTTGTCAGGGGGCTACAACCTACAGAGTACATGACGACCCCACGACAACGGGCTGGCTACCGTGCTGGATTTCTGGTGCCATGGAAAGTCCATCATGATCGTAGGTGCAGACGGGAACGCACTATGGGCGTAACTTGTACAACCCATCAGGCGTTTAGGCCCCATTTGAGGAATAGTGGGTATGGTTACAACGCCGGTACAATGCTGAGTGCCAAGGTCTTAGTGCACTGAGGACCAGCGGTACACCACGTAAGACGCCTTCCCCAAAAGGCTCGTACTTCTGTAGAATTTTGGAAAATGGAGGTCAAACGCCAAGGGGGACCATCACATGGAAGGCCGAAACAGTTGAAACTCCTTTTAGTCACCTCTTACGACAGGCAGGAATACCTCGGGCCTATTCTTACCCTGGACCCGCAGGGGGGCCACCATAGTCTGCATGGTTCCCACATACAACAGCCAAGGTCAGCCATTAATGTCTCCAAACACAGCACTAACACCGCAGGTTAACTGCATTCTCAGTCAATGAAAGACATTTGGACCTCCAATAAGCTGCTGCTTTATTGAATTGGCCAGCAAGGTCAATGTCTATAGCTTTCAAAGACTTGTACACAGGAACATTGCGCCGACAACGGCGACGATAATCACGTCGCAAAGGCATTGCAGAGGCACTGGAAATTATACGAGGATCACTGACGAATAAATAGTGAGGTATCAGAATCTCTTTTTCACGGATCTCGTCTCATGCAGGATTGGCTTGCAATGACAAAGTTTCTGGCTCTGTAATGGATGTCAATCTACCATCTTCCGATTTCAAGTTATGGGTGCGGAAAGAGGTAGAGGAAAAATGAGCAGAGGATCGGTGCCATTCAATCTGCCAAAGGTCAATACTGCGATCCAACCAGTAATCAGAAGCTCCCCTGGTTGCGAAAATTTCAGGCGAGAAGGAAGCAGGTAACTACTTTCGTACGGATGCGTACCAATCATCGTTCAAATTCTTCTCACTTACACCGGACAGGCATCATGCTTAACCTTTTCTGTGGTGTCAGAAGAAAGTGGGACAGCTGTTTTTCATTTGCTGTTTTCCTGCAGCTTCTTCCAAGTATATATGTTTACTGCATTACCTAGTGAAGCCGGAGATTTATCGTGATGACTCCGAAATACTGTACATAAAGCCCTATTTTTTTTAGCGCACCCTAATCTCTAAGTGTATGCTTTCCAATATTTGTTGAGTTGTTTTCCTTATGTTTTGTCTGTAGTTCATACGTCAATATGACTCAGTTGGAAGTGCTGAAACCTATGTGGAGAAATATAAAAAAAATTTAAAATAACTGTTCAAACTTTTTATATTGTGATTTCTGTGTACATATATGATTTTGTAATTGTACCAAAGTTGGCGGTGTGATTCAAGAAACCTAAGACAAACTATAATACAGTCAGCATTTACGGTCAAAGAATACCTCAGCACTGTAGCAGTTACAGCGCATCGTTTATTCCGTTTCTGTTTATAATATTTCTTTTAGAAACATACTGATGTTGCGAAGACATAAGACACTTCCGAGAAATGAACACCTCTAAAGATGTAGTGTAAAAGCATTATCTTTGCATGGGCTACTTAGAAGGCAGCAAAAGCAATAGGAACCATATACCGGGAAAGTTGGGGGCCCACAGCAGAACTTGCCTTGCTGACGCACATCATCCCACTATACATACAGTATTTACGCCTGGGACGCGTCGTTAAGTTACAGTGCTCGTGCGGCAAACACAGCACAAATTAGGGCCAACATCGCACTCACACCATCAGCTGGGAGCATCAGGAAGACGTGGCCGGGAGCTGGGCTATGAGCAGGGGCGTTGCTTCCTCTCGTTCTTTATCTCCGATGTTACACCGAAATACGTACCTGCAAGAAAGAATGCCCGGTTAGTAGCAATTACGAAAAACAACAAAAATTAAAACATTTTTGGTACAAATCGTCTAATTTTTCTCACTACACCGTTCTAGCCTTTCAAATTTATACACTTTTGTACACATTCGAACCAACGCTGAAAGTGGTTTTCCCCATTATGGTGTAGCTACCGCAGAAACAACGCTTCAAAAGAATTCAACAGCTTTTCTAAGCGATGAAAATCAATGTCCGCGCGTTTTTTGTTTGTTTTTTTCTGGCCTAAGAGAACAAAATTAAATAGTTTAACCTGTAAAGTAGGTAAAACAGCAGACTTATCGATTCGATAATTTTCTCCGTCAAATAGTTATTTGACGTTTCTACTTTAAGAAGCTTGCGTTTAGCGCACTGTGTGACGGATGTCACTGTCAAAGGATGTTACGTTTTCGACTGTTTTCCCTTATTTCACCGATGATTTGTGGCAAACAAACTGTTCTAGATCCTTCAGCGTTCTTCGATTCCCTAAGGGAATGATCGCGACAAGTGTAACCAAAGGGACAAGTGATGTTTTCTTGAAGTGCTTCACGAACTATCTACTTTTGTTGGTGTCGGTCCAGCCTCGAACATCTAAATAGTTGATAACTGCTTAGAGTTTTGTCTCGTTTTACGGTATTGTATACGAATTCCGCATTTCCTCTGTCGAATGTTGGGGTTGGGTTGGGTTGTTTGAGGAAGGAGACCAGACGGCGAGGTCATCGGTCTCATCGAATTAGGGAAGAACGGAGAAGGAAGTCGGTCGTGCCCTTTCAAAGGAACCATACCGGCATTTGCCTGGAGCGATTTAGGGAAATCACAGAAAACCTAAATCAGGATGGCCGAACGCGGGATTGAACCGTCGACCTCCCGAATGCGAGTCCAGTGTGCCAGCCACTGTGCCACGTCGCTCGGTCGCCTGTTTTGAGCATTTCCTTACACGATCTGACAAGATCCTGTTTTTTGACCTATGGTCAAATTGTGAGTAATCCATCGGAAGCACTGCTCACCGTATACAGCTCCTGAGCTGTCACGGTTTTAACAATAACAAATTTTAAAAGAATAGTCAAGTCACATCAGAACAGGGTCGTCTATTATCTGTCTGCATAAACTTAAATGTCAATACTAGTGCCATAGGGCGTCAGACAGTGACATACAGAAGGAAGGAAGAGAGCTTAATGTCGTGTCAACATCTACAAGGATTAGGCAAAAATGTGGGAAAAACCGAGGGAAATGCAAGCTTAAACATAAATGCAATATCCTAGCGATGCCTGCAGAATGCGCTGTTGAATCTGACCACGAACGGCAACTGTGTAACGTCCTCAGTAGGTTGCAAGTGTCAGAACCGTATTCTGTGTAGATACGAGTGAATTGTGTCGGAGCTAAGTGAATTCGTATGTGAGCAACTGTGGGTGCTCGTAAAGTGGCAACTGCAAGGCGGCATGGATGTCCAAAACCACTCATCAGTGATGCAAACATTCGTAACAGGAAACTGTGGTGCAGAAGCCACAAAACGTGGACTCTGGAACAATGGAAGAAAGTAATGTGGGCGGATGAGTCTCGTTTCACACTGTTTCCATCTTCTGGCACAGTTTACATCCCAAGAGTGAAACATGGCAGATGTTCGGTGATGATTTGGGCATCCAATATTGTGGTATTCCATGGGCTCCATAGTTACTCTGCAAGGCCGAAATACTGCCAAAGATTTTGTGACCATTTTGGCCGGTCAGGTCCGTCCCATGAAACAACGTCTTGTCCCCAATGGTAGTGTTGTGTTCCAAAACGACAGGGCTCCTGTTCACACGGCTGGCATCGTCCGAATAGTTTTGTGAGCATTAAGAAGAATTTTCGCATCTGTCGTGTACACCAGTCACCAGATCTTGATATTATTGAAAACTTTGTGGTCTACTGAGGAGAGAAGGGTGCGGGATCGCTATCCATGTCCAACACCGTTACTTGGATTTGCCACTATTTTGCAGGAAGAATGGTAGAACATTCCATTGAATACAATACAGGACCTTTATTTATCCATTCCGAGACGACTGGAAGCTGGGTTGAATGCCAATGTGTTTCCTACGCCGTATTAAGCATGGTAAAGTATTGTGTTTTGGGTCTTCCACATTTCTGTGAAACCCCTCGACATCTACATCTGCAAGCCACCTGACGGCGTGCAGCAGAGGAGTGCGGCGGAGGATGCTTTGTGTACTAGCATCGGTTCTCCCGTCTCCTGTTCCAGTCGCAAATGGTTCGCGGGAAGACCGATAACTGGTAAGCCTCTGTGTGGGCTCGAACCTCTTCAATTTGACCTTCAAGGTCCTTTTGCGAAATACAGGTATGAGGAAGCAAAGTACTGGTTGACTATTCTAAGAGCGTACGCTCTGAGAACTTTAACAGGAAACGACAGCATCACGCAGAACACCTAGCTTGCAGCTTTTGCCTCTGGATTTGGCTAAGCTTCTCTGTGAGCTTGCGCGCTTACTAAATGAACCTGTAACAGAACGTGATGCTCTTCTTTGTATCTTCTGTATTTCCTCTATCAATTCTATCTGTTACGGACTCCACACTGACGAGCAGTATACAAATACTGGTTGAAAGAGGGTTTGTAGGTTATATTTCGTGTGGAGTCTTCCGAGGAATCTCAGCCTGGGTTCTTCCTCACCCGCCATTAATTTTATTGATCGTTCCAGTTCAAATCGATCCGTACGCAAGCTCCTAGACAGTTTGTGGAACTGCTTTTAGTGACTGTTGTGCACTCGTTTAGTTATACAATAATGGGTCTTCCTGTCTATGTATACACAATACGTTATATTTGTTCTGTTGAGGGGCCATTGGCACCCCCTGCACCAAGCTTCGATCCTCTGCAGGGCTTCCTTCATTTCGCTACAATCCACTAGCGTTGCAACCTCTCTGTATACAACAGCGTCATGGAGCTTCCGACGTTATCTACTAGGTAAGTGGTAGTCAACCTGGTCCCTACCACCCAGTAGTGCGCATTCCAGCTTTCATAGTAGACGATAAGGTGTTGGGAGTAGATGTTTTCATTAGATTATCATGAAATTTCGAAGTAAAGAATTTGGTAAGTAATTATTATTATATATTTTAACATGCTACAACTCTGTTGTTTAAATTTTAGAAAATAATGATACTTCCCTACTTTGAGGAATTGGTGGGCGGTTAGAAAATTTTGGTACTAAGCGATACCTCTGTATATATTTTATGTATATTGTGAAAAGTAATGTTCCTGTAACATCCCTTGGGGTACGTCTGAAGACACTTTTACTTCAATATAATTTTACTTCTGAAGACTTCTCTCCGTTGAGAATGAGATGATGTGTTCCGTCTGTTAGAAACTCTTCACGGCAATCGCACAATTGGTCTGATATCCCTTACGCTGGTATTTTGTTCATTAGGCGGCAGTGCTGAATTGCATAAAACATAGAGGTCGTTACAGACGGAGCACAAGCTCTAATTTTTAGAAGAATATGGAAGGAAAGGGACCGTGTCCTTTCAGAGGAACCATCCTGGTATTTGCCTGGAGCGATTTAGGGACATCACGGAAAACCTAAATCTGAACCGTCGTCTTCCTGAATGCGAGTCCAATGTGCCAACCACTGCGCCACGTCGCTCGGTAGCGACATATACAGTCTCTGGCCAAATTATTAGAAGCACAGCACATTTTTCATGTTATTTGTAATAATTAGGTGTTGAGTACTACATTTAATGCGATTAATCGGAAAATTTATGACAGTTATTCTGGGCCCTTATTACATAGTTGAATTTTGTATCTATTGTTGCTAACAAATCTCAGTATGTGCGTCGTCGAACAGGATAAATATTTCATCCATACTGCATTATTCAGACCGTAAAACATGCAACTAAGGTGGTGATTTGGTCTGTCATCTGCGGCGAGGGTACAGGACGTCTTTACGTGGTTAAAGTCATAATAAGGCAAGACCAGTAAAAGGAAGTCCTGCAAAAACGGTTAATACCACAGCTCAGAGAATGGTTCCCGAATGGGGAACCATTTATTTTTATGAAGGACGGAGCTCCCTGTCACACAGCCAGGTCAGTTAAATCCTTTCTGAAGAAACACAATATCCCTCTTTTACACTGGCCAGGTAATAGTCCCGACATGAGCCCCATAGAAAATACATGGGAACTAATGAAGAGGGAGGTGGCAAAAGATGTCATCACAACAAAAACACAGCACTTAGAGAAGATCATCAATATGTGGTATAATTATCCACAAATGCAGGACATAGTACAGTTCTGCATCGACAGCATGCCATGTCGTGTTAAGGCTCTCATAGCTGCAAAAGGTGGCTCAACAAGATATTAAAACTAAGGTTTTCACTTCCACAATATTTTTATTGTAATTATTGAAATAAAATATTTGCAACAAATACTACGTTTTATTTGTTATATCACCTTAGTTATGAAGCAGACTAACAATCATTTTATCACAATTTGTGTATTAAAAAACATTTTTCGTTAGGCAGAAATCAAAATTTCCTTAAAAACCGTAGTGCGTCGAATAAATGGACCAGGGACTGTAGAGCCAACTACTGGTATCAGGGTAAGTGGTGCCATAGCTTCTTTGATTGTCGGGAGAACACTGGACGGTGCACAATACCTCCAAAAACGCAACCAGTCCTTTCTGTTTTGTTCAGAATGAAGTGATCTTTCAAGAAGACTGCGCCCGTGTGCACACACCACGCATCACTCAGCGCTCTCCGCTAGATATCAGTCTGCTCCTCCAGCCAGCGCCAGTACGATCCCGTCTTGTCACCCCTTTGAGCAACTGGGGGCTGTTATGGGGCAGCGCCTGGATAAAAACGCATTACTGGTAACAATGCGCGACCAACCGCTGCAACGGATGGAAGTGGAACGAAATATTCTCTATCAATATGACGTCCGAAGACTATGTTCGTGTACTAGTTCGCGACTGCAAGAG
Source organism: Schistocerca serialis cubense (assembly GCF_023864345.2). Lineage (NCBI taxonomy): Eukaryota > Metazoa > Arthropoda > Insecta > Orthoptera > Acrididae > Schistocerca > Schistocerca serialis. The sequence goes on from NC_064643.1 coordinate 359,968,103, forward strand.
TGTTTTGCAACTACAGAAGTCTACCGTATATGAGATAATAATTAAAAAAGTAATTCTTGTGTAAGTCTGTCTGATTGCATATGAATCCTCCTTTGATTCTGATTATATACAGTGTGCTGGTGTGGTCTTCTGGCCACAGACTGACGTCGAGTAGCGCCCACGCTTGTTTATCATGTTCAAGCTTCTTCATCTCTACGTGACTACTGATACCTGCATTCTATTGAACCTGCTTACTGTATTCACGACTGGGTCTCCATATACGTTTTTTACCACTCGCACTTCCCTCCACTACTAAATTGGTCATCTCTTGACGTCTCAATGTATCTTATCAATCGATCCCTTCTTTTAGTCAGATTGTTCCACAAATTTCTTTTCTTACCAATTCTATTCACTAACTCCTCATTAGTTATGTGATCTAACCGTCTAATCTTCTGTAGTACCACATTTCAAAAGCCTCCACTCTCTTTTCTGCGCTGTTTATCGTCCACGTGTCGCCTCCACACAAAGCTACAATACACAAAAATAGCTTCCGAAAAGTCTTCTTAACACTTAAATTTATATTAGACGTTAACAAATTTGTCCCTTCCAGAAAATATGTTCTTGCTTTTGTTAGGTTGCACTTTATGTCCTCTGGACTTCAGCTATAGTCAATTAGCTGCCCAAATAGCGAAACTTAACTATTTCCCATGTCTCATTTTCTACAATAATATTGTCAGCATTACTTGATTTAATTCGATTGCATTCCATTACCACTGTTTTACTTTCGTTAATATTCATCTCATAACCTTTTTGCAACACTACCGATTCCGTTCAAATGATTTTCCTAATCCTTTGCCACCTCTGACGTAATGTCATCAGCGAACTTCAAAGTTTTCATTTCTCCTTCCTGAATTGTAACTCCCATTCCAAATTTCTCCTTGGTTTCCTCAACTGCTTATTCAGTGTACAGACTGAATAAGGCTGGGATTAGGTTACACACTTCCTTCTCAACTAAAGTTTTCATTTCACTTCCTTCGAGACTCATAACTGCAGCTTGGTTTCTGTACAAGTTGTACATAATCTTCGCTCCCTGTAATTTATTCCTGCTAACTGTAGATTAAAACTGAAGAGACTGCAAAAAGGTGGGAATTTAAGGAGATGTTGTTGTTGTTTTGGTCTTCAGTCTTGAGACTGGTTTGATGCAGCTCTCCATGCTTCTCTATCCTGTGCAAGCTTCTTCATCTCCCAGTACCTACTGCAACCTATATCCTTCTGAATCTGCTTAGTGTATTCATCTCTTGGTCTCCCTCTACGATTTTTACCCTCCACGCTGCCCTCCAATTCTAAATTCGTGATCCCTCGATGTCTCAGAACATGTCCTACCAACCGATCCCTTCTTCTAGTCAAGTTATGCCACAAGCTCCTGTTCTCCCCAATTGTATTCAATACCTCGTCTTTAGTTATGTTATCTACGCATCTAATCTTCAGCATTCTTCTGTAGCACCACATTTCGAAAGCTTCTATTCTCTTCTTGTCTAAACTACACTCACACAATTAATTCACGGTGTTCTTATTTCAATTTCCAGGAGTGTATCTTCTATGGTAAGTCGTCGGGTCAATATTTCCCCGCGTGTTCTGTCATTTCTCCAGAACCCAAATTGATTTTTCATGAGATCAGTTCCTGCGAATTATTCTATTCTTCTGTAAATAATTCGTGTCAGTGCTTGGCAACCATGACTTATTGAACTGATGGTTCAGCAGTATTTACACATGCCAGCACCTGCCTTCTTTGTAATTGGAACTGAACGTTCTTCTTATAGTCTCAGAGTATTTCGCCTGTCTCTTACCTTGCACACCAGGTGGAATAACTTTGTCGGGGCTACCTCTCCCAGAGATCTCAATAATTCTAAGGGAATGACATCGACTCACGGTTCTTGTTTTGATTTATGTCTTTCAGTGCTTTGTCTAATCCTTCTCGCAGTATCGCATGTCGCATCTCCACCTACTTTGGAAAAATTTGGAAATTTGTTGTAAGGACTACGGGACCAAACTGCTGGGGTCATCGGTTCCTAGGCTTAAGAACTACTTAATCTAACTTACGCTAAGGACAGCACACGCACCCATGCCCGAGGAAGGACGACTCGAACCTCCGACGGGGGGAGCCGCGCGAACCCTGACATGACGCCTCGGACCGTACGGCTGTCTTCCTAATTTGCTTCCGTTCTTTGTTAATATTTGCTTGCCATCTGAGCTCTTATCATCCATAAACGTGTTTCTCTTGTTGTCAAAGGCATCTTTAATTTTCTAATACGCGGCGTCTATCTCTCCCCTGGTCATGCATGCTTCTATGGTCTTACATTTCTCGTCTAGACACTTCTACTTTGGCATTTTGCACTTCCTTGCAATCTAATGTTTTAGACGTCTGTATGCCCTTTTGCCTGCTTCATCTGCTGCAGTTTTATATTTCCTTCTTCTGTGAATTAGTGCATGGCTTGTAAAATACATGAATAACATTAATTGCTTCAATTCATGTATTTTTTGCTGTCCAATAGCGTACTTTTAGTATAAGTAACAATGAGAGCGGTTCAAACGATGGCAGTATTGAAAGAAGATCGATCAGCTCTATGGACACTATGCCAACTGCTTGTTAATAACTGGACAATGCAATCGCAGCAAGCAGCCTCTATGGAAAATTACGTATCGTAACAGAATAAAGAAAGTGAGAAATGTGCAATATATCGTGAATAATACAGACAACAAAAACGTCCTCTCAATAACAATAAAAATAAAGGCCACAAAACACTCTAATCAGATGTATCACAAGCAAATGAAACCGTTTTCAAAACAACTAACGCTACAAGAATAGAAAACCGCAGTTAGAAAGAGGGTTAATCAGAATGTGTATAACAAAAAATACCAAGAAAAAGGAGACTGGAGACTAGCTTCTAATGAAATAGTCTACAAGGAAGTGGAGCCGGTAACGAGAAAGGAAGAAAGATTAAAGTTTAACGTCCCTTCGACACCTAGATCACTAGGAACCGAGCACAAATCCGGAATACGCAGTGATGGGGAAGGAAATCTTTGTTGCCATTTTCAGTGGAACCATCCTGGCTTTTGCCGCGAGTGATTTAAGGAAATGACGGAAAACCTAAATCTGATTGGCCCGAAGCTGATCTGAACAATCGTCCTCACGAATACAGTGTGCTAACCAAAGCGCCACCTCGCTCAGTGTCAGTAATGAGCAGAAACACTACGAAAACAAAATAATAGAGAAATTATGGAACAGTAAGAACAACATTTGACACATTATCGGTATCATGGAAAGAAGATATAATTATTATAACACCAAAAAACACAAAGAGAAACAAATCAACATCAGCAAACATTGGGAAGGATGATTTCAGGCGAAGAAACGAAGCTGAGATCCGAATCGAGAAGTACCGGACAAACAGAAAACAGTAAACCCTATTTTATACAACTGATGAAAGTGGTGCGATGAAGGCCATGAAATGTAAACAAGTAATTGGTTTCAGGCAGTGACAGTAAGTTTCGTATTCTTTATTAAAGCACATTAGTTGAGGCTTGGCGCAACCATCTCTGGACAGAATGGAAACGTGGGGTGATGCTTCGCTTTATGAGTAATATTTGGCGTAAAAATAAAACTTTCTTCTCCTTTTAAAACAAAGAGTCTTTCTACTCATTTTAGGATTCTGTGAGCCTGGCACAGGATGCTTTACGTGCTACGATTAGCTGGCTGCAAATCCTCGCACAACGGCGCGCGCAGTGAGACCTGAGCGGGTTTGCAGTGACGTCAAGCGATTGTAGGCGGCGCGACGCAACAACCCCGAGGTCGCAGCTCGAGAGAAATGTAATGCTGACGTCATAAAGCACCGCAGTTTTCCTCTCCAGCTAAAACACATCGCTGGCGCCGGAGCTCACTTTCACAGCGATCCCGGCGACCTGACCCAGCACTACGGCTACTAACAGCGTTTTTATCCTCCACCCTCCGATTCCGCCTTCTCTTCTGCCCTTCGTCTCGGGTTTATTTATTTTTTACCTTTGCGCACTCCTTATTTTATCCTTTCGCCACTTATATTTTCACCCGTCTCCCCCGCTCTCTCTCTCTCTCTCTCTCTCTCTCTCTCTCTCTCTCTGTGTGTGTGTGTGTGTGTGTGTGTGTGTGTGTGTGTGTGTGTGTGTGCGTGCGTGCGTGTGCGTGTGCGCGCGCGCGCGCGCGCCCCTCCCCACCTCTATTTTTTATGAAGGCTAATCTCAGGAACTACTGTAGTGATTTTGATATAGTTTTCACTATGAGGGGGGGGGGTGATTCACGAGAAATGTGTATGTATAATTTATTGCCCTTACGCTATACATAAGTCGTCAGGCCATAAATACTTTGCGCCCCCTTGCGAAGTGGGGATGGGTCGCAGTATTTTTTAGAAGTTATTGCTCTGGGTCAAGTCGCCTACAACACAAGCAAGCTGGTCATTTAAAAGTCACTCACAGGACGAGCTGCCGACGTGAGCGTAACGGTAGGCAGTGAAACAGATTGCCCGCCCTGGAACGTACATTGACCACAGCAGGCGCTGATCGTAACATGCACAGAGGCCTCGGCTGCCCGACAGCAAATGGCGTGGATATAATCATATCCAAAACTTTCAAAATTTAGAAATCAAAACTCGTATTGCGAAACAGATTACCCACGAAAGTTTACGAGTTCAATTCAAAGTTACAACGATAACAGTCTTCGAGCAGTTGAGTGGTGGCCTATAGAGTTATCAGGTATAGGGCACAACTAGGCGACATGGGGCCTCTACAAGCAGCAAAAATATCAACTGAATTTCTCAACTTCAGGGGGTTCCATGTGTTTTACAGTAGAATACCCGTTTATTCAACCAAAGTCATTCTATTAAATAGTTTGAAAGCCACTGTCGGGACGCGGAACCACGAAACAGACGCCGCACGGTAGAGGTAACTAACACTGAAGCTTCAGCGGAAAAGTTACGTAAAATAATAAAAAAATTATGTAAAATAATAAAAATAATGCTATTGTTCTACACGTAACATGTTGATACATGTAACGCGTAGCTTGCGAGACAGGGAAGTGGACTCGACCAGGAAAAAGACTGCGCGGCTAACATTTGCTGCAACGTAAAATAGAACCTAGAATTTAATTTCCGTCTGTACTTACGACGTGTTATTTAGAAGGGCTTTTTATAGTTATATATTCTGTTAGGTTCATTTCTGGTTAACTATTATACGAGTGTGATGTATTGCGAAAGGTGGTGATTTTTCAATGTCATACTGTTTTGGTTTCTTTCCACAATGTTTATGATTCACTGAGAATGACATTACGCGTCACTATAACGTAAGACTTTTGTTTATATATGCCGTATGTGGCGCTGTTGCTGTTTATTGTTCGTTGGTTTTAAATGCCATACTGTTCTTCGAAAAAAATTAAGAGCTTAAGTCAGCTAGTGAACTTTTTATTTTATTGTAATAACTGATTTGTCCTTGATGATTAGAAGTTGTAATAAAGACACTCCGTACATCCTAAAATGGCGCCCCCAACCTTAGGTTTCCTTGCGGCAGCGGAGGAAGCAGACTATCTGTTGTATGTTTGTTCTGTCACTGTGCAATGTTAAACTTGACTTTGTTACACGTATATGTATAATCTTGATATGATTTATATACTGTTTCGCTGTTTTGTCTATGTGGTACTTATATCCTGCTGCGATACGCTCTGTATCTTGTTATATGCACTCAATTTTTGTAATAGTTTATTGAATAAACTGTAAATTAAACTTTCGTATCGTGGAAATGAAACAAAAAGTAACTCTTGCAACTCTGGCTGCTTTTACATCGTACTAGAATTGTTGGTGTTGGTAATACATTGTCAAGTCAATCAGTTTTTCTGAGTGAGTTTTGTTTGTCTTGTTAAGCTAATCTCGACTTCCAAAGCAAATGAACGGGAGCAGATGCCATTGTAGTTTTGCTCAAAGCGCTGATAGGGGGCGTGACTCCCACACGGAGCCGGCCGCAGTAAACAAGCGGTTCAAGGCGTTCAGTCCGGAACCGCGCTGCTGCTACGGTCGCAGATTCGAATCCTGCCTCGGGCATGGATGTGTATGATGTCCTTAGGTTAGTTAGGTTTAAGTAGTTCTAATTCTAGGGAACTGATGACCTCAGATGTTCAGACCTATAGTGCTTAGAGCCATTTGAACCCGACACGGAGGATGAAGACTTGTGTCCCTCAAGCGTGCGCAGCACTCTTGCTGGGTCACATAAAATGGGGTGCCAGGTGACTTGTTGAAAACTGGCAGCGGTTATCACGTCCTCACAACTACTGGTCATTTCTCATAAGTAAACTTGCGTATTGGCCAGCTTAGCGCGTAGAACAAGAATCTTCTAATCCTGAAGTTGAGGGTTCGAATCTGGCTAATAACTTTTCTTTACTTTTCTTCTATATTTCACATTTATTAACAAATGAGAATGTTTTAACAAATATCAATAAAAATTATTCAATAAAAATAATATCTTTACAAACAGGTAGTGGAGAGCTGGGCAAAGCGGCCAAGCCAATTCATTCAAGGTATTTCTATTTTTTAAGCCAACAAGGAAAGGTTCCCAGTGATGGGATCGACTTTTGAAACTATCTATAAGATGATGTTGGTTAAGGTCCCAGGTATCACACCCTGCAGCCTTTCATCCTGGTACGCCCTCATTTGCGAGTAATCGACGAAAAAAAGCTTCGGAGGAAGCTTTATAAAGATTGGTTGCGTAGTGAAACGGTTAATATTACAAGCCTCGTATGCAAGAGACTGTGGGTTTGGATGTTATCAAGTGCTTTGAAATTTTTTATTTTTAAATCTTCATCGAAATCACTTACATGATTGTTTTTATTCAATTATTTTGTTTCAATGTACTTTTTATTTATATTCCTTTGTCACATTGTAATCATCGTATTAACTTTCTCAACTGCTATCATTTTTTCTTTCCATAATTCTTTTTCGACGGAATCTTTGTGCGCGTGATTTCAATAAATTAAGATAGATTTAATTTCTTACGGTTAGCCATCCTGTATTTTCGTCCATGTTATTGCGTTCCTTATTTCTGTTCCTCATTTTACCTGAATTTCGTTTCACTTTTAATTCCTTCTTTCGTTTAAAACTTCATCTGTGTATTTTGTCCACAGTGCAATAAGAATATAAATTTTAAATGTTTGTATGACGATTACCATCCAAGAAAATGAACATCTTTTAACGAAAATTACATTTTTGACTCCTAGAGGTTGAAAATACCGCTTCAGTTGTAAATCTGTTTTATTATCACGACCGGTTTCGGTCGCTGACTCCACTGTACAGTCAGTACAAAGAGATTATTTAGTATTTTGCTTTTTAACCGATAGATCGACATTTTAAAATGTTTAAATATTATGATGGGTAAACAAAAATAACTAAATTCGCATACACAAAGATTCCAACTGGAAAAAGAATGGTGAAAAGAAAACTTGAGAGCAATTGGAAAAGGTAATATGGTGAATAAAATTGTGTGCCAAAGGAATATAAAAAAAATTAAATTTAAACCTATTAACCGAAGAAAAATAATGATCAAAATCATTTCGATAAAGATTTAAAAATAAAAAATTTCAAAGCAGTCGATGAGATTCGAATGCATAACGTCTTGTATATGAGGGTTGTACATTACGCTAAGAGATAGGTCTCCATAATATTTGCGAAATTCCAAAATATTTTTACGTCGATTGTTCGCAAATGACAGCCCACCACAGTGAATGGCTGCAGGGTGTGATACTGAATAGATGATTTCAAACTGTCGATCCCAACGGTGGGAACCTGTCGTTGTCAGTAGCAATTGACGGAAATGCATAAAAATAAGTGGTTATAATCTGCAACTATTGAAGTACAATGCCTAATAGTTTAATTACCTTAGCAACAAATTAAGCACTGTGCACAATTCACTTTTCACAAAGTGGCCACTTTTAAACTAAAAAATGAGGAATAAAAACTGTTATAACAAAGAACTAAATGTATGTTATTGTAAAACATGGTTCGAATTACTTACACTTTTCACAAATGAAAGTCTGTGTTTCTCAACTCGTGTACGGTGTCACTGGCCCCAAAGGCAGCACTACTGACAGGAGTCAAGATATAGAACTTTCAACATAGTTTCATTAAATAGTAATAAACCACATTCCCTCTCCACAATAAATAAGCTAGTGACCACTTATCTTAAACAACAGGATAACTAAAATCCACAGAAATTATTGTAACTCTGCGGAGCGGCACAGCAAACACGTGACTCAGGCCCCCGGGGAGAACAAGTTAAAGCATTTCCCGTCCCATGCCAGCACCTTATAATCCCCAGGACCCCAACGGTCACACTTGCCGGCTCTCCTGTACACTGTAAATTGGCCATGACGACCCAGCAGAACAAATTTTCTTACAATAACAGTTATATTTGGACAAAACTGTTGTCTGGCTTTATCAAAGAGCGAAGCTATCCTCAACCCGAGAGTACGTTTGAACACCACATAGTCCTTGCCTTCCTCTGAACAGGCTTAACCAGCCAGTTATCGAAGGCCTTACACTTTAAGGCGGACTCTGATACACTGTGTATCTTGACTCTTTTACATACCAAAAAAAATCAGTGACAGGTGAAAAGACGCGATAAGTAAATAAAGAAAAAATCCTAGAGTAAGACTAAAGTTTACGCACTGTATTGTACGCGACACAAAGCAGATGTACACAATGCTGACAATGGTTAATTTGAATACGAAAACCCTGAATACGGTGACGACATATTTGTAGTGTTGCTTTAGGTCTAAATAAGGTTGGAAGAATACAGCTTGACTGTGAGTACGAGAATCGAAAGCACGGGGATGTGAATATGGAAACGAAACTATCTCATTGTTACATCAGTGGGTACTGAAAACTGTTGCTACTTATAAGCATACATAAATAATTAAAGATTACGAGGGAGGTGCCGACGTCAACCGCGTTGGGCTTTGGATAATTCAGTGGCGAAAGTTGACACTCATACATTTATTACACACACTATGCGATCAAAAGTATCAGAACACCCCCAAAAACATACGTTTTCCATATTAAGTGTATTGTGCTGCCATTTACTGCCAGGTATTCCATATCAGCGACCTCAGTAGTCATTAGACATCGTCAGAGAGCAGAACTCACGGACTTCGAACGTGGTTAGGTGATTGAGTGTCACTTGTGTCATACGTCTGTACGCGAGATTATCACACTCCTAAACATCCTTAGGTTCACTGTTTCTGATGTGATAGTGAAGTGGGAACGTGAAGGGACACGTACAGCACAAAAGCGTACAGGATCGATCTTGGCTGTTGACTGACAGACCATCGACAGTTGGAGAAGGTCGTAATGTGTAGTAGGCACACATCTATCCAGACCAACACACAGGAATTCCGAAGTGCAGCAAGATCCACTGCAAGTACTATGGCAGTTAGGCAGGAGGTGAGAAGAACTTGGATTTCATGGTCGAGCAGCTGCTCATAAGCCACACATCATGCAGGTAAATGCCAAACGACGCCTCGCTTGGTGTAAGGAGTGCAAACATTGGAAGACTGAACAGTGGAAAAACGTTGTGTGGAGTGACAAATCACGGTACACAACGTGGCGATCCGGTGGCAGGGTGTGGGTATGGCGAATGGCTGGTGAACGTCATTTGCCAGCGTGTGTAGTGCCAACAGTAAAATTCCGAGGCGGTGGTATTATGGTGTGGTCGTGCTTTTCATGGAGGGTGCTTGCAACCCCTCTTGTTTTGTGTGGTACTGTCACAGCACAGGCCTACACTGATGTTTTAAGCACCTTCTTGCTTCCCATTGTTGAAGATCAATTTGGGGATGGCGATTGCATCTTTCAACACGATCGAGCACCTGTTCATAAAGCACGGTCTGTGGCGGAGTGGTTACACGACAATAACATTCCTGTAATGGACTGGCCTGCACATAGTCCTGACCTTAATTCTATAGAACACCTTTGGGATGTTTTAGGTCGCCGACTTCGCGCTAGGCCTCACCGACCGACATCGATACCTCTCCTCAGTGCAGCACTCTGTGAAGAATTGGCTGCCATTCCACAAAAAACTTCCAGCACCTGATTGAACGTATGCTTGCGAGAGTGGAAGCTGTCGTCAAGGCTAAGGGTGGGCCAACACCATACTGAATTCCAGCATTACTGACGAATTAAGTCATTGTCAACCAGGTGTCCGGATACTTTCGATCACATAGTGTATGTGTGCTGTCTTTTCTGTCGGAACATGTCCAACAGAATAGACACCACTGTTTTTTAAACAGCAGCCGTAAATATCAGTGTTGCGAGCTATGGACCGACGTCAGCCGCAATTGGACAATGAAATAATTCAAAGGCGGAAGTTGAAATTTGTGCTCGGATACCCCAAGCAGTGAAGGTGTCGCGTGCGTGAAGTGGGAAATCCGGGTTCGAGTCCTTGTCAGGCACTGATTTTCAAATTTCGCCAGTGAATTATTTCAATGCCCAATTGCGGCTGACGTCGGTACACGCTCGTGATATTGATATTTACGGCTACTGCATTAAAAACTGCGGTGTCTGCGCTGGCGGGCATGTCCGACAGAAGACACCACACATATACAGAATAAGTAAAGTCTCTTATTTTTTATTTATTTATTTTTGCTCCAGGGATTGATAGCAGTAAGTCCTCACCGTTGTTTTTGCGCATTACCTGTGTTGGTTAAGCGGACAGTTCTGTTCATAGTGATTTCAGAGGTTTTTATTATAAGTGCACACTGACTGTATGTACCAAGGAAGAAATGAGGACAGTTATTTTCTGCACTCTGAGAAGAATGGAAGTGCGAAAATTGTTCGCAGAATATCGCTGCAGTATGGAGACATCTGGTTTAGTCACCAAAATGTTCAAATGTGTGTGAAATCTTATGAGACTTAACTGCTAAGGTCATCAGTCCCTAAGCTTACACACTGCTTAACCTAAATTATCCTAAGAACAAACACACACACCCATCCCGAGGGAGGACTCGAACCTCCGCCGGGACCAGCCGCCCAGTCCATGACTGCACCGCCTGAGACCGCTCGGCTAATACCGCGCGTCGTTTAGTCACCGAAACATTTACGAGTGCATCATTGGCTTTAGAAGAGGAGACGCATATACGACGAGAAGTATACGGTAGGCCATCCGCTTTGAAGACGATCAGGAACTTTGAGGCAGCTGAGCGACTGATTCATGATTATCGACGTACTAGAATTGATGATACTGCGCACAAGTCGAATATTAGCCACAGTTCAGCACTGCAGTCACCCATTAACGTCTGAACTGACGCTACGTTTGTCTTCGTTGGGTACCATGTCAACACCAAAAAGGAAGTTTGCTGTTGTCGAAATCAAATGTAAGACGTTTTGAAGAGGAGGGAGAAGACTACTTCAGTCAAACAATAATCGTCGATGAGACGTAGATCTACCATAACGAAACACAGAGCAGGCGGCAGAGCTTGGTAAAAACAGTATTCCTAAAGCTCAAACCGTGAATAGTGACAGCAACTGTGACCTACTGCAATACATGAAACCCAAAATCCAAAATTAGGGGGGAGGGAGGGAGGGAGGGAGAGAGAGAGAGAGAGAGAGAGAGAGAGAGAGAGAGAGAGAGAGAGAGAGAGAGTCTTTCAAAAGGTATGAATTTCAGGATGACGCCTGCGTTCATACTGCTGGGATAACACCACTGCATTCAAAATACTGGTTTTGAACTTCTTGAGCATCTCCGTACAGTCCTGACTTAGCTCCAAGTGATTTTCACCTTTTGGTCTACGTTAATCCAAGCTTTCGTTGGAGGATGGGGTTGCAGTGGTGGTGCAAGACTCGACGTGCTTGATCCCACAGAGCTGCTCTTTTTCAAGAGATGGACCAAGTGAATAGCCATTAATGGGAATGATGTTGAGAAATGATTTTCCTCACAATGTGTTTTCCGTACAAAAATTTCTCTAACAGCTATCTGTACTTACTGACTTGCACTCGTTATTCCCACCGTCACTCGCAAGAGATGTTACCAACATACACTTCGAGGCTACGTGTCCAGCCAAGGAACCTTTGGATTCGTAGCCTGATCACTTAGTCACACAGTTGCTTAGCGTTAGTACCTAATAGCGATGGTGGGCAATGAAAACTTCGTAACTCAGTTTGTCTGTAAAAGCCTCCTAATTCCAGTAAACAGCAATCCACTATCAAAGTGAGATTTGAAAGAGCATGGACGTCTCTAATCTGTGAATAACTAGGCTTCTACTATATAGACATGTGGCAATTTCAACTGTATCACTTCAAATTATTTTTTAACAAACCTTTTTGCTACTCCTGTAAAATTTAACAACATGGAGTTACGAGATTTTCATTGTCTACCTCTGATATTAAATGATAAGGCAGACGTGTTTCATATCACAGCAGGTGCAGCGGCGGCACTGCATTGCGTAAGGTAAGCGTATACCTCACCTCACCCAGATGGCACGACGCCCGCACACACTGAGTCATGCGAACCGAGGTGAAGCGAAGCGGACTAACCTCAGAAACGCAGTGCGCGCATGAGACGTTCTCGTATGTCACACACGCAGCTCGTTGACCAATTCACGGAAGTCGTTTACTGTTCTCTTCCCAGAAGAGGCACCGCTCACGAAACTTCAAAGGGCGTACGATTCCTAACCGTGTCTCTAAAACCAGTATTTATCAAACCTTTGAAATCGCTTCATACCTTGCAAAACAGTAAACTCACGATTCACAATTTAGCTTTGAAATATCGCCGTCTTAAACGGCTAGCAATGAAGTCGTAAGTGTAGAAGCTGTGCCATTACAAGAACGCTTTGAGCTGTTCAATCTATTCACTGTTCTATCCTACACATTTCGTCTTCAGCTACACCACACAGGAAGAAGTCCATCGGTGCGTAATTATATATAGGTAGTTAAATTTCAAGAGCGATTATGCTTGAAAATGTCGCCAAAGTACACACATTTTTTGCATAATGGAAGAGCTTCATCGTCAAAGAATTGGAGTTGCCCAAGGTTGTCGGAATTCTGAACGATTCCCGCTGTCGATATCGTAAGTACAGTGGAACGTCGTTTATCTGGTCCTCATTACTCCAGATCTCCGGTGCGTCCTGATCTCTTTCTGATATTCCGACAGATATTGCGACAGCAGTCGACGACGATAATTACTACATTCAATTTTCGCCAAACGTAATACAAAGGTCCTGGGTCGAATCAGTTAACAGGTTAACACTGATCTCCACAGTACTGTACTTTCCCCATTGATTGAGAGTGTAAAATGACATCGAAGAGAAAAAAGTGGTAAGATGGCATCATTGGAAAAAAATTAGGGCTACACTCATGTTCTGAAGAAACAGAACACCTTGAGCGACTAGAGATAGGACGTTCATATTCACAGGACATGTACAGTGGTATATTCTATGAAATGATTAGCATTTCAGTCACGCCAGTTCGGCATATGTCCTGTTTAGTGATCCGGGCCGGGCAAATGCCCAGTGAGCAGGACATTTACAAATGGGCTGGGAATTTGCCCAAAGCAGTTTTAAATGTCCAAAATCTGAGCATTTATAAAGAAGTACTTTTTAAAAGTTTTACTAAGAATGAATGGAAAGAAGAGAGCTTTTTTTCTTTTTTTATCATTCCAACTTGCTGTACGAGAAAGGGCTCGTGTTGCTGACAGCTGCTTGTCATTTACAATGTCCTTATTTTTACTAGTTCTACTCCTCAATTTTCCCTCCCTCTCTCTCTCTCTCTCTCTCTCTCTCTCTCTCTCTCTCTCTCTCTCTCTGCTGACATCCTTGACACCCAGAAGGCATGTGTTCGTGCATCACTATGTTACTATGCATTGTCTTGCTGAAAAATTGTGTCCGTAGTTTTGTGCAGAAAGCGTATCGCTACGGGTCGCAGGATGTCATTCACGCAAGTCACGCTGGTCACAGTGCCCTGGACACGCACCAACCGTGATGTTGTGGTTGTATCCAATAGCATCCCACACAATAATGCTATGAGTTGGCGCTGTATGTCTTGTGCGAATGCAGTCACTGTGATGCCGCTCTCCCCGTCTGTGGCGAATCAAAATCCGGCCATCATTTTCAAACAAACACAACACGGATTCGTCTGAAAACACTATATGATACCACTTCTGTCCCCAGTGACATCGTTCCGTACACCATTGCCGTCTAGCATGTTTCTGCATATTCGCCAAAGGTAGGCGGAAAGTGGAAGACGCGCGCGTGACCTATGTCGTAATAAACGGTGACAGATTGTCACCTCTGATAGTGTACGATGTGTTACACTATTTCACTGTAGCGCCACAGCAGAGGATGAAGCAGATCTGTCCTGCAATGCCATTCGGATGAGGTGTCGATCTTCTCGCTCGGGGGGGGGGGGGGGGGGGGGGGGTTTGGTCTGGGTGGTGCGACCTGACCCATTTCGTCGTGTTCTACGGCCTTCCGTGGATCATTCGGCACACACGCGTTGCACTGCTGAAACACTTCGTCCCACACGCGCAGCAATTTCCCGGACGGCTGCACTGCATTGTCTCAAAAAAGCGCCTCCTTTCAAACTCACTTGACAGTGTTGTTGTTGTGGTCTTCAGTACTGAGACTGGTTTGATGCTGCTCTCCATGCTACTCTATCCTGTGCAAGCTTCATCTCTCAGTACTTACTGCAACCTACATGCTTCTGAATCTGCTTCTGTATTCATTTCTTGGTCTCCCTCTACAATTTTTACCCTCCACGCTGCCCTCCAATGAAAATTGGCGATCCCCTGATGCCTCAGAACATGTCCTACCAATCGGTCCCTTCTTCTTGTCAAGTTGTGCCACGAACTCCTCTTCTCCCCAATTCTATTCAATACCTCCTCATTAGTTATGTGATCCACCCATCTAATCTTCAGCATTCTTCTGTAGCACCACATTTCGATTCTATTCTTGTCCAAACTATTTATCGTCCATGTTTCACATCCATACATGGCTACACTCCATACAAATACTTTCAGAAACGACTTCCTCACACTTAAATCTATACTCGATGTTTACAAATTTCTCTTCTTCAGAAACGTTTTCCTTGCCATTGCCAGTCTACATTGTATATCCTCTCTACTTGGACCATCATCAGCTATTTTGCTCCCCAAACAGCAAAACTCCTTTACTACTTTAAGTGTCTCATTTCCTAATCTAATTCCTTCAGCATCACCCGAGTTAATTCGACTACATTCCATTATCCTCGTTCTGCTTTTGTTGGTGTTCATCTTATATCCCCCTTTCAAGACACTGTCCATTCCGTTCAACTGCTCTTCCAAGTCCTTTGCTGTCTCTGAGAGAATTACAATGTCATCGGCAAACCTCAAAGTTTTTATTTCTTCTCCATGGATTTTAATACCTACTCCGAATTTTTCTTTTGTTTCCTTTACTGCTTGCTCAATATACAAATTGAATAACATCGGAGAGAGGCTACAACCCTGTCTTACTCCCTTCCCAACCACTGCTTCCCTTTCATGTCCCTCGACTCTTATAACTGCCAGCTGGTTTCTGTACAAATTGTAAATAGCCTTTCGCTCCCTGTATTTTACCCTTTCCCCATTTAGAATTTGAAAGAGTATTCCAGTCAACATTGTCAAAAGCTTTCTCTAAGTCTACATATGCTAGAAACGTAGGTTTGCCTTTCCTTAATCTTTCTTCTAAGGTAAGTCGTAAGGTCAGTATTGCCTCACGTGTTCCAACATTTCTACGGACTCCAAACTGATCTTCCCCGAGGTCGGCTTCTAACAGTTTTTCCATTCGTCTGTAAAGAATTCGCGTTAGTATTTTGCAGTTGTGACTTATTAAACTGATAGTTCGGTAATTTTCACATCTGTCAACACCTGCTTTCTTTGGGATTGGAATTATTATATTCTTCTTGAAGAAGTCACACAGATCCATTACCTTCAGTTTATAGCGAAAACGAGAGCCGCATCCACATTTTACCGGAAGTGGTGGTGTGCCGTGATATTGATGTTGGCCTTGACCCTGCCGTCCGATAGGGTTCAAATGCTAATCGTTTCTGCATAATATAATAATGTACATTTCGTGTTAATATGAACGTCCTACCTCGAGACGTTCAAGGTTTTTTTTTTTACATGAGTATTTCATCAATAGTTATCGTTATGTGGGCTCTGTGACTGTATTATATGTTATAAAACCGCTACCAACCATCAATATAAAGATGTTTTTGTTTGCAATGCCGTTTTCGAACTTTCGTTCATCATCAGATGGACGCATTACAGGACGAACTGTTAATCAGATGGTGCTGTTTTGCTTACAATGGTGGCCTGTAGTGCAAAATATTTTAACTGAAAAATATTCAGAAATGAAAGGAAGACAAATAAAAGTTCGAATTTCAATAACAGCTGTATAGTACAAGTACAGTGAACGTGTGTTGTTTGCTTTGAAGGCTTGCATTTTTATAATTTTCCGTGCGGTTCATTTGGCCAAGGCCCGTTGCAAAATTAGTTGAAGTCAATACTATACTAATCACGCATTGGCTCACAAAATTCCATAATCTTGTCTGGTTCTCTTTCAGTAAAGAATGCAATGAACCGAAATGTAAACCACGAAATGGTATTCGTGTAATAATCGTTGGAATGAGACGAGGAATATTCTGAATGTCAAAGCATCGCATACTTGCTTGATTTACGTGTCACTGCCGGGCAAATAGTTCGCATTCACACCGTTCTCGGTCGTCCAACACGCGTTGCGTCAATAAACTTTTAGTTGCTTCATTTGTATATACCAGATGACCCCAAACCCCACCGACAAAATTTCGGAGGTTGCTCTGAGACATCTTCCGAGTATTTTGTAAAAGGAGCCCGTGGTCTTCGTTGGCTTATACACAGCAAAACTATAATTACTGTTTACTCTGTTATCCCAATTATCTTTGTTTTCTGAATACATCTTCACAACGGTGGGCAAGTCTGTGTTACGCAGTCACTAAAACATACACCCGGTTCCTTGTAGACACTTAGGTACAGATAGTGAAGCACTGTGATGCGCTTGCCGTCGGTGCGGGAACAGCTCAGCAAAACGTCGTTGTAAAGCTGCTCCATACCATTCAGCGAACCCATACACGAGGTGCACAGAGTCCTATTCTTCAGCAATAAAACTATCCACACTGCTGTATCAGATTGAATAATGTTCCTATCGTAGCACAAAAAAAAGCCGAATATGTCCTGGGCAGAGTTTGGGCTGTAAAAGAAGGGAACTAGCTTTAAGACTTATCTGGCAGCTTCAAAGGAGGCATTTAAACCAAATATCTGGACATATTCACGCTTTTTTACTTGTTAGTATTAGTACCCACGTCATGTTATATAACATTCCATGCCATTGTATCATCTAAAATGGCACTTGTCATGTGCAATATCATGCAACATGTTAAAGTTCAAGAAGCATGCCTTCAAACACTGGGATACTCCCTATTATAGGTACACCACCGTTCTTGGATACTTTCTATTGTAGATGCATTCCAATCTCTAGAACCACATACATTTGTGTGTATTTGTCCTTATACCACACATCACGCATGTAACATGGGTGTGGGTCTACTCTTTACGCTGGGGAAGTGGGGTTAAATCGTAAAAAAAAGAGGGGGGGCGAGTATGTCACGATATTTTGATTTAAAATGTCTTTGAAGCTACCAGATAGGTCGAAAAGCCAGTTCCCTTCTTTTACATGCCTAACTCTGCCCAGGACACACTCGCCGTCTTTTGTGCTACATGAGAACATTTTTCATTCCGGTTCCCAACTTTTACTCTACCAATTTTGACATCGCCATAGCTTGCCAACCAATGTAGATTTCTGCCGACATCGACGACGATTGATACGGCATAGGTTTTTTTTAACTCTTTCAAAACACGCTGTTTATATCGTAGCAACGGATAAAGCTTTCACAAAACAACAAGACAGTCATTAATAGCATGTATTTATCTACCTTTTTACATATGGAGCGATTCACAAAAGATTGAAACATAAGTGTTGCGCGTAAAAAAATTGACGAGAAACGTGTTTTTTGTACATACAATCCAAATGAAGCTGTATTTTTGAAAGCGAGTTTTCAATTTTTCGTAAGAATGAATTTTTTTATCTGATTCACTTTAAACTGTTTCCGCGCATTCAATTCACGTAAGAATGAATTTTACGTCCTACATTTAGCTCGACTTTAAACTATCGTACTTCGACAACGGTTAAAGATTATTGGATGAAAAAATTTCGTTTTGACTTTATCCATTCATCTACCTTGTGTTAAGTTTGAACCGATTTGTACAAGTTTAAAGAACAGAAGTGGCGCGCTTGAGAAAGATCCAAGAAAAACGTGTTTTTTGCACGTAAAATCCAAACGAAACAATGCTTTTGTAACGCTGTCACTGTTAACTATAACACAGCGGAAAAACAAACACGAGACAGAACTGAACAGTACTGAACACAAGCTTGAGGCCGAAGAGTAATGTGGTTATTATTATTGTCAGGAGCAAGTATCGTGAGTGAACGGTATAAGTTTGTTAGTTTGTTTCAAGCAAGACACATAGCACACATCGTCGATGTTTGCATTGGTGTGTACAAATCATCAGCGGCACACAGATATAAAGATAAATGACGATAAGAAACCAAACGAAATACAATTACTGTGCAACGAGCTACCGGCAACCACGGTTCCCTCATATCGTGAAGCACCCCGAAATTCTGGCGGTGGAGTTCTCGTTTACTATGCATTATACGGAACTAATAGTCGTATCCGAAGAATAGTACGACACACAACTTCTTCCCCATTGATGTTGAAAAGCACTTACAAAGCTTTTATACATAACTCAATTTTGCCCACACTTTCATTGTCGTTGCCGTGACTGTACTACTTTCGTAAATAAGAAAACAAACCGCTGCAGTCATTAATCACCATTTTTATGGTAGTACACGACGCATTTCGAGGCCGGGGCTTTATCTTTAAGTGACCGTTGAATTTACATCAGTTTCTGAAAATAGGTTACTATGGATCCTGTCGATAGCACACAGATACTTTAAGGAAGCCGTAATTTAACAATTATAACCATTTTTCAACATATGTCAAATCATATATCGACAGAGAAATTTTGTTTAGCGAACAGCATCTGCGTATAAATAAAAATGTAACATCTTTACATTTAGATATTCTCTGACTTTGCGCAAATGTGCTGTAGAAAAAAAAATGTGTTTGTAAGTTTGTTTACATCTGCTTCACCTAGTAAATCCTTTTTTTTGAATAGTTTTGTAAAAACTGTAGCTGTAGCACTCTGTAATATATTTGTGTGCTCTCAATAGGAACAGTATTAACCAGTTTGAAAAGAGAAAAAAAAAGTGTAACTGATCAAGCACCTGAAGATAGCCACCAGTGCTCGCAATGCATCGTGTATTGAAACAGATATCACGATTGGCGACAGAATGCGGTTTATTTGCTTCACAAATAATTTTGAGGTAAAAATTCTCTACTCTTAGGTTAAAATCGAGAGAAACTTAACTAATATGTATTGCTAGCAACTGGCATCAGAGCTACAGTAATTTCCTGATCCATTGTGGAACACTACTATTAACTTCTCAAACAGATACTAAGACAGTGAAGATAAAAAAATTCCGTAATATGAAATGTGTGCTTATCATGTCGAGAGTATTGTTCGCCTTGGTAGACGACGTATTTCCGTGCTTAAAGTTTCATCTCCTAATGCTGGAGACATCACCAGAAGACGAAATGTCGCGCACAGAGAAATGCTTTAGACCACAGGCCAATGCTCATAAAACAAAATTCAACAATCACGGATCTGTTTTCATACTGCACAACAGTTTGAGCATAACGCAGGTAATCGCCCGCTGGGTTCCGCGACTGCTCAACGCCCATTCAAGTGGCCCACCAAACCCTGGCAGTAGCGGAAATATTGCTGCTGCTGTGTCATGCCAATACAGATGACTTCTTTAGCATTTTAACTTCCATGGTCGATTGCTGAGTACATCACTATGGCCCCGAGACAAGGATCCAAGCAAGCAGGTGAACATGAGGGTTTACCACCGCCTAAAAAGCAAAGACCGCAACCATCTTCGGGCAAGGTCGCGGTGCGAGTTTTTGGGGACTGCAGTGATGCAGTGCTAACAGATTACGCTCATCAGAAACAAATCGTCAGAGGAGCGTTCCATACAAGGCGTCCTAGAAGGATTGGCCAGTAATCAGGGATATTAAAGGAACGCTCATCTGAAGCAAAAGACTTCGTATTGGTATATGTCCTCCTCTAACGGTTTCTGGGTCTAAACACATTTAATGTACATTTGTTTTTGTGGATAAGACACCTCGTTGATTTCAATTTCTTCGCTCGCGATGATTTCTGTCATTAAAGTATCCCACTGCATGCGCAGCTGTCCATGGTGTGCCTGAAGTGGCGCGAAGGATTGATAGCGTATCAGAGAGAAGCATCGGTTAACTGTGTTTGTACACACGCTAGCTAAAACGACACACTTCTACACTAATGAAGAATACGCAGATATTGTATTTGTTTACGGCTCCTGTGATCGTAGTGCTCCTCCTACTGTCTAAGAATACCGTCAACACTTCCCGACACGTAGAGTTCCTGATCGCAGATTCTTTACCAGAGTCTGAAGCACATTCCTTGATACAGGTGTGCTTCCAAATTCACATTTTTCTTCCGAACTTGCAGTTTTACAGTCTGTGGACGAACAGCAACAGAAAATGTTGCAACGTAGTCTTTCGACCAGATTTTCTGCACATATCAATGTCCCACGCACACGTTTGTGGCCAAAAATTTGCGCGCAGTTCACAAGCAACGTGTCCACAATCTTCACATTGGCAACAATGCCACACGACTTGAGTTTTGTTGCTGATTAAATTACAAATGTCATATGGTCCCATTAATACTATTCACTGATGAAGCCACGTGTACACGGAATGGAAACGACAACACACGTAATAATCATCCATCGTTGCAGAAAACCCACACGTTACTGAGGAAACCAATATCCAAGTTCCCATATCGACAGGTCCAGTCATTCCACAAGAGCGAATGACGAGGCAGAATAACTTCCATTTTTTTTGGAAAATTTGTTTGCTGAACGCCTTGACGATGTTTGTTTGGCTGCAATGTACTTTCAGCATGACGAAACCCTTCCACATTTTAACGAACCTGCGAGGGGACACCTCAACCTCACTTCCCCTAATTGCTAGATTAGGCATGCTAGTACAATTAACTGGACTCACAAGATTTTCGTTTAATCAATTGGACGAAGTCTGAGGTGTACAAAAGAAAGGTGAATACGCGAGATGAACTGTTTGGATGTTGCTGTCCTCACTAGGGAACGTGCATAGGCCCTCAGACAAGCAACACAACATTTCTTTCAGGTGTGGACAGGTGCACTGAAATTGACGGTGAGTTATTCGAACGTTTATTGTGAACTGTACAACAACTATAATGTAACATGTACGATAATGCTTATATGTGAGAATGATAAAACTACACATTTTTCTATATATACTTTGTAAAATGCACGTCCTATTCTTTAGTAACTGTTGTGCATGTCTAAACTAGACAATGTATTGAATAACACAGAAAATGACTAACAATGCACATCAGATGCGTTGTATCTCGGAAACTGTTCGGAATAGGGAATATGTCCCTCTGAAGTTTCTTGCTTCAAATGATCGCTCCCCCTGGGACACATCACAGAAAGCTGCTGGCGACCTTACTGGTTGCTATCAAGATGAAGCGTTACAAGAAGTTGTACTAGGAAGTGTTTTTGCTACACCATATCGCCCCAGCACATTCTGCACAGGACACAGATACGCATGCTGCTTCTTTGGGCTTCAAATTTTGCCTCATCCCCAGCGACTTCTTCCTTTTTTTCTGGAATGAAGAAACCACTGTGCGACAGGACCCACTGTGTGGCAGGCATCTTCAGGATAATGAGGTGCTTTTGGAGGTGGAACAGCCAAACTACAGACTTCCACAACCAAGGTCTCTGCCGAGTCACTTGTAGCGAAAAGCACTGAAGGGTGAACGTATACATAAGGACAAACACCGTCACCAGTTTCCAGGTCGCAGCTTCACTTTTTCGGAAAGATTGTCGGTTCATTTTTCCGATCCTTCCACTCGGATGATACACCTGCTGACAGTTCACAGAAAACTTGAGCCTCAGCCCCAAAAGGTACCCCACTCATGTAATTGTAGTTCGTGGTGACTTCCATCTACCCTCGATTTTTTCAAAGCCGATGTAAGGTATGAAATACCGTCTGTTTTCCGGTCTAGACGGCAACCAATAAAGATGTTTTTAGAGTAGGCCGATGCAATAGTCCCATAGTTACCAATTATATACAAGAAGATTCGTACCAAAAAACCGGAAAGTTGCATGGATCACACCAATACTCAATAAAGGAAATAGGAGTAATCCGCTGCATAACAGACCCACATCACTAACGTCGATTTGCAGCTTTTGGATCACATACTGTGTTCGAACATTGGTAATTACATCGCAGGTAACGGTTTGTTGACACACATTCAGCAAGGATTCGGAAAACATCGTTCTTGTGAAACATAACTAGCTCTTTATTCGCACGTAGTAATGAGTGCTATCGACAGGGGATCTCAAATTGTTTCCACATTTCTAGATTTCCAGAGAGCTTTTAACGCCGTTCCTCACGAGAGACTTCTAATCACATTGCGTGCTTAGCGCGTATCGCTACAGTTGTGCAACTGGCTCTGTGACTTCCTCTAAGAAAGGTAACAGTTCGTAGAAACAGAAGGAAAATCAGCGAGTAAAATAGAAGTGATGTACGGTGTTCCCCAAGATAGTGTTAGATGCCCTCTGCTATTCCTAATCTACATACAAGCTTTAGAAGATAATCTGAGTAGCCCTCTTTGATTGTTCGCAGATGATGCTGTCATTTACAAACTAGTCAAGTCATCAGAAGATCAAAACCAAATGCAAAATGATTTAGACAAGGTATCCTTAAGAGTGCGAAGAGCAACTGACTATGAACAATGAAAAGCATAAAGTCATTCACTTGAGTACCAGACGGAAACGGCTAAATTTGGCTTACACAATAAATCACACAAATCTAAACGTTGTGAATTCAACTAAATACTTGGGGATTACAATTCTGAATAAATTATATTGGAACGATCGCATAGACATTGTTGTGGGGAAAGCTATAAGCAAAGACTACGTTTTATTGGGAGAACGCTTGGAAGATGTGATATGTCTACAAGAGACGTTGCTTGTTCGTTTTCTGCTGAACTACTGCCTTGCCACATGGGATCCTTATCAGATAGGATCTATGGAGGACATCGAAAAAGTTCAAAGGTAGGCAGCTCATTTGGTATTATTGCGAAATCACGGATATTATACGTGAATTGGGATGGCAATCATTAAAACAAAGTCGTTTTTCACCGCAGCGAGATCTTTTCACGAAATTTGGTCACTAAGTTTCTTCTCTGAATGTGAAAATATTTTACTGCCGCCAACAGATATAGGGTAATGATCATAACAATAAAGTAAGAAAAATCAGAGCTCGTACAGAGATTTGTGTGTTCATTTTCTCCAGGCGATCTTAGAGAGTAACGATAGGACAGATAGTTGAAGAGCCCTTTTAAGGCGTTTATGCGCGAACTGCAGAGTAGTCAAGTACATGTAGATATAAAACTTAATGGCATATTTTAAGAAAATGGTCTTCCAACAGATATTTACTTTTTTTTTCAAATTAACTCAGAGAACACGCCTTCTATTCGTAAAGGGTATGTCAATGAATTAATAATTCTGAGGAACGACAGATCAGTCGGCAAGACGTTAAGTTCCTTAGCAACGACTAGGCGAGTCACGCAATTGTGAGCAAGACTTCTCCGTCTGCCATCAATGCGGTGTCGATCGCAGCTATTGTGTTGTCCGACAATAAAGCAGAGACGGAGAAGCGGGGATTAATCTGTTGTCCTGTGTGACTCGGCTGCCGGTTTGTCATCGGCCGCAGCTGTCAGCTTGGCTACGGCGGCCCCGAGTGGGAAAACAGCAATCTCCCTGCGACGCGCACGTCGTTTCCTATCGGCGGGGCCAGAGCAATCAGTCCAGCGTGCAATCAACATACGCTAATTTCCTCGCCCACCTCCACCCCGCGCTACCAATTACGTGGCCTGTGGCAGCGTCGCCTGATTATGTGCCAAAGTCTACGGACTGACGGTGGTACGTCACTGACATCGTCCAGTCCGGAAGATAGAGAACCTGTCGTCGCTGCCACGCCGATAGCCAAACTCCGATCTGATGAGACCTGTTTGCAGACATCACAATACAGGGTGTTTCAAAAGGATTCAACGGATTTCACTGGACTCCATATTTCACATGAGTGATGGTAGCAACTTGGGGTAAGTTTTAACTTGCGCGTTGAAACTAAACGTTTACCTTGGCGCTAGCTGGAAGTTGCCGGCTCACATAGGGATCACGAGATACCTAGCACTCTCACTCGTTCATCGCCCAATGTGCGTCGAGTAGGGATAATGATAACAGCCTAACCAAAGGCGCTTTTAGTTGTCCGTTTAAATTACATCTGTGTGGCGCGGTTTTCACCGAGAGTGTAGCACTACAGCTCCAGAAGCGTGGGCCTCCACGGTCGCCGGATCTTGCGGTTTGGCGACTCCATCTATGGGCCTCGCCTTCCGAAAACGTTGACCGAACTTCGTCACCGCGTAACACCGATGAAAGCAGTATTCCAGACATGCTAGCGAAAGTGTGTATGGAATTCGACTATCGTCTGAATGTTCGTCGTGTGTCCGCTGGAGAACATATTGAACATTCGTATTTGCTAAATGAAAGCTTTGATCCTAAGCATAACTGTAAAAAGTGTCAAAACCTTGACCGGTTTTTGTATACAGTTTATAAACATTCCGTACAAAGTTCTGAAAACGAAGCCACTGCCACCTACCGAGAAACCGCCATAACGAGAGAGAGAGAGAGAGAGAGAGAGAGAGAGAGAGAGAGAGCAGTGACTTGAGTTGCACAAAACGTGATGAACTGTGACGGTTTAGCGCACTGCTTCCCAACTTTCTGAGGCCACTACCCCTGAGTGCAATCAGATATTAGCTAGTTCCCAGCATCTCCTACGTCATCAACATTAGCACATAACCGACTTATAGAATGAAAAAGAATTTTGTTTGAACACTTTTATGTTAAGAATGACGAAAGAAAGTTTCTGCAGGTGTTTTATTCTATGATGAACTAATCGTTCTGCTTATTTCTAACAACCTTCTTTATAGAATGATGAACCATTCAGCAGTGCACCGCGAATGCTACCTATAAATCCTCCTCAGTAAAGAAAGCTAACTATCAACATTGAGGATAGACACTTGGTACAAAATATACTTCCTCTGCACCACTTCTCTCCCTTGCGACCCCTGCTTCGTACACACTCTACACCCCCATATACAAGCAACCGAATTAAAATGCGGTCTGTAAATTACTTCACTGCTGGACTCCTTTCTTCTGAATTGGTATATATATATATATATATATATATATATATATATATATATATATATATATATATATATATTTTCCTCTCATACATGCATGCCACAGAGCAAAATGTTTGTGTGTAGTAAGTGGCATTCGTTTCATTAGTATTAATCTCAACCAAATTATATCACAGGTTAATGCTCGTATTTGAAAGAGAAAAAAAAAAGATGACTTGGTAGTTAGTAATTAGTTTTACAGTCTTACGAAATAGTGATCTTTAAAAATAATTAAGTTTCGTAACCGTAACACAATTTCTTTTTTTTTTTTTTTTTTTTTTTTTACGCCTTACAAAATTTCATTTTACCCCTCAGGGATAATTACCCCCAGCTTGGAACCACTGATCTAGTGGTAATGTGTGTAGCTTGAAACCAGAAGATGGTACGGATGGATTGCAATCGTTTCAGAACTTCACACCGAGAACTATGTGAGTAGAAAAACTATGGTTTTCAACCACTTGGGCATAAAGTACAACGCAGCACGGGCTGCAGCTTTACTTCACCCATCATAAGACAGTTTTGCAGCAGCGCAGCAAATTGCTTAATTTTAAGCTCCCTCATTTTCTTGAGTCAAACATAGAAGCGAACAAGGACACACTGCGTGTTGGGACGAAAGATATCATTCGTCTGGACTCTTTCGAATTCTGCAGAAGACTGGTAAACAACATTCTACAGACAAGAATAAGATTTAGGCCTTTTAAAGATCATAAATACAAGGACACAATCTTCTCGAATAGATTCCGACATTTTCTGCGGATTAATGCACGATATTTCGAAATCCTTCAACAGGTGGTTGAGGGATGTATTACAAAATATGACAATTTCACACTGCCAATTTCCGCTTCCATCAGATTACCAGTCGCAATTCGCACTCGTCATCCAGTGTAAATTCTGCGAACGAGGAGTGAGTTACTCAACTTTCAAGTATCGTAATAAATACAACCAATAACGAAAAGATAACCACTTCATCTTCAGGCTGTGATATGAGATTTACAATCTGAAATAATGGAATACTTTTAACTAATAGTTTCCCTGCAATCGATTGAAAGTAACTGCCTATCGAAAAAACAAGCGGAACCAAAATATATGTTGTTTTATTTTTTGACGCTTCAAGTAATATGTTTTTCGAAAAAGTACTTTAGCAACTTTGCTTGGTGTACAAACAGTTCGTACTTTCAGTAGCACAGCTGATGACTCAAGTTTCAGCTTCCGTTTTTCTTTGAATCAAACCTAGATGTGCGCACGATTCTTTACGTGGCATGGCGAAGATATCTGCCATGTAGGGTCCACGACAATGACACAGCTTCACACGAGACGTGCTATAACATGAGTTAAACATTTAGCTCGTGCGTGTCTTTTTTCTTTTTTTCCTTTTTTTTTTTTTTTTTTTTTTTTTGCTATGTTAGCCAACCTTCGATACATACTGAATCACTCACAGGCACCCCCATGATTCGTATATAACATTTACACTGGTTATAAACATATTACTGATGTCACGATGTGCTCTCATCACCGCCATAAGATATCACTCCAAACACCAATTCAAAATGGAATACACAACATTCATGCCTCCAGCAACTTCCCTGGCGTGCGTTGCTTATATCACATTATATGAAAGTGACGATATTCGCTCAAAATTGTTCTCTGAATTTTATTTGTGGCACCCATACAAAATACGCTACTCCATTGATGTTCGGCCGTAGATACTTAATGATACCGGGGCTGTGTCGCTAGTGACCTTAAAAAGTTGGACTGATATTTTGGAAAAGAACTTTGCCAGTCGTATGCGCAAGTTAAAATTCAGTTTAAGTTTTTATCTTCGTTCATGTAGATGATATAGTC
Source organism: Schistocerca serialis cubense (assembly GCF_023864345.2). Taxonomy (NCBI): domain Eukaryota; kingdom Metazoa; phylum Arthropoda; class Insecta; order Orthoptera; family Acrididae; genus Schistocerca; species Schistocerca serialis. Next base: position 359,995,550 of record NC_064643.1, read on the forward strand.
TTGCAAAATCTAATCAATCTTTTCCAAATATCCTGCAATATCGCAGCGTACAACGCTCCTTACTCGGCAGCCCTTTGGCGGAACGCAAACTAGTATCCGGATTCAAAAACGAACAGGGTACATAGCTCTAATATCTCATAACGCAAAGACTGGAAAACACTTATTACGACGTATTGGGAGAAGGCAGGATGATACACAATGATTACAGGTTCGTGTTGCACAAGTCAACAAAAGCTCTAGTTGCACAAATTGATAAAATTCAGTACGAAGAGCGTAAAGGATACGCTGGAACGATGAAGTTGGCGCAAAGAAGGCACTTCGTATGGAGCTATTCGAACTGCAATTATATTTACAACACAGATGTCTATCCGGTATGGAACACTAAAGTCATAGAACAACCTGATACGTTTTGTGTGGTTAGGACAGCTGAAGACACTTTGAGAAACAGCACAAGAAAGAAATAGAAGAGTGAGAGCACATTTACAGCGCTGTATGTAAACTGAATTGGATTTTCACAGCTAACTACTAGTTTTTTTATAATGTTTACAAAGACAGATCGTGACGGCTTGGTAAGTTCTGGATACGTTGCAGAATGTCGTTGTTTTGTTGCAGTAGTTGTCGCTGCCTGTTTAGGATGCTCAACGGTGTAGTCATCAATGTCTTTACAATTACAGTATGAGAGGAATACGGTTGAAACATGAAATGCTAAAAAGCACAAGATCACATTCAGACATACAATCGCTCCGCTTCTCTAACAATTTGGCAACGTTCGCCATAAACGAACACTACATCCATTTTTCGACTGTTGTAGATCATTTGAATAGCAGAGCACAAACTAGTGGGTTTCAGGGACACAAATAAAGACAAAAACTATGCCCGTGTTATTGCTTACATTTGGTATAGCAGGACAAATTTTGGCGACTTTTTTATCTTGTTAGGAAGCTCCATGCATGCTACGTCGTATATTTACTCGTTCTGGATGTATATGGGCTGGCCTATCTCAGCTGCCTCAATTTGTGATATTCAACGCTTCTCTTTTTTAAGGTCTACTGGAGTTCAATACAAAAATAGCTCTCTGATTTCGTCACCGTATCGTGGATCTTTTCATTACTAGAAAATGTCAGTGAAAAACGATAAACATTTCATGTAGAAAGATGGCACCGAGATTCGTACTGGCTTCAATTCACTGGCGGGAACGGCGCAGTAGAGCAGAGAATTTAGGAGTGAGCTTTGGACACTTCGCGAACTCAGTGGGAGCTGATGACGCGTCGGGTGGCAGACGCAGCGTGGATAACGAGACCACGTGCGAACCGCCGAATATCGGATTTCATTAGGCGGGCACGGCCAGAGCAGATTGGATGGCTTTTAACCAGCGCTGGCGACGGCAACAAAACACGGCCGCGCCGGCCGCTTTTGTGACAGGTCGCGCTTGTGTCCCAGCCAATCTCATCAGGCGCCCTTCCGAACACTACTGTAAACGCGACCGCAGCATCCAGTCGGGGTGAGCACTGTGAGCGCTCTGGAGCAGTACGCCAAGCCACGCAGTGTCACTTGCCATCAGCGGAATGAATTCTCATTAGCGACGGTGCGATACCGTTAGATCCGGAGATGGCCTGTTCGAATCATGATGGTGGTGCTGGTGGTGATAGTCGTGGTGGAAGAAATTTCCGTCACCACTGTGTGGCCGCCAAGGGGAGGAGAAACTGTTGCCAACGACCACGGATCAATTCCAAGCCTCTCGACTGTGTCTGATGGAGCTTTCGGCACCTTGTCGGTGCAGGCACTGTGCGTAGAGCTTGGGATACAGCCGACAGATATAACTGAAGTACTGCGCGGCGTCACATTGAATTGAAACGACTGAGGATGAAACGCGTCAATTCCAGCCAGGCAGGATTCATTTCTTAATCGACCATGGTCCATGCTCCACGCATTTCCTGGGTCTACACCTTCATCAAGTATCTATGTCCGTAGAGAGGGAGAGAGGGGAGGGGGAGGGAGAGAGGGGAGGGGGAGGGAGAGAGGGGAGGGGGAGGGAGAGAGGGGAGGGGGAGAGAGGGAGGGGGAGGAGGGAGGGCGGGAGGGGAGGAGGGAGGGCGGGAGGGAAGGGGGGAGGGCGGGAGGGAAGGAAGGAGGGAGGGAGGGAGGGAGGGAGAGAACACACATTTCTACACTGTGACCTCTGGTTGCAGGAAAGACGACTATCACACACTCACGACTACACAACACAATCACTTCAGAGACCAGACATTGTAGATCGATCTCAAAGACTGAACAGACAGAATATTTAGAGTACCATATAAAAAGTAATTCTACCAACGCCAAGTACAGGCGACTAATGACTCCGCAGACAATGTTAGTGGTGGTGGCAGAGACAGCAGTGACACAGGCGAAGACGGACCAACATAAATAAGGACTAACTTTCAAGTATTAACATAGGCTAGAATTACTACTTACTAACACAGGTGGATCCAACACCCTCGGTACGGAATATTGACAACTTCAATACAAAGAACACAACCTACATAATCATGATAAAGATCTGAAGAATATAGAATAGTAAAATTACAAACAGAATCATAATTAAATGTTACTGATGTACTAGTAGTAGTAGTTGTTGTAGTACATCTGTCTGATCGTGTGTACCCAGAGACGAGAAACTCAATGTGTTTCTGAGGTACCACTCTTTGACAGCATAGCTGATGGCAGTATATAAATCTAAACCCTTTCCTATCTTACTGAAAAGTTGTTGAATTTTATGCATTTTCGTTTCCTAATTAGTATTAATTTTCCGAGTGCATAAAGCTTCATTTTACGTACAGGTACTACTTGCGTAAACACGACCATGCTGATCAAGTATACTTGCTGATGTGATCATCCTGATGCCCCTTCAATTGCCAAGATGACCTCTGGTTAACAGCATAATTGTTTTGTTACTGCATCAATGTAAAGCTTAAGTGTTCAAGAAACTTATTATTTAGTTGCCCAAACAACCAATTTCAGCAACAGTTGCTCTTCATATAATTGATAGTTTGGAAACGGTTCTGGAGCAACTACTAACCAGGAAAAAGAAAATACTGATTTCACAAAAGCGAGCAATGACAACACCCAGACTCACCTTGCAGAAACCTCTCCAATGGGTTAGGCATTTTAATCGCTCTTTCACAATACTTATATTCGATAGGAAAATTCATTATAAATATCCGCGCTTAACACAAAATTTCTGACAGATACCAACGCAAATTTTAACTGTAGCTTCATATTATTTCTTATGAATAAACTCTTTATTTCATACACAATTTTTTGTAGAAAACACATGCAAGCTTAAGCGACGTGAGTAGTATTAATGAAAAATAAGTTTCATAGCGTTTTGCAGATTACAGTGCAGTTGAATACAACGCTACGGTAGTGGTGGAGAATGAAAATATAATCAATGTAGGTATGTTGATACTAAATTTATATATTAAATTTGTTCGAGTATATACATTCGACAAACCTCTCTAGGACCAGAAAATGGGACAAGCAATTCTGAACACCTAATTTTCCTGAGCATTGCAGTCTACATTAATTAGGAGCAGGAGGCTATTGCCTCAAAATACAGTTGTTGTTGCTGTGGTCTTCAGTCCTGAGACTGGTTTGATGCAGCTCTCCATGCTAATCTATCCTGTGCAAGCTTCATCTCCCAGTACCTACTGCAACCTACATCCTTCTGAATCTGCTTAGTGTATTCATCTCTTGGTCTCCCTCTACGATTTTTACCCTCCACGCTGCCCTCCAATGATAAGTTTGTGATCCCTTGATGCCTCAGGACATGTCCTATCAACCGATCCCTTCTTCTAGTCAAGTTGTGCCACAAACTTCTCTTCTCCCCATCCTATTCAATGCCTTCTCATTAGTTACGTGATCTACCCACCTAATCTTCAACATTCTTCTGTAGCACCACATTTCGAAAGCTTCTATTCTCTTCTTGTCCAAACTATTTATTGTCCATGTTTCACTTCCATACATGGCTATACTCCATACAAATACTTTCAGAAACGACTTCCTGACACATCAATACTCGATGTTAACAAATTTCTCTTCTTCAGAAACGCTTTCCTTGCCATTGCCAGTCTACATTTTATATCCTCTCTTCTTCGACCATCATCAGTTATTTTGCTCCCCAAATAGCAAAACTCCTTTACTACTTTAAGTGTCTCATTTCCTAATCTAATTCCTCAGCATCACCCGGCTTAATTCGACTACATTCCATTATCCTCGTTTTACTTTTGTTGATGTTCATCTTATATCCTCCTTTCAAGACATTGTCCATTATGTTCAACTGTTCTTCCAAGACCTTTGCTGTCTCTGACAGAATTACAATGTCATCGGCAAACCTCAAAGTTTTTATTTCTTCTCCATGGATTTTAATACCTACTCCAAATTTTTCTTATGTTTCCTTTACTGCTTGCTCAATATACAGATTGAATAACATCGGGGATAGGCTACAACCCTGTCTCACTCCCTTCCCAACCACTGCTTCCCTTTCATGCCCCTCAACTCTCGTAACTGCCATCTGCTTTCTGTACAAATTGTAAATAGCCTTTCGTTCCCTGTATTTTACCCCTGCCACCTTTAGAATTTGAAAGAGAGTATTCCAGTCAACATTGTCAAAAGCTGTCTCTAAGTCTACAAATGTTAGAAACGTAGGTTTGCCTTTCCTTAATCTTTCTTCTAAGATAAGTCGTAAGGTCAGTATTGCCTCACGTGTTCCAACATTTCTACGGAATCCAAACTGATCTCCCCCGAGGTCGGCTTCTACCAGTTTTTCCATTCGTCTGTAAATAATTCTCGTTAGTATTTTGCAGCTGTGGCTTATTAAACTGATAGTTCGGTAATTTTCGCATCTGTCAACACCTGCTTTCTTTGGGATTGGAATTATTATATTCTTCTTGAAGTCTGAGGGTATTTCGCCTGTCTCGTACATCTTGCTTACCAGATGGTAGAGTTTTGTCAGGACTGGCTCTCCCAATGCCGTCAGTAGTTCTAATGGAATGTTGTCTACTCCCAGGGCCTTGTTTCGACTCAGGTCTTTCAGTGCTCTGTCAAACTCTTCACGCAGTATCATATTTCCCATTTCATCTTCATCTACCTCCTCTTCCATTTCCATAATATTGTCCTCAAGTACATCGCCCTTGTGTAGACCCTCTATATACTCCTTCCACCTTTCTGCTTTCCCCTCTTTGCTTAGAACTGGGTTTCCATCTGAGCTCTTGATATTCAAACAAGTGGCTCTCTTTTCTCAAAAAGGTCTGTTTAATTTTCCTGTAGGCTGTATCTATCTTACCCCTAGTGAGATAAGCCTCTACATCCTTACATTTGTCCTCTAGCCATCCCTGCTTAGCCATTTTGCACCTTCCTGTCGATCTCATTTTTGAGACGTTTGTATTCCTTTTTGCCTGCTTCATTTACTGCATTTTTATATTTTCTCCTTTCATCAATTAAATTCAATATTTCTTCTGTTACCCAAGGATTTCTACTAGCCCTCGTCTTTTTACCTACTTGATCCTCTGCTGCCTTCACTACTTCATCCCTCAGAGCTACCCATTCGTCTTCTACTGTATTTCTTTCCCCCATTCCTGTCAATTGTTCCCTTATGCTGTCCCTGAAATTCTGTACAACCTCTGGTTTAGTCAGTTTATCCAGGTCCCATCTCCTTAAATTCCCACCTTTTTGCAATTTCTTCAGTTTTAATCTACAGTTCATAACCAATAGATTGTGGTCAGAATCCACATCTGCCCCTGGAAATGTCCTACAATTTAAAACCTGGTTTCTAAATCTCTGTCTTACCATTATATAATCTATCTGATACCTTTTAGTATCTCCAGGATTCTTCCATGTATACAACCTTCTTTTATGAGTCTTGAACCAACTGTTAGCTATGATTAAGTTATGCTCTGTGCAGAATTCTACCAGACGGCTTCCTCTTTCATTTCTTAGCCCCAATCCATATTCACCTACTATGTTTCCTTCTCTCCCTTTTCCTACTGTCGAATTCCAGTCACCCATGACTATTAAATTTTCGTCTCCCTTCACTACCTGAATAATTTCTTTTATCTCATCATACATTTCTTCAATTTCTTCGTCATCTGCTGAGCTAGTTGGCATATAAACTTGTACTACTGTAGTAGGCATGGGCTTCGTGTCTATCTTGGCCACTATAATACGTTCACTATGCTGTTTGTAGTAGCTTACCCGCACTCCTATTTTTTTATTCATTATTAAGCCTACTCCTGCATTACCCCTATTTGATTTTGTATTTATAACCCTGTATTCACCTGACCAGAAGTCTTGTTCCTCCCGCCACCGAACTTGACCAATTCCCACTATATCTAACTTTAACCTATCCATTTCCCTTTTTAAATTTTCTAACCTACCTGCCCGATTAAGGGATCTGACATTCCACGCTCCGATCCGTAGAATGCCAGTTTCCTTTCTCCTGATAACGACGTCCTCTTGAGTAGTCCCCGCCTGAAGATCCGAATGGGGGACTATTTTACCTCCGGAATATTTTACCCAAGAGGACGCCATCATCATTTAACCATACAGTAAAGCTGCATGCCCTCGGGAAAAATTACGGCTGTAGTTTCCCTTTGCTTTCAGCCGTTCGCAGTACCGCAACAGCAAGGCCGTTTTGGTCAGAGTTACAAGGCCAGTGTGGCAGCACCGCACTAGGGAATTACCGTCCCCTGCGCAGGCTGCCATTAACGCGTAACATAAATGGCAAAGTTTGGAGTGGTGCTTTGGCTGGGAAGCATCGACTGCTGGTGAATGGCGTTGCACTGTGTTCATGGATGAACAGTGGTTCTGCAATACCCAAGAAGGCTATTGTCAGCGAGTATGGCTGCGACCTGGGGAGAGGTCCCATTCTTCCAATGTTATGGAGAGAGACAACTGTGTTACTCCTGGCGTCATGGTATGGTGAGCCATAGGGTTTGACTTCACGTCAAGACTGGTAGTGATTGAGGGGACCATGATGGCACAACGGTACGTCACGAAAATCCGGTTTCCTCATTTGCTACCTCTCATGTGACATTATCATGGTGCCATTTCTCAAAAGGACAATGCTCGTCCACACATGGCACACGTCTCTATGAACTGGTTGGTTCAAATGGCTCTGAGCACTATGGGACTTAACATCTATGGTCATCAGTCCCCTAGAACTGAGAACCACTTAAACCTAACTAACCTAAGAACATCACACAGCACCCAGTCATCACGAGGCAGAGAAAATCCCTGACCTCGCCGGGAATCGAACCCGGGAACCCAGGCGCGGGAAGCGAGAACGCTACCGCACGACCACGAGCTGCGGACGATATGAACTGGTTGCTTGATAGTGAGGCACTCTCGTGTAAGATATCCAGATCTCTCCCCAACAGAATATGTTATCGGACCAACTCGGACGCAAATTCCATCCTAGCGCCAGTATCCTGGATGTCACGGGCCAGTTACATCAACACGTGGGCCGGCGTATCTCAGGAGAGGAAACAACAGCTTTATGACAACCTTCCTAGCCTAATCAGTGCATGCAGCCAAGTCAGAGGTGATGCTACGTCATACTGATAATTGGGTACATATTGCCATGTTATTTGTAAATTTTCCGTTGATTATGTAAGCACTGCAGTATCATAGCCAAGCCTCTCACAATAACATCACATACCCTCCCACTCCACCAGTAAACATTCATTTCGGTTCCTCCCTCTTTCTGTGTCCTTTACTTTTTTTGTCACGCAGTGTATCTATTGAATCAGTACTACTTCAAATCTCTTGAGTAAGGACAGTAAGGTATGAGCGCCGAACAGTATGAATAGGAAAAGTTTTGCCGGAAAAGGAAGGTGAATCTCGAGGAAAAACTTCGCTTTGTCATGTAGGACTAAAATTTCGTCAAGAAACACAACCCGTACTCACGAAATTAGGCTTAAGTTTTCTGCATCCGACTGGACGACAGTATTAACATTTAATCACAACCAAAAAGCATAAATATAATTCTGTTCTTGGCATGGGGATGCATAGGCCTAAGTGTATTAGAAACAGAAATCTGCTTTCACTGAAGAAATGTAAGTCAACAACTTACCGAAAGGAAACTAAAATTAGATATAGGAAAATAATTTTTCACAATCTACTGGCATGAATGCAGCATTGGTTTTTCTTGGGGTCCGCCTCCGTAGCCGAGTGGTCAGCGCGACTGAGGAACGGGGTCCACTCAGACTCGTGATGCCAATTGAGGAGCTACTTGAATGAGAAGTAGCTGCTCCAAGGTCTGCCATGTCGACAACGGCTCTGAGAGCTATATTCTGACCCAGTGCGCGATTTGTGATTTTACCAGTGGGGGGGGGGGGGGGGGGGATGTCTTAGAGGGTTAGTACAATTATATATGTTACTAGCTTTGACCGTGGCGTTACCCATGGCTAAACAGTTATTTATAAATACATGTTATTGCCGAAGCTCACTATTCACGCGTATGCTCTATCAGAAAAACCATCCCTTGTTATATCTTTAAAAGTACATTATAGGTGAAGCTTATTTACAAAATCATCTTCATATAGGTATACGACGGGAATTTAAAAAGTAAAGGCACATTTGTGAAAAGCTGTACTTATTCTGATGATAGAAAACTGAAACATGCGTTATTTTTCTACGTAACCTCCCTGGACTTCAATGCAGTTTTCCCGACGTTTTATGAGTTTTTTTATTTCATCAGAAAATACGTTCATCGGTTGCATCTGTAACCAATTTTGCACCGCAGCAATGACGTCTTCATCACTTTCAAATCTTCTTCCCTGTAGTGCTTCCGTTAAGGGTCCAAACATGTGAAAATCGCTTGGAGCCAGGTCTGGACTGTATGGTGGATGTTCCAGCACCTCGAATCTCAACTCCTTTATTGCGTCGGCTGTCCGTTTGGCAGAATGTGGGCGGGCGTTATCTTGCTGCAGGATGACACCTCTTCACAGTTTTCCACGACGTTTGGATCTGATTGCAGCTTTTAGTTTCGTACGCAACACATCACATCCACCATACAATACAGACCTGGCTTAGAAAGCCTCGTTTACGCTGGGGCGACGTCTTGCAACATTGTGGCATGCTACGGAAATTTGGCATGCGTCGTCTTGTCAGTTAGTTCTAAATGTTTTGAAATGATTACCTACTACATAACACTTTTTCAAAATTAATAAGCGAACATATTAATAGTAAGACTTTATTAAAAACTTTCAGTGTTCGGCTCCACAAATTTAAATTGTATGTAAAGTTTTACTCCAGTGCATGGGAAATAAACATCCCAGGTTGGGAAGCATAAACTAAAACCAGAGGAGGGGATGGTCTGATGCAGAGGGGGGGGGGGGAGGGGGGAAATCCCCCCATCCCCCCCTGCAAATCGCACACTGTTCTGACCCCACGATCCTCCGTAACGCATTCGCATTACGCCAGATGGCAGAGGATGAAACGGCGGCTGGTCAATATCGCTAGTCTTCTGGGCCCGATAGCGGAGTTTATTTTGGTTTTATAGGTTACTCGGAGTATCTCAGTAGCTCGCAACGGAAGCCATCATATTCCAGGGAACAACAACTTTTAATAGATACATGAAGATTACTGTGGTACGGCATAGCCTACAGATACACAAACTCATCGGGTCACTGGCTGTTTCAAATCTATCATGAGGACGAAGTACTGAATATTATTTACAACTGTCAATTTTAACAAGAGCTGCGAGAAGAGGTTACAACCGTCAGAGACCATATTCAGTTTCATAAATTAAAAACAAGAAAGAATCAAAGGATCGACTGCGAGATTACACAGATGTAATTACTTTATAGAAGTTATGCGTAGATTGGTTGGCTACAGTGTAACGCACCTGTTTCGTTTGCAATGAATGGTTGCGATTACAAAATACTGGGCATATAGTGTCCAGGGCCATTTTAGGTCTTAAACGAAATTGTATATAAAAAGGGGGGAGGGAAAGAGAAGCAGTGCGCGGTAGATACAGAATTTTACAACTGGCCGATGTGTCAAATGCGTAGAATATTTTTCCTGAAAATGACAAGTATCCGATCTTGAAAGTACCACACATTAGATATTTTGTCTCTGTCTACACTTTTTCATCTTTGTTTCACAGATCTGTATTTGGCCTCTAATCACCAATATCGACCAAGATTACTTCTGTCGCCCCGCAACTGTAACGGAAATAAATACCCATTATTATAACTGCCCTTACAAACTTACTATTCGCGTTTTGCAGAGCAGAAAACACTATTTTCAATTGCGCAATTACTAACTGAGACTCAAAATGGACGATGGCCCATCAATGTAATTTATTCAATGTGATGCAGACATGTTTTAGAAATTGTTTGTAGTTTCACTACGAAATTAACATTATCGAATTTGAAATTTTTAATTTAGAAAACTGCACGATAATGTTTTAATTAAGACGACAAAGGTTCCATAAAACGCTCATTGTTAATATCTCTTCCATAGCGCAATGAAAGTGGGCAAACACATTTTGATCATGTCAGCAAATCGGACCTCAGACAACTTACAGAACAAAAGAAGCAAAAGAAAGATACAGGTGTGCGAATAATTCTTTTAGTTTCGAACATCGTTTACGCGCCAGAAATGGATGACTGTTTAATTCCGTGCTTTGACTTTTTTTTATCTTATTCTTTTAATTGGGTACATAAAGTTTCAAACAGACAACGAGAAAGGTATGCGTTCAATGGTCTCTTAGCTGACGAAACACAGACGGACCTCAGGTTATGAATGGGAAAGGAAATTGAATGTGGCTTTTTTTATCTTCAGAGTCACCATCGCGGCATTCGCCTAATGCGATTTGGTAAACAAGAAATACCTAAATTTGGCTGGCTGGATGGGACTTCACACCGCCATCCTCACGGATACTGGACCAGTGAGGTTTCTCTCGGTAAATAAACACGAAAAAGAGTGAAACTTGCTGTTAGTGCAACCGAGATGGGGCAGTGATCGAGTGGGTTCAAGTCACCTTCCATCCGTCCAACCACACCAATTTATATTCAATTCTATCTCGCTCACAAGAGAGTTGCTGACTGCCACTCCTCGAAGCGCTGGAGTACTCACACAACTGTTAATCTCAATTTGTTGAAATAAATAGCTCCAGCTGCTAATTATGATGTAATTTTGATCGCATAACGGGTTTCATTCAGTTTTACGTGGTTTCTAAAATTTATTTCCAGCGATTGCAGAGCTGGTTTCCCAGCCCCGGATAAACTCCTAAGTTTAAATAATTGTCACCGTACTTTTCACAATCACTGTTTTTTTCCAATCTACACATTAAGTCTTTTCTCGGAGCAGAAGCTATTCATCTTCGCCTCGGGCTAGGCATACATATTTCTTCCCGAAATATGGGGCAACAGATGCTACTCTGATTGTCTCAACGTCTACAGTTACGCGACTGAAAGCTGTAACATGAGCTGCCTTCGCATACCATCTTTTATGTTTCGCTCTCCTAGTCATACAAGGTATTTTTTTTAACAACTCCTCCTTATCCTTTACGGAATGTTTTCCGTCATGCCGATGAATATTTTTATAGCTAAACGTTTCATTTTTCGTGTCATCACACCGGACAGTTACGAATAACTAAAGAAACTTATAATTCGCTTCACGAAGAATTTTTATCCTAAATGTGAGGAAAAACGCTGGGTGGCTACTGAAAACTTTAGAAGCATTCATATGAAATGCATGCCATACCGCAAACGTGTGACTGTTATATCGTTGTTGGAAAGAAGATAAACAAGAAAAAGTTAAAAAATGGTTCAAATGGCTCTAAGTACTATGGGACTTAACTGCTGAGGTCATCAGTCCCCTAGAACTTAGAACTACTTAAACCTAACTAACCTAAGAACGTCACACACATCCATGCCCGAGGCAGGATTCGAACCTGCGACCGTAGCGGTCGCGCGGTTCCAGACTGTAGCGCCTAGAACCGCTCGGCCACTCCGGCCGGCCAAGAAAAGTTAGTGTTGCATATTAAATACTCTGTCATTAGAAAGTACATGGATATTCACCGCCCTCCGCCGTATAAATAACATAGCTGGAAGCAATATAGGAATATGAAGTCGTCAACAGTCCTGCATATGCAGTAAAATAGTAAACTACTGTGAGACGAAGAACCGCTCTCTCGAGAACGTTGTTTTCGGAAGCAACAGGTTTATCATTCGTGAAGCTCCGACATGAGAGTGGGCTTTTCAGGAAGATCAGTCGTTTTATCAAGCTTTTAGACTGTTTGATTGTCTGCACTGCAAAGCTAGGAGGAACTGTGTTTACTATCTGCAGGTCATTTCTACTTCATCATTCTTTGCTTGGAGACATGTACACCTATGAGAATTTAGACATGCTACTTTCATGCGGCGAATGTCAAAGAAATACTGTCAAGACTGTACAGCGGTATATGGATGTCTATCGTGATCGTCACGCCAGGCAATTGCCCAAATTATTAGTTCACTAGTGCGACGTCAAAGGACGGGGACGAACAGTGCACTGACGAAGCACATGTATAAGCTGTTCTGAGTAGGACGCTAATCAGTCCGCACGGTGGCACGAGCTGTATTGCCAGGAAAATGTGATCAGCCAGACGAGTGCCAATCCCATCTTGCATCGACATAAATTCCATGAGTATGATGGGCAAACATCTATTAGGCGCACTACGAATGTAGTGGGGTGGACATGTTGGGAATGTGGGTCCCACGGGGAGCGTGCAAGGGATAAGTCCCTGCAGGCGCACTGTCCTCTGTGCCCTCGGTGGCTCAGATGTATACAGCGTCTGCCATGTAAGCAGGAGATCCAGGGTTCGAGTCCCGGTCGGGGCACACATTTTCAACATGTCCCCAATGAAGTACATCAACGCCTGTTTGCAGTTAGGGTGTCCATTTAATTATCATTTCATTTCTAGCAAAGCTGCATGGTCATCAATGGTAACTGTTCTTTCGGGAACAGATGCTACCGACATATATAATTCCATCTTTATCATGTTACTACATCAGGCACTCTGAGGACGTGATTTCGAACATCGTATAGAATCTGGTCTGTTTGCTCTGCAGCGCCTGGGAGACGACACTTTACCAACGGAGCAACGTTTACGAAACACGGAAATACGTAGCATGCACTACCGGGCAATTGAAAATTCACGCTTGCTTCGTTAGGTACACGAACGACCGCCGAGCGTATACGTTCGGTGCGGCATTACATGAAATTCCATTGCGGGACCTTATTTCCTTCCAAGTTTTAAATGGAAATACGAGTATATACGGACATCTTAAGAACATTCTACCTGTTTTTCTTGAAGACGTACCACCGGATAAGCGACAGTCTATGGGTTCCGACAAGACCGTTGTCCAGCTCACTCCTCCAGTATTGTAACGCAAATTCTAAATGGAAAGTTTCCTGACCGTTGCATCGGACGGAATGCTCGAGTACGTACAATGGCCGGCCACGTCTCCTGATCCGACTTCTCTTGATTTCTTTCTATGGGGAGCACTGAAAGCTGCAGTCCATTATTAAGCCCCATCTACGCCAGACATGTGTCGTCGAATCACCACAGCATGCAACGGTGTATCACCCAATGTACTTTCATCTGTTCATCTATCTACCGAACGGCGATTGCAGATGTGCCTTGCAGTCGATGATAAACGACTTGAGCACATACTTATGTAAAATGTACAACTACGTTTATTTCAGAAAAGATTTCATTTTGTGCGTGACATGTCGTCAGTCATTTTGAATAAACTGTTTACATTATTTAAACTGAATTTCGTCTGATTACAATTTCGTGTAGTACTACAGATACATTTGTCCGACAGCAGGTGATTTATTTTAAGAAGCTTTGCGGCGTCTCCAGGCAACACAGGTCAGGATTTTTTTCTTCAAATCTAAGGAAGTTAATACAGTAGTTTCGTTTTTCCCTTAAATAGGGCTGTTTATCATTGCGAAGTATGAATGACCGACGTTTCTGTTTCGGCTTTGACAGGTAAGCAGCAAAGGAGAGGGTTTAAATGAAAAACTGCCTGACGTAACTGTAGTTGTTTCCACAAAAACCTGGAAACGTACACCACTATGAAATAGTTTTCCTGAGCCCATTCTATGCACCAGAAGCTAGCCGTAACTTCCAAGAATGTGAATCGTAGCTGACCCTGTATTTATGTTGCACAGGAAACGAGGCATTATCTTAATGTCACTAAAGTAAGTCTTCCTACATATAACGCCGCAGCCTCGCATGATAGCTCTGCTTGACGGTGTTTACACCGCAGTACCTGATTCTGGCGACAATGTTTTCCAATTTTCGTTCATTTCTCGGATTATTTCGCAAAGAGTTTCAACCACAATATTAACAAGCATTACAACCCTGTACTCGTCTTTTCAAGCGCTTTCGGAAGCCGTTAAACGTGTATAATCGTATTTAATAAATGATACTTGCTTCATATCTTGATCGATACGAGCGTTACGATACTTTATCACATACCGAATCACATGCTACTAAGCGGACTATCATCTGCCGAAAGCATCGTTTCGACACCTAGAACAGTTCACTAAAAGAAACGCGTGTTAGTCTTACGTGACTCACCCTGTGTTAGTCTTACGAGACTCCTCGTGCTTATGTCTCGCGAAAAGATCATGAACATAAACTTAGAGAAATTCGAACCCACGCGGAGGCTTACCAACAATCGTTCCAACGAACCGTACGGGACTGGAACAGGGAAAGGGGAAAGTGACACTGGTATACAAAGTACCCTCCGCCACACACCGTAAGGTGGCTTGCGAAGAACAGACGCTGATGTAGATAGTTCGCTGCGTACTATCACTCTGATTATTTTCTTCTGTTACCATTGAGGGAGTGGTTAATATACTCGTCGTTACTTTATTGTATGATAATATATGATATAATATTCATACACCAAATAAAAGTAGACATTTCAATTATTCCGGCAAGTTACAGCACATTGACGATCGCCATGCGATGCAATCACAATATTTCAAAGTCAAGGGTCAAACATTGTGAAATAGACAGCAGCTCACGTTCAAAATCAATGAGTTCCTATGACCGACCACTCTGCTGTTACTGCTTCTCTGCAGACAATACAATACTCCCCGCCGCCGTTTTACACTGGCGTGTCCGCCTATCCTGACATCTAGTGCTCAATTTCGCATTCCATAGAGATGTCCGACTACTTTGGATTAGCAGTGTGGGAACTACTACAGGTTCTTTTTTTTTTTTTTTTTTACACTAATACTCTGAT
Organism: Schistocerca serialis cubense; assembly: GCF_023864345.2. Taxonomy (NCBI): domain Eukaryota; kingdom Metazoa; phylum Arthropoda; class Insecta; order Orthoptera; family Acrididae; genus Schistocerca; species Schistocerca serialis. The sequence goes on from NC_064643.1 coordinate 360,010,843, forward strand.
TCACGAGAAATATTTGTGTACATAATTTATTATTGTAGTGATGAGTGTGTAATATATGTATTATCTGTTTCATATTTAACTAGCGTTTCAAGTAAAATCTCGTGGCAATAATGAGAGCAACAGAGGAGACGGTATCTGCCCGAAAAAGCAGAAACGCTGCTGCAGCAACTACAAAAGGCAGCAAAGATTTGCCAGAATCTATTCAAATAAATATGTAAATGTTCATTTGTTCGAAATAGTGTATCTCCGAAAGTTCTTGACCGATTTGCTTTTAAAATTTTTGCCGACTTTGCATTCTAATGAAAAAAAAATCGTTTTGGAAAAATCTTTGATGTGCAGCAACATATACGCTGTAGCTTTTTGTATTTCGTTACGCTACACATTTTCTTATTGCGGAAGTATAAATTCGAATTCCACCAAACACAGCACGTCAGTTTCTTTAAAGAAACATCACACAAACGGGAAAGTAAAATTTTAAATAATGACATGAATGTCAGGTCTTCTGGGTTGGAAATTCTTCTAAGTGACCGCCCCTCAAGGTGTTACCCTTTAAATGAGTGTCAGACGCTCTGTGATTTAAGAAATTCAAAGCACATATTCGCATGTAAGAAAATTCATCTTGCGTAAAATGAAATTTACTTTGAAAGTAACACTTTTCAAAACACCATTCGCAATATTTTCCGCGATCTGTTAGAAGTCGTTTCAGCAGTCGTCAGGGACCGCTAGAAAACAGGCACGTGCGGGGTTACAATGAACGTAGGAAGCCCGTATGTTCGCATGTATATAGATTCTTACGTCATAAAAGAATCAAAACATTAGAGGATAGAAGAGCATCAGAATTTCGTAAACCATACTAAAATGCATAATTAGGCTTAAAGTGCACATTCTTATATCCAGATTCACAAACAAGTAGGCCCAAACCTGACATCAAACTTTTCAGTGAGGTTTTCGGGATACAAATTGTCTTTGGAGTACCAACACTGTGATACCTGATGTTCGGTCCTTTATTATGGCATAACGCCATGTGTGCCAGAAGATGAAAACGTGCGCTTGAAATTCAGCAAACAGTTGAAACTAGCCAATAGTGTGGAATGCCACACTTTGTTTCGAATAAATTGACTGGCTTTGCGGAAACGATTAATAAAATCCAAATTTCTTTAGCAAATCGACAAAAATAACTTCATTGTTCCCTAAGGCGATTAATTTTTCACTGCCAAACACGTGGAAACAAAATGAAAAACAAACTAATTTTGTGAATGTATTTTAATTCAGTTGATAGCTCCCAGCTACAGAAATCTGTTTTGTTTTCGTTTGACGTGAGAGTTGTAAACAAGAGGAAACAGCAACATTACTAAACGTAAACATGGGTCACGTAGAGACTACACCCCTTCCACTACACCTGACTGCTCTGCGCATGCGCTAATCTGGCAGCTAGGGCGCGCCAGAAAAATTTTTTCCGGGTAGCATCTGGCTGCTTGGTCTCCACTAGAGCCTCATTCAAGTAGCCAGAAGCGGGACAATGTACTGCTCATACGCGACTCAAATGCGCATGAGCCCGCTAGCAATTGCTCAAAAGAACCTAATGTAAACTGTTGTGACGTCACAGTCATCGGAAGCGGTTTGTTGTTGCATGGTCTTAGTACTAAATCATCTGATACATTTTACTGTTGGTGGACGCTTTGTGCACTGTGCTTGGTTGCTCTAAATAGCGCATTTCTTTTGCAACTTAAGTTTTATTCTTTTTTCTCTCGTTTATGTTTTATTGCTGCAGCATCGGAACACACTTAAATTCTTTATTAAAATATCAGTTCTTACAAGTCAAAATTACAGAAGTTTATTGAAAACTAAAATTATGAAAAATTCTCGGGTTTTTTTCGATTTTCTCCAGGATGAAAAAATTCCCGGGTGTTCCTGGTTCTCCCGCGACACATACCCTGAAGTCGTATTTATGGTTTACTGGTTTATGATTAGAATACTACTAGAATCTGAATTTTCATTAACAAACATGGCCTAAGGTCAGAGAGGGGGGGGAAGAGGAGATGGACAGAACGGTGGCAAAAATGGCCATAGGAAACGGGAAGGAGGAGATGGACAAAGAGAGGAGGGAGGAAGAGATGGGGGGAATGGGGGAGGGGAGAGGGAGAGAGAGGGAGAGAGAGAGAGAGAGAGAGGTGGGGGGAGGGGGAAGATGGACAGAGAAATTGGGAGGGAGCGATGGGCAGAGAGAGGAGAGAAGTAGATTAGGACGAATATCTAGTTCCCATACTTATTAAAAACGTGTGCTTTCTCCTTTCTTTTCCATTTAAGCAGGAAGAGCCACTGCAAAGAGTCACCGGGTGCAGCTAACAATATTATAAATTAAAATTTTATTCGCGATCTTAAGAAAAAAAAACGACTTCCTCTTTTTCCATGTTGAAGACTAGGAAAAAAGAAGTGTTTCATTAGGTATTGATACTTTCACGGTCACAATAAATCTGTCAGAATTACGTGGCATTGAAAAATACACTAACGGCAGCGAGACTCGATCCAGAGACCTCGTGCATCTGAAACTAAGTGCTTACTCGCTGGGCGGTGGATCCCGTGAACACTAGCGGTCCACAAACAGAACAACGTAAGCACGCCTGTAATTTTCAAGCTAGATTTTCTCAAAAACAGTTGAAACTTGCGTCTTCCTGTTTATATAATTATGTTAAAAGTCTTACCTGTATCCTACACACCTTGCCAATATGAATCAAATCGGTGAGGGTAAGTTCGACTGTTCTCTTTGTGGAGCCACCCTTGCGACGGAGGACGGATCGCTAGTTCTGTTAATTTTATTTTTTCTTGGCCTCTGGTTAAAAAGCAACGGCACGACTCCAAGAAAAGAGAGGGGGAGGGGAGGGAGGCGGGGTGGGGAAGAAAGGGGAGGCGCTGAAGAAAGGGGGAACGGGGAACAACAAAGATTCATTCAAGTTTATAACGCGCAAGAAGTTGGGCGTAATGCCCTGAGTTGTACCTTCTTCCGCAAAGAAGATGCACGGCACGGGCAAGTTGGCGGCCGCGATCCTCCAGAGCGGCGGCACCGTTTTTGTGCATACCGGCCGCCAAATCGTCCTAGCGGACCGCCAAGTTGCTGCCCCCGTCCCCGCACCAGAGACGCGCGCTTTCCGGGCCGCCAATCGCGCTCTGCCTCCCACGCTTCTTCTGAGCCAAAGTCTAAACTGACAAGCAGCAACTGCTCGCCGATCAATACCCTGTCCGATCGTGGCCTGCTATCCACTTTTTCATGCCATCTACTAACGTTTGTCGAAAATGAAACACACTGCAAAATAGTCTTAATGAAGCCACCCTCACAAGGTGGAATACATGATTGAACAGACATGCCGTACACTTAGTCTAGCGATAGAGGGCGTATGAAAGATCTAGTATAATTAACAGCAAAAACTGACACTGGTGAAATTGAGGCATTCACTCGAAAAACGATTTAACGTCCATTACGTCGTTTTTTCCGTTTCCTGCAGTAATTGCATCTGTCAGAATCTGGTGAGCAAGATGTATGAGACAGGCGAAATACCCTCAGACTTCAAGAAGAATATAATAATTCCAAACCCAAAGTAAGCAGGTGTTGACAGATGAAAATTACCGAACTATCAGTTTAATAAGTCACAGAAGCAAAATACTAACGCGAATTCTTTACAGACGAATGGAAAAACTGGTAGAAGCCGACCTCGGGGAAGATCAGTTTGGATTCCGTAGAAATGTTGGAACACGTGAGGCAATACTGACCTTACGACTTACCTTAGAAGAAAGATTAAGGAAAGGCAAACCTACGTTTCCAGCATTTGTAGACTTAGAGAAAGCTTTTGACAATGTTGACTGGAATACTCTTTCAAATTCTAAATGGGGAAAGGGTAAAATACAGGGAGCGAAAGGCTATTTACAATTTGTACAGAAACCAGCTGGCAGTTATAAGAGTTGAGGGGCATGAAAGGGAAGCAGTGGTTGGGAAGGGAGTGAGACAGGGTTGTAGCCTCTACCCGATGTTATTCAATCTGTATATTGAGCAAGCAGTAAAGGAAACAAAAGAAAAATTCGGAGTAGGTATTAAAATCCAGGGAGGAGAAATAAGAACTTTGAGGTTTGCCGATGACATTGTAATTCTGTCAGAGACAGCAAAGGACTTGGAAGAGCAGTTGAACGGAATGGACAGTGTCTTGAAAGGATGATATAAGATGAACAACAACAAAAGTAAAACGAGGATAATGGAATGTAGTCGAATTAAGTCGCGTGATGCTGAGGGAATTAGATTAGGAAATGAGACACTTAAAGTAGCAGAGGCAAAGGAGTTTTGCTATTTGCGGAGCAAAATAACTGATGATGGTCGAAGTAGAGAGGATATAAAATGTAGACTGGCAATGGCAAGGAAAGCGTTTCTGAAGAAGAGAAATTTGTTAACATCGAGTATAGATGTGTCAGGAAGTCGTTTCCGAGAGTATTTGTATGGAGTGTAGCCATGTATGGAAGTGAAACATGGACAATAACTAGTTTGGACAAGAAGAGAATAGAAGCTTTCGAAATGTGGTGCTACAGAAGAATGCTGAAGATTAGATGGGTAGATCACATAACTAATGAGGAGGTATTGAATAGGATTGGGGAGAAGAGGAGTTTGTGACACAACTTGACTAGGAGAAGGGACCGGTTGGTACGAGATGTTCTGGGGCATCAAGGGATCACCAATTTAGTATTGGAGGGCAGCGTGGAGGGTAAAAATCGTAGAGGGAGACCAAGAGATGAATACACTAAGCAGATTCAGAAGGGTGTAGGCTGCAGTAAGTACTGGTAGATGAAGAAGCTTGCACAGGATAGAGTAGCATGGAGAGCTGCATCAAACCAGTCTCAGGACTGAAGACCACAACGACAACAAGAATCAGTCTTTGTGCTTACAAATTATTGCTACTCTCCGACAGACGCAACGCCCTCCAGAAACATTTGACGGCCGTGTTATTCTACGTCGTCGTTCCACCGACCGCCGCGGTCAGTAATTAGCCACAAGTTTGAAGATTAGTACTGATTCAGCGCAGAATACTGTTCACTATATACTGCACTTCAATAAGATGTCTGTAAGATGGGTGCGACGTCAGTTGACCGTTGAATGAAAACCCGTCGTGTCGATACCAGTGAAGAACTTTTGCATCGTTTCCATGTCGAAGATGATGCATTTCTGGGAAAAATTACTACAAGCGATGAGACTTGGGTCCACTATCACCAACCAGAAATGAAAAGGTAAAGCAAGGAATGGCGCCACAGCTCATCGCCGAAACCAAGAAAGTTCCGCACTCAACAGTCGCTGGAAAAGTCACCCTCATTCTCTTCTGGGATGCGAATGGAGTAATTTTGGAACATTATATAGATAGGAGAGTAACGGTAACCAGTACTTTTTATTAAGACGTGCTGAAAAATGAACTTCGCCCCGCAATCAGGAGTAAACGACTAGGACTCCTGAAATCAGGAGTACTGCTACAGCATGACAACTCCCGACCGCGTACAGCCCGTAAGACAGTTAACACTAGTCAGGATATTAAATTTGCAAGTCTGTTACAACCTCCTCCTATACCAGACCTCGCTCCTCGTGACTATCTGTTCAGTGCACTCAAAGAAGCGAAGAAGGTACGCATTACAAAAGCGACGAGGAGGTGAAAACCGTGGTGCACAACTGACTACACACACGACCAAAAGAATTCTTTCATCTGTAATATCTATGCACTTCTGAAGCGGTAGAATACGCGCATTCAATGTCACGGAGACTACGTTGAAAAATGATACGTAAGTTTTTGTTCACTGTCACAATTTAAAATATTATAGTACTTTTAAGATTTTCATTTGAATCACCCTCTTATTACTCGATGCAGTATGCAGTTATAAGCGAGCAAAAACATGTGGTAAGTAACTACAGTAATTAGTACACTGATGCAAGAAACGGACGGGCAGATAAGGTAAGCTGCCGGCGATCTGTTAACTTCGATGTCAGGCTGAATAAACCTTATCATGCATTTCACCTGTGTGCATAAACCAACTGACACACTTATTCTGAGCTTCAAAAGAGCGTTGGCTAAATGAACGGTAATGGAACAGTGCCATAGCATTCCTCATGCAGGAAACCTTTGCTGCTAAACCGATGGCCGCTTTTGCCTGGATTCCCAGAAGAATGACACTTCCTTCCTCTAGTTCAGTAAGGAGAGAGACGAATCCTGGATGTTATGACCGTATTTGCGCCAGATGCCATGAAGGGCTCTTTCGTAAACGTGCTAATAACTTCGATGTTGAGTGAGCTAATCATAAAAGCATACGAACGCAACCTGGAGAAATTTTAAGCATTCCCTCATGATTGTTCTATTAAGCAGTTGCTTCATCGATACTGTGAACATTAAAAGAAATATAGACACTGTGGAAATGTCATTGCTGCGTCACATAGGGCTGGAATTAGCTATAATGTAACAAAGAAACAACAAGAGCATTATTTTATCTGTTAAACAGATGCCAGAATAAACGAACAGACTGGTTCGAATGGCAGGTTGTTGTTGTTAAAGTCTTCAGTCAGAAGACTGGCTTGTAGCTCTCCACCCTAGGCTATTCCGTGCAAGCCTCTACATCTCCGAATGACTACTGCAACCTTAATTCATTTGAATCTACTTACTGTATTTACTCCTTGGTTCTTCTTCTACAATTATTACCTTCACACTTTCCCGCATAAACGAACTGGCAATATTTTGATACCACAGGGTGTGTCTCACCGACCGATCCCTTCTGTTAGTCAAGCTGTGCCATAAATTTCATTTTTCCCCATTTCAGTTCAGTATCTCATCATTAGTTATTATTTCTAGCTGAACCACATATGGAAAGCGTCTATTCTCTTGTTTCCTGGACTATCTATTGACTACGTTTCACTTCATAGAAGGCCATACTCCATACAAATGCCTTCACAATAGACTTCCAAACAAATCTGTATTACATGTTCACAAATTTTCCTTTTCCGTTATGCTTTTCTTGCTACAGCCACTCTATTTTACATCCTCTCTACTTCTACCATCATCAGTTATTCTGGTTTTTAACAAAATTCATCTTCTACTTTTCATGTCTCATTTCCTAACCTAATACCTTCGACATGCCTGACGTGGCAATATTCAATTATCCATACTTTGTGTTTGTTGATATTCATGTTATTGCCTCTTTTCAAGACACTAAACATTCCCTTCCACTACTCTTCCAACTCTGAGAGCGGCGGCGTTCGCATAGTGTTGTCAGTGGTAACAGACAAGCAACATTGCGTGAAATAACCGCAGAAATCAATGTGCAACGTACAGCGAACGTATACGTTGGACATCACATCCTGCGACCATTTCGGTTAGACTCTATAAAGGACTGCAAAAACCGTGGCCTGGTCAGATGAGTCCCCATTTTGGTCAGTAACAGCTGATGGTAGCCTTCGAGTATAGTGCAGACCCCATAATGTCACGAGCCCAAGTTGTCAACAGGGCACTGCAAGCTGGTGATGGCTCCAAATGGTGTGAGCTGTGTTTACATGGAATGGACTAGGTTCTCTGGTCCAACTGAACCAATCATTGACTAGAAATGGTTATGTTCGGTCATTCATGGAGTTCGTGCTCCCTGACAACAATGGAACTTTCATGGATGGCACTAAATAAGGTCACCGAGCCACAACTGTTCGTGATTGGTTTGAAGAACATTCTGGAAATTTGAGTGAATGATTTAGCCACCCAGATCACCTGACATGAATCCCATAGAACATTTATGGAACTGTTTGTGCACAAGCACCGGCAATGCTTTTGCAATTATGGATGGCTGTAGATGCAGCAAGGCTCAATATTTCATCAAGGGACTTCAAATGACTTGTCGAGTCCATACCACGTCGAGTTTCTGCACTACATCGGGCAAAATGAGGTCCGACACAATATTAAGCGGTATCCCATGACTTCCGTCACCACAATGTATTAATGTCTATGCAAAAATCAGTATTTCAGTTTTAAAAATATCTGTTAGGCAAATGGAAGATAAAAATGTAATGACGAAACAAGTTTTACTTTTATTTCATTCAAATACTTTTGACAATCAGGCCTGGAATGAAAGTGAAAGCTTAATATAATCTTACTGGCTAACTGATTAGTTCCTACAATGGATACCAGTGAAACTATTTATGTCTTCATAACTAAGTTGTGTCAAACACAGTGGCATCTCTTACAAAATTTTACCAATGTGCTACAATGTGGTGGCCTAGACTTCTGACTTACAAGGGTAGTAATGGTAACTAAATTGGACATATTAAGTTTACATATAAAAATTAAGTTGCTTAAACATAGTCAAATTTTATAATTAATCATTTAACAAAGCGAGCAATAAAATAAAGTGACAAAAATATGGTAGCAGCAGGAACTGAACCTGAACCAACAAACTGTCGGTCAGTGCGCTTGATCACTCTCTCACAATGCCATCACCAGAACTACTACTCAAAAATCTCTCATACCCTAAGCTTGCACAATATCTTACACCCACTTTCTTAGAAAAATATTGACCACGTGCTGTGAGCAAAGTAGGACTCAGTGCCAGAAAGGATGGTGCCCCATCAGAGCACGCAGATAAAAACAGGCAGCTGCCTCCCTTCTCTGAGTTGATCATAGTGTGGCTGACCATCACTTTAGCACTCGATACGTGTTTCTGTTTATCATGGAGAGAGCATTACAAAACATGTTTTTGTCCATTTTATTTGCGTACCGGCAAGCATCCGAAGAGAAACGGTGTAATTTTAGTGCAATTTCCATTCTGCATTCGAAGAGAAATTGTGTAATTTTAGTACGATTTTTCCAGTGTACTGCAGCACATTAGCACTTGATAACTGACCGTCAAGGCTTAAACATCACTTCCAATACTGAGCAAAGCCAGAATTTTCCACTAAAATGCTCGTGATGGTCCCTCAACTTTGCTACGATTTCACGAGTCAACTACCTATCAGAGGCTGTGGATCATAGGACATCTAGTACATAATGAATGAAATTAGACCAGTACAGTTTCCCAAAGCTTTATGAATTCAAGAATCTCTGTGAGATGACAGGAAGTAAAAACTTATAGGTTCTCGTTTGGATGAAATGAGATCTGCAAGAAATTGGCATTCTGCGAAAAAGAAATCACTTCAAAATCCTAAGTTTCATTAACTTGTCTTTTATGCCTTAGCAATGCTGCAGAAGGAAATGCAAAACATTTCACTGGGCATTTGGTACTTGGGAGTGCAGGATTTGAGAGGTAAATGCTACCTTAATTTGTATCAGCTGTCTAGTGAAACATTCAGCCATGTAAGCCCATGCAAAATAATTACACATATGTCTTTAACAAGAGGGCTCACATTACAGTGTTACAACAAAGACAGTTACTGTTTTAACTGTTGCAGTGCAAGTGCAGCCCTGGTCAACTGTCATCGATGTCGATGCATTCCCTTTCAAACACTGTGTAACGTGTCAGCTGTTTACATTGTGCTGCCTAACTGTATGCAGCAAAGAAAAGCAGTTATGTTTGTCACAGACCATCGCAAATGCAACTCTTCTAACAGATACTTATTCTCGATGTCCTCTTGGGAAGGGACTTCCAACAATTCCCTTCTTACACAGCAGTATTAGTGAGAATAAACTGCTCAAGTCATCAAACAATCTGTCATTTCAGGTGCAATGAGGTTCTCTTTGATTCCATAGTCCACTACCCAAAAAGAAATTTCTCTGCACAGCCCAAACAATACCCCATCCCAAAAGTTATAATTTCATCATGCCGATCAGCACTATCACTCCAAGAGTTTTAGTTCCTCTTACATATTGTACTACCCAAGAACATCAGGAGTGTTAATATGTGTTCACACCTCTCTGCCATGCTCTAATGGGAATCCATGGGAACTGAGGGGTTAAACACCAATAATGTGCTTGCAATTAAATGGCACAGCAAATTTTGGTATTCTGGTTAAAAAACTAATAGTGAATATCCCTAGATCAATTGTAATGGAATTTCTACAGTGATGAAGGCTGGCAGTGGCACTTCATTACATGGAAACTGGTCATTCATATCCAAGTGTGAGCTACTGATCTCATTTCTGAAACATTTTATGGGAACTAGTCATTCAAATTGAAATGTGAGCTACTAATTTCATGTCTGAAACAAAACATTTTACTCGCTGTTCCCGAAACTGCAAAAAATCTGTGGCTGGTTCTGAGTGATTATGATGTTTTGTTTCATTTTATTAAATTTCTCATGTAATGAAACTATTTCAAGACAGTATTTTGAACATAAAAAATTATGGAATAACATATTAGCTTATATGCAACTTAAAAGTGTTCTGAAATTGTAATGGGTCTGACATTTCATAGACAACTGACTTCATGCAAATCATTAATAGAATCTGCTGTTACTGGCACATACTCTCATTTAACAGATTTTAAATAAAAATTCAATTTATCAACCTTTCTTCCATCTGTCTGACTTCAGATGCTATTCAAGCATCTACATTCCTGCCTGAAATCTTCAGACGTGGACTTAAAGAACGTGCATGCACTTTTTACTATCAATAAATATCAAGGTCAAAGACAACTACGAAAATACAATTACATACATGAACATTTCAAAAAACAGACTGATCACACTTGTCTACTGTCATTAAATGGTGCACGATATCTCCACCACAGTTGGAAGGTGATGGGCACAATTCTGTTTTGACAAAACAGTAGGACTAACTGGGGTTTGAACCAGAGACATTTGGCTCTGTAGTCTGGACTTCTATCACGAAGTCTCCACGCCACACAAAAGTCAAAAATCTTCTAGTTACCTCCCCAGAAAATAAAGATGAATACAAGGGGGAAGGTTCATAGGGAAGGGCAGGTCATTCAGACCTCATGAAGATAGGGTGTTCTGGAACTAGATTTAGTTTTTTTAACTTAAAATATGTTACCAGTAGTACTACATATGGTATGAAATGTACTTTTCCCAATGTTGATGAACTGCTGAAACAGTAGTTTGAAATTCAGATGTATGACAGAGGACTAACTGCTTAACAACTCTGCAGAAACCAAACAAATTACACAGTTTTTTAGGCAATGAACTGTTTTTAAGGGAACCAGGGCTCAAATTCCCATCCCATAAATTACCAGAATCTAGGGCTTCACTATATAATTTCCTTTGAATGCCATCACAGTTCCTTTGAATAGAGCAGAGAGAATTTTTTTCTCCATCCTTGACCAAACTGTGTTAGTGCTCTACCTCTAAGGAACTGAGTGTTGATGGTAAAGTAAACTGTAACCTTCCTTCCTTACCTCTGAATGTTTCAGACTCTTCTTCCTCAGAAAAGGCCCAAGACTTTGGGCATAAAAACCTCTGCTTAATCTTTTAAATATTGTACTGAAAAGAATATGTTGTCGTATCTATACTTTCCACATCATGTCACTCCTGCCACAGTTTATGCATTTACTAAATTCAGACTAATGTGTACATGTTATACTGGTATGAAGTACACTTCACTGTGCTCCATACCGTGGCTTGTGGAGCATAGAAGCACGCATGACAGGCCCATACGTCCCAAAGAAAAAGAAGGGTTACAAACTAATTTCTTTTATAAGTTGCTGCTTACAAGCAAATTTTGTGTAATAGCCCTGCGACGCATATCATAAATTTGTTGACTGAGACTAAACAGATCAAACTGAAGTACAGTTTTTAACTTCAGTCTCACTTTAAATAGGTAAGTGCATACAGAATGAGCAGTTGGTCACTTGGAAAATCCAGAAGTCAATTGATCATTGTGGTGTTAAGGAAAGATTTAAATTTTCACTTGAGTGACATAGGAGAGTAATGAAACCCTACATTTGAATGGATCAGAAGATTTCCAAAATGGCACTGTTATGATCTTCAGAGTGGAGATTGTTCCGATGCAGCTCTCCATGTTCATTTGCTCTGTACAAGGCCTCTTCATCTCTGATTAACTACTGCAGCAGACATCAATTTGAACCTGTTTACTGTATGGACATCTTCATCTACATCTACCATATCCCCCCCCCCCCCCCCACCTCCACCCAAACACACACACATTTCTGTCAGTTACCAAACTGACAATTCCTTGATCCCATTTAAGATGCATCATGTTACTTCCACTATAATTCCAGTGCATAAAATCATCAGCCATCTTGCACAGTGAAAGAAGACAGCAAGTAATAAGCAGGGGTAATAGAAATTGACAAATACAGGTTGTACAATTTTCAATGGAAGTTATTACAGGCATGCAAGAAGCTGTTTTTGTGATTTGACAAGTTATCATAATAACTAACTGTGACCCAAAATCAAATTTAATTGATAATTAACCTTCCATCAACCAAATTGTCTAAGGTAATTAAATTCATTGCACCCAAATTATATATTCATTTGAACTACATACTTTTTCTCTCCATGTTAATCCAATTCATGCACAAATAATTCACAGTTCAAAGCTCATTTTTCCAGACAGTTATCATCTAAAGCTAGTACACCCAAAATTACAAATATTACTTTCTTTTTCAAAGGTGTGCACCTTCATTATCCTACCTAGCTTTGTTTATGGGTCACCTAAAGCATTTTGGACATGACACTGTGACAGATATTTCTTGTTCCATTCTGCCCTTTCTCTTCTCTCTCATTACTAATAGATTGCCCATGGTTTAAACGCGCAACAGGAAATATTGATGGAATTTAGTAGAGCACTATAGACAGACAACAAGAATTAGTGTTGTTAATAACTGCAGCCATTTATGATAAAATATAATAAGCCACCATGCTGCCCACATTCTGGTTAATACATTTTCAAATAAAATTAAGTGTGCTTAACTGCAAATAAATCTGAAAATGTCTCATGGAGATATTCACAGTACATTAGAACATTCATTCACAATCAATGCAAAAACTGCATTCAGTGAAATTCTAACATTAACTAGAATAAAGATCAGATAATCAAAATAGGTCAAACCACAAAAAATAGCTTTGCCATGAAAAACTTATCCTCAATAGTGCAAAGAGCACCATCATCTAAATTTCAAGCTTGAGTGGTCACAAAATGAAGCAATTGCTACACACTAGGTGTATACCAATCAATCACACTATCTACGATAGTTGCTCACACAAGCAAAGTACAACGATAGCAGTTGCAAAAATGTTGAAGAGAGACAGTTTGTTTTCAAACAACAATGGCCTTCCATTATTACATTTTTGCAGTTTGAAATGATCTCTAATCTGCCACGAAGTAAGCATTATTCGTATTTTCTAATGTATTGTAAACACAACGAAAGCTTATAATCCACCAATGCAGTAAAACAACATCTGGTAGATGATAAGATGCAACAGCCACAGACACCTATCACCTCATGACAAAGTTGGCTACTCATACTAATAAAACAAAAGGGACTCAAAACGAAAAATTGTGTTCCAAAAAAATACAATACAAATATAAAGTAAGGCAGACAGCACTCAGTACCTGTATTTGCTAATATGCAGATATTTTCGCAGCCTTCTGTACCTGACTGCCAAAAGATAATCATTTCCTATCTCTATTTCCGTATAACTGCACACATGCTTTTCAGCCACCCATCATGCCTTACTCAGAAAATTATTAGTTCTTCTTGCCTTCTCTAAGTTGTTCTCCAATATGTGTAGTACACAAGCAGCAAAAATATAGCTCATTTAAAAAAAAAAAAAAAAAAAAAAAAAAATCATCCTGTGAGGATGAATCAAAGAACAATAGTCACCTGTCTCCCTGGTTAAGCACAATCTTTCCCTGTAGTGCAAAAATGTACAAAGTCTATGGACTGTATGGCAGAATCACAAAAGTACTCTGAACGTATCATCAGAAAGCCAAAAAGGGGGACAAACTGTCAGTGCAGACCATTTATCTTAGTTTAATTTATTCTAAACCTATAAGACATTCAAAACATGTCACAAAAATATTAGTGATCTTTTTAAGCAAAAAACAGAAACAGCTAACAATAAACCAGCTTGGCAAAAGTACAGTTATTGTGGTGGCATCTGGTCCTTTGAATGCCAATGTTGGTAATGACTTGTGTGATGAACGGTGAGAACTGAATACGATAAGTAGTGAGACTTGTCGGTGGCGAATTAGAATGCATGTTCACAAATAAAAGTTTTTGACTATTAAGTTAGAATTTAATCGCTTTGTTGCAATTTTTGGCAAAATCGGAAATGAGATAAAAAATTGGTTATTGCAATGATGAACATACATCCTGGGCTACACTACACATCCATCTATTACAGCAATCGTATTTTTGTGCTGAGATATGCTGACTTTGTCAACTCACAAGCAAACTGGAACATTCCAATCTAACCTGTGCTTCGCTACAGGTTAGTCCATCAGCACATCTAGTATTTTCCATTCACTAATAGACACGTAAATCAGGAACCAACCTTAAAAGCCATAATAACCACATCAGTAACTGCAGAGAGAATCTCAGTTTATTTGCACATTAAGTTTCCCAATCATTCTGTACTAATCGGTGGAAACAATCAAGTGTGAAAATTACAGTTTTGTTACCGGCAGGCATGACAAGACATTCAGTGTAACATTACTAACTGCTGTTCTCTGAAATCTACTTGGATATATAGCTCGTAGCCCAATTCATAATAGAAATATATTAGATCTAATGTCGCCAACTGACCTGGCCTCCTTGAGGATGTCCACATCAAAAGTGGCACCAGTGACTATGCGGCAGTAGTGGCAGGATGATTACCAAAGCACAAAGGGTGACTAAAACAAGTAAAAAGATATATATGTATGTTCAGTAAACTAGATAAAAAAGTGGTACTGTCATATCTCACTGAGGAATTTCAAACTTTTAGCAGAGGACTGAAGCATGTAGAAGAACTATGGCTCAAGTTTAAAACAATAGTTGACCATGCAATGGATACATACATACCCAGTAGAACAGTTTATGAGAGAAACCCTCCATGGCATACATTCACTGCAAAGAAGCAGAGACTACTGCATAATAGATGTACAACAAAGCATAGCAGTACAGATAGATATATGCTAAATGAAACACATTTGGGTGTCGAGAGAGCAATGTGAGGAGCCTCCAATGACTACCATAGCAGAATATCGTCAAATGGTCTTTCAGAAAACCCAAAGAAATTCTGGTTGTGTACAAAGGCTGTTTGTGGCACCTAAGTTACTGGCCAGTTACTTGCCAATGAGACAAGAATTGAGGGCATCAACGCAAACACAGAAATGCTCAAATCGATTTTCAAATGTTCCTTTACAACAGAAAGCCCAAGATAATTGTCTCAATTTAATCCTCTTCCTACTGAAAAGATGGATGAAACAAGTGTTAGCTTCAGTGGCATTGAGAAATAGCCGACATGGTTAAAATTAAACAAACCTCCCTATTTCTATACATACACTCCTGGAAATGGAAAAAAGAACACATTGACACCGGTGTGTCAGACCCACCATACTTGCTCCGGACACTGCGAGAGGGCTGTACAAGCAATGATCACACGCACGGCACAGCGGACACACCAGGAACCGCGGTGTTGGCCGTCGAATGGCGCTAGCTGCGCAGCATTTGTGCACCGCCGCCGTCAGTGTCAGCCAGTTTGCCGTGGCATACGGAGCTCCATCGCAGTCTTTAACACTGGTAGCATGCCGCGACAGCGTGGACGTGAACCGTATGTGCAGTTGACGGACTTTGAGCGAGGGCGTATAGTGGGCATACGGGAGGCCGGGTGGATGTACCGCTGAATTGCTCAACACGTGGGGCGTGAGGTCTCCACAGTACATCGATGTTGTCGCCAGTGGTCGGCGGAAGGTGCACGTGCCGGTCGACCTGGGACCGGACCGCAGCGACGCACGGATGCACGCCAAGACCGTAGGATCCTACGCAGTGCCGTAGGGGACCGCACCGCCACTTCCCAGCAAATTAGGGACACTGTTGCTCCTGGGGTATCGGCGAGGACCATTCGCAACCGTCTCCATGAAGCTGGGCTACGGTCCCGCACACCGTTAGGCCGTCTTCCGCTCACTCCCCAACATCGTGCAGCCCGCCTCCAGTGGTGTCGCGACAGGCGTGAATGGAGGGACGAATGGAGACGTGTCGTCTTCAGCGATGAGAGTCGCTTCTGCCTTGGTGCCAATGATGGTCGTATGCATGTTTGGCGCCGTGCAGGTGAGCGCCACAATCAGGACTGCATACGACCGAGGCACACAGGGCCAACACCCGGCATCATGGTGTGGGGAGCGATCTCCTACACTGGCCGTACACCACTGGTGATCGTCGAGGGGACACTGAATAGTGCACGGTACATCCAAACCGTCATCGAACCCATCGTTCTACCATTCCTAGACCGGCAAGGGAACTAGCTGTTCCAACAGGACAATGCACGTCCGCATGTATCCCGTGCCACCCAACGTGCTCTAGAAGGTGTAAGTCAACTACCCTGGCCAGCAAGATCTCCGGATCTGTCCCCCATTGAGCATGTTTGGGACTGGATGAAGCGTCATCTCACGCGGTCTGCACGTCCAGCACGAACGCTGGTCCAACTGAGGCGCCAGGTGGAAATGGCATGGCAAGCCGTTCCACAGGACTACATCCAGCATCTCTACGATCGTCTCCATGAGAGAATAGCAGCCTGCATTGCTGCGAAAGGTGGATATACACTGTACTAGTGCCGACATTGTGCATGCTCTGTTGCCTTTGTCTATGTGCCTGTGGTTCTGTCAGTGTGATCATGTGATGTATCTGACCCCAGGAATGTGTCAATAAAGTTTCCCCTTCCTGGGACAATGAATTCACGGTGTTCTTATTTCAATTTCCAGGAGTGTAATTTGTGGTTGAGTTAGCCCTATTATAGTGGCCAATAGCTGGAAGAAAGCACAGGTCACACCCATTTATAGGAGAGATAGTAGAAGTTATCTACGAAACTACCGCCCAATATCCTTGAAATCAATTTTCTATAGAATCTTAGGATATATTCTGAGCTCAAACATTACGAGATTTCTTGAACAAAATGATCTACTCCATGTTAACCAGTATGGATTCCAAAAACATCGACTATGTGACATACTGCAAGTTTTGCATAAAGGCAGTCAGGTAGATGCAGTATTTCTCGAGTTCTGAAAAGCATTTCACTCAGAACCATATCTATGATTATTATCAAATGCACAATCATACAGCATAAAATATGAAATTTGTGACCGGACTGAGGGTTTATTAGTAGGGAGCACACAATATGGTATCTTGGACGGATAGTCGTTAACAGACGTAGAAGTAACTTGAGGTGTGCCCCAAGGCAGTGTGTTGGGCTCCCGCTGTTCATTTTGTGTATTAATGAGATTGCAGACAATATTAATAGTAACCTCAGACTTTTTGCAATGATCCACTTATCTATAATGAAGTACTCTCTGAAAGAAGCTACACAAATATTCAGTCCAATCTTTATTAGATTTCAAAGTGCTGCAAAGACGGGCAGTTTGGTTTGACTGTTCAGAAATATAAAATTTTACACTCCACAAAATGAAAAAAGTAATATCCTATGACTACAATATCAACGAGTCATTGTTGGAATCAGTCAATTCGCACAAATACCTGGGTGTAACGTTTCAAAGAGATATGAAATGGAAATATCCCACAGGCTCAGTCGTGGCTAAAGCAGGTGGTAGACTTCGGTTTATTGGTGGAATATTGGGGAAAAAGAATCAGGCAACAAACGGGATTGCTTAAAAATCACTTGTGCAGACCATCTAAGAACGTGGCTGAAATATGATATATTCAATGAATACAGAGAAGGGCAGCATAAATTGTCATAGGTTTGTTTGACCCATAAGTGTGTGTCACAGAAATGTTGAAGAAACTGAACTGGCAGACTCTTGAAGATAGATTTATACCATCCTGAGAAAGCCTATTGACAAAGTTTCAAGAACCGTTTGTAAATGAGACTAAGAAACATACTAGTCACCTATGTATCATTCCCATAGGGCCAGTAAGGTCAAGATTTGCAAGACTAGATTAATTACAGCTTGCATGAGCATTTAAACAATCATTCTTCCTGTGCCCATACGTGAATGGAACAGGAAAAACCATAATAACTGGTAAAATGGTATGCATTCTGTGCCATGCGCTCCACAGTGGTTTGGACAGAAGAGATGTAAATATCACTGCATTGTCTATGAGCAACATCAATTAACTGTGAACTTCAGCACTCAATACAAGGGTCACCAATGCCATTAAGTGTACTTTAAACCTAGTTCACACAATGACACTAGGTTGCAGGCAACTGCGCTACCGGCCACTGTACATGAGCGCCACATATTTGCGCAACTCTGTGAAACTAAACACTTTTGATGTGTTCCAACTTTGGCAAACATTAGTTGCACGAGTTTTGAGATTATGTGTGTTCACAGAGTGTAGACAAACTAAAATACGAAGTGGGGAACAGACAATAATGTTCGCTTTTTGGATATCTATGCTTTGCATAGGTGTTTGTGGGATTTCAGTGATGCCGATTACAAAAACAAGCAACATATTGCTGTCACAGAGACCATCATGTGCGATCATAACATAGATGGTTTGACAATGTTTGAGCTGCAGGGCAAAATTTATTGAGTTGGGAGCGCACACACAGCTGAATTAAGAATAATACATGCAAGTGTAATTCTAGCTGTGGCAATGCTCTCATCTACAAGACTAAAATCCCATCGTTCGAGTTGGCCAAATCTTTAAGGAATATTGTTTACCGGAGGGAAGGCTATACTAATTCAAGAAGCTGCATTTTTTATTCAATATTAATCTATTTAAAATGTTGCTGCAGTACTCCCCTTTCACATGTTAGAATTTTGAAATATTGCCACTGTACAGATCTATCTTCAAGAGAGTAGTTTGCAAACCATTCTCTTCTTAATGTGGCCTGCTTTGAATAATTATGGTTGCTAATGTTAATAATTATTGGTGTTAATGAAATAGTGTCATCACCAACTAAAACCACATCTTATAGCACGCCGAGTGTTCTCGATTGTAATGTAGGCAATATGATATGTAATTTAGTTCTGGCGACAGGGCTTCATGCATTACAGTACCTTTATTCCCTATCGCACAATTAATTCTATTTAGAAGAAGCATGATTAGTTCTTGTCGACATTCTAAGATAATTAAAAGAACTACTTCGATCTTCCGTTATAAATTATTTCAGCAAGGATGCTGAGCAACCGAGCTGACTTCTTTCCTTCATCCAGTCATGAATCGAAACACGTTTCTTATTTTTTTCTTATGCAGCAATTCCACGCAACAAGCTTTAACTCCATCACAACTTGTGCGATGTGCAGCTGCCAAAACTTTCATTTCAGACATGACTCAGGGACCCACAAAACGACGAAACTGAAGTGTATACTGGTGTTGCCGTGTCTACAGTCATATGAAACCACTTGCTTGCAACTCATTCTACGCAAAGAATGGCGCAACCCAATGTTGTCGTGTAAACTAGGCTTTAAGTAACTGGGCTTGAATGTGATAGTGATTTCCCCCTCTCTGAAGTTTGGCAGCAATTCCACGCAACAAGCTTTAACTCCATCACAACTAGTGCGATGTGCAGCTGCCAAAACTTTCATTTCAGACATGACTCAGGGACCCACAAAACGACGAAACTGAAGTGTATACTGGTGTTGCCATGTCTACAGTCATACGAAACCACTTGCTTGCAACTCATTCTATGCAAAGAATGGCGCAACCCAATGTAGTCGTGTAAACTAGGCTTTAAGTAACTGGGCTTGAATGTGATAGCGATTTCCCCCTCTCTGAAGTTTGGCAGGAGTAAAAATGTAAATATGAAACAATGGTTGTGGTTGTGATAACAGATATCTGCAGTGTGGCACATAAAATCTTGGTAAACTTAGGTTCACTTGTTTATGGCATATTATGATAAAGCACACTTGTATTAAGTATACAAAATGTTGAATTTTGAAGATAATGCAGCAAATGGGACTGATTGGTCATCAATGTTCAACTATAGCTGTAATAGCTGAAAGCACAGCATGTAACTATAATTAAATTTCCTTGCCCAATGTGTACAAAGATGGAAGAAGCCACATACCTGATGACAGTGGGCACATATGTGACTCGATCAGCCTCTCCATTTCTTCACAATGATGACACCCTGGGAAATATATTGAAGCAAAGGTTACTATAATGCTCTTTTTTTTTTAGCAAAATAATTGGAAAATTAATATAGATAATTATTTCAAAACCTTTCATGCACATTGCCTCATAACTATTGTACATGTTTAGGCATGGCCTGTGAGCAGAGGCCTTAATGTATTTGGTACACAAAAAATGCATAGTAGGTTTAAACTTATATAAAAATTTGCCAGAAAACACATGCATCCTTTCAGAACATAGTACCTGAAGTGAGTGGTCTCCTGTGAACTGTTACGTCCACGAGCCATTCACAAAATGTAAAAGGGTTGTGTAATGGCAATGACAGATCTATATCAGTAGCCACATGAAATTAAAGCACTCTTGTACATCCTTTTTCAATAACCACCCCTGCGTGGATACAGAGGAATGTTCGATAAGAGTCATTGGCTCTGACCAGTGTCATGCGAAAACAAATGACCAACACCGTAAATATATTGACTATGTGATACTGGCAATTTTTTCGAACACTCTAAGCTACAGATCACTCTGTAACAACTAAACCATCACTTTCCAACCTACTCTAGACCTCAAACAAAGCTATAGGTCAATTAATGTGTCACCACAATCAAATTTTTGTCTCTATAACATTTGTTGTCTTTGTGAACTAACATCAAAACTGTGAGTATCTGCACCAAAAGATGGCATGATGGTAGCCATTAACATTGTGTCACTGGAGAAGACCAATGACTTGTAATGAATGTTCCTCTCAACCCCTTGCTCCATATTTCAAAATCCAAGAGTTTCTTCTGAATTGATTCAGTCCTCAGGCCATAGATTGGTTTGATGCAGCTTTCTATACTGCTTTAAATAATATGATCCACAATAAACAACAGCATGAACATTTATCAATTGTCTTTTTCTGTTATACACAAACTGTAATTTCAACTTTATACACCTATAGTCTACACAGTAAGATCTATTTTTTAAGCATCAATAACATTATGAATACAGCATGACTGTAGTTCCTATGCTGTATCACATCCCAACTATAATGATCTGGTAGATTTACAACATGCATAACATTTGCTTCTAGATGTTAAGGACGTTAGAATTCATTATCTGGAAAAAAAAAAAGAAATCTGCAATTGTGAATGAAGGAGTAAGTGCTGTATTGAGGAAGCAGGAGATTGTAACTACAAACTACATTCAGACTGTGAGAAAATGAATCCCTTACAAGATACTGTATGGAGAATGGGCATATAAACTGCCCCAACTTGAGTGCAAACTGCCACCAACAATGTTTGGCTAGAAGTAATTTTTTGAACATGCAGTACAAAGGAAAACTGTATGGTCAAAAATGAAGGGTATTATGTAGTAGCTAGTACAGGATGCCAGGGACTATGGGCAGAATACACAACCGTCAAAAAATATTAATTCTATTTCTGGTAAGTTCTTTCATTCACAGTAGTGTCTCATTCTGCTGTTAAAACATTATTTCGTTAATTGGTCACTAAAGACAAGAACTCTGTCTAGCTTGCAAAATGTTGGGCTACTGAACGTTTACTACTTTTTAACAGCAATGGAATCAAGTTGCTAAACGCTGTCATATGTGCTCCTTCATCAGTCTTCATATGAAAGTTTTTTACGGTTTAGGGAGCATTCAATTTTCATTCAAAATCACACTAATTCCAGCACCAAGTAATGACAACATCTTTGTCATTCAAACAGAACAACAAAACCAATTTTTGTGAGCAAACGCTACAGTGTTTGATTGCTGTTGACATATCACACACGTGGCAGTCGTAGCAAAATAAACAGATTATGATTCCAAACATAAGAATTTTCAAGTAATACGTTGACAAAATGAAAAATTCGAAAGAATGTGACGGAAAAGAATAGAAGCCAAATATGTGAAATGAACCACGAATTTCACGTATTTTACTGAAAAACGCATATTTAAACAAAATATAATAGTTCACAGAATATAATGAGTTCTGCCGTTTATTTTCGTAAATCCCAATTTGTTGTTACTGCTAAAGTATTTTTGCGTAGCCAAAAACACTAACCTGTAAAGAGATTATCCAATTACAGGAGACTAACTCATAATAGCCCGAAAAAATAGTGAATTAACTAATGCAACCTCAATATAACTGTTTCTGCAGATAATTATTAGCTAGTCTTTCGGTTTAATGTTCTCTGCACTTCGCGCGTCTATAACGCTTTCTGTCAACGTAACATTACTGTTGCTGTTATCTTACTGTATTTACCCGTGAACTGACAGCAAGTCACTCACCTGTACTGTAAACTAATGGTTGTCATAACAAACTGTTACAAATGAGTTAAAACTTACCTTAACTCTAAACTCATACAAATTTCCAAGCCAGCTATGTCTTATCGGCAAACACAACACCACGAATTATTTAATATACCTTTTAGAAAGTACTACCGTTCTACACTATGCCATTTGTTTCAACCATTTTACACGGACGTGACGTTGTGTACGTTCAAAGACATAGGCGGGAATTATAAGTATCATTCAGCCGGCCCCACGCGCGTCTCCGCATGCGCATAGACCCGTAGCACAGAAGAAAATTTCATTCAAATCTGCGTTTCTGCAAGCAATGAACAGATTCCCACTTCAATAAAACACTGTAATATTGTTTGACATTTGTCTTCTATGTACTTACGAACAATTAATAAGATACTGGAAAAACCTAGGCATACTGCTCACAATACTGTCTTTCTGTAGACGGGTATGAATTAAATCCAAAAAAGATAATGAATAATGCGTCATTTACCACGTTTTATGATCTTCAGACTTCTGAATAATGCAACCAAGGAAAATTTAATATGTCGAATATGTTTCTAAGGGCCACAAAGGCTCTTATCAGTTAAATATTTGTTCGTAAATGCGCACACGGTCGTTTTACAAAATTTTTTACAAGGGTGTCGAATAATACACCACGCATGAAATCTGTAAAAACGCTAAATGTGAAACGCCGTAGTTAAAAATAAAATATTTGAGCGTTCTACTGTATGTAATTTACTGCTTAGAGGATATTCTACTCTCATTTATTCTTTTCGAGGAAATGACTTTCTAGTGAATGTTGGACGAATGGGTGAAGCACAAGAGCCAAAATTCTTCTATGTTCCCGGTAACAAAATGTCTAAGATAAACTTGACGATCAATACAGTTTATTATCACCTTTGTATACAATGATACAGGATTTGTCATAGATAATAGTATATGAAACAATTTTACAATTGTTAGTAAGAAATTATTATGAATTATATGAAACCACAGACGTAACAAGCCAGACTGTAAATTAGCGTAGTAAAAAAAGTGTTTTATGTGCTACAGATATAATTAGTTTTAATGTAAATACACTAGTTCACTACAATGAAGAAAAAATATCTTTCTGCTTTTACTGCTGATGATCCATGTATTATTCAGTACTGGAAAATTGCTACTAATGAGCAATTTTTAATTCTTTTTTAAATATGTGGAATTCTGAAATGATTATTTCCATCAGTAATGCACTTAACAGTATTCGTGGCTAATATGGTGCAGAGTTGATACATGGCTTTTCTTTATATTTGTGTACGAAAACTGTCTTTGTTTCTTGTTTCATGGTTTGGACTTGACTGTTTAACACTGGGAATACCTGGTGTACCTTCAGTAGTATACACTTTCATGAATGTAACTGTTAGGTTATTACTTTTAAAGTCCTTGAAACTATATTTATATGGTTCTCTGTATATGTTCCTTTGATTATTTTTATTGCTCTCATTTCTAGTGCTAATGAGAGTTCAGCTAGGCGGATTCCCCCAAGACTGTGCCATATCTTTATATGCTTTTTATGAGTCCAACTTAGATGCATAACACTGTTTCAGTACTACATGAATTTTTAAGCATTGTTAGAACATGATAATACTGATTTAATCTTTTGTTTAACATTTTGATACATTTTTCTACCTTAAATGTACCTCCAGCCATAATTCTAAACATTCAGTAATGGGTATTTGTAACATCTTACACTACCATAGAAATAATATTAGGCTGATTCCTGCTATGTTCGTAATGCCATATATGACACACTGATATGTCAATGAATA
This sequence comes from Schistocerca serialis cubense, assembly GCF_023864345.2. Classification (NCBI taxonomy): domain Eukaryota; kingdom Metazoa; phylum Arthropoda; class Insecta; order Orthoptera; family Acrididae; genus Schistocerca; species Schistocerca serialis. The sequence continues at coordinate 360,035,136 of NC_064643.1, forward strand.
AACTTTCTATGCTGTATCTCAAACCTTCAATATCCGTTAGCCAAATATTATTTATTTCTTTTTTTGATCCATCTCTGAGCATTTTTATGCATTTGATGCTATCATAGGGAGTTTACATTTGTTGTACAAATATTGACATACTAATAATAATACAAGGCACATAAAATATACACTAGAGAACAATTTCTTAAATGCACAGTACATAGAAAATAATATATAGAAGTATCAAATAAACTATTCACATACTAACGTAAATGCAAAGTATTTTATAGTTAGAAATAATTTAGTATCTCAGTCATCCTTACAGTTTGAAATTCTGAAATATTGTAGAAAACCTAATATTTAAACCATTTTTCAGTTTTTGTTTTAAAGCCATTAAATGAGGCATCATATGCCTGTAAAAGTAAAGTATTAGATAATTTTATGCCAAGGTATTCATAACTAGACTGTGTTTTCTTTAATCTAGCTGTGGGCATACCTATTTGTTTCATTGGATTAGTTATATGTTGGTGTACAGCTTTCCTCAAGATGTTGTTATTTAAGTTTTCTTTATGATGGGACAGCCAATACTTTAAAATCTTTAAAAAGTGGCCTAATAGGAAACAAAGGATTTCGTTGTGAAAAATCTGTGCAGTAAGCAGTCAGTTTTCATCTGACTGGGAATTAATTACATGTCGTGTTCCTCAAGGTTCTGTGTTGGGTCCATTGCTTTTGCTTGTGTCCATTAATGACCACTCATGTGTTACATTGCCAGATGCTAAGTTTGTTTTGTTTGCAGATGATACAAACATTGCAATAAGTAGCAAGTCAAGTACAAATTTAGAAATAGTTGCTAATCAAATTTTCACAGACATTAATAAGTGGTTTAAAGCTAATTCACTGTCATTGAATGTTGAGAAGACACGCTATACACAGTTCAGAACCTGTGAGCGATTTCCTTCCAGCATGAGTATAACATATGGAGACGTGCAGATCGAAGAGGTTGACAGTGTTAAATTTCTGGGATTACAGCTCGATACTAATTCAGTTGGGAAGGGCATACCACAGAATTGCTTAAGTGCCTAAACAAGTCTGTATTTGCATTGAAAATAATGTCAGATGTTGGAAATATAAATATGAAAAAACCTTGCATACTTTGCTTACTTTCATTGTATTACGTCATATTAGATCATACTCTGGGGCAACTCATCGAACCGAGCAAAAGTTTTTAGGGTGCAAAAGCGTGTGATAAGAATCATTTGTGATGTAAATTGAAGAACTTCTTGTAGAAACCTGTATTCTAACCACTGTTTCCCAGTATATTTATTTCTTGATGAAATTTGTTGCAAGTAATATATCTCTATTTCCAACCAACAGCTCAATACATAGTATCAATACTCGAATAAGAACACTCTACATAAAGACCTAAAATCACTTACCTTGGTCCAAAAAGGGGTCCAATATTCAGGAACACACATTTTCAATAAATTAGACCATTAAAAACCTGGTTTAAGATAAAGCATGGTTTAAATAGAGTTCAAAAGACTTTTTGATAGGCAACTCCTTCTACTCCACAGATGAATATCTTAACAGAGACTGTTAAGCCAGCTTAAGTAAAAGTATCAGTTGGATTTCAGTTTATACAAAACTTGGTCACAACAGCCAAGATTAGATATTTTATGTATGATAAATTTTTTAATAGTGCATAACAGTGTTTCATTCTGACAGTGTGTTAATTCTGTAAATATTAGCTGTTCCAGTTTACTGCATTGTTTTAACATATTTCGACTATCTCCTGACAAATGATCAGGGTAATAAGTATTATACTCAAATGTTTTATGTCATACTTTCCTACATGTCGCACCCCCCCCCCCCCCCCTCGAGAATCATCTCATTTTTTGGGTCTATGGAACGAAAACTGAATCTAATCTAATCTCACTCCAGAAATAGTATTAATAGTGTTTTGCTTTTGCCAGATGAATATTCTTTTGGTCCCTGCAGAATTATTTCACAAAAGGCTACCATATTACTGGTGGCAGTGAAAGAAGTTATAGTAGAGTTATGTAACAGAGGTGTTATTACACATATCTGTATTTACTCAGTAAAAAGGTAACATGAGAGAGCTTTCTACATACGTGATCTGTGTGTTTGTAGCAGGTTAATCTGTAATCAGGGTCTACACCAAGTAGCTTAACAGTTGAGCATTCAGTTTCACTGCTTGATAAACGAAACATGATGTTCACTGTCTTTTCATAGTTGATGGATAGCTCATTGGTTTTGAACCATGTATTAGACAGATTAAAATACTCTTCGTTTTGCAGTTTCAATCTGTTTATGTCTTTCCCAGAGCTAATATATGTTGTGTCATCAGCATAAAGTACAGATTGACAGGGCATACTATTGGGAAGATCATTCACAAATAGTATAAAATTAAAGACCCAAGCACAGAGCACTGAGAAATGTCTCGAATTATATCTAAGTATTGGGACGTTTGGTTGTTGTAAAAATCACTGTTTGTTTTCTGCCACTGAGATAGGAGCTTATGAGGGAGAGTCTCTGACTGCATAACTCCAAAGTTTTTTCAGTAGTATTGTATGGTTCACTGAATCAATGCCTTGCTTAAGTCTACTTGAATGGCTTCGGTATATAACGTTGGTTCAAATGAGGTTTTTATAAAAGAAATGATGTCTTCAACTGCTTTCGCTGTTGATAATTTGGACCTAAAATCATAGTGAGATTTAGTCAGAATATTGTTTTCAGATAAATGCCTGCAAATATCATGTTATACATGGTACTCTATTATTTTGGGGAAAATAACTACCAATGAAACTGGAGGATAATTATTTGTGCATAACTTGTTACCCTTTTCATGAGAAAGGTCGACAACTGTTCTTTGTAGACACTCTGGCAAATGGCCACTAACATACATTCAGTTCATTATATACAAAGACGGTTTGATATGAGATCTACTATTTTTTTAAATCACAAAATTTGATAAGCCATAAATATCCTCAGATTTTAAATTGTCTAGTTTTTTATTTATTTAACCAGACCACACACTTACACTTGTGCCCACTTGAAAGATAGCACAGAGTTTGCACAGTTTTGAAGAAACTGATTGCTAGAAATGAGGTCTACATTTTAGTGGCAATGTGGTGGCCAGAAGTTGGGGCAGTAGTGGGATTTTCTGACTTGACAAAAAATTGATTAAATTTGTCTGCTGTGACACTGACGGCACTTGTGGTTTCTTTACAATTTGTGTCTGTAACCAACTCTGCTTTTATAATCCTCCATGCTGCCTTACATTTATTATTTGAGTATTCAATGTAATGTTCATTTGCACTACATTTGGCTATTCTAATTTGTGATCTGTTATGTGCTTTGAAGTTGTTATAGGTGGCTTTGTCCGCATTACCACATTTTACTCTTTTTTAGCAAGTAATTACCAGTAGCCATAGTTTCTATAAGTCAGGCACTAACCATTTGTTTTGTGTCGGGTGCCTGGGACTTCTGAATTTATTACTATACTGTTTTTTGATCTTTTGGCAACAGATATCAAAACTTTTAAATATTATGTTCTTGAATCTGTTGAAGGCTTCCTCTCCATTGTTGGAAGACAGTAAGACAGCTTTCCAATCTACTAGTTTTAGTTCCTCCCTTTAGGTGTTAATATCCGTATCAGTTAATAATGTAACATCCCAGCACTGAATTTGTTCATGGTCTACATTTAACTTCATAGTAATTAATTTCACCCATATACCTTCATGGTCTGATAGGTGATCAACATTAAATAATACTAATTTAAATTCACTTTTATGTACATTTGTTATGAAGTTATCAAGGCAGGTGTTGTAGGACTTTCATTTGTAGAGAAAAGATTGTATGATCTTAACATACTTGTTAAGTCAATATTTTTAGCTGCATTTTTCTAACATCAGTGATTAAGTCTCCAAAAATTAGTATATTGTATATATCAACAGTTACTGATGGTAGAAGCATAACATTTGTTTCAAAAACACTTGTAATACTTAAGTCATTAACATCCAGAACAGTATATTCCAGGTTTAAACCATCACTTGAATGTATGGAGGAATCCCCATGGCCTTCATTGGGTCTTTAGTAACTTTTAATTAGAAGAAAATCTGGTGAAACATACAGTTCTACGCACATCAGATGAATTCACAATTGGGAATAATGACTACTATCAGCTGTAGAATGGAATGACAACAATGAAAATTTGTGCAAGACTGGGACTCGAACACGGATTTCCCAATCATCATCAGCCTTACGATCTGGCTATCTGTGTGTGAGTCATGGCCAGACCCAAACTTCCATATATCGTCATTCCACTCTACAGCTGATGGTAGTCACTATTCCCAATTGAGAATTTATCTGATGTCTTTAGTAATGGCTGTGGTCGCCACAGCGCATCGTCATTAGAATAACTCCGGCACTTCAGTATTGTATGTACAGTTTTATGTCTTCTTTTAGCCGTTGTTCATTTAAGCACAATATCAGTCTTCTTCTATCTTTCAAACCAATACCAAGATAATCAGTCTTATATTTTATGGACCTGATATTTATAAGTGTAAAATAAAACAGAGCAGATATTACAAGGAGAAGGATTTAGTTTGTTATGGAGCAATTTGGAGGAACACGGAACTGTTTGTCTAGCACTAGAACCTAAGATAGTTTGCATTTGGACTTCCTTGGCGCAGCCCATACAAAATCTTTACTTCTCTGTGTCATGTTTTTGGGTCTGCTTGAGACGCAGATGGCAGTGTGCTTTACATCACCTTCCAGAGACTGGTGGGAACACACTGTTTTGAAACACCTGGTGCCACTTCAGCAGGAGATGATTTAGATTTTGTACTTGCCATGGCTACTTTCTTCTTTTCTGCATGTAGTAGTGGTGTCTTCTTGGAGAGCACATCCTGTATTTTCACATCTACACTTTCCGTTGGTTTTGCAGCAACTGTTGAGGCTTCCGTCTCGTTTGATTATAGTTCTACTTATTTGCAAGAATGTAATGATGGGAAGGGGTCAGGTATTTGATAGTACACCAACAGCTTCTTAGCATCTTCAATAAATTTGCACAGAGTTTAACTTTCCCTAACTTTGCCATGTAAAATCCGTGTCTTGAAAAATTTTTTTGTTGAAGAAACCTGTTTACGTCAATTACGTTGATGTGCTTTGTCACTGCAGCTCTTTTCATTAAATATTTGTTCATCTCAAAAATCTTGAGGTTTTCTCCATGGTTATCAGATCTATAAGGTATTGTGCAGAGTATTAATTCAGTCTGCACAGTTTTGAAATAGCTTCATTCAGTGGGCCCACACTCAGTCATACGCCACTCCTTAAATCGCATAGGAATATAGTTTACTGAGCAGTAAATTATGTTCACTGACATCAGACGCCTTAGTTAGAAGCAAAAACAAACAATAGTTTAATGAGTTATTATATATGAAATGATATTAATATAATAGAGGGAAACACTCCACGTGGGAAAAATTTATCAAAAAACAAAGATGATGTGACTTACCAAACGAAAGCGCTGGCAGGTCGAAAGACACACAAACAAACACAAACATACACACAAAAATCAAGCTTTCACAACAAACTGTTGCCTCATCAGGAAAGAGGGAAGGAGAGGGAAAGACGAAAGGATGTGGGTTTTAAGGGAGAGGGTAAGGAGTCATTCCAATCCCGGGAAGGAAAAGACGAAAGGATGTGGGTTTTAAGGGAGAGGGTAAGGAGTCATTCCAATCCCGGGAGCGGAAAGACTTACCTTCGGGGGAAAAAAAGGACGGGTATACACTCGCACACACACACATATCCATCCACACATATACAGACACAAGCAGACATATTTAAAGACCCTGGTCTTTAAATATGTCTGCTTGTGTCTGTATATGTGTGGATGGATATGTGTGTGTGTGCGAGTGTATACCCGTCTTTTTTTCCCCCGAAGGTAAGTCTTTCCGCTCCCGGGATTGGAATGACTCCTTACCCTCTACCTTAAAACCCACATCCTTTCGTCTTTCCTCTCCTTCCCTCTTTCCTGATGAGGCAACATTTTGTTGCGAAAGCTTGAATTTTGTGTGTATGTTTGTGTTTGTTTGTGTGTCTTTCGACCTGCCAGCACTTTCGTTTGGTAAGTCACATCATCTTTGTTTTTTGATAAAAAATTATATATGAAATTTATCACCATTAAAAATATATACAGGTAGGTCCATTGATCGTGACCGGGCCAAATATCTCATGAAATAAGCATCAAATGAAAACCTACGAAGAACAAAACTTGTCTAGCTTGAAGGGGGAAACCAGATGGCACTATGGTTGGCTCGCTAGATGGTGCTGCCATATGTCAATTGGATATCAACTACGTTTTTTAAAATAAGAACCCCCATTTTTTATTACATATTAGTGTAGTATGTAAAGAAATATGAATGTTTTAGCTGGACCACTTTTTTTGCTTTGTGATAGATGGCGCTGTAATAGTCACAAACATATAAGTACGTGGTATCACATAACATTCCGCCAGTGCAGAAGGTATTTGCTTCGTGATACATTACCTGTGCTAAAATGGACCCTTTACCAACTACGGAAAAGGTCGATATCGTGTTGATGTATGGCTTTTGTGATCAAAATGCCCAACGGGCGTGTGCTATGTATGCTGCTCGGTATCCTGGACGACATCATCCAAGTGTCTGCACCGTTCACCAGATAATTACGTTATTTAAGGAAACAGGAAGTGTTCAGCCACATGTGAAACGTCAACCATGACCTGCAACAAGTGACGATGCCCAAGTAGGTGTTTTAGCTGCTGTCGTGGCTAATCTGCACATCAGTAGCAGACAAATTGCACAAGAATCGTGAATCTCAAAAACCTCGGTGTCGAGAATGCCATCATTGATTACACCCGTACCATATTTTGATGTTGAAGGATATTTGCTATTGTGATCCACTGACAATGCCTGAAAACATGCGTCAGCGCATTGTCAATGCATGTGTGAACATTACGGAAGGCGAACTACCCGCTGTTGACGGACATCATTTTGATCATTTATTGCATTAATGTGGTATTTACAGATAATCACACTGTAACAGCATGCGTTCTCAGAAATGATAAGTTCACAAAAGTACATGTAATACATTGGAACAACTGAAATAAAATGTTCAAACGTACCTATGTTCTGTACTTTAATTTAAAAAAGCTACCTGTTACCAACTGTTCATCAAAAATTGTTAGCCATATGTTTTTGACTATTACAGTGCCATCTATCACAAAGCAAAAAAAGTGGTCGCACTAAAACACTCATATTTCTTTATGTACTACCCGAATATGTAATAAAAATGGGGGTTCCTATTAAAAAAACGCAGTTGATATCCGTTTGACCTATGGCAGCGCCATCTAGCGGGCCAACCATAGCACCATCTGGTTTCCCCCTTCAAGCTAGACAAGTTTCGTTCTTTGTAGTTTTTTCGTTTGACACTTATTTTGTGAGATATTTGGTCCAGTCATGATCAATGGACCATACACACACACACACACACACACACACACACACACACATACAGCGCTGACAATTAACCTGTTTATCCTAAAATGATTTTGTATATTAAATAATATTTAGTTTTTCTTAAGAAAATATGACATCTTGCATACATTATACTTGCTAATACACTACTGGCCATTAAAATTGCTACACCACGAAGATGACGTGCTACAGACGTGAATTTTAACTGACAGGAAGAAGATGCTGTGATATGCAAATGATTAGCTTTTCAGAGCATTCACACGAGGTTGGCACCGGTGGCAAAACCTACAACATACTGACATGAAGAAAGTTTCCAACTGATTTCTCATACACAAACAGCAGTTGACTGGCGTTGCCTGGTGAAACGTTGTTGTGATGCCTTGTGTAAGGAGGAGAAATGCGTACCATCACGTTTCCGACTTTGATAAAGGTCGGATTGTAGCCTATCGCGATTGCGGTTTATCGTATCACGACATTGCTGCTTGACTTGGTTGAGATCCAATGACTGTTAGCAGATCACTGAGTCAACAGATGGGAACGTTTGCTAGACAACAACCATCTGCACGAACAGTTCGACAACGTTTGCAGCAGCATGGACTATCAGCTCGGAGACCATGGCTGTGGTTACTCTTGTTGCTGCATCACAGACAGGAGCGCCTGTGATGGTGTACTCAATGATGTCATTTTTTCAGATGAATCCAGGTTCTGTTTATAGCATCATGATGGTTGCATATGTGTTTGGCGATATTGCGGTGAACGCACATTGGAAGTGTGTATTTGTCATCGCCGTACTGGTATATCACCCAGCGTGATGGTATGGGGTGCCACTGGTTACAGGTCTCGGTCACCTCTTGTTCCATTGACGGCACTTTGAACAGTGGATGTCACATTTCAGATGTGTTACGATCCGTGACTCTACCCTTCATTCAATCCCTGCGAAACCCTACATTTCAGCAGGATAATGCACGACCACATGTTGCAGGTCCTGTACGGGCCTTTCTGGATACAGAAAATGTTCGACTGCTGCCCTGGCCAGCACATTCTCCAAGTCTCTCACCAATTGAAAACGTCTGGTCAATGGTGGCTCATCACAATACGCCAGTCACTACTCTTGATGAGTTGTGGTATCGTGTTGAAGCTGCATGGCAGCTGTACCTGTACACGCCATCCAAGCTCTGTTTGACTCAATGCCCAGGCATATCAAGGCCATTATTATGGCCAGAGGTGATTGTTCTGGGTACTGATTTCTCAGAATCTATGCACCCAAATTGCGTGAAAATGTAATCACATGTCAGTTCTAGTATAATATATTTGTCCAATGAATACCCGTTTATCATCTGCATTTCTTTTTGGTGTAGCAGTTTTAATGGCCAGTAGTGTATTTTTGAGAAACCAGACAACAGAAATATGGGTCTGTAATTATTAATGTCAGACTGGTTACTGCCCTGGTGAGTGGTTTGACAGTTTAATTTTTTTAATTTTTGTGGGAAGATTCCTGTACTAAATGATACATTAATGATATTGGCAAGTTTCCTTCACTGTGTCTAGAATCCCGTCAATGGCAAACAACATTTGATTTTTTTATTAATTTACAACATTTATATCTCTAATTACCTATTTGACCCTCCAGATTAGCCAAGAGCACTAATGCGCTGTTTCCTGGACTTGGTTAGGCACTCCAGCCCTGGATCGAATCCACCTGGTGGATTAATGACGAGGGCCGGTGTACTGGCCAGCCTGGATGTGGTTTTTAGGCGGTTTTCCACATCTCACTAGGTGAATACCGGGCTGGTCCCCATATCCTGCCTCAATTATACGATTCACAGACATCTAACAGCTGAGGTACACTAATTCTGTCTGGGGGTGGGGGATGGGGAGTGTACAGGGTGGTGGCAGGAAGGGCATCCAGCCGTCCCTAACCATTAACCTTGCCAGATCCGTTGCTAACTATGCCGACCATGCGAAACTGCAGGATAAAGGCATTAGGGAAAGAAATAACATCTCTAATTACTTACTTATCCAAAAACCTGTCCATATTTTTTGATATATCACGTATTTCTAAATATGTGTGCACAAACATGAATGTGCATACAGACGCATGCATGAACACACTTAACAGTAATATTATATTGCAATAAATAAATGATTTTTTGCTTTATCTACACAAGAGCTTGTACTGCTTGCAGTAGTAGAAAGCAGTGTTATATGCTCTTAGAATTTTACTAAAAAATGAAATAATTTTTATCTTGTGTGGAATACTTTGTAAATTTGTATTTTATTATTTGTAGCAGATGTTCCAAAAAGCTGATTTGCTTACTGACTAGAAAGTGAACTTTTCTTTTTGGCATGTATCATTCATGGATACAGAAGATATTAGTTATGTCTTTTAAGTTATTTTTAACATACTTGCAAGTTTCTAGCACATAGATATAAGGAAGTAGAAGGACTGATGACTTTTGGATAAGAGGTATGCAAGAATCTGTTTGTCAATGATGCATTGAGTTACAGAAATGCCTTAATAGGTGGTATGTTATCCCATAATATAATTTGATACTGAAGGAAATTGTGGAATTGAACAAGTAAGGCAATTTGGATTTTGCTTATTTTGCTCACATGTGTGCGCCATTTGAAATTATTTAGAATTGAAATACATAAACATTTTATGTCCAGAGAGGATGTTATTCTGGTGGAGTTAAAAGTACCACAGATGTTGCATGCATCACCTTTTAATCAGAAATTTGGGAATGTTGTTTCTTTAGTGTTTATCAATAGCTTATTCTCCTCAAACTTTTCATTTAATTGGACTGTAGTTTTAGTTACAAATGTTGGTTGTTGATTTGGGATACTTCCTGTAAGAAGGATGCTTGTGTCATCTGCAAAATGGTATTTGTTTGTGTCTCAATGTCCAGCTCTAGGTCATTATGTACAATAGGAAGAGGACTGTCGGATGAATGGATCTTTGAGGAATCCTTTTTTTATATAGGTGTTCTACATTTGAGAAATATGACATTGTGCTTGTTTTTTCTTAGTTCACATTTTGTTTCTAATTTTTCTTCATATTTGTCAAGCATTAGGTGAATCATTTTAATGTAGTGCCTCTAATGCTATATATGTGAACCTTCTCCAACAATATTTTATTTTTTTCAGCAGCCATGCTAGATACAGTGAGAATTTTGTTTTTATTATAAAATTCATTAATATGTTGTAAATTAATTTTTATATGGTTTTGCTAAATCCCGATAATTTGGCAAATAGTCTGTAATTTTCTACATTTGATTTATCTTCTTTCTTATGAATAGGGACCACTATGGCAATTTTTAGACAATCAAGAAATTTGCTTGTCAGAAAAGTTGAGTTGACTATATCTGTAAAGTGTGGCACTCATTGATTTGATACAATAAGTGATACAATATGTGATGCAACTCAGGATACAGTGCAGAAGCAACCCACATTGGTGGAGTGCATAGCAAAGTTGTTGAAGTGACTTAACTGGTTCACGCTGGATCAACAGCAATACGACACCAATACGCATGTTTGTCAGATTGCCTGGCGCAACTGTGAGGGACAGGTACTCCATGCAACTGTATCATGTGATACAAATTTTGAATCATCAGATGTACCTCAAGAAATTGTTTTATGTAAATGAAGCAAAGCTACCTCCATCTCTCCACTTAGTTTCTCAGTAAAGCTTTTACTTTTTGGTTAAAATATTTAAAACCATGGTTTGTGTTCTTCACTATGTAAACTTTCTCATTTGATTCCAAGGAAACTATTTGGTAAAAATAAATGAGTTTATCACATATTATAGTCTCATATCACAACTTGATAATGAAGTGGTTTCCTTTTTGCTATTGCCCTTAGTTATTGTGATAATTTACTAACCACTGGGCTTATTTTGAAAAGTTCGCAGTGAAGAATATAGTTGCTGGCCAGTTTACATTTGCTGCATATGAAATATAACTAATATATTGAAATTGTTTTTAATAGTGGATGATCATAAATATCTCTTTCCATTCACAAGAAACTAATAAGTATGCTGGAGGCTGTCTGCTTCGAGATTAGCAGCTATGTGCCATACACTATGCTATTGCTGCCTGCTATGGTCTGCTATGAAGAGTGTGGAGCTGTCTCATGTTTCTCATTTTTTTAAGCTGCTGATACAAGCTGAAGTTCAGAATGAAAAAGATACTGAGATGAAAAGACACTGCGAGTCAACAGCTCAAGATACTGACAGGATTTCAGGAATGTTTATGACAGGGAAAAAAGAGATCTGAAAGCTAAATTCCTGTTACTTCTGAATGAGAAGCTGGACAAAGCTGAGAAGAACAAATTGAGCTTTTCCTTGTCATCACGGGCTTCTTCTATTTCTTCAGACCCATTATTACCAGTACACAGAGTTCACCAACCACTGCTAGATCATTGTTGGTGACTGAGCTCACATCAAATCCAGCGATGTTTCTTCTGAATATATCTCAAGCTGAATCATATAATACTTTGTGAAACTGAACAGTTGTAGAAATACTATCCTTGGTTTATTAATTTGTAATTATTATTTACCTATGTACACAATGAATAAAGTATCATACTTAGGTGGCCTTACAAAAAGCAAACTTTTCGTGGTGCAATTTTTGACGTCATTCACACTTTTTCACCATCTTATGGTATTGTAATGAGTAGCTTCTCATCAAGAGAAATAGGAAGTCAAAAATTTGTGTCCTGCTACTGTACTAGCTGATACTAATTACTTCATAAAGCAGAAACTGCCTGGGCTCATTTTATAGAATTCATGGAATTTTTCATGCTGACAGACCTCATAAGAAACCGCACCCAAACTATGTTGTTTTATATTTACAGCATTATATGAGTACACCCAGTACTTACTTTTGTTTTCCAGTTTTTTTAACTTTAAATAATGATATGCCACAATAATGTCCTCTTCAGAAGAGTTCATGATTGCAACTGAAACTGAGCAAAAACATGATGTTTGGTGTCTTTTTGCTTGTCATATGGTGAATCACACAGCATGCCATATCACAAATTGTCTCACCCCAGCGGGAACACAGATGTATCACCAGTAAGCACCACACTGCATGAACTTCATTGCAACATGTTGTATCACATATCTTATTGTCTCTGTAAGAATCTTGCTTAAGAACCACTGCTCACAGTGTGGCTTCATATGTCAGAGACTGCAGTTAGGTGTGTGTGAGTTGCATTTGCATGAGTGTGTTTGTGCGTGTGTGTGTGTGTGTGTGTGTGTGTGTGTGTGTGTGTGTGTGTGTGTTTGTGTGTGTGTGTGTGTGGGTGGGTGGTCTATTTCTGATGAAGACCTTGCTGGCAGAAAGCTTATTTGTGACAATCTTTTTGTTGTGCCTTACATACGTTTCAGTAATAGAAACATGAATATTTACTTTGTTTAACACAAAAATTTAGAAGTTTTCAATTAAAAGATGCCAGATTTTTTCGGACAATGTTACAGCATTTGAAGTTTTAAATTGTTACATTCATCTCAGAATAATAAACAAATAGAAATAATATGGCTGACATTTCCAAAATACAGAAAAAAACATATTTCATTAAGGTTGGATTTTGAAATTGAAATAAATTTTTAGATAAAGATTGGATTTTGATGCTAACATATTTCCTGGTTCTATGTATATTGCTAATGGTAATAACAATTAGGATTCTCTGTATAAATTTTGAAAGTGTGAGTCTTAGCATGTGTTTACATTAATGGAGAATACTTTTGAATAAGAATTATATTTCATGACAATTCTATTATAATTCATTATTACCATGCAAAAAGCACCATTATTTCATCAAGTTTGTCAATTAATGACAGTACAACATGTGCTCATTATGATTTAGTGCATTTCATATTCATTTTGAAGCAGTATCACACAGCTCAGTTGGTTAGAAATCATGGTTTTTCATTAAGAGTCGACCTATTCAGTTACTTTCCTGCACATAGTAGTACCAATAACTTCAGTCTTTTCACAGACAATGTAGTTATCTGTAATGAAGTACAGTCTGAAGGAAGCTGCACAACTATTCAGTTAGATGTGTATGAAATTTCAAAGAGGTACAAAGATTGACAACTTATTTTAAATCCTCAGAACCCATACCAAATAGAACTACAGAGGGATAATGAACATAGACAAGGAAGGGCAGCAGGATTAATCACAGGCTTTTTTTAACCCATGGCAGAGCATCAAGAAAAAACTGAACTTTGAGATGCCCCGAGATAAACACAAACTATGCCATGAAAGTTTTCTAAAAAGTTTAATGAACCATTTCTGTCGTACATCTAGTGATATACTAAATTCACGTATGTATTGCTCCTGTAGAAATTGCAAAGATAAGATTAGACTAATTACAGCATGCACAGAAGCATTTAAGTACTCATGCTACCTGCACTCCATATGTGACTACCGAGCATGGTGGCGCAGTGGTTAGCACACTGGACTCGCATTCGGGAGGACGACGGTTCAATCCCGTCTCCGGCCATCCTGATTTAGGTTTTCCGTGATTTCCCTAAATCGCTTCAGGCAAATGCCAGGATGGTTCCTTTGAAAGGGCACGGCCGATTTCCTTCCCCATCCTTCCCTCACCCGAACTTGTGCTCCGTCTCTAATGACCTCGTTGTCGACGGGACGTTAAACACTAAGCTCCTCCTCCTCCATATGTGACTGGAACAGAAAGAAGCACTAACAACAGGTACAAAGGGAAATACTCTCTTCCATGCACTTTCCAGTGCTTTGCAGAGTGTGGATGTAGATGTAGATGTAAGAAACCACTGTAGGTCACAAGAAATTCTCTTATCTACACAGCTGTCCAGGAACAGTTCACAACTTGGCTTCACAGATTTGGGCTACAGTCTGGTACACAGTTATAATCTGCCAGGCAGTTCCACCAGATTTTTATTTGTGACTCAACTGGAACATTATGCCATTACTCAATAAGTAGTATGTGTTCACATAACAAGATGAATCTTTTTAATTTTTCTATCATTTTTTTAACTATAAGGCCTGTTACTAAATCTGTTTTTTTTCCATAAAACATGGCACTCACAATGAATAAAGATCACTAACTTTTAATACGGTTTTGTGAAATTATTTAAATGCCTGTACAAATAGTGCAGTGATACACACTTTCAGTTTAGTTGAAATATGATTTAACAGAGTTGACATAATTTTGTTTGATGAAATTTATTTTTATGTTCCCATGGATAAAACTCATTTAGCATACTTTCACATCTTGTGTAATGGTATAAATAATGTCATGTGACTAGGGCCTCCTGTTGGGTAGACATTCGCCAGGTGCAAGTCTTTCGATTTGACGCCACTTCAGTGACTTGCGTGTCAATGTGGATGAAATGACGATGATTAGGACAACACAACACCCAGTCCCTGAGCAGAGAAAATCTTCAACCCAGCCAGGAATTGAACCCGGGCCCTTAGGATTGACATTCTGTCATGCTGACCACTCAGCTACTGGGGGCAGACAGATAATGGTAGTAACACATATGTACTGATGTTCCATTACATTTAGTGTATATGGTCTTGCATGCCAAATGCTGTTAATAAATCTTGTAACAATGCTTCAGTAAGGCTTAGAGATAACTATATGTTACTTAAGGCCTTGTGGCAAAGATTTTATTGAGCAGTTTGGCCACCTGGTGTTATGATCCTATGTATGGAAATATTACACACAAAAAAGCTATTTTTTGGGCCATCATTTTTCTGCTGGCTTTGATGTGGGCTTCCATGACAACCTTTCTTGTGCCAACCTCATCATCACAGAGTAGTACTTAAGCTTATGTTTTCAACAATTTATTGGATATATTCTAATCTCTTCAGTCTCTGTTTTCCCTGCAGTTTTTATCCTCTACAGCTCCCTCTAGAACTGTGAAAGTTACTCCCTGACCTCTTAACAAATATCCTATCATTCTGTCCCTTCTTCTTATAAGTGATCCCCATATGTCCTTTTATTCACTACTTCTGTGGAAAACTTCTTCATTTCTTATCAGTCCCCAATTTTCAATATCGTTTTAAAGTACCACATCTCAAATGTTTCAGTTCTTTTCTTTTCCAGTTTTCTCTCAATCTATGATTCACTTTCATATGATTACTTCCTCAGGCTAAGCTGATGTTTGATACTAGTAGCTTTCTTTTAGGCAGGAATGCCCTCTTTGTCTATCCCAGTCTTTGTATTATGCCCTTTCTTTGTCTGTAATGTGTTATTTTGCTTCCAAAGTAGAAGAATTCTGTCACTTAATCTACTTTGTGCTCACCAATTTTTATATTATGTTTATTGCTAACATCATCTCTGCTACTGGTCATTACTTTCACATTTCAGTGGTTTACCCTCAACACAAACTTATTAGACTGTTCATTCCATTCAGCATGTCCTTAATTCTTCTCCACTTTCACAGAGGGTGGCAACATCATCAGAAAATTTAATTTTTGATATCCTTTCATCATGAATTTTAATCCCAGTTTTGAAGCATCGTTTCATTTCCATCACTGCTTCTTCATTATGTAGATTGGGTAGCAGGGGCAAAAGACTGCATCCCCCTCTTACATCCCCTTTTAATTTGAGAACTTTGTTATTGGTCTTCCATTCTTAGTGTCCCCTCTTGGCTTTTGTACATATTGTTTGTAACCTGTCTTTCCCTGTAGCTTACATTAATTTTTCTAAGAATCGCGCCATTTTATATTGTTGAATGCTTTTTCTGAGTCAACAAAATCTAAGAAGGTGTCTTGAGTTCTCTTAAACCATACTTCTATTATCAAGCACAATGTAGAACTGACTTTCTGGTGCCTTTACCTTTCCAAAATCCAAACTGATCATCATATAACATATCCTCAATTTTCTTTTTCTTTCTTCTGTATATAATTCTTATTAGCAACTTTGATGCATGAGCTGTTAAGATGACTGTACAATAGTTTTCACACTTATTTGCCCTTGCTATCTTTGGTATTGTGTGGATGGTATTTTACTAAAAGTCTGATGGTATTTCTCTTGCCTCATATATTCTTCATACCAACTTGAATAGTTATTTGGTTGCTATTTCCATCAATGATTTCAGAAATTTCAAAGGAAAGTTATCTATGCCTTCCATCTTATTTGACTTCAAGTTTTCCAAAGCTCTGCCTCTAATTCTGGGTTACCTATATCTTCCATATCGACTCCCATTTCTCCTTCTATCACTTCATGAGACAGTTCCTCCCCTCATAGAGGTCCTTGTGCACTTTTCACATCTACTCTTCCCTCCTTGCTGAACAGTGGAATTCCTTTTGCACTCTTAATGTTGATGCCCTTATTTTTAATTTCACCAGCAACTGTTCAGATATTTCTACATGCTGAAACAGTCCTTCAGATTACCATTTCCTTTTTGATTTGTTCACATTTTTCCTGCAACCATTTCACTTTATTTTCCCTGCATTTTCTATTTATTTCATTTCTAAGTAACTCATACTGCTGTACTGCTGACTTTTCCTGAGCATTTTTGTACCTCCTTCATTCATCAGTCAATTGAAGTATTCCTTCTGTTACCTAAGGTTTCTTTGTTGTTACCTTTCTTGTACCTATATTTGTCTGCCCAGGTTCTTTAATAGCTATTTTTAGAAATGTCTGTTCCTCTTCACCGGAAATGCCTACTGTGGTATTCAGTATGGCAGTATCTACAGCCATAAAGAACTTCAAATGCACATCATCATTCCCCAGTAGTTCATTATCTCACTTCTTTCCGTATTGATAATCAGCTACATTGTACATGATTGCATCATGAATCACGGCAACATGTTAGTACTTGGCTCACTTACATGTGAATCTACACCGTCTAGTAAGGGTGCAAAATGAGGCCTTTTCCTTGGAAATTAGTGATTAGTGTAATGAATTGAAAAACCTTATGGGAAGCTAAGAGCGCAGTTGCCACAGATAATGGATGTAGTGCCACAATCAATGATATGAAGGAAAAATGGGTAGATTAGCATAGGAGGGAGTTCATCACAAACCTTGTTTGGGACAGTAAGCAAAGACGTGGGAACTTAATGCGATGGTAGGTCAGATGCAAGACATCGCAGGAAGAATTAAAACCGCAGTAGATTGGCATAACACACAACTCACAAATTAGGGGCAGAATGTGTTGAACAAAACTAGAATAATATGGGAAATGCTTGTCGAATGAATGGAGTGCATACATAATACAGCAGCGACAGCAAATTACAACCTGGCAATAATTCAGAAATGATTAACTGCATTGGATGAAAATATGATTGTCACTAGAATATTATGTATACTGGCAGGCAGCATTAATGATGCAAGACTTCAAGTAGCAGGAATGCAAGAAGTGGTACATCATGCAGTACATAGGCAGTTAAGTTCAGTTTTAAAGCTGCCACAGAAGTTTTTGGAAGAATTTTGTCAAATGTACCAGGACCTGCCAGCAGAGCTTTGGCTTATAGTTGAGTTAAGACAAGAGAATTTAGCACTCTTCTATCATGTACCATCTGTAAAGGTAAAAACGAATAATGCAAGACTGATTATATTGATTTGATCCCCAGTAGTAAGTATAAATGTGATACAATGCCACAAGGAAGTGCTGGAAGCTGAACCACATTTTCAGAGAGTCAATACCCACTGGATTTACGCAGTCTTTACACCATAGGCCATTATCATTAATTGTTATGAAGACGGAAGACAGAGGGGTTTGGAAATAGTGCAACTTCAGAACAGTGGTATCTTGATCAATGGCATGGCTTACTGGTGCAACATGATCAAGTTACCAGTACTACTGTTGTACTGGCCAGAAAAATGTTTGTATGTCGTACCCAGTCAAAATCTAAACTTTCTCAATAGATAACCTAACTGCATTGGAAAAGGGGTATATTACTACAGAACAGAGGTTCAAACCAACATCATATGGTTATCAGTATAAGTATTTCTACTACTAGCATAGCCATGTTTCTTACAGAAACTTATATCCTTTACCCCGGGCCTACGTTTGCACCAGACTCCCACAGAATTGCTTGATGCCAAAACTAATAAGTAGGAACTAAATTGTATCAACTCCTTTAAATGAATTATAACAAGTCGCATGGATTGAATTTAAAGCATATTAGAAGGTATAACCTAGGTCTAAGTGGAAACAATTAATGTAGTCCATTCTCGTAAAATGTTAAGCAGGATTGCAGAGTATAAACTAGTGTCGATATAATCAATGTAAACAGCAGTTATTCTGGGTACAGCAAAGTAAAATTTGGGATAAATTTCTTGAAGAAGAGAGGATTTTTTCATAGCAAATCTGATTCCTGGGCGCGAATATAAATTTTTTAAGTTATTATGTGGCATGGACAACAGGGAATCAAGTCCAGATCATACAGGGACATGTCAGGAGTGCTGTGTTGCAGAAGGCAGAACGCCATTCATAATGTATTGCCACAGTGAGCCAAGCCATAATCAAACAGTGCAAATGCCAGAGCATGACAGTGACTGTGTCATTGGTGTGCCTTGCTCTATGAAACCATAATGTGTAACCTCCATGCTGAGCTGCTCTACAGCATCCTAGTACAGACAGAAAGTGTGATGGCAGGGGAATGGGCAATAACTGAGACAACATGGTGGGGAAAGTCTGATGACACCTCCAGATAAGAAGGACAAAGACCACATCATGGCCACAGTGCTATTATTTCTAGCTTTAATATGACTGTTTCTGAAGCTTCTTTCTCAGACTCTGCTCATCCCATCTGTATCACTGATTCTGATGAAATGACAGTCTTGCTAGTTACACAATAACCTGACTGGTGGATTGTGATGTGCTGCCTGCTGCTGAAAGAAGACATCTGGCTGTAGTGGGACTTAGCCATAGCAAGCTGCCACTGCTGCCTGGTAAACACCATGACTGAAGAAAATGTGGGTGAGCCTGGGACTTCCTGTGGTGAAAGGCCATACTGAGTGACTGAAAATATCTTCCTACAATCTGTTTGGCATTACAATGGAGTACTGCCTCCCTGACTGAACACAGAATCACCTCCACAGCTGCATGCAGTGTCAGTGATCTAGTCCTGGGCATCTGCTTTTATGACACCTGCCATCTGTAATATTCTGCGACACCTGCCTAACCACACATTGTTCTGTGAGAGTACTGAGGTGGAGACCACATTAGGTCATTGCGTAATGTTTGGATAGACATCACCTCATTGCTGCTGCTGCTAGCAGCCTGTGGAGTGTCCGCTACACAACTTTCCAGAACGAATATTTCTCTCTGCTGTGCAATATGCACTGTTTTAAGACTTTCTGGCAGTTTAAAACTGTGTGCCAGACTGAGACTTGAATGCAGAGCCTAATCTTGGATGATGCACCTACCAATTGAGCTATCGAGACGTGATTCATGACCCGCCCTTGCAGTTTCACTTCTGCCAGTATCTCTCTACTTTCCCAACTTCATAGACACTCCCCGGCATATCTTGCTGAACTAGCACTTGTGGAAGAAAGGATATTGCTTCTGTAAGATTTGGAAAGTAAGAGAGAGATACTGATGAAAGAGAAGCTCGTATAATCAGTCATGAGTTTGCTTGAATATTCCTGTTGGTAAGAGTGCTGCCCAAAGAAGGAAAGTTTCTGAGTTTCATTCTCAGTCCACCACATAGTTTTAATTTGGTACGAACATACATGCCATTGCTTAGAGTTACTAAGAGAAATTACTCAGTGGTTAAGAAACTGATTTTTTACAGAAGAAGAGCAGGGCTTAAATCTTCATCTGATCGTCTTGATGTAGGTTTTCTGTAATTTTTCTAAAGATTTATTATGAATATGAGGATGCATCCTTAAACAGGTCATAACTAGAACAATGTCTGTACTCCACAAGCCGCCTTATGGGTACTTTGTGTACCACTGTCACTTCTCATCTGTCTCTGTTCCAGTCACATATGGATCGTGGAAAGAACAATTGCTGGTAAGTCTCCATGTGTGTTCAAATCTCTTTAATTTTATCTTCATGGTCTTTTCATAAGATATACATAGGAGGAAGCAAAGCACAGTCTGACTCTTCTAGGAATGAATGCACTCAGAACTTTAACATACTGTGATACAGTACACCTCATTACAGTGTCTGCCACTGGAGTCAGCTGGGCATCTCCATGATGCTTTCACACTCAAAACATGGACCTGTAACAAAATGTGCTGCTCTTCTTTGGTTTTTCTCTATTTGTCTATGAATCCTATCTGGTACAGATCACACACTGACAAGCAATTTTCAGGTATTGCTTGAACAAGTGTTTTGTAACCTACTTCCTTTGTTGATGGGGTACATTTCCTGAGGATTGTTTCAATGAGTCTCAGTCTGGTATCTGCCTTACTGGCAATTAATTTTATGTGATTTTCCCACTTCAAATTGCTCAATATGCATACAGCAAGGTATTTTATGGAAGTAATTGCTTCCAGTGATTGTTCTTTAG
The DNA here is from genome assembly GCF_023864345.2 of Schistocerca serialis cubense. Taxonomy (NCBI): domain Eukaryota; kingdom Metazoa; phylum Arthropoda; class Insecta; order Orthoptera; family Acrididae; genus Schistocerca; species Schistocerca serialis. The sequence continues at coordinate 360,056,116 of NC_064643.1, forward strand.
CAGTGTAATCATACAATAAAGGGTCTTTCATCTACATCTACATATATGCTCCACAAGTTAGTGCATGGCAGAGGATTCATTGTACTACTACTAATCATTTCACTCACAAATAGAGTGAGGGAAAAATGACTGGACCACTGTACAAGACCTAAGTTCCCCTATCTGGATTCATGGTCCTTACATGAAATGTACTTTGGCGGCAGTAGGATTGTTCTGCAGTCAGCTTCAAATGCTGGTTCTCTAACATTTCCTCAAAAAGAAAGCCACCTTCCATTCAGGGATTCTCAGCTGAGATCCTGAAGCATCTCTCTAATACCAGCATATTGTTCAAACCTACCGGTTATAAATTTAGCAGCCCACCTTTGAATTGCTTCAATGTCTTCCTTTCATCCAACCTTGTGGGGTTCCCAGACACTCCTGCCAGAATAACTCCAGCTCTGTTAGTGTTCTGTTTCTAACTGCACCATTGACAAGTTGTTAAATTTAAACACTCTTTTCCATTCACTCAAATATGAAAGAATAGTAAAGTCCAGTGCGTCCTTGATTAAAATTTTACTTCACTCCTACCAACAATGTCTCCTATTGGATTAAAATGTTTCATATACAGTAGCTTTACCAGTTAACTAGCACACTCTTCAACTTCTGTCTCTTCTTTCATTATATTTTCATGAAGGTATGCAATAACAAATGTACTCAATAAACAGAATGAAAATCTTGGCAATGTTGATGAAAATACTTTAGGAACAATGCAGAATGCAGTGAACAAATTCCTTCTGTTGCTGACAGAAGAGGACAAGAATTGTGAGGTGACTTGATATGAGGGATGGGTAGTCACTCAGAATAGAGCTGAGCAAGTGATTTGCTCCAATTCATTCCATTTTTTACTCTAATGCTCCAAATTGGCTATTGTTGGTTAATGTTAATTTTCAGGAATGACTGTTTATGTCAGTGACATTCCTTAACTCATACACGTCCTCTAGGTGGTGCTAGAGAACAGTCTCTTCAAGGCAAATATCTGAAGCTGAGAATCAGAGGCAGCCTGATAATGTTAATGTCAGACCCAACCTAAATTTTTCTGTTACTTCAAATATTTTTTTATAAGGATGTGGCATATGGATGTCATAAATAAGCAGTGTAATGGTAGTTTCTTTGTTACTGCCCATCCGGATGGATTTTCATGTATGTCCACCTGGCCGGACACTGGGTCTCAATGTCACTATTCATGATATATGGCCAAGAAACTGATAACACAAAATTGTGTTTTTTATTTACATATAACATTTAGGTACATTATTTACAGAGTATTACAAAAGTACAACACAAGAAAAGCAGTTACAGTCATCAATAATCCTGAAATTGTTGTAGAACATCACAATGAGTTTTCACCTGTTGAAGTCAAAGAAAAATTTTCTCTCAGTAGTGATACACAGATATACTTGACATTCAGAGCATATGAACTTGGTTTTAGCTTTGTAGCCCTTGTTTTGGCATCTCATTCACTTACTTTTGTCTGTAATTGGGTTGAGTGGCAAATGTCTACTCTCACTTTTCCTAACATCTCTGTTTAGAGCTTGAATTATCTTTGTGCATTTCCTAGGAGCTACTTCATGAGATTCAGATTCAGAGTTTGAAGAGTAAATGTCCTGTCATGCTGCATTTGCAGCTGAATTCAGGGATTTGCCAATATAAATCTTAAAATTCAATAGATCCATGACTGATACCTTGCTAGCACCTAGTGCCTATTGATCCTTTCTGTACTCAATCCACAAGTTCACAATCACCAAGTTATGAAATGGAAGAAGATTCTTACAGGCCACTTCTTTGTTCATGTGGATATTCGATAGTAAGAAATCATTTCTCACACAGATCCACATCTGCCATTGATTTGTTGTAATCACAGATACATTTGGGTTGAGGCACTCTAACGAATTCTTTTGCTTTTCTGTCCAACCTTTGTACTATACTAGTGGGAGAAGCACCAGAAAAAGTAGGTGCTACTGTAACAGAATGATTATCAATCCACTTCAAAACAGAAATGTTCCCATCTTCTTCGGCAAACTCATCATAGGAACCTCTATCTCTCTTCATCAGTCACTTGTCTTCAGTGAGTTTTGATCTGAGACCAGATGGAATGCAGTTCTTACTGCATATATTTGTCTTTCCAGTAGGTATTGTAGAGGTCAAATGTATGTGAAGTATCAATCAAAATATACAGCATGCTCCCTTGCAACCTTTCTCTATACCAGATTCTTCACCACAGAACCTCCCAAATCGAGCTCTGGCTCTGGTTGCCTGGTAAATAAGGAAGCCAAGTACCAGTCTATCAGCAGTTGTCAGCACAACATTCTTCACATGACTGGATTTGGCTTATTCTTTACATACTGTCTAAGAGATTTTTAGCCATGGAAAGGCATCATTTGTGCATCTACTGAAAGCTATGTAGAAGCTGGCAATGACAAACATTTTCTCCTAACACCGTCAGTGGCTGGTTGCGCTTTTAATAATTTATTATTTGCCTTGATTTCAGCTGAAACACTCAGATTATTTATGAAGTGCAAGTAGTTTCTCAATTTGAACATACAATTCCTTGGAATTACAACTGTGATATACACGATCACTTTACCAGACAAAACAGAAACTTACATATGACTCAAATCAGCACAGCACTGTGCCAGAAAGGTACTTTTCACATGGGAGTTAAGCTTTATAACAAACTTCCTGAAAACTTAAAAGCTATCACTGATGTCAATAGCCGGCCGCGGTGGTCTAGCAGTTCTAGGCGCGCAGTCCAGAACCGCGCGTCTGCTACGGTCGCCGGTTCGAATCCTGCCTCGGGCATGGATGTGTGTGATGTCCTTCGGTTAGTTAGGTTTAAGTAGTTCTAAGTTCTAGGGGACTGATGACCACAGATGTTAAGTCCCATAGTGCTCAGAGCCATTTTTGAACTGAGGTCAATACATTTGGAAAATCTCTAAAGTCATATTTACAGCATCACTGCTTTTACTCCATTGAAGAATATTTAAATTTATGAAATGTGTTATATAAATACTTACGTGTAAAGTGTATTATCGTAACTTTAAATATGTATGCCTTGAAATGACTTTCAGCCTGTATATTTATAACTTGACTTGTCCAATGTCTTATGCATAAGCTGCTATGTAGACAACAGGACCAATAAAAAATACAATACAATACAATACAGTTACAGCAGGGGCTGTCAGTCTGTTGTGAAAATACATTCTAAGTCTTGGTAGTTTCATACAATCTGTTATTATGTGTGCACCCACAAGCTTCTTAATTTCAGTAGCTGTTGCATTTAGAGGAATCTGGTTATCTTGAAGGGCCTTTATGTTTGTCATCTCAGCAATGAGATGACACATCTCACTTCCAAAATACTATTCAAAATATCTTAGTGGTGTCCTGCCTCCCACTGACCACTACTTCTTGGCCATATTGGCTGTTTGATCAGTACTTTTTTTCCAAAGTATTTGTCTAGGCATGACCTTTGATTTATCAACAGCCCCTTTTCTCATAGCTAATGTGTTTGGACGTAGATTCATATTTTTGGTTTCATCCTGGAAGAAGAAAGTAGAGCTTAAAAGAACCTGATTTATTTATGAAACATTATAAATTCAATATCTTTTCCTCTCTTCAGGACTTTTTCAATATACCTCAGAAGGTGTCTATTGTAGCAAATGAAAATAATGATGTAATGTTTACCAGTTCGGATGAACTCTCATTTCCTGCTTCAGGTATATGCAAGTCTGTACTTGCAGTAATGTCAAGGTCTTCCTCAAGTGAAAAGTACTATGTCACTCAAATCACTGCCCTCTTCTTTTATGGTACTTTTAGCAGTTCGCTTTCGATTTCCACTTCTGTGAGTGGTTCATTCAAGCCTGCATTAATTGAGAGAAGAAAAAAGTTGTGAACCTCTAAAGATAATTACAAATTAATAATTATGGGAGAAATGCTGTGGTTTCCTATGAACAGCTAATTTCATACACTTAACAAAGTAATAAGATGCACAGACACATTTTACAGTAGGTATTGTGGTCAGAGAAATTAGTCAATGATCTAAAATGAACAAAGCTGAGCCCATCTGTCCAGTGGGCTGGACTTCATTGTTTACTCTTGTAAATAATGGAGAAGTAATAGTGTTAGCTTACTACATAGACTGTAACATAATTTGTTGACCTATTTACCACAACAACAACAACAACAGATAACAACAGAAAACTGAGTATGACATTTGTGAGTGGAACATCTCAGTGTAGCCACCAGGAGAAACTAAATATCATTTACAAAAATTTCCAGAGAAAGCTAAAATGTCCAGTGTACTGGACACATGATTACAGCATTGAATAAGTTGTAATTTCACTTAAAGTAAAATAGAGAACTAATGTCTAGCCAGCTGGACACAGGGACTGAAGAACTTTGGATCTGTTATCAATATCTGTCAAATCAGTTCTGAAGGCATAAGTAAATCAAAATGCCAAGTATTACAGAAGATTTTATCAAAATATAATATCGACATTGCTGCCATTGAGAAAACCCATACTGAAAAGGAAGATCAAATGAATCAAAGAGAAAAAATTCCTGGATTACTAGGAGCCAAGCTCCACTGTGCTTACGGAGTGGTAACTAATGTATGACTGTCAATCAAGACTGCACAATTATGATTTGTATCTGATCTGAATGACAGTCATGGTGTTATAGCAAAAACTGGAGAACTAACAGTAATTAATATACATATACTTCCAACTATCTCTTGGCCTGCACAGGTCATTCCAGTATCACAACATTCTGCCTATATCTCTGACATTTTAACAGGCACCATACTCATTGGAAGTATAATGGAAATTGGTGAAGATAGTGAACTGATGAAGACAGTGAAGTCATAAATTAGGCAGAAGATAATAACTTGTATCTGATGTTTGATGAAAAGGATAAAGGAACTTTTGTATCAACAGCATGGAGACAGAATAAAATCCCAATGTAAGCTTTGTAACAACTAATGAAAATAAACTGCCTGTTCAAAGTTCTTGGCTTGCATTACAAAGCTTCCCATGCAGCCAACATCATATATGCCACTCATATCATCCTTTCCATGAACTAGATAGAACTTTATAAAACCCAATTGTTTTGGTTGGATTCCCCAAAAGCAAAAAACTATGAGAGGCATGTTGGGGCTATGATACGTGCAGCAGAAAAAGCAATCTCTAGGGGATAATGCAAGCAATATATTCAGGTTGGAATGAAACTAATGAGAAACAGTATGATGAATTTCTAAAAAGTGGTGATCCAAAAATCAGTGGACAACGTACCTCATAGTCTTGATACAGACAGGTGAACTTGGTGAAAAGTGACTGTTGAGTCACTCGACTTTTGGACATCAGATTGAGAAGTAGGGCCATGAATAAGGAAATGGGTTGGAAACAAAATAAAAGTAAGGGACCACACACATATCAACTAATAGGATTATATCACATACACTGTCTACATTCAGAACACCAAGGAGTAAAGCTCATACAAGATACATCAGATGCAAACTTACATTTCTCAAAAAGAATACTAATGAACAGTCTGAGTTCTCAAGAACTGCCTTTGTATCTGAAATGTCTGTTGCTCTTAAAACTATAAAACCTAGAAAGGCACTGGGAAATGGTGGAACCATTGCAAATTTTTCTATATTATGGGTACAGTGCGAAAAGGTAGCTGGCAGATTTCTTCCCTGACATAATGGTATCTGGGTCAGTTCCACAAAAAAGAAGCAATGAAAAATCATAGCAATGCTCAAATCTGGCAAGTCACCAGACCAGCCAAAGAATTATCGTCCAAATCCGCTAGTGAGCGCTATTTATACCTCAAAAAATTCTATACAATCAGATTACTCCAGTGTTCTTTCAGAACTGTCCAGTTGAGTAAGCTAGATTTTGACCACGATGCAGCTGCACTGATCAAGTCTCATGATTAACAACACTTATTGGAGCAGGATACAAAATGAAGCAGAAAATATCTGTTGCTTTCATTGATGTAAGTGTAGGATATGATACAGTTTGGAGGCAGGGGCTACTTGATAAATAATTGCAACTTATTCCTTGCAGATGGACAATGAAACTAGTTGACAACATGTTAGCTGGAAGGAAATTTACTGTAACTACAGGAAAAGACACCAGCTGTCCAAAGGTATTGAATAATGGCTTACTGCAGGGATCTGTCATGACTCCTCTCTCGCTCGGTCTATTCTTATCTGATATTCCTTCAATACAGTCCAGAAAGTTTGGCTAAAGAGATGAATGGGCAGTAACTATCCAACATAAAATCTTTGAAACAACTGAAGAAATCATAACTTCTGATCTAGACATCTTAAGTCATACTTCTGTAAAGGAGGTTACAGACCAATTCAGATAAAACAGAAGCTGCATATTTTCATCTGTCCAGTAGATTAGCACACAGAGCACTTGATGTCCATTTTGTGGGAGACAAATGTCATCATAACATGCATCCAAAATGCCTTATGATCACACTAGATAGAACACTTTCTTTTAAACAACACTTGACACAAAAATCTGCTAAGTTCATATGCAGAAATAACATTCTTCACTGGCGTTGTAGCAGTAGTTGTGGATTATCAGCAGACACTCTTCAAGGTGAGCACTTAGAATGTTATACCCAACAGCAGAGTACTGTGCATCCATCTGGATTAAAGGTCCATACATGAAAAAGATAGATGTGCAACTTTACGAATCCGTGTGCATTGTTAGTGGGTCAGTACAATCTGCTCCACATTGTGGTTATGTACCTTGAGTCATATTCCACCTTCTGATACCAGAAAGAAGAGTGCACTGTTATGTGAATACCAGAAGATTATTGATAACCCTAACCTTCCAATACTGAATGATGTATTATTCCCTGTGGAGCAAAAAAGATTAAAAGTCAAGACATTCCACTCTTATCTCAGCTAGGATTCTTACTGACAATGAATTCAATGTTTCCACAGTGCCTAAACCTGCCCTGCATCCAGGAGAAGCCCCTTGGATTCGACCAGTCTCTGGAAATTTGCTCTACTCTGAATTGCATCTGAATGGGACATGGAAGATGTACAGAAACTTTCCACAAGTGGGACAAATCTTCACCACTATCTTGAGACTATGGCGCTGAACAACAGGCAGTTGTTCATATTGTATCAACATGCCCCACATGTGTCTACAAGGGTCCTTTCAAAGATTTTCTCACAGTGACAAGTGGTGTGATAAACTATATACACTGATCAGCCACAACACTATGACCACCAACCTAACAGCAATGTCCATCTTTGGCACAGATAGCAGCAGCAACACATAGTGGCATGGAAGCAACGAGGCATTAGTAGGTTGCTGGAGGGAACAGCTGAATGTGCTGATGGCCACGGTCAGCCATCTTCTGGCTGCTGCCTTGGAGTGTAGCAGTAGTGGGGAGTCTGCTGCATCACATGGTACATCCCAGGCGTTACATGCTTCACCCATGGTCCCTACTGTCAAGACATCTTCGGGGGTACCGGGCGCAGTTGGGTCACCCTCTCCCCAAGGGGAATGGTGGGTTCAACGGAGTTTGCGTCGCATGAGGCGAAGGGTCAATGTGGAGGCTGGCCATGTGGCATCGCCCACTCTGCCTGTGAGTGGACATGTGGCCACTCCTTCAGCAAGGTCCGAGCAAGCACATGGGGGGGGGGGGGGGGCGTTTATTAGTGATTGGGAGCTCCAGTGTTAGGCGGGTGATGGAGCCCCTTAGGGAAATAGCAGAAAGGTCGGGGAAGAAGGCCAGTGTTCACTCTGTCTGCTTGCCAGGCAGTCTCATCAGAGATGTGGAGGAGGCCCTGCTGGCAGCGATAGTGAGCACTGGGTGCACCCAACTGCAAATTGTTGCTCATGTCGGCACCAATGACTCCTGCCGTCTGGGTTCAGAGGTCATCCTCAGTTCATACAGGCAGTTGGCGGAGTTGGTGAAGGCAGAAAGCCTCACTCACAGGGTGGAATCTGAGCTAACAATTTGTAGTGTTGTTCTCAGAAGCGATTGCAGTCCTCTGGTTTGGAGCTGAGTGGAAGGCCTAAACCAGAGGCTCAGACAATTCTGCAGAGATCTGGGGTGCAAATTTCTCGACCTCCACGATTGGGTGAAGAAATGTAGGGCCCCCTGAATAGGTCAGGCGTGCACTATACGCAGGAAGCGGCTACAAGTGTAGCGGATTATGTGTGGAGTGCACATGTGGGTTTTTTAGGTTAGAGAATTCCCTCCCTAGGGACGCCTCCTGAAATGTAACAAGGTAGCAGTAGGCAAAATGCAACAGGGAATGACAACATTAATGTGGTATTAGTAAACTGCAGGAGTGTCTATAGAATTTTCCCAGAACTGCTCTCATTAATAAACGGTTACAATGCCCACATAGTACTAGGGACGGAAGGTTGGCTGAAACCAGATGTAAACATTAATGAAATTCTAAACTCAAATTGGAATGTATACCACAGAAACAGGCTGGACAGTGAAGGGGGAGGCATGCTTATAGTGATAAAAAGTGCAATAGTATCAAAGGAAATCGACTGAGATCCGAAATGTGAATTAATTTGGGTGAAGATCATGGTTAAAGCAGGCTCAAACATGATAACTGGATGTCTCTAAAGGCCATCTGGCTCAGCAGCCGTTGTGGCAGAACACCTGAAGGAAAATTTGGAAAATATTTAAAATATTTCAAGTAGATTTACTGACCATGTTATAGTATCGGATGGAGATTTTAATTTACCAGATACAGACTGGGAGACTCAAATGTTTATAATGGGTGGCAGGGACAAAGAATCCAGTGACATTTTTTTAAGTGCGTTATCTGAAAACTACCTAGAGCAGTTAAATAGAGAACTGACTCGTGGCTATAACATATTAGACCTTCTGGTGACAAAGAGACTTGAACTATTTGAAACAGTTAACGCAGAACAGGGAGTCAGTGATCATAAAGCAGTTACAGCATCAGTGATTTCAGCCGTAAATAGAAATATTAAAAAAGGTAGGAAGATTTTTCTGTTTAGCAAAAGTGTCAAAAAGCAGATTTCAGAGTACTTGACAGCTCAACACAAAAGTTTTAAGAGCCACCGTGGTACAACAACCAAGTTAGAAACCTGCTACGGAAGCAAAGGGAACTTCACAGCAAACATAAACATAGCCAAAGCCTTGCAGACAAACAAAAATTACACAAAGCGAAATGTAGTGTGAGGAGGGCTATGCGAGGCATTTACCAAATTTGAAAGTAAAGTTCTATGTACTGACTTGGCAGAAAATCCTAAGAAATTTTGGTGTTACACCAAAGCGGTAGGTGGATCAAAAGAAAATGTCCAGACACTCTGTGACCAAAATGGTACTGAAACAGAGGATGGCAGACTAAAGGCTGAAATAATAAATGTCTTTTTCCAAAGCTGTTTCACAGAGGAAGACTGCACAATAGTTCCTTCTCTAGATTTTCGCACAGATGACGAAATGGGAGATATCGAAATAGATGACAGGGATAGAAAAAAATTAAAATCGCTCAAAAGAGGAAAGGCCCCTGGACCTGATGGGCTACCAGTTCGATTTTACACAGAGTACGCAAAGCAACTTGCCCCCCCCCCCCCCCCCCCCCCCCCCCCTTCTTGCAGCGGTGGCTCTTTTCCATCTCTTTCCAAAAGATTGGAAAAGGGCACAGGTCATCCCCATTTTCAAGAAGGGACATCGAGCAGATGTGCAGAACTATAAACTTATATCTCTAATGTCGATCAGTTGTAGAATTTTGGAACAAGTATTATGTTCGAGTATAATTACTTTTCTGGAGACTATAAATCTACTCTGTAGAAATCAGCATGGGTTTTGAAAAAGACAATCACGTGAAACCCAGCTCGTGCTATTCATCCATGAGACTCAGCAGGCCATAGACACAGATTCCCAGGTAGATGTTGTGTTTCTTCTGCAAGGTATTTGATACAGTTCCCCACAGTTATTTAATCAACAAAGTAAGAGCATATGGACTATCAGACCAATTGTGTGATTGGATTGAAGAGATCCTAGACAACAGAATGCAGCATGTCATTCTCAATCGAAAGAAGTCTTCTGAAGTAAGAGTGATTTCAGGTGTGCCACAGGGGAGTGTCGTAGGACCATTGCTAATCACAATATATATGAATGACCTTGTGGATAACATCAGAAATTCACTGAAGCTTTCTGTAGATGATGCTGAAATGCAGGAGGATCTGCAACGAATTGACGCATGGTGCAGGGAATGGCAATTGAATCTCAATGTAGACAAGTGTGATGTATTGTGAATACATAGAAAGAATGATCCTTTATCATTTAGCTACAATATAGCAGGTCAGCAATTCGAAGCAGTTAATTCCATAAATTATCTGGGAGTAGGCATTAGGAGTGATTTAAAATGGAATGACCATATAAAGTTGATCGTCGGTAAAGCAGATGCCAGACTGAGATTCTTTGGAAGAATCCTAAGGAAATGCAGTCCAAAAACAAAGGAAGTAGGTTACAGTACAATTGCTTGCCCACTTGCTCACCAGTGTGGGATCCGTACCAGATAGGGTTGATAGAAGAGATAGAGAAGATCTAAAGGAGAGCAGCGCACTTCATTACAGGATCATTTAGTAATCACGAAAGTGTTACGGAGATGATAGATAAACTCCAGTGGCAGACTCTGCAAGAGAGACACTCAGTAGCTCAATACAGGCTTTTGTTGAAGTTTCGAGAAGATACCTTCACTGAAGAGTCAAGCCGTATATTGCTCCCTTCTACGTATATCTCATGAAGAGACCATGATGAAAAATCAGGGAGATTAGAGCCCACACAGAGGCATACTGACAGTCTTTCTTTCCACAAACAATACGAGACTGCAATACGAGACTGGAATAGAAGGGAGAACCGATAGAGGTACTGAAGGTACCCTCCGCCACACACCGTCAGGTGGCTTGCGGATTATGGATGCAGATGTAGGTGTAGATGCATACACAAGTCACTTAATTCCCGTAAATCCTCAGGAGGGGAAGGGGGATAAACTCTGATGCCACATTCAATCACATCCCAGATGGGTTCGATCGAGTTCAGATCTGGCAAGTTGGGGGCTCAGCACATCAATTGAAACTCGCCACTGTGTTTCTTGAACCACTCTGTCATACTCCTGGCCTTGTGACATGGCACATTACCATGATGAAAAATGCTACTGCCATCAGGAAATATGATCGTCATCAAGGACTGTACATGGTCTGAAATCAGTGTATAATATTCCTTGGCCACCAAGGTGCCTTGCATGAGCTGGCCCCATGGATGCCCATGTGAACATTCCCCAGAGCATAACGGAGCCACCGCTAGCTTGTCTGCATCCCGCAGAACAGGTGTCAAAGAGCTGTTCACCTGGAAAAAGATGGATGTGCACCATCCCACTGGCATGATAAAGAAGATATGAGGATTCAACAGACCATGCAATGTTTTATGATTGAGCCAACATCCAGTGTCAATGGTCCCCATTTCAGTCATAGTTGTCGATGTCATGGCATTAACATTGGCACATGCGCAGTTGTTGGCTGTGGAGGCCCATTGTTAGCTGTGTTCCGTGCACTCTATGTTCAGAGACACTTGGACTCTGCTGAACATTAAAGTCTGATCTTAGTTCTTCTGCTGTCTGCTGCCTGTCCTGTTTTACTATTCTGCCCAGCCTACGATGTCTGACATCTGTAATGAGCAGTGCCCGCCCAACCCCATGACATCTGGAAGTGGATTTATGTTTCTGTATGTCTTTAAGATATTTGTACATAGTTTTATGCAGTTGCATACATTCTGCATAGTTTTACATATTCATGCCTATTTTTACATATATGTGTGTATTTTTTTCATATCTGTGCATATTTTTGCATATCTGTGCATATTTCTGTGTGTCTTTACATATCTTTTTCATGTATTTTCTCTCATCCAACTGCTCTTACAGCCATCACCACCTATTTTGCCAATTTCTGCATCATTCCCATTTCTTTTATGCCATTCCTACCACAATGGACCCCCACTCCATATTTCTGCACCATTTCAGAAAAGTATCCCCGGCTAAAATCCAATCCCACATTCTATTTCTCAAATACTTCCTAAACCACGGAAGACCCCCAAACAGCCTAACATAAAAACTCCTTTCTCTGGATCCCATCCCTCCTTTCATAATGACAACTTCAAAACAAATCCTCACCTAATCATCCTACCTGCAGACAAAAATTCCCCCACAGTTATGAATCACAGTGACTACCTGGCAAAAGGCCTCTGCCAGTTATCTGACTACTTCATCAATAAACTATGCCAGAGTGATCCAATCCCCGAAGTCCAACACAACCCCCAATCTGTGCTTAATGCCTTAGCCCTCACCAGAAACTCTCCCATAAATCCATTTCCCTCCTCACCCCTATGACACCTCACACACCCACCTTCTACATGCTCCCCAAAATCCACAAACCCAACAATCCTGGATACACCATTGTGGCTGGCCATTGTGCCCCCACTGAAAGGATTTCGGCCATCATTGACCAACACCTCCAACCAACTGCCCGTAATCTAGCCTCCATGTCAAAGTGACCAACTACTTACTCCTTCAGCTCCTGGATCCAAACTCATCACTGTCGACACCATCTTCCAATACCCCAACATCCCTCATGCCCGTGGTCTTACCACTATTGAACACTGCCTACCCAAGTGTCCTTTAGCTTCCAAACACAATATCTCATGGCTCATACTCCTTACTAACATTATTCTAACCCACAAACAAATATGGGGCACAGCCATGGGCACATGCATGGCACCCCCCCCCCCCCCCTCCTCCATGCCAGCCTGTTTATGGGCCATCTAAATGAGAATTTCGTAGCTTCCCAAAATGCCAAATCACTAGTCTCGTTCAGGTTTATTGGCGATGTCTTCATGAACTGGACTCAGGGCCAGGATACCCTATCTTCATTCTTTCACAACATCAACATCTTCTTTCTCATGTGCTTCACTCATTCCTCCTCAAATCAGCATGCCACCTTCCTGGACACTGACCTCCTCCTCTCTGATGGCTCCATCTGCACCTCTGTCCACATTAAATCCATCAGCCTCCAACAGTATCTTCATTTCGGCAGCTGTCACACCTTTCATACCAAAAAACTCCTCCTATGCAGTCTGGCCACCCAGGAACGGTGTATAAACAGACACAAGAACTCCCCCCCCCCCCCCCCCCCCCCCCCACTACGCTGAGGGCCTTACCAAGGCCTTCACAGAGAGGTTCCATCCCCCAGACTCAGTCTGCAAACAGATCTCCCATTCCCATGCCATTTCTCCTCACACTCCCAGTCCTTCCACCACTCCCAAGAACCAGCCACAAGGAAGTGTCCTCTTCATCAGCCAGTACCGCCTTGGACTGGAACAAGTGAACCACATCCTTAACCAGCACTTTGATTACCTATCATCATACCATGAAATATGAGACATCCCACCCGACATACTTGCCATCCTATCTAAAGTGGCATTCCATCACCCAACCAACCTCCACGACACCCTAGTCCATTCCTATGCCATTCCCAATCCCAACCCCTTGCCACAAGGATCATCCAATTTCAGTCCCATCACAGGTTTATCCATCTCATCAGGGGATGGGCCACTTGTGAAAGTAGCCATGTCATTTACCAGCTCTACTGCAATTATTGCACAGCTTTTTATATTGGTATGACTACCAAACAGCTGTTCACCAGGGTGAATGGCCACTGCTAAACTGTGGCCAAGAGCAAAGTAGACCACCCTCTGGCACAACATGCAGCTGAACATAACATGCTTGATTTAAATGGCTGCTTCACTAGCTGAGCCATCTGGATCCTCACCTCCACCACAAGTTTTTCTGAACTGTGCAGATGAGAGTTATCCTAACAATACATTCTCCACTCCCATAATTATCTCATCCTCAACATACGGTAAAATACTGTCCCCTCTCCCACCAGCCAACAGTTTCCACACTCTCTGTCCTATATTTTCCTCTCCACTCTTGTCTCCCCTCTTTGTTAACCACTCTCTACTAATGCACATGCACATTTTTCCCCACTTCTCTCCTTTCCCACTCCTTTTTTTGCTACCTCACTACTCCACAACCTCCTGATGCTGCATCTGTTGGCATTCTAGTCCCTACACTCTCTCCCCCCACCCCCACTAACATGCCTTCCCCTTCCCTGACTTCTCCAGATTGTTACTTCCATTCCACATGATAGTTGCATTTGGGTCCGGGATGCCGGAGTTGACGGTCATGTGTGCTTGCTTGTGTGTATGAATGGTGTATGTTTCTCTTTTGCTGATGAAGACTGGGGCTGAAAGCTATGTGTAAGTGTCTTTGTCTTTTAATCATGCCTGTCTACAACTTTATGTGTCTTCTTTATGTCACGTAGCCATCTATCTTTTCCTACATGGTTGATTCAAAAACTCTTAATGTATGCTATACAATAAAATAAAAAGCTTAATTTTCAACTCTTTATGGTTCCAACTTAGCTAGAAATTGCATTTATACTATTGCTGTCTTTTTCTGGAAAATTTTATGTACAAATTTCTTGTTTTTTAAGTAAAAATAAATGCGGACAAAAGCTTAATAGTTCATTGAATCAGTGGCTTTTGCCAGGATAAAATGAATTTGAGTTTTGCAAACAGTAGTTTCAATTTTCTTGGAGATGTGGTCCATCTGCACAACTAAATGATAGGCTGTTGTTTTGTGCCACACAGGTTCCATTTCTTTTTATTTATGAAGTAACTTGAGTGGCAATTTTGTGATCATCTTATTCCATATGTGTTGCCCTGGAGTTGCATTTATTTTGCACGCATAAGCCAAGAAGTTTGTTTTCTGTCATTTTTTAACATATTTCAGTTCAACACTTATCTTCGACTGTACTTTTAATTTTAATTAATTGATATATAACAGCACATTCTTGAAGGTTGTCAGTTTGCTTACATACATTTATGCAGTCGTAGATTTTACTTCTGGTTTTCTTATTGCCAGGAAAAAGGCTACATTTATTATTTAGTACTAAAAATGTATTTTGTACTTTACTGTCCTAGTACAACATAGTATGACTATATGCACATTAATAACAGTCTTTTGCATCTCATAAGTAAAGAGTGAAGTCTAATGTTTTTATAAAGAAAAACACTCAATAAATAGTTTACTGCTGAGCATCTTTGGTCTTTATCTCTGTTATCCCACATTTTAAGCCTTTCTTCAAGCACATCACCAGTACAAAAGAGAATTGAAAGATCGCTTTGGGATGGTAAGATCAATGTTGCCACGGTCTGGATCCACAAGCTGTATCTTTGTATCGCTGTTTTTCCTAGAAGGAAAAAAATAATAATTAAAAAGGTTCAAGAAGAATAAACAAAATGTTGTTTTTATAACAGTATATATTTTTATCTAAAACAGTATCTTGAAAAAGTACAACCAGATTGTTAAGTGCATATAGAACTTTAAAAATACCTAAGTAGTATTTCTAATTACTGGTTGCATTGATAAGAAAGCATAATGGCAATGATGTCATACAGTTAGGATTTAAGTGTAAAATTTAATATACCATTTACAGCTGCTCTCATAGTTCATAAATCCCAGTCATTCATAAATTCTGTTAAACCCTCTATACAAAGTTACTTGTATCAGACCACAACAAAGCAGTGTTGGTATTATAGGAAAAATTGTTCCCAGTTTCACACATAATATATATTCAAGATCAAGGTTACAAACTCAATTCATAAAATGAAACAAAAGGACTGGATGATCCATCCTTCTCCATGAATATATCAAAACTACTCGGCATTATTCGACTTCTCTGAAGCATTGCTTGTCTTTTCAGCAGAAAAACTATAATCCCAATCTGGATTCCAATGTACCAATACATACACTGTTGCAGGTTGTGAGCAGAAAGGAGAAGGAGAATTAGTGGGAGAGAGGATAGAAATCTAAGGATGGGTACCAAGAAGAGTGATGGCGAAGAACTCTCCAAACAAATTCTTCATCTCTACCCTTCTAAAATCTGCACATTCCCCATACCACTACTAGCATTTAATGGTAAGGACTCACTTTCTCACATCATCTTGTACTAAAACTTCCAATTATTTTTTATGTTGTGGAAAGAGGAATGGCCTTCTGAATTCCATCACTCACTCAGTCTGTATACAGTATTGATTTACCCTAATGTCATTTCTAACCCTATATGTTACCATATTAATCTGTGAAAACACCAGATGTAAGTCTTCTACTATGGACCACCCATCACTCAATACTCCAACCCTACCATATGTGTTTCAAGCTGAGTAAGTGGTACTCACCTGTGAAAGCAGCAATATTTTTTACCACATCTGTCATATCTGACTCCCTATTAGATGGAATGGAATAGAGCCATCTTTCTTCCCCATCCTTATCCAGTCTGAATTTGTGCCCTATCTATCATTAACTTGTTGTTGAATTGTTGTTTCATTTTCTTTGTAGATATACTCATGAACTGATTGAATATTTTCCACAAATGGTTAACATCAGGCTAGATCCAATCAACTACACCTGCTGAGGATCTGCCTCCCACCCCTATAAAAGCATAAGATTTTCAGGAAATGTCCTTAGGGTAAATCCCAGTCATTCAAAATTCCTATCATATACGTCAGTAGTTCTTGTTGCCACTTCCATCCACCACCCCCCCCCCTCTTTAATTTTTGATCCCTAGCTTATCCAGGTCTTTGCTTTTTCTATTTGTACTTCCCTCCCTCTTCCCAATTTTTATAAACAACTCTCATCATGTTTAACTCCTCCTGACCTAAACAAACACTGATGTTTTTCTTTATCATCATTATTACTGTGTCTCTGACTAAGAATTATTACTGTTATATTATTTATTTATTTTTGTACTAATTCCAAACTACAGTTCTTAAAGTGAAAAGCTGATGACACAACAGGAAGTATCATTTCCATATTAGAATATTAAATATAATTATACCATAAGCATACTTCCTGTAATCTATTAAGCAATTTTTGATTTCATGAAAAATTCAGAAAATTTCTTTTATAATATTTTTCTTCATTGAATGAAAAATGAGAAAGAAACTTACTCATTGTACATGACAATGACTGTAGCATTGTCTGGAGTTCTGAATGCCACACTCTTCAGTCCACTCTTGTCATTTGGCTCAATACTGATTCTCACTGACCCTTCAGGAACAAATTTGGAAAAGTGTCCCATAGCATAAAACATTGGCTGCTTATAGAACTCATCACTTGTTGCATTCACAATAACTGCAGAATCAACATAGTTGTTCACCCAGTTAGGACCACCTTCAGGATTCAAAGCAAGATTCCAGTCAATCCAACCAGTGACCCAGTGTGTCAAGTCCTGTAAATACAATTTTAATGAATTTTTGAGGCTCCTATGGCAAAAAGGAGGATAAATTTTTAAGTTACCAAGATTTGTATGGAAATTACTGGGATCACTGCAGCTCTAATGTTGTCCCAATATATCATATGATAGCACTATAAAAATCATCCTTGTCTCTATTATGCTGTGGATATTTGCAGTTTTGTTCCTTACTTTGGTAGCAGTGGTGGTGATCATTCTGATGAGTTGGAAAAGTGTTTACTTTAGTACAGGTTTATATCAAAGAATACACATTGATGCATGAATGTCATTATGAAACTGCCAAGAGTATTAATAGCATTGGATTAAGTGAGGAAGGGAGAAGGAGGAGGTGATAAACATTATTGGCTGTAATAAACATAAAAAACGAACAATGTGTGAGATTAAGGTATGTTGTTGCTGACTGAAGATATGTATTAAAACAAATATTTTATGGAGGTAAAAGTATTGAAGAATCACAGAGGTTTTTCTGTAAGAAAAAGAAATACTTGTCAAGTCTTATTTAAAATTCACTAGTTTTGTTAGAAAGTGACTTGCACATGTTACAAATACAATTTAACAAATAGAGTAGATTTTCATTCTCCAGTATTGTTGCTACATATTCGTAATCTATGCTCTGCAAACCACCATGAGGTGCATGGCAGAGGGTACATCCCATTGGACGAGTTATTGGAATTTCTTCTCATTCCATTCACATATGGAGTGCAGGAAGAATGACTGTTTGAATGCTTCTGTGTGTGCAGTAATTATTCTAATCTTATCCTCATGATCCCCATGTGAGCAATATGTAGGGGATTGAAGTACATTCCTAGAGTCATCATTTAAAGCTGGTTCTTGGAACTTTGTTAACAGACTTTCTCAGAATTGTTCTTGAAACTTTGTTAATAGACTTTCTCAGAATAGTTTACATCTATCTTCAAGAGTTTTCCAGTTCAGTTCCTTCAGGAACTCCGTGACTCTCTCCCACAGATCCAATAAACCTGTGATTGTTCATGTTGCCCTTCTCTGCATACATTTAATATCCTCCGTCAGTCCTATGTGGTATGGATCCCACACACTTGAGCAGTATTCTAGAACTGGTTACACAAGCAATTTGTAAATAATCTCCTTTGTAAACTGACTACATTTCCCCAATATTCTACCATAAACCAAAGCCTGCCACCTGCTTCACCCATGACTTGTTGTTGTCGTTGTTGTTGTCTTCAGTCCTGAGACTGGTTTGATGCAGCCCTCCATGCTACTCTATCCACCCATGACTTAGTCTATGTGATCATTCCATTTTATACCTTCAAAACGTGTTACACCCAGATATTTGTAGTTGGCCACTTCCAACAGTGACTTGTTGATAATGTAATCATAGGATACTAGTTTTTTTTTTTCCTTGATTTGAGAAGTGCACAATTTTACATTTCTAAACATTTAAAGTAAGTTGCCAATCTTTGCACCACTTTGAAATTTTATCAAAATCTGACTGAATACTTATTCAGCTTCTTTCAGACAGTACTTCACCACAGACAATAGCATCATTTGCAAAAAGTCTGAGATTACTATTAATATCATTGGTACACAACATGAACAGCAAGGATCCCAACACACTTCCTTGAGGCCCATCTGAAGTTAGTTCTACCTCTGACAATGACTCTCCATCCAAGATAACATGCTCTCAACCAAAAAGTCCTCAATCCAGTCACAAATTTCACTTGACACCCCACATGATCATACTTTTGACAACAAGCATCTCCATGATTTGGTACAGAGTCAAATACTTTCTGGAAATCAAGAAATACTGCCTCTACCTGACTGCCTTGATCCGTAGCTTTCAGTGTCATGTGAGGAAAGTGTGAGCTGGGTTTCACATGATTGATGTTTTCAGAATCCATGCTGGTTGGCATTGAGGAGGTCTTTCTGTTCAAGACACCTCATTATGTTTGAGCACAGAATATGTTCTAAGATTCTATAACAAATTGATGTCAGGGATACTGAGTGGTAGTTTTGTGAATCACACCTACTACCGTGGTGTGACCTGCACTTTTGTCCAAGATCTGGGCATGGTTTGTTGTTTGAGAGATCTACAATAGAGTACAGTTAAAAAGAGTGTTTAACTCAAATCACAAATTCAGTATAGAATATGGTACGGATTCCAGTGGTCCATGGAGCTCTCTTCAATAATAGTGACTTCAGCTGTTTCTCAACACCACTGACTTTAATACTTCTTTCATTCATCTTTTGAGTGGTATCAGGATTAAACTGTACCAACTGAGATACAAGGTTACTAATTTACTACAAGAATTAAAGAAAATACACAAAATGAGATTTCTATTAAGGCAACCCAAAAACCTGGTGGTAAAAATGATCAGTTTCCTAAAACGTTTTGAGGTTAATTACAGTTGTTAGTAAACTCAAAAACAGAGCTAATTTATGATAAATGTGGATAATATATGAGGCTACTCCTCTTTAAGGGAGAATTAGATGTAACAGAATATGTTAGTTAGAATATCAGCTGCAGCAACTGTATCACAAATGTTGGTTTACTACAAACTGCTCATACATTATGCAAAGGACAATTTTCAAAAATGTGTGTTTATTTGTGTTGATATCCGCTACTGTTCTCAAAAATTTTAAAAGAGCACAATTAGTTTACCCCTACAATTAACAATAACAGTATGAGTTTATCACAGCACTCACTGTTCAAAATTTCACAATATACACTCCTGGAAATGGAAAAAAGAACACATTGACACCGGTGTGTCAGACCCACCATACTTGCTCCGGACACTGCGAGAGGGCTGTACAAGCAATGATCACACGCACGGCACAGCGGACACACCAGGAACCGCAGTGTTGGCCGTCGAATGGCGCTAGCTGCGCAGCATTTGTGCACCGCCGCCGTCAGTGTCAACCAGTTTGCCGTGGCATACGGAGCTCCATCGCAGTCTTTAACACTGGTAGCATGCCGCGACAGCGTGGACGTGAACCGTATGTGCAGTTGACGGACTTTGAGCGAGGGCGTATAGTGGGCATGCGGGAGGCCTGGTGGACATACCGCCGAATTGCTCAACACGTGGGGCGTGAGGTCTCCACAGTACATTGATGTTGTCGCCAGTGGTCGGCGGAAGGTGCACGTGCCCGTCGACCTGGGACCGGAGCGCAGCGACACACGGATGCACGCCAAGACCGTAGGATCCTACGCAGTGCCGTAGGGGACCGCACCGCCACTTCCCAGCAAATTAGGGACACTGTTGCTCCTGGGGTATCGGCAAGGACCAGTCGCAACCGTCTCCATGAAGCTGGGCTACGGTCCCGCACACCGTTAGGCCGTCTTCCGCTCACGCCCCAACATCGTGCAGCCCGCCTCCAGTGGTGTCGCGACAGGCGTGAATGGAGGGACGAATGGAGACGTGTCGTCTTCAGCGATGAGAGTCGCTTCTGCCTTGGTGCCAATGATGGTCGTATGCGTGTTTGGCGCCGTGCAGGTGAGCGCCACAATCAGGACTGCATACGACCGAGGCACACAGGGCCAACACCCGGCATCATGGTGTGGGGAGCGATCTCCTACACTGGCCGTACACCACTGGTGATCGTCAAGGGGACACTGAATAGTGCACGGTACATCCAAACCGTCATCGAACCCATCGTTCTACCATTCCTAGACCGGCAAGGGAACTTGCTGTTCCAACAGGACAATGCACGTCCGCATGTATCCCGTGCCACCCAACGTGCTCTAGAAGGTGTAAGTCAACTACCCTGGCCAGCAAGATCTCCGGATCTGTCCCCCATTGAGCATGTTTGGGACTGGATGAAGCGTCGTCTCACGCGGTCTGCACGTCCAGCACGAACGCTGGTCCAACTGAGGCGCCAGGTGGAAATGGCATGGCAAGCCGTTCCACAGGACTACATCCAGCATCTCTACGATCGTCTCCATGGGAGAATAGCAGCCTGCATTGCTGCGAAAGGGCGATATACACTGTACTAGTGCCGACATTGTGCATGCTCTGTTGCCTGTGTCTATGTGCCTGTGGTTCTGTCAGTGTGATCATGTGATGTATCTGACCCCAGGAATGTGTCAATAAAGTTTCCCCTTCCTGGGACAATGAATTCACGGTGTTCTTATTTCAATTTCCAGGAGTGTATTATAATATAAACAGGTATTCTACACCTACATCTACATGTACTGTGGCACAAACCACCGTGAGGTGCATGGCAGATGGTACATCCCACTGTACCTATTCTTAGGGTTTCTTCCCGTTCCATTCACAAATGGAGTGTGGGAAGAATGATTGTTTAAATGCCTCTGTGTGTGCAGCAATTATTTTAATCTTATCTGCATGATCCCTATGTGAGCAACATGTAGGGAATTGTAGTATATTCCTAGAGTCATTATTTAAAGCTAGTTTTTGAAACTTTGTTAACAGACTTTCTCAGGATAGTTTACATCTATCTTCAAGAGTCTTACATTTCAGTTCCTTCGGTATCTCTGCAACACTCTCCCATGGATTCAACAAACCTGGGACCATTCATGCTGCCCTTTTCTATATACATTCAATATCCCCTGTTAGTCCTGTCTGGTACAGGTCCATATGCTTGACGAATATCCTTGCAATTCTCACAAGTGTTCAGAATTTCACAATATATCACAAACAAATCAATAAAAGACTATGCAGAAGGATGAAAACAGTAAAATATGTGAATCTAGAACTTCAAATCAGCAAAGGCTGTCTCACACAAAGGAAAATTCCTAAGTCAGTTTTTATTTATAAATTTTTCACTTAACTGTTACTACATTGACATGTCAAAGAACAACACTGCAGGATGAGTTTATCTCAGTCAAAATCACTAAAATGTGCAACATCAACAAAGCACATCTTCTGCCTGTTACAGCTAACAATGTGTGAATTCCAATCCTTTGAACTAAAATATTTACTTGATACCTCACTTTACTATAATAGATTTATGTGAGGTAACTAGCATTGGTATGGAACTGTTAACAGGAGAAGTAACTGGCTTTTTGAAGCGAGCATCATCTCTAGCAGATTTTATCAACTGGTACCTAATTTACAATCATGTTATAGTACCCCCACAGAAAATTATGTCAAAACAATAAGGTACTAGAAATGGCACTGTTTATTGCGAATATCATATGTATTGCATTTTAACCTTAGTGACTGTGACAGACACAACTGCATCTCAGCAGAATAAGGAAGAAAAGGCTGGTCACACACTTTCACAAGAGCTGTTGAGAATGAATAAATACACCGTGAATTAGTTTCAAATCTGTTAAGTTGTTATCAGTGCTGGTACCAGTAACAACATTGTACAATTTTATCAGTGTGGTTTTTGTTACTGTATTTTGAATTTAATTGTAAATAATTATATAATTTTTGGTATTGTTTTTTGTTTGGAGGCAATTATCATGGGGAGTAGGCGCCCCAGAATCGTTATTGTGGAAGTAGGGATGGAGATGAAGATGTTGGTGAGAAAGTGGTGACATGTAACACATTAATAAATTTCAGTCAACTTTGGAACTTATAACTTAGTGTATGAAAAATTTGCTATCATGGTAAAATATCCTTAGCCCTACTAGGGATTGGGTGGAGCTGTGACAGATGTGCCATAAATATAATAAAAAATATATTACTGTTGAATCCATAGTTTTCTGGGATGACTGACTGGCAGTCCCAAATACATACAACTGTGATATTTACAGCCTTACTCTGGAACTCAGGGATCAATTTCAAGAAAATTTTATGAATATCAGTTCCTGTCTGGAGAAAAAGAATAATAATAATAATAATAATAATAATCCCCGTGGAGGCCCGGGAAAAGAATAGGCCTCTGATATGTTCTGCCAGTCGTAAAAGATGACGAAAAGAACAAACCACTAATAGGGCTAACCCCCCTTTTAGTGTGGTTAGTTGGTTCAGGACAGAACTAAAGAAGCCTCGGACAAGCGCCGTCATGGTCGGGGACAACACTTGAACCCTATGCCCGCCCACAATGGTAACGACACTGCTAGCCAACTGGAAAATGATTTAAATCCAAATAGAGGTGTTTTGCAGGATATGCTTCCTGCAACCACCCTAGAAGGAAAACAAAGACAGAGGATGAGATGGTCAGATGAAGATAATCGACACCTCATGTTCTGTTATTACCAAGCAACAAACCTAGGAACCAACACAACTGGATACAGATCACAAGTATACACAACATTTATTACCAGATACCCAGAATTAAAATTTTTAACAGAACAACGACTAGCTGATCAGATCCGTGTAATAATAAAAAATAACAGGATACCCCAGTCAGAATTAGAAAACATCAAACAACAAGTACAACAAATACTGGAACAAAATAATGTGCAAACAGAAGAAGAAGAAAATACAGTAATGGACTCAAACATCCCAGAGCAAACAAACAAAGAACAACACGCACCAATTAAACAATCAGAGGAAAACGAAATCTTAAGACAGCCACCAGAACAAGCACAAATAGAACATGAAGTGACACAGATGTTAGATATAGAAGAAAAATTTCAGCTAACATATATAGAATACAAAGACACAAATACAGACATTAGACCATTCTTGCATAGACCACCAAATAACCCACAAGTTGAAACAACAATAAAAACTATCAACACAATCATACACAACAAAATAAATGAAAACACAACTATGGAAGAGTTACAACTACTGGTTTATATAGGAGCACTTACTACACTAAATATACACACTAGGCAGAGATCTGAACCAACCAACACACAGAAGAAACCCACAAAACCAGCATGGCAACACAGGCTACAGATCAAAATAGAAAAACTGAGAAAAGACATCGGACAGCTAACACAATTTATAAGAAATGAAATCTCAGAAAAAAAAACGAAAAAGGTTAGGTAAAATCTCACAACAAGAAGCGACAGAGCAATTAGACGAAAAGAAGCAGAAATTACAAGCATTAGCCAAACGACTCAGAAGATACAAAAAAAGTGAAAATAGAAGGAAACA
This sequence comes from Schistocerca serialis cubense, assembly GCF_023864345.2. Classification (NCBI taxonomy): domain Eukaryota; kingdom Metazoa; phylum Arthropoda; class Insecta; order Orthoptera; family Acrididae; genus Schistocerca; species Schistocerca serialis. Next base: position 360,080,549 of record NC_064643.1, read on the forward strand.
AAACCAAACATTCAACACAAACCAAAAGAAATTTTACCAGACAATAGATAACACACACATTAAAATAAACAATCCACCAAACATAACAGACATGGAACACTTCTGGAGCAACATATGGTCAAACCCGGTACAAAATAACAGGCATGCACGATGGATACAAGCAGAAACAGACACATACAAGATGATACCACAAATGCCTGAAGTGATAATTTTGCAACATGAAGTCACTCAAGCAATTAATTCTACTCACAATTGGAAAGCCCCTGGAAATGATAAAATAGCAAATTTCTGGTTAAAGAAGTTCACCTCAACACATTCACATCTAACTAAATTATTTAACAGTTACATTGCAGACCCATACACATTCCCTGATACACTTACACATGGAATAACATATCTGAAACCTAAAGATCAAGCAGACACAGCGAACCCAGCTAAATATCGCCCCATAACATGCCTACCAACAATATACAAAATATTAACTTCAGTCATTAAACAGAAATTAATGACACATACAACACAGAACAAAATTATAAATGAAGAACAAAAAGGCTGTTGCAAAGGAGCACGAGGATGTAAAGAGCAACTGATAATAGATGCAGAGGTGACATATCAAGCTAAAACTAAACAAAGGTTGCTACACTACGCATACATTGATTACCAAAAAGCTTTTGATAGTGTACCCCACTCATGGTTACTACAAATATTGGAAATATACAAAGTAGATCCTAAATTGATACAGTTCCTAAACATAGTAATGAAAAATTGGAAAACCACACTTAATATCCAAACAAATTCAAATAATATCACATCACAGCCAATACAGATTAAGCATGGAATATACCAAGGAGACTCATTAAGTCCTTTCTGGTTCTGCCTTGCTCTGAACCCACTATCCAACATGCTAAATAATACAAATTATGGATACAATATTACTGGAACATACCCACACAAAATCACACATTTGCTATACATGGATGATCTAAAACTACTGGCAGCAACAAATCAACAACTCAACCAATTACTAAAGATAACAGAAGGATTCAGCAATGATATAAGTATGGCTTTTGGAACAGACAAATGTAAGAAAAATAGCATAGTCAAGGGAAAACACACTAAACAAGAAGATTACATATTGGATAACCACAGCGACTGCATAGAAGCGATGGAAAAAATGGATGCCTATAAATATCTAGGATACAGACAAAAAATAGGAATAGATAATACAAATATTAAAGAAGAACTAAAAGAAAAATATAGACAAAGACTAACAAAAATACTGAAAACAGAATTGACAGCAAGAAACAAGACAAAAGCTATAAATACTTATGCCATACCAATATTGACCTACTCATTTGGAGTAGTGAAATGGAGTAACACAGACCTAGAAGCACTCAATACACTTACACGATCACAATGCCACAAATATAGAATACATCACATACATTCAGCAACAGAAAGATTCACATTAAGCAGAAAGGAAGGAGGAAGGGGATTTATCGACATAAAAAACCTACATTATGGACAGGTAGACAATTTAAGAAAATTCTTTCTAGAACGAGCAGAAACTAGCAAAATACACAAGGCAATCACTCATATAAGTACATCGGCTACACCACTGCAATTTCATAACCACTTCTACAACCCTTTAGATCACATAACATCAACAGATACGAAGAAAGTAACTTGGAAAAAGAAAACACTTCATGGCAAGCACCCGTATCATCTAACACAGCCACACATCGATCAAGACGCATCCAACACATGGCTAAGAAAAGGCAATATATACAGTGAGACAGAAGGATTCATGATTGCAATACAGGATCAAACAATAAACACCAGGTATTACAGCAAGCATATTATTAAAGATCCCAATACCACAATGGATAAATGCAGACTTTGTAAACAACAAATAGAAACAGTAGATCACATCACAAGCGGATGTACAATACTAGCAAATACAGAATACCCCAGAAGACATGACAATGTCGCAAAAATAATACATCAACAGCTTGCTTTACAACATAAACTTTTAAAACAACACGTTCCTAAATACAAGTATACACCACAAAATGTACTGGAGAATGATGAATACAAATTATACTGGAACAGAACCATTATAACAGATAAAACAACGCCACATAACAAACCTGACATCATACTCACCAATAAAAAGAAGAAATTAACACAACTAATCGAAATATCCATACCCAATACAACAAATATACAAAATAAAACAGGAGAAAAACTTGAAAAATACATCCAACTGGCTGAGGAAGTCAAAGACATGTGGCATCAGGATAAAGTTGACATCATACCAATTATACTATCAACTACAGGAGTCATACCACACAATATCCACCAGTACATCAATGCAATACAGCTACATCCAAACATATATATACAACTACAGAAATCCGTAATTATTGATACATGTTCAATTACCCGAAAGTTCCTAAATGCAATATAACACATACCGTACAGTTAAAAGGAAGTGACGCTTGATCAAGGTCCGCGTCACTCCATTTTTAACCGGACTTAACGTCTGAGAAAGTGAAGGAAATAATAATAATAATAATAATACACTGGGACTAAGACACCACTAATGCTCCTAGGGATGATGGAGAGGTAAAGGAGGGAATGTGGATGATGGAGAGACAAAGGAGTGAAAGAGGAGGCAAATAAGTGTAAATCTGCAGGGCTTGGCAAAATTTCGACCAAGCTTAATGCACATATGGCTTACAATCTAGGAGAAAATTCAGTGTTTGTAATACACTCATAGCATTTCTAGGAGTGAAGGTGGGGCTGGGAAGGGAATGACACGCTAAAAAAATTAAAAATAACTGATATTGATGTCAAATTCACAATGAGAAGATGAGATTCAGGGAAAATTTTTACACAATAAATGTACATATTGATTAAATTCTAATTAGTATTTAGTGTTTTGTGTCATTATTGCATGGTGAAGATATACTAAGACAATGATATAATTGTGATGGCTTCTTTCAAGAGTTTGCTGCATAGGCCACAAACTAACTTTATGAGCTCACTTATTTCACAGAAAATGAACGGATTTTTTCACCTAGTAAAAAGAAAATTTAGGCTTATGTTTTTAATGGGAAACTAGAATTATTCACTGGTTACAAAATGCTTATTGCTTGAGCATGCAAATACTTCAGTGTTTTTACTTGTCTACTGGAAGATGACGGCTGCAGTATTATCTCTGTTAACATCTTGAGTTCTGTATTTCGGCGTTGCATCTAGCTTAAAAGTATAAGAAATTGAATGTAAAAGGAGTATACACAAAATACGTAAAAATCAATCATACATTCTATGAATGTCTTTTAAACTGACTAGCCAAATTTCACAGGATGAGTTGTCCCATGTAAATAAGTGCTGTTTATGATGCTCAAATGTTGTGACTAGATGCAGCATATGATTTGAGTGTAGTTATGATATCTGAACAGTCTGTTACAGACAGGTCCATAATGAACATATGGCTTGTAGCAACTTTGAATGTGTGATGATAATCATTGCAAGACACATGGGTCATAGCACATTGGAGATTACATATGATTTCAGGTTTGTAAAGTCAGCAGTACATACAGTGAACCTTGCAGTGGGACAGCCATGTCATGGATCAATAGAGATCATCTTTTCTCCACAGAGCCATAGGGAGAAACCCACAGACTACTGTGAGGCAGCTCACAGCCTGATTTGAAGAGTGAGCAACAGTAAATTATTTTACCAAGACTGTACACAGACAAATGAATCACAAAGGCTTCAGCAACCAAGGACTGATATCACATCTAGTGCCTTTCAATGGCGTTTTCATGTACAATGTATATTTAAGTAGCATATTATAGCATTTGCATGTACACTGTATATTTAAGTAGCACATTTCTGATGGTAAGCTATATATAATATGACACTTTCTAATGACTGCTGAAAATGCAAGTGAGATACACTAGGCATTCAGAAAAATCTGAGGGTAGAACTTAAGATAATAAGTCATGTTAAAAATGCTTAGTACAGAGAAATGCAGCCCCTTACAACTGTATCACCATCTCACTTCTAAAGACCTTTAGTATAGTTTTAAAAGCAGAATAACATACTTGAATTATGTCAGCCATGTACTGTTCACCTCTTGACCATTCACCAAGCACAACTTTAGTTATATCCCATGGTTTGTCACCTGAAAAGATACAACAAGGACATTTATAAACTGCTGTACTGTTTTCTGATGAGACAGAACACAGATAGCCATATAACACAAATTCAGTGACAAGCATTTTTCTCTCATATACAGGCAGAGCAGGTAGGCAGGGATGGTGAGGGGAGGGGGGTTATGCACACTCAGCATCACATTTCTTCATAATGTTTGCACACATTTTCATAAATTTCATCACCAACAACCACTTATCATCCATTGCTGGATATAAGCCTCTTCTAGAGTTCTCCATCCATAGTGGTCTTCCAAGTTTTCGCATCCAAGTTTGTCCTGCTTGTTTCTTTATGTTGTATTCTTGACAAACAAATTCATGAAGATTCCTAATGAAAAATGGTTAAATGTGATGCAAAAAAGGAATGAGAAACTTTGGTTCCATACATACATCACGTAAGTTTAAAAAAGAAATATTACATGTATTTACCTACACTACCACTAATTAAAACAGGAACTGTTCAGCAAGACTGTTCCTAACATTAAACAATTAATGACATTAAATATTGTGCTTTGGGGATGAACATTGCTTCACCCGTGCTTCACAATTTTATTTACTTCTAATGTAATTGGAAATAGGTTACATACTTCCACATAAGTCTGCAGAATCCAAAACTGTGAAATTGACCATCACTAATATTTCACCTTTCTAGCACTTTTCACATGTTTGCATGTCTTTACACTAACAAGATCCATCTAATGCACCTTAACTTTTTAGTTCTGTTATTCCCAATTATAAATTTCAGTTAACACTAGACTATTTTCCTGTATACATTCTACCAATAGAAAATTTCTCCTACCAAGCACAAAAAAATCAAAAATGCTCCTGTTTTGAAAGACCAACTGAACAATGGGTTACAAGCTGCCTAATTCTACCTTCCCCAGCACCTTTAAAAATGTTCCCAAACAATTTGGCACACGAACATTTCACACTCTTTTTAATGTGCAACTTACTTCTCACTCCAATGAGCTCCCCTAACTGTCAACTCGCTCACACCCACTAGTCCATCGCTGTACGTCACTCATTCCCACCAACTCTCACTTGTCCATTCTCAGTCATTCAGCCCAATTCATTATCATTATCTCTGTGTCTCTCTCTAACTGTCATTGTCTCCTATTTCACAGCCACAGTCTTCTTCATTGTGCCCTACTACTACAGTCTCCTCTCAATGTCTTTCCTTCTCATTCCTGTTGTCTGTTCCCACTGTCACTATGTGTCTTCTCCTTGTTGTTGTTGTCATAGACTCTGCCTCTCTTTATCACCAGCTCTAATCCACTTCCACTTTCTCCATCTGTTTATTCCTCTCCCATTGGCACTGTCTCCATCACTCTTTTCCTAGCACTGGTTTGTCCTGTCAATTATGTTTCACAGTCGCTGTGTCCCTCTTTTTCTCCCAGACTGCCATTGTCTCCTTTGCTCTCTCTATAGTACAACGGCTGAGTAATATCTTCCAGTATTTATTACTTTTCTGTCTCTTTCCCACTACCACTGTCTCCTCTTTCAGTAAAAAAAGTGTGAATATGTTTGCATGCCAAAACATTTGCAAAATTTTTTTAAAGATTTTGAGGAAGGTAGAATAAGGTGCCTGGTGCCCCACTTCTCAATCACAGTCTTTTACACAGAAGCATATTTGCATTTTTTGTACTCCAATAAGAGCATTTTTCCACTGGTTCCCTTCTTTTCCCTGCCATAACAGGGTGTGTCACTCATATGAAAAGAAATATGGGGTAGTAAAGTTTTGATAGTTTACTTATGGTATGTAAAACTGAAATAACATAAAACTAATTTTACACCTCACACCAGATTTTATCATGCACAAAAATTTTGCATGTGCTTCAGTACTACAGTATGGTATTCACAAAATATTTCTAATGATAACAGTCACTTTACAGCATATTTCTCCATGCTAGGTTTTCACCTAATTCTGGATTTTATGCACAGATTCTATTTGTAAAGGTATGGTAACTTTGTACCTCTCTACAGTATTTTGGAAACTGGTAAAGTAATCAAGAAAATTTTATGGTTGTTCAAGATCATGATCTTAGGAATATATCAAAAAATCGCATCCATATACTGTGCACATTCATTTTGGAATCTGCAGCTCAGTTTTAGTACCACTACCCAAAAACCAAGTTTTTAGGGTGTTTCTTGATAATGGATAAATATTTTTGAAAACAGGAGAGTGGCACTTCTAAATAAATGCAACATTAAAATTGGAACAATTTTCTGTGGTTAGGCCGTTTCTTGGTAATGGATGAATATTTTTGAAAACAGGAGAGTGGCACTTCTAAATAAATGCAACATTAAAATTGGAGCAATTTGCTTATTCATTATTTAGATTACACCTCACATACAGTTTTACATTTGTATTTTATCTTGTATATGTGAGGTAACTTTGAACCTTTGTATTTCAGGAACAGATAAAGGCATCAATAGAATTTTCAGGCTTCTTTGAGATCAGAATTTTTGGAAAATATTGTAAAAATTTCATCCATTTGCTACGCATAGCAGTCTTGGAATCTGTGGGTCAGTTTTGGTAAGAAAAAATGTAAAAAAAGAACACTTTTTGTGGTTGTCTAAGGAACCACCTGTGAACTGATAGAGATTTTGGAAATGGAAAGATGACTCCTAGATAAATGCTTAGAGAATATATGGTTAAAATTTGAGCAATTTTCTGCCATTAGTTTTTATTTAGATTTCACATCATACTGGATTTTACACGTGTATTTTATGTGTACAAATATGATAACTTTCAATGCGTCTGTGATCCACCCAACTGCAGACAAAACAGCACTGCCTCTAGCTCTTTCCCAGCCACAGACTTGTGAAGAATTGAGGAGGGTTTTGGGAACCATCAACTTCTATAGGCAACACCTGCCACAGCCTGCAGCTAACAAAGCACCACTGACAGATGCAGCACTGGCACAGAGAAACAAACACAGCAGGAAACTGTTGATGTGGACTTTGGAAATGCTCAAGGCCTTTGATAACATCAAACCATTCCTCCAACAGGCTGTGACTTTAGTAGACCCTGTAAGCAAAGCCCCATTATCTCTCACCCCTGATGTGAGTGATGCAGCCATCAGCACAGAGCTCCAACAGTTAGTAGATGGGCCCAACCATTATGGTTATTTTCTCAGAAACTGACAGAGTCACAGTGGAAATGATTTGCATTTAACAGAGAACCGTTAGCAGTCTACAAGACAGTATGTCATTTCAAATCAGAAGCTGAAGGTAGGCCCATCACTATTTTCATGGATCACAGACCACTAACAGAGGCCATAGAGAATTCTATGAAAGACTGCTCACTACATCATTTTCACTATTTGGACTGTGAGGGTCAATTTGCAACAAATGTACAACATATCTGATGGGTAACAACACAGTGCCGGATGCTCTCCTGAGAATTGATGCTCTTTCAGGGTGTATTAATTACAATGAACTTTCTTTGGCACAAGAGATTGATTCTCAAATCAAAGACCTTCTGCAGAACACTTCAACAAGCCTTAAGTTTGAGTATCACCTCTTCTCTGGTTCACACAAGCAAGTTTGGTGCAACACATGAACAGGGAAAGTTAGACCACTGGTTCCATCTCAAATGAGAAGACTTGTATTTGATAGCCTTCACAATTTGTCACATCTGGGCATCCACCCCATCACCAAACTTGTAACAGACTGCTTTGTTTGGCCGGACCTAAAGAATGACTATAAGAGCTGGATCCATACCTGCACTGCATGCCATCGCTGCACAAACAGGCAGGCCTCCTAGCCCAGGGCTTGGCCAATATGACAATCTGGCAGGTAGGTTACAGCACATACATTTGTCTTTAGTCAGACCACTCCCAGATTCTGCTAGTTACAACTCTATTCAGTCAGCTGCTGACAGAGTCACATGGTGGCTCGAGGCAGTGTTGATATCAGACATCATAGCTGAGATGACAGCGTAAGGCCTTAGTACAAGTGTGGATCACACATTTCTATTGCCTCCTCACAATAATGATGGACCAGGGAAGGCAATTCAAGGTCTCTGTGGAATTCAGTGCCTTTGCACTGCTGCTTACCACCCACAGAACAATGGTCACTGGAGTGGTGGCACTGCATCTTCAAAACATCACAGAAGTGACACAGTGGGAGTTGTCAGAGGCCCTTCCATGGGTACTTCTCAGTGTTTGCAGTGCCTTGAAGGAGGATCTGCTGGCTTTACTGGCAGAGATCCTATATGGTGAAAAGTAGATGTTCCCAGGAGAATTTGTTGACCCTGTGAATTCACCTAATACAACTAAACTGCTGGAAATGGTTCAATGAGTCACATAGGATGCCACCTCCACAGTGACATGGAACATCAAATGTTTTTGTACACAAAGAATTGATGACATGCAAGTATATAACATTACAAGATGACACTACAAGGGCATCATTTCAGCCACCTTACTCTAGTCCTTACAAGGTATTACAGAGGGGTAAACAAACATTTGACATACTTCTCTGTGACAAGTGCACTACAGTTTTGATACACAGAATCAAACCTGTGTAAGTATTCAACTCAAAATCTGACCTATTCAACAGTAACTTGGCTCATTGTTTCACCAATCCAGAGCAGAACCTGCACTCCAGCACAACATGTCATGCGGAGACAACCGAGGTAGCGCCTCCTCCCTTTACACACCAGATTCTCCACCTACTACCCCACTGTCATGCTTCGGCCACCCACTCCACCCTCCTCCGCACCTCAAATATTTCTTCACAGACTGGGCAATGCTTTTTACAATATTTACAAAGTTTTTTAGCATTACTTAAAATGTACAATTTTTTTTAAATGACACTGTTAACTCCAGTATATTTGTTTCTGTGTAACTGATATCCTGTAAAATCTTGACCATCCTCTCAGTACGAGGACTGTTCAAAAAATTCCAGAACTTTGTCCATAAAATTCTTCTACACTTATCTTTTTCTTATTGTGCATGGTGTCCTTCGAAATACTCTCCTCCACAATTGATACACCACTCCCAACACTGTTTCCACCTCCAGAATTAGTCTTGGTACACATCTTGCTGTATCACACGAAGTGCCATCTGCGAATTTTCTTTCATCTCGTCTATCATTGCAAACCTTCATACTTTCAATGGGTTTTCAACTTTGGAAATAAAAAAAGTCTCCAGGGGCCAGGTCTGGAGAGTATGTGGGATAGGCAGCACAGTGATTTTGTTGTTAGTGCACTAGTCATGCCCCAACAGAGATGAATGTGCAGATGCAGTATCATGATGAAAATGCCATAAATTGTTTCACATTTCAGGCCATTTCTTTCTCACTTTTTCTTGCAGGTGTTGCAACACATTCTGATAGTACCATCGATTAACAGTTGGTCCCTGCAGCTGGAATTCATGATGTATTTATCCTTAAAGGTCAAAGAAAATAATCAGGATGTCTTTGACATTTGACCTGACCTGATGAGCTTTCCTTGGTATTGAAGAACCTTTCCCAAGCTTGTGAAGATTGAACCTTGGTCTCTACATCATAACCTCAGATAGTACCATCAATTAACAGTTTGCCCCTGTGGCTTGAATTCATGATGTACTAATCTTTAAAAGTCAAAGAAAACTATAAGGATGTCTTTGACATTTGACCTGACCTGATGAGCTTTCCTTGGTCTTGGAGAACCTTCCCCGACATTGTGAAGATTGAACCTTGGTCTCTACATCATAACCATAGACACACATCTCATCACCAGTTATGACTCTCTTAACACCTTGTTCTCATTTGTGCAATTGAAAAGCTCTTCACAGATTGCAAAGCAAAGGTCTTTCTGGTCTTGACCCATGAGCCATGGGACAAACTTGGCAGCAACATGATGCATTCCAAGATGCTGTGTCAGGATTTCATGGCATGATCTAACTGAAATGTTACATTTTTCTGCAAGATCTCAGACAAGCAGTCTTCGACTGACAAGCACAATTTTGTTGATGTTCTTGACAGTGTCATCGGTAGACATAGAAGGGTATCCTCAATGAGGGTCATCTTTAACTTCTTCCCATCCATTTTTAAATCATGTGAACCATTCATAACACCGAGGGCAGCTTAAGCACTCACCACTGTAGGCATCCTGCATAATTTAGTGTGTCTCTGTAAAGATTTTCTCAAGTTTCACACAAAATTTAATGCAGATGCATCATCTTCTAACTCTGCCAGCTCAAAATTTGCAAACTGTATGAGACAACATTCTATTCAATACAACACTTCTGGCAGTTACACATTAAACACAGTCGTGTGCAGAGATGCCAACTGCATTTCACTTCAACACACCATTGGCACAAAATTATGAATATTCCAGAATTTTCTGAACAGACCTCACATAATACTCAGGTTAGTCTTATTCATTGTGTAGTATTCATTCCATACAAATAAGAATAAGCAGCTGTGATGAATCTAAGATGTTTACTGTTCGTCCTACCAAATGTGATGTTGTCTGTTCTTCAAGTTGTGTTCCTATTTCAAACAGAACTTAATTACTTGGGTAACAAACTCAAATGTTTCCAAAACATACTCTCACATATGCAGTTATTACTTATGGATATGACATACATATCATTTTGTGATATGTTTTATAGTTTAGCATTTTTTATAAGTCAAGATAGTAGAACAAAAGAACAGTGATTAGTGTGATATGTTTAGTAGTGATTTAGTATGGTTTTGTACACCTACAAAATCAGGTTCTCACATGCAGACTGGTTAGACATAAGTGCAATACAAGTATTTTTACTGTTCATATCAGCTAGTACTTCATTCAGTAGGAGTCCTACTCTTCAAAGTTTCAAAAACATACAATTGATGATCTTCCAAAACAATTTTATGCTATGTCTCCTTAGATCACTCACTTTTGCTAGCTTCAGCTTCTAATACAAAAATCATTTTATTATTTGTCAACAGTATTTCGAGGTTGAATGATACACTGCAACACTTGTGATCACAGTTGTTTTATTTTGTTTTCAGTTCTGATCAGATGTTGCTTTACATACAGCAGAAATTTCTCAAACTCTAAAGTAGTATACTGTAGTATAGTTCTAGATAAACTCAGTGTCATTGTAATTGTAAAGTCCTGCCAACATAATATAATTGTAATGTTGTGTGATCGATGATGATGGTTATACATTATAAACATTTAAAAATTGCTTCACAACAAAAATTGTCCAGTAATGAAAACAAAATTAAGGGATTTTAGTTCATTGTGTGGCAGTCACTGTGGTAGAATGTTATCATTCAGACAAAATGTGGTAGTTGTAGAGCCTGTTACAACTAAAATACTGTTTCAAGGACTGGGACTTCAACCTGTTAGGAATGCTGCTTAATGGTAATCTGAAGCTGACACTAATCTGTCATGCTGTTCATCATAACCATCTTTAACCACTTCCAAACTCTCGCTTACTGGATTTTTCATGTTTTCATTTGCATTTAGTTTGCCTGTGCATCACATGCCATCATATCACAAAACTTTCTTTGCTGTTTTCTTCTATGTCTAACACTTAATAAAAGATAAATATAGAAATAAATGTACAAGAAAAATGCCTTCCAAAACTTACCAATGCTGGCTTCAGTTGCTATAATAAATTTTGAAGGGTACTTGTTGTGTGTTTGGCTTAGCAGTGAAGCTGGAAGAAAAGTGTCCCAGTACCAGTGCACAGCAACACCATCAACATAGTTTTGCACTTTTTCATCTTCCATTAGCTGCAATTGTTCATTATTGAATTATTCATTGTTGAAAATAAGCACGATTTCAGAAAAATTGTTGGACGAAACTGTAGAAAATAATAGTTTTCAAGGGTAGGAACTACTAGAGACTCTTAATTTATTGGGAATAAGAAGTCGAAAAATTCTGTCTAGATGTGAAATGCTGTTTTTAGGCTAAACATATTTATGTTCAACATAGACCAATCTGTATATTGAGCAAGCAGTAAAGGAAACAAAAGAAAAATTCGGAGTAGGTATTAAAATTCATGGAGAAGAAATAAAAACTTTGAGGTTTGCCGATGACATTGTAATTCTGTCAGAGACAGCAAAGGACTTGGAAGAGCAGTTGAATGGAATGGACAGTGTCTTGAAAGGAGGATATAAGATGAACATCAACAAAAGCAAAACAAGGATAATGGAATGTAGTCTAATTAAGTCGGGTGATGCTGAGGGAATTAGATTAGGAAATGAGGCACTTAAAGTAGTAAAGGAGTTTTGCTATTTGGGGAGCAAAATAACTGATGATGGTCGAAGTAGAGAGGATATAAAATGTAGGCTGGCAATGGCAAGGAAAGCGTTTCTGAAGAAGAGAAATTTGTTAACATCCAGTATTGATTTAAGTGTCAGGAAGTCATTTCTGAAAGTATTCGTATGGAGTGTAGCCATGTATGGAAGTGAAACATGGACGATAAATAGTTTGGACAAGAAGAGAATAGAAGCTTTCGAAATGTGGTGCTATAGAAGAATGCTGAAGATTAGATGGGTAGATCACATAACTAATGAGGAAGTATTGAATAGGATTGGGGAGAAGAGAAGTTTGTGGCACAACTTGACCAGAAGAAGGGATCGGTTGGTAGGACATGTTCTGAGGCATCAAGGGATCACCAATTTAGTATTGGAGGGCAGCGTGGAGGGTAAAAATCGTAGAGGGAGACCAAGAGATGAATACACTAAGCAGATTCAGAAGGATGTAGGTTGCAGTAGGTACTGGGAGATGAAAAAGCTTGCACAGGATAGAGTAGCATGGAGAGCTGCATCAAACCAGTCTCAGGACTGAAGACCAACAACAACAACAGACCTCCTTTAAGACTGCAACACTTTCTCTAACAATTTTCCTGAGAGTAGATTCTATCCATGAAGTGTGAATTTGTAATTAAAATTGATCATTTCACATTGGAAAAGCATCTTTGTACATAACTGCATTGTTCTAGTACTTTCTTTTGGAATACAGGTCTATTCTTGAGTATTCTTACATTCTGTTGATTGGAAAACTTGCAAGGAATTTAGTAATTATTGTTCAACCCTTTCCAAAGTGATTAAATAAGAATTACTTTTGCAGCTAGAAAAACACTGACCATCCTTTCCGACAGGTGAAACTAATTGCCTGGTGGCTTTTGTCTCAGGCTATACAGCCAGAGTTTGTTTCATAATTTTCCTGGCATTTCATCAGTACAAGGGGCTGGTATTGACAAAGCTTCACCTTCCATTGCTGGTGGTGGACTGGAGTCACCATCATAGCTGCAGATTATATTTACCTGGCTTGCCAACATTTAAGGGCTTTCCCTTCATCATTTCTGCTGCAACTCTCCCATTACTCCCTGCAATGGTCAATTGCTGCAGCATGGGAATCCAGAATGTGTTCCCTTGAGGATTTCTTCTTTCTTTTTGAAGCTATTGTCATGTCTGTGTATTTCTACAGCTTCCCTAAACAAGTGGAAGCTATGGAAATACACAAACATGACAACAGTTTCAACAAGAAAGAAGAAAACCTCAAGGTGAATGGGTCCTGGATTCCCATGCTGCAGCAAACAACTGCTGCAGATAGCAAGGGGAGAACTGCAGTGGAAATGAACACATGAAAGCCCTTGGATATTGGTGTGCCAGGTACATATAATAAGCAGTCATGAGCACAACAATAGTTCCCCACCAGCAGTGGAAGATGAAGTTTTGGCAATGCCAGCCATTTGTGCTGGCAAAATGTCAGAAAATTTATCAAAGAAACATCTGCTGAAGAAACTGAGACAGATGCTGCCAGGCAAGTTGTCAACAAATAGCCATGAAAGCCTTAACAATTTTGTAAGATGAAACTAACTTCACCTTCCTTGGTGCAGTGCTACTGGTTTCCATCCATTGATTCAATTTTTGTTGTTATATTCGTGGTGTGAAGTGGTTGGCCTATGTCTAATCCATTGCAATTAGTAGGATTTTTTAAGAGTCCAAATATTGTTCAGAAATTTGTTTCCACATTTGCTTTTGGGGAGGGGAGGAGGGGGGGGGGATGAAGTGGAAAAGGAGAGAAGTAAAAAGACTGTTGATATCGGCCCTGAAATGGGGAATGTACAACCCACTACCCTTCCCACCCTGCCCACAGTGGTATTTCACCAGCCTCCAAACCTACACAATATCCCCATCCACCACCACACAGTCCATGCTCCCAACCCCTTGCCTCATGGTTCAATGCAGTACTTGTCTTGTGCCAGCCTCCAAACCTACACAATATCCTCATCCACTCCCACACAATCTGTGCTCCCAACCATGGCTCAATGCAGTACTTGTCCTGTCATCCTCCCACTGCCACCTACTCCAGTCTGATCACAGGCAATAACTATCCAGTCAAAGGCAGGGCTACCTGTGAAATGACTCATATCATCAACAAGTTAAGCTACAACCACTGTACTGCATTCTACGTAATCATGACAACCAACAAGCTGTCTGTCTGCATGAATGGCCACTGATAAACTGTGGCCAAGGACCACTCAGTTGCTGAGCATGCTGCCCAACACAGCATTCTTCATTTTGATGACTGCTTCAAAGCCTGCATCATCTGGATCCATCCTACCAACAGCAGCTTTTTTGAAAAGCATGCAGGCGGGAACCTGCCATGCAATATATCCTACACAGTAATAACCATCTCTTGGCCTCAACCTGTGTTAGTCAGTGTCCTTCACCCATCTTCCCCTTTCTTGTTCCCACTCCAGCACTACATAACCTTCTATCCCACCAACATACCCAGTCTTTTTACTTCTCTCCTTTTCTGGTGCCCCCCACCCCTCTGCCCTCCATCTAACCTTCTGACTGAACCTAGCTGCCCTATCCTCTCCCCATCTCATCCCTATATGGTCCCACAAGCAGCACTTTACCGTACCTCACCCCTACCCTGCAATCCCTTCCCCTTTACAGCCCAGCCTCCTTCTCCTCCACACCACCCAGATGGCTTCTACCATCACGTGCTGTTGTTCACATTCTGGCCTCGGCAGCCAGAGAGAGTGGTCATGTGTGCTTTTCATAGTATAGTTAGAAATTTGTAGTGATTATTTAAATAATGAAACACTGTACCCAGTTATGTTTCTTAATACATGCTAGAAGGTTTTAATTATTAAAAAACGTACTTATGGTCCTTGAGAAAGAACACATTGATCCATTCTAAGTTTCTATGACAGGTAACAGCAAAGTTTTAATTATCACTTTAAAAAATAAAGTTACGTAGGTAATTTGTTTGTTTGTTTGCAGTTACCTGTTTGCGTGTATTATTAGTTTTAACAGATGCCAATAAAATATGGACAGTCAGAGTTAAGAAATGACCAAAGTAATGACCAAAAGGAAAATGGGTAGATGACATTAGAGAACATGCAAGATCAGTGTGAATGCTCTTGAAAACTGAAAAACTCTGGATGGTTCTTTTAACCAGCATTGGAGATCAACCCTGTTGATGGTGACAATGAATTTCAGTAATGCTCTGTAGGAATTACAGATTTCTCTGCAGGGTTGACTTGCTAATGTTATTTATTCTTGCTTGTTTGACTTCAAAGGCATATGAAACTTCTAATAGAATGGCACAATATGTTTCCAAAGTAATGTCTCAAATGGAGAGCTGGATGATCTCAGCTGATAGTCCAGAAATATCATATCCATTCAATATTACATCTCCATGTTTTTATGATAAAGGACAGTAGAAAAGTTAGAGTTCTAAGTTCAGTTAACACAGAAGTCAATAGAGCCTAAGCTGTAGCTCATATACGACAAAACTGACCTTGTTGAAAAAATCATTTATATGAAAATGTTTCTAAAAGCCATAGAAAAACTACATCAGACCAGTGGACAGGTGGTGATTTAAATCCTGACCATGATGAATGAAAAGGGTGTCACCTCTACACCACCTCACTTCACTTCATGGTTTTTATCTGTCTTTGGATGCCCTCTGTGAGTCTTGTACCACATTTAAGGTTTTCATCCCATTCTCTTCAGCTGTAGAGCATGGGAACAAAGACAGTTTAAATGCTAGTGTGATTGCTGTAATTAGGCTAACTGGCTTTGTGGTCCCTATGTGAGCAAAACACAGGGTCTCTAGTATATCCATGTATTTTTCACTAAACAAAAGTTCTTGAAGCATTGAAAATAGGGGTTACAGGATACATAACATTTGTCTGCACATGTCTGCCACTTCAGGCTTTTCAGCATTTCTGTTGTTGTTCTGTGAATAAAACAAATTTGCGACCACTCATGCTGCCCTTCTTTGTAAAGAATCACTATCTCCCATTAGTCATATCTGGTACGGGTCGCACACACTTGAGCAATATTCTAAGGTTGGACATGAGAGCGTTTTTTAAGTAGTCTCCTTTGTAGACTAAATGCATTTTTACAGTATCCTACCACTGACACGGAGTCGGGTACCTCTGCATCTTCTTTTGTATAGAAAGATATGAAAATGGAGTTCAGCATAAAAAGCTTTTTCTTTGCTACCCCCTATTTCTGTTCCTGTTTAGTATCTAGACACTAACTTTGGCACCACTGTCAACCTTTGAATATTGCCAAAATTTGTGTTTTGTGAGAGATCTTTCAATAATATGAATATGGTATCTGTTCTTTTGGACATGTCCTGGTTTGGGCACACATTTTCAAATGCCCCTGTTGATATTTATCAACGCCTGTAAGCTGATAATGGTCTGCATTTCATTGTAATTTCTTTCAATAATGTTCTGCTTCATTAAAAGTTTCATGCACTGCCCTGTAGAAAGCCAAATACATTTCATTCAGCATCTTATTGGTTACAGTTCTATGCTTTAGTTTACACCTATTATGCAAAAGTCACCATTTTGTTACAATGATTGTATGCTAAGGGCAGTTCCTCCCATCAGGAACGGTTTTACAAGTATATTTCCATCCAGTTCTTGATCAACAATTTTTATGAATTTGAGCCACAGTTCCTTCACATTCTCCTGCACAGAGCTGAATGTTTCAAGTTTTTTTCCTTAAGATACGACATTGCTAATTTATCAAATATGAAAATCTTTCTACTAATTTTAGTTGCCATATGCAAGGTGTGCAATGAAGGCCTCAGACTGTCACATGTCCTTTCTTGAATAACACTCCTCTAAATATAGTGAATAATGATTCATGAGAACATCATTATCTTCCTTCTAATATTTCTATTTAAGTTCCCTGAACAATCTTGATACTTTTTGTATTAGCTATACTGACTTCTTAGAATCCTAGCACCTTGTCTCTAATTTCATTAGACTGCTGCATGCATATTTGATAAAGACCTTAAATGCTGGAGCAGCAGTTTAGAATTAGTTGCACTAGTGTCTGATTTATCCCTTACAGATTCACTGCATAGAACACATCAAACAAATCTCTCTTTGATTTGCCTCCTGAGTCCATCTTCTTTTGTGTCTTATCCCTAATTATGTAAATAAAGTGATTGGCTTCAGAAGTTTACCATTAAGCATTTAATCAGACACTATCAGTTTATTTCTTGTTGTATGAGCATTGTCTTTTTTTTACATTGAAAGAGAGCTGTCATTCATGACACTAAGTGGATATTTTGTCCACATTTTGTATAATCATATAACACAAACACATTTTTGCAGACAACAGCATTACCAGTGAACAATTTGATAGTGCTACTGACCCTTTCTTGTATGTATTTTGAAAACATTTGTGGACCTAATATGTTTCCTTGTGTTATAGGCAATGTTACTTCCAATTTTGTCAGACATTGGCAGTACAGTGTAACTACTACTTAAAACTTCCAAGAACTGAACATATGTTGCTTATTAACTGAGGATGTGGTGCAAAGCCAAATGACTTTTGGGTGTCAATAAACATGGATTCCATCTATTTATTTGCATGTATTGTCGGCAAGATATCACATGTGAGTAAATCCAATTTTGTTTCACATGAGAGCTTTATGCTGAAGCTGTGCTTAATCTTTGAGGAAAATTTTGATCTAAGATCCAGCAACAGACATTAGCAATGTTGGTCTGTAATTATCTGCATCCATCCATTTGCTGTTGTTGCCATGTCCTTCTCCTGTGGACTGTTTGCTGTGTCAGAGATTCTTGATAAATATAGCATTTATGGTAAAGACAGCATATAAAATCAGATTGAAATCCTGAGTGTAATATGACAAAATAATTAAATTGGATAGATAAAAAATCTACTCACCGAGCACCGGCAGAACTCACACATAAAAGGCAGTTTTAATTGGCAAGCTTTCAGAGTCAGTGGCTCCTCCTTCAAGGAGACGGTTGAAGGGGAAAGGAGAGGGGTGAAGGAAAAGGACTGGAGAGGGCTAGCAAAAGGGGTAAATTTTGGGAAAGTCACCCAGAACAGCAGGGCAGTGGAGACTTACTGCAAGGGATGAGAAGGAAAGGACTTTCTTTCTCATCCCTGCAGTAAGTCTCCCCTGACCTGCAGTTCTGGGTGACTTTTCTGAAATCTACCCCTTTTCTTAGACCTCTCCAGTCCTTTTCCTTCACCCCTCTTCCTTCCCCTTCAACCATTCTGCCTGAAGAATGAGCCACTGGCTCCGAAAGCTTGCCAATTAAAACTGTCTTTTATGTGTGAGTTCTGGTGCCACTTGATGAGAAGATTTTTTTTATCTATCCAGTTTAATTATTTTGTCAATAATTGAGTGTAATATGAAATAAATATATGTTAAAAATGTGGCAGCAATATAATGTAAGTACTTACAAGGTTCACCATCCAAGGCAACAAAAACCGTTGATCATCAAGTACAAGGAGTTTAATGCTGCTGTGTTGAGAAGCACGAAGTGCAGGCCCAAAATTTTCAGCAATCCATTTTCTTTGCTTTTTTGGAGTCCATCCAAGTGAATTAAATCTATTTATAGGAATTATTCCATTTGATGGCTCATTTCCAGTAGACACTGCCCAGAATTCAAGGCCCATATTTTTGTAAGCATCAAGAAATCTGTAACATTGAGAATTAACTGAAAATAGTAGCTCTAAAGACATATTCTCAGGATCTTCTAAAAAAAATTGTTGCTTTAATCTAAAACTTACACATACACAAGATACTACAGTAAAATATATATAGTGCAACAACATAACATAATTTATGACAGACTCAAAAATTGTTCAGTAAGAAAGGGGAAAAAAACAACATACAATAATTACACTGTAATGACTGACTATTCCATCTGTTCTTGGTAGAATATTTTATACATTATGAATAAAAACACACACAACACTGTTGTAATAGTCTACAATATTTATTATTTATTTCACCAACCAGTTTGTGGCTGTTGTGCCACCATCAGGTACAAAGATTTATCCATCCATCCAAAACTAGCAGAAATGACAAAATAGATGCACAGACTCTCCTGCAGTGACTGGCAGAAATGACAAAACACTAGCAACAGCTATTCTGAAATGAGTACTTATTGTGTTACATGGTTGTGAACACTATGAATGGAAGGAATGTCAAGAAGGAACTTAAATACACAGGACTGGTGTATGAAGGGAACTATATTTGAATACTCTGGTTTTCACTCCCAAATGGTTGAACCTCCCTTCTTATTATTTCATACTCAATATTTCACATTTTCTTTTGTAGTATCCTGCAGAAATAGTACTATTACAAAAGTACCCTGACAAATAGATATCATTATCGTGTCATCAGTGAAGGTGTGCTTTTATTTTATTTTATTTTTCAAAGTCTAGTATTCTTTTAGAACACTTTATTGCATAGATCATATGTTTTGTTACACAGATAACAAGTTTTAGTCAGTTCAGTGGTCATCTTCAGATCCGTAATCCCGGACCATGCAACATATTGGTTCTGGGATTACGGATCTGAAGATGGCCATTGAACTGGCTGAAACTGGTTGTCTATGTAACAAAACAGGAGAAAATTTTTAAAATCCAGCAAACGAAGCAGGCAAAAGGTAATACAAATGTTTAAAAAATGAGATTGACGGGAACTGCAAAATTGCTAAGGAGGAATGGCTAGAGAACAAATGGAAGGATTTAGAAGTGTGTTTCACTAGTGGAAAGAGAGATACTGCCTACAGGATAATTAAAGAGGCCTTTGGAGGCAAGAGAAGCAGCTGTATGAATATCAACAGCTCAGATGGTAAACAGCAAAGAAGGGAAAGCTGGAAGGAGGAAGGCATATATAGAGGGAGATGAATTTGAAAGCAAAATTATAGAAGGAAGTGGACGCAAATGAAGATGAGATGGGAGATATGATACTGCAAGAAGAATTTGACAAAGCCCTGAAAGATCTAAGTTGAAATGCGGCGCTGGGAGTAGATAACATTCTGTCAGAACTGATGTTAGCCTTGAGAGAGCCAAACATAACAAAACTTTTAAATCTAGCATGCAAGAAGTAAGTGGCTGGCAAAATACTCTCAGAATTCAAAAAGAATGTAGTAATTCCAATCCCAAAGAAAGCAGTTGCTGATAGGTGCAAAAATCACCAAACAATTAATTTAATAAGTCATGGCTGCAAGATACTTACATGAATTCTTTACAGAAGAATCTGGTAGAAGCCAACGCAGGGAAGATCAGTTTAGATTCCAGAGAAATGTTGGAACACTTGATGCAATACTGATCCTACGACTTATCTTAGAAGGTAGGTTAAGGAAAGGCAAACCTACATTTATAGCGTTTCTAGACATAGAGAAAGCTTTTGACAATGTTGATTTGAATGTACCCTTCAAAATTCTGAAGATAGCAGGGATAAAGTACAGGGAGCAAAAGGCTATTTAAAACTTGTACAGAAATCAGATAGGAGTGGTAGGAGTCTAGGGGCATGAAGGAGAGGCAGTGGTTGAAAAGGCAGTGTGACAGGATTGAAGCCTAACCCTGATGTTATTCAATAAGTACAGTGAACAAGCAGTAAAGGAAACCGAAGAAACATTTGGAGTAGGAATTAAAATTCAGGGAGAAGAAATAAAAACTTTGATGTTTGCCACTGACACTGTAATTCTGTCAGAGACATTAAAGGATTTAGAAGAACAGTTTAATGGAATGGACAGTGTCTTGAAGGGGAGATGTAAGATAAGTATCAACAAAAGCAAAACAAGAATAATGGAATGAACTCGAATTAAATCAGGTTATTCTAATGGAATCAGATTAGTAAATAGACACTTAAAGTAGTACATGATTTTTGCTTTTTAGGCAATAAAATAACTGATGATGACCGAAGTAGAGAGTATATAAGATGTGGACTGGCAATGGCAAGAAAATCATTTCTACAGACGAGAAATTTGTTAACATCAAATGTAGATTTATGTGTTAGGAAGTAATTTCTGAAGATATTTGTCTTTAGTGTAGCTATGTATGGAAATGAAACATGGACGATAAATGATCTAGATAAAAAGAGATTAGAAGCTTTGCAAATGTGGTACTACAGAAGAATGCTGAGGAATAGGTGGATCGATCACATAACTATGCTATGTCTATCGACATGCCAGCGCTTTTGTTTGGTAAGTCACATCATCTTTGTTTATATATATATATATACGAGGGCAGTTCAATAAGTAATGCAACACATTTTTTTCTGAAACAGGGGTTGTTTTATTCAGCATTGAAATACACCAGGTTATTCCCCAATCTTTTAGCTACACAACACTATTTTTCAACGTAATCTCCATTCAATGCTACGGCCTTACGCCACCTTGAAATGAGGGCCTGTATGCCTGCACGGTACCATTCCACTGGTCGATGTCGGAGCCAACGTCATACTGCATCAATAACTTCTTCATCGTCTGCATAGTGCCTCCCACGGATTGCGTCCTTCATTGGGCCAAACATATGGAAATCCGACGGTGCGAGATCGGGGCTGTAGGGTGCATGAGGAAGAACAGTCCATTGAAGTTTTGTGAGCTCCTCTCGGGTGCGAAGACTTGTGTGAGGTCTTGTGTTGTCATGAAGAAGGAGAAGTTCGTTCAGATTTTTGTGCCTATGAACACACTGAAGTCGTTTCTTCAATTTCTGAAGAGTAGCACAATACACTTCAGAGTTGATCGTTTGACCATGGGGAAGGACATCGAACAGAATAACCCCTTCTGTGTCCCAGAAGACTGTAACCATGACTTTACCGGCTGACGGTATGGCTTTAAACTTTTTCTTGGTAGGGGAGTGGGTGTGGCGCCACTCCATTGATTGCCGTTTTGTTTCAGGTTCGAAGTGATGAACCCATGTTTCATCGCCTGTTACAATCTTTGACAAGAAATTGTCACCCTCAGCCACATGACGAGCAAGCAATTCTGCACAGATGGTTCTCCTTTGCTCTTTATGGTGTTCGGTTAGACAACGAGGGACCCAGCGGGAACAAACCTTTGTATATCCCAACTGGTGAACAATTGTGACAGCACTACCAACAGAGATGTCAAGTTGAGCACTGAGTTGTTTGATGGTGATCCGTCGATCATCTCGAACGAGTGTGTTCGCACGCTCCGCCATTGCAGGAGTCACAGCTGTGCACGGCCGGCCCGCACGCGGGAGATCAGACAGTCTTGCTTGACCTTGCGGCGATGATGACACACGCTTTGCCCAACAACTCACCATGCTTTTGTCCACTGCCAGATCACCGTAGACATTCTGCAAGCGCCTATGAATATCTGAGATGCCCTGGTTTTCCGCCAAAAGAAACTCGATCACTGCCCGTTGTTTGCAATGCACATCCGTTACAGACGCCATTTTAACAGCTCCGTACAGCGCTGCTACCTGTCGGAAGTCAATGAAACTATACGAGACGAAGCGGGAATGTTTGAAAATATTCAACAAGAAATTTCCCGTTTTTTCAACCAAAATTGGCCGAGAAAAAAAAAATTTGTTGCATTACTTATTGAACTGCCCTCGTATATTTGGAGATAGAAAATATATCACTACAAAATTTTGTTTTACTTACTTTATGTGGTAGTCTGCCCATTCCTGGAAATATTCATCCTTTAATAGAGAAAATCCTACAAAATCATTGTTTGTTTTCATCCATTTTGGAGGACTCCATGCAGCACCAACCAACTTCAAGTTCTGACCCCTGATAGCCTGAGCCCATTTTATCAAGGGAATCTGAAAGCCAGAACATAATGATTACAATTTGAAAGTGCAACAAATTTTATTAATGTAATTATTTAGAGCTTGCTTTCCTTGAGGTAGTCCTAAAATTATCCACTTGATAGTGGGGGCCAGGAAATCCACATCTAGGATCACTGCAGAATTGTCTGAGCCTCTTATTTAAACCGTCCACTCAGTTCTAGTCCAGGGGACCATGATCAGTTATGGGCACAATGCTGCAAACAGTGTGCTGTGCTTCCATCCTGTGTGTGAGGATAGCAGTCTTAACCATTTCAGCCAACCATGTCAAGGAATAGTGGATAGCTTCACATTCCAAGCAGCAAGTGCTGTTCACGCCAGCATGGACTACAATTTACAGCTGGCTGCACTCAATGCATTCAATAAATGCTGGCAGAGCCTCCTCCACATCTCAGATGAGATCTCCCAGCAAACTGGTAAACATATTGATTATACACTGGCATTTTTTCCTGGCCTGCCTACTATTTTCCTCTAAGCTCCATTACCCATGTAACACTGGAGCTTCTTGTCTAAAGTCAGCAGAAAAATCAGCCTTTGGCCCAATAGGTGGAAAATCTCATTCTGGTTCAGATGTATTGTCAGCACTGGGTAGCACCATGCACTTATTGCTTAGGTGTAAGGGAAAAGTCATGCAGCCAGTTCCCATATTCATCTTCTGTCCAGATATGTGCAAATCAATCTCATCCTGGAGGAAAACTGATCACATGTTGTGTATTGAAATGTGCTGACGATGGAGTTTGCCAGGGCTGACAAACAGCATCAGAGAAATATAACTTTTGCCATTGGTATCCCAACACTGCAACAGCTCAGGGTAATAGCTTGCCTACAGTGGCTAGCACAGCTTCTTTGCTTAAGTTTGTGTCCACACACAATGAGCACATTTCTTGTATGTTTACTATTATGTTAGGCAATTTAAAATCATGAAAAAAGGTACTAACCAAAGCAGTCCAACTAACTAAGAAATTACAAGCGAACTGCAAAAAGAAATCAAATTACCAACTGTAGATTACAAGCTGCACAAATCTACACTATTACAATTTTGGTTGACACAAAATGTAAACAAGAGGAATAAAAACTACTTCTGGTGTCTTTTAAATGGCATTGAAAAATGTGAGAAGCCAGTATATGTGAACACAATTGCAAAGCATACAACTCTTGAACAGTATTCAAACACTTAGAAGAAAGTTATAAACACTACTTAACAAAAAGTACACAAATAATATTCACTTCTTCAAAGAAGGAAATAAGAAAAACTAAGGTAACCCACTGTATAAAATAAGTTCTACAGCTGCTGCTGGTAGCTGCTCTCATCTGAGCAACTAGAATAATACTTTCTGGTGTGTTTTATACACTGCCCAGTCACATTAATGTGACCACCTGTCAAAAGCTTGAATAACCACTTTTTTCAGAGAGGACTGCTGCAGCAGTGATGTGGAGCCATGCCCACTCAAATCCATGGCTAACTGGACTATGTTTCTCAGCTGAGGATCCATGCCGTGATTGAAATGGTCCCACAGATTCTTGATTGTGTTTAAATATGGGGTTTTTGGTGGCCATAGGAGTACTAAACTCATCCTGCTGCTGTATGAACCACGCACATGCACTGTGAGCTGTGACACATTGCATTGTCCTGCTGGTAGATGCCATCGTGCTGAGAAAAAACAAACTGCATTTAGGGCTGGGCATGATCCCCACAGATAGATGAATACTTGTGTTGATTCACTGTACTTTCCAGAATGACAAATCAACCAGAGAATGCCATGAAAACATTCTCCAGGCTGTAACATTCCCTCTTCTGGCCTGGATGCTTCTGACTATTGTTGCAGGATGTTTGCTTTCAGGTGTTTCAAGCCAGAACAATGGCCATCCATCTGGTGGAGCATAAAACATTAATCATCTTAGAAGGCCACCTGTTGCCACTTAGTGGATGTCCAGTTGTGGTATTGACATGCAAATTCCTGCCTTCGTCGCCAATGAACAGTAGTCAGCATGGATGGGTGCATGAACCAGGCATCTGCTGCAGAGGTTCACATGTAGCAACACTTGCTGAATGGTCATGGAGGAGACACTGTTGGTCTCCCCATGGTTCATCTGGGCAGTCAGTTGCTCAACAGTTGCACATCTACTCACCCGTATACATATCTGCAGCTGTCATTCTACTACAGCTGCAGCCATTTGGAGAGTAGATTTTTTATCTATCCAATTACATTACGTTGTCATTCACCTCTGTCGTCTATGGTCTGTGGTGCACCAAAGATGTCTCAGCACTGGTTTTGGATAGCATTGTTTTTGGCATGCATGGTATACTTTAATCTTGGCAGCACGCTATAAGTTTACAAGCTTAGCTATTTTGAAAACACTTCCACCTTGACCTAAAAGCGAATCACAACACCCTTTCAGACATCAGATGAATCACTCAATTTCTGCAATATGAAGGTGACTGCACTGTTTTCCGTGTCTGCCCTGACATGCTTTATAGAACCTTGGTTGCTAGCACTGCCACATGCCATCTATGGATGGTTATCACACACTGATGTCAGCCATAGGCAGCAGTCACATTAATGTGTCTGGACTCTGTATAAAGCTTATGTAAGTTGAATATCCATGTATTTATAACTTTAAAAAGACAGATGTATGTCATGTTTCTCATCTAATCATTCCTGAATCTGCTGGCATGTCATGGGTGTTCTGCCAGTTCATCCTTCCATTAATAACACACGTTTCTCTGGAGGTGGTAGCTGCAATAGGTGATGGTGGAAATATGTTTAGCACAGATTTAACAATGGGGCCATTACAGGGTAAAGGGAATGAGAGAACTGACTTACTAGCCACACAACTAACTAAAAACTAACTCTGCAAGCAGGCCCCAAGGATAACAAAATGATTACTTATTCTGACTATGCCACTGATGTTACTCAGTGGCAGTATGGCTGTTAATGTCGGCATTTCAAACTGGATCCTGCATTTCTCATTAAAGTAGCTCGTGAGTCTGAGCAGATCATTCCACCAAAGAAGAATGCCAGATATTGAGCCTGACCCTCCATGTGGTAGACAAAGATGTTGACCTCTCAGATAAATCAGCAGATAAACAAAGACCTATAGATTATTAGTAGGAGCATACTAGAATTTGAATCTTGGTTGTTAGGCCACCATCACTCTCTATTCATTCCTTGTACCCTGTATCACTCCTAATGATTCTGCTACTTTCATGTTTATCCTTATTATTTAATTGTATTTCAGTGTATCATGATAAAGAATTTTAAAATGCTCAAGATCAAACTTACATAAATACTGCTGCAATAAGCTTTGAACCTCTTTGGACCTAAAATGTGATTCACAATCTTAATTTGGATTCACCATCATGTAAGTATCACAACTTTCTGTTTATGAATGTCACAAAATTTGACACTCTGATGTATGTGGTCTACATAAATCCAGCATATTATGTAGCAATGAATGGAAATGATGATATAAATACAATGAGTATGAATTAATTTGTTACCTTTATGTTGTAGTCTTCTTCTGTTAAACTAAAGTGTGAAAGACTTGTATCATTTTCATAATCATCATATGAATATGCATGAGTAGAAAAGTCACAGCCACCTATTGGCACTCTTCCCATACTTAGTTCAATCCCAGAGGTTGAAAAATAAGACCTGTAAAAAGTGGAAAATTAGCTGTTGTGACGGTGTAGCACATGTAAATCAAACTTTGTAATTCAAGTAAGTACTGTGTTACCTACAGCATGCTTATCCAATAAGCAATGCCCATTGTAGATATGAAGAGCTGTAGAGAGGGATGTGTCAAAAATTACAATGGGACTACATAAATCATTTAACATGTTATGGGAAATAATGCAGTTGTGGTGACAATAGTGATGTGATTGAACACCAAAAGTAAGACTATTGCATAAAATGTATTGTCTTTTCTGTATTGTATTCTTTGTGTAGCATGGACTATCAAAGCACTGTCACATGGATGTCTTTTGTGTGGTGACTATAGGTGCCTCAGTTCACATAGGATTCCAGTCAGATACCCAGTTCCGAATGTAATGGACCTTAACTGAAGTGTGGGGCACTCATGCATCTTCAACGTTGTTGACTGAGCAGGAGCTTTCTTGAAGATGCCAGTGGCAAAGAGGGATAAGCATGAAACTGCCACAACTATACCATTTGGGCTTTTTGAACACAATATGGTGCCTGTCAACCTCCACAACGCAGCACAAACATGGCAGAATTTTACTCATTAAGTCCTGCAAGACTTGGCATTTACATTTTGTTACATGGCTGATATCCTAATTGTTTCCAAAACTCTTTAACATCATCATCATCATTTACACGACAGGTTTTCAACAGGTTCAAAGTTCTGGAACAACGATAAATGTGTATAAACATTTTTTTCCTTCAAAGCAAGACATGTAATTTGTGGGACACAAGTTCTCAAAAGCTGTAACCACACCGCTGCCAAGAAAGTGATCGACATTCAACAACTTTCTCCTCCACAAGTGTTTAAAGGACGGCAGCATTTCTTAGGCATTCTCAATTATTACAGACATCACATTCCACATTTAGCAGCACTTCAGGAGCCATTTAATCTTTTGCTTACTGAAAAACACACCTCCAGAAACTGACTTGTTCATTGGAAAGCTGTGGAGATACTGCCTTTAATTCACTAATGCCATCTTATTGGTATATGCTACCCAAAGGGCACCTCTGGTTTTAATGGTTGATGCAAGTCCTATTTCACCAAATTACTGAGCTCAGTTCGCCTTGTCATCATTTTTCAGTTCACCACCAACATCCAACATGCCGATGGCATGCCACTGTGATGGCTAACTGTCTGTTACAGGATTGTGAATTGCTCACTGCCAATTGGAGTGCTGTGGCCACTGATCAAGAGTCCAACCCTTTCCTTCTGCAGTGTCTTCAGGATCCATCATCCACAGGATTGCATCTGGAGCTCCTCCTGCTACAAGGTTCTAAGCAAAATGTTTGGTGTGATACATGCGTGCCATAACCTAGCTCACTTGGGTATCAAAGCTGCTTCAAAATTGCTTACTGATAAAAGTAGTCTGTCACAGTTTGCAGCATGACTGACACAATGGGCAAGATGTTGAAGCTGCCAAGCTACAAAAATAACAGGTACCTGTCTCCTCTTCCCCTGCCCAGTCAGGATGTTTCGCCTATATCCACTTGGATATTGCAGGTCTTCTTTCTGCTGAGTGTTGTGCATATCATTGGTACCCGCGTACCACTTCCAAAAGACACACGGAATAGGGACAAATGATTTTAGTCTTTTGTGTTGAATTTGTTCAGTGGCTTGAAGTACTCATTTTTACAGGTCTACAAAAACATTTTCCATATACAAGTATATCTGAGTGAGAACTAATGGTTGTCATCTAATGGAATTCATCATTTTGCTAAATTATTTCAGTGGTGCAGTTTATCTTTATGTTCTTCTGACTACATCCCCAGTACTTATTGAGTTTCTACCCATCATTCTGCAAGGGAACATGTGGCTCCAGCATCATCATATTCTGCCACTTTTCGGCTTGGATGTACAAGTAAAACAAAATGACACCTCTTACACTATTTGTGCTACATGGCCAACACAATTGACTGACTCAGAGTCTGTAGGTTTCTTTCAGGGGTAGCATGTTGAGCATATTCAAAGAAGTTTCAGACTTTCTGTCTGTTGATGTTAACTAAAAGGTGTACAACTTTGCTTCCGCCATTTGCCGATAGGTGGCGACAGCGGTAAGTAGCAGTCGAAAGAAACAGATCATAGGTATTAGGCAGTTAGCTTGCACTTTGGCCAACATAAACTCATTCAAACATTAGTCGATTTCTGTCTGCATCACCAAGTTGTACTTGATTGAAAATGTCTGTTTACGAGCCTAATTCTCGTCATTTGAGGCAGGTATTACTGTTTTATTTCAATATGAAGAAAACAGTGGCTGAGTCTCATCGAATGCTCTCAAGTACGTATGGTAAGGATGCTATTAGTGAAAGAATGTGTTGTGAGTGGTTTCAATGCTTCAAGAACGGTGATTTTAATGCCATAGACTGGCATAGTGGTGGAAGAGAGAATGTTTTCGAAGATGCAGGATTGGACACATTGCTAAGTGAAGACTAGCGTCAAACTCAAGAAGAATTGGCACAATTAGTGGGAGTGACACAGCAAGCCATTTCAAAATGTCTCAAGGCTATGGGCATAATTCAGAAAGTAGGAACTTGGGTCCTGTTTGAGCTGAAACCAAGATACGTTGAACAGCATTTGTGTATTTGTGAACAGCTGCTTCAGAGGTAAAAACACATAGTGACTAGGGATGAAAACTGGGTTCATTATGAAAACCCTAAATGCAAAAAGTCATGGGGATATCCCGGCCTTGCTTCCATGTTGATGGCCAAACCGAATATTCATGGCTCTAAGATCATGCTCTGCATTTGGTGGGACTAGCTCGGCGTCATGTACTATGAGGTATTAAATCACAGGTGGTTGTTACTGAACACAATTAATGCATTTGAGCAGAGCATTAAAAGGCAATTGACCACAATACAGTGAGAGGCACAATAAGGTGATTTTGCAGCATGACAATGCTCGACCCCACATTGCAAAAGAGGTCAAAACGTACTTGGAAATGTCAAAATGGGAAATCCTACTCCACCTGCCAGATTCTCCAGACATTTCTCCCTCTGACTATCACCTGTTTAGATCAATGTGCATGGGCTGGCTGACCAACACTTCTGATCTCATTAAGAAGTCACAAATTGGATCGATTCGTGGATCGCTTCAAAAGATGAACAACGTTTTCGACGTGGGGGTCATACACTGCCTGAAAGAGGGGAGAAAGTAGTGGCCAGTGATGGAAAATACTTTTAATGATACATGTGTAACCAATTTATTTCATTAAAGCCTCAACTGTTGTGAAAAAACAGCAGAAGCAAAGTTTTACACCTTGTACAATCGACAATATTTTGACTGAGTACCCACCAGTCATCTTTAAATGAGTCACTGAAGTCTTAAATAGCTACCATCAAAATGGCTAGCAGATTCCCAGTGAAGATATGATGGATTGTAGTTAGCACTGACCAGCAGTGTTCAAATTTCCTTATTAAAATGTCATAGTCAACTAGGTCAAAAGCTTTAGAAATGCTGCAGACTAAACCAATAGGATTTTGGCCTTGATCTAACCCAACTGAGATTATACATTCAAATGCAGCTGTTAATGTCAATTTTATTTTGTGAAATAATCTAAACTAACTACCATTAATGATGTCTTTTCTTTCAAAATATGACATACATCTAACATACATTATTTTTTGAGAACTTTTGAGAAAAAGAGTAGCAGGCCAACTGTCAAGATTCTAACTATTTTCATTCTACCCAGAAAACTACCTTCCTTCAGACATGAATAAAGTAAATAGTGAAACGGTTTGGCCGTTTCATCATCAGAAACACTTCTGGAATGTGTATTTTGGAATGGTGATCAGCTGGACTGCTGCATCCGCATGATGTCTTCTCTTGGCTCAAACTGTGTTCCTTTTAGGGACATTTCTGCTGAGCCAATAACAAAAAGTCTCATAGAGTCAAGTCTGGAGAGTAGGGAGCTTGAATAACCACAAGAATATTGTGTTTGATGAGGAAGTTCTGAATCAGAGACCTAGAATGGGCAGTTGTGTTATCATGATGGAGCACTCAAGTTCTTGCTGTTCACAGATCCAGTCATTTTCAACATACAGCATCATGAAGGTGCCTGGGGCCTCCTGGAACATTCCTTTGTGAATGTTTGGTCTTGTGTTTTGTACTTATGATGCAGCACCCCATGAGAGTCTAAGAAAATGGCCAACTTGACCTCAACATTGCTGTGGAGCTGCTGTGTGTTTTTTGACCTCATGAATGTTGGGTGTTTCACCTATGATGACACACATCATGCTTTCTGGATCAATCCATAAACACTCAGCTCACTGTCTGTGTTCATGATGTTTAGAAAGTTGGGGTTACTTTTTGCATTGTCCAGCATATATTGTGTGGTTTCCAGATGCCACTGCTTCTGCTGCATTATCTGCTGTTTCAGTGTGAAGTTTGTGGATAGTCTCCTCATACATAAATTGTTGGTCAAAATTGAATGAACTGATCCTGCTTACCCCTACCTAATCAAAAAGTTCTTGTACTGTGATAGAACGATCTTCTATGACCTAAGTCTACAATGTCAATTCAGCTTGTTGAGGATTTGCCTAAACATGGTTCGCTGTCAACTAACATAAAACCATTTTAAGCAGTTTTACCACTCCTCTGTCCATGAATTTTTCATGACATTGTCCCTGAAAGCCTTTTGAATCTTGTGAATGGCTTCATTTGGGTATTGTCAAGTTTTTGGCGAAATGTGATGCAATATTTCTACTAAATTTACTAGAAACTGATGGGCACTTATTATACATCCTCACTGGTAGGCTGACTGGCAGTGACTGATGCTTTCTGCTGATGGGAAAAAATTCATGACTGTGTGTGAATGGCCCCCACCACAGAAAGTCACCTGTGACTTATTGATTTATGAGAGAAAGAAGGTTTGATACTTTTTGAACACATTTCATACAGCTCTTTCCTCAGATTAAGATGAAGTAGACAACTTTACTAGGCAACAAAATGATATGCCTCTACACTGATTAATGATGTATGAGAAAGGTTAAATGATGTTTTACCCAAATTGCATGAGAGCAGATTACCTGACTTTTTTTGCCTGGCCTCTACATTCACCTGTTCTGACACCACTCATGTTGCAAATGGTGTTCACACACAACATTGTCTGAGGATCTGTTCTGAGTTGTTGCTTCTTTTCATATATCATTTATCGATTTACATAAAAGCTGATAAATATTGCTTAGCTTTCAATTAATTATATTATTTTTGAAACACCCATTACAATGAGTACCTTTGGTAGATTGCCAGAAAATCTGATGAATTCTTCTCGGGTTATCAGCCGAGTTGTGGTGTTGTCTTGTCACAACATTTCAATGAGTTTTGTAACCATAATCTTCTGGACTTCACCAGAAGATGATGAGTACAAAACTCATTGAAACATTGTGACAAGATGACGCCACCACTCGGCTGATAACCTGAGAAGAATTCATTGGTGGAATACACCGAGAAAGACTGCAATCGCATATTTGCCAGAAAATGTAATTTAAGAATAAACATGCAACTAATTTAATCTAATTTTGCATTATGATGCTTGCTCACTTTTTATTTCCTGACTTATTATTTAACTATTTGTGAACACATACTGTGTAAACCTCAATTTAGCATAGTAAGAATTGATACAAATAAATGAACAGTTTTTGAAGCTAAAAGAACATAACTGACACTTTATGGCATACTTCAAATATGTGCAAAGTTCCAAAACAATATGTTTGAGAGAATATGAGTTACTTGGTAAAAACTATCTTCTTTGTAAGGTCTGTCATTCTGTTAGTTTATTGCTGTGGCATTGACTAATCCTCTATTTCAATAGTTGATATAAGATAAATCAAGAATAAATCTTGGTATATCTTCAGTGTGATTATTTCTGAATTGTTAGTTATGAAGTACAGGTTGCATTCCAGACACTTTGTATCTAAATATCATTAATATTTACGAAACAGCAGATGTATTAGCAATTACCTCATGAGGTTTATCTGAGAACCATTGGAAAGAGAAGCTACATTTATCCCAGCTGAGTCAGTGAATGCAGTCCCAAAGCCATGTATTGTTTGATATGTGGTAGTTGGATCAACAGTCAGCTTTAAACCTAAAAAATAAAGAAGAATAAGTTGTATCACAAACAGGTAACATTTTTTTCTTTGGAGTTACCATGAAATTTGGAACATTATGGCTAAAAGTATTAATTATGTATGTCATGGGGTCTGTTGATTTTTTTGTAGTGCAGTTAAGCAGAAACAACAGTAGATGGAATTTAAAAAAAAAACTAGAAATAATCATGATATAATAATGGTAGTCTGCTGAGTATGATTTAAATTGTTATTGCCATAAAATAAAAATATTGACCTATATTTAAACCTACATAAAAGATGGAAAAGAAGAAGAAGGGCAGGAGGACAAAGTCGTCTGAGGAGAAGAAAGATAGGTAAGGATAAAAAAAAGGAACTTTTCATAATAGAAGTTTTTTTCTTCTTCCATAACCTTTTTAAACTAATTAGTTATAAGCTTCATTCACTTAAATTGCTCTCCTAATAATACAAATGAAAGAGCTTTGCTGAAGCATACAGTTGAAAAAGTGTACCTTTGGAAAACCACAGTGCAAAAAACTGTTCATGCCATATAATTTGGAAGATAACAATTTTGACTATTTGGCACAATCAACCACTGAGAGAAAAGATAATTTAATCTTATTGGCTGCATGTACTGAGAATATTTGTAGTTGTTTGAGTGTTGTCATTAGCACACAACAAAAACCTTAACACATCGTGGTTGTTATTGACTTCTTTCAAGATATACAGCTTGATCATAAAACATTTTATGATTGTGTAGACTGTCATTCTGCATAAGTTTACAGTTCCTGCTAGCATCTGTCTTGAGATATTAAAATCATTCCAGCATTTAAGTGAGTGAGAGAAGTGAACTACAAAAATTAAGGTTTTCTGAGACTTTTAGTTCTTTACAAAATACTTTAAGCTCTTCCTCTCTGATATGAAGGCCTCCCATTAACCAGATTCATTCCATATCATTCAAGGAAGCATTACACTAACCACACAAACTACACAAGAGTCTCAGAAAGTACTATACTGTTTCCTTTTAACTGAATTGCCCAGACATGGTGTACTCACCCTTGTGACTTGACAGAAAATTGGTTTCTTATGCTTAACTTCATTCGCACTGTCTATACTACTGCTCGCTTATATTTTTAACTAAAATGCTGTTTGGGTTTTTACAATGGCACAGAAAAAAAAACTGTGATGCCTGTCTTGTCGTGGGATCTTGATTTTAGCTATGCAGCTGTAAACCCTTCGATCACACAGCTATATAAATCATCGTACACCAATGGAGTCACAGCAGCACTCTTCAATAACCCTGTCCATCCCCAAGACTTTCTAGAGCCAAGGACAGTAGCAGCATCTACTGCATTCCTTGTGCTCTTACAATGGCTTTTAGCATGAGCAAATATTGGGTCATTAAACAACGTGGGGTGCAATTTTACCCTGCTTGGTGTTTCATCTGCTACATATCCCCTGCAGTCTTGTAGTACCTGTAACAATAACAGATAAATCCTATGTTCATTGTATATGTGCATATGTGACTCTAGGAACAAATGGAAACCCTGTAGGGATGTTTTTAGAGACCCATGTAGAAACTAATGAACTAGAAAGATGAGTAATAGCCTCCAACATTGGCAAAATAAAATATTACCTCTGACTGCTGGCACAAACACAGACAAAACCTGGTGTCTCAAAGGCAACAGAAGAAGAGAGACCAAATGATTAATGATGTTTTATCAAGTAAGTTATAAGGTCTTTCCAACCCTGGAAATTCCTTTAATATCTTCATCTATAATTTTCCATGATATACCATACTACTGTGTAATAACCTGAAGTAAATGAGAAATCCTTGCAGGTATACACATCTAACTGTTGTTGCTGGAGTGTAATATCATAGACTTCAATAGCAATGACACATTATATTTGAAACCAGACACTCTTCATGCTGTGGTCACAGTTGAAACGTGATGCTGGGAGAAAGTTAGCAAAGTTCTACTTTTCACTAAAATCAGTAAAAAAGAACTGAAACCTAAAAATTTGGTGCTGATCTACAAAACATGCCTGCTCAAATTTGGAACTCACTTTTGCTTTGTATGAATGCCGAATTCACAGCTATGCTGTACTCACAATCATGCAATGGGAAAATGATCAAACATTTCTGAGGTCAATGTGTGCACCAAAGGTTACTGCAACTGAGCAACAAACAACAATTCACTGACCTCCTTCACCTTTCCTTGTGTGACTCCACAACTGGTTGTTTCCAAGCAGAATCTCAGAATGATCTGTAACACAATTACCGGTACTATGAACATTTCTTTCTGTCAATGAACAGTTCATTACCCCTAGTGTCTCTCAATATTCACTAAGTCTTCCAGATTTTTACAGTGAATTCAGTTTGTCTGAGAGGTTCCAGTTTTTTCAGACAATGTGTGCATGTGTGTGTGTGTGTGTGTGTGTGTGTGTGTGTGTGTGTGTGTGTGTGTGATTCATGCTAACAAGTCCAAGTTGGCTACTGCATGCAGAAAGATGCCAATGTGCTCTTGAGTTGAAATGCATAATGGAATAACACAGTGTATATGGTTAATATGTGTGACAAACTTTCCCCATGGGAAGGGTGCTGCATTATTCTGTGATATGAATTAGGTATAAGACTTTAAAACTCCTCTGTAAATTCAGGTAGTTGGCATGATACAAGCTTTATATTTTGATATCCCAGAAAATCCTAATATATGGATCCATTTCTGTTTCCATAGTGTTATCCAGTATTCATTTATTTGAGTAAATAACTAGATGCTGTTGTATTATGGTGAACAAGAGGAATATTTACTGAATCAACCCTTGTGTGTATTGTGGTTTTCAGTAGAATGACTGGTTCAATGCAGCTCTCCACACTAGTCTATACTGTGGAATTCTCTTGATCTGTGCATAACCACTGTAAACAATTTAATGAATGACAATGACTGGAGAATGTGGTACTATGATTACCACACTCAATTGGCATTCAAGAGGAATGAGACTTACATTGAGGTGAGAAGTTTTAGAATAGTGATATGCACATACACAGAAGGTGGTAATATCATGTACAAATGATATAAAAGGGCAGTGCATTGGTGGAGCTGTCATTTTTGTTCAAGAGATATACATAAAAAGATTTCTGAAGTGATGACCACACAACAGGAACTAGCAGACTCTGAATTCACAATGGTAGTTGG
The DNA here is from genome assembly GCF_023864345.2 of Schistocerca serialis cubense. NCBI lineage: Eukaryota > Metazoa > Arthropoda > Insecta > Orthoptera > Acrididae > Schistocerca > Schistocerca serialis. The sequence continues at coordinate 360,116,804 of NC_064643.1, forward strand.
AGCTAAATGCATGGGGCATTAAATTTTGAAAACTGTTAGGGAATTCAATATTCTGAGATCCACAGTGCCAAGAGGGTGCCGAGAATACAAAATCTGAGTTAATACTTCTCACCATGGACTACACAGTAGCCAATGGCCTTCACTTAACTACTGAGAGCAGCGGCTTTTGCTTAGAGTTCTCACTGCTAAGAGACAAGCAATGATGTCTGAAATAACTACAGAAATCAATGTGGGGTGTACGATGAATGTATCTGTTAGGACAGTGTGGCAAAATTTGGCATTAATGGGCTATGTTAGCAAACAAGCAATGCAAGTGCCTTTGCTAACACCATGCCGTCGCTTGTAGTGTCTCCTGCCTTGTGACCATATCAGTTGGACAATAGATGACTCTAAAACTGTGGCCAGGTCGGATGAGTCCCAATTTCAATTGGTGACAGCTGCTGGTAAGGTTCAAGGGTGGAGCTCACTCCACAAAGCCATGGACCCAAGTTGTCAAGCTGGTATTGACTCCATAATGGTGTGGGCTGTGTTTACATGGAATGGACTGGGGCCTCTGATCCAACTGAACTGATCATTGACTAGTGATGGTCATCTTCAGCTGCTTGGAGACTATTTGCAATCGTTCATGGACTTCATGTTCCCAAATAACGATGAACTTTTTAAAAATGACAATGCGCCATGTCACTGGGCCACAATTGTTTGCAATTGGTTTGAAGAACATTGCGGACAGTTTGAGTGACTGGTTTGGCTACCCATATTGCCTGATATGGGACATAATCAAGAGATCAGTTTGTGCACAAAATCCTGCACTGGCATCTGCAGTTATGGACAGCTATAGAGCCAGTTTGGCCCTATATTTTGCAGAGGACTTCTAGCGACTTGTGGAGTCCATGCCATGTCAAGTTGCTGCACTATGGTGGGCAAGAGGAGATGTGACATGATATTAGGAGGTACCCACGACTTTTGTCATTTCAGTGTATGCTTTTATTGTGCCATGCAGGCTTACTTTTTTAATGGTTTCACTAAATTGCTTAAGGCAAATGCAGTTACTGTTTCTTTGACATGGACATGGCTGATTTCCTTTCTCTTCCTTGTCATATTTGAAATTATGCTCCATCTCTAATTCCCATACTGTAAACAGGAATTAAACTTAAATCTTATTTTTTCATCATCAAAATTGGAACTGAATAGTAGATCCATAATTTGTTCATTGATAGAAGATAGAAATAACATCTGTTCACTGGAGAAAATGCGTAAAAAGAAGAGAATTTTTCATCCATGTCATTACATTTGATTCCAATGAATCTATAAGCAATAAATGAAAGGAAGATCAGTTAAATGACTTTTGAAATATCTTTGCTCTTGTAGGAAACAGTTGTGTGGCAGAGGATTAATAGTAGCTCAAAATCTTTCTCTCTCTCTCTCTCTCTCTCTCTCTCTCTCTCTCTCTCTCTCTCTCCCTCTCTATCTACCTATCTCTCTCTCCTCCTCCTCATCTTCCACATTATCCATATGTCATGAGAATCCTTACAAATATGTTTATGGCAACAAAGGAATTAAAGTATTCAACTGATTGTCCCAACAATACCAAAATTGGAGTAAAGGACTGTTATTGACTATTAATAACAACAGCATCACAACACCCATATAGTCTCATATCATGTTGCAGAAAAATTATTTAGCAGTTTGCATTTACTTACGAAAAATGTTTCTGGTAGAAGTAAATGAACCAGTGCTCTTGTTGAATCGTAAGCCATCTTCATTTGAAGTGTAGAGCAAATATTGGCCTGAAGGAACAGGTGCTGGTTTATCAACGGTATCACAGTATGTCGCATTGCAGACACAGACAATCTTGTTGTCACCATAGTATTTTGGTACACATTGTTGGTCTGCTGCTACTATCACTGAAAATAAACACAAAATTATCTAATATAAGACAAAACACAACTTGCAGCATTGGAGTGAATTGAAGCACAGACAATACAGAGTGACGTATCATTCAGAATGTTATACTGTCAGAGCAGGAAAAACTTTTATTACAAAATTTATTTATTGCTTAATGTATAAAATGAAAATGAACTAAATATTGAATTTATGGACAAATTAATAATAATGAAATAAACTTTACAATTGTGTTTATTTATAGCTGTGTAAAACATGAAAGAATTGAATCAGCAACCTTTTTTCAGTGCATCTTTCCTTCCAAATAAATTTTAACTGCTTGAGAAATTATATTTCAATTCCATAATAATTAAGATATCTGGTTCCTCAGAATAAAAGAATAACTTCTGGAAATAGCAAACACTTAGGAATAACTAAATTTTCTTTTCCATTCTTTTAATAAAATTTCAGACAAAAACTTCATAGTTTCAACTTTAGACAAGTGCACTAATGTGCACCACGAACAAATTATCTGATGGGGAAATTGGTAGATGTGATGTACATGAGCAGACAAACAAATGATTACAATTTTGGAATAGCTGAATGATTTATTCAACAGAAAGAAAACAAATTGAGCAAGTCAATACATGTTGGTCCACTCTGACCCTTATGCAAGCAGTTAATCAGCTTGGCATAGATTGATAGAGTTCTTGGATGTCCTCCTGAGGGATATTGTGCCAAATTCTGTCGAATTAGTAAGTTAGATCACCAAAATCCCGAGCTGGTTGGAGGGCCCTGCCCATACTGCTCCAAATGTTCTCAGTTGGTCAGAGACCCAGAGACCTTCTTGACTAAGGTAGGGTTTGGTAAGTACAAAGACAAGCAGTAGGAACTCATGCCATGCGCAGGTGGGCATATCTGGATGTGATGTAAGCCCAGGAAGGCTTGCCGTGAGGGGCAACAAAATGGGGAATGGAATATCATTCGTGCTGTGCTGTAAGAGTGCTGGGGGTGACAACCAAAGACGTCCTGCTATTAAATGAAATGACACCCCAGATCATCACTCTTGGTTGTCAGGTCATATTGTGGATGACAGTCAGGTAGGTATCCCACCACTGTCCAGGGTATCTCCAGACACATCATCAGTAGTCATAGGGCCACAGTTTGAAGTGGGACTTATCACTGCAGACAACTCTACTCAAGTCAGTGAGATTTCAGGCTTAATGTGACCAACACCACTGCAAATTGGCTTGTTGGTGTACAGAGGTCAATGGTAGTCAGCACAAGAAGAGGCATGAGCTCAGCCTCCTTTCTGTGAGCCACCTTTCAATGGTCCTTGTGGTCCCTGAAGCACCTGTCATACATCAGATTGATGATAACAATGAATCTAGGTCACTAAGCACCTCTCTGACGATTGCTCGGTCCTCACATTCTGTTGTGTTTCTAGGCCAACTGCATCATTCTTGATGCTATGTTCGGCCATGGTTCACCTATTTTTCTATTCAAATATTGAGTGATTCACTGACTACTACTATCAGCTTCTTTGAGCTCACCTACACATTCTCTCTCATAAGTTGACATCTGTGTGTATTGTTCATGAACCTGTCTGCGATGTGTAGTTACTGTCCAACTGAGTATGTGGAATGAAATTCACAAAGACTTTAGGCTCTGGTACTGACATGTTCCCTGTTTACTATCCTTGCCAGCTGAGCAATGAAATTGCACTGCATCATCAGGCAATCATCCACTGGCTGCCAATTTTGCATTTTTCATCGATGCCTGTATGAATATCAGTTTGTGACAAATTTGCATAATTTCTTTTTTTGTCTTAAGAGTGTACATTGAACTAAGATATAAATAGTTGCATCAAAGGAAAATCAAAGTTAAGTAAACTAGCCTAACAAAATAATGAGACAGAACTGTTGGTCACTACTTACTTTTACAGGCCAAAATGTTTAGTACTTCTGACTGACACATATAACAGTGAAAGTGATGACACCAACATACCTCTTGAAACTATTAATTCCTTCTTCAGGAAGCAGAGAGAGATAATTTGCAGAAAAAGAAGGGAGGGCAAGTTACTCAGGTCCCAGGATAAGAAGAACCCCGTGTTGTGAGGATGAAGGTAGACAGGTCTTCTATCTATCCTCAGTGTGTAGACAGTATGTTTCCTTCCCCAATAATACTTAATAATGCCAGAGACTGACCAGAAGCTACTTCATAACTAACTCTAGCACAAATAGCCCTAATGCAGCACAGAAAAAGAAAACACAGCAGTTAACAATAACTTCTACATGGATATTGCACTCATCATTATCTGATCATTATGGCTTCCAACTTTTGCCTATTCACAATTACCAAGCTCAGCGTCAATGCTATGGTCCACAAACAGAGTTTAACTTTTGTTCTTAGATGACACCATAATGAACAATGTATGTTTTACATGAGGAGAATGTAATTATTGCATAACAGTCTGAGTCTGATGCAGGCATCTACTAATTTGGCAGCTGTATGCAAGGACTAGCAGTTACCCAAAGGAAAATTACAGGCCACTGGCAAAAAGTTGCAAAATATTAAAAGTCACTTTATTTGATGTAAACTTGTCAAGTATGACATTTTTTAAGTCTCATAGAGGAAGATTTGTCAGTCAAACTGAAGATATTAGACGTTCAGGATGAGGGCAGACAGAGCTTACACAAATGGTCTTATCATTCTGTAAAGTCATAAGCTTTTTATGCATCACAGATGGAACACAAAAACATGATATATACAAGAAGCTGTAAATGTACTCATGATCTGACCAAAGGACAGAGGTAGGGTTCAAAACTATTGAATATTGCATATGTTAATTGCTACACATACTAATGTCATTATTTTATAGTAGATTGTAATACCAGTAATCCTTGACTGAGAGAGTATAGTTTTTAAAAGATGTGTACAAATTATCTTGCTGACGAACAGGAAGGTTCAGACATGTCAATATAGGAAGCATTCACATGTGTCTGATCTTATCTGTCCAACAGCAAAATAATTTGTACAATCTCACAGAAACTATACTCAATCAGTTAAGTACTTGGTGAACACTCATTGTCAGTGAATACTTCCTGCATTCATATTTTAGTAGTTTTTGACATCAGTTGTAAACATATGAAAAACACCGCCAGCTGAATGTCAACCACTACAGGGAGGCTTTAGAACACAGAGCCAATTGGCATTTTCTGTTGTAGAAGAAAAGTGAGAACTGACAAAATAGTTTAGAGATATCACAACAACAAATGGGTATGAATATGCTTGCTCCTAGTTATTAATAACTATAAGTTCTGACTTTCTCCAAAGTAATACTGAATTAAAAGGTCTGTCTGTATGTTGCAGCAGAATGTGTGTTCAGTTTGTGATAACACTATATCCTCTGCTTCAAGTGAGATATTGTCCCACAAAGCAAACGCCCCTTGGAAAACTGTAAATTTGCAGTTTTTGCCACCTTACTGATGTATGAGAGCTCTCCATGCAGGGCCATATATGGTATCTATAGACCATAAGGCTAAGCATGCAGTGGGAGCCACATCATGGGAAATCTTATGGTGACTAACCCATAAAAATAGCATTTTAGAGAAATTTTTGAAGTAAAAACCTATTACAGAACATTTAAGGTTTATTACTTAATCTTATAAAACTTTATGATAAAATTTTTGTTTTAATGAATTGATGAGATTAAAAAGACAAAAGATCTAAAATTATCTAGGTATTTAAAACAATTAATTAACATTGCTATGAACAATTGTATGTAAAAAAAGGTGAGATTCATGTCCAACAAAGAAACGAGTATTTCAGTTTTAAAATACGATATTGAAACTAAAAGCAGACATGTTTGTCAGTAATATGCAAGACAACAAAAGGAATGTATCAGCTGAACAAATTGTAACTGTAACTGATTCTAACACATTGCTTCCCCAAAGAAACAGCCTTGAAATGAAAGTTTCAAATATTCTTACTGGCTAACTGGTTTAATTTGATTTGATTTATTGATTCATCCATGGTACAATATTTGTTGCATGGATATGATTGAACAATGATTCTTGTTAAATAATATCTAATTGCTAATATTCTTTACAGTTCTTACAATTAGCTCTACAGCATTTGTATGAGTATTTGTGTCATACATTGTCACATATTATATGTTCATGGATATTAAGTTTCATAATACCTGTTCGAGGATATTATTTGGCTATTGAGGACTTCGTATTAATGATGCATCTTGTGACACAATGAAATAAAAAAAAATTGCTACACCACAAAATAATTATGCAGAGTAATGAAATTTCAGAGATACATTTGTCTAGGTAACATATTTTGGTTATGAGCATTGGTTTAATTTATTAAGTCATATGATAATGTAAGTGTGAGATAAGCCATTGCAAATATGTGCAACTGCCATAATGTTGAATGCAAGAATGTAAATTTGCATGCATCGTGTTGTACAGGTACTGTATGTCACTTTGTGGGATGGAATTCCATGCCTGTTCCACTCGGTCAGTCAATACAGGGGCAGTTAATGCTGGTTGTGGATGACGCTGGAACTGTTGTCCGATGATGCCCCATTTGTACTCAACTGCAAACAGATCTGGTGTTTGAGGACAGATTTTCTGTTCAAACAGGCCAAGGCAACATGTTGCCACTCTGAAGTGCATGTTTGGTTACAACAGTGGTATGCAGGAGAGCACTATCCTGTTGGAAAACAACACCTGGAATGCTGTTCTTGAATGGTAGCACAACAGGTCGAATCTCCTGACTGTTGTACAAATTTGCAGTCGGGGTGTGTGAGATAACCATAATAGTGCTCCTCCTGCTGTCATACGAAATTGCACCCCAGACCTAACAGGTATAGGTCCAGTTTGTCTAGCATGCACACCTGTAGGTTGCAAGCCCTCAAATGGCCTCCTTGTAACCATCACACGGCCATCAGTGGCACCGAGGCAGAACCAGCTTTCATCAAAAAACACCCTGCTCGCTAGGGAGCTCTCGCTTGATACCAATAAAGTCGAAAATGGTTTTGTTTTGGGGTCAGTGATACGCACACTGGCTCAGCTCGTCTGGCTCAGAGCTGCCCTTGAAGTAACTGATTTGTAACAGTTCGTGTGTCACTGCGGTGCCAACTGCGGCTCAAATTGCTTCTGCAGGTCCAGTATGATGTGCCAGCGCCATATGCCGAACATGACGGTTTTTCCTCTTGGTAGTGACAAGTGGCCTTCTGCAGTCCGGTCTTCTTGCGACCGTACATGTTCGTGATCACTCCTGTCAAATCTTTTCGCAGTATCGCAGAAGGTACATCCAGCTTCTTGTGGTCTTATCTACACGACCTCGTTCAAACTCGGAGATATTGGTAGTGACGTCTTTGTTGCCTTAAAGCCATTCTTGACTAACATCAACTCACCACGTCCAGTCTCAAAGGTGACTTACGCCCATGACCGTTACAGTGTGTATCAAAAGCAAACCTGATTTGGCTCCTCGGAGTGGTGCTTCTAGCGAAATATGAATAGACACCATCTTTCAGTTGCAGAAACACTATTACCAACTTTCGTTTATGGCACACAACACTTTGGTTTTGAGATTATTTTTCCATCAGTGTATCTTCATACTCTAGTTGATTTAAATTTTACTTTCAACACTATGTGTGTAGACAAAACGTTGTGCCTTTCTTCTGACATGGAGGTCCGAGGCCTGGTTTTTAATTAAGTTTTGAAAATGACCTTTATCCACTGCTTTTTTTGATCATAAGTGACAAGTGCATAATTAGCGTGACCTCGATATTAGGAATTAGATGGTGGTTTGTGTGAACTGAATTCATTTCCAACTGTCAATATTCCATTTACATTTCTTTTAAAAAGCCTTGACAGTTTTGTCAACTGAAGTGCTACGAATCTGACTGGTTGCACTGGAACTCGACGCGACACAGGTCAAGGTTGGAGGGGAGAATGCTTTATCAGCAGTCCACCGAAAAATCCTGTCTACACTACAGTTTCTCTCATTTTTTTAAATTTTTGCAGAGCATGTCCCTCGGCTGCAGCACTGATAGTCCGTGTGTAAATGCAACCCAGTTTCCTGTAGAAGTGTATCTACGGCTGTATTTGCAGAGAACGGTGACCTAGGTCAAAGATTTTTCGCCCCTCTACCCGCTCCCACTTTTTGTGTGCAAAACATTAAGTTTCCCTATTTTTTAAAAAAGGAAAGTGGTCAGTAATGGAATTACGTAGAAGAAAATCAGGACATTTGGCGTCCCAACTGAGTCTTTTTTAGGTCACCGACACAACGAGTGAAAAATCAGGACGTTCCTGATTAACCGGACACATGGCAACTCACGGAGTCATCTGAGAACCGCTTGTGAACGTCATCATCGTTGAGAAATCTCCTTCCCTTGTTCTCTCAGCTTACCGAAAAGTTGGAAAACGCGTGGTGCAAGATCTGGACCTCCTGATCAGCATCACACATCGTCTGTGTAGCCTACATCAAATTGTTGGCGCCATTTCACTATGACCGGACACATACTGCCAGAATTTCACGGTGGATCTATGTGCAATTAAGACGTTTTGCCCACAACAATTGCTCTGACCCACGTACTCCAACTTTGGGGCACTTTTCCAGTTGCTGCCCTATTTCAGATGTACGGTAGGGTGCATCTTTTATCCGTACAGTAGCAGTACGGCTGTATGTGCAGGAAACCCGGGACATGAACGCCTACCGTCTACTGACAACTCACTACTCTTTTTGCACGTTGATAGTGTAACTTACTTTTTGAGGTCCATCAGCCCCAGATCTACGATATTTCCGAACCGGGGAAAAAATTTGATAGTGGCGCGCGTACCCTCTTCCCCGAGCGTTTGAGATAAGACGTAAAAAATTTAAAAAATCAAGTTCTCAAAAAATGTTCGTTTAGTCGCGCACATCTTTCTGAAGAGCTTGATATATATAGAACATACATGTTCGATGAAATGTAAGACATGTTATTTTGTCTTAAGTGCAAAATGTTTCACACAGCATTCTTCTACCCGGAGAATAACTCTTTAGAAAATTCATTAGATACCAGCATTTTTTCTCTCTAATGTTGCTACAGCTTCACACGGCGTGCTTGCTTTTCTACGAAAGAATCTATTACATCAAAGTTCGTCAAACGTTTTTCTACATAAAAAAATCAGAATATCGTTGTCTAATACCGAAAAAGCTGTTAATACGAATAGTACCCAAGAATGGTGTGGTTTCTCGATTTGATAATGGATATTTATCACTATCTGCTAGATAAAACGAAATAGGCCTTTTTAATATTGCAGCAATTGAAACACACGCCTAATAAGCGTACTGTTTTGGCAAAAAATGTCATTTTTGTCTATCTTATTTACATAAACAACACGAAAGAATGTAAATGCCTATTAAGCCTACTACAAGAAAAAAAATTTAATGTTAGGAAATAGTTTCACATTTCATTCATATGCTACAGTTTCTCAACCATGAGATCGAAAAGCAGTAGAAGTACAAAATTTTTATATAAACTTGGAATCGTCATATTCTTCCATATAATTTGTGTGATGTACCCGTTTCTTCTCCTTCCTCGTTCTAACAAACGATTACTTCCTCCAGTTGTCAAAACGTTTTGTCCGGATAACTTCACTAACGCTTCCAGAATCACCAGTTTAGTTACCCCGAATTTATTCTCTGGTTAGGCGTTATATCGTATGCGTACAATGCGTCTTCCGCGCTATTCCGTGAATAGCTGCTACAACTGGTTCTTAGGAGTGTAGCGATGTGGCAAAAAATTTCATGTTCTTGGATGCATCGTAAAGGTTAGCTTTTTCGTGAAATGAGATACATACATTCATTCATTCTTTATTGATCCACTGAATCATTTTGTGTACAGACAGTGCTGCAAGATATGGGGCAAGTCATTATAGTAGTTAAACATTTAAAAATACATAACAACAAATTAAATGCACCTAGACTTACACAACAGTACGTTAGTTATAGATTACAAGATATAGTATTAGTATACTCATAAGTTGTTCAAAATTAAGGTCAAGAAGGCCTAACTGAAATTTAAAATTTGTGGATACATTTAAAATCATATTAAGTACAGATAAGCATTACATAATTTATATAATAGGTAAGTTTTACTAGATAAGTATAATAAATACATACAAGTAGATCAATTTTAACAGTCGGTTTGGCCTTATTGAAATTTACATTTTGAAGATCAATTATAGTGCAGAAAGATAAGTGTGCAAACATATTACATGGAAATAATCACATTAAAATATTCATGTAAGTAATAAAAAGAGTATTTTAATAATAAGGATTTAAGCCTTATTTTAAAATGTGCTGGGTTATTGATGTTTTTTATGTTTAGTGGTAGATGATTATAAAGTTTAATCGCCATGCATTTTACACTACCAGCATACAATTATACAATTTGATGGAATGGGGGAACTGAGTCAGCAAGTATTTCCCTCTAGTGTTGTGCTGGTTACAGTCCAGATTCTGGTTCAGGTTGCCAATATTTAGCTTCATAAAACTTAGTATCTCCTATACGCACTGGCATGGCAGTGGAAAAACACCTAGTTTCTGGAATAGTTATTTTCACGCGTTTCTCTGCTTTTTAAATAACATTATTCTGATAGCTTTCTTTTGGAGCTTAAATATTTCATTGGACTCAGAACTGTGGCCCCAGAATATGAGACCATATGTTAGGATTGAGCGAAAAAGAGCATAGTACACTGACGTTAGGATTTTTATATTCGTCGTTTCCCTGACTGACAAAAGCTTTAAACATGCTTTACTTAGCTTGGTAGCCAAGCTGTTAGTCTGTCTTTTCCAGCTGAGAGTGTCAGAGATAGATATTCCAAAGAATTAAGTTACATTTTCCAGGTCAATACTATTTCCAACTATCTGTATAGTTGCGATGGTGGGATTTCTGTTCTGGACTGTATGAAATGTTGGCCTACAGTCTTTTTTGCATTAAGAAGTAGCTTATTAGCTGTTAGTCATGAATCCAGTAGAGCTTGCAGCTTCAGTGCGATCATCTGAGTCAGATATCAGAATATTGGTGTCTTTGGCAAAAAGGAAGGTATTGCAAGTCGGTAGACCGATTTTATTTTCAATTTCTGCTTTTGAGGTTGATGATAAGAATAGTGAAGCAGTCGGGTTGCTCGAAAGAGGGGCTGGCATAGGGCGACTAGTAAGGTTTTCAACAGAATTTGCGTAGAAGGAGTTAAATTCATGAGCAATTTCTTTTTTGTTATTAATCAATCTTCCATTTGTTTCTAGGTTACGGCTATCTGTAACGTTTTTAGTCCTACCTGTATTAGTGTTAAATATTTGCCACATACATTTACTTTTGTTAGTTGAATTTTTGAGAAGTATGTTATAATGAAGTTTTTTTGCTGCCTCGACAACATTTCTGAATATATTTTTATAAGCAGTGAAGTACTTTTTAAAATGAACACTCCCGTAAAATTTTGTTTGGGTCAGGGAGAGAAGTCCCCTCTTTCTTTTGGAGGAAGTTATAATGCCTGAAGTGATCCACTTTCTGAAATAACAAGGAACAACTTTTTTTTAATTTTAAAGGAAAATGGTAATTGAAGTAACAGGTGAAAATGTTTAGGAAGGCTTCACACTTATCATCTACTGTTTGTGATTGGAAGGCTGTCTACCAGTTTCCTTTACTCATGTGGGATAGAAAATTTAGAATATTGTTTTCTGAAAAGTTTCTGTAATATTCGTGTTACAGGTTTGAGTTGCTGTCCCTCAAATAGAATTTCAGTTTTCATATTAATCTAACTTTGCTTGACTTTTATGGTGACTTTCTTTTTAGTGATTTTTGTAAAGCCTCTAAGGAATAATGGCTTTCGTAATTACAACAACTAAAATGTTATTCTGTAACTTACCGTCGCCGAAAAGGGAAACACCAGACATCGATATTTAAAAGAGACAGTTTGCTGGTCTGAAAGGACGCATGTTATTATACGAGACCCTAATAAAATTTTAATTAACGCCATTATCCTTCGTCAATTATCTTAGCGCTGTTTGCTACGAAATATTACCTACACAAATACAATTTTTTTACGACATAAGCCTAATTGCTTATGTCGTAAATAAAACATCGATACTTCTGATGACTTACTTTAGCAACTAAATAATTGCACAGTGTCTGGTAGATTACGCTAAGACATTATTCTCAAAACTCTAATAGACAGAACAGAAGAATAATGACAATGTTTTTGTCTTCTGTTTCAAAAATAAAAATTATATGAGATACTACCGCTTATGCCTGTCACATGTATATGAATTAATTTTTTGCCGCTACTCGGCATATTTATTTCATACAAACTTTTTCTTTTCCCTTAGATCTATTACAACTGAGAAGATAATATATACTCTTTCTTAACTGTTATTCCTGTTAGTCGTTTATTTCCATTCTGGTAATCTGACTCTATGGATTTCGCTAATAATTATTATAACGCTTATCATTCACACACCCAATCAACCACATAAACAAACAGCGATGACATTCACCTGTTCGGGCTTATTCGGATCACCCCGTATAGCCCCGTCCCCTTTTGTCTGCGTAAAAGTGTTTTTATTTCTAGATGCGATGGGGATTCCAGTGGCAGAGACATCGCGTACTCTACAAACGTATTCAAAAAACAACTTATGATTCGTTTTGAAATCAACTTAGAATGTGTTCAAAAATGTTCAAAAAACCAACAGGGATGAGTTTCAAAATCATACACTACTGGCCATTAAAATTGCTACACCAAGGAGAAATACAAATGATAAACGGGTATCCATTGGACAAATATATCATACTAGAACTGATATGTGATTATATTTTCACGCAATTTGGGTGCATAGGTCCTGAGAAATCAGTACCCAGAACAACCACCTCTGGCCTAATAACGGCTTTGATACGCCTGGGCATTGAGTCAAACAGAGCTTGGATGGCGTGTACTGGTACAGCTGCCCATGCAGCTTCAACGCGATACCACAGTTCATCAAGAGTAGTGTCTGGCGTATTGTGACGAGCCAGTCGCTCGGCCACCATTGACCACACGTTTTCAATTGGTGAGAGATCTGGAGAATGTGCTGGCCAGGGCACCAGTCGAACATCTTCTGTATCCAGAAAGGCCTGTACAGACCTGCAACATGCTGTCGTGCATTATCCTGTTGAAATGTAGGGTTTCGCAAGGATCGAATGAAGGGTAGAGCCACGAGTGGTAACACATCTGAAATGTAACGTCCACTGTTCAAAGTGCCGTCAATGCGAACAAGAGGTGACCAAGACTTGTAACCAATGGCACCCCATACCATCATGCCGGGTATAGCGATGACGAATACATGCTTCCAATGTGCGTTCACCGCGATGTCGCCACACACAGATGCGACCATCATGATGCCGTAAAGAGACCCTGGATTCATCCGAAAAAATAACGTTTTGCCACTCGTGCACCCAGGGTCGTCGTTGAGCACACCATCGCAGGGGCTCCCGTCTGTGATGCAGCGTCAAGGGTAACCGCAGCCATGGTCTCCGAGCTTATAGTCTGTGCTGCTGCAAACGTCGTCGAACTGTTCCTGCAGATGGTTATTGTCTTGTAAACGTCCCCAACTGTTGACTCAGGGATCGAGACGTGGCTGCACGATCCGTTACAGCCATGCGGATAAGATGCGTGTCATCTCGACTGCTAATGATACGAGGACGTTGGGATCCAGTACGGCGTTCCGTATTACCCTCCTGAACCCACCGATTCCATATTCTGCTAACAGTCATTGCATCTCGACCAACGCGAGCATCAATGTCGCGATACGATAAACCACAATCGCGATAGGCTACAATCCGACCTTTCTCAAAGTCGGAAACGTGATGGTACGCATTTCTCCTCCTTACACGAGGCATCACAACAACTTTTCACCAGGCAACGCCGGTCAACTGCTGTTCGTGTATGAGAAATTGGTTGGAAACTTTCCTCATGTGAGCACGTTGTAGGTGTCGCCACCGGCGCCAACCTTGTGTGAATGCTCTGAAAAGCTAATCATTTGCATATCACAGCATCTTCTTCCTGTCGGTTAAATTTCGCGTCTGTAGCACGTGATCTTCGTGGTGTAGCAATTTTTATAGCCAGTAGTGTAATTAAGGTTCTACGTCAATGAACTCAAAAGATATGTTCCGCCAAGAGCCCTTTTCCTCAGGAACATACAGAGGTATCAAGTCGAAATTTACGTCAAATACTAAGGTCTACGGCTCCTTGGCGGTGTAAATTATTTTAGTTTCTAAGTCAATACAATCAAAAGATACGGCTATATATGTCACATATTCTGACACCAACTCACTTATCAAAGCTTATCAAAGCCTACAGTTGAACTTTCTGTATACACGTCGGGCCTGGTAATCTGGGGGTAAAGCGCGCATCTGGAAACCGAGAGAGATCGCGGGATTTTTCAGTCTTCGTTTTAACCTAGCCTTGAGCTCTCAACGATGCGAGTGGTCGTCAGGAACAACACGTGTTTCCGATCACACGTTAAACTGTAGGTCCTCTTTCCCCGGTTGGATAACTGGGATAGGTTAGCGACACAAGTCGCCGAAGTGGCATCCAATAGAATGAGTTGCAACCAGGCCATTGAGCCACACGAAACTGTTATTATTATCATCATCATCTACATACATAATTAAGTTTGTACAGGACGGTCAGAGCGCGAGTCCTGTTCGTTTGTTGCAGCGCGTTTATTTTTCGCCGTGACGACTTACCCGTGAGTGAAATCAGAAGCCACAGGGCGGTTGACATCCGGACGAACCCCATGACCTGCAACAGACAAGAAATGAGTGCCAACTGGAGGCGCCTGCAATTGTCTTGACTATATAAACCACTTCAGTTTGTCCGTAATCTACAGCGCCTGAATTGACCTTGTTATCGGTTGAGGCACGCGGGAAAACCTTCGAGTGCCCTTCAAGGTGCAGTAAGTACGTACTTGGTATAGACTTCATGTGTTTGTTCCCGAGATAAAGAAGTCGCAGAATTCTCCGTATTATAGAAATCTTGCAAACCTAGAAATCTCTCAAATTATCAAATCGGCAGCTGCACTGTCAAGGTCAAGTTGCTGTATCAGAAGCAATAGGTTGTGGTATAAGATAATGAAAGTTTTATCGTTTGCATGAGTACGATCAAACAAACAAGGTAAACAATTTTGCAGCACTTGTATTTCTGTTTGGAGATGACGTAATTCACTGATTGCCTGTCCCTGAGATAATGGTTTTCTGTACACTGCATGGTGTTCTCATATCGTGGTGGTGTAGATTGCAAAATAATTATTCCATTATCCGTCTATATTTACTTTGTTTCCCTGTTTTCTGTACCTAAATGAGCTCACTGTTGTAGATTTGTAGCTAGTATTGCTTCGTACGTCTCCTTCTGTGATCAACTGCAATCAAATGACATGATAAACCAATGGTTTCAACAGTGTTATTTGTGAAATCTGTGTTTCATTTGTTATGTTGTTTTTCCTGGATTTAGATTTGCGGTGGTTTTTTTTTTTCAATTTTTTACATGTTTGTTTTCTATAACTGCGTAGGATTCCGCGGCCAGTCAGTTGACATAATAGTTTTCTAGGTATGGCACCGCGTCATAATATATAGAACTACTACTGCTGGAGAAAAACCAACGTTTCGTCCACGGTTGCAGCGACCTTGTTGAGACTCAGAAGAAGGCCGCTGCAACCGTGGCCGAAATGTTGGTTTTTCTCCAGCAGCAGTAGTTCTATACGTTATGACGCGGTGCCATACCCAGAAAACTATTATGTCGAATGTTTGTTTTTATTTTACTTTTTATCGGATCCGACAACCAGACAGAATTCCAAAATAAAATGTCTGACATCATTGTAACGATTTAAAATCAACATAATCAGCTATCGCGTACAGGAATGAAACATGCACAAAGTAACTGTTTTGCGATCGAATAATCAGTACCCCATGGTGCAAGTAAATCACAAACTGACTTTTTAAACATTAAACATTATATATGTAGTAAGGACAACCATGTCTCCAGATGTATTGAGAGTTACGAGAACTGGCAAATAAAAATAATTCATAGTGAATGATAGTAATTGGTGACTTATGTGTAAAAGTGGAGACGTAGCTACACCATGAACACATTTTTGAAGTCAGGCATAGAATGGACGTGTAAAGAGTTTGACTATATGTGTCAATAAATTAATTAATAAATAAAAATTTAAAAAGGTCCTTCTGAATGTGTGTGTCTTAAACCTGGTCAAGACCTCTAGCGACCACAACCTAGTAAGATGCAAAATAAAACAGGACACTCAGTTAAAAAGAACTTAATTCATTAAGCACAAAACCAATTGCCGGCCGTGGTGGCCGAGCGGTTCTAGGCGCTACAGTCTGGAGCCGCGCGACCGCTACGGTTGTAGGTTCGAATCCTGCCTCGGGCATGTATGTGTGTGATGTCCTTAGGTTAGTTAGGTTTAAGTAGTTCTAAGTTCTAGGGGACTGATGACCTCAGAAGTTAAGTCCCATAGTGCTCAGAGCCATTTGAACCATTTTTGAACAAAACTAATTTCACAAAATCAAAGAATTTGGGTATAAAAAGAGGAGGAAAGCAACTAAAATTAATAAACAAGGTAAAGCTCTAGAGGAAAGAAGGCAGAGCATTCGAGGGGTACACAAGTTCGCAGCGGACTAGGCGGGGAAGGAATTTGGCCCAGTTCATTTCAAAGGAATCGTCCAAGAAATTGCTTGAAGCCATTTACACAGACCACGGAAAAACTAAATCTAGGTGTGAGGCAAAGAAATGTGAATCCTAACCGCTACAAACCGCGGCTACTCTCAGTTGCGACAACAACAACAACAATCAAGTTGTAGATCGTGAAGAAGTACTCTCAAATTAGTCCATCCGGGCATGTGTATTGTATAAGGGCTTAGCCCATCCACATGTTGCTAAGAGTGTTCAAGAATTTGTAATATGACCAATACAAATCCTTCCATGATCTAACAGTTAACCTGACATTTCGCTCGCCAAACATTTCTGCCTACCCGCTCGTAACTGTCCAACACAGTGCTCGATCCTCTCAGATGCTACATAGAGATCATACAATTTGCCATATTTCGCATGTTTTATGAAGCAGATAAGTGGGTGATGGAAGGTTTACAAACTATTTCATTGCCGGCCAGAGTGGCCGAGCGGTTCTAGGCGCTTCAGTCTGGAACCGCGCGACGCTACGGTCGCAGGTTCGAATCCTGCCTCGGGCATGGATGTGTGTGATGTCCATAGGTTAGTTAGGTTTAAGTAGTTCTAAGTACTAGGGGACTGATGACCTCAGATGTTAAGTCCCATAGTGCTCAGAGCCATTTGAACCATTTTATCCTGGAAATGGAAAAAAGAACACATTGACACCGGTGTGTCAGACCCACCATACTTGCTCCGGACACTGCGAGAGGGCTGTACAAGCAATGATCACACGCACGGCACAGCGGACACACCAGGAACCGCGGTGTTGGCCGTCGAATGGCGCTAGCTGCGCAGCATTTGTGCACCGCCGCCGTCAGTGTCAGCCAGTTTGCCGTGGCATACGGAGCTCCATCGCAGTCTTTAACACTGGTAGCATGCCGCGACAGCGTGGACGTGAACCGTATGTGCAGTTGACGGACTTTGAGCGAGGGCGTATAGTGGGCATGCGGGAGGCCGGGTGGACGTACTGCCGAATTGCTCAACACGTGGGGCGTGAGGTCTCCACAGTACATCGATGTTGTCGCCAGTGGTCGGCGGAAGGTGCACGTGCCCGTCGACCTGGGACCGGACCGCAGCGACGCACGGATGCACGCCAAGACCGTAGGATCCTACGCAGTGCCGTAGGGGACCGCACCGCCACTTCCCAGCAAATTAGGGACACTGTTGCTCCTGGGGTATCGGCGAGGACCATTCGCAACCGTCTCCATGAAGCTGGGCTACGGTCCCGCACACCGTTAGGCCGTCTTCCGCTCACGCCCCAACATCGTGCAGCCCGCCTCCAGTGGTGTCGCGACAGGCGTGAATGGAGGGACGAATGGAGACGTGTCGTCTTCAGCGATGAGAGTCGCTTCTGCCTTGGTGCCAATGATGGTCGTATGCGTGTTTGGCGCCGTGCAGGTGAGCGCCACAATCAGTACTGCATACGACCGAGGCACACAGGGCCAACACCCGGCATCATGGTGTGGGGAGCCATCTCCTACACTGGCCGTACACCACTGGTGATCGTCGAGGGGACACTGAATAGTGCACGGTACATCCAAACCATCATCGAACCCATCGTTCTACCATTCCTAGACCGGCAAGGGAACTTGCTGTTCCAACAGGACAATGCACGTCCGCATGTATCCCGTGCCACCCAACGTGCTCTAGAAGGTGTAAGTCAACTACCCTGGCCAGCAAGATCTCCAGATCTGTCCCCCATTGAGCATGTTTGGGACTGGATGAAGCGTCGTCTCACGCGGTCTGCACGTCCCGCACGAACGCTGGTCCAACTGAGGCGCCAGGTGGAAATGGCATGGCAAGCCGTTCCACAGGACTACATCCAGCATCTCTACGATCGTCTCCATGGGAGAATAGCAGCCTGCATTGCTGCGAAAGGTGGATATACACTGTACTAGTGCCGACATTGTGCATGCTCTGTTGCCTGTGTCTATGTGCCTGTGGTTCTGTCAGTGTGATCATGTGATGTATCCGACCCCAGGAATGTGTCAATAAAGTTTCCCCTTCTTGGGACAATGAATTCACGGTGTTCTTATTTCAATTTCCAGGAGTGTAGAAATAATAGACGTACGAGTACAGATTGTGGACACATGGTTGAGGACTATGGAAGTTTGGGTTAGCCATGAGTTGTGTTCGGATAGTCAAACGGTAACGCAACCGCTCGCGGTAAGCGGGAAATCCGTGTTCGAGTCCAAGTCCGGCACAAATTTCCGTTGTCATCATTCTATTATACAGCTGATGGTAACCCATATTCACAAGAGCTAATCCATTTCATGATTCTCATTCGAGGTAATCCACGGAATGCAGAACTGGAAATCTTTGATGGTAGTGCTGACACTCTCGTCCACCATGTGGGGTTCACAAAGGTGTGTACCCGCCAGGTTGCTCACTGCCTAACAGAAGACCATAAGGAGCAACGAAGTACCATCTGTGCAGAATTATTTGCGAGCTACGAGGCTGATGATGACAATTTTTTTGTCGAACAGAATCAAAGGGGATGAGACATGGGTTCGTCACTTCGAACCAGAAATAAAACGACAATCCATGCAGTGGCGCCAAACCACATTTCTTCCCAAGAAAAAGTTCAAAGCCGCACCCTCAGCTGGTAAAGTGACGGCGAAAGTCTTCTGAGAGCCTGAAAGGTGTTATTCTGTTTGATGTCCTCCCTCATGTTGCAACGATCAACCCTGAAGTGCGTTGTGCTTCGCTCAGGAAGTTGAAGAAATGACTTCAGTGTGTTCGTCGTCACAAAATGCAAATGCTCTTCTTCTCCATGACAACGCAAGGTACCACAAAGGTCTGTACACGCGAGAGGAGCTCACAAAACTTCACTGCACTGCTCTTCCACCCTACAGCCTGGATCTTGCACCTTCTGACTTCCGTCTGTTTGGCCCAATGAAAGATGAGCTCCGTGGGAAGCAGTAAGAGGATGATGGGGAGGTTATCGATGAAGCGAGACGTTGGCTCCGACGTCGGCCAGTAGAGTGGTACAATGAGGGCATATGCTCTCCCAGTTAAGCGGCGCACTGAACGAATATTATGTTGAAAAATAGGATTTTGCATGTAAAAGAGTGGGGAATAATATGGT
The DNA here is from genome assembly GCF_023864345.2 of Schistocerca serialis cubense. Lineage (NCBI taxonomy): Eukaryota > Metazoa > Arthropoda > Insecta > Orthoptera > Acrididae > Schistocerca > Schistocerca serialis. Next base: position 360,136,550 of record NC_064643.1, read on the forward strand.
GTGTTGGGCCCTGAATAAAACTGTGGTGTCACCGCCAGACACCACACTTGCTAGGTGGTAGCTTAAATCGGCCGCGGTCCATTTAGTACATGTCGGACCCGCGTGTCGCCACCGTGTGATCGCAGACCTAGCGCCACCACAAGGCAGGTCTCGAGATACGGACGAGCACTCGCCCCAGTTGTACGACGACATTGCTAGCGACAATACGGACGAAGCCTTCCTCTCATATGCCGAGAGACAGTTAGAATAGCCTTCTGCTAAGTCCATGGCTACGACCTAGCAAGGCGCCATTAGCCTTACCTAGTTTGAGAGTTATCGTATAAATGTCTCAAGAAGAACGTGTAAACCAACAAAGATTAAAAGTTAAGTATAAAGCAGCTACGTAATTTTCTTGCTACCATTCAATAGTTATCCTGTTCCAGACTTGACGCAGTCGGCGTGTGTGTACGCGTGCCTTTCTTTCGGCTCCCTTCCCAGTGTGGCGTAGCAAGCTTGTTACGCCACAACAAAAACCGCTTTACTTATCGAACGTGTGACGTACTTGTGGTTTTTAGAGGAGACGTGGTGGAAAGTCAACAGACGGATGACAGAATGATAACGACATCTGCAATTAGCACAGTGCAATAAATCGGCGATAGGGGAACACTACTGAGACTGTGGACGACCTATCATCTTCCAGGAACCCCTCGTGCGTGCAAAACAGTCATAGACGCACTTACGCAAAATACGAGAGGCGATTAAAATTATTAAGCAGTATGATAAAATTAATAAAGAGGATGGCTACAAACTTCTGGCGTCCTCGTGTACGTCTTACAATCCCTTCCTTCAAATATGTTTGCAATCCAAAATTTTCCGTTGTCTCTCCTTTTCATGGCTTTTCTGAAAGTATTAATAAATACGGCAGATTTAGAATTATTTGGGTTTATTTGCAGTGTGAGTAACGTAAAAATTGAAAATAAAAAAATTTCCGCATTGGACTTGACCCCACAACTCTCCGGTTACCGGTCAGCAATCTTACCATTACGCCAGCCGCTGCCTGGATACTATGCTAACATAAATGCCTCATTACTTGCCCGACCCGCGCAAGAATGCTATTTTTCCTAAACCTTGGCCATCTGGAGCCTGCATTTCTGCCACTTTCCTTTCTACATAACTGTTGTGCCTGTGGTGTTAAGAAGAATGATGCAATGTTCCTTCGGACATGCATGCACGTCCGGAGAACACTACATCGTTTTTCTTAACAACACAGGCATTGCAATATCGTATTTATCCGTCGATGCAAGGCGACTTTCAATTCAAATGTCCTCCCCTGTCCGAGAAGTACATAATGTGTGTACAAGTACAGGTTGTGACGCAGGAAGGACGACATATGGAAGTCTGTGTCTGGCCATGATTCGTCCACGGATGGCCAAAGCGGTTAAGGCGACCACCCACGGAAAGCGGGAAATCCGGGTTAGAGTCCCAGTCCGGCACAAACTTTCACTATCGTTATTCCCTTGTACAGCTGATGGTAGTTCATATTCACGACGGCGAATACATTTCATGTATTCATGCTTTCATATCTGGCCAAACGCTGCATGTACCAAATATATGGAAGAAACTGGTCATGACGAGTACGATGATGATGTCTGGGGTGAGGTCGGTTGCGCTTGGTGCGGCCCTGCCCGTTGCCGGCGCGCTGTAAGGCACGGAGGCTCGGACTAGGGCGTATCGCTTCTAGTAGGGCGTGCCGTGACAAGGGGAAGTGACGCGTCTCTTATAGCCTCTCCTTCCCAAATGGCTCTTTCCGGCTTCCGGTGGTGCCAGACGTTAAGCTCAGTATTTCTCGGGCCCACCCGAACGCTGCCCTGCGACAAAAGGCAGAGCTACGACCCAACCCGATGCAAAAGCGAAGGGTGCGTGGCACAGGGGGAGCTGTGTCGAGGGACCGAAGATCTGTCCCTTGGGGGTGAGAGTTGAGCGGGGCTGCTAGGCCGCAGGGGGATGCTCCTCACTTGTGTGAGACCCCTCTGCACTGGGCGGATGCTGCTCCTCTCCCTCTCTCTTTTCGCAGGGCACAGACCAGCAGGTGCTCTGCATGCCGGCGACCTCGTTTGTCGGCGTGGAATCTCGGCGCGAGTCGGCAAGGACGCTTCGCCGCGCCCCTGGGTAACCGGGGCGTGTTCTGCCAAACCCAGGAGGTGGTGACATCGCCTGGTCCAGGTTAGATGGGTCCAGACCGCTGAACGACTGTGTGACCGGCCCACCACCTGAGTAGGAGTGGGTCCTTGGCCGAGAGGTGGAAGGTCGGACTAGTAGGTGGCGAAGGACGAGAGGAGCATCTGCCCCTCCGGAGTGCAGGGTGCACTTGCCGATGAGCCTCGAGTGAAATCTTCAATGACGGGGCCACCGAGGGGGACCAGTACGTTGGTGACAGCGTGCTAAACTCGGTAGCCCAAGAGTGCCCTTGGCCTCGGGCGAGGCCGGTGGGCGAGCTGCAGCAGACCCCTCCCATGCCAGAGGAGCTGGTTCGAGGTGAGAGACGAGCTCCCCTTCCAACTTTATTCACTCGTGTGCTCAATATGGCTGACCAAGAGATGAGTCACTCAACTGTTCTTTCGACGTTTTCGACACTTGCTGTTCCCACCCAGAAGAGGGCCTGGGCAGAACGTAGTATATGTAACAGAAAGGCATATGAGAATAAATCAGTTACTAGATTCCAGTATCAAAAATCGAAAAATAAGCAACACAGTAGTTCTCTCAATGAGAAAAGAACTCGTCGCCTGGGCTGTTGCCATCGTGAAGCTCGAGGGGCGACTAGAGGAGTTGGAGAAGGAGAACGAACGACTACGAAAACAGCCTACCAAAACATGGGCTGGAGTGGTCGCGCAGGCGGCCACCAAAACGCAGACAAGAGAGACGATAGCTAAGGTGTCCAAAAGACTGGACACGGCAGTCTTTCTAAAAGGACATCAAAAAGGAGATTTTTACAACAACGGTGAACCCTGCATCAGATAAATTAAAAATAAATAAGGTCAAGGCAACCAAAAATGTTGTGATAGTTGACGTTGCCACTGAAGAAGACAGAGATAAAATACTCAACCATGTGAAATTAAATAAGTTAGTTAAATGTGAACCGCCTAAAAAGCGGAATCCTCTAGTAATCTTATACAATGTTCCCACTGCAATAAATGAAAACGACATTTATGTAACAATAAATCAACAGAATTTTGAAGACATGAGTTTGGAGACCTTTAAGAACGAATTTAAATTGCGCTTCAAAACTGGACATCAAGAGTGTGATGTTGTGCACCATGTTGCCTAAGTCTCGGGGAACATGTGGCGCAAGCTCACCACTATGAGCAGAGTATATATGGGATTACTTTCAATTAACGTAAGAGACTATCTCATAGTTCCCCAGTGCCACAACTGTGGTGACCTAGATCACGTACACAAACACTGTGAGCGAAAGCCGGCTTGCTCCAGGTGCGACGCAGTAGATCATACCAGAAAAACCTGCGGCAGAACAGGGATATGTATACCCTGCACGCGGAGAGGAAAAAGAAGTTGTAACGCCACAGGAAGAAACTGCCCTACCTACAGGGTACTAGAGCAGAGACTCATTTTAAGAACTGATTATGGCTGAGCCCATATCAGGTCACAGGAAGCCTAAAAGAAAGTCCCCGAGTAAAAGGTTGAGGGATGCATTAAGGGCCAGCAGATTTAGGGAATTTTTGCAAAGAGTTTCCAAGATAAAACCGAAAGTGTGGAAACGAGAGATGCAGGTGTGCAAACGGACCCTTGTGGTCAGACAGATGCTCCCTCTCCCTCAAACCGGGGACCAAGGTGGGCTGAAGAGCTAGAACGACCAAAAGGGCTTCCTGTGGTAGGAAGTCTTCTAATGACAAAGCAAAATGGCACACTTAATAAACAGAAAGTGCAAGTTAACATTGTTAGCAGTACATGTTCATCCACAAATCCATCGACTCATAGAGGTCTGGGCGTAGATCCCAATAGGGTATACCCCAACCTAGAACATGCATTACAACTAGCATGCCTGGAGGAGCCGGCAATCCTCACCACAGTCCTGAGACATGTGGTACGTGTTGGTCATGAATACGGTAGAGACGTCGCCTTCTCGGTAATGGAGGCTGTAGATAGAATACAGCTAAAGACAATGAATCTCCCCACCGACTTCGGACCCCTACGAGACCTGGTTAAAAAAGTTTTTGAAAGAAGAAATGAGAAATTTGATCTAAATGAACTTTACAATCAATCTGTCATCACAAACGGAAGATTAGCTCACGACTGGAGCAAAAACTGGCCAGAATCACACATTAGAACATATTTCGCATGTGAACCTTTGAAAAGTAGGACAGATTTATTCACATAACATTAAGTTAGTCATGTAGGAACTCTGGAGAGTCGTGGAGGAGAGGGGTCTGGATGTGCTCTGTTTGCAGGACCCATACTCCCAAGACGGGCGAATCCCATTTGCAGCAGCAAACTGGCAAGCAATTCACAGTAGAGTAGAACACAGAGCTGCAGTAATGATTATCAACAAAGCGTTAAGAGCGACGGTCCTTTCTCAGTTCTCTGATGACCACTGCAACGTCGTGGAACTACATTCACCAGCTGGAGTACTGTACATCATCAACAAGTACTTCCAGTATGGCAGAGGAATAGATGAGTTCCTAGATAAACTAACACAAGTGACCACGGCGTTGTGGGGGTGTAGATGCATCATCACAGCTGACATAAATGCGAAGTCACACCTATGGTTCAGCGGCACCCATGATGATCGGGGAGAAAAAGCCGAGGAAACCACCATGGCGTTACAGCTAATGGTCGCCAACAAACAAGGGAACCGCCTCCCCCTCCCCCCCCCCCCCCCCCCACCTATGGGGGCGAAGGCACGAACATCGATGTTACCCTGGTCACGCCCAATCTTGCAACCAGGGTAGACCCCAGCAGCTGCTCGACCATCTGATCCAGAGTATGCCAACCCGTTGTGCAACCTGTGTACGTGTGCATGTTCATCATACACCATACTGATGTCGGGTCACATGCGCAGGAAACAGTGACATTTTGTAGCACATGTGTTTCGGGACAGTTTTCTCAACTTATCACCAATACCGTGGACTTACAGACCTGTGTCGTGTGTGTTCCCTATGTGCCTAAGCTATTAGCGCCAGTTTTGTGTAGTGCCACGTAGTGTGGCACCACATTCTGCAATTATCCTTCATTTATGAGCATGAGTGTAGATACATGTTTCGATGTATTATTGTCCTTCAACGTATTCACAAGCATTATGCTTAAGCCGTTGTCAGCTATGTGGAAGCCTTAGGATACCCTCAGCAGCGCACATTGCGTTGACGGTTCCAACCGAGCGGTCTGAAGCAAATGCCATTAAGTGCTTTCTTCATCTTAGAAATCCAGCTGAAGTCATAAGGGCTACGTCCACGGAATATAGTGGGTGGTACAGTATTCCCCAGCGCCATCGATCGAACAAATCAGTAATACCCTGCCCAATATCCGTCCGAGCACTGTCGTGCAAAAGTAAATCGGGACTGTATGTTTCCTCCTACGGTGCTGCTTGGTTTTGTGTCGTGTGAAATTCTTCTCTCCTAAGACTCTCCTTTTCATGCTTTTACTCTAGGAAGTATTATTGCTATGTGTTACCTTTTTAGGTATTAGAGAGAGAAGATCACTGTTCCTAAAAGTATTGTATTCTTTCTACAAAAATATATCCTAAATTAACCATAGCAGGTTTAGGCCCAGGTTTGAACTCTTCGGGTTGTGAAAATTACAGTATTCGTTCATTAGACTACTTTTTATATACTAAGACAATCGCGAGACTCCAAGATTTGTGGAATGACAGACACAACGGTTCAGCTGAATAATGACAGTAGTCGTACAAATATTAGCAAGTTGTCAAGTGAAGATCAGTGGGAAGCATGGAAATGGCAGATTCAACTTTTTTTCTAGAACATTCTCTTCATTCGATGGTACACGTAGTGTCCGTCATTAGAGGAAGGAGAAGAGCCGTCCGACCCGTATCGGTGCTGGCAGCATGGCAATGCTCGGGCAGCTCGTATCATTGGAACGGCACTTGAAGAGGAACCTGCTATTCATGTACGAAAGAAGACTGATGGAAAAGAAATTTGAGTACCCTCACGTCATTATATGAACAATCTTCACTGCATCGGCTGTATATGTTGTTCGATTGTTTCTTTGAAACATCGGAAGACGACTTTACGTCTGTAACAAAACACATGTCGCTACTTCTTAACATTTTCCATGGCTTTCGCGGTGAACTGAACAAAATTAATCAAAACGCAACTTTGTCTCACCATCGCATTTTCAAAACATTAGGACCCGAATATCAGTTTTACAGGTCAACCTGTTATCGTATTCCTGAATCTGAGCAGACGACAAAGCTTTTTACTGAGAATTTGCTTTCGATTCAGAATTCCCTAGCTACACAGTCAGCTGAGGCTTTCTACGCAAAATCAAAATCAGATGAGCAACATCAAAAGCAGGAGAAATTTACAGCAGAGCGGAATAAGTCAAAGAAGAAAAAATCGTACATGACCGTATTGCAACAAAGCTGAACATGTTATCGCAAACTGCCGAAAGCGCATGGCCGCAGGAGAAGTAAATGCGACAGCTAACAATAATTCAAGTTCCAATTTAAAAATGAGCAGTAAACCAAATACATATATAGCCGCTAGTTTGTTGTTTCATGTTAATTTTGATGGTACAGATTCTTGGATTTCTGACTGCCACGACACATCATAACTCACCAAATAACGGCAGGAACGTTTCCGATTCCACAATGTGTACAGCTGGCAACGAAGTTGTGGTCTTCAGTCCTGAGACTGGTTTGATGCAGCTCTCCATGCTACTCTATCCTGTGCAGCTTCTTCATCTCCCAGTACCTACTGCAACCTACATTCTTTTGAATCTGCTTAGTGTATTCATCTCTTGGTCTCCCTCTACGATTTCTACCCTCCACGCTGCTCTCCAATACTAAATTGGTGATCCCTTGAAGTCTCAGAACATGTCCTACCAACCGAACCCTTCTTCTAGTCAAGTTGTGCCACAACTTCTCTTCTCCCCAATCCTATTCAATACCTCCTCATTAGTTATGTGATCTACCCATCTAATCTTCAGTATTCATCTGTAGCACCACATTTCGAAAGCTTCTATTCTCTTCTTGTCCAAACTATTTATCGTCCATGTTTCACTTCCATACATGGCCACACTCCATACAAATATTTTCAGAAATGACTTCCTGACATTTAAATCTATATTCGATGTTAACAAATTTCTCTTCTTCAGAAACGCTTTCCTTGCCATTGTCAGTCTAGATTTTATATCCTCTCTACTTCGACCATCATCAGTTATTTTGCTCCCCAAAAAGCAAAACTCATTTACTACTTTAAGTGTCTCATTTCCTAATCTGATTCCCTCAGCATCACCCGACTTAATTAGACTACATTCCATTATCCTCGTTTTGCTTCTGTTGATGTTCATCTTATATCCTCCTTTGAAGACACTGTCCATTCCATTCAACTGCTCTTCCAAGTCCTTTGCTGTCTCTGACAGAATTACAATGTCATCGGCGAACCTCAAAATTTTTATTTCTTCTCCATGGATTTTAATACCTACTCCGAATTTTTCTTTTGTTTCCTTCACTGCTTGCTCAATATAAAGATTGAATAACATCGGGGATAGGCTACAACCCTGTCTCACTCCCTTCCCAACCTTTCATGTCCGTCGACTCTTATAACTGCCATCTGGTTTCTGTAAAAATTGCAAATAGTCTTTCGCTCCCTGTATTTTACCCCTGACACCTTTAGAAATTGAAATAGAGTATTCCAGTCAACATTGTCAAACTCTTTCTCTAAGTCTACAAATGCTAGAAACGTAGGTTTACCTTCCTTAATCTAGCTTCTAAGATAAGTCTTAGGGTCAGTATTGCCTCACGTGTTCCAATATTTCTACGGAATCCAAACTGATCTTCCCAAGGTCGGCTTCTACTAGTTCTTCCATTCGTCTGTAAAGAATTCGCGTTAGTATTTTGCAGCTGTAGCTTATTAAACTGATTGTTCGGTAATTTTCACATCTGTCAACACCTGCTTTCTTTGGGATTGGAATTATTATATTCTTCTTGAAGTCTGAGGGTATTTCGCCTGTCTCGTTCTTCTTGGTCACCAGATTGTAGAGTTTCGTCAGGACTGGCTCTCCCAAATTCATACTGAAATATTCATAAACATAACGTGGCCGCCTGCTTTCCTTGAAAATGTGTGGTACATAGCGGACGTCAGACACCAACTTCTCTGTCCGTCAAGCTGCACAGCTCGGATGTGATGTGACTTATGATAAGGAAGGTGTTATCATTCGGCGACATAGTGAAATAGTCGCAACAGGAGTAAGTGTTGGTTTAGTTTATATTATGAACATGCGAGTTTGTCCTCCCGCTTCACAAGTAATGACTAACTCGGCAACTTCAGAAGACCAACTACAACGTTGGCATGTGAGAGTCGGTCACAAGGATAAACGTCACTTACGAGACGTGCTCTCTCGCTTAGGTATATTAGTTACGTGCCCTGATACAACATCGGTTTTTGATGGGTTTTCTTGGCAAATCTCACCGCAAACGATGTAGCCATAGCAGATATCGTCCACAAATTGCTGGTGAGTTAATCAATGCAGACGTTAATGGACCCATATCTGTTGACTCTACAAATGGTTTTCGTTACTAAGTGATTTTCAAAGATGATTATTCTCGTTTCGTTCAGATATATTTCATGCGAAACCAATCTGCAGTGACTGACAATTTGAAACTTTTTTGAAGGAGTGTGATGCTGTTGGTCATGAGGTAAAAATGTCACGTTCTGACTGTCGAGGAGAGTTTAATTGCAATATGATAGCTGCAATGCTACGAGTCCGTCGTACTGAGCTTCGTATTACGTGTCCACATACTCCTGAGCAAAATGGTGTTGCTGAACAATCAAATCGACATTTAGTTGAATTAGTTGGCTCATTGGTAACATGTAGCAAGTTACCTAAATCATTTTGGGCTCATGCATGTGCACAGCCGTTTTTCTACTCAGTCGTACTGGGAAGTCAAGTGTTGAAAGTAAGACACCTTACGAACTGTAGACTGGCAAATTGTTTGACAGTTTCAGCTATTTACGCATTTTTGGACCAAAATGCTATGTATATTTGCCACAGAAATTTCGTTCTAAGTTCCATGACAAAGCTATACACGGCCATTCCACTGTCTACGTGAATGACAAAGATGGTCACAAACTGTGCATTCCATCAAAACGACATGTGATGAAATCATACAATGTTGTTTTCAACCAGAAAAACTGTGAACAACTGGAAATTCGATTGAGTTGTAACTTAATTTCATACCTGAAGAAACGGGACGGAAAAGTGAATCTACTGTTGATCAAATTGAGACTAGTGACCAAGAATATTCGAATGAGTTACGAAATCGACGTCTAGTTCGTTAGTGACTACGAATTAGGATACCAAGCTCACCATTCTCAAGAAGCAAATGCATTAGTTTGCCTGACAAAAGCAATCCATGAAGAGCTTGCTCCAACAAACTTCAACGAAGCTATGGAAAGTAGTAATTCCAATAAATGGTTTAATGCGATGAAAGAGGAAATGAAGGTATTTGAAGAAAATGATACCTGCGACTTGGTAGAGCTGCCTAGTAGTAAACGTATTATCGATAATCGATGGGTACTTCGTGTTAAATATAGACTTGATAAGTCGCCTAATCGATACGGTGCTCGCTTGGTTTTGAGCCGTATGTTTCAATGCGCCGGATTTGCTTACGATGAAACTTCTAGCCCAGTTGCTCGTTATGACGCCATTCGTGCTGTAATAGCGACTGCACCAGAAGAAAATTTGAAACTCCGTCAGTTCGACGTCAGAACTGCCTTTTTGTATGGTGACTTGGATCCAGAAATATATATGACTCAACCAGAAGGTTTCGATGACGGCTCAGGTCGTGTTTGTCGTCTCAAGAAATCAATGTATGGACTTAAGCAATCACCTCATTGCTCGAATAATAAATTTCACTCATTCATGAAAAAAACTGCTTTACTAGATCTGCAGCAGATACTTGCATTTATATTCGACAAAGCAAAACACGAAACTTCCTAACTGCTGTTTATGTCGATGATGAACCTATCGCAAAGGGCAGTGAATTCATTTTTAGATATGTTAAAGTCAGAATCCAGAATCCAGAATAATAGTGGAATCTATAGACCCATTTTTAGGGGTGCAAACAGAGCAACAAGAGCCTATCTTATTCATTTCACAGCGACCATACAACATTTTAACATGTCTGATTAGAAACCATTAAAAACTCCCTGTGATAATGAACAATTAGACAATGAATGCAGCAATATTCTTGACAGCAACGTTCCCTATTGTTCGTCTGTGGGATCATTAGTGCACCTGGCATGTTCTGCTCGTCCAGATGTCGCTTATGCTGTTTGAAATTTGTTCGATCTAAGGCTAAACCCTTTTCTTCTGACTGGAACACTGTAAAAGGCATTTCCAGATATTTCCGAGGTATTTCAGATTTGGATCTCTCCTATACTTTATCTGGCGGTAAACTTTGTACCTATGTTTATGTCGACTTCGCTGGCAACACTAAAACAAAACGATCAACAAATGGTTTTGTTACAATGATCGGCGACACGGCTGTGTCGTTGACATCTCAACTGCACAGTGCGGTGGTAATGCATTACCACCACACTGTCAAAGATGTTACTTACTGTATGTTTCTACTTCAGTCTACACGTGTTACTTCTCTTCCAATGTTGTTTGCAAACATTGTAACTTCTTTGGTGATAATACTCAGTATTGTAGAAAAAAAAGCAAACTGGTGCTTTTCATTTATTGATTAAAGTTATTGATTAAAGTTTGTTAGCGTCTCCAAAGTTCAGAAGGAATCTCGGTGCCCAGTCGCTGATTGTGAATGACTTAGCCTAGTTGTTGCTCTGGAATCCTGGGTAACCCGGTGAAGCAATGCTGCCTTTGTTATGTCGTATTTACCCATAGCTGGGAGTCCGAATGATGTCACTGATGACATCAGCGTGCTCGCCTATACGGCTCAGTAGTGTGACGAACTTGAAAATGTAATCGAAAACTCTGTAGTTATACTGAATACAATCGACGACAGAAAACCGTATTGTTAGTTGTTTTGGGCAAAAGGGTGGTAGTCGAATAAAAGTTCCACAGAAATTTTGGCACGTATGTGGTGGCACGGGAAGTCCGGAAGCAACGGCGGACTACCTTCCCTGGTATAAATGCAGCTCGGGAGAAAATCCCAAGAGAGTGTTGTCGCATGGCCTACAGGCCGGGGGCTCCGCATGACGTCACGAACGGGTTCGGCAGAAATATTCCCGATGCGGCTGGCGTGATAAAGCTCAGGTGACATGCCACTGTGTCTGTCGGTGACAGTCCGAAGAACAGTGTAGGAAAACGCGTTACACTAATTAATGAAGCCATCCAGAACGTCGGCAGTCACTACACATTGTTTATGTAACACAGGTCACTGTCGCTACTAACAGCACGGCACAGAAAAGCGTCACTTTCGTGTCTCGCAGAAACGTAGATTGTTCGTGCTGATTTGTAGCATTAAAAGAAACCCTAGGAATGTCACTATCTTAACACTTGTAGTGCACCAGAACAGTATATGCGTGTTGGTACCACTGTTGTCGTGTAGGCGATGAGACGAAGTATGCTGAGCAATCTGTAGCAGGTTCTGACGTTCGTCGCCATTGTAGGGAGGAGCCTGCTAGAGATAGTCATAGTGAGTAATGTAAGTAGCAAGTGTAGATAATGTACGCTATATTTGTTGATACCACGGTACTGAGCACAACGCGTGTGCACACAACTACTGTTCAGAGTAAATTCCCAGTCAGAGATAGTGTTGTAGCGCAGTTATGCCCTACTAGCTAAAGAGTTTTATAAGACAATTGATGGCTGAGTCACAAAAGCTCCATGAGTCACAAAAGCTCCATGAGTCACAAAAGCTCCATGATAAGTAATCATATACAACTGCTCGTTTGAAGAAAGATCCGGACCTAAAGACAGAAAAGTTGCGCAAGTCACTCCACCACTCAAAAAAGGAAATACGTGTAATCCGATAAATTACTTACCGCTATCACTGACGACAGTTTGCAGTAGGATTTTGGGACATAGACTGAGTTTGAATGTCCTGAATTACATACAAGAAAACTATCTGTTGACACCGAGGATGGATTCAGAAAATATCCGCCTTATGAAACAAAACTATCTCTTTGTTTACACAAAGTAACAAGTGCTATCGACAGGTAACCTTATACTGATTCCATATTTCTAGTTTTCTAGAAGGCTTTTGACACCGGTCATCACAAGTGGGTCTAATCAAATTGCGTGCCTATGATATTACGTCACAGTTGCGCGCTGGATTAGTGATTTCCTGTCAGGAAGGTCACTGATGGACAGTCATCGAGTAAAACAGTCCGCCCCGACTGCTGTGTGGTTAGCGTGACGGATTGACTTCCTAGGGGCCCGGGTTCGATTCCCGGCTGGGTAGGGGATTTTCTCCGCTCAGGGACTGGGTGTTGTGCTGTCTTCATCATCATTTCATCCCCATTAGGCGCGCATGTCGCCCAATGTGGCGTCGAATGTAATGACACCTGCACCAAGCCGGCCGGACCAAGGGGCCTCTCGGCCAATGACGCCAAACGCTAATTTCCATTTGTCCATAGAATAAAACAGTGATACGGCTTTCCCCAAAGAACTGTTATAGGCCCTCTGCTGTGCGTAATCTATGTAAATGATTTAGGTGACAATCTGAGCAGCTCTTTTTTTGACTGTTTGCAGATGATGCTGCCGTTTACCGTCTTGTAAAGTCATCAGAAGATAAAAAACAATTGCAAAATGATTTAGCAAGATATCTGATGGCGTGAAAATTGGCAAATGACTTTAAATAATGAAAGTGTGAAGTCATCCACATGAGCGCTAAAAGGAATTCTTTAAACTTGGGTTACACGAAAAATTACACAGATCCGAAGGCTGTCAGTTTAACTAAATACCTAGGGATTACAATTACGAACAAATTAAACTAAAACGATCACATTCAAAACGCTGTGGGGAAGGCAACCAAAGACTGGGTTTTATTGGCAGATACATGGAAGATGCAACATACCTACTAAAGTGACAGCCTATGCTACATTTGTCCGTTCTCTTCTGGAATAATGCTCTCTGATTGGGATCCTTATCAAACAGGATTGACGGAAAATATCTATAAAGTTAAAAAAAGGGCAGCTAGTTTTGTATTATCGCGAAGCAGGGGAGGGAATGTTAAAGATATGATATGCGGGCTGCGATGGCGTTCATTAACACAAAGGCGTTTTTCGTTGTGGCGAGATCTATTCACGAACTTTCAATCGCCAACTTTATCCTCCGAATGCGAAAATATTTTCCTGTCGCCCAGCTGCATCTGAAGAAACGATCATCGTAAAAAAAAATAGAAATGAGAGTTCGCACGGAAATATTTAAGTGTTCATTTTCACCCAACGCAAAGTTCTAGACTGGAAGGTAGAGAGATTGTCTGTAGGTGGTTCGATGAACCATCTGTGAGGCACTTAAAGTGTGAACTGCAAAGCGGTCACGTAGACGTAGGTACATGCACATGTAGATCCAAAATCATTTTTCTTATGATTCAGTTTAGGAAGTTATCGAGTTATTCACAAAAAAACATTTTTATTCATATAAATACGAACGCATTACGGGTTTCACTGAAGATTAAAAATCTGAAACAAAAAAAATAGTAATGATTGATTCATTCCTCTTGGATAGCTGCAAGTGTAACTATAAAAAAATACGACAATAATTCCCTTCAAATTGGAGACATAGGAAATAAAATAAATCGCATATTCATCTGCGATGCTTTTTATAGCACTCTCTATGCTTACAAACTTTCACTTTAATGGGTTTATTGCATTATTTTTATGCTCTTGTTATTTTAACTTGGCTAGCATAAAGTAGAACAAAATGCGTTCCATTATTCGGATAAAGTGCAACACAGGCCCAGCGTTCGACAAGATATATGTAGGAAGTCACGACCCCCCCCCCCCCCCCTCCTACAAAAAAAAAAAAAAGACCTGCAAATGGCCTACCGATATGACTTTTAACAGCCTCGGATTGAACCAGGAAGTCCTCGTCTCCAGGTTATTGAGTTTCAAAAATGGTTCAAATGGCTCTGAGCACTATGGGACTCAACTGCTGTGGTCATCAGTCCCGTAGAACTTAGAACTACTTAAACCTAACTAACCTAAGGACATCACACACACCCATGCCCGAGGCAGGATTCGAACCTGCGACCGTAGCAGCAGCGCAGCTCCGGACTGGAGCGCCTAGAACCGCACGGCCACCGCGGCCGGCTATTGAGTTTCAGATAGGACGAAAAATGATCTTAAATTTTGCGTTATTTTCCGAACACAACAATCTATCAGGGTGTAACTCAAGAACTTTATCGCGTTTCGGTGAACTACGACTCATTTTGAAGCTGAAATGTCCATTGTTGATGGAAATGTACAATAATAACATAACAATAAATGATACAATATTTAAAAACCCTTTAGTCATATATTAAGCATAAACAATATTTTCATGAAGATTAAACTTACTCACGCTTGAGTCTCTATTCAGTACACATCGATTTCAGTTTGAAACTTAATGGAGCCCGTTGTCTGAGACACAACAAAAAATAAAAATAAAAAAATAATAAAAAATAAAAAATAAATAAGTAGTAAATACTTAAGTTCATGCTGTAGTTAGGTTGCAATTGGCTGCTGCGAATTCAAAGAGCACGCGATCGACAAAGGCCTCGTCTTTATGTTGCCACTGTTTCTATTTACCTTCTGTTTTTTTCTAAGCTTTTCATTGAAAAATCATAAAAGAGATAATTAATATTTTTTTTAAATCAAATGCTGAACAATACGGTATATTTTTTTATTCTATTTCCAACTGGGTTTTTCAGAAAAAATATAAAATATTATGAAAAGTACATAAAATTTTACTTCTAAAAATACTTCATAAACACCACCTCAAACTATATAATATTACCTTCATTCTGAATTTTACTTTGAATACAGTGGTGTTCAGAATTAAAGCGACCGATCGCTATTTTCCCGTCTGTGTCTAATTCGCGATAAAATCATACAAACTGTCAGCCAAATGTCCGTACGATCGTGCTCTGCACGAAAGATGGCATTCCGGTCAACGGCAACCATGCGAACGATGACGTCAGGGCACCTATGAAACGAGGTAGTGTTTGCCGGATAGCCCCACATCCACAATCGCTGTGTACACAGTCACAGACGGCAGCATGGCACAGATAAGATGCCTACCAGACACTGTGTGATGGATGGCCATGGAAAGAAAGAAAGCGGGACAATCGCAAACTGATGTGGCCGATGGCTTAATGTGAATCGTTCTGTTGATTCTCGAATGTGACGACAGTTTATAGAGACCGCAACTGTATCCCGAAGTCCAAGTGAGCAGGTCCGATCAAGTGTGACTTCAGAAGCTTGGATCAGTATTTGGCTGTAAGGGCACGACAGTACCGCCTTAGTACAGCATGGCAACTGGCATGTGAGCTCGCAGCATCCACTGGACGTGTTGTATCGAGGCAAACGGTGTGCAGAAGGCTTCGGCAGAGTAGCCTTTATTGTTGGAGACCCGCTGTATGTCTGCCTCTGACGTGCCTTCACAGAAGGGAACGTGTAGAGTGAAGTCATCAACACGCCATTTGGATGGCAGAACAGTCAGCCAAAGTTGTTTTCACAGATGAATCCCGATTTTGTCTGGAAAGTGATTTTCGATGGATTCGCATCTGGAGGACACGTAGAACTAGATTTCGGGGCCCAAACATTGTGGAAAGAGACCGATATCGAGGAGGATCCCTAATGACGTGCACAGGAATTATGTTTACAGCTCGAAACCCATTCGATGAAATTGCGCGGGTGAATTGGCAAGGTTAAACTGTGGTCAGGTATCGTGACGATTTTGGGACCTCATTTGCGGTTGTTGCGAGGTGCTGTGGGCCCAGACTTCATATTGATGGACGATGATGCTCGACCTCATAAAGCACAGGTGATTGATGTTTTCTTGGAGAAGGTCACACTCGGCGTGGCCTGCTCGCTCTCCTGATTTGAATCCCATAGAGCGTGTCTGGGATGCGCTAGGGAGACGGCTTGCATCACGTCAGCATCCATCAACCAGCTCTGCAGGAAGAATGGGCGTTAATGCCTCAACGTGAAAGTGATGACATCATTCACAGCATGATCCGCCATTGTAAGGCCTGTACTGCTGCCAGAGATGGCCATACCCCATACTGAGCACATTAACCAGTTGTCGGAATGTGTGTGCAAACCTGTTAAGTTGAAAAAAAAACGAAGTACATACCTTACTATCACCCTTTTATATTGTTTTGTGGCAAAACAAGCGCAACCTTGCAGAATTTCAGTTTGTTCCTTTAGTTTTGGACACCATAGTAGTTTCTGAGTTAAAGGTCTTAGAATCGGGTGATATTATCAAATTACCGTAACTTTGACCCTTAACAAGACAGGTAAGAACTTGTCTATCACAGCTGCAAGTTTGGTAAAGATATTAACTTAACGTCTGCTTTAGATGACCAAAAACACCACAAAGATGCAACGTTTCCTGCTGCCGGGAGCTCCCATATCAACTGGATTGCATGTAGCGCTGCGTTGCACCCCTTGGAGTTTAAGGAGAACCCACTTTCTGGTGAAAACAACTTTTCGACCTTGAAATTTCACATTTCTTTCACCTCTGCCTTCTCAACTGACGCTTTGGTGTTCACGGGTGTATAGATCTACGTATGTACAGTTAACTACACGGAAAGGTATAGATACTTCTTGGTATCGACAGAGTCGCTGTTAAGAAGCAAGCGGCGCCAAGCTGTGAGGGGCGCCCCTGGCAAAGCGCAAAATTTGTGTACAGGTTGTATCATAGAACGTACTGAAAACTGGCAAGGGTAAAGGTAATGATGATAGGGCGGAGAAGGGACGCCAAATGTGTCCTTATATGGGAAAATGTTATCGAACCGACCTTCGGTATCCAGTATTTTGATCTCGATACTCGTACTTTTTTCCTCGATACTATCCAACTGAATAGTTTTACTCATATTGGTACTTTATAGCAGGTATCGTATTGAATGATCCTAGTAATGATTTACTACATTTTTACTATTTTCCCAAACGTTTGGACGTGTGACTCAGTTTCTACATTTGAACAACTGAACGCGCGGCGTGCATGCGAACGAAAAACACATGCGATGCTTCGCCAACTTTGGCAACGTTTCATTCGCAGTTCGTTCACTTAGAAATCCGTTCTTTTCACGATTAGACTTTCTTGTTTTTCTACTGTTGTTTAAACTAGTTTGACCCCAAGAACTACTGAATCATCAGACAGAGTGGAGCCTACCAAAAGAGAAATTTTGTAGCATTTTGATAAACTGGGTAATAATGAAGTGGAGTGCAAAAAGTGGTTCAAACTTTGAAGTCTTCGGGTAATACCTCGAACGCGAAAAAGCATTTAAGAAAATAACCCACCACAAAACCAAGGTAAAATGATTTACTTAACAAAATAAAGACGAGAGTGATTGCTCGTCACAAATTTGTTAGTCTAAATTATTAATATTCTAAAAAAATAATTATCTGTTATAAAATTTATACCAGTGCTTGATTTAACACTTGTATTATTGTATTTGAAATTATGAGAATCGACTTTCTGTCTTCACTACTGACAATTGTTTTCAAAACAGAGATGAACAGATCTGAACTGAAGGAATCTACTCAGATCTTATCTTACTACACGCTGAGGTGACAAAAGTTATGGGATCTCTCTTACTATTGTGTCGGACCTCCTTTTGCCTGGCGCAGTGCAGAAACTCTACGTGGCGCGAACTCAACAAGTCGTAGGAAGCCCCCTGCAGAAATATTCAGTCATGTTGCCTCGATGCTCTCCCTAATTGCAAAAGGTTTGCATGTGAAGGATTCTGTGCCAGAACTGACCTCTCCATTATGTCCCAAAAATGTTCCATGGAATTTATGTCGGTCGGTCTGGCTGGCCAAACCACTCGCCCGAATTGTTCAGAGGGCCCTACAAGAGGGCCCAATCCGTTCCATGTATACACAGCCCACACCATTATGGAGCCAACAGCACCTTGCACAGTGCCGTGTTGACAAGTGCCGGCCGGGGTTGCCGAGCGGTTCTAGGCGCTACAGTCTGGAGCCGCGCGACCGCTACGGTCGCAGGTTCGAATCCTGCCTCGGGCATGGATGTGTGTGATGTCCTTAGGTTAGTTAGGTTTAAGAAGTTCTAAGTTCCAGGGGAGTGATGACCTCAGAAGTTAAGTCCCATAGTGCTCAGACCATTTGAACCATTTTTTGTTGACAAGTTGGGTCCATGTCTTCGTGGGGTTTGCCTCACACTCGAACCCTACTATCAGCTCTTACCAACTGAAATCGGGACTCATCGGCCCAGACCACAGTTTTCCAGTCGTCTACGGACCAACCGGTATGTTTACGAGCCCAGGCGATATGCTATTAGCAAAGGCATCGCTTTGTTCGTCTGCTGCCATAGCTCATTAAGGGAACCACACCCTGCCCATCCATCTAACCCAAGTTAATTTATGCTAGTATTTAACCCATTTCTGAAAAAAACTATTTGATGCAGGACCTAAATATTTTTACTGTGTGTTGTTGTTGTTGTTGTGGTCTTCAGTCCAGAGACTGGTTTGATGCAGCTCTCCATGCTACTCTATCCTGTGCAAGCTTTTTCATCTCCCAGTACCTACTGCAACCTACATCCTTCTGAATCTGCTTAGTGTATTCATCTCTTGGTCTCCCTCTACGATTTTTACCCTCCACGCTGCCCTCCAGTACTAAATTGGTGATCCCTTGATGCCTCAGAACATGTCCTACCAACCGATCCCTTCTTCTGGTCAAGTTGTGCCACAAACTTCTCTTCTCCCCAATCCTATTCAATACTTCCTCATTAGTTATGTGATCTACCCATCTAATCTTCAGCATTCTTCTGTAGCACCACATTTCAAAACCTTCTGTTCTCTTCTTGTCTAAGCTGTTTATCGTCCACGTTTCACTTCCATACATGGCTACACTCCATACGAATACTTTCAGAAATGACTTCCTGACACTTAAATCCATACTGCATGTTAATAAATTTCTCTTCTTCAGAAACGCTTTCCTTGCCATTGCCAGTCTACATTTTATATCCTCTCTACTTCGACCATCATCAGTTATTTTGCTCCCCAAATAGCAAAACTCCTTTACTACTTTAAGTGCCTCATTTCCTAATCTAATTCCCTCAGCATCACACGACTTAATTAGACTACATTCCATTATCCTTGTTTTGCTTTTGTTGATGTTCATCTTATATCCTCCTTTGAAGACACTGTCCATTCCATTCAACTGCTCTTCCAAGTCCTTTGCTGTCTCTGACAGAATTACAATGTCATCGGCGAACCTCAAAATTTTTATTTCTTCTCCATGAATTTTAATACCTACTCCGAATTTTTCTTTTGTTTCCTTTACTGCTTGCTCAATATACAGATAGAACAACATCGGGGAGAGGCTACAGCCCTGTCTTACTCCCTTCCCAACCACTGCTTCCCTTTCATGTCCCTCGACTCTTATAACTGCCATCTGGTTTCTGTACAAATTGTAAATAGCCTTTCGCTCCCTGTATTTTACCCCTGCCACCTTTAGAATTTGAAAGAGAGTATTCCAGTCAACATTGTCAAAAGCTTTCTCTAAGTCTACAAATGCTAGAAACGTAGGTTTGCCTTTCCTTAATCTTTCTTCTAAGATAAGTCGTAAGGTCAGTATTGCCTCACGTGTTCCAGTGTTTCTACGGAATCCAAACTGATCTTCCCCGAGGTTGGCTTCTACTAGTTTTTCCATTCGTCTGTAAAGAATTCGTGTTATAATTTTGCAGCTGTGACTTATTAAGCTGATAGTTCGGTAATTTTCACATCTGTCAACACCTGCTTTCTTTGGGATTGGAATTATTATATTCTTCTTGAAGTCTGAGGGTATTTCGCCTGCTTCATACATCTTGCTCACCAGATGGTAGAGTTTTGTCAGGACTGGCTCTCCCACGGCCGTCAGTAGTTCCAATGGAATATTGTCTACTCCGGGGGCCTTGTTTCGACTCAGGTCTTTCAGTGCTCTGTCAAACTCTTCACGCAGTATCATATCTCCCATTTCATCTTCATCTACATCCTCTTCCATTTCCATAATATTGTCCTCAAGTACATCGCCCTTGTATAGACCCTCTATATACTCCTTCCAGCTTTCTGCTTTCCCTTCTTTGCTTAGAACTGGGTTTCCATCTGAGCTCTTGATATTCATACAAGTCGTTCTCTTATCTCCAAAGGTCTCTTTAATTTTCCTGTAGGCGGTATCTATCTTACCCCTAGTGAGATAGGACTCCACATTCTTACATTTGTCCTCTAGCCATCCCTGCTTAGCCATTTTGCACTTCCTGTCTACCTCATTTTTGAGACGTTTGTATTCCTTTTTGCCTGCTTCACTTACTGCATTTTTATATTTTCTCCTTTCATCAATTAAATTCAATATTTCTTCTGTTACCCAAGGATTTCTAGTAGCCCTCGTCTTTTTACCTACTTGATCCTCTGCTGCCTTCACTACTTCATCCCTCAAAGCTACCCATTCTTCTTCTACTGTATTTATTTCCCCCATTCCTGTCAATTGCTCCCTTATGCTCTCCCTGAATCTCTGTACAACCTCTGGTTCTTTTGGTTTATCCAGGTCCCATCTCCTTAAATTCCCACCTTTTTGCAGTTTCTTCAGTTTTAATCTACAGGTCATAACCAATAGATTGTGGTCAGAGTCCACATCTGTCCCTGGAAATGGCTTACAATTTAAAACCTGGTTCCTAAATCTCTGTCTTACCATTATATAATCTATCTGATACCTTTTAGTATCTCCAGGGTTCTTCCATGTATACAACCTTCTTTCATGATTCTTAAACCAAGTGTTAGTTATGATTATGTTGTGCTCTGTGCAAAATTCTACCAGGCGGCTTCCTCTTTCATTTCTTAGCCCCAATCCATATTCACCTACTATGTTTCCTTCTCTCCCTTTTCCTACACTCGAATTCCAGTCACCCATGACTATTAAATTTTCGTCTCCCTTCACAATCTGAATAATTTCTTTTATTTCATCATACACTTCTTCAATTTCTTCGTCATCTGCAGAGCTAGTTGGCATATAAACTTGTACTACTGTAGTAGGTGTGGGCTTCGTATCTATCTTGGCCACAATAATGCGTTCACTATGCTGTTTGTAGTAGCTTACCCGCATTCCTATTTTGTTACATGATGCTAATACAGTCAATTGCACTAAAATCTACTTTATCCATTTTATAGTTTTTAAGAAAAACTTTTTAAAATTATTAACAAAAAATTTTAAGTTTTTTCTGCAGAAAATATTTTTTGTGAACTTCCTAATGGGGGAATATTTGTGGTGCCACCGCCAGACACCACACTTGCTAGGTGGTAGTTTTAAATCGGCCGCGGTCCACTAGTACATGTCGGACCTGCGTGTCGCCACTATCAGGGATCACAGACCGAGCGCCACCACAAGGCAGGTCTCGAGATACGGACTAGCACTCGCCCCAGTTGTACGGACGACGTTGCTAGCGACTACACTGGCGAAGCCTCGCTCATTTGCAGAGCAGAGAGTTAGAATAGCCTTCAGCTAAGTCAATGGCTACGACCTAGCAAGGCGCCATTAGTAACATTGCATGTATCTAAAGAGTCTCACTTGTATCGCCACAATCTCCAGATGTACCAAAAGGATGGATTAAAGTTAAGTATTCCAGAAGCTACGTACTTTTCTTTATAGCATTCATTACGTATCCTGTTTCAGACCTCACGCTATCCTGCTTTAGCTTAGCGCGTGCCCTTCGGCTTCCTCTCATTGTGTCTAGGCTGTCTTGTCTAGACACAACAATTTTTGGCGACGAGTCCACAACGGGTCTTGTTCTAATTGCTTACATTTCCTTGTGTCATGGCTTCGCCAGATGTACTGTCCGAATTTTATCGCTAGCAGAATCAGAAGACGCAGGCGTTATTGGACGCCCTTGGACAGCTCGTCCAGGGTCAACGTGCACTTCACAACTATGCGGCCACCGCCACTTCACCGCTACCGCAGCCACAACATGCTGTTGCACCCGCGTTTCGGCACTTTGAACCAGCTAAGGAAACATGTACGGAGTGGTCACGCCAGTTTGGATTTCATCTCGCCGCCTACAGAATTCAAGGTAACGAGCGGCAGCCTCATTTATTGGCGTGTGTAGGGGTTCAAACGTACCGTGTGATAGTGAAATTATTTCCCCGACGCGACGTAGCAACTCTGTCCTACGAAGAAATTTTGTCTGCTTTAGATGCCTATTTCAAAGAAACAGTCAATGTCGTTGCAAAAAGGTATACGTTCTTTCGTACAAAACGTACGGCCGGTCAAACTAATAGGGAGTGGGTTGCAACATTGCAAGGCCTTACAAGGGATTGTGCTTTTGAGTGTGAATGTGGACTCCCTTATTCAGATACAATGGTACGTGATGCAATAGCACAGAACGTTTCTGATGTTCGCATACGGGAACAGATTTTGAAATTAGTTAATCCCTCCCTTCAGCAAGTGATAGACATATTAGATAGACAAGACACGCTTGACTTTGCTCAGGAATCATTTGCAACTTCGCCAGCCATGTGTCAAGTTAACCGGCCCGCCGGGCGCGTTGCACAGAACGGTCGACTGCCCTCGCGCACGTCTGCGCAACTGCCGCCACGCTCTAAACCAGGTGTGCCGCGCCGGCATACAAATGCAGTGAAATCATGCCCGCGGTGTGCTACTAGACATTCGCGTGAAAATTGGCCGTCACGCCAAGCTATTTGTTTTTACTGTAATAAAAAAGGACATGTTCAAAGTGTTTGCCAGAAAAAGCTCAGATCAGACACTCTTAATCATTCCAGGCCCTTTGCTTCGCGCCGGAATCGAACCAAGGACACTCAGGCTCGTGGACCTTCACCCATGGACATTCATGTAGTTAATTCCACTTTGTCCAGTGCCACTGTCTCAAACAGTGACAGTGTTCGTCCCACACAAACTGTGCGTCGACGTCGCCGGAAATCACGTCAATTAGCAAGTGATGCTGTACCTGTATCAGTTCAAATTGCATGAGACAGTCGCTCATGTCGTCAACAGGACAATAAACTTTTTGTAGATTTGGACTTTAATGGCAAGGTCATACCATTCCAGCTCGATACCGGAGCTGCAGTTTCATTGCTCAATCACGACACGTACAAACAACTGGGCAAACCTCCATTGCGTGCCGCAACTGTTAAGTTAAATAGTTATTCAGGTCAGAATATCCCTGTGTAAGGACAGTGCAGCCTTCTTGCAACATATAAGGGACAAACAAAACTTGTGTCATTTTACGTTCTTCGTTCTTCTACTGCAGTGAACTTGTTTGGTTTAGATTTATTTCAATTGTTTAACATGTCTATAGTAAATCAGGTCCTATCAGTGAATCAGACTGTGCCTTCAGACAGTGTTTCTCGTCTGTGTGAAGAATTTGCAGACATTTTTGCACCGGGCCTTGGTTGCGCTAAGAACTATGAAGCACATTTGGAACTGAAAGTAAACGGGAAACCGAAATTTTTCAGAGCGCGCAATGTTCCTCATGCATTGCGTGATGAGGTCGCAAGAACATTACACGATTTGGAATCACAAGGTGTAATTGAACGTGTGCAAGCTTCTCTCTGGGCCTCACCCTTAGTAATTTTGCCAAAACCTTCCAGTAAACTGAGACTTTGTGTGGACTTCAAGGCAACAGTGAATCCACAACTCGTGATTGCAACTTTTCCCTTACCCTGCCCAGAAGATCTTTTTGATAAACTGTGCCCGGGTAAATACTTTTCGAAGTTGGACCTAGCAGATGCGTACTTGCAAATCCCAGTGGACGCCGAATCCCAGCGCGTCTTGGTGGTTAACACGCATCTTGGTTTGTACCGATTCAAAAGACTGCCATTCGGGTTTGCATCCGCCCCTGCATTGTTTCAGCAATATTTACAAACTGTTTGTGCGTCGGTCCCTACTGCTGCGAACTATCTGGACGATACTGTGATCTCCGGAAAGACAGCAGACGAGCATTTAGCACACCTACGAAGATTATTTCAGGTCTTGCGACAAAATGGTCTTCGCTTGCGGAAGGACAAATGTGTGTTTTTTGCTCGTGACTTACCGTATCTGGGACTTGTCATAAATGCACAAGGCATACATCCCAGTCCAGAGCACCTCCGTGCCATACAAGACTTGCCTTCGCCGCAGAATTTGAAGCAGCTACAGAGTGTGTTGGGTAAAATTAACTATTATCATCGCTTTCTGCGCAATGCCTCTTCCATTTCAGCTCCGCTTCATAGCTTACGCCGTAAGGGTGTTCCGTTCGTCTGGACGACGGAATGCCAACGCGCCTTTCGCCAGTTGAAATCGGCGTTGCTTTCTAGTACTTGCCTTACGCCATTCGATCCCCAGAAACCCCTTTTGTTGATGGTAGATGCATCGGATTTCGGGATCGGTGCTGTGCTTGCGCACAAAGATGGATCGCATGATCGCCCTATTGCCTTTGCGTCAAAATTGCTCTCGTCTGCACAAAGAAATTATTCACAGATAGAGAAAGAAGCTTTGGCTCTCGTCTTTGGTGTTACAAAGATTCATGATTTCTTGTATGGTCGTCACTTTACCATCATCAGACCACAAACCTTTGACATCGCTTTTTCATCCGACCAAGCCTGTACCTCCGCGTACAGCGCAGAAATTCATTCGCTGGTCTATTTTTCTCTCTCAGTACCGCTACAATACCTTGTATCGGTCCACTGCTAAGCACGGAAACGCCGATGCATTGTCCCGTTTGCCTGTTGCTAAGGATAGAGCATTCGATTCTTCCGAACTTGCTTGCATGTTCATTGATTCGGAAACCGATGAAGTGGTCGAATCGTTTCCGATTGATTTTCGTCGTGTAGCTACAGCCACAGCTGCTGACCCGGTCCTTGCTACCGTTTTGCGTTTTGTTGCTACGCAATGGCCTTTGTCAAAGTCTCGGATCGAGGATCCGTTGGTTCGCCGATTTTTTGCTCACAAGGAGAGACTTTTTGTTCGACGTGGTGTTTTGTTGTTGCGTTCTGATAATGATCAGTCCAGGGTCGTGGTCCCACGTTCGTTACAGTCCTCTGTCTTACAGCTTCTCCACCAAGGACATTGGGGTATAGTGCGAACGAAACAACTTGCTCGTCAGCACTGTACTTGGTTCGGAATCGATGCTGCGATTACGAATATGTGTTCTTCTTGCATGGCGTGTGCCGAACAACAATCCGCACCGCCGAGGAAAGTCTTTGCATGGCCAAAAGCCACTTCCCCTTGGCAACGCTTGCACATCGATTTTACTGGTCCATTCTGGAATGCTCGATGGTTGGTTCTGGTAGATGCCTTCAGTAATTTTCCTTTTGTTGTCCGGATGTCTTCCACGACGTCAGCTGCCACCATCCAAGCGTTGTCTGCTATCTTTTGCATTGAAGGTCTTCCTCAGACTATTGTTTCCGACAATAGCCCACAATTCCTGTCCGCAGAATTTCAGTCATTCTGCCAGGCCAATGGTATTCAACATCTGACATCCGCGCCGTTTTCGCCTCAGTCAAACGGTGCCGCTGAACGATTGGTCCGGACTTTCAAGTCACAGATGTTGAAGTTGAAAGAGTCGCATTCTCAGGAGTACGCGTTGTTGCTCTTTTTGTCATCGTATCGCTCTCAGCCCCGAGATGGTCGCTCGCCGGCTGAGTTGCTCCACGGTTGTCCTCATCGAACCTTGATGTCTTTGCTGCACCCGCCGCATCAGGTTCCTGTGCAGCGGCAGACTTCTGCTTTTGCTCCAGACGACGTTGTATTCTATCGCAACTTTCGCGGTTCACGGCGTTGGCTCGCAGGGCGCATTCTTCGCTGCCTCGGCCGCGCGATGTATTTGGTTTTGGGGGCCTCTGGTGAGGTGCGTCGGCATCTCAATCAGCTGCGCCTCTGTCGTCGCACGGGTTCTGCCGCTCCCCGTCTGCTTTCAGCGACGGTGCCGTCCGGTCAGCGCCCTGGGGACCCATCTACTCGCTCGCCTCATCCCCAGGTGTTCCCGACGATGCCTTCCATTTTGCCCCATGGCGACGCGCCGCTGCCGCCGCCTGTCCTCCAGCCGGCGCCACCCGCAGTGGACGCTTCGCTGCAGCCGCCACGCGCCTCCCTGGGTCACGCGCCGCCGATCGCTTCCCGTGACCAGCTGTCCTCCACCATGGAATTCTTGCCCGCTCCGGACCACATGGCGTCTTCGCGCGTCGGGTACCCCGACGCAATGGAGGTCGACCCTTCGGCCCCTCCTGTCTCTTTACGGGCGCATACACCGCATGTTGACGTGCACCCTGGACTAGGTTTTCAGGCGTTTCCTAGCTCCCCTCGGACCGAATGGCCGGGTGCGGGTGGCACAGCCTCGCCTGTTGTTCGGCTCCCCACCTCATCACATACGTCAACATGGGGTCCTCCCCACGGCGGGCGGAAGCCTTATAACACGACCGTTCGCCGATTTGCGGGGGAGGAATGTGGTGTTACCGCCAGACACCACACTTGCTAGGTGGTAGCTTTAAATCGGCCGCGGTCCACTAGTACATGTCGGACCCACGTGTCGCCACTGTCAGGGATCGCATACCGAGCGCCACCACAAGGCAGGTCGCGAGATACGGACTAGCACTCGCCCCAGTTGTACGGACGACGTTGCTAGCGACTACACTGACGAAGCCTCGCTCATTTGCAGAGCAGATAGTTAGAATAGCCTTCAGCTAAGTCAATGGCTACGACCTAGCAAGGCGCCATTAGTAACATTGCATGTATCTAAAGAGTCTCACTTGTATCGCCACAATCTCCAGATGTACCAAAAGGATGGATTAAAGTAAAGTAATTCCAGAAGCTACGTACTTTTCTTTATTCCATTCATTACGTATCCTGTTTCAGACCTCACGCTATCCTGCTTTAGCTTAGCGCGTGCCTTTCGGCTTCCTCTCATTGTGTCTAGGCTGTCTTGTCTAGACACAACAATATTAATGAAAGTAGTACCAGAGGTGGCTTTTTATGTTATGCAGTGTAAGACGTGTATGTTTCTATTGTCTAATGGCAAATCACAATTTATGAAATATGTTTATATTTTATTAATAGGATTAAGTAGGAATAATTAATATTTGTCATGTTGGAAATAATTGTGGTAGCAGGGAATATCTGCACCAAAGTGTTGTTGATATAACTTTAAAAAGGGCGGGAGAAACCACGTACGGATACATTTTAAGAAAAGAGCGGGAAAGACCGCGCATTGATACATTTTGTAACGGTAGCGGGGATTATCTGTACCAGAAAGCATTGTTGGCAGGAGAGACCGCACTTTAGCGTTCGTAGGATGTAAGTAGTAAGCGAGAAGTGAAGCGAGTCGGTAGCAGGTCTGAAGCGAGAGGTTGAGAGGAGCGGTGTGCCTGCCAGCCACTAGCTATGACTTACAAGAGATTATAAACGGATGTACAGAGACATCAGCTAACTATTATGATAAGAGGAACTAATATTATTGAATTAATTTTTTGAGAAGACTACTGGAGGTATGTTTGCGCATTGCTAGTTGTAAGATTATTGTAAAAAGTCCCATTTGAACGTTTGTAAAATCATTTCAGTCATAATATAATTAACGTTTGCCAGCAATATTGCATTTCTAATTATAATCCATCCCAAAAACCATCAACGTAAAACTTTGCAAAATTTTATTGTTGTCAAGAAAAAGTTTAACTATGAATTACGTAACTTCAGTCAAATTAATTAAAGAATAACGTCAGCTTTGCTATTAAAGAATAACGTCAGCTTTGGTAATAAATACAGCGACTTATTATGAAAGCCCACCAGCAGCCAATAGAGTATAGTAAAACAGAGTAAGTATATTGATGTCGCAGTTCGATGTAGCAGTCAGATGGCGATCCAGTAACAGTAAAAAAGGTAAGGAACAGTTTTGGGTTATTGAGGGCCACGACGACGACACATTCTATGTTTCGTCGAAATAATCAGAAAATCACTTTTAATAAGCAGCAATTAAATTTGTATGCGAAGATAGAGAAAGAGAATAAATTTCAAAGGGAAGATTTCATTTGTTATTATTAAGCAAGAGATAGAAATCCTAAGGAAAGGTTTCATAGTTTATTGTAAATGGGAAGTTTATCATTAACGAAAGAGGTATAGAGGAGACGGGAAGGTTTCAGCAGAGTCTCTGAAAATTTCTTTCATTTATCTATGATAGTTTCTGATATAATGGGGCATATGTACTGAAAATGCGGGAAATTGACTTTAAAGAAAAAACTTTTGAAATTTGTTACTTACAGTTAATTAAAACTGTCCTGCTGCATATAATGGCCCTTCTTTGGCCTCTAGCAAGTCCTCCAGCTTCTTTTTCACCTTCTTGGATGTTTGTCTTGCTTTCTTGGCCATATTAGATGCAGACCTGTCTGCATCGGCTATCCTCATTTTATCGCAGTGTTGCATCCCGGTGATCATATTTTCACCAGGATTAATTCCCAGCTTTTACAGTATCCAACACTTTCCAATATTACCACAGTTGAATGTAATAGCAGCATCATGAACTCCTAGTTTCATTGTATGCATGCCTACAAATACAATTTTACGAAGGCGGTTCCAAATTATGCTGCTGAAACATTCATTTGGGTTCTGTGTCTGCCCGTGCAGACATTTCCTTAGAATGTCAGGATGTGCCAAGTCTCTGAAAATAGGTTTAATTGCTGTAATAACAGCAGCAGGAACAGAATGCTGGTGAGAATAAGATTCTCCAGTTGCCTGAGCCCTATTGTATTTTCACCACGAATTTTCTCCTGATGGACAAAATCCATGACATGGCTTATCATCAGTAGTGGAGGAATATGGCCCAAACATCTCTCTTCATTGCCTCCAGATTTTCTTTATTTCTCCTAATTTTCTATAACAACTACTCGCAATCACACTTGAACAAAACTAACCTCGTGTTTGGAAGCGTGTTGTTTACAAACAGCAGAAACAAAAGAATACCGACCGTTGCATTCCAAGGATAGCCAACACACTCGAGAGTAAAAAAAATCCCTAACGTGCAATGTAGGGGATATAAAGATCTAAAATATATGCAGAAAAGTGGGTGACAGAAAAGTAGACGTGGCACATAAACACACGTGGTAGGGAAATGCTCGAAAAAAAAAAATTCAGCAAAATCCTATTCAGAGTACTTAAATAAAACCTTAATCTGTCGAAACATGACGAAAACCGAAAATCGATTTTTTTCGACCTGAACCACGGTGTGGTCTCCTTAACACCAAATTTCGCCGCACTACGCCAAAGGATACGTTCGTCATACGTCCTACAATTATTTCTGCAGTTATTTTATACAGTTTTGTTTGTCTGTTAGCGATGACAAATCTACGCAAACGTCGCTCTGTCGAGAATACCAGAGGCCACTGCGTTGTCTGTGGTGACAGAAATGTCTGAAATTAGGCATTCTCGGCACACTCTTGACACTGAGGATATCGAATTTCCTACGAGCGTAGCTCCAACTGCTATCCCGCGTTCAATGTCTGTTAACCCGTCGTGCGACCATAATCACGTCACAGACCTTTTCACGTAAATCACCGCCGGCCGAAGTGGCCGAGCGGTTAAAGGCGCTACAGTCTGGAGCCGCACGACCGCTACGGTCGCAGGTTCGAATCCTGCCTCGGGCATGGATGTGTTTGATGTCCTTAGGTTAGTTAGGTTTAAGTAGTTCTAAGTTCGAGGGGACTTATGACCACAGCAGTTGAGTCCCATATTGCTCAGAGCCATTTGAACCATTTTTGAACGTAAATCACCTGAGTACAAATGACAGCTCCGAAAATGCACTGCCCTTTTGTACCATGTGTACGAGGTGCCACCGCCATCCGTATATGTCCATGACTCTTGTCATCTCACTGTGTAAAGACAAGTCGTTGTTTAACTAAAAATCTCGAAAAGTTCTTGACCGTTTTACTTCAAATTTTCACGCCATACTCTAATAAACGATCGGGTGAGCAAAGGCTACATACACATACACATTATATGTGAATGGTGTTTAAATATACATATAAAGAGGAAATGTTTTTAGCAAAAATCTCGGTAAGTTATTGACCGATTCTAATAAACTTCCGGACTCACAAAGGCTACATATTTTGATTATACCGGGTGATCAAAAAGTCAGTATAAATTTGAAAACTGAATAAATCATGGAATAATGTAGATAGAGAGGTACAAATTGACACACATGCTTGGAATGACATGGGGTTTTATTAGAACCAAAAAAATACAAAAGTACAAAAAATGTCCGACAGATGACGCTTCATCTGATCAGAATAGCAATAATTAGCATAGCAAAGTAAGACAAAGCAAAGATGATGTTCTTTAGAGGAAATGCTCAATATGTCCACTATCATTTCTCAACAATAGCTGTAGTCGAGGAATAATGTTGTGAACAGCACTGTAAAGCACGTCCGGAGTTATGGTGAGGTATAGGCGTCGGATGTAGTCTTTCAGCATCCCTAGAGATGTCGGTCGATCACGATACACTTGCGACTTCAGGTAACCCCAAAGCCAATAATCGCACGGACTGAGGTCTGGGGACCTCAGAGGCCAAGCATGACGAAAGTGGCGGCTGAGCACACGATCATCACCAAACGACGCGCGCAAGAGATCTTTCACGCGTCTGGCAATATGGGATGGAGCGGCATCCTGCATAAACATGGTACGTTCCAGCAGGTGTTTATCACCCAGGCTGGGGATGATGCGATTCTGTAACATATCGGTGTACTTCTCACAAGAATCACGCATTTCCCCCAGAAAAAAGGCCCGATAGCGGTAGATGTGATAAATCCAACCCATACCGTGACTTTCTCGTCGTGCAATGGAGTTTCCACGACAGTTTTAGGATTTTCGGTAGCCGAAATTCTGCAGTTGTGGGCGTTGACAGACCCTCGGAGCGTGAAATGAGCTTCATCGGTCCACAACAAGTTACTTAACCAATCGTCATCTTTCGCCGTCTTTTGAAACGCCCACACCACAAATGCCCTCCACTTCATTAAATCGCCAGGTAATAGTTCATGATACCGATGGATTTTGAACGGATAGCATGGGAGGGTACGCCTCAGTGCCAACCAAACAGTAGTGAAGGAATGCCGGTGCGACGTGCGGCTGCACGAGCGCTGACTTCCCCGTGCATAGACGAACCCGCTACAGTCTCCGTTTCTTCCTGAACTGTCTCAGCAGCATTACGCCTTTTGCTCGGTCGGCCACTACGTGGTCTATCGTCCAAACAACCTGTGGCTTCGAACTTCGAAATCATTCTCTCCACAGCTGCATTTGTCAACGGACCTTTACCCGTTAGAATCCCCTTCCTATGGCGATAGAATCGTAACGCTGAACTAGCACATTCCCCATTCTGATAATACAGCTTCACTAAAAGCGCCTTTTCAAGTAACGTCAACATGCTGCGACTGCTGGCGCATCTGATTCTCTCTCTCATTACAGCTCCTTTTTTATACATGATTGTCATGCGCAGTCACTGACGTTTTGCTGTCCAGCGCCATCTGTCGGACATTTTATGAACTTTGTTTTTTTTCTTTGGTTCTGATAAAACCCCATGTCATTCCAAGCATGTGTGTAAATTTTTACCTCTCTATCTACATTATTCCGTGATTTATTAAGTTTTCAAATTTATACTGACTTTTTGATCACCCGGTATATATGTTCGGACAGACATACGCTACACATTTTTAAAAATATGTAATATGGTGTATAAGTGCCAACGGCGTTGCCGCAATAGCAACACCAGTTCCCGTCAGATCACCGAAGTTAAGCGCTGTCAGGCTGGACTAGCACTTGGATAGGAGATCATCCGGTCTGCCGGGCGCTGTTGGCAAACGGGGTGCACTCAGCCCCTGTGAGGCAAACTGAGGAGCTACTTGATTGAGAAGTAGCGGCTCCGGTCTCGTAAACTAACATACGGCCGGGAGAGCGGTGTGCTGACCTCATGCCCCTCCATATCTGCATCCAGTGACGTCTGTGGGCTGAGAATGACACAGCGATCGGTCGGAACCGTTGCGCATTCATGGCCTGTTCGAGGGAGTTGAGTTTAGGTGTATATGTACACTGTCGAAATGAGAAAGGTTGTTCACAAAAACCTCGAACGGGTTTTGACGAAATTATTTACAATTTTTACACGATACTCGAATAAACGTAAGGACAGATATATGCACTTTCTTTATAAAATATAAATTGTATATAAATATATACATACTTCATAAAAGTCAAACGTTGTTACGAAAATTGTCCAAAAGCGCTTCTCTGAATTACTTCAAATTTTTACACTACCCTCTAGTAAATCCTCTAGTAAACGTTCGGACAGACATAGGATACGAATTTTTTTAATACACTGATGCTCTAAAGAAACTGGTATAGGCATGCGTATTCAAACACAGAGATATGTAAACAAGCAGAATACGACGCTGCGGTCGGCAACACCTATGTAAGACAACAAATGTTTGGTGCAGTTGTTAAGATCGGTCACTGCTGATACAATGGCAGGTTATCAAGATTTAAGTGCGTTTGAATGTAGTGTTGAATGTGACAAAGCATCTCCGAGATGGCAATGAAGGGGGGATTTTCCCATATGACCATTTCACGAGTGTACCGTGAATATCAGGAATGCGGTAAAACATCAAATCTCCTACATCACTGCGGCCGGAAAAAGACCCTGCAAGAACGGGACCAACGACCACTGAATAGAATCGTTCAACGTGACAAAAGGGCAACCCTTTCGCAAATTTCTGCAGATTTCAATGCTGGGCCATCAACAAGAGTCAGCGTATGAACCATTCAACGAAACATCATCGATATGTGCTTTCGGAGCAGAAGGCCCACTCGTGTACCTTTGATGACTGCACGACACAAAGCTTTACGCCTCGCCTTGGCCCGTCAACACTGACATTGAACTGTTGATGACTGGAAGCGTGTTGCCTGGTCGGACGAGTCTCGTTTCAAATGTATCGAGCGGATGGGCGTGTATGGATATGGAGACAACCACATGAATCCATGGACCCCACATGTCAGTGGGGGACTGTTCAAGCTGGTGGAGGCTCTGAAATGGCGTGGGGCGTATGGAGCGATATGGGACCCCTGATACGTCTAGATACGACTCTGACAGGTGACACCTGCATCCATTCATGTTCATCGTGCAATCAGAGGTACTTGGGAAATTCTAACACGACAATGCGACACCCCACACGTCCAGAATTACTACAGAGTGGCTCCAGGAACACTCTTCTTAATTTAAAAACTTCCACTGGCCACTAAACTCCCCAGACATGAACATTATTGAGCATATATGAGATGCCTTGCAACGTGCTGTTCAGAGGAGATCTCGATCTCCTCGTACTCTAACGGATTTGTGGACAATCCTGCAGGATTCATGGTGTTAATTACTATTTCAGACATCAGTCGAGCCAACGCCACGTCGTGTTGCGGCACTTTTGCGTGCTACAACTGTATAAGGCAAGTGTACTACTTTCTTTGGCTCTTCACTGTATATATGGTACATAAATATATATGCACTATATAAAGGGTAACGTAGCTAACAAAGATCTCCGAAAGTTCTTGATCGGTTTACTTCAAACTTTTACACAACGCTCTAATAATACACTTAAGGTAAATCATTGATTAAAGTTGTTACCAAAAATCTCGAAAATTACTTAGCCGATTTACTTCAAATTTTTCACGATACTCTAAAAACGTTCATACGGACATAAGCTGCATATTTTTTAAACATGTTGAAAGGTGGCTACACTGAGCCACAGCGCCAGAGATTGCGCCAAAGAGTTTTATTCCGCCGCCTCCACTGATAGTGCTTGTTGAAAAGTCCCAGTAGTCAGTCGTTGTTGAGATGTGGTGGTAGTTAGTGCTTTGGAGAGACAATGTTGATACCTGTACTATTTGAGGCCATGTTGTGTGCAGATGTAGTGATGGGCTAGACACCAGATGCTGTTCGAATGGAGATATTGTAATGATCAGAGTACTTTTCGTCAATATATATAAAGGTAAGGAAATTTTTTTTATTTCAAATGTGTGAAACAATAATGCCCCTTGGTCACAGGTTCAGTCAACAAAGCATTTGGCTCGTGTTCTTGTATTAGACTGTATTTCTGGTTTCGATGTGCAATTATAGTATTTCTGTTTATTTTTTTTACTACTTCAGTATAAATGGTATTTAAAATATCTTGTCTTATTGAGGAAGAACCATGCCAGATGTGTACGTTGAATCACACTTCCACACACAGAACAGTTACACTTGTGCTTTGGTTTCGTAGGTTTTATAGTTGCTGGGGACTTAATTAATTAATTGTGTTAACGGAAATTTTCTTTCATTCTTTGTTGTTATTCTATGCAGTCAGATTGCGGAGTAATACTAGTCAGGGCCAACCGTTTACGAGACTTCGTAATCGGACAGTCAGCTACTAAAATTAAAATTATTTGCATTCTATATAATTAAGCCCCCATGCACGTGGCGACCGCTGCTTCGGATCGTCCCTTGGAATTCTTCTGATTGTATAAATAGCAGATAGTAGTATTGTTGTAGTAATTTGTAGTTTAGTAATTGTAGTCTATATTGCATGTGTAGATTTGGTAATTGTCACTCTTCTAATGGTATTTTTTGCAGAATTTAATTTTTGTTGTCTTGTATATGGGTTTGACAATTTTGTGCAATTATGAAGGTTTCAATTGTTCGTTAATCGTGTTTGAGGGAAGCATTTCGTTAGAATGGTATTGTTGGGGATAAAGTGTCATTGTGTGTAATTTTCGTATAGTGACGAGTTTTGTATGTTTTGTAAATGATTACGCGATCGATGAAAAAGGCAAAAATGATGGATAGTGAGAATGACGAAATTGTTAACATGGCGAACTCGCCAACACAGGAGAACAGTATGATGAATAATGAAGTTCAAAACAATTTAATAAGTCGGGAAAATAGTCCGGCACCATTTCAAAATTTTTCACACTCAAAAAATTTTCAGAATACGAGATTAACGACAGAAGACTCTGGAATAGTAACGAACACATATAGCTTTATGGCTATGCTGCAGGAAATTAGTTTTGCGGGAAATGTTAGGGGCGAAAAGAATTTCGAACCAGTTAATATGGAGCAGTTGATGGGTGCTATATTAAATTTGGGATCACGGATGGAAACAATGGGATCACGGTTAGACTCACAAATAGCAACAATTAAAACTGATATGGGAACAATGGAAACACAGTTAAGATCTGAATTAAAAACAGTGGGATCACAGTTACGATATGAAATTAAAACTGATGTTGGAACAATGGAAACACGGTTATACTCACTGGGATCGCAAATAGGAACAATTAAAACAGAGATGGAAACAATGGAAACACGGTTAGATTCACAAATACGGACATGTTTCAAAAACATGAAAGATGAATTAAAGAAAGAAATTAGAGAAGAAGTACAACCGATTTTGAATGCTCACAATAATAGATTAATTTCAATAGAAATCAGACAAAAGGAACAGGATAGAGAACAGGAAGAAAGAGATCGCGTGACAGTACAAAAATTTTCAGAGTTAAATTTACAACGTGCACACGATAAGGAAGAAATATTTGAGAGAATCGAGGAATCCGTACCAAATGACAGATTAAATAACCTAACACAACAGTATGAACAGTTAACTACTAAATGTGTTAATACTGAAACCCGAGTCGCGACACTTACGGAAGACGTAAATAAACAGAAAGAACAATTAGGTGACTTATCGGAAAGAGTTGAGGAGATTTCAGATAAATTGACAAGTCTTAGCTTAAATGGGGACAGAGATTCGGATGATACAGCTCCATTACCATTTGCAGAAACTGAAGAGTACCAGAACATAAATAAACATGTTGAAAATCAGGGAAAATTTAATGAACGCGTTAAAAGGGAAGTTGAGGCATTACGAAAGCAAGTCAAACAAATTGAAGGCGAAATCGTAGGAAAAGATAGCAGAAGAAATTTAGAATCACAGATAGCAGAGGAGTTTGAAGAAAATAATTTGTTTCATTTACGGGATGCAACAAGAGAGCGCCACGCGCGCGAACTTGACAATAATCGACATTCGGACTGGGACAGACGCGGTAGGTCTTTGTCGCCACGAGGAGAAAACTTTGATTATAAACACTTCTTAACTGTTCGGAAATTTAAGATCTTTCGCAATTCTAAGAACGACATACATCCATGTTCATGGTTAGATCAATTTATGTACGCACTTCCACCAAATTGGCCACTAAGTCACAAACTGGAATTTATGTGTGGATATGTAGAAAACGAACCGGCTACGCGGATGCGCGCACTTATTAGAGATTGTAATAATCTAAATGATTTTTATCATGCATTTCTATCGGCATATTGGTCCGAAAACACGTAAGACAGAGTCAAACATAGTCTTATTATGCAGCGTAATTTTAAACAGTCTGAGTTCCGCACGCCGGCAGAATACTTTGAAGACATGATTCGAAAGAATCAATTCCTGTCCAACCCTTATAGCCCGACTGAATTAATTCGCATTTGTTTAACTAAGCTGCCCCAATCCATAAGACAAATTGCTTTAGCTGGAAGATGTAAAGACGACATTGAGACTTTTAAGACTTTTCTACAAGAACTTGAGTATGACAACGACGACGGGATTTCTTGTAATTTTTTCAGTAACGGTAATCACAATAGATTTTCAAAGAAAAAGGATAGTGATCGGAACGGGCGTTATATGGGTAATTTTGAGAATGACAGACGAAACAGACAGGACAATAGATACCAGCCTTATGACAATAACAGACGTTCTAACAGAAATTACACAGACAATTATAATAACGGTAATTCCTACCGGAATGATCAATCATACAGAAACAGTAATCGGTATCATCAAGACAGAAATTATTCATACAATAGTAGAAATTCTTACTACAGAAATAACCAGGGTAGTAGATCTAACAGTAATTTCAGAAGTGACAGTCGAAATTACACAAGAAGCAGTCATGCAGATAGACAGGAAAATAGAAATTTTAATAACAGACACAACCAAGAATTTGCATCTAACAGACAGGAGGGACCTAATTGGCATCCTCCACGTGACAGAACTTCAGAGAGACAAGTGCAAATCGTAGAAATTGATCCGCGAAATGACGCGAATAATCAAAGACGTGACGCAAACAATCGACAATGACTTGTAGCTTCGGCTTCTGGCAGCAATATAGACGGTTCAGAAAGTAATGACACTACGACTTTACACTACGTACGCCTGGAAGACATGAGAGACATTTTGCTAGACGAAAAGGAAAATAATGTAGACGCATTTTTACATCCTGTTATTGAAGTATGTGTGGATAAGAATAAGTTCACTGCAGTTTTAGATTCTGGGAGCCCATTGAATGTCATTAGTGAATCAGTTTTTCGTATATGTGTAAGAACTATTGCTTGTCCTGTGTTACCTGTTTCTAAAACTACAATTCGAGGTGCTATTTCTGGAAAAAGTGTGGAAGTCAAACAACAGACCAACTTAAATTTCATTTGTCAAGGATACGAATTTTCTGCTAATTTTATTATTGTTCCATTACTTAGTACACAAATTATATTAGGTATGGAGTTTCTTAACACACATAAGGCAATTTTGAACTTTAAGGAAGGAAGTGTGAATTTGACGGTTGCCGGAATGCCGAAATGTTTGAAATTTTTCGAGTGTTTAGCAAGATCTGAATCAGATACAAAATGATTAAGGTTTCTTACTTCTGATGTTTTCGTTGAGCATTATGACGACAATGTGTTTATTCATGACAACGACAATAGATACAGAGACGCGATGGATGATATAACTAATAGCGAAGAATTAATTAATGAAAAGGTTAAGAAAGCTGAAGTGCCAGATGACGTTGCAAGAGAAGAACTGCACCAAATTTTGACTTCACATGCTACAGTATTTAGTCATCACACAGGAACTATACAAGGCTTACAATATTTATTTAAAGTAAAGGAACACACACCATTTCGCGGGAAAACGTACGCTATTCCTTTGGCGTACAGAGACAAGGTTAAGAGTGAACTTCAGTACATGTTAGATCAAGGCATTATTGAGCCAGCAGTCAGTCCTTATACCAGCCCATTACATGTCGTTCTTAAAAAGGATGGATCAATTCGTTTGGTTCTCGATTCCAGACAGATAAATAATATCATCATTCCTGAAACTGACCATCCACAAAATTTAGATGAACTTCTTCAACATATCCATGGAATTAAAGTTTTATCCACGATTGATATGCGCACAAGTTTTTGGCAAATAGAACTCCACCCTGATTGTAGAAAATACACTGCCTTTTTAGCCTTTGGTAACTGTTATCAGTTTCGGAAATTACCGTTTGGACTTACTGTATTTTCAGCAGCATTAATTCGTAGTTTAAACGAAATTTTACCTGTTTATCTTCGTGACAATATTACTTCATATGTTGACGATATTCTCATTGCTAAACGTTCTTGGAGTGAGCACAACAAAATTTTGGATTCATTATTACGTATTTTTGCAAGAGTTGGCGTTACAGTGAA
This sequence comes from Schistocerca serialis cubense, assembly GCF_023864345.2. Lineage (NCBI taxonomy): Eukaryota > Metazoa > Arthropoda > Insecta > Orthoptera > Acrididae > Schistocerca > Schistocerca serialis. Next base: position 360,175,424 of record NC_064643.1, read on the forward strand.
CTTGGAAAAATCTGAATTTGGTCGTTCTCAGGTGAAATTTCTTGGTCATATTATTTCTGCAGAAGGTATTCTCCCTGATCCAGAGAAGCTAGACGCAATTCGTAATTATGCTGTTCCTACTACAAAACGTGATGTTCGTAGTTTCCTTGGTGCCTGTAATTTTCTTAGACGCTTTGTTAGATTGGACAATTTGGCCACACCTCGTTTATGTGAACTATCCGGAAAGAATTCTAATTGGTGTTGGGATGAGGAAGCTCAGTCAGAATTTGAACAACTTCGTGATGCTGTAGTTGCTGCTCCACTTCTTTCACATCCGGATTTATCTAAAGATTTTTGTTTGGCGACGGACTCGTCATACAAAGGCCTAGGTGCACACTTATTTCAAGAGATAGAAGAAAACGGCGTCGTAGTACAGAAAACTATTGCATTTGGAAGTCGTGTTCTCTCTAAATCAGAAAAGAATTATTCGATTACGGAACTTGAAGCCTTGGCTGTTGTTTGGGCTTTCACAAAATTTCGGACATTTTTGTATGGGAGACATACAAAGGTTTACACCGATCATCGAGCTCTGGAATTTCTTATGTCAACAAAATTAACACATGGAAGATTGTCACGATGGGCGCTGTATCTACAGGAATTTGATTTTAGTATTGTTTACATACAGGGTTCTTCAAATATTATTGCTGATGCTTTATCACGTGCACCTATGGGTTTGAAACAAAGTGCTGAGGAGGAGTGCAAAGAAAACAATTATTGTTTGATGTATATTCAAGGTGTTGCATTTGAGAATTTTATTTCGTCTTCGCTCCAGGACATCGCTAAGGAGCAAAATAAGGATCCAATCTGGAAGGACATTAAGGAGAAGTGGAGGAGAAAGGAAAGCGTAGCGATTAGACAGTATTATTTAGTTCGCAATGATATTCTTTTTAAACGAAAATCGGTCGACAACTCTGTTTGGTTAGTTTGTATTCCTGATGAGTGGGTTAATAAATTTATTTGGTATACACATTTCAGTTATGCACACTTTGGTCCCAGAAAATGCTTTCATAAATTGCGAGAAAATTGCTACTTCAGTAATATGGAAAAACGTATTCGATCTGTTCTTGCCAAATGCAAATTATGTCAAAAGGCTAGGCCGCCAACTATTTCTCACAGAGCACCGTTGTTTCCTATCATTCCAGCGAAATTAAAGGACATGGCTGCAGTCGATTTGTTCGGTCCAGTGGTTCGTTCTACTAATGGTTTTGCGTACATTTTGGTAGCAGTGGAATTGACATCAAAATATGTGTCTTTTACACCTTTACGCAAAGCAACAGCTCGTTCAGTATCTAACGCTTTCATCAAACATTTTCTTAAAGAAGTGGGTCATGTTGATAAAGTTATATCAGATAATGGATCACAGTTTCGTTCTAAAATTTGGCTTCGTACTCTACGGCGTCGTAAGATTAAACCAATTTTCATTTCACTTTTTCACCCTCAATCTAATGCTTCAGAGAGATGGATGAAGGAAATGAATAAATTGTGTCGACTTTATTGTCATCAGAATCACAGAACGTGGGATCAGTATCTTCATATTTTTGAAAACATTCTGAATGAACTCCCTAATGATTCAACTTCTTCACCGCCTATATTGATATTAAAAAATAAAGCACCGACAAATCGCATTTCTGAAATCGTTCCTTTTCCGCCTACACGGAAACTGCGGCATTCTGAATTTATCAACCTGGCTCTACAAAATATTGCGTCTGCGGCTGCTAGAAGAGAGAAATCAGCTAAACGTCCTGGTCGTTTAAAAACCTTGTCAGTTGGTCAAAAGTTGTTAATTAAGTCTCACCGCTTGTCTCACAAAGGAAAAGGCTTGTGTCGCAAATTTTTTCTGCTTTATAACGGTCCATATAGAGTTCGCAAAATTATTCATGATAACACTGTCGAAGTAGAAACTCTTAAATCGCGGCGCTCTAAGAGAATACATCATATATCGAACGTTAAAATTTTTGTGGAATGACACGGAGAGTACAATGATACCGCGCCGTGTTCCGGCGGCGGCACATACTCAAAGCAACAGTCAAGTCTGCGCGCCGCACAAGGCAGTCGTTGACCGCAAACAATTACTTCTTACGTCACGCGTACCTACAGCTGATCGAGCGCTCAGTGCGAATGCACTGACAGCCGTAAACAAATACACAGTCTAATTTCTCTGATTAAATTCTGTATAAAGCTATAGTGACTTGGTAAATTATGTTATTAACGTTCAGTATTTTTCAGGATACGGTTGTATAAAATATTTAAGAACTTCAGGTAAATTCTGTGTGTGTCCGACGTTAAGAGGACTTGCTATCGAGAAAATTTCAGGTAGAATGTCATTTCGAAGAAGAAACTAATAAACTAAAAAGGTAACTATTAATTGAGTTTATTTTTCAGGTAACATATTTCCACTTGGTACGTACTTTAGACGTAATTTGCTGCTCGCGATTACGTGATTTATATATTGTGTTATCTGATTTTGACAATGATTGATTAATGAACAGGGTTGTTACTTGTGTATATTATGCATCGCTTGGCTGCACTGCTTTTTCACTGATGTCACATTTTTTTATTATGTGCCAGCTGTGCTTATTTATTTAAATTATAATTGTCACCTGATTAGTTGTGTTGATATGGTTATGTATGTAGGTTATACTTTGTGATGTATGTATTTTATGATTCATAATAAGTAGAAGATATGGGTCAGATGGATTACACAAAGGTTGTGTGTGGACATTGTGTCTTCGGATTGTATGGGATGATGAATTGAAGTTTGCACTAGAATTTTATCTGTACTTGTTCGAGGAGACTGACTAGAGGAAAGAGTTGTTATGGAAGTGAAATGATATTGGTGATAAGGTTTACATGTATCGACGTATTGAAGAGGTATTATTGAGGTATTGAGATTGTGTGAGTTGATGATTATTGGAGTTTTGGTGGACAAGAGGAAGGTAAATGATATTGGTGATAAGGTTTATATGTATCGACGTAAGAGGTATTATTGAAGTATTAAGATTATGTGATGCTGATGATTATTGGAGTTTTGGTGGATAAGAGGTAAAGTAAGTGAGGAGCATACTTTTTTGTTGGTTTATATGGAACAAGGAGGATGAAGATAGCAGACCAGAATACTCAAGTGGAAGGAAGATTGTCTACACACACACTTTGTTAAATCACTAAGCAGTATATACTTTTTTTTGGAGAGAGGAAGTGTTTGCATATCTTGGCACACTGACAGTTGTTCAGCAACCGTACATTTTGATTTGGCTTGGCAAACATTGGTCTTGACATGATGACTATGACATTGACTAACTATTATTGACTGTTATACATTGCTGCCACTACTACTTGATACACAAGTTGAACATAAAATTTTGGACAGAATTGCATTTACACAGTTAACACTATTCAATTACACAGTAGTACTTAATGTGGATGAAAGATGAGTGTGTTTGTGTGTTTTCCTTTCCTAATCCCAAATAATTGGTACCGACCTATCTCCTAAATATTATTTTACTTGTTTGTTGTGGCTTGCACTGACACCCATAAATATTATAGGTTTACTGATATTTGTGTATTTGTAATATTTAATATGACAATTATCTGATATCATTTGTGTGTTTATTATAATTTGTATGTTTAGTGTAAGAGCATTGAGAATAATTTTGTAAAAGCAATTGTGTGTGCCTTCAAACTGTTGTACGTGCGTGCACTTGTTCAACATGATGGGTGCCACTTGGAAATGTTTAATTTCTGCTGATAAACTCTGATGAACACTGTGATTAGTGATAGTGAATATTATGGACTGCTGTCTGCACCTGTTTAACATTGCTGGGTGCCACTGACGGAACTGCTTCTACTGAAATAATGTCACTTGTTGGTGCTTGCGCCTGTTCAACATGATGGGTGCCACTAATGGAACTGCTTCTACTGACATAATGTCACTTGTTGCTGTCTGCACCTGTTCAACATTACTGGGTGCCACTGTTGGAACTGCTTCTACTGAAATGATGTTACTTCTTGCTGTCTGCACCTGTTCAACATTGCTGGGTGCCACTGATGGAACTGCTTCTACTGACATAATGTCACTTGTTCGTGTCTGCACCTGTTCAACATTACTGGGTGCCACTGTTGGAACTGCTTCTACTGAAATGATGTTACTTCTTACTGTCTGCACCCGTTCAACATTGCTGGGTGCCGCTGATGGAACTGCTTCTACTGAAATGATGTCACTTGTTGGTGTCTGCACCTGTTCAACATTGCTGGGTGCCACTGATGGAACTGCTTCTACTGAGATGATGTCACTTGTTGGTGTCTGCACCTGTTCAACATTGCTGGGAGCTACTGATGGAACTGCTTCTACTGAGGTGATGTCACTTGTTGGTGTCTGCACCTGTTGACCATTGCTGGGTTCTACTGCTGGAACTGTCAAATACTTGTTTATTGAACTATGGAAAGCATTTTATGTGAATATTTGTATAAACTGATTTTTTGTGTATTTACTGTTTATGAAATGTTATGAGACTCTTACCTACACCTATTTGTCATTGCTGACGCTATTGATTGAATTGTTTAACCACATGATACTTGTGTAAACTACTATGTAAAGTCACATGTATGAAATGTATTTATATATTAGGTTATTGAAAGGTCAGTGCAAAGCCAAAATTTTATCTAGTTATGTGATATTTATGTATTAATATTATCTTTTATTTTTGTCTGTATTTTTTTGGACGAATTTGGTGGTATTTTCACCACCAATGCTGGCAGAAATACCATCAAATTCTAGCCCATGGAGGAGGGGCATATGAAAGGTGGCTACACTGAGTCACAGCGCCAGAGATTGCGCCAAAGAGTTTTATTCCGCCGCCTCCACTGGTAGTGTTTGTTGAAAAGTCCCAGTAGTCAGTCGTTGTTGAGATGTGGTGGTAGTTAGTGCTTTGGAGAGACAATGTTGATACCTGTACTATTTGAGGCCATGTTGTGTGCAGATGTATTGATGGGTTAGACACCAGATGCTGTTCGAATGGAGATATTGTAATGATCAGAGTACTTTTCGTCAATATATATAAAGGTAAAGAAATTTTTTTTATTTCAAATGTGTGAAACAATAATGCCCCTTGGTCACAGGTTCAGTCAACAAAGCATTTGGCTCGTGTTCTTGTATTAGACTGTATTTCTGGTTTCGATGTGCAATTATAGTATTTCTGTTTATTTTTTTTACTACTTCAGTATAAATGGTATTTAAAATATCTTGTCTTATTGAGGAAGAACCGTGCCAGATGTGTACGTTGAATCACACTTCCACACACAGAACAGTTACACTTGTGCTTTGGTTTCGTAGGTTTTATAGTTGCTGGGGACTTAATTAATTAATTGTGTTAACGGAAATTTTCTTTCATTCTTTGTTGTTATTCTATGCAGTCAGATTGCGGAGTAATATTAGTCAGGGCCAACCGTTTACGAGACTTCGTAATCGGACAGTCAGCTACTAAAATTAAAATTATTTGCATTCTATATAATTAAGCCCCCATGCAATGTGTAGCAACTAAATACATATGTAATACATAAAGGGGAAACTTTGTAGGCAAAAATCTCGAAAATATCTTGACCAACTAAGTGCAAATTTTAACATGATACTCTTATTTTTGGATGGGCAAAGGTTACATACTTCTTTAAAATATGTGGTACATACATGTATTTATAGAACATAATTGTTAGCAAAAACCTCAAAAAATTCTTCACCGATTTACTTCAAAATTTTACACGATACTCTAATAAATAAACATTCGGACAGACACAGGCTACACATTTTTAATATATATGGTACATAAATACATACATGTAATACATAAAGGGTAAATGTTGTTAGTAAATATCTCTAAATATTCTTGTCTTTTTTGTATTTTTATTCCATTTCCAATAAACTTTCCGACAGATACATATAATTTGAATATACACTTCAAATAAACATTTATATAATACGTAAGGGGGAAACGCTCTTAGCAAAAATAACGAAAAGTTCTTGACCAATTTATTTCAGACTTTCACATCATACTCTAATAAACATTCAAATGGACTTTAACGGTATGTTTTTTAAATATGTGTGATAGACCTATATAAATATACATTTTATATATATATATATATATATATAGGGGAAACGCTGTTAGCAAAGATCTCGAATAATTATTGACCGTTTTAACTGATACTGTTACGCAATACTTTACTAACATTCAGACGGTCATAAGCTATACAGTTTTTTAAACGACAATAAAAATGTATTGTGTTAAAGCAGGCTACATATTTTCTTTAAACAACAATGAAAAGATGTTATATTAAAACTGGCTGCGAGAAAGAAAGTGCTCTGCTGTGGAAATGTGCTGCTTCATTCTCTTTCTCGTAGTCGGTTTTAACTCAGATATCAGGGCATTTAGATAATCAGACAAATCGTTTCTTCCACACACGTTCTTTCTCCTTACCGGGATAGTGTCAAATCCCGGTATTCTATAGAATGCCTAGATGATGTATAGAATGCGTGATGATTATGGGCAAACTATGAAATACGAGGGTTGGAACTTAAATAGTGGCAACTGTTTATTCACAACCGATATAAAAGAGTTACATGTTTACAGCTGTTACTGTCCTTCAAAGTAATCACCAGTGTAATGCAGAACCCTTTGCCAGCGATGTGGAAGGCGTAGTATTTCGTTAGCAGAGCCTGTTCTGTTGATGGTGCGAATGGAGTGGTCTAAAGTTATGGCGATTCTCGTGTACGACTGTGATGGTGTTATCCTAACGCATTACGTTCCTCCACTGCAGACCGTCAATGCACGGTATTACTCTTCGTTTTTGGAGTATCACCTGCGACCAGCTTTGCGAAAGAAGCGGCGACACTTTCTGCGCAACCCACCCATCATTTTGCACGACAATGCGCGGGCGCAGACAGCGCAAGCTGTGGCTGCTCTGTTCGGTCGATGGGACTGGGAAGTACTGTACCATTCACCATACTCCCCGGACTTAAGTTCTCGTGACTTTGATTTGATTCCGAAGATGAAGGAATCACTTCGTGGCATTCGTTTCAGAACTATTCCAGAGAACCAACAGACAGTAGACCGCTCCATTAGCACCAACAACAGAACAGGCTCTGCTAACGATATACTGTGCCTTCCACATCGCTGGCAACGGGTTCTACACAACACTGGTGACTACTTTGAAGGGCAGTAACAGGTACAAACATGTAACTCCTTTGTATCGGTTGTGAATAAATAGCTGCCACTTTTCAAGTTACAACCCTCGCATAAGGATATTGTGAAAATGTTAAATACTTTTCCTAGGCATTCTATACAATTCCTATGCATTACTCAGAATGACTAGTACCATTTAAGCAAATGTTAAAAGGGCACAAGATGAGAAGCCTTTATTAATTAATACGCATTACGAAATGAAACACAGGATAATTTTACCGGAAAACAGTGAAACCAGAACTGTGATGGAAGTGCTTGTTACAATAAATGCTCACTTGTATTCGTCACACAAAAAAATTAGGTTTTGGCGATTTGATCTTGTATATACATTTCTCGACTTAAAGAAGAATGCGAACAGAATATTGTTACCGGTAAAACACAAAGCAGAACTGGCGTGGCCTACTAGTTGCAGCAGGGAAGGCTAGAATGACTTTATGAATCGCACTTAATTTTCTTCTAGACACAAAGGCACCTCATATTTTGGCGTTTCGTGTTGCACGTACACCTGACGATTCTTTGGCCGCTTCCTGTGGACCGAGAAGCAGTTGCAGATCGAAGAGGTATTTCGTGGTTAGGTGAATACTGATCTTACTCAGAGCTGCTTCAAGAACCCTTCGCTAGTTCGAAGTCGGTAAAAGCCATCTTCCGTCACGTTCATAACAACGGCCAACATAGTGTGAGTCACTCCGCCCTTTGTCGGAAAGGACAACACAGGTTTTAGCAGTTCTTTGCCGTCGTCGTCTTTAGCAGAATGCCCAGAGATGGCATGAACGTTGCAGCCACACTTTTGAGAAGTATGAACGTCGCTAGTTTCTTTTCAGCCGGCGCAATAGATATCAGAAAAAGAAGGATTTTCAGTAACCACAGAAATGGAAGGATCTCAGATAATCATGGCTTCACCAGGCAGGAACGACGTCGAGAGACCTACTTTAGCTTTGCAGCCGAATAGGGTTTCGTATGGCGACCTGTTACCCCAGAATGAAAAGCGCTGTTTTTCATAAGTTTGACTAACCGCAATCCGTCACTCCAGCAGCTAGTTTTTTTCATCTTACATCGAAACACACAGAATATTTTCAATGTCCTGATTTCCTCTTTCGATGTTGCCCTGACTTTGTGAGTAGCGCGTCTTGCCATGGACGACCTTCAAGTTGGGTCAATATTCCTTTAGGCTGCTTATCAAATTGTTTGCAAATTCCCTGCCGTTATCGGACGTTGGTTTATGAGGCAACGTCAATATGTCGATGAGGCTGCAGGCTACTTCTTCCGCTCTCTTTGATTTCAGAGAACTACAAACTTAGTGAGACGGTCTTGGTAGACAGTTATAAAATTGTACTCTCTATCACGATGGAACTGAAAATCGATGAGATCGACCTGAAAACGGGAACTGAATTCCGAAAAAACTATTGGCTAGTCCACAACACCTTCTTGCTTCTTCTGGCAAAGCTCACAAACGTGAATGTACAGTTCAGTATCATGACGGATAATATTCTTATCCTTGGGTGAAAGCTTCAACAACATACCACATCCTCCATGACCAACAGCCAAATAGGCCTTATGGAGCATGTCCAATACTGGAGTCCGCGACGTAAAACTGAACAGCACTCGTATCTTCCTTAACAAGACTGGTCAACTTAGTCTTATTCTCGACGATCATTACGTCATAGTGTTTCAGCAGTGAATAGTCCCGGGGTTCCTTCTTCGTAGCAGTCCTCGACTTTTTCACATTGTAGGCTATCTTTTGGTAACTGGTTTCGGTAGGAAAACACAGTTTTTAGCTGCATTGGCTCTTACGTGAGATAATTAACCGCAGAATCGTCGTTACAAGTCACCGTGGCGCGATTCCTGTCTTGGCACTACACTCCCTTCCGATATGGTGTTACAAGAACGGCTAAGGTTTATGGGAGAGTGTCTGTAGAACATCAGCCAGATGTTATACACTGGATGACTATTGTTGCAATATCGATGGTGTGATAGTTGGACGTCGTACTACAACACGCCGTCTTCGCAGCTCTTGAACAATGACCCGACCGCTACCGCAAACAGTGGTGGCGAGAAAAAAATGGCGGGATTAGACGTATTAGCAGACAATCACTCAAAGTATACACTGCTTAGGCAATGTATAAAATATCAATCTTTTCTTACTTTGACGTTCGATTTTAGGCATTCTATACATTACCTAAGCATTGTATAGAATGCCAAATACAATTTTAAACAAAAACTGTGTATACAACAGAGTGCTGTTTTGTTTTCTTCCTTGTACTGAAGAGGAATGTTGTTTTTATGTCTTATCGACTTTGATCAGAATACTAACGTAATATGACATCTGAATCATCCGAAACTTTTCACTCATACCTGTTCACAGATTAAAACTATGAGAAATACTGTCACTGAAGCTACTATCCTCACAGCAGTTGGAGATGTCTCTCCTTACCTCTTGTATTAATGATCTCAACTGATTTACCCATTCATTTTATGTGACTTCATTTTCCAATTGAGGTTTCGTTTGCAGTAACAATAAACAAGAGGCAAGGTCAGAGAGAGAGAGAGAGAGACCGCGGAGGGAGGAGGGGGAAGATGAGATTGTCAGGAAGGGGAAGAAAACGGCCAGAGAGAGGGGTGAGTAAGAGGTAAACAGTGAGAAGGGAGAAGAGATGGATAAACAGAAGGGGAGAAAAGAGGAGATGGACAGAGAGCAGGCGGAGAAGAAGATTAGGACGTTTTTACAACTCCCATACATTTTTAGCAATTGCGAAGCATTGCCAAATTCTCCAGTCAAATATAAGCACTGGTATCTCAAGCTATTGAAAATTTTCTTTCCATACTTTTGTGGCGACTGTGTGTTAGCTTTAAATTGGCCGATAAGCTCCCCAGTGCAGAACCGGCAGAAGTCGCTGGACGTCGGAAGATTTAGGCCTTCAGTCATTTATTTTTGGCAGCAGCCAAAGCCACCTAGCTGACGGTAGTGTCAGGTAGTTATTGTTGACTGTTGTGTTGTACTTCACACTGTTTCGTATTGTTTGCTTTGCTGGTGAGAAGTATACGTAATTGTTGCAGTTAGGACCTGAATTACACATGCCAGTATGTAAGACGTTATACATGACATATGTTCACATCAGCTGTATCAGAAAATAACAATGAAAATTTGTGCCGGACCGCGGCTCGAACCCTGCTTTACACGAGCGGCCATGTTAAAGGATTTGGTTGTCCGTGCTCGACTCACGGCCGGCCCAAACTTCTACATGTCATTTCTGTGTCACAACCTGTACCCGCATTACATTATTCCCGTATAGCGGAGGACATTTTAACTGAAAGTCACTGCCTGGTATCGGCGGGTAAATACTATATTGCAATGCCTGTGTTGGTAAGAAGAACGATGCATTGTTCTTTCGGACATACAATGCAATATCTTATTGAGACGTATTGGGTTACGAACAGTATTCCAGCGATCTTTACCTGTGTACATGACTCCTACTTTCGCGGAATGCATATTTCGGTACGGCCCTCGAAGGAAAAGCAGTCAGACTAAGATTCATTGAAAGTACGTTAGAAAAATGAGGTAAGTACAAAATCTTCGTTCTATCGATTCTTGCGGACTGCTAGTCACATTGGGTCCCATAACAGGTAGGATTAATGCAGCAGCTCATGCCGGGTGCATTTAGACAGCGCCGGAACGTTACGGCGATGGTCATGGAAGGCCAGTGGAAGACGCTACGAGAGCGGTGTTGTGTATCGCCGAGATTTTACCGTTAAAATTCCAAAGGCTACGTCCTAGAAGAATCCCACATACTGGTAATACTCGTGGCGGGAAAATCAAGAAAAAAATAAGGAGGATTACCGACAATCAGTATTAAGACTATTGGCCACCAACTACTAGTAACATATACTAATATGCTAGCTCGGTTGATTCTATAAACGAAGTGACCTAACAGAAAGTAACGTTCAAAAACGATGAACTACCACCGCATCAATACTGGTTCAAATGGCTCTGAGCACTATGCGACTTAACTTCTGAGGTCATCAGTCGCCTAGAACTTAGAACTAATTAAACCTAACTAACCTAAGGACATCACACACATCCATGCCCGAGGCAGGATTCGAACCTGCGACCGTAGCGGTCGCGCGGTTCCAGACTGTAGCACCTAGAACCGCTCGGCCACTCCGGCCGGCTCGCATCAATACTGTACGACAATACTGCGTAGGTGCGATTTCCGACTGCAGTAACGGAATTTCACTACATCTCTTGCAGACGATGCACGGCATTAGTCTGTGAAAACTGAAACGGCGCAGTTGCCCTGTTGAGTTGTGACTGTACTCACCGCAGAAGCCGCGAGCCAGCAGCTAGAGGACCGCAGCACTAATTTCCCGCGGACTGGAGAGCACGTGACTCCGTAGGTGGGGCAGCGAAAGCGCCGCGCTGCGGCCCATATTTGCAACACACGTCACACACACTGCGCAGCGCACGCGAGTCGCATCAACACGACGGTATAGACGGTATGTCAACACACCTTGCCTAGCCCAGAACTGAACGGTGAAAGTTAGATAATTATAATACTTTCGTGTTTTTCATCGGCATGTTGCAAGTCTTTCAATTGGACGTCACCTGGGCGACTTGGATGCACCTGACCTACCGCATACCATCGGGGAAAGCGGACCCACAGTTTGACGTGGAATCCGAACCACGTGTCAAAAATGTGTGTGTGAATTTCTATGGGACCAAACTGCTGAGGTCATCGGTCCCTAGACCTACACACTACTTAAAGTAACTTATGCTAAGAACAACACACACACCCATGCCCGAGGGAGGGACCGCACAATCCGTGACAGGGCGCCTAAGACCGCGTGGCCACTCATCCCGGCGAGCTACGTGTCGTTTCATCATAGAAAGTTGAAGTACTGGAAAACTTCCGTGATTCGATCTCGCAACATCTTGGTTTCTAGCACGCGCTGTGTCCCGCAGTTTAAGGCGGTCTTTCTGCGGAGACTGCTGGGAGCGGACGCTTGTAATCGGCTCGTAGCACATTGGCTGCTGCGACAAGCCCCAGCTCCTCCTCTCAGGGCAGTCAGCTTATAGCTCATACTAGATCCGAATTTGTATTGCTACGGCGCAAAAAAAAATTGTTACGTGGCTAAGGTTGGCGACGAGCTGAAACAATCTGTTGGGGCCCTATGACAGCCGATTTCCACCGATAACAAAACGGCAATCTTAAAGCGCACGGTTATTAGACAGACTGTAAACATATCGTCACTTTGCTTAGATCAGTATCGAACGGTGAAAGTGAAATAATGAGATACCATTTGTGACATAAAATGTCGGGATACAGTATCAGAATTAGACAAAGACAAGTTTATTAATGGCCAAAGAAAACTTCATAACATATGTTCGTGATAAAGTTTGTGTGGTAAACCGATGACAAGTCAAGCAACCGGAAAAGTCTCGTCCAAATATTTCATAACGTCGACATTTGCTTGCTAGAGCAAATTGTATGTACAAACATATGTTGTATTTACAAGATAATTCAGCGAATCTGCATTGTAATTTATTTATTTATTTTTTTTTTTTTTTTGGAAGTATCAAATAACATCAAAAACAGCTTTGTTTCTATCTTTCGATAGAACTGATTTTTCCACTGCTGAAGGAAGATTATTGAATGAAAATTAAAATGAACATTGCTTTATTAATGTATGTTTTTATTCGTATAAAATATACGTGTTTTTTCTGTCCATATACCGTGAACCCAAAATAAATTTTCGCTTTTCAGATATCTGGCCTCTCTTCTGATAGAACCAGTGGTGGTCAGTTACGTGCCAGTGTGCTAGAGAACAGTGCATATATCATACTAAAATCGTGCAATTTCTTTTCGATTGCAAACTGGAAATCGCGCTACAGTTATGCCACATCTCTTTCAATGCGAGACGGAAATCGCACTTAACTTACACCAAAGTTGGTTGTCAAGTGGAGGAGAGAGGTGATGATCTGTATGATCACTGGACTTTGCGCCAGAGCCATGAGTTGGAGAGTAAACCTTTCCACATTGCTCATGGAGTCTGGAATATACTATACATTCTGATCATTCCGTGGGTGACATTAAGATCAACAGACTCTTTGGTTGGGAGTAAGTTTGCGACAGTACCTTGCTTCAACCTTTTATCGTTTCGCTCCAATACTCATTACAACAACACAAAGAATAGCCATTGCAAAAATCTAATCACAATACGTAACTCAGTCCAGGCTTGACGCAAAGAGTCTAGGAGAGGAGAGAAACTCTGTTCCTATGTACCAAAAATACACAACTCGTGGTGGTGTATAGGCGTACATTCATCAGAACGTCAGACAATAAATGTGAATGTATGCTTTCCCGGCGTATACAGCTGGCGAAGAGTTCTCGGGCTTCCAGCCGGGTGGCGGTGTCTTCAAACTGCGACGTTTCGACGAGTGACATACTCATCATCTTCTGGCGCAGTATTTGAAGTATTTGAAGACACCGCCACCCGGCTGGAAGCCCGAGAACTCTTCGCCACTACGTCATACAATGTTTTGGATTTTGTAAAAGATGGATATTATTTATTTATTTCCTCCAGAAGGGGCCATAGAATGTTACGAATTTTGTAAAAGATGTGTATTATTTCTTTGCCTCCTCCAGAGTGTAGTAGCTTTGCAGTAACACGTGAGTACGTGACACAGAATCTGTTGTTCTATGCTTCCTCTCCTACTCTCGAACATACAATTTATCGTTAAGAAATTGCAACTGAAGTCAGCGATGGTAGCTTCCTTCTTAAAACATATGTCTATGAGTATGTTTTTACTTCTTAGTGTGCCTCATAATTTTTCAGTTATCCAGCATTGATTTATATTATCTTATAAGAATGGTAGATATATGTAAGGGGCGTGAACAGCATCAGATGTTATCACAAGAAAAGGACGGCAGACGCCACGTACACGTGTGAGATAGAATTATCAGCAACTTACAGAGTGCGAAAAGGGCCTCATCGTGGATTTTCATGTGGCCGGCTGGTCACATTGTGCAATATTCATATTTCTGGGGCTTTCGTATGTGACATTGGCCCGATGTTGGACTGCACAGGAATGTGAAGGCAGGCACACTCGTCGTCAAGGATCCTGTCAACCATATCTGACCACCTAAGGGAGGATCCCCGTACTGTGAACCAAATGCAATGTAACCCGTTTACATCAGCGTCTGCCATTCGAGAAAAAGTAATGGACACTCTTCAGCATTCCGCGTCATCCAGCACCACTGATCGGAGACTAGCAGAAGCCGTGCGTAGTCTGCCTTTAACATCTCGACTCAAACGGCTGCATTTGGAATGGCGCCGTAACTGGAAGCATGAGGTGCTGATGAATAACGTCACACTGCGTTGAGAAATGGATCGCGATTTTGCACCATCCTGGGTGATCGTTATCGGCGAGTTTGCCAGCGACTTGCGGAAATCTGGTCGAGTCGCTACTATTGAATTCGTTTCAATGTAAAGCTCTATTACTGGACACGGCCTTGCAGGCTCCACTTCTCCATCGTTAACTGAATTTCCCACTGCCTTGCTATGCTGCTAGCGTGTCACTGGCTACCTGCGCGCGCTCCCACAGTCACAATAGGCAACTGAAAAGGGCCGTTCTTTCTGCCTAACCCTATTGTTTTCAGTGGAATTGACAGTTCCAGCCCATCGTTGCTAGTTAATGCCTCAGACAATAACGCCAAATTAACGCATGCTTTGAAAATCAGAGCTTGGGAATACACCACAACTGTTCAATATTTTTTTGAATGAATTAAAAATGCTGGGTTTAAAACTGAAAACTACCTGTCTGTCAAGTACAAAAGTCGACGAACTGTTACGCGGTATAGTCTGTAAGTCAGTCACATCGCTTGCCACAGTACTCAGTGGGAGAAAGTATGTAATATTGGCACAATCCAAGCTGATTATCGTCGCGATGGTGATGGAAGTCTGTATAATAATCTTGAATATGCTTTTATAGTTGCCCCTTCAGCCACCTGGCCTAGCGTCAGATTGAAGCGCGCGAATAATGGTATCTCTCCCAATGAATAACAGTATGCACACACGGATTTCAGACGGATAGTTATTATTCAGCGAAGCAGGTTATCCGGCTGTAGTTAGAGTTAACTTGATTACAGGGCTAGCTAAAAATTACGTTCCAGTTCAAAGTAGCATGCTTGTTACGTAGCAATGCGATTGCTAAAATTGATCGCGGAAACTATTCCCGCGGAAAGTCTTGACACTTTCTGTTAATCATTAATTTTGCTGACAATGAGAACGAGACGGGTGTGATAACGCCGGCAGAGAAGGCGACGGAAGGTGCAAGCAAACGTTGACGAGTGAAGTTCAGTCACTGATGCACAAATTACGGAAGCACGGACACGATGCCGACCGGAGTGAGATTCAAGACCCTGCTCCAAAGGAGAACGAGTAAAATAGCGCCATTGATGTTCCATTGATAACGTAGATAAATGCGTTATTAAACAACAATCTCTGCGATATTATGAACAATACAAGCAAATGGCATTTTTTGCAGAAACTTTACAGCTTTCGTCAGTAGACTTCCACACTAGCAAAGAAACTCGGAGAAAACTCGTTCCATCTAAAGGATTTGATTTTAAAAGGGCCAGAATCGAGTTATTGTATGCCAGTGGGAACATATACGTGAAAAGAGCATGCTAAATTAGATCTTTTTATGGAAAAATAAAGCATCAGAATTAAAGCGGCCAGTGGCTTATTTAGACGAACCGTAGATTCATACATACTACACTACGAACAAATGTTACAAAGTGACACTGAGCAAACAGTATTGTCAAACAACAGTGTCAGGCAACGTTTCATTTTTGTAAATGCGAATTTTAATTTCGTAATCAGTTCTCCTTTGTGACTAAGAGGAATACTTCAGACTATCGTGTAGAAATGAACAGGATAAAATTACAAATACATAAAGACAAGAAAATTGCCCTTTCAGGATTAAATAAGGAGAACCAACCTACTCATACTTATTCCACTGACAAAATTTTGCAAGTAAATGGTTCCCGTCTTATTTCCGCCCCCAGTTTAGAACAAAGCGAAACTGCCATGCCAGACGGACATGTAGCATTGTTATGGAATCCGTAGTGTTAATGTCAGACATGTCGCTGTCTGCCCCAGAAAAATGACGGCTGTTGCTTTTGCTGTGTCTCCTAGACTGGTGGAACCGTTTCGACGTAACGCTGCTTCGGCGACTTGCGCGTCAGTTTCGCTACATTAATATTCAAGCAGTGTTTCAACTGGCACCACAAAGGTGATCGAACCTCGTGGAGGCCTTTCAAACAGAGAAAAATTTGAGGTGGCCACTGGGAATCAAACCCGGGATCTCGATATTACTAGCTGAAAACAGTTTGCTTTGGCTGCCATGACGTTAGGATTTACTGATGTAACGTTATAAGACTAGAAAGACCGTGTATGACGCAAAAAATTAGTGTGATGGCTATTGGAAGAGAGATTCTTTCACGGAGATGGAAACTGAAAATGGAATAAAATCAGTCGGCATAGATTCGAGCTAAGTGTCGGCATTATCATCCGCAATTTGAAACTGCAGGTGACGAATTAACAGACAGCTGAGAAAAATTCGATACCAGTGGGAAGTGCAGTTTTACGGGTGCTGCAAGCAAAGCGTCATGAGCAGCTGACGTGAGATGCAATGTTCATCCTGTTTCTGTCCTTTTTTCTAAGTGGGAACTTTATTCAATGGTGCGTACAGACGTGTTACGCGTGACAGCGCTCTGCTTATCGAGAGTTCTGGAGTGTAGGCTAATACTACTTTCCTTTCCTGCTTCTCGGAAGTGAACACCGAGGTGCTGCCTCTATGAAGTTCGCCTTGCCGAGTAATACACAGTACGACATCTTGTTTGTGTGGTAGTTGTGCTATGATTGCCGACTGAGAGGACAGGGCTTAAGCGTCAAACATGTCAATGTTAGTAACCAGGAGAAGACACTAATGGCTCACGAATTTTTTGCTATACGATAAATGAAATGCGCAGCTGGATATTAACAGAACGCTATAGTCTAATATAGGTTCGAGTAAAAAAATCGTTAGTGCCAATCCAGACATTCCATCAAATAATTATCAAACAGAATCGAACAGTTTCAACCTAAAATGATATCAAATGTATGAAAGTGGTTATTCAGAGTGTACCAAGAGGAATGGTCAGTTTTCAGGGATACGACAGGAGGGATCATTCGAAGCAAAAGGTTTGGTAATGTGAAACAAATCTCTTCTACTGTAAGCTCTTTGCTTTCGATATGTTGAGAGGTGGTAGTAAGGACCAGAGCAAAGAAAACATGGCCGGCCGAAGTGGCCGTGCGGTTAAAGGCGCTGCAGTCTGGAACCGCAAGACCGCTACGGTCGCAGGTTCGAATCCTGCCTCGGGCATGGATGTTTGTGATGTCCTTAGGTTAGTTAGGTTTAACTAGTTCTAAGTTCTAGGGGACTAATGACCTCAGCAGTTGAGTCCCATAGTGCTCAGAGCCATTTGAACCATTTTGAAAGAAAATATGTCCAGTAAACATGGGCTCTGAAGTGCATACCTTAAGAACTATGACACTTGTTCATCTTCGCTACTTCGAAACACATCTCTGCTACTGAAAAAGTGCTCATAGCTGTTAAGGCCTGCATTTTAGAGCCCACGTTTACTGGACTGTTCTGTTTCGAATGATTGTTCCTCCCATATCCCTGAATATTGACCTTTCCTCCTGGGACACACTGTGTGAAATAACGATTGAAATCTATTTACATGAATAAGGTAACTGCACTTCTGCAAATATAAAGTAGAACCATTCTGGTGCACATATTCAAAGCAATTTTCAGTCGAGCAAGTGGTGATAACAAAAACTCAACCATTCAGATACTTGCCTATGGTTTTGATAAATATGTTGAAAAATTATTCAGACTCATAGAAGTATACTGTAATGTCCTCATTAATGGTTCAAATGGCTCTGACTATGACACTTAACATCTGATGTCATCAGTCCCCTAGAACGTAGAACTACTTAAACCTAACTAACCTAAGGACATCACACACATCCATGCCCGAGGCAGGATTCGAACCTGCGACCGCAGCGGTCGCGTGGTTCCAGACTGAAGCGCCTAGAGCCGCTCGACCACAGGAGCCGGCTCCTCATTAACACAAGTCAGTATGTGCAGTTTACATTTCGAATTCTGCTGTAGCATCGGTCAAGAAATTGGAACTTCGTATCGCTTACGTCAATATGTTTTGATATCAACGCACTGGTGACCGAGTGACTTCCTAGATAAGAGGTCTAGGTCACGCAGTCTGGGCTGTGTGTAGCAGAAGTAATCGACGACACATACATACGGAGGGAACTATGGTGCTAACCCTTCGGTAAACACGATGCTGTAAGACGTTCTGTGACGGCACTTTCTTGAAATGCTTCTGTGCAACGGAAGTACACCGCTTCGTTGAGTAGTGGAGTAAAATCTTGGGAATTTAGTGACTCAGCAAAGGGTTGAAAAATAAATAGAAGATAAGCCCCTCTATTAGAGGCACCAACGCAATTTTATGGGAGCACTTCGTGAGTGATGACCATTGCTGGAAGTATTATGACAGAAATGCACTGCAGTGTTAATTGCTGTAAATTTACAAAGGAATCTTTCACGCCGCGGCAGAGTCTGCATTGTTTCTAAATTTCGCTACCTGATCAAAAGTATCCAGACATCTATTAGTGGACATTAATATGGAGAGTAGTCACCTTTCGCCTTTATGATGGATTTAAGTCTGCTGGGGATACTTTCAATTAAGTGCCTCAGTGTCTGTCTAGGAATGTGTAATACCACAACCTTTTTGGGGGCCTGTATCCTCTTCGAGTCTCACCCGTATGTGTAATATCAGTAATTTACACCAATTTAAACTGCTGCTTTGACTTTATCTTTTCTAGTTATCTGGATCGAATACACCGAAGATTTTCTTTTGTGCATCGAATTAGTAATTTGTACTAATTTAAGCTATTGTTTTGACAGTTTTATTTTGGGCCTCACCTGTTTGTAGAATAAAGGAAACATGTTGATTAAAAGCTAATGCACCATACAATTTGTACACAATACAAAATACAAGCACATGGTAGGAACAAATTTGCTATTGTAATTATGGAGTAATTAACGATTAAAGAGACAGCTGTTTTTTTGTTTTTTAAGTCAGAAATCGTTCATTCTCCTAACAGAAATGTGACACGATGATTTTTCAGCCAGAACCAAATATGCTCATGTTCTAATTGGTAGCAGTGAATAGAACTGTAATTACGACTATATAGAAATGTAAAATTTTACTCGTACAAAATTTAATTAATTGAATCTAGGCCTTTATTCAATAAAACTAATTCTTCTCTTCACCTGAAAATGGTGGGGTGATTATCATTTCAGTATGTAAAATAACATATGCAAATTAACGAAATATATTGTTGCAATAATAAAACATGTAATTTAAGGTCTTAATAGAAACAGATTCTTTCCTGTCTTTTTGTGAAATTATTCACTTTTATATCATGTAAATTTCTATGTAATTTGGGAAGATATATGTAAAAATTTTATTTATATAAATCTAAAAATTTTATATGTAACAATGGCAGTAATTGTTTAAAACCATATGAATAGAGGCGATTTGTACGCCGCCATAAGTCAGTCTGAAGTGAGTCTGAGGTCAGTCTTACGTCAGTCATGAGACAGTGTTAAGTCAATTTTACACATGTAGTTCGCCGCCGAACATCTAGCCTGCGAAATAAAACTCTTTGTGAACAAGAAATACTGGAACTTATTTCAATCATTGCAAGATTCCCGTGTGGCTATGCAGTAACATAAACATGGACCTACGGTAGCACTAAGAAGCAGCGCCCCGGATTACACAATATATGTATTATATATTTGGTAGAGGATATCCGTAATACGACGTGGTATACCGTTTTTCTTGTGTTAAAGCAACGATACACATCCCAAGATTCACCAACAAAAAACATTATCGCCACGCTATATTACAAATAGCAGCCCATTCTTCGTCAAGAGCGGCAACCAGAGAAGGTAGTGATGTTGGACGCTACGGTCTGGAGCGAAGTCGACATCCTAATTCATTCCAAAGGCATTCCATTCTATTCAGATCGAAACTATTGGCAGGCTAGTTCATTTCAGGAATGTTGTTGACCACAAGCCATTGCCCCACAGATGCTGCTTTATGACAGGGTGCATTGTGACGCTGATACAACATCGTTGGCGAACTGTTCCTCTACTGTGCCCAGTGAACAATGCTGTAAAATGTTTCTGTGTTCTTCCGAATTCGATGTTTTCTTAAACGCAATAAGGAGACTACACCTTAACGAAAAATACCTCCATACTGTAACACCACCTCCTCCATACTTTAGTGTTGGCACTACACATGATGGCAGTTAAC
Organism: Schistocerca serialis cubense; assembly: GCF_023864345.2. Classification (NCBI taxonomy): domain Eukaryota; kingdom Metazoa; phylum Arthropoda; class Insecta; order Orthoptera; family Acrididae; genus Schistocerca; species Schistocerca serialis. The sequence goes on from NC_064643.1 coordinate 360,196,140, forward strand.
GTTCTCAAAACATTCCATCGGATTGCCACAGGATGTAGCTTGATTCATCACTCCAAATGACTAGTTTCCAGTCGTCCATTATCCAGTGGTGTCGCTCATTACTCCGCCTCAAACGTCGCTTAGCACGGACTTCAGAAATGTGTAGGTTATGAGGACTGCTCGAGCACTGTACCCCTTTCTTTTTAACTCCCTACGCGCAGCCATTGTGCTAACTGTACTACTGACAGCACTTTGGAACGCACGAGTGATACCTTTCGCTGATATGCGATTTTTCACAACCACCCTCGCATTCCAGAATGTGATTTTCAGTCTGCAGCGGAGTGTGCGCTGATATGAAACTTCCTGGCAGATTAAAACTGTGTGCCAGGAAGTTTCATATCAGCGCACACTCCGCTGCAGACTGAAAATCTCATTCTGGAAATGTACCCCAGGCTGTGGCTAAGCCATGTCTCCGCAATATCCTTTCTTCCAGGAGTGCTGTTTCTGCAAGGTTCGCAGGAGAGCTTCTGTAAAGTTTGGAAAGTAGGAGACGAGGTACTGGCAGAAGTAAAGCTGTGAGGACGGGGCGTGAGTCGTGCTTGGGTAGCTAAGATGGTAGAGCACTTGCCCGCGAAAGGCAAAGGTCCCGAGTTCGAGTCTCGGTCCGCACACAGTTTTAATCTGCCAGGAAGCTTCACCCTCGCATTGTTCGTCGACGCCTGTCCGGCAGTACATGAGACTTGCCTGCTCTCGGTTTAGCTGTTGCTGTTAACTCGCCTTCCCACTTCACAATCACATCGTCAACAAACGATGTGGGGAGGTTTAGAAGGGTTGAAATGTCCCTTGATGGATTTATTATGCGGGTGACAGCCAACGACTAATCCACGTTCGAAGTCACTGAGCTCTCCTAATCGATCCATTGTGCTGTTATTGCTTCTCTGTTGCCAACACGGTACTCTCAGCTTCCTCTTATACTGACCTCTTGTGACATATAGTCGTCAATTCCGATTCATACAGGAGTGCAGGCTTCAGGAAGCCCTTTTTTCACATGATATCTTGCGAACCATAGATGAAGGGTATCAGACGGATGCCATATTCCTTGATTTCCGCAAAGCGTTTGACTCGGTGCCCCACTGCAGACTCCTAACTAAGGTACAAGCATATGGGACTGGTTCCCAAATATGTGAGTTGCTCGAAGACTTCTTAAGTAATAGAACCCAGTACATTTCCTCGATGGTGAGTGTTCATCGGAGGTGAGGGTATCATCTGGAATCCCAGGGAAGTGTGGTAGGTCCGCTGTTGTTTTCTATCTACGTAAATGATCTTTTGGATAGGGTGGATAGCAATGTGCGGCTGTTTGCTGATGATGCTGTGGTGTACGGGAAGGTGTCATCGTTGAGTGACTGTAGGAGGATCCAAGATGACTTGGACAGGATTTGTGATTGGTGTAAAGAATGGCAGCTAACTCTAAATGTAGATAAATGTAAATTAATGCAGATGAATAGGAAAAAGAATCCCGTAATGTTTGAATACTCCATTAGTAGTGTAGCGCTTGACACAGTCACTTCGATTAAATATTTGGGCGTAACATTGCAGAGCGACATGAAGTGGGAGAAGCATGTAATGGCAGTTGTGGGGAAGGCGGATAGTCGTCTTCGGTTCATTGGTAGAATTTTGGGAAGATGTGGTTCATCTGTAAAGGAGACAGCTTATAAAACACTAATGTGACCTATCCTTGAGTACCGCTCGAGCGTTTGGGATCCCAATCAGGTCGGATTGAGGGAGGACATAGAAGCAAATCAAAGGCGGGCTGCTAGATTTGTTACTGATAGGTTTGATCATCACGCGAGTGTTAAAAGTGCTTCAGGAACTCGGGTGGGAGTGTCTGGAGGAAAGGAGGCGTTCTTTTCGTGAATCGCTACTGAGGAAATTTAGAGAACCGCCATTTGAGGCTGACTGCAGTACAATTTTACTGCCGCCAACTCATATTTCGCGGAAAGACCACAAAGATAAGATAAGAGAGATTAGGGCTCGTACAGAGGCATATAGGCAGTCATTTTTCTCTCGTTCTGTTTGGGAGTGGAACAGGGAGAGAAGATGCTAGTTGTGGTACGAGGTACCCTCCGCCACGCACCGTATGGTGGATTGCGGAGTATGTATGTAGATGTAGATGTAGATGTAGAGTTGGTTCTAATGGCTCTGAGCACTATGGGACGTAACATCTGAGGTCATCTGTCTCCTAGAACTTAGAACTACTGAAACCTAACATAAGGACTTCACACACGTCCACTCCCGAGGCAGCATTTGAACCTTCGACCGTAGCAGCAGCGCGGTTCCGGACTGAAGCGCCTAGAACCACGCGCTCACAGCGGCCGTCTCACATAGGAATGTCCGCACACTTTTAATCAGTGTACGTGCAGGACCACAACTCCCAAGACTAACTTCGCCTTTCACGGCCAACCCTCTTGTCAATTGAGTTACTCAGGACCGACTCACAACCCACCTTTTGAGCTTCACTTCTGCCAGTACCTCACTACTCCTGGATTCCTTGCGCGACTAGTACGCCTTGAAGACAGGATATCGTGGACAAATGGGTTAATCATAGGTAAGGGGATTATTTTCACAAAGAATTTTTCATTATGCAATGGCGTGAGTGCTATGTTGAAAAATTTTGGAAGATTAAAACAGAGCGTCAGGCAACTATACTTGAAATGAATGGGAAGGAGATGAATGTCTGGAAGCACAGAAGAAAACAAGACGAGAAGCTATTACGAACGCTATCTACCGTCATTACAAGATGAGATAAATCAATACTTGATAATAGAAAAGTAATGAGCCACTAGCTTGAGTACGTCAGAATTAAAAATACACGCACAGACCAATGTTTTAAGCAGGAAGCTACCGACGCTGACTTGAAACGCAGTTTCGAAACAATAAATTGTTTTTTCGAGAATTTGCGAGGGAGTGTAGAACAACAGATACTGGTTCACGTACTTGCTTGTTTGTGTAAAGCTACAGCATTCTGGATGAGGCAAATAACGAATACCTATCTTTTTACAAAATTCAAACCATTGTATGACATGCTGATGGATGGACGCCTGCCCACCAGCTCGAGCTGTGTATTTGTGATACGTAGAGACAGAATTTCCATTCTCTCCTAGACGGTTTGTGTCAAGTGTGGGCTGAGATTCGTATTGTGATTAGGGTTTTTGCGGTGTGTAATATTTGTGTTGTTATGTTGAGTATTGGAGAGGAACGATGTGAGGCTGCGATTACACATTATAAAGAAACTTGCTCCCAAACAAAGAATCCGTCGAGCTTAATGTCACCGAAGAAATGACCGCAATGAACAGAAGTATATTCCAGACTCTTTTAGACAATGTGGAAAGTCTTTCTCTTTAACCCATGGTACTGGCGTAAAGTCCAGTGACAGGATAGACCAAAATCTTTCCCCTCCAGTTGTCGACCAACTATCGCTGATTAAAATTTCTTCTATGACCAGAGTTTACTGGTGTAGCACCATAGCATTAGCTCTCAGAATGCTTTGTGAAAGTAGGTTCTCGGAATTCGAGGGTATTCTTTGCCGAAAATCCAGATCCCTTCTTGTAGAGTTCAGTAACACAGGAACGCACAGGAGCTGGTAAAACGTACTCCTATAGATTACGCAGCTCTTCTTTAATTTTGTTCTGAATGACATGTGACTGCCTCAAGTTGCGCTCAGTACGGGGATTTTTCGAATGGTTTGGTTTTCAACATTTCAATAGCACAGCATTGCTGTTAAGCAGAGTAAGTTTTGCACGGTTCTGGGGGAGGGGTCACTATTTTTTACTTTATCCCATAACCTTTCACGAATATACAGTAGTTTTCTGTAGTAGTATGGCTATATGGATTCTGACCCATTTTGCTTACATTTGTGATGTCAAGTGACTAAGTCATTGACCAATGGCATCAGAAGCTACACCCCCTTATGTATGATGTCACAATTAACCCACACTCACTCATACACACGCACACGCACACACACACACACACACACACACACACACACACACACACACACACACACACACACACATACAAACATACATAAACACACACACAAACAATCGATATGAAGTTAATACCCTAGAATGGTGAATGGAGCTCACTATAATGTTAAAAGAAGGACTGCAGTTGATTTTACTTGGTAAAAATGAATAAACTTCTAATAATTATTATTGTTCTTTTTTTTCGTCGAAATACATCTATTAGAACCAGTAAAGTTTAATAGCGTTAACCAGTCATCTGACATCTTGCATTCGTATGGTAATACTCATAACAATAATGATATTGTGAGATGAAATCATTAGTCTGAAAGACTAAAGGCGAGCTGTGAAGGCTGTGTGAAATATTAGACATATATTGTAATAATTTTTTGTAAACAAGTAGTAGCCAGTTCACTCTAATTATGACATTCATTTAATATAAAATGTAAAAATTAATTTACATGTATTTTTTTTTATTTAATCTGCTCGATAAATAAATATGTAACACTAGAATTCTAGCACACTTCTTCCTTTTCATTGGCACTTTTGAATCCATAGTCTTAAATCCATAGTCCATAACACTTAAGCAACATCAGAGAAAATTTGATTGGTTGACTAGAGGGGGATTATGGGACTAAATGGCGAGGTCATCACTCCCGCAATCTAAAGTTACTTGTGGAAGAGATAGCGTCCCCAAAAAGTGGACGGACCCAATCAGAGGAGTCAAACTATAAAAACGAGGAAGTTAAAACACACATTGTTCATGACAGAAAAGGGTAGACCAAATCTAAAAACTGGAAAAACAGAGGGATAAAAGAGTGATCTTTGCATGAGGGAGTGGTCATGGGTCCCAGAACGAGAAAACATGAAGAGAGGCCCCAACAACAATCACCCTATCCCTGCTTCAGGAATGAAACAAAATCTTATATCTGGAAATAAAAATCACTTTCACCTAGGAAACTGAAGACTTGTTCAGCCATCCAGAACCGTTTGCTTACTTTAAAGACAAAGAATCTGGAAGGCTATACTTAGTATGAAGGGCCAAAAGAAGGGGACATTCCACCAATATATGGGATACCGTCAGTCTGGCTCCACAGCCACATTGTGGGGGTGGCTCGTTACACAATAGAAGACAATGGGTGAGCCTGGTACGACCAATGCGTAAGTGGCATAAGACAGTAAACTCCTTTCGAGAGGAGTGGAAGGAAAAGCGCCAAACTGCAAATGTCTGTTTGGTTGTAGGGAGTTTATTACCGAGAGCAGTAGCGAATAGATATCATTCCACTTTTGGGCAAAGAGAGATTTGATATGGATCCACATATCTGCACCCTGAGTCATGGAAGGGAATGTGGAACAAGTACCTGCCTCTTTAGGCAAATGGTCAGCCAGTTCATTTCCTGGGGTGCCCACATGACTTGGGATGCAGAGAAAGACAACTGAGCAGGTGACATGGCTGAGGGTAGAGACAAGGTCATAGAAAGCACAGACCATAGGGTGAAGAGAGTAGCATTGGTCTATTGCCTGCAGGCTGCTCACTGAGTCGGTACACATTAAAATGTTGTGGAGGGACGCCTGAGTAAGGAAATGGAGGACCCAGTTAATGGGTAGCAGCTCTGCTGTGAACACGCTACATGATCCCGACAGTAAGTGGTGTTCCATACCAGTAGCAGACATAAAAGCATAACCTGTCTTATCTATTTTTCAGAACCGTCACTGTCGAAGATGGTAGCACCCTGGAACTCTGCAAGGATGGAACATCCAAGACGCCAGAAAACTACAGGGGCGACAGAGACCTTAGGACCCTGGAAGTGGAATAGGTTGGTCCTTATCTGTGGTCTAGAGACCATCCAAAGAGGGTCAGGTTGCGGGAGGAAATACAAGGGGCGCATTCCAGTGAGTGGAGATAAAGATCCCAACAGAGGGAAGTGAGATGCATTCCAATCAGCAATCCCACCCAGTGACAGGTATAAGAAGGGAGACACCCCTCGTTTACAAAGAGAACAGGGTACATGCAATGGCCAGGGAATCGTCAAATGGCGATTGTGTAAGTAACCAAGAGTTGGCTTCATCGTATTTGTAGAGGTGGAAGTCGACAGGAGTAGTGCGAAAGGCACCAATAGCCAGACACAACCCACAGTGATGAACAGGGTCAAGTAGTTTCAGAGTGGAAGGAGCCACTGAACTATAGACCTGACTACCGTAATCTAATCTGGACAAGACTAGAGCATGCATAGTCTGCACCCCAAGATGTGTGGGCCAGGAGGTGGAGAGCATTAAGCTTCTGCATGCATTTAGTCTTCAGGTGCTGAATGTGGGGCAGCCACATCAGCTTATTATCAAAAATAAGACCCAAGAAACTGGATGTGCCATAACATGTAGGCGCTGGTCGCCTAAATAAAGTTCTGGATCGGGGTCTACTACGAGTCGACGGCAAAAATGCATAACCCGCGTTTTGGAGGCAGAAAACTGGAAGCCATGGGAGAGGGCTATGCAGAGACCCGTCAGATGGCGCCTTGGAGCTGATGTTCAGCAGATACTACCGAGTGGGAGCTACACCAGATGCAAAAATCGCTGACATACAACGCCAGGGTAACCAGAGGCCCAGCAGACGTTACAAGCCCATTGCTGCTTTGAGGAAGAGTGACACTCAACACAGTACCTGTTCCCCATGAATCCGTGGCGTGCTGAATGAAGTGCCAACTCGAACCTGGAAGAGCCGGTGGGATAAAAACAGGCGGATAAAAATCAGAAGGGAGCGCGAAAGCCCTAGTCTTAGAAGGTAACTAAAATGTGATGGTGCCAAGCCATGTCGTATGCCTTATGTACGTCAAAGTAGACCGCAAAAAGATGCCGGCGGTGAGTAAAAGCCTGTCGGATTGCTGCTTTCAATCTGAGTAAATGATCACTTGGAGATCGCCCTTCCTGGAAGCCACACTGATACGGCGACAAAAGGACCCAAGATTCAAGTACCCAACATAATAGGAAGCTTAGTATCTTCTCCAGCAGTTTACAAAGTATGTTGGTCAGGCTAAGCAGGCGGTAGCTATCAAGAGACGTTGGGTTCTTACCAGGATTAACGATGGTGAAAACTATGTTGTCTCGCCATTGTAAGGGTGAGGAACCCATGAGCCAAATGCTGCTGAAGACCCTGAGGAAATGTTGCCCTTGGGTAATGTCCAAGTATTGGATCTCTGGTTGTGGATAGAATCTGGGCCTTGGGCCATATCATCTGAAGAGGTAAGAGTCTGCAAGATTTCCCACTCAGTGAAGGGTTCACTATAGGGCTCAGCTTGGTGGGGGTTGAAACAGAGAGGGGTCTGTTCAACCTGACATATCTGTCAGAGAAAGGTAGCAGGATAGGAAGAGGAAGCCAATACTGTGACACAGGGGTCGTGAGGTTTTCTGCAATGACCTATGGCTCAGTGCACAGAGCACCCTAGAGGATAACATCCCAGACAGTTGAATATTGCTGGTGGCTCAGAAGGCAACAGAGTTTGGACCAAACATGAGATGAAGATGCATGCATTTCCAGGGAGGAAACATAACGCTCCCAGTATTCCTTTTTATCTGCTCAATCAGGTAACCAGCCCTAGCAAAGAGATGCTTTTTAAAGCAATAAGATTGGATTGTGAAGTGTGTCCTGAAATCGCTGCAGTACCCGTCGGCGGTCCTGGATAGAGACTGCTATGTCCTTGGTCCACCATCGTACTGGTCGGCGACGAAGGCGACCTGTGGATAGGGAGACAGTAGTTCCAGCAGCATGAAGAATAGCGGCAGAAACGCCTTGCACGACCACGTCAGTGCAATCTGAGACAGAGGCGTCGAAGTGCACAGCAGATGTATATAAAGGCCAACTGGGTCTGCAGAATACCCAACATGGGGTCTTGTCTGCTTGGCGGCGGCAGGGGAACGAAAATATCACTGGAAAATGATCACTGTTGCAAAGATCATCATGGGGTGACCAATGTAGGAAAGCCACAAGAGCAGGGGAGCAGGTCGTGAGATCGATAATAATAAAGGTGCCATAAGTGCTACTAAAATGGGTAGAGGAACCATGATTTAGGAGGCACAAGTCAAAGTCTGTAATGGATTGGTCAATCAGAAGACTCCTACCTTTCGAAGTGGCAGTCCCCTACAGGGTGTGGTGTGCATTGAAGACCCCAAGGAGGAGATACTGTATTGCTGTATTCAGGTAAACAGTTCGACATAAGGAAGTGGCTTACCTGGAGGGAGGAAAACTCTGCAAATGGTGATTGCTGGGGGTCATTTGCACTCTAACCACTATTGCTTCCAGGCTGGTAAGAAGGAGAATCCAGCCACTAATGACATCATCAGTGTGAACCAAAATGCAGACCCCTCCAGATGCTATCCCGCAGCTGACATGATTCCGACAGAATGTCTGATAAGAGAAAACAAGGTGTTGTGTTTCTGGTAGGTGACGATAATATCCGTTGCAGTTCCACTGGAGTAGCATGTGGCGAGAGTGCAGGTTAGATATGAAGAAGCTGAGGAGAGGTCACATCACATGGTCAGTGGTCGTCACCAACAAGGGTGGAGTGACATCCATAAATTAGACGCAGACTTAGGTTGCAAGGTGGGAGATGTCACCACCAGGAACACTGGTGGGGTCTTGTGCTGGCTCTGAGCACTATGCGACTTAACTTCTGAGGTCATCAGTCGCCTAGAACTTAGAACTAATTAAACCTAACTAACCTAAGGACATCACACACATCCATGCCCGAGGCAGGATGCTAACCTCCGACCGGAGCGGTCGCTCGGTTCCAGACTGTAGCGCCTAGAACTGCACGGCCTCCTGTGCTGGGACTTACGTTTCTTCTTCTCCTCCTCCTCTATTGGAAGATGAGTAGGGCAGGGCGCAGAGAGAGAGCAGGCTTCTGTAAAATCTTTGACCAAAAGACAGAGTGCAGTCTTGTGACACACAATCGGTACATCTCGTGGCTGAGTTGTGGTAGCAGGCTTCTGGCCTGAGAGACACCAGGGCAGGTGTTCCTGGAGAGAGGAGGCCAGTCCTCTGGGTGAGGAGGGGGAGCGGCACCCAGAGGAGACAGCGTGGGAACTGCTGGGGAGGGGGAGGAGAGGGGGCTTGGGGCTGAGGCAAAGAAGAGGGAGGAGTGGGGAGAAAGAATGTAACAGGGGCAAATGTTGAAGAAAGTGACACTGGATGGAATTTGTCATATTTTTGGGGAGCTTCAGCATCAGATAGGCGATCCAGGGAATTTTACCATTGGATCTTCTTTTCTCTTTGTGCAGTCTGGCGACTGTGGAGAGAGGCGTTAAAGACAATTTACACACACAGTTGGCAGAACACAGGGGCTGCCTAGATGGAGTGGGCATTCACAGTCACCACACAGAGGGTCTACCGCACATTGGGAAGACACATGCCCAAAACACAAGCTTTGAAAGTACTTCATGCATGGTAGGACATGTGGCTTCATGTCACAGCAGTAACATATGACCTTGACTGGGAGGGTATCTCCATTAAAAGCCAGAATAAAGCCGCTGCTACTAGTGTAGTTCTCTTTATGACCCTTCTGCACATGCTGAAGAAAGTGAACGCTGCATCACTCCAGGTTAGCCCAGTTTTCCTCATTAGTTTGCAGGGTGATGTCCCAATGAAAAATCACTCTATGGGCTATATTCAGTGACTGGTGAGGGATAATAGACACGTTAATGTCGCCAAGACAATTAAAAGCATGAAGAGCTGTAGATTGGACGGCAGAAGCAGTTGTGGTGAACAGAGAGCCCAGCCACATCTTACTGAGAAACTGAACTTCCCCAAACCAGTCCTCGATGTTCTCCACAAAAAACACCAGCTTTTTAGCTGTGAAAGAGTTCCAGTCTGTCCTAGAGCAGACCAGGTAGCGGGCAAAATGTTCCATCTCAAGAAAGCGAGCCTGATCCTCTTCCCAGGGCGTAGCCAGGGAAGGATGCCTGGTCATTCAAAGCAGCATTCAATGAACATTTACCACTCAGAGAGATGGCTGTTTGAGAATGGAGAGATTTTTGCAGCTTCATCATGCGCCAAGCATCTGCCTTGATACCACCCACTCTGATCAGGAGCTCTACCCAGGGGTGCCACTCAGCCACAGCAAGGGCAGTCTGGCATGGCGACCATTGCCAGAAGTTCTGATGCTCCAGTATGACAAGCAACCATTCCTTGGCGTACATGGGGAAGGAACAGCTCAGTTATCAATTGTGTGAGCCTTGTGTTGTCAGGGGGCTCAGCCAGGTAGGTACATAACAGCCTCACCACACAGACTGACTACACATGCTAGTGGGGTGGAGGGGGGCTACAGTGGGAAAGGAAGAAGGGAAGGAAGAGGGGAAGTAAGGGGGGAGAGAGTTCTTCCCCAAATGGCTCACACTAAAAACTAAAAATTTATAAGTGGAGGTCAAACCCCAAGCAGGACCAAAACACTAAAAAGGATGAACGAGAACAGGCAGAAGGAACCAACTGCAAACAATACAGGGAATCAGGGTGATAGCCAGGTGAATATAAATCAGAACACCGAGAAAGGGGAAGGAGCGAGGATACGGACAGATGGGCATGGTGAAGGAAACGCAACCAGGGAAGGAAGAATGGGTTGCAAGAGCTCAGAGACCCATGTGCGCCACCTGCGAACTCACGAAAGAACTGTGAAGCGATAATTTGCTTCAGAATGTTGAAGACCTCTTGGTAACGCAACTTTCGCGAAAAGACTAGCGTTCTACAGTCGATGTTCTCTATTAACGGTAATTGAATGGAAGAGTTTTAATGCTTTAAAAGACAATTCCAACTTCAGTACTTGTAATATATATTCAATTCCCCCACTTACTTTAAAAATTAATGCTCTCAATTGGGGAGAGACCTTGCGTCCTTGCTGGTCTACATGTACATGTACATCTACATCCATACTCCGCAGGCCACCTGACGGTGTGTGGCGGAGGGTACCTTGAGTACCTCTATCGGTTCTCCCTTCTATTCCAGTCTCGTATTGTTCGTGGAAAGAAGGATTGTCGGTATGCCTCTGTGTGGGCTCTAATCTCTCTGATTTTATCTTCATGGTCTCTTCGCGAGATATACGTAGGAGGGATCAATATACTGCTTGACTCCTCGGTGAAGGTATGTTCTCGAAACTTCAACAAAAGCCCGTACCGACCTACTGAGCGTCTCTCTTGCAGAGTCTTCCACTGGAGTCTATCTATCATCTCCGTAACGCTTTCGCGATTACTAAATGATCCTGTAACGAAGCGCGCTGCTCTCTATTGGATCTTCTCTATCTCTTCTATCAACCCTATCTGGTACTGATCCCACACTGCTGAGCAGTATTCAAGCAGTGAGCGAACAACTGTACTGTAACCTACTTCCTTTGTTTTCGGATTGCATTTCCTTAGGATTCTTCCAATGAATCTCAGTCTGGCATCTGCTTTACCGACGATCAACTTTATATGATCATTCCATTTTAAATCACTCCTAATGCGTACTCCCAGATAATTTATGGAATTAACTGCTTCCAGTTGCTGACCTTCTATATTGTAACTAAATGATAAGGGATCTTTCTTTCTATGTATTCGCAGCACATTTCACTTGTCTACATTGAAATTCAATTGCCATTCCCTACACCATGCGTCAATTCGCTGCGGATCCTCCTGCATTTCAGTGCAATTTTCCATTGTTACAACCTCTCGATATACCACAGCATCATCCGCAAAAAGCCTCAGTGAACTTCCGAAGTGATCCACAAGGTCATTTATGTACAGGGTGTTTCAAAAATGACCGGTGTATTTGAAACGGCAATAAAAACTAAACGAGCAGCGATAGAAATACACCGTTTGTTGCAATATGCTTGGGACAACAGTACATTTTCAGGCAGCCAAACTTTCGAAATTACAGTAGTTACAATTTTCAACAACAGATGGCGCTGCGGTCTGGGAAACTCTATAGTACGATATTTTCCACATATCCACCATGCGTATCAATAATATGGCGTAGTCTCTGAATGAAATTACCCGAAACCTTTGACAACGTGTCTGGCGGAATGGCTTCACATGCAGATGAGATGTGCCGCTTCAGGTGTTCAATTGTTTCTGGATTCTGGCGGTACACCTGGTCTTTCAAGTGTCCCCACAGAAAGACGTCACAGGGGTTCATGTCTGGCGAATAGGGAGGCCAATCCACGCCGCCTCCTGTATGTTTCGGATAGCCCAAAGCAATCACACGATCATCGAAATATTCATTCAGGAAATTAAAGACGTCGGCCGTGCGATGTGGCCGGGCACCATCTTGCATAAACCACGAGGTGTCGTCTAATGCAGTTTGTACCGCCACAAATTCACGAAGAATGTCCAGATAGCGTGATGCAGTAATCGTTTCGGATCTGAAAAATGGGCCAATGATTCCTTTGGAAGAAATGGCGGCCCAGACCAGTACTTTTTGAGGATGCAGGGACGATGGGACTGCAACATGGGGCTTTTCGATTCCCCATATGCGCCAGTTCTGTTTATTGACGAAGCCGTCCAGGTAAAAATAAGCTTCGTCAGTAAACCAAATGCTGCCCACATGCATATCGCCGTCATCAATCCTGTGCACTATATCGTTAGCGAATGTCTCTCGTGCAGCAATGGTAGCGGCGCTGAGGGGTTGCCGCGTTTGAATTTTGTATGGATAGAGGTGTAAACTCTGGCGCATGAGACGATACGTGGACGTTGGCGTCATTTGGACCGCAGCTGCAACACGGCGAACGGAAACCCGAGGCCGCTGTTGGATCACCTGCTGCACAAGCTGCGCGTTGCCCTCTGTGGTTGCCGTACGCGGTCGCCCTACCTTTCCAGCACGTTCATCCGTCACGTTCCCAGTCCGTTGAAATTTTTCAAACAGATCCTTTATTGTATCGCTTTTCGGTCCTTTGGTTACATTAAACCTCCGTTGAAAACTTCGTCTTGTTGCAACAACACTGTGTTCTAGGCGGTGGAATTCCAACACCAGAAAAATCCTCTGTTCTAAGGAATAAACCATGTTGTCTACAGCACACTTGCACGTTGTGAACAGCACACGCTTACAGCAGAAAGACGACGTACAGAATGGCGCACCCACAGACTGCGTTGTCTTCTATATCTTTCACATCACTTGCAGCGCCATCTGTTGTTGAAAATTGTAACTACTGTAATTTCGAAAGTTTGTCCGCCTGAAAATGTACTGTTGTCCCAAGCATATTGCAACAAACGGTGTATTTCTATCGCTGCTCGTTTAGTTTTTATTGCCGTTTCAAATATACCGGTCATTTTTGAAACACCCTGCATATTATGAATAGCTACGGTCCTGCGACACTCCCCTACGGCACACCTGAAATCACTCTTACTTCGGATGACTTCTCTCCATTGAGAATGACATGATGCGTTCTGTTATCTAGGAACTCTTCAATCCAATCACACAAATTGTCTAATAGTCCATATGCTCTTACTTTGTTCATTAAAAGACTGTGGGGAACTGTATCGAACGCCTTGCTGAAGTCAAGAAACACAGCATCTACCTGTGAACCCGTGTCTATGGCCCTCTTGAGTCTCGTGGACGAATAGCGCGAGCTGGGTTTCACACGACCGTCTTTTTCGAAACCCATGCTGATTCCTACAGAGTAGATTTCTAGTCTCCAGAAAAGTCATTATACTCGAACATAATACGTGTTCCAAAATTCTACAACTGATCGACGTTAGAGATATAGGTCTATAGTTCTGCACATCTATTCGACGTCCCTTCTTGAAAATGGGGATGACCTGTGCCCTTTTCCAGTCGTTTGGAACGATACGCTCTTCTAGAGACCTGCCCGCATCTCGTGGTCGTGCGGTAGCGTTCTCGCTTCCCACGCCCGGGTTCCCGGGTTCGATTCCCGGCGGGGTCAGGGATTTTCTCTGCCTCGTGATGGCTGGGTGTTGTGTGCTGTCCTTAGGTTAGTTAGGTTTAAGTAGTTCTAAGTTCTAGGGGACTTATGACCACAGCAGTTGAGTCCCATAGTGCTCAGAGCCATTTGAGCCATTTTTTTCTAGAGACCTACGGTACACCAATGCAAGAAGGGGGCAAGTTCCTTCGCGTACTCTGTGTAAAATCGAACTGTTATCCCATCAGATCCAGCGGCCTTTCCTCTTTTGAGCGATTTTAATTGTTTCTCTATCCCTCTGTCGTCTATTTCGATATCTACCATCTTGTCATCTGTGCGACAATCTAGAGAAGGAACTACAGTGCAGTCTTCCTCTGTGAAACAGCTTTGGAAAAAGACAGTTAGTATTTCAGCCTTTAGTCTGTCATCCTCTGTTTCAGTACCATTTTGGTCACAGAGTGTCTGGACATTTTGTTTTGATCCAACTACCGCTTTGACATAAGACCAAAATTTCTTAAAATTTTCTGCCAAGTCAGTACATAGAACCTTACTTTCAAATTTGTTAAATGCCTCTCGCATAGCCCTCCTCACACTACATTTCGCTTCATGTAATTTTTGTTTGTCTGCAAGGCTTTGGCTATGTTTATGTTTGCTGTGAAGTTCCCTTTGCTTCCGCAGCAGTTTTCTAACTCGGTTGTTGTACCACGGTGGCTCTTATCTCTTACAATGGTCAACATTGAGTTTGGCAGTCACGAAGACAAGCTGTATAAACACCTGTCGTGTGTGGGCGGGCATTATCTTGCTGAAACGTAAGGCCATTATGGCTTTCCATGAAGGGCAACAAAACGGGGTGTAGAATGTCGGTTTCAGACACGTCTTCGCTGGTCATTGGGCCTCAATTCCATGTGGGATTCATCACTGAAAACCATTTTTGCTCCAGTAAATGAGATTCCATGCGAGAGACGTGTCTGGAGACGCCCCAGACAGCAGTGAGGTACCAAACTGACTGTCGCCTGCCACAAGGCCCGACAACCAAAAGTGACGGTCTTGCATGGCATTTATTGTAATAATAGGACCCTTTTGGTTGTCATCTGCGGCACCCTTACAGCACAGCGGCACGTCGACGATATTCTATGCCCTATTTTGTTGCCCTTCATTGCAAGCCATCCTGGCCCTACATTTCAGCAAGATAATGCATGCTCACACATGTCTAAGATTTCTACTGCTTCTATTAGTGCTTGCCAAACCCTATCTTGGCAGGTAAGGTCGCCAGATCTCTCCCAAACTAAGAACCGATGGAGATTACAGGCAAAGCCCCCCAACCAGCAATTGGACAGAATTTGGCGCAATATCGCCAGGCCAAGTAACTGCTTGCATAGGAGCCAGAAGTAGACCAATGCTTTATTGACTTGCTCAATTGAAGAAGCTCTTTCTCTTGAATAAACCGTCCAATTTTTCAGAAACTGTAATCATTTGTTTGTCTGTACATGAACATCACATCTACCGACTTCCGTCCCGTTCGGATAATTCCTTTGTGGTGTGTCGTTTTGTCTTGGAATGCATAAGCTTATCGTTAATCCTGGATTAGATGAAATTGGTGAATCAATATTGCAAGATGATGACGTACTTTTAGGCGTGTGTGTGTGTGTGTGTGTGTGTGTGTGTGTGTGTGTATGTGTGTGTGTGTGTGTGAGAGAGAGAGAGAGAGAGAGATCACAACTTCAGATCCTAATCCAGCTGTGCCCAATGTTGGATACAAAAAGAAGATGCAGTTTTGGTAGAATGGACTTCAGCTTCCAATCAGACCTGTTCCTCAGACTCTGGGACGTTTATTCTGAAGAAGAAGAAGAGAGACCAAAATGAAGACGTTAAACCAATGTATTTGTGAAAGCAGACCGTGGAGATATTGGAGAACAAGAGGATGATTACAATGAGGAAGATCATAAGTCATGGCTAGGATGCAGTCCGGTGGCGGATCAGTAAAACAATATAAACAAAATCATCACTTTGTTACAATCCATGCAGATACACTCTGACACGGTGGTGTGACAGGCAGGTGACTCTGAGCACGTGGTGTGGTAGGCACATGTTCCATGTTGATGGCTGCTGATCAGCTGGTGCGTCCCGACATATATGCCTCAGAATGCTGGCATTTACTGCCAGCTAGCAGCATGTGACCCATTTAGGTGTGTCATGTGGCGTGCAAGTGGCGCAGAAGACGACTGGAACGCCTGCAGGTGCTGATGTCCTGTGACTGCTGGCTGCCAATGGCTTCTCCAATGCTACACTACTATCCTTGCACAGAATCGCCAAAAAATGGTGGTGGCACTACAATACCCTTTTCCCCCTCCCTCTTTTGGAAGAGCTGTTTCCCATATCTCTATCTTGGAGTGACCAGCAAAAAAAATCAATATGCATGGTCAACAGTATACAATATTTACAAAAATCTTCACTTAATGGGTACTAGGAAGCTTGAACCGCTGGGGTGAGAGGTTGCAATTTCACCATAAAATACTTAGCACGTTAGATCATTACTTACAACTACAAGGTTACATCTGTGTCACATAAAAAGTGCATTAGTTCTCATGATAACATACAACACAAAGAACAACTACCTAAACCCACTAGCCATGTCATCTTGGCGACTCTCTTTGTATAGTGCTTAATACCTCACCATACTTTACAAGCTCCTCCTGTCCTGATCAGTATCCTTATAACCTCTATACTTCTTGCCACAACCACATAACAAAGCCGTGTAGACAACAACTATCTTTAACTTCTCACTTTCAACTTATAACTAAGAATTATCCTGAAAAACTCTTTCTCTCTTAGTAAATTATTCTGACAAAGCTTCTTGGAGAACACACAGTCTGGCTCTATTAAACTCTTATGCTTAGCATCTCTTTTGTCATTCCAGTGATTTTGTAACCTATTGACTTGGAACATCATATGGAACTTTGGCACTGAGGCAAAAGTTCCCCTTACGCTCTCTTAGAAAACATATTCCCAAACCAATCCCTGCACATGAGTCACATATGGTACTACTATTCAAAGTACAGAAACCTGCAGCTTACTGGTACTTTTGCTCATCAAAGTAATTGCCTTGTGGCTTGTGCTACTACATCATGCGAATTAAGCTTTGGTGTTTTTGTTTGCAGTTTAACTGGCTTACCTTGTAAGGTGATCGATACTGTTAAATTTTTATTGTTGCATAGGGTTACTATGGAGATAAATACATTTTACATAAATGAATAGGTAATGACTTAAAAGGCATTATATCTGCCTAACAGTAGAATTCTGCATTTAATTCGCCATTGTGGGTAAAATTTTGGAGCGTACTGTGATATCATTTCATAATCAGTTATTGATTATCGAAGCATTGTAGTTAATAAAGAAAGTGGCGAAATGTAAACAATGTGGTGCGGCAGATCGCCTGAGAGTAACTGAACAACAAACTGGTAGGAAGGATTTAGGATCCACTACAAACAGCATCACTGTTAACTCAAGTATCCCTGAAGAAATGATACATAGTTATTTTTCAATCCTAACTCACTAAATTACACAGGAAAGAAATAAGATAGACTATATAATTTAATAAAATAATAAAAAATACATATTTATATCATTCAGAGGTACCCTGTGCCCTTAACTGGCATGCCCAGCAAGGTGGACAAAACTTGCGATAACAATCCACTGACGGCAGTTTCCCATAGCTAGAATTTTGTCTGTCTAATTTTCAGTGTGCATTGCCCAAGATTAGTTTTGGCATGATGTTCTCAGATTACTCTGAATTTTGCCTTGTATCCTTAACCACTTCACACTTGTCACACACATCAGACAATGGCTGTATGTAAACAGCTCGCAGCTCACGTCAGCAGCTTGCTCTGCAAGGTTGTGACTTAGTGATCACATTACTGTTATATTCTGTACCTGAGGCATGTACTACTCAACAGGTTCTGCCTTTTTAGCCTGATCACTAACTTCACGAACACATCTCCTTTTCCTACATTCACCCTGCTTCTCAGGAAATTCATGCATCTGTATTGTTCCTTCTGCAGCATCTGAAACACAACTGCCAACATCAACACCTTCCTGCACATCCTCCATAATACCTACAACAACATCTTTATCTGCAATTTCACTCTGCAGGGACCAAAAATGAACGGCATGTGTACCCCCCTGAACATCTGGCCCAGGATCTGTGACCTCTAAACAATACCCACTATCACCCTTAAATATGCTGCCCACTCTCACTCGGTCTGTTACTACTACTACTTCGGACTCCACAGTTCCATGTAGTATCAGAGCTGATACTTCTATGGTACTCCCTTTAATATCCACAACACTACTACTCCTCCTATTGCGTAATCTCCCAGAGATTTCCGCAGTGCTATCCTTTTCATTAGTTATCTCAATTTTCCCACATAAAAGATCATCCCACCAGTCATCAAGCTTTGCCCTACACTTCACAGCGTAAATAGGCGTAACTACACCAATTCTAGTCAGACGTGTTGTGGGAACAGGTGAACTAGATCGTAAGGGGTCCATGATTAAGGAATTTGTTATTAGCGCACTCGAGCAGATGTAATTTCGATGGATTGCTCACGCGCTGCCTGCGATATGTAAGGTATAAGAGAATCTCAGACCAGAGAGCAGTGTTGTATGCAGTAGGAACTGTGTAGCAGTTGCAGTAGTAGCTAGCGATCAGTCTGGTGTATCGTGTTGGCTGGGCCGGTCGTGGTGGAGCGATGGCGGAGCCTGAGCGGTATAATATAAGGTAAAAGCAGCCTCGCGCATATGTAGAATTGTTATATCAAGTCCCATGTAAATGTTTTAAAAATCTCTTAATAATAATCTTTCTCATAAAAAGTAACTTTTGACAATCATTCATTTCAATTTAAAGAATTTACTAATTTCTCCAATCCTTGGTCATCCCGATTATTGAAAAGAAAAATCAGTTGTTTCCTTTATAAATGACAAATCTATCGGCCAGCATTGCACAGGGCTGTGCCAGAAAAATTTCTTATAGGAGCAGATACATATGCGTTATCCGGCGACCTTATTGAGGTTAGAATTTTCAATTTATTCAGAATGATCTTTCAGGGCCATGACGCAGCGCTGCTGGCGTCCAGAATTCACCAGTTTAAATTGACATTCATTATTGAAAGGTTATAAGTGAGCGACAATTTTATTGAGAAGTTAGTCACATTGTATTATTGGGAGGTTACGAAATTTTACTGTTGGGAGGTTTTGGAGTGTATCTGTTGGAAGGTTACGCTGAATGTGGATTATATACTTATATTTTTTTACTGTTGGGAGGTTATTAGACATATAATTTATCTGTGGGGAGGTTACACTTGTCGACAACCGGCCAGGATCGTATTTTCTTTGTGAATTTCTGAGAAGTAGTCAGTTATATATCTGCTCTTATTTACACTATTGTTAAAGGTAGTTTGCATCTGGCGCAACGCAGTTACTAATTTGTCACTCTTTCTTTCACAGATCATCGGCAGTTTATTGCTCTTTTTTGTCACCGTATTTGTTCCATTTTTGCTTTGTCTTTGTTTGATTTTGTGCTTAACTTTGATTTGTGAAAATGCCTCGAAAAACTGCTAACAGTACATCGCGATGTGCAATGAGCGAAAAAGCCGACCTGAATAATTTGACGGATAATACTAGCGATACTCAGTGTCTTAATGATAATCCTCCAATTATTGACATTCAGTGCGTGCCGACCACCAGTAATGATTTTATTCCAAATGATGAACTAACAAATTCAGTTATGTCCACATTTTATTTAACGACAATTGATGACGCGACTCTTTCTGTTACAATTAACGCTGCCCAGTTTAACACACCTGATTTGCAAAATTTACACAGTAAACAGATAAATGATTCTAACGAAGGTGAACAATATACACAAAACACGTCAGGTTTATTTGATTCCGATGTAGTGACCAACAGTTCACATCCGAATGGCAAACCTTTTTGTGAATCAGACAATGACCAAATGGTTACTGCTACACAAAACATGACACATGCAGATACACCATCACACAGCACAGAGAATACAGCAGCTAATTTTGGCATGGATCAAGTTATGGCATTATTGCTACAACTTAATGAAAATCTCAAACAACAAATTAATGAAAGTAATGAAAATCTCAAACAACAACTCAATGAATCGAACAAAAAACTTATTGAAAATCTCAGACAGCGGAATGAAATACTAGACAACCATTTCAAACAACTTAATGAATCGTACAAACTATGTAATGAAAATCTCAAACAGTGGAATGAAAAACTAAACAACAATTTCAAACGAGCTAATGAAAAACAAGACAGCAATTATAAACAACTTAATGAAAATCTCAAACAGTCCCATGAAAAACAAGACAACAATTATAAGCCACTTAATGAATCGAACAAACAACTTAATGAAAGTTTCAAACAGTCGAATGAAAAACATGACAGGTCGATCAAACAAACTAATGACAACTTTAAACAAAGTAATGAAAAACTTGACACCTCTATTGAACAGCTTAATGAACAGAATACAGCCATTTCCGTGCAATGTAATGAAACTAAAGAACAATTACGTGAGGAAATTAAGGCTTGTGCTAAAACAGTAGCGAAGAATTACGTGATACACATGCAGCCACAACAAAGTCACTTAGAGATGAAATTAGTGCGGTTGATAAACAATGTTCAGATAACGCAACACAGTTACGCGACGAGTTTAAATTAATGTCAGCAGAACTCTCACACACTCTGGATGCGAAAGTCGATAAGAGATTTGAACAACAGAGCAGCCAAATTGACGAACGTTTTAAAGTGACAGAATTGAAAAATGTTTCAGCCACTAACACGTCACAGCATATGCCACATCTTGAACATTTCTCAAACGCACACAGCCAGTATAATTTAGGTAATTTACAGAAAGTACGTGACTTGGATTCCGAACAATCACAGACAAACAGATTATCATACAATTCTGAACCTGCTCAGATATACTTAGTTTTGTGCACTGCTGCCTTCTCTTTTACTATCCTTTATATCTATTAAAACAATTGTTCAACTATCGATCTATCTATAATTAGGAATTAGTAAAGAAAACCTGCTACGACAAGTTTTACCTGAAAGTGACAGTTTTCATTAGAGACTCCCGAAATGACAAGAACTACCAGCATAATTTTAATACTAGACAAAATTTTAATCATCAGTATGTACAAAATTTTCAGTATTCGCAGACATATTTTGGTAACAATAGAGGCTTTCCCCCACAACATCAACAAAACCAGCCGGTTTGCATACCTAACCAACAATGTAATGTACAAGGTCAACCAAGGTTTAATGTTTCGCCGCCTACACGCATCGCGTCGGCTCCGACAAATAGTAACGCACAGCAACAAGGAAATCATTACGTACAGACGACACATCACTTCAACTCCTACCGCAATGCGCCGTATAATAATGACTATTATGACAGACGTAAAAGTAATGAGCACAGTTTTCAGCGTAACAGTCGGTCTTACCAACAGCAGAATCATCCGCATCAACAGATTATCATGAATGAACCAGACAGTCGGTATCATCCCGAAACTAATACGTCAGGAAGGAATAACAGAACAGTACAAATAGTCGAAATGACACAGCATCCTCCCGCAAATAACAGCACGGCAGAAAGAATTTGACTAGATACAGTACACACTGAATCTTCCAGCAACGTAAGCAATACTTTTGACACACAGAATCTTGTTCACGAAAATGTTATTACTTTTGACGACATCCGAGACACACATTTGCATGAAGAACCAGTTATTCAAAAAACCATTTCCCACCCTGTCATTGAAGTAAAGATTGGATCGTCCACATTTTTGGCAGTAATCGATTCTGGATCACCTATGTCAGTTATAAATGAAGAAACTTTCAACGAATGTAACAAAGAGAATACCTATCCTACGTTACCATTAGGTAAAACTAAAGTAAAAGGAGTAGATGTAAAATTACAGACACACTTATCATTTTGTGTTGCGGGTCATACGTTCCACTCAAATTTTTGGATTGTTCCCTTATTGGCAACAGACGTTATTTAGGTACGAATTTTCTGGTACAACATGACGCAATTATTGACTTTCAAAATTCCTATTTAATGTTAGAGGATGAGAATGTACAATTAGCATTAGAATTTCAGCACGCTTTATCTGCAGATGAACAGGCAATTAATCAAACAGAGGTCATTTCTACATCGCGTAACACGGACTGTCATTCCACATTGTTCACAGATACGTACGTACGCAACTATAATACACCAGACGAAGCTGACTGTGACGTTATGCAAATGATTTCTGATAAAGTAAAACAAAGCAGCGCAAATACAGACGACGAACGTACACAACTACGCAAAATTCTTTTCCTTGGTACTATGTCTGGTTTTATGTATGAATTTCAAGTTAAACAGCACGACACATTTAAAGCTAAACATTCCATATATCCACAGAGGACAAGTTAAGAAAGAATTACAAGCTATGTTAGTCCGTACATAAACCCGCTCCATATTGTTAAGAAAAAGGATGGATCACTTCGCCTCGTACTTGATTCGCGTCATGTCAACGACATTATTATTAATGAAACAGACCGACCACAAACACTAGAAGAACTTTTACAGAAATTTCATGGTACTGCTATTTATTCCACATTAGATTTGAAATCGGGATTTTGGCAAATTCAACTCCATCCGAACTGTAGAAAGTACACAGCTTTTCTCTGTTTCGGTGACTGTTATCAATTTTGCAAATTACCGTTCGGTTTAACAATTTCTTCAGCAGCATTTATTCGCGGTTTGAATACTATACTTCCTACAGAACTTAAAGACCGAATCACAACGTATTTAGACGACATTCTTATTGCAGAAGCTAACTGGTCTGAACATAATCTGATTCTGGAACAACTGTTGCAAACTTTTCGTGCACAAGGACTCACAGTTAATCTTAACAAATCACACTTTGGCAAAATTTCAATAAAATTTCTTGGACATGTAATTTCAGCAAAAGGCATTGCGCCTGACCCGGAAAAACTTCAAGCTTAACGTGATATTACCGTTCCTACGACGAAGAAACAACTACGCAGCGTTTTGGGTTTAATTAACTTTTTCCGTCAATTTATTCATTACTCTGCTTTAGACACCCCTAGGTTACACCAATTGACGGGATAGCCAAGCACAGTCTGAGTTTGTTAATCTGAAACATGCCTTGTTGAACGCACCATTTTTTATCACACCCAGATCCTACCAGAAATTTTTCCATTGCCACCGACAGTTCTAACACCGCTTTAGGCGTACACATTTTTCAGGAAATTGAAGAAGACGGTACTACAGTAATTAAAACATCGCCTTTGCAAGTCGCATTCTGTCACCTGCTGAACGCAATTATTCTGTCACAGAACTTGAAACATTATGTGTTGTATGGGCATTTACGAGATTTAGGCATTTTCTTTATGGAAGACATACGACCGTTTACACAGATCATAGAGCTATACAGTTTTTACTTTCCGCAAAAATTACACACGACAGGTTAAGCAGATGGAAACTTTGTTTACAGGGATTTAATTTTACAATTGTTCACATTCCCGGTACACAAAATATTGTAGCAGACGCACTATCCCGTTCTCTCAGCAACAATCAGCAAGACATCGCAACCAACTTCTGCCAAGCAAATTCTAGCGTCATGTATATTCAACAAGTTGCATTCGAAAATTTTATTTCGTCATCATTACGTGACATAGCACAAGAGGAAAGTAAAGAAAACGTATGGAAAGAAATTAAACGCCTTTGGCAAGATAAGAATAATGTTACCATTAGAAACCATTATACTGTACGTAATAATATTCTGTTTCGCCGCTCTCACCCTGACAGCAACAACTGGTTATTATGCATTCCTGACGAGCTTGTTAACAAATTAATTTGGTATACTCATTTAAGTTACGCACATTATGGAGCCAGAAACTGTTTTCTTATACTGAAACAGAACTGTTATTTTGCGAACATGGAGAAACGTATTCGACGAGTTTTAGCGTCATGTAAAATCTGCCAGAAAGCTAAATCAGACACGACTTCACGTATTCCTCCGTTACATCCCATTGTACCCGTTAATTTGAGACACATGGCCGCTGTAGACATTTTTGGTCCAATTCCCAGATCTAATTGAGGTTTTTGTTACATCTTTGCCGCTGTTGAACTCACTTCGATATTTGTTACCTTCACTCCGTTACGCAAAGCTACCGCTAAATCTGTTTCGAATGCATTTGTAAAACATTTTCTACTTCATGTAGGGCATGTATTGAAAGTAATTTCCGAGAATGGACCACAATTTCGATCTGCAATATGGAGCCGTATGTTACGAGCTAGAAACATTTCTCCGATCTATATATCCAAGTATCACGCTTCTTCGAACCCTTGTGAACGACTGATGAAAGAAATTGGTAAACTATGTAGAATATACTGCCATAAAAAAACATATTGATTGTGATACACACATACGCTCATTCCAGGATGTAATTAACTCCATACCAAATGAATCTACTATGGTATCTCCGACTGTTATATTGACAAATGTTGAACCACCTAACAAATTTAAAGAATTAGTATCCTTTCGTACATCTCGTCGACTACGCCACCATGAAATAATTGACATTGCACTCAACCACATCAAACGAGCTGCAGAGCGCCGGAGAAGACAGCAAAAACAGGTTTGTACACGCCGTGACTTTCACATAGAACAGAAGATATTAGTACGTACACACTATTTATCCAACAGGGGAAAGAGTAGATGCAGTAAATTTGAGCTTCTGTACGCAGGTCCATACAGAATTCGCAGCATTCCTCACCCCAATGTAGTACATGTTGAAACTTTGAGAACCAGAAAAAGCAAAGGCAATCACCATGTCTCCAATATTAAATCCTTTATTGAATGAACATACTTTATGGTTTATCACATTGTAATGCCTTTTCTAGTTATTGATATGACCACTTACTGATGATGATTATATTTTTTCTTGGCAAGTGCCCGACTAGGTAAGGTTAGCAGGTCGCTTTTCTTGTTGTTACACATCAGACTGTGCACTTTTTTTCGTGTATGTATGATTGTTTTCCTGTTTTGTCTGTATGTGCTATGAAATCTTTAAGATATAACAAACACCAGTCGACTTTGACATTTTTGCCTTATGATACCTCAATATTTTGACTATTCTAGATTTTTTAGGTACTACATTATGATACTGTGTATACATTTTTTGCACTTGAAAATTGTCTATAGTTTTGACCTAATACGTTTTCTGTCATGATATGCTGTATGCTTAGTTATATCACTAGAAACAAGTTTTTATTGAATGGGTGTATGAATTAAATGCAAAATATTAATCCATATTCATCATTTTCAGAAAGCAATACCATGTAAAGGAAATAAATTATACAACCACAGTGGTTTACTATGAAATGGAAATTTCACCTTCGGAATGAACGAAAGAAATTCCAATAACTTGTCATGAAGATTAAATAGATCAGAATTAACAAACATTAACAAGCTATTACCAGTATATAACTAAATAATGCTACCAGTTTAAGATATATTTCTAGTCCTAAATATAATACAAATTTCTCTGTTTTATTAAATCCATTATATCTACATATTATTGGACTACAGACCTTGAGTAATAGTTAAAATGTGTTACATTTTAAATATGTCTTATGTCACTTGCATGATATCATATAAAAACACTACAATTTGATGCTACACGCAATAACTCCTGTTTTGAATGATGACTTCTGAATAATGCATAATAAATGCCTTGTCACTGGCCAATGAATGCCAATAATTACTGTAATGAGATGTCTTATGATGCCAGTGATTACTGTAACGAGATAACAAATGTATAAATGCAATGCCAATGATTACTGTAAACTGTTAATGAATAATGTTCTGTAATAATTACTGTTATGAGATGTCTTATGATGCCAATGATTACTGTAACGAGATGACTTATGCATAAATGCAATGCCAATGATTGCTGTAAACTGTAATAAGATGACTTATGATTAATGTTTTGTAATACTCCATACATACCACATAAACGTTTAGTAACTAGCCAATGATTGCCAATAATTATTCAAATCGGTTGATACACTAGTGTAATTCTGAATGATGACTAGCATAAGAATTAATGTCCTTCACCTTCTGACTTAATTACCTCCAATTACTGCAATATCCGTATGTCCTGTCCATCCTCATGATCATGGAGCGCTATATTTGGTTTTTGCACTAATTTTACGTTGATGAAAGAGTATGGATTCTACAAGAATGTGGTGTTGACATACAAAGCTGCTCACCACCTTGAATGATGGAGATGCTATTATGGACCTACTGTTCGGTGTACCTAATGTACTACCAAAATGATAACATACAACATGAATACAACATTTCAGTGTCTTGGCTACACTGATAAATACTTCAGGGAAGAGAACTTCAGATTGTCTCACTTGGTGTTGTGCTTCTGTAGAAAGATATGGACTTTCAGTGCAGCTACGTGCAACTCACTGTGCAACAACCATGATTCTATCCTTCCCATTCCATTCCTAGTTCTTGTAAAAATGGCAAATACTTTTACAGTGTGTGTGTGCACTTTCTTTCATTTCTCAATATGTTTAAATTCTTGTAAAATGGTAAAGACTTAAACAGTGCATGTGCACTTTATTTCATTTCTCAATATGTTTCAATTCTTGTAAATATGCTAAAGACTTTTACAGTGCGTGTGCACTTTATTGCTTTTCTTAATGTATCCAGTTCTTGTAAAATGCTAAAGACTTCTACAGTGCGTGTGCGCTTTATTTCATTTGTATTCAGTTCTTGTAAAAAATGCTAAAGACTTGTACAGTGTGTGTGCACTTCATTTCATTTGTTAATATGATCAGTTGTCCTAAATATGCTAAAGACTTTTACAGTGCGTGTGCACTTTATTTCTTTTCTTAATGTATCCAGTTCTTGTAAAACGCTAAAGACCTTTACAGTGTGTGTGCACTTTATTTCATTTGTTAATGCATTCAGTTCTTGTAAAAAATGCTAAAGACTTATACAGTGCGTGTGCACTTTATGTCATTTGTTAATATATTTTGTACTGATTGCGTATAAATTTTGTCATTTCTTAATATGTTCTGAACTCAGTGCATGTGCACTCCATTTCATTTCTTAATATGTTCTGCACTTATCAATAATGTATATACTCTGTGTCTGTAGACTTAGTAACTAAATGGATTATAGAAAAATTTGTTGCTCATGGCGAGTCCAATTGACTCACCATCGCTACCAAAGTTTTGCCCCCTCAGTGGAGGGTTACGTAAGAGATCCATGATTAAGGAATTTGTTATTAGCGCACTCGAGCAAATGTAATTTCGATGGATTGCTCACGTGCTGCCTGCAATATGTAAGGTAGAAGAGACTCTCAGACCAGAGAGCAGTGTTGTATGCAGTAGGAACTGTGTAGCAGTTGTAGTAGTAGCTAGCGATCAGTCTGGTGTATCGTGTTGGCTGGGCCGGTCGTGGTGGAGCGATGGCGGAGCCTGAGCGGTATAATATAAGGTAAAAACAGCCTAGCGCATATGTAGTATTGTTATATCAAGTCCCATGTAAATGTTTTAAAAAAATCTCTTAATAATAATCTTTCTCATAAAAAGTAACTTTTGACAATCATTCATTTCAATTTAAAGAATTTGCTAATTTCTCCAATCCTTGGTCATCCCGATTATTGAAAAGAAAAATCAGTTGTTTCCTTTATAAATGACAAATCTATCGGCCAGCATTGCACAGGGCTGTGCCAGAAAAATTTCTTATAGGAGCAGATACATATGCGTTATCCGGCGACCTTATTGAGGTTAGAATTTTCAATTTATTCAGAATGATCTTTCAGGGCCATGACGCAGCGCTGCTGACGTCCAAAATTCACCGGTTTAAACTGACATTCATTATTGAAAGGTTATAAGTGAGCGACAATTTTATTGAGAAGTTAGTCACATTGTATTATTGGGAGGTTACGAAATTTTACTGTTGGGAGGTTTTGGAGTGTATCTGTTGGAAGGTTACGCTGAATGTGAATTATATACTTATATTTTTTACTGTTGGAAGGTTATTAGACATATAATTTATCTGTGGGGAGGTTACAAGATACAAGCCTGGTCCTTGTCCTTTCATATACTCATTATGTGCTTACTCTCTTTCTCTTCTTTGCATCTTCTCTAAAATCCTCCCATTTCTCATCTCCCAAGACCTATTTTCAATCCACTAGTCAGCAAGTCTTCCCTGCGTTTTGCTCTGCATTCTCCAAAGAACTGCAGAAAGCTATTTCCTCCTCCCTAGCCTTCAGTGCTTCCAGTCTCTAAGACAACCTGCATTACCTGTTTGCATCTTATCTATTTCGGTTGCTACGATTTTTTTAATACCTCCTCCATGGTATCCCTGTCCTTGTTCAACACCAGTGCCCATGCCCATACTGCAAAGTAACACACATTTCATACAGGTCTCCGACCCTGTCATAGTGAATAAAGCAAAATCAAATTATGAGAAGGACACTTAAGTGTAACACTATCATAATGCTTCATACTTTAACTTGACTACTCTCCCTGCATGGCTGCTCATACCTGTTGCTTACACATTGAAAACAATAAATACTTTTTGACAGCACTTAGGCACCCTTCCTGAATGGTTAACACCTTATATACTCTTAGACAATGAGCCACATCCCTTGCTCATGATAACATATATTGCAAATGTAACATTCTTAATTACATACCAACAGAATACTCAGAACTCTGCCTACATCTACTTGCCACATATTGAGCTTACCAGTGTAATTACATACTCGACAAAAGATCAATTGATTCTCCGTGATATCAGCGATAAAAAAGATTGCACTCATCCCACCATATGCGGACAAAAGTGCAACCCTGGAGCACTCGAGTCACCTTCAGTGGTGTGGCGACAGCTGGCAACAAACTGGTGGGTTCTGATATATGTACCCTGGAATGCTGATGCCCACAACCATCTTGCAGGAAGTGACCCATTTAGGAGCACAACAGTGCAGCAAAGATGACAACTGGAAAGCTTGCAGAGGGTGCAGCCTCCCAGTGTGATGTCCCACCTCTACAAGTTGTGGTATGAGGTACCACAGTATCTGAACAAGAGTAGTAGGGAGAGTGGTCCACGAGTCGAGCAGCTGTTGGAGTGAACATTGGAGAGGCCCAGCAGTGCAGAGGCACAAAGTCTCAGAAGGTGGGTTGGGTGCTAAAAGATGAGTGTGGAAGTGGTAACTAGCTGGGCTCACAGTGGCTGCTTGTTGACCAATGGTAGGGCAGAGACTGGCATATACATCATAATTGCAGGTCTGCTGGGATGTTTGTATCCCTGCTAAAAAGTCACAACCATGTGAATTTTAAAATTTTCCCGGCGAATTGACTGTTCAAACAAATTTCGGGCTTGCAGCCTGTCGTCGTTCATTACTTCGCACGATATTTCAACTGGGCACCTGCCAGTCATCTTCAGTGAGCCGGCGCAGACTGGCGAAAACGTCCTCCGTTCCGCGATGTATAGAATACTGCAACTATTCTGCGATTTTATCAATAGACTGGGGGCTCTTCGTCCTAGCAGTGTAGTCCTTCTAGTAAGTTTTGATGTGGTCTCATTTTTTTACAAAAGTTCCTCTTGCACATTCTTTGACACTGATTGGTAACATGTTTCCTGCTGATATCACTGCTTTGTTCAGGCACACTCTTTCCTCAACTTATTTTATGTTTAATCAAGAATATTTTGAACAGACTGACGATGTCGCCATGGGTAGCCCCCTGTCTTATTTGGTGGCCAACCTTTTTATGGAGGATTCTGAAGAGAGAGCGCTTTAATCAGCTGTCCTGAAACCAACAGTTTTTTGGCGGTATATGGACGACAGTTTCATAGTGTGGCCTCATGGAGAAGATAAATTAATGGAGTTTCTACATCACCTCAACTCCATTCACAGCAACATCCGGTTCACCATGGAAATAGAGAAAGATGGTTGTTTGCCTTTCTTGGATGTCCTAGTTCGAAGGAAGAATGATGGTTCTCTAGGGCATTCAGTTTACCGGAAACCCATTCATACTGATTTGTACCTGCAAGCATCGAGTTGCCATCACCCATCGCAAACCATGAGTTTGCTTAAAACACGTGTTCATAGAGCTCATACTGTCTCAGATCTAGATAGCTTACCTCAAGAACTCGCCCATCTAAAGACAGTATTCAGCGAAAATGGGTATTCCATCCGGCAGATTAACAGGGCACTAACAGTTAAAACTAAAAAGCAGGAAGTGAATAAAGAGGAGAACATGCCAGAACAATCTTTAGCTTTTATTCCTTTCGTTGGCAACACTTCGTTTAAAATAGCAAGAATCCTCCAAAAATTTCAGGTAAAAGTGGTTTTCCACCCACCATCGAAGATTGCAGACGTTGTGGGATCAGTTAAGGCCAATTTGTTACTACGAAAGGCCGGAAATTACAAGATACCATGCCAATGTGGTATGGCTTACATAGGTCAAACCACACACACCGTGAAAGAACGCTGCACTGAACATCAACGTTACACCCGCCTTTTGCATCCAAGCACGTCTGCTATTGCTGAACAGTGTATTTCTGCTGGACATTCAATGGAGTATGAGAAAACAATGATTTTGTCCACAAAAAACGTCTTACTGGGACTCAAGTTTTAAAGAATTCGTAGAAATACGACTGGCGGAAAATCTATTAAACCGTGACAGCGGCTACCAGCTGGACAGTGCATGGAATCCCATCATCTCCACGATTTGCTCAAATCGAAGACGACAGAGTGCGTCGACGGCCTTGGCAAACAGCAACGCAGAGGGCGACTGAGCTCCGCTATTCCACCAGCGAGGGCACTGCCGGCGGGCAGTGTGGCTCATCTATCAAATTTTCGACGCATGCGCAGAATAGTTACAGTACTCTATATTTTGCGGAACGGAGGACGTTTTCGCCTTAAGAACTGCCCCAACCTTGCTTCTCCTCCTTCCTGTAATACCTGCAATGGCCTCCATCCCACCTACTCCCACAAGTGTAAAGCTAAACCCCCTCCAGCCACCCCTGAGCTTACAGTCCCAGTTCGTCCCGTCGATCCCCCTGTCCATCTCAACAATTCCCTCCGTCCACCCCCCACGGCCGAGGACATCATCCGGTTCCTTACCGTTGTACTCCAAAACATTCACCCTTTTCAGCGCCCCCACACTTTCCAACATATCTCCCTTGCCGCTCACTCCATTTTCCACCTGAACACCTTCGCCACCTACTCCCACAACCAAGCCCACTTCACCTTCACCCGCCTCGACACCCTAGTTTAAGTCTCTTCCCTTCCCTCTCTTCCCCCCCTCCTTCCCGCCATGGCACGGCATGAGTATCGTATCCTCTTCCAGAACATTCGCTCCTTCCGCTCCAACAAATACCTTCTCATGCACACCCTCTCCCACCACCAGGTCGACACCTTCCTCTTGAACGAAACCTTTCTCCAGCCCCACCATTCTATCCGCACCTCTCCCTATATCCTCCACCGCACTGACGCTCCTGGTCCTTGTGCATAGGGTGGAGTCACGATTGGCCACCTTAAGCATATCCCCGTCCGGCCACAACCTCTCCTCAATGACCCCACTGAACACCTTATCCTTAGCGTCTTCTTCCCCTCCCTCACCATTACCTGTGCCACCATCTATGTCTGCTCCACTGCTCCTCTTCCTTATGACTTCATCTCGCACATTGACTGCACCTTCTCCACCTATGTGACTGCCGCTGACCTCAACATCCATAGCCGCACTCCTGCTGCCCTTCGCTGGTGGCATGAGTTCCTCTCCACAATCCAAGGTGACTTTGTTCCCCTTCCCCAGCACACCTGACCCGAAAGTGACACCACCCCCGATGTTGTCATTGCCTCCGCCAACCTTCTTGGGTGTATCGCTGTCGCCGTCCTTGACCCCACAGGTAGCGATCACCTTCCTGTCCTTCTCACCATAACGTCTGCTCACCGCCCCCCTCCGGCTCTGCACCCTGCACCCCTCCCAAGGTCGTCCATGACTATCACCGTGCCAACTGGGATGCCTACCGGGACTCCATCTCCACACAGGTCGAAAGCCACCCTCTCACCTATCGCCATCCTGACGACATCATCCACGCCTCGTCCTTCCTTCAGAAGGTAATTACTGACGCCGTGGAGGCCCATGTTCCTAGTAAAACCATCCACCCACACCGTCCCACTCTCCATCCGCAGGCTGTCCTCCTCCTCCATGAATCCCGCCGCCTCTATCGCTCCTTCCTGTACACTCGTGACAGGGATACACTCCAACGCCACCGGCAAATACAGCAACACGTACGGAACCTTATTACAGCAACGAAACGCCAAGACCGGCGACAGACCTGCACACGACTCAACGCCACCCTCGCTATCAACTCCTCCAAGTACTGGTCCGCCTTCCATCGCCTTACTGGTTCCCTTTCCACTCCCCACTACCCCTTCTCCATAACGATCGCCCCCTTCCTGACAACCTCAGTAAGGCCAACCACTTCGCTTCCCACCTTTCTGAGATCTTCTCCATCCCCGATGATCCCCACTTTGATTATTCTCTTTTCCCCGCCATCATGGAACGTGCCGATACCTCGGTTGCTCCACTTGCTCCTAGTCTCCAGTACTTGGGGCAGTTGCCCCCTTCCAACATAAACACTCCCATCACAGCACAAGACATTAAACTTATCCTCCAGTCCAAATGCAACACAGCCCCTGGTCACGACTGTGTCACCTACCGTCACCTTCGAGAAAGCCCCTATTCCTTCCTGAATGTCCTCGCCCATCTCTATAATGTCATCCTCTCTACTGGCTTCTACCCTGACCTGTGGAAGACCTCCTGCGTCCTCTTATTCCTCAAACCCAACAAATCCCCTTCTGCCACCTATTCCTATCGTCCCATCTGCCCCACCTCCATCTTCAGTAAGGTCCTTGAATCCATCCTCTCCCACCGTATCCATCAGCACCTTGCTGAACACCACCTCCTCCCCCTTACCCAGTGTGGC
Source organism: Schistocerca serialis cubense (assembly GCF_023864345.2). Lineage (NCBI taxonomy): Eukaryota > Metazoa > Arthropoda > Insecta > Orthoptera > Acrididae > Schistocerca > Schistocerca serialis. The sequence continues at coordinate 360,229,152 of NC_064643.1, forward strand.
TTCCGACCCTCCTTCTCTGCTGAAGACCAACTCCTCAACCTTGTTCACCTTCTGTCCCTCCAGCTCAACTCCCGTCGCTCCGCCATTTTTGTTTCCCTTGACCTCCAAAATGCCTATGACCGTGTAAGGCATCCCAGTCTCCTCTTTAAACTCCAAACCCACGCCCTGCCTATCAATTTTGTCCGTCTGGTTGCTTCCATCCTCTCGCACCATCCCTCCTATGTCACCCTCCACAACACCAACTCCTGTATCTTTTATCCCATGGCTGGCGTCCCCCAGGGTTCTGCCCTCTCCCCTCTCCTTTATCTCTTGTACACAGCTGATATGCCCAAGCCACCCCCACCAGTCCACCTTCTCCAGTATGCTGATGACACTGCCTTCCTGGCTCTCTATCCTACCCTTCAATGGTCTCAACGTACCCTCCAAACCCACCTTAACCAGTTCACCACTTGGTGTAACCAGTGGTTCCTCCGTCTCAACCCCTCCAAAACCCAGGCAATCATCATAGGCCGCACCACTCGTCCTTTCGCCTCCATGATTTCTACCTCACCCTTTATGGTCGTCCCATTCAGCTCACCCCCACCCTGAAATACCTTGGACTCACCCTCGACTGACACCTCATCTAGACCCCTCATCTCCAGACCGTCCAGCAGAAAGCCCATTCCTGCCTCCGCCTTCTGAAACTCCTGTCTGGTCGGCCATGGGGATTGCATCCTTCTACCATCCTCCACACCTACAAATCCCTCATCCGTCCTATGTTATGCCAGCGTTGCCTGGATCTCCGTCCCCACCTGCTTTTACAAGGCCCTCCAAATCCTTGAATGCCATGTGCTCCGCCTTGCCTTCAGTATCCGCCTTCCTTCCCCCACACGGCTCCTGTATGAACTGATCCCCTTCCCCCACCTCCTCCTGTTCCTCCAACATCTCCGCATCCTTTACATTGTCCGCAGGCTTGATCCCCCCCCCCCACCCTCTGGTTTCCTCCTTCCTCTCCACCCCCCACCCGTTGCCGCTCCTCTATCGCTGTATCCCTCCCTCTCTCCACCTCCTTCATCAGGGCAATTTCCAACGCCTCCCCCTCCCGGATGACGAACTTCACCGTGACATCTACCCTTCCTTCCAACTATAACCTGGCCTTGTCCCCCCCCCTCCCCAGGGCCCCCTTTTTTCCTCTTCCCTCCTTCTCCCAGAGCGGATTTTCCTCCTTCCCCCCCCCCCCCACCCCTGAGACCCTGCACCCCATACTTGCCTCTTTCCTTCCCACATCCCTCCCAACCTGGCCCTCTTCAGCGCGCCCCCCCGCTCATCTCCCCCATCTCTTCCCCTCCCTCACTTCTTCCAGTATCCCTCATCTCCTTACACCTGGCAGATCCTCTGTTTTGATCATCGTCAGTGTGCCACATCAGTGTTGTGTTTAGTGCTGTTTCTCCTGTGCGTCAAGAGGTGTGATTTTAATTGTGTACTGCCTTGAGGTTCGCCGTCAGCGTTTGTTATGTGCTACACCATCCGTCGATACCTTTTATGCTCCAGTCATACTGTGCCTTGTGTTCTTTTAATTGTCGCAGTGTGTGGCTTTTTGTGTGTGCTACTTTTAAACAGTTTTAACAGTTTTTATCTCCATTTTATGGTCACCCTGTTTTTTGTCTGTTGCCTTCCATGATGTTCCCCCTTTTTTTATATCTATGTTCACCATATTCTCTCCTTTGTTCTTTTTAAATGTCTTCTATTGTTTGTTCTATGTCTTTCGGCTGAAGAGCAGCGCGTATGCTGCTGCCAGCCCGCCCCGATGGTGAATTGAAATACAATAAAGAATAAAAAAAAAAAGTTATCGCCTGTCTCACCTGAAGATGACTGGCAGGTGCCCAGTTGAAATATCGTGCGATGTATTGAACGAAGACCGGCTGCAAGCCCGAAATTTGTTTGAACAGTCACAGCCATGTTACTGATACATTTCTGCAGTCTATTGATGAAGAAACAATTTTGCCCATTCTGTAAACTCTTGTTCTACCACTGTGTTGATAGGTCCAAGGTGCCGGCCCTGATCTGTCTCCAATGCGTAATCAACCTTGTAGCTGTAACTGGAGTGAGATCATCCTGCAGTTGCTGGCTGCTTATGACTTCTGCAGTGCTGGAGCGTTCTTGGTAATGTAATAAATTTTATATTTAGAATATTTTTTGTTTGAATTATTTTCCTTTCCGATTCCGTTTGTAATATTCACTGAAGCGCCAAAGAAATTGGTATAGACATGTGTATTCAAATACAGAGATATGAAAACAGGCAGAATACGACGCTGTGGTCAGCAACGCCTATATAAGACAAAAAGTGTCTGGCGCAGTTGTTAGATCAGTTACTGCTGCTACAATCGCAGGTTATCAAGGTTTAAGTGAGTCTTAACGTGGTGTTATAGTCGGCACACGAGCGATGGGCCACAGCTCTCCGAGATAGCGATGAAGTGGGGATTTTCCAGTACACTTGTTTCACGAGTGTACCATGAATATCAGGAATCCAGTAAAACATCTAATACTCGACATCGCTGCAACCGGAAAAGATCCTGTAAGAGCGGGATCAACGACGACGGAGAGAATCCTTCAATGTGAAGTGAAACACTTCCGCAAATTGTTGCGGATTTCAGTACTGGGCCATCAAGTGTCAGCGTGCGAACCATTCAATGAAAACTCATCGAAATGGGCTTTTGGAGCTAAAGGCCCACTCGTATAACTTGATGACAGCGTGACACAATGCTTTACTCTTTGCCTGGGCTCATCAACACCGACATTGGACTGTTGGTGACTGGAAAAATGTTGCCTAGTCAAACAAGTCTCGTTTCAAGTTGCATTTACCTAACGGACACGTATGGATATGGAGACAACCTTATGTATTCATGGACCGTGCATGTTGACAGGGGACTGTTCAAGCTGGTGGAGGCTCTGTAATGACCTCGGGCATGTGCAGTTGGAGTGATATGGCACCCCTAGTAGTCTAGATACTACTTAGACAGGTGACACGTACGTAAGCATCCTGCCTGCATCCATTCATGTCCATTGTGTATTCGGTCTTGGACATTTCTAGCAGGACAATGCGACACCCCACACGTTCAGCATTGCTACAGAGTGGTTCCAGGAACACTCTTCGAATATGAAGACTTCCGCTATTCACCAAACTCCCCAGACATGAACATTATTGAGCGTATCTGGGATGCCTTGCAACGTGCTGTTCAGAAGAGATCTCCACCGCCTCATACTCTTACGGTTTTATGGACAACCCTGCAGGATTCATGACATGGTGTCAGTTCCCTTCAGACATTAGTTAAATCCATGCCACGTCGTGTCGCGGCGGTTCTGTGTGCTCGCGGGGGCCCTACGTGATATTAGGCAGTTGTACCAGTTTCATTGTCTCTTCAGTGTGTGACAAAGACAGAGACGAAATAGGAGGTGCAGTGTTTGACATAGAGAGAGAGAGAGAGAGAGAGAGAGAGAGATGAAATAAGGTGATAACGAGACAGTATAGTACTCTAGCATCTGCTATCTTTAAATTTTTTAAAAAAATTCCACCAGTTTTTAAATCTATCACCATCTTTCAAATTTAGATTACCTCCATCTTGATGATGTCACTGAAAAAGATGCATGACTTGTGATGATCACTAGGATCGATGACCTCAATTGCACGACTCTATAAATGTAAACAAAGTGTGCCAGCATCCTCATAACCATGCTACTTACTGTCACGTTCACTTTTAATGTACGACAGTAGAGGGTGTTTCGATTACAATAATAATCATAATCGTAATAATAACAACAACATCCATAAAATGTTTTAGTATAATAACTGTCAAGTTTCTCGACATATCATTTTATCCCTGCATTTCCCAGACTTGGCAGTTCTGAATTAAGAAGTGATCGTCCGGAATGTGTATTCAGTTTTTCATTTTGTTCCTTGCGTATATTTATGACGGTTGTTCTGCTTACTTTTAATGCCGCCACAGTCCTTTCGACTACCTTATTAATGGAAATAAGAGGCCCTCCATTCTCCATTTCCATCTGAAAATATCATCTTACATTGCAGACGTATTCACGCAATTGTCCTTACAGTGGTATTCCTTGTACGACTTTCTCCAAAGATGATTTCGTACCGTGGATTCTAGGCCGATCCCGGTTTTTATTTTCGGACATTTTGACGGACAAACCACTGCAGAAATTTGTCAGCAAGACGCAGTGGAAAGAGAACAAAAACAGACACAACGATTACGCAGTTTACAGGATACGACGCTTACAACACCAGGCGTTAGCAGCTATTGAGCGCTAACGAGTAAGTAGTGACAGCTATACAGGGCGAGAGATGTTGAATCTCAGCCTGAGGTTGGCCGCACTCTCCCAAGCCACGCGCTTGGCTAGCTGTCAAGTACAAAGTGATAAGATAAAATTACGTAGGCAATCAGCAACTCGCAAACAATCGTCACTAGCGGCTTCTTTCTGGACCAATGACTAACGTCTTTCTACGTTGCCTGTAATGACCAGCAGTTAAACTACATGACTGCGCGATTAGCAAGATAAGCCCAGGTACATGGTTCAAATGGCTCTGAGCACTATGGGACTTCACATCTGAGGTCATCAGTCGCCTAGAACTTAGAACTAATTAAACTCAACTAACCTAAGGACATCACACACATCCATGCCTGAGGCAGGATTCCAACCTGCGACCGTAGCGGTCGTTCGGTTCCTAGAACCGCGCGGCCACTCCAACCGGCCCAGATACATATTCCAGACCATAAACTGTAGATCCCACATACAATGCTCATGTATTGTGACGTAAAAAGACGTGGAATGTATGCCTAACTGTAAACAAGAACCTGAGCATCAGATCGCCGTTCGTATCTCATATTCTGTTTCAGTTAATAGTTGAGTCGTAGTACACAGTTCGTTCATTAAGCAAAGCGAACTGGTTACACAGAACACGAATACAAGATTCAAAAATAAGTCCAGACGTAGTCGATTACAAGCTGCAGGTGAGAATCAGGCCAGCACAGGAAACCTCTCAACTTCCAAATCCGCCGCAGTGGTCGCTGCAGAAGGTAAAGCCGTCGGCACACGGACCGTGCATCCGAACGTTGAGAGTGCCGAGTTTCTGACGTCATAGCGTGGAATAGCACGTCCGGGAGTCTTTCCGAACGTGCAGAGCAATATCTGGCATGTCAGACATTCTGAGCGTGCGTCCGAGGGTTGACCAATGAGATGGCACAACGCCGCCTACGTCACACGCACTCCGTCTCCCTTCAGTGCAGAGCTGTGAGGCGCCATATTGGCATTCATTTCAAGCCTATATGTATATATGCCGTTTCTGAGCACCAGCAAATTGAGAATCACTGGAAAACCCGTTGTTAATTGTGTGATTCGTTCCAATTAAATAATGAGAAACATCATATTCGTAGCAAAAGAATTATTGTAACTTGCGTATTATGAGAGTAGGCTATTTGAAGGGAGTGACACACTGAAGATCCACCCAAAACGTATTGTTCTTGGTACAATTTGTTATAACTATATTGCAATTAGTAACATATCTACGATTAAGGTTTTCAGCAAGGTGTAACGTAACATGATTAGATATATGGGTGTGATGTTGGTTTAGCGTAATGAGTAGAGCCACTGACCTGTGGAGAGTTTTATGGTGGGGCGGTGGTTGGCGTCTTGACCCTTTCAGATTTTTTCCCTAACATTCGCGTTTTTATTAGGTTCTGATACTTTATTATTAGTTTAATATAAGCATATACTATAATATTTGATGTTATGTAAATATAAGTTCACCTTTTTTTGAGGGATAGGCTTCACCTACAGGACAGCTTACGCTACTTGTATAAAGATATTTTGGTCCTTTTTCTTTTACGCTTCGTAATTCACGTGTTGCAGAGATTCTGCTACTGGGTGGGAACTGTGAGCAAGTAAGACTGAAGTGGAAGTTAAGTGTTTCCAGTACCGAAGCTCGTGTCGTAATCGTCGGTGGATCACCACTTGGCGTTTTGTTCTCGCTCAAGCTTCAGACGCTGTGCTCAGACTTATGCCGTCGGCACACGGACCGTGCTGTCGAACGTTAACGTTGGGCGGGCCAAGTTCAACATGCTGTTGAACGCTTAGTAACGATGCGAGTTGTGCATAAGGTACCTGGGCCCCCAACGTGGTATACGCGACCGCAACGCACTCCAACGGCAATTAAGGGATGCTTCTAGTTCGTAATCACACTGTTTACTCAACGGGCGCGCGTAAAATTCCCACGTTAGCTCTGTTAAAACGCACATTTCCTCCATCGTCCACCAATCAATAAGGACACAGGCTTATAAAAGTTCAATTACAAACAGTGCGGTACAAATTTGGAATACTTCTCCGCGTAAGATAAACATTATTTCACCATTCCCACATTTTAGTAAAACTATGACGAGCCAATCATTTCGTTAATTATCATAGGTACTGTGATATTTACTTTGAAGTAAGACACTGCGAGAAATTCTAAAAAGTCTGCAAAGAAAAATGGCGGTCGCTATGGTACATAATACATAATATGTTATTGTGTATCAAATTTGGCTAACTTATTGAAGTTTCCTTTAGATTTGTGTACAGGTTTCTATCTGTCACGAATCTCAAGAAAACGGATCTGATGTATCACACTCATTTGCTATCGCGTGCTTCAGCGATAAAAGCATAAAGAAATATCAACAAGATTCTTCTTATTTCAAGAACAGATTGAGATATCGAAATGACATTTTGGCAAATGATAGCGCATTTTGCCATTTGATTATTACGCAAAACTTAATTATCTACCATGTTATTCCACTAACTACAGACTTTTTTGATGAAAGAATGTAATTTTTCAGGGCCATTGATAGCTGATGAAAGGATAAATGCAGTGGGCTTTGGAACAAAATAAGCGGAGACATTACATGTTTATTTTTGTGCCGAAGATGTGCTTTTTCATAAGATATTGAACTTGCTTTTCCTCAAAATGGTTCAAATGGCTCTGAGCACTATGGGACTTAACATCTGAGGTCATCAGTCCCCTAACCTTAGAACTACTTAAACCTAACTAACCTAAGGATATCACACACATCCATGCCCGAGGCAGGATTTGAACCTCCGACCGTAACAGCAGCTCGGTTCTGGACTGAAGCGCCTAGAACCACTCGGCTACAACGTCCGGCTTGCTTTTCCTCAGCTTCTTACTTAATAAACTTAATAAACGGCTATTTCAGAATTTTCTCGCAATTGCGTCTGTACACTATGTTAGTAAGGTGATACTGTATAAACTCCGCTGTGTTTTGCAAAAGAAGCAAATTTTAACATGGCTTCAAGAGAAACGTAGGTTTTACTCAAAATTCGCCACTTGTGATGCTTCTATGTAAGTTACAAATGGCTGACAAGCTAGGTGAAAATAAATCGCTGATTTTGTTACATTTTCAACGGAGTTCTTTTTACATGGTAACCAAAAGCAGAGGTGACAGTAATCTCTTTGAATGGTCACCATACAGTTGTGGGCGTGGAGGGTCTCCACTTTATATAAATTAAAAATATGAGTGTACACTTCAGTTTAGTACTGCACTTTCTGTCCTGTGCTCGGCATTTTTACAGCAGCGCCTTGCCTCAACCCCCACCACTATTGCTCTCCCCACACGTGCCCTGCCCATTACGCACCTACCGGCCACGTTATTTTGCGTTTACTCTGATACTTCTTTTCTGTATTGCACTCTCTTAATTGCATTGTCTGTTGCTCATATTCCTCTAGATTTTTCCTTGTATCAGTCATATTGGTTGGAATACATGATTACATATCAGGTTTTGCTTCACATTAAGCAAGCTGTTTTGTCACTGTGTTTTCTGTAGACTCATATTTATTTGTTACTGCTTATGAATCTGTGTGTGGACTGCTCAATTTAATTGCATGTAAGTATATTTTTGTATTCTATTTTAGTTTTGCTTACATCAATTTTTTGCACTTTCTCGCATTTGATGGAGAACCTCATGTTAGCAGCTTTTGACCAAGTTGGTATTCAACTTTATGATATCTTGTCATGGAGTGAGTATGTAATTCTGTTTTGAATGGCGTTGCTTCTTGCCACTGAGTATGCTTTGTAGTCTTAGTGACTAGAGCATTTTTCCTTGCAATGGTAAAAATACTGAAATAGTTACATAACTGTGTTCACACATTATCAGTTACTACAACCAATACATTTTAGCAGAACCAATGTACTAGAATCATTTTCCCACTCCAGTGAAAATTTCAAACCAAATAATACACACTCTTTTGACTTCATGACTAGATGTACTAGTGAATTCTGTATAATGTTTACTAAATGTGGAAGAATTCAATATAGTGGAAGTATGTTCAAATTATTTAGTACCATTCAATCCCATACACAAATTTGCATTTAGATGTACTGAAGATTATTTTTGCTGTATAATACGTATTCCATCATTGAAACTACAAACATTCTCAGTGACAAGAAAGAACACCATTGACATTCCATGACAAAATGTGATAAAGTTGAATACTAATTCTGTCCAAAGCTGCTGACATGGAGTTCTCCATACAGAATGAGATTTTCACTCTGCAGCGGAGTGTGCGCTGATATGAAACTTCCTGGCGGATTAAAACTGTGTGCCGGACCGAGACTAGAACTCGGGACCTTTGCCTTTCGCGGGCAAATACGAAAAACGGATGCAAATAAAAATAAAGTAGAATACAAACAATATACCATACAAGATAGGGCAAATAAAAGTGTCCTGGACGAGTGGATACAATTCGACATGAATGTATGCGTACAATCACATCCCGTGACGTGCACACCACGTGTAGACCGGGCATGTGATCGACACCAGTTCAGAACATAGTGCGGGCTGTGTCAGTATGAGTGATGGAGTGGAAAGGGGATGATGGTACTCACAACGGAGCAGTGGGTGTTTGTTGTGGAAAGTCTTGGAAATGGTGTAATCAGTTGTTTGCTGAGAAGTTTAATGGTGTCAACGTGCCAACAAAGAGTTCCATGCAAAGCTCAGTCCGAAAATGCCATCAGACAGGATCTGTTTTGAGCAAGTCAAGAAACATTCCATAATGTGCCCGCACACCAAAAAATGTGGATTCAGTTCATCAGAAAATGCTTCAGAGTCCTACCAAATCAACCTGCCGCCTGTCGCAAGAGGCTGGCACATCACGATGATCGTGTGGACGAATGCTGCGCCTGAACCTGGTCATGCATCCCTACTGAGTGTCTTGTTCATACATTAAACCAGCAGATGCTCCTCGGCGCCTCCGGTTTTGTGAGTGGCTGTCCTCTGAGATAAGAATGAATGGCTTGGACATGGATTTATCCTTTACGTCTAATGAAACCCGGTTTCACCTGAGTGGTTATGTCAGTTTACAAAAGTCACTGATTCTGGGCAGTGTAGAATCCACATAACTCACGAAACACCATTGCATGATCAGAAGGTTGGAGTTCGGCGTGCAGTGTCTACACGCTGAATTATTGGTCCCATCTTCTTTCATCAGACGCTGACTTCGGCGCATTACATTGCCAAAATTTTGAAACCATTTGTGGCAGCATTAACGGAGGAAGAAAAGACCTACAGTTAGTTTCAGCCGGATGGAGCAACTTTCCGTACAGCCGGCCGAACCTTTGAGAACATTCACACAATCTTCACGCCTGATGGAGATGTTAGCAGAGGTCTGTCTGGTCGCAGCCCTAGATGGCCACGCAGGTCACCTGATCTGTCAGTGTGCGACCAGTTTGTGTGGGAAGCCCTCAGGTCCAAGGTGTATCGCAACAACCCCCCTAGTCTTAAAGAACTGCAGCAGAACATTTCGAATGAGAATGCAACAATTCCAGAGGTCCACCTTCGATTCGAATTTAGAAACTTGTTGACCAGGGTCCAAAATACCAAGAGAGGAATGGTGCTCACTTTCAACATTTAGGTTAGTACTGTATTCCCTTTGCTCTGCTGTGTTTATTTGTACCATGGAACTCTGCTATCTGGGGTACTTTTATTTGCTCCACCCTGTACTTAACATTCAAATTAAATCGAGCAGGGCAACGTGGGATCGTAAACAGTAACAAAAATATGTGAGTCCAGGAAACACCATGCAATAAAACTAGTTTCTGTTTTATGTGAAAGAAAAGCAAATATGGAATCATTTACTCCACTCAATATTATGGGTGCGAGCAAAAATATGACAATATATGAGCAACATACAGAATGAGATTTTCACTCTGCAGCAGAGTGTGCGCTGATATGAAACTTCCTGGCAGATTAAAACTGTGTGCCGGACCGAGACTCGAACTCGGGACCTTTGCTTTTCGCAGGCACGTGCTCTACCATCTGAGCTACCCAAGCACAACTCACGCCCCGTCCTCACAGCTTTACTTCTGCCAGTACCTCGTCTCCTACCTTCCAAACTTTACAGAAGCTCTCCTGCGAACCTTGCAGAACTAGCACTCCTGAAAGACAGGATACTGCGAAGACATGGCTTAGCCACAGCCTAGGAGATGTTTCCAGAAAGAGATTTTCACTCTGTAGCAGAGTGTGCGCTGATATGAAACTTCCTGGCATATTAAAACTGTGTGCCGGACCGAGACTCGAACTCGGGACCTTTGCCTTTCGCAGGCAAGAGTGCTCTACCATCTAAGCTACCCAAGCACGACTCACGCCCTGTCCTCACAGCTTTACTTCTGCGAGTATCTCGTCTTCTACCTTCCAAACTTCTTTCTTTCCCGAGTGCTAGTTCTGCAAGGTTCGCAGGAGAGCTTCTGTAAAGTTTGCAAGGTAGGAGACGAGGTACTGGCAGAAGTAAAGCTGTGAGGACGGGCCGTGAGTCGTGCTTGGGTAGTTGAGATGGTAGAGCACTTGCCCGCGAAAGGCAAAGGTCACGAGTTCGAGTCTCGGTCCGGCATACAGTTTTAATCTGCCAGGAAGTTTCATACGAGCAACATATTTACAATGTATTTCAAAAAGTACAATATACACTCCTGGAAATGGAAAAAAGAACACATTGACACAGGTTTGTCAGACCCACCATACTTGCTCCGGACACTGCGAGAGGGCTGTACAAGCAATGATCACACGCACGGCACAGCGGACACACCAGGAACCGCGTTGTTGGCCGTCGAATGGCGCTAGCTGCGCAGCATTTGTGCACCGCCGCCGTCAGTGTCAGCCAGTTTGCCGTGGCATACGGAGCTCCATCGCAGTCTTTAACACTGGTAGCATGCCGCGACAGCGTGGACGTGAACCGTATGTGCAGTTGACGGACTTTGAGCGAGGGCGTATAGTGGGCATGCGGGAGGCCGGGTGGACGTACCGCCGAATTGCTCAACACGTGGGGCGTGAGGTCTCCACAGTACATCGATGTTGTCGCCAGTGGTCGGCGGAAGGTGCACGTGCCCGTCGACCTGGGACCGGACCGCAGCGACGCACGGATGCACGCCAAGACCGTAGGATCCTACGCAGTGCCGTAGGGGACCGCACCGCCACTTCCCAGCAAATTAGGGACACTGTTGCTCCTGGGGTATCGGCGAGGACCATTCGCAACCGTCTCCATGAAGCTGGGCTACGGTCCCGCACACCGTTAGGCCGTCTTCCGCTCACGCCCCAACATCGTGCAGCCCACCTCCAGTGGTGTCGCGACAGGCGTGAATGGAGGGACGAATGGAGACGTGTCGTCTTCAGCGATGAGAGTCGCTTCTGCCTTGGTGCCAATGATGGTCGTATGTGTGTTTGGCGCCGTGCAGGTGAGCGCCACAATCAGGACTGCACACGACCGAGGCACACAGGGCCAACACCCGGCATCATGGTGTGGGGAGCGATCTCCTACACTGGCCGTACACCACTGGTGATCGTCGAGGGGACACTGAATAGTGCACGGTACATCCAAACCGTCATCGAACCCATTGTTCTACCATTCCTAGACCGGCAAGGGAACTTGCTGTTCCAACAGCACAATGCACGTCCGCATGTATCCCGTGCCACCCAACGTGCTCTAGAAGGTGTAAGTCAACTACCCTGGCCAGCAAGATCTCCGGATCTGTCCCCCATTGAGCATGTTTGGGACTGGATGAAGCGTCGTCTCACGCGGTCTGCACGTCCAGCACGAACGCTGGTCCAACTGAGGCGCCAGGTGGAAATGGCATGGCAAGCCGTTCCACAGGACTACATCCAGCATCTCTACGATCGTCTCCATGGGAGAATAGCAGCCTGCATTGCTGCGAAAGGTGGATATACACTGTACTAGTGCCGACATTGTGCATGCTCTGTTGCCTGTGTCTATGCGCCTGTGGTTCTGTCAGTGTGATCATGTGATGTATCTGACCCCAGGAATGTGTCAATAAAGTTTCCCCTTCCTGGGACAATGAATTCACGGTGTTCTTATTTCAATTTCCAGGAGTGTACATTAGTAGCTGTAACCATGATGATGTGAAAACAGCCTTTGGTTTGAACAAAACAAAAGCAAACATAAAAAATGGACAGTTAGACATACAGCGCTCGAAATGGCCTGATTGCGAAACGAGGTCTAGTCGCCAGGAGGCCCTATGTGAGTTTCTCCCCATAGAGAATGTATATCTATGGAGTGAGCATGTTCACTGCGCATGTTCTCAACATCAAACCGCGATAGTCACGTGATTTTGGGACTACACTGCTTGTCTACAATTTGCAGTAATAGCGAAACATAAATATTACACGCATACGGCTTGTTTTATATACGGTTCAGCACCTTTGAGTTTTAGTAACAGAGAAGTACAGGGTGATTCAAAAAGAATACCACAACTTTAGGAATTTAAAACTCTGCAACGACAAAAGGCAGAGCTAAGCACTATCTGTCGGCGAATTAAGGGAGCTATAAAGTTTCATTTAGTTGTACATTTGTTCGCTTGAAGCGCTGTTGACTAGGCGTCAGTGTCAGTTGATGCTAAGATGGCGACCGCTCAACAGAAAGCTTTTTGTGTTATTGAGTACGGCAGAAGTGAATCGACGACAGTTGTTCAGCGTGCATTTCGAACGAAGTATGGTGTTAAACCTCCTGATAGGTGGTGTATTAAACGTTGGTATAAACAGTTTACAGAGAATGGGTGTTTGTGCAAAGGGAAAAGTTCTGGACGTCCGAGAACGAGTGATGAAAATGTAGCACGCATCCAGCAAGCATTTGTTCGCAGCCCAGGAATTGGCTGTTCCCTCAGCTCGAACAAGAAGCACAACAATTCATATTTCAGCAGGATGGAGCGCCACCACATTGGCACTTATCTGTCCGTAACTACCTGAACGTCAACTACCCGAGGCGATGGATCGGCCGCCAGGCAGCCCGTGACAGTGCATTTCATCATTGGCCTCCAAGAAGCCCTGATCTTACCCCCTGCAATTTTTTCTTATGGGGGTATGTTAAGGATATGGTGTTTCGGTCACCTCTCCCAGCCACCATTGATGATTTGAAACGAGAAATACAGCAGCTATCCAAACTGTTACGCCTGATATGCTACAGAGAGTGTGGAACGAGTTGGAGTATCGGGTTGATATTGCTCAAGTGTCTGGAGGGGACCATATTGAACATCTCTGAACTTGTTTTTGAGTGAAAAAAAACCTTTTTAAATACTCTTTGTAATGATGTATAACAGAAGGTTGTATTATGTTTCTTTCATTAAATACACATTTTTAAAGTTGTGGTATTCTTTTTGAATCACCCTGTATTTGGAAAGAGTACTGGTTACATTTCCTGCGATTTTATGGCCATGTATTTACCAGACAAGTGCTACATAAATTTGCTAGAGAGTTTCAGTAGACTGCCAGTCAATGTATACATATTGGTGCTATGTTCATAGGCAGACAAGGTTTATACATGGCAGTCTGATTAATTTCCTCCAGTTTATGTAAGTTCTCAAACCTTTTGTGCGTCTAAGTTTTTCTGCATGAGACAGTTTCCTATACAGAGTCATTTTTACCTAAGTAATTAGAACAGATTCGACAGTCTGAATCAGTGCAAAATAAAAGGCAAAAAAATTGTTTATGCAAGTTCTCAAGCCTTTTGTGCGTCTTAGTTTTTTCTGCGTGAGACAGTTTCCTATACAGAGTCATTATTACCTAATTAATTAGAACAGATTAGACATTATGAATCAGTGCAAAAGAAAACGCAAAAAAATTGTTGACTGTTACTTCTTATATTGCCGAAATATTCGAGCACTGATCCTGTATTTTTTATTTTTTTTGCGTAGCGGACGGTCTTAATTTCCCAATGAGATGGTGAAGAAATGTCAGATATTTTACTTGTCCGTAAAAAAGAGGGGTAAATAAAGAGAAACTGAAAATAATAATGGATGAGCAGGTGTTGCAGATCGCTTACCGTATTTACTGCAACATTTTCACAGTTCTAAATGAGTTGTTTTTTTGTGACCCTTCAGCGCCGTCTGCAATTCATTGTAACGTAATTTCGCCGTCTGCAATTCATTATAACGTAATTAATTAGAACACAGATTCGTCTACATGAATAAGTACAGTAGAAACTGTAAAAAATTGTTGGGTGTCACTTCTCATTCCTTTACCGAAAAAACAAAGTGGAATCATTGTTCTTCACATCTTTAAGCCAATCAGTCCCTGGTATGAAACTGTTAACAAGTGAGTCATACGCGTATAAAAAGTCCCATGGTACTTCTGAAGGTGATAACAGCGCCATATTAACACTCAAAATACGGTAAGTGATATACATGCTAAAATGCGCCGTCCCAGAATTACGTGACTTGAGCTGTAGGAGATACTGCTGACAGAATTCTGATTCTGTGCAACCGAATGCTCACTCTATGGACACTTATACTCTACACTTCACTCCCGTGGTGCAACCACAGGGATTGGCGCGTCGCCGGTGATGGGACCGCGGAAAGCCACCTCACGCAACTCCGAATCGCTGGGTACAGCAACAGCTATGCCACTTTTCCTTGAAGTCGTTTCATCCAGTACTTCTGCGTCTTTATTTTTGCTTTTCCTGTTACCCTCATACGATGACAGATAACACATTACGTACTGCCTGTCAAGGAATCAATTATCTGATAGTATATTCAAGGAAGAGACCACAAATTTAAGAGGTATGATGAGCAAAAGCAATTTAGTTACCAGTTAGCAACATGAAACAGTATAAGAAAAAACCGCTGAAGAACTGTAAATGCTGATCGCTATCCGAGCACTTTTGTCTTGTTAGGAGACGAAATGCCACGAATTAATTGTGGTAAGCGGGCCCTAGAATTCAAGTTGCAACTGAGGATGTGGTGAAACAGGTCCCCGCCCAGGGAACATGCACAGAAGGGGCGCAAAAAACTGACCTTTACCGAAAAAGAAAGAAGAAAGAAAGAAGGTTTCGGAGTTAAACAGGAGAGGTACGTGAGTTCTCTTATCCATCGTCCTGGTATCTTCTGCGTTTGTGAAAAAGCCTTTCTCAGCTATTGTAAATGCAAGCTTTTGCCACAGTGTCTTTTCTACAGTGACATATCGTCCAAGTAGCGTTATAAACTGGAGAGTCTTGTGTCAGAGTGAACCAACAACAAATTCAGACATTTTGAGTTTGTTATGGCAAATAATGTACTGCAGAATACCATAAATATTTATGTGGGGTAACAAAATAAGACCATGGTTGAACGGTGAGGAATATTTTCGTATTGTGACTTCTGCCGTATTTCAGATGTACAGTTATCTATTATGCAAAAGTGAACTAAATCCAATGGCAAGATGGCGGACCACGTTATAGATGAAAGTTCGAGTGAATTAACTGACAGTGATGTTGACACTGAGTGCTGTTAGAGTGACGAACACATGCCATTCTCAGGTAAATCAAGCAGATAATGTACGTTTTGTACTTAAAACTACATAAACTTGGTTAAAGATGTGTAAAATGGTATCTTGTGGTATAGGTTGTGTGTGTTTGTGGTTGAATACGAAAGTGAAGAAACTATGCGAATTTATTTTATTTGTTTATTTATTTATTGTTCCGTGGGACCAAATTAAGGAGGAGTCTCCATGGTCGTGGAACGAGTCAATACATGAAATTACAACATGATAGTAGAAACAGATAAAATGAAATATAAAAAACATATTCAGGCGTCAAGTCGTAAGTTTAAATGAAGAAAATCAACACTGGAATTTGCTTAATTTTTTAGCTCTTCCAGGAGCTCCTCGACAGAATAGAAGGAGTGAGCCATGAGGAAACTCTTCAGTTTAGACTTAAAAGAGTTTGGGCTACTGCTAAGATTTTTGAGTTCTTGTGGCAGCTTATTGAAAATGGATGCAGCAGTGTACTGCACTCCCTTCTGCACAAGAGTCAAGGAAGTGCATTCCACATGCAGATTTGATTTCTGCCTAGTATTAACTGAGTGAAAGCTGCTAACTTTTGGGAATAGGCTAATATTGCTAACAACAAACGACATTAAAGAAAATATATAATGTGAGGGCAATGTCAGAATTCCCAGACTATTGAACAGGGGTCGACAACAGGTTCTCGAACTTACACCACATATAGCTCAGCATTTAGTTTCTGAACAAGATCCTGGATATGGGCTTTCCACAACAGCTTACTATCTATCCGAACGCCTAGGAACTTTAACTGTACCGTCTCGCTTATAACATGCCCATTCTGTCTGATCAAAATATCGGTTCTTGTTGAATTGTAAGTTAGAAACTGTAAAAACTGAGTCTTACTGTGATTTAGCATCAAATTATTTTCCACGAGCCATGAACTTATTTCATGAACTACATTATTTGATACTGTTTCAAAATTACACAGAAGATCCTTCACTACCAAGCTGGTGTCATCAGCAAGCAGAAATATTTTTGAATCACCTGTAATACTAGAAGGCATATCATTTATATAAATAAGAAACAGCAGTGGCCCCAGTACCGACCCTTGGGGAATGCCCCAGTTAACAGTGCCCCATTGGGACTGAACATCACTACCACTCTCAATATTGCGGAGAATTACCCTCTGCTTTCTGTTCTTAAAGTAAGAGGCGAATCAATTGTAAGCTACTCCCCTTACTCCATAATGGTCCAACTTCTGCAGTAATATTTTGTGGTCAACAAAGTCAAAAACCTTCGTTAAATCAAAGAAAACACCTAGCTTTCGCAACCTTTTATTTAATCCGTCCAAAACCTCACAGAGAAAAGAGAATATAGCATTTTCAGTTGTTAGACCATTTCTAAAACCAAACTGTACATTTGACAGCAAATTATGTGAATTTAAATGCTCCAGTAACCTTGTATATACAACCTTCTCGATAACTTTAGCAAACACCGATGGCATAGAAATAGGTCTAAATTTGTCAATATTATCCCTGTCTCCCTTTTTATAAAGTGGCTTCACTACCGAGTACTTTAATTGGTCTGGAAACTGACCACTCCTAAAGGAAAAGTTACAGATATGGCTAAGTACTGGGCTAACATACATAGAACAATACTTCAGTATTCTGCTATATACCCCGTCATAGCCATGAGAGTTCTTGGTCTTTTGTGATTTAATTATTAACTCAATCTCCCTCTTGTCAGTATCATGGAGGAGCATTTCAGGTAACAGTCTCGGAACACTTTTTTCTAAGAGCGCTATATGATTCCCTGTTGGGACTAGGTTTCTATTTAGTTCACCTGCTATATTCAGAAAGTGATTATTAAATACTTGCGCATATATGCGACTTATCAGTAACACGGACATTCCCACTACACACTGATTCTATATCCTCGACCTGTCTCTGCAGACCAGCCACTTCCTTTACGACTGACCATATGGTTTTAATTTTATCCTGAGACTTAGCAATTCTATCCGCATACCACATACTCTTTGCCTTCCTAATAACATTTTTAAGCACCTTACAACACTGTTTGCAATGAGCTGCTGCATTTAGATTTTGACTGTTTCTAACGTTTTGATATAATTGCCACTTTGTTCTACAAGATATTCTTATCCCTCTAGTCAGCCACCCAGGCTGCCTGTTTGTGCTATTACCCTGTTTTGAACGTTCTAACGGAAAGCAACTTTCAAAGAGCACGAGAAAAGTCTTGAGAAAAGCGTTATATTTATCGTCTACTGTATCAGCGCTATAAACATCTTGCCACTCTTGTTCCTTGATAAGGTTTACAAAGGTCTCTACAGCAACTGGATCAGCTTTCCTAAACAGTTGATAACTATATTTAACATGTGTTGCAGCATAAAAATCTTTTAGGGTTAAAATTTGTGCATCATGATCTGAAAGGCCATTCACCTTTTTACCAACAGAATGCCCTTTTAGTAATGAGGAATGAACGAAAATGTTGTCTACGGTTGTTCTACTGTTCCCTTGCACTCTCGTTGGAAAGAATACGGTTTGCATAAGCTTATATGAATTAAGGAGGTCTACCAGCATCATTTTTCTTGCCCACCACTTATACAATTAATATTGGAGTCACCACATATAACTAACTTTTTGTATTTCCTATAAAGTGAACCAAGAACATCCTCTAGCTTTAGCAAAAATGTTGTGAAATCGGAGTCTGGGGATCTATAAATAACAACAGTTAGAAGTTTAGCTTCATTAAATTTAACCACACCTGCACAACATTCAAACACCTTCTCAGTGCAATACTTTGAAACATCAATTGACTCAAATGGGATGCCGTTTTTCACATACATGGCTACTCCCCCACACCGCAAAGAGTTCCTAGAAAAGCTGCAAGCCAACCTGCATCCTGGTAAAGGAAGCCTCTGAATTATCTCCTTATTTAAGAAGTGATCAGATATCCAATAATTTCAGAGTCAACATCCATAAGCAGTTCACTAACTTTATCAATAATACCTTGTATATTTTGATGAAATACACAAATTCCCTCATTACTCGGATACCTAAGCTTGTCAAAAGTGGTTCGTTTGTTAGAGAGACTTCCCTTAAGCAGGAAAACATATCAGATGACTTCAATCTAAAAAAAGGTGCACCTCTAACACCCACTACTGCAGGAATTTTCCCATGAGTGATCCCACGACCCCCACCTATGCTGTCACCTATAAGCTTTGCCAACCTCCCCTTCCCATACCTGTTGAGGTGCAGGCCATGTCTAGTGAAACCCGTCCTGCTGATAGACTCCACCGACACCACTGAAATGTGACCCATGCTTTCTGTCATCAGCGCACCCTCAAGTCTCATTTTATTACGTCTGATGGCTGTATTAAGATGAGGCCGATTGTGACGCTGAAACAGTTCCACGAAATGCACATTCGTGTTACCAATCTGAGTGGCTATCTTTTCCAGGTCACCATCTATGTCATACTCCCCATCCCTATCAATGCTATTACCAGCCCCAGCCACAATCACTACCTGATCCTCTTTAGTAAAATCCCTACATAACCCCCCTATGTTAACAGAGCCAATCCTGCATTAAGCTTCACAATGCTGGTGACCTGGTACTCACTCCCCAGCACTTCCTGCAACTGCTGGCCTACACCTCTGCCATGAGAACTACCTAACAGCAGAACCTTCTTCTTCCTCTTCGACTTCGCAACTGTCCTAGCCACCGTAACTGCTGAGGTCTGCTGCGTACTTCCTACATCTACAGCTACTAGAGATTCCTCTCCACTAGACTCTGACAGTTGGTCATATCTATTGCAAACACCAATAGTAAAACTATCTGAAAATCTTCTTCTCCTAGCAGATCTCCTACCAACAGCCAGCTCCCATTCCCCAACCCCCTTCTCCCTCCTCATCCTATCTAGCTCCTCCTGTGCGTTTTTCAACTGCACCTGAAGGGCGCAGATCTTACGCTCCTGCTCCTCTATCAACTTACTCTTGCTACATAACCTGCAGTTCCAGGAGAGGATCTCACCAGGATACCCACTGGCTTCCCCACTGCATTCCCCCCAGTGAAAATACTTTGAACAAGTCTCGCACCGCAATCCACTACACACGAACCTACGGCCAAGCCTACACTTCTCACTCATGGTAAAATTTTACAGAAGAAAACTACTTTATCTAAGTTCCGCTACTACAATAAGAAAATGTTAAAAACCTGACTATAGGAATCACAAACTTACTCTACAAGGGAAGTAACTACTATTATTAACGGTATTAATCAACAACAAATGAGAATATAACAAAAGACTAATACAGAAAGAGAATCAAACGTCTAATGACACAGTGACGAAACTGAAAACAGTTCGAAAAAGGTTCTTGTGATTGTTATCATCTAGAGAGTAAAGTCTGAACTATGTCTTGGAATACAGCAGACGTTGGGGACTGATGCATTCCTCTTACAAAGAGGAACATATTACCGCTGATTGTTTTTGCTGTACTCCTGTCTTCGACAATTTAGGAAACACCAGACTGACTTGTGTGTTATAGCAGCGTGCTGTTTCAAGACAACGGCACTGTATTTATCACAACCACGTCACATTGGTATTGCAAATGTTCGTTAACGATGAATGTCGAATGTCAGTTACGCAATGATGGTGAAAGCCCTCAGGAGATTCAATATGAATGATGGTAATGTTGGGTTGTGCGTATTTGTCATGGTGTTGTGGTAAGAGTGGTCGAGTTACAGAGTAAAGTAGTAGTAGTAGTAGTAGCTTTATTCATCTGTAGATCTATTTTTACAAGGATATAGGACATGTCAAGGTATTTACAAATTTAGATCAATTTCAAATAAGCTAATTCGTATACACATATATTTACAGACTTCTGCTTAGAGACAATCATTAGATTTACTTCTAGTATACAATACTTTTTTTTACAAATAACTTATTAAACAATGTAATGCCACATTGTTCACTCATATCTCACTATCAGTCACTGCACACACTATACACACATTGTTTCATAACACTTCAATCACTACACACACCCACACACACACACACACACACACACACACACACACACACGCACACACATACACACACACACACACACACACAAACACGCTGGTGATCTCTGGGCCATTTTCTGTGCCACAACTTCCCATTTGCTATCCTGAAAAACTGAGTCAGCATTCCTCCATAATGAGTGAGATGTTGAGCTCAGAAAGAAGAAGAGGTGTTAATATTGTGCTATGCATAGCTTGGGGGTATGTATTTCTAGAAAGGGAAAAACATAAAGTGAAGGTGTTATGTGGAATGTATTTGTATAACTTTTTTTTATCAAACCCCTACTCTGTTTTAGCTAAGTAATCCTTCAATGTATTAAATGTATTGCATAACAGGTACTTTTTAGCTGCCTTTTTAAATAAATGTATTTTGGCAATTTCTTTAATCTCTTTTGATAATTTATTGTACAGTTTTATTCCTTGGTAGAAAATGCTGTTTTGAGTTTTATGTTTATTCTTTCTTGGTAAATGTAAGTTGAATCTATCTCTTGTTGCATGGTCATGGAGAGAGCTGTTTGTCCAGTAATTGCCAATGTTTTTTTTGATGTGTACAACTGACTGGTAAATGTATTTGCATGGAGCAGTTAAAATCCCCAGTGTTCTGAACAGATCTTTACAATGAGCTCGACTAGTATTTTTGGTTATTATTCTTATGGATCTTTTCTGGAGCTTGAAAATTGTGTTCATATTTTGTGCAGGTCTAAGGGCATAACTTGCTGATGACATTCTGTTTGCAAGTACCTTTGTGTGTTCACACCACTTCAACTGAGAATCAATATTCATTCCTAGAAATTTTGCATTTGTTACACAGTCTATAGAGGTGCCATCTACATTTAATTTAACATAGTCGTTTTTCCTCTTCAAACTGAAATTCATGGCATTAAATTTTTTTAATGTTCAGTGTCACTTTATTACTTATTGACCAATCATAATCTTCCTTGAGAATTTCATTTGTAATAGGACATAGGTTCGCGCCCTGCTATGCGCTAATGTGTATGTATCATCTTTGCACTTGTGATGCATTACATTCAAAACATAATAGAATCTACGTCGGTTCTGCAAGATTCGGCAGTTTTTCCAAATATGCGGCGATTTCGGAGTGTGATTAGGCAGAAGTTGAAAGCCCTGCTCGGTCCCACGATCAGTACTTGGAACCGAGCGAGGTGGCGCAGTGGTTATTACAGTGAACTCGCATTCGGGAGGACGTCGGTTCAATCATGCGTCCGGCCATCCTGATTTAGGTTTTCCGTGATTTCCCTAAGTCGCTGCAGGCAAATGCTGGGATGGTTCCTTTGGAAGGGCACAGCCTACTTCCTTCCCTAATCCGATGAGACCGATGACCTCGCTGTTTGGCCTCTTCCCCCAGACAACGCAACCCAATACTTGAATGAAGGGATGGGGTTTATCACTTTCGCGGCACTTAGACGGCCTCTAATTACAAAACCCAAGTCAGGGACTAGAACCAACGACCAACTACGGCAATTAAGCCACACACCAATTACCATCCTGCAAGGCCTAATCCATTCAACACGAGTATCGCGCACTCACGCTCCTCCAATACCCAGCAAGCGACGGAGAGGCCAGGCGTTCGCCGTCACTGAGGAGGATTTTGACCTGCATTATGGGCCTACGTAGTAGGACTTTATGTTTGACTCTTCATCGAAAATACGCAGTCCAATTGAAAAGTACAAATTTCTGAATTAAAAACTATCGTTGAGGCAGCGTTTACTTGTATGCTTTTTAGAAGTTGTAATTAAGATCCTGAGTAACAAAAAAAACTTCATATTTCAAAAATTATTATCAGTTGAATCAAAATGCGTAAAGAAATGTGCCCTACTAACCTTGAGATTGTAGGATTACTGCTGGTGAACTGC
Organism: Schistocerca serialis cubense; assembly: GCF_023864345.2. Lineage (NCBI taxonomy): Eukaryota > Metazoa > Arthropoda > Insecta > Orthoptera > Acrididae > Schistocerca > Schistocerca serialis. Next base: position 360,251,903 of record NC_064643.1, read on the forward strand.
AATGGATATAGGAAAACGAAGATGTGCTTGTGGTTCTCTAAGCGTTTCAGAATGTCTGAAAAATCACATTGATTTTGGCAGGGCACTGGCTCGGAGCGGGTAAACATAAAACGCACACTCTCAGTCATTGCGAAGGGGTATGGGGAAGTGGGCTGGTACACCCTCCGTCGCTGGCCGGGGATTGGAGGAGCGTGTCGGCGGGCATCTTGTATTGAAATGGTTAAGGTTATACGTCTTTCACAACGTACTTAGAAGTGCGACCCTGGTGAACTTCATATACGCTGAAGGATAACCTCGTATGGAGACCAACAACTAAATACAGCAAGTGAGTCACTTTTTTAACGGACGTACGATATATTGGACATTAGCACCACTACAATGTAGAATTCTCTTAGACCCCTAAACATGGACTGCAAATAAGAACCACCGACGGGTTTAAAAGAGAAAAACAATCAATTATATTAGAACAGATTTCATCTGCAACTGGATACCCCAGCCTTACTTAACAACTTCAAAAACCAGTGACCACAGATAAACCCAGTCTGGGAACCACTGAAGCACAAACAATTGAACTTAATGATACTGCAATTTAACCACAGACGACGTAATACTATTACCGTTTACTAACACGCTATTTAAGGAAATACTTCCAACCAAAGGCGAGACCCTTCAATGGATCTGCTAATACTGGAATCGAACCTGCTCCTCATGTATATTACTAACACCGATGGATTTGTACTTTGTAAAATAACAACAGCGAATCATGAGTACGCTAGACTTGTTAGGTGCCAGGACAATCGGCGCAGCACTTAAAAGTCGATAATAATTAAAGAACAACTAGAGGAACGCTAACTGCAGCTTAGCAAACGTCAGATGAATTCCTCTCAAGGAAGAGTACGCAAACACAATATACTGTCATGTGTGATAAATTCTTAGTCCCCACTCTTATGCCCGTAACAACAGCTAACGCCAAAGGGTAAACGCAATGTAACTGAACTTGCAGACCGCGACATCCGAAAGGTAATCAACGATTACTGCTCAGTGCTTCAACGACCGTCGACAAAAAGAAACATAAAGAAACAAAGCCCATTCGATGCAACTCTCAAAGAGAAGGATGTGTCTGTGACCCACCGCCCACACCATCACAAAGGCTCCGTCCTACTCACTGCCTACACTCGTGGTCTGCCACCTGTGATCCCCTCGCTAACGGTAGAGGGCATTGCCCAATTAGCCAGTACGCAGCTTTTTCAAGCAGTGGGTCTCTTAATTTAACACGTATTTTGTTTGAACAGCGAGTAAACAACATGTTAGAAGCCTGTGGAAAGTCATTTACTGACCTCAGCATTTCAAAGGATGTTTTTCCGTGCTTGATCTTTAGAGTTGAATATCTCGAAACATACAATTTGTTGGTTGTTCACTCTAGTTTGACACCCTCCGAGTAACGATTACTACCGAGCAGACGTCTGTCGCCTTTAAGTCTTCTTTTTTTCTTACGTGTAATTTCACGCCTTTTATGTTTGTAATTCAATTTTTCTGAACACTTGGTACAAAGTCTTGCTTTAACTAGCGCATTCTTCTTTTCACCATTTTCAACGTAACCAAAGTTCACTTCCCATTTATGTAAGTCCTCCTTAGATGAGCAGTGTTTTTCTCCACAGCTAAACTGGCCTTTCCCTACAACAACTTCTTGTTCTGTACGCCATCGCATAGCCACCTTCAATCAAATTTACAGTCAGTTCAAACAGGTGAAAAATCCAGTTGAGTGCTTGTTTTCCTTGTATCTGCTAAGGTCACAAATACAATATTCTTTGAATAATTTGTCATAATATTTCTTAGCTAATTGGGCTTCCCAGGAATCTGGAATATCATCATCATCCCACAGAAACCGATGATTCTCCCGGATAACATCACTGTCACATTTATCTCGAGACCTGTCTCATCTTAACAGTGATGTGCTGCCCTTGCGGCTTAACAAATATTCATTGATGAGCTTCTTGTGGAGATCATATGGATTTAATGATGCCAGTGATGATTTAATATACATCAGTGATCTTTTACGTTGTGGCATGCAATCCATCACGGTTCTGTTGTTTTGCCATTTTCTTCTTTGTGTGGTTCAGAACGGTACATGTAGCGAAGTTATGAGATTAAGAACATGAACTGCCAATACATTTACCGCGGAGTAGGTCCAAGTTTAACTTCCAGTGGTTGTACGGATGCATTATTTATAGGGTTGAGCAACTCTGGTATGGGGATTTATGACTGATACTAAATGGTGAGTGGCTTACTGCACCTACCTGACAGATTCGCTCAATAAATTAACGTGGAAATCAATAAACTTCTATTAGTGTCTGACTGGCAGAAGAATAAACTATCAAAATTTTTCATGAAAATTTTCCATCTATATAGCTGAGGCTTGTATACTGTAACAAATACAATTATTACATTTCTCAATATTAATTCACAAGCCATTTTTCTGTATCCTGATCTATACAGAACTTACTTAAATTTTTCTTCCTACACATTTGTATTTCTGTATGTTCCATTTTTATGACTGTGACAACAACTACTTACATTAAGATTTTACGAAATTGGTGACTGAAAAAGGGTGTAAAATATTTATTTACGACAAACCGTAAGGCAAATTATAGCTTTTATATAGTTCATTTACGGAAGCTATATCAAAACTACACAGTTTCATGGTATACGAGTTTACTAACAGTTACAGAAATAAATAATTCTTTTTAATTTTTGTTATCGAAAGCTGATAGCACATCACTGCGTAATTCTGCAATGGGTTTCACAAGGACGTCAGTTTTAATTACTCTACAGCACTTATGCAATGCAATTGTTATGTTACGCGGAAATACTTAAACGAATATTATTAATTCATACAAAATATACGCAATTAACTACTCGTAACATATAGAAAACTAGTACACTGAGTTTTCAAGAATTTACCGACAATAACAACGAAATATACATAATAATGTCACGTCGTGCCTGCCTGCTGCTCGGCGGGTGAGTAGCAATCTAATCACTTCACAGTATAGTTATTCCATCGTGAAGATGTTGTAAACAATCCACTGCACTTCAACATGAACAGTGGTGATATAATTACAAGAAAACTAAACTCCGCCTGAAAAGGCCATGAGGGTCCACCAGTAGCGATGGGCCGCCGTGTCATCCCCAGCCCACAGACGTCACTGGATGCTGATATGGATGGGCATGTGGTCAGCACATCGTGCTCCGAGCCGTATGCCAGTTTACGAGACCGGGGCCGCTACTTCTCAATCAAGTAGCTCCTCAGTTTGCCTCACAAGAGCTGAGTGCACCCCGCTGGCCAACAGCGCTCGACAGACCGGATGGTCACCCATTCCAATGCCAACCCAGGCCGACAGCGCATACCTTCGGTAATCTGACGGGAAAGACCGTTGGCACATAATTACAATAAAAGAAGAAAAAAAGTGACATTCCTTACATCACATTAAGGTTATATGTAGCACAAACAGGGGGTCACAATGTTGCAACCAGCGAGATAACATTCCTGACAGACATTAAAGTAAAATTTGAAGCCAAACTAAAAACTTCTCTCTTTGTCAACTCCTCCTCTTCCACAGAAGACTATCTAGTATTGTAATGTGTAAATGATCACTACGAATTACCGACTAATATCTGCCTTTAATTAAAAAACAATAAAACTTATAAATTATCAGCATACAGGCATATTTACGAAAAAAAATCTTAAGATTTATCATGCAAAAGATAGTGGAACATGAAACTAACGAAATATTGGTATATCATAAAGCAAGGTATAGATTTCTATACTTCGGAAACCTCAAAATGAAATTCAAAAGTGAAATCAAGCAGATGATCAAAGTAGACGTACGTTCTAATTGTGAAATGTTTGATTATTCGTGAAGAGCTGACAGTGACTGGCGAGAAATATTTCAGGAAAAGAAGTTAACAGGCTAATGTTGTAAAGGCACGTCTAAATATTACACAGGTTATGCTATCATTACTAAAAAAATTACTTACATACATGTTAAAACAAAACATCAATTTTACGGGATCTAAGCGCTTGAAACCATTTCCTTAACCACTTTTATATTACTACACTGGAACATGTTTAAAAACTAAATCGCTTTTTTACCCTGTAAACTGCTATTATTGGTCACACACTGAATGACGCATCATAAGTAAGATTTCAGAGTGAGAAGATGCATAAGCTACAGTGAATCTAATGTATTGCCAGTCTATTAAAACAAGAACGCTATTCTGCATGGAGGAACACCTCTACACACTTCTGATTTTTTGATGATTCAATTATCGTTCACTTTGTTGACATGCATAAGATATGGTCGCATGCATTCCGCCTTCCCTAACTACACACGTTTATGGGCTAGTGAAGAACACATAGGTAAGATTTTTGCAAACCTGAACATTAAAAATATTGTATATACGAGTTGAAAGCTCTTTAATTTTTAATATTCAAGACAGTTGAAGCCTGCAACGACATAAATAATGAACAAGAGGCAATCTTAAACAGTAATCAACTTAATATGGCGTCAGGCCCTACACACTCGCACTTCTAAACAACGTACAGCGTAAGTCTATAGTACCATTTCCCATCTTTTTTTTACCTCCATGCTGCAACAAACTTCAAATTGATGAAAATTATTACCATCTCAGAGTAATCACATACTGCTGGTAATAGGAGTAACTCTATCTACATCCTGCATATAAGAAAAGATTCTGCAATGGATGTCTTATTCAGTATGCGTCATACACTGTTAGTTGAGGAGATGACATGCAAAGGTGAACTTGTCCACTACTGCAGTTTTTCACAGCCAACATAAAACTTATACTGGGTGTACACATGAATGAAACTAACACATTAAAATGCAAACACTTTTACATTTGTGCCAAAAGGTAGTTCGTATCTGTAAATCAAATCTGCAATGAAAATATTTCTTTAAAAAGTACATTTAAATATGGGCGTATTCTCATTTGCATGAACCATTGAGACATGTTCGGCTTTGACTGACTTTCAAAAGCAAATATCTTATTTTTTGAAAACAACTTAATGTTATTGTATACACTTGAAACCTTCAAGCAGGTATTCCAGAACCAATTCAATTACCATTTCCCAAAAAAACATAAACTATGGCCCACAAAAAAATTATTCGATTTTAAAAGGCAAAAAATTATTCTATTACAAAAGACATTAAAACGTCCTCAGTGAAACTGAGGTTATTGCACAGAGCTAGCAAACTGGATAGTTGCAAGTCAGAAGAGTTCAATTTGTAATTTAAAAAAATATAAAAATACTCACCAAAGAGGGATTAAAGCAGCAAAAAAGGCTCACAATGCTAACTTCATAAGGAATGCCTCTAACAAATGTAAGACAGAATGGAGTATAATAAACGACCAAACTAGAAGAATTTAAATTGAACATAGGAGGACAAAAAACATAAAATGTACATAAAATTGCCAATGGTTTTAATAAATATTTTTCACAAATTTCAAAAATGTATTGCCTGCCTGTTCAAAACTATTTTTCCTATCTCCAACAACACATTGTGAAATGGAGGATATTATAAGGAAAAGAATCAAAACACATTCATTGTAACCATGACATGGTATCTTACTTTTTACCTGGAAAGTGTTCCAGTTTCATCTGTGGGCCTTTGTCTAATATCATTCATATCTCTTTTGAGGACCGAACATTTCTTGACTAGTAAAAAATTTCTAAAATTATAACACTGTATAAGAAAGGGGAAAAAACTGCCATGGAAAATTATAGGTGTAGTGCAATAGTATCCACATTTTCAAAAAAAAAATTGATTAATGTGTTTCCATAAGATTGAAAAGCTTTTTAAATTTCAAGAACATTGTAATATCTTCTCAATAGAGTTTTTGCAAAAGTAGGAGCAACCACAATTGTAATGTTTTTAGAGAAGTGTTCAAGTTTAGTTGATCATAAAAAGCCTATTATTGGTATATTCCATGACCAACCCAATGCCTTTGATATGGTCAGCCATGAGCTGCTCCCTACAAACCTTTAGAAATTTGGATCCAGGGGTACTGCCCAAAGCCGGTTCACTAGCTACCTGAGTGAAAGGAGTGATAAACATAGAAATCAAAAACCCCAAGGATTCAGATACCCTAACTGTAATTTGTGACATCCCACAGGAATCTGTTCTTGGCCCAGTCCTTTTCACATTGTTCATCAATGACCTCCCAAAAAACATCCATAATACTAATTCTCTTTTATATGTTGATGATACAAATATTTTAATTTCCAACAGAGAAGGTCCACTGTAGGAAACATTAAATGAAACTACTTGTCACAAAATCGTGATTTGAGGCAAATAGGCTCACACTCAGAAAACTGTAAGATGAACTTTCACACAAGACAGAATGTTACCCCTCCAATGCACACATACATATTGGCAAAGATGAAATTGTCAGTTTACAAGACACCAAATTCATTGTAATAACAGTAAGTAGTACACTAAACTGGAAACTGCATGTAGAGATATTTCCAAAGAAGCTCAGTAAAATGTGCTACCTACTCAGATCAATAAAAGATTCAACCAACACTGACACTCTAATGCTCATGTACCATGCTTTGTTTGAATCCATTATGAGCTATGACTTCATTTTTTGGGGAAATAGTTCTGAATACAATACAATTTTAAAATTACAAAATCGGCTGGTCTGAATAATGGCAGCTAAAAACAGAACTGACCGCTATAAACCGTTGTTTAAATCATTAAAAATATTGGTTTTATATAATGGAAACGGTTTGTTTTGTAGCTCAGCATTTAGGAACCCTAAACAGAAATCTAGGTTGCCATGGCACTAGAAACAAATCTCAGTCAAAAATTATAGCACACAGCACCAAATTATATGCTGAAGGTGTTAATATACATTGGCATAAATATTTATAACTATCTCCTATCAGCGATCAAGATAATAATCTGAAGGTAATGAGAACAAAACTAAATAAAATTTTATTAAATTACTGCTCTTACTCCATTACTGCATTTCTTGGCGCAACATTCTAATTTCTCCTTAAAAACTCATCTTCTTGTATACAATGTAACTCTGTTTAAATTGTTACTTTTTATGTCCGTGCACTGTGCATTTTTATGCAAACTAAACTTTATAACACAGATGTGAGTTTTCCTCTTTGCAATGTATTTTATAAAGTATACCTTCGAATTTCTTTGTCTTACTTTAGTAATGAATTTTTAAATGTATATGATACTTTTTATTTCCTTGTTATTTGCTTTTTTTTAAATCTGTACTTTTGAATTTCCGTGTTACTTGTTCTGTCCATGTTCTGTACTTTGTCTGTAAACCTGAACACTTTAATACAGAAATGTATCATCTTTACTATTTTCGTTTAGTAACAAATTTTCAAATGTATATGGCACTTTTCAATTTTCACATTGTTTGCTTATATGTTTCTTTCCATTAATAATGTGAACTTACTTAGAATCTTATAAAAGATATCCACCTACATGCTTTTCTGTTGCTTGGCATTACATATTTATTTTTCAAAGATTTGTATCATTATTATATCACTATCATAATCATTTTAACCATGTATCACCTCATCTTCATTTTTGATGTGTCCCATATTGTTAATTGCTTCTCTGCACATAATGTATAATCCAAAGGATAAATAAAACTAGAAATTACGAATACACATTCATACCGCAGATTTGTAACAATTTAGTATGTGATATCTTGTAAAACAGTTATAAATCAAAAACTGCAACATTGATATACAGTGTTCTACCGAAAATTCTGATGTTATTGTTGCTTCATAATTATTTAATATATTTCAGATTACCGTAACAGAATACAGTGATGTAACAAAGGCATTATCTATTTTTCTGTTATCAGAATGGTTCTTTGAGGTAACTGTTACACTTAAACATATATGCCAGAAGCAGCTTCTAAACAATTAAAAAGAATTTCCTTTACCTCTGCAACAACATGAGTATATCATCAGTGATGGATGTATACCAGTTTACGTTCTCTCGATTTTGAAAGTCTTGTCCGAAAATACAATGACAGAAAAAGAAAAATCGCAGCACCAACAATTAATTAATGTAGAGTAATAAAATTTGGGAATGCATTTGTCTAGGTAACATATTTAAGTGATTGGCTTTGCTAGGTCTCAGCTTAATGTAAGCATGAGATAAGCTATTGCAGATACAATACGATGGTACATTAATAACTGCTGTAGCCACCAGAATGTTGAATGAAAGCACGCAAATGTGAATGCATTATGTTTTGCAGGTGCTGGATGGCAGTTTGTGGGATAGAGTTCCATACCTGTTGCAATTGGTCAGTCATTACAGGAACGGTTAATGCTGTTTGTGGATAATGAGAGGGTTGTCGTTCGATGATGCCCTATATGTGCTCAACAGGAGAAAGATTTGGTGATCGAGCAGGCCAAGGCGACATGGCAACACTCCGTAGAGCATGCAGGGTTACAACAGCAGTATCTGGGAGAGCGTTATCCTAATTGGAAACACCTCCTGGAAGGCCGTGCATGAAGGCAGCACAAGTCGAATCACCAGACTGACATAAAAATTTGCAGTCAGAGTGCATGTGATAACCATGAGAGTTCTTGTAGTGTCATACAACATCACACCTGGGACCACAACTGCAAGTATAGGTCCAGTGTGTCTAGCATGTATACAGAGTAGCTGCAGGCCCTAAACTGGCCTCTCTCTAATCAACGGATGGCCATCACTGGCACTGAGGCAGAACCAGCTGTCATCAGAAAACACAACAGGCTTCCAATCTGCCCTCCAGTAAGCTCTTGCCTAATACTACTGAAGTCGCAAATAACGGGGGTTGGAGGTCAGTGGAATGCATGCTGCAAGGCATCTGTCTCAGAGCTGTGGTTGAAGTAACCGATTTGCGACAGTTTTGTGTCACTGCAGTGCCAACTGCTGTTGAAATTGCTGCTGCAGATGCAGTGCAATGCGCCAGAGCCTTGTGCCAAACACGATGGTCTTCCTTCTCGGTAGTGCTACATAGCCATCCAGAGCCTGGTCTTCTTGCGACTGTACATTCTTGTGACTACCGCTGCCCACAATCATGTACAGTGGCTACGTTCCTGCTAAGTCTTTCCGCAATATAGTAGAAGGAACATTCAGCTTCTTGTAGCCCTATTACACGACCTCGTTCGAACTCAGTGCGATGTTGATAACTGCGTCTTTGTCACTTAAGGACATTCTTGATTAACATCAACTTAGCACGTCCAATCTCATAGGTAAATAATGCTCATGAATGTTATAGCGTGTATTGAAAGTAAAACTGATTTGAATCCTTGTAGTGGTGCTACCGGCACCACTCTTGTGCGATTGGAGCGAAATTTGAATAGATACCATATTTCAGCTGTAGAAACACATCTACCAACTTTCGTTTATGTCGCACAACACCTTGGTGGTGGTGCGATTTTTTTTTATTTATTTCATTTGTCAGTGCGGTTTACAGTAAACCATCAGCATCTTTCTTCTTTTCATTTGAGACTGGATGGCTGAGAAGTGCTTCAGCTGATGGTTAAGAAAAGAGTTTCATAGAGATTCATCCGTATTTCTGAAGAGAATCCCCCCTCGTGTACATCTCGCTGGGGCTCTAGAATGCAGCTGCCTCCAGATCAATATGAGTCTTTCCCATAGCTTCGAACTTGTATGTGAAAATTCGTTTCATTTCACCTATGTGATCTAAATCTCGTAGGCTTTTACACAGGAATGTCACGTCTGTCACTCTCCAATTTGCACCATGAGGTATTACTTCACCCACTGATTGGTAGATATCATTATATTCCTGTTTTGTTACAAATGTTGGCGTTTTTCCTAGAAGTTTCGCTACTCTACCAAAAATGCGGTCAGCGGGCAAGTAACTGTGTCCTCATAATAATAATTATTAATATCAATACTGTGCAATATTATTGTGAGGGAACGCAAACTGATGTTAATAGTTACTCTGTGCAGGAAAATCTGGACGTGATTGAATGGGAATCATGTTAATTGGAATTAGCGTCTCCTGTGTGCTGTAATGAACTAGTTCTTGTTTTCACGAAATGTTTATGTCGACAGGTTCATGTTTCCTCTTAATCTTGTATTTTCATAGGCTTGTGTCATGGCACATTCTCAATTTCACTCTTGTTGCATGATGTTTGTATCCCATATTTATCCAATACGCTGATAAGCCACAACATTACGACCACCGACCTACTACCGATGTAAACCCATCCAGGTGATAGCAGTGTCACTACACGAAGAATAACTGCTAGTCAGTCACATGCACAGTGCATGTGTTATCAGTGAGCATGCTGTCCGTGTGTAGAATGGGAAATATGTGCACTCTATCTGAGCTGGACCGCGAGCCGATTGTGATGGTGCAGAGCCTCACCATGAGCATTTCGGAAACTGCATGATTTGTCGGGTATTAGAGAAGTGCTGTGGTGTGTGTTTTCTAAATGTGGTGAAACCAAGGTGAAATCACATCCAGACGACCTGGTGTTGGGAGACACCCCTCATTACAGATATTGGACGTTGTAGGATGGACAGCCTGGTAAAAGAGGACAAGCAATGAACTGTGGAGAAATTAACATGAGACTTTAATATTGGGCAGAGTAAAAGTGCATCTATACACATAGTGCACTGAACCCTGCCAACGATGGGCCTCCGCAGCCAATGACCCATGCATTTGCTAATGTTAACACCTTGACATTGGCAGCTGTAGATGAAACGGGGACATGACCATCAGCACTAACATTGGCACAGTGGCAGACCCTTGCATGATCTGATGAATCCTGATACCTTCTTCATCATTCTGATGGGAGGGCACAAATCCGTCCAGGCGAACAGCTAATCGACACTTGCACTGTAGGATGGAGAGAAGCTGGTAGCAGTTTTATTGGCCTCTGGGGAACATTCATTTTGGCATCCATGGGTCCAGTGGAGCTTGTGCAGCGCAACATGATGGCCAAGGAGTATTGTAAACTGGTTGCAGACCACGTACACCTCTTCATGGCGATCATGTTTCAACTAGCTAAATAAATGTAAATGTCATGTGACTAGGGCCTCCCATCGGGTAGACCATTCGCCGGGTGCAAGTCTTTCGATTGGACGCCACTTCAGCGACTTGCGACTCGATGGGGATAAAATGATGATGATTAGGACAACACAACACCCAGTCCCTGAGCGGAGAAAATCTCCAACCCAGCCGGGAATCCAACCCGAGACCTTAGGATTGACATTCTGTTGTGCTGACCCCTCAGCTACCGGGGTTGGGCAATGCGCCATGTCGTAATTCGAAGAGTGTGATGGAGTGGTTCGAGGAACACAGTAGCGAGTTCCATTTGATGTGCTGGCCCGCCAACTCGCCAGATCTGAACACGATCGAACACATCTGAGACGTGATTGAACGTGGCGTCAGACCTCATCACTCCCCTCCCTGGAATTTACAGGAATAGGTGTCTTGTGTGTGGAAATGTGGTGCTAACTCCCTTCAGTGACTTACCAAGGCCTCACTGCTTCCATGCCACGATGCGTCGCCGCTGTTATCTGTGCCAAAGGAAGATTTTATCGTCTATTAAGTAGGCCGTCATAAAGATCTGGCCGATCAGTAGCATTCCGTTTCGAATCTCGTTTTTTAAAACTGTGGACATGTTCACCTTTGAATGTCACATCCTCTATTGTTTTTGAGAAGGTCGTGTTGTACCTCAAGTACAAAGGTGAAATGTGTGCCAGCATGTGTTAGCATTTGACAATGGCGGGATCGTAGCCTAATGAGACGACAGCTTATCGTTACACCATATTGCCATTCACGTTGATCAGGATCCCTTGACTGACATGTGAATATGGAATCAAAGCGTTCAGGAGAGCCCTACTGAACGCCATGCAGGATTGTGTCGACCTATGCAAATAGCACCCTATACGACATGCACACTTTTCACTTGGCTTGCAGGATCATACAGCAATGTCATGTACATTGAGCCAGGAAATGCGTTTGTTTGCAGCAAATCAAGTATCACATGGATGGTGCCTCGAAATCTGGAGCACAATGGACTGACAGCTCGGCTTGTCGCACCTTCCCTTGATGACGCCGTAGTGAATAGAGAGAATTGCTTCCGACAGTGGTGCCTTCAGCGACAACACTGGACGCAGGAAAACTACCACGTCATCTTGTAAGACGAGTCTCACAAGGGGACCGCGCCTAATAGTCCATATTTATTGCATATGGCTCAGGGCTTGGCCATAAATGAAATTGACAGGTTTTGGAGCTCCGGACTGCCAAGCATTTAGAAAAATAACATTTTTGGCATGGGTCGACTGAGGCATGAGCCATCTATGAGTGTGTACCGTTTTGTTACATTGCTAATGCAGTACTAATGTCGCAGTTCTGCACATAGCATTCGTCTCTTTCGTTCATTGCATTGCCACTGAAGCCATTACAAACAGATTGTGTTGTGTTTACATTTGTTAGTAGTCGATCAAAATGTTTAAGACAATATCTGATCCTGCTGAATGTGAAGTGCGTTCTTATTATGGCGTATGAAGACAAAGAATGTTAAGCGAGCTGAAATTCACCAACATCTTGTAGAGATTTATGGTGAAAGTAATGACTAATGGAATGGATGAGACAAATCAGTGATGGACGAACCAGTGTTCATGATGAATCATGGAAAGGGTAAGCTTATGTTGTAAATGATGGTTTGGTTGAGAAAGTAATCATCATTTCCATGGCCCTTTGTCCCACATCAACACGAGGTCGGTCCTGTTACTACAGACTTGGCAATGTTAGTGGCAGAGGGTGGCCGGATACCCTTCCTGTCGCCACTGTGAACCCACTGGATGAAAGAAGCGTACCCCAGCTGTCTGCTACTAGTGTAAGCCATGAAATAGTAAGAAAGTTTTCAAATGTCTGTGAGTTGTGAAACTATGGTGGGACATGGGAACCAGACCAGTATTCACCTAGCACAATGTGGAAAACCGCCTAAAAACCGCATCCAGCCTGGCCGGCACACCATCCCTCGCTGTTAATCCGCTGGGCCGATTCGATCTGTGGCCGGCGCGCCTACCCGAGTCCAGGAAGCACCACATTAGCGTTCTCTGCTAACCTGGTGGGTGGTTTGGTTGAGAAAGTGAATGAGAAAAATCGAGAAAACAGATGGTTAATAATAGGAATGCTCTGTGATGAGTTTTCACGAATTTCAAAAAACGTTTTTGCATGAGACTACCACAAATCGGTTAAAATTTTGCAAATTGTGTTCCCATAGAGCTCCAAAAATGCTTGAGGATGTCCACGAATCGCACCGACTTGGCACTACTTCGGCATTTATTATCTGGTACATTGATGAGGGAGATGTATTCTTAGAGAGAATTGTGACTGGTGATGAAACTTTGGTTCGTTGTGTACCTCCACAATCAAAATACCGGCTGATCAAAAAGCCAGTATAAATTTGAAAACTGAATAAATCATGGAATAATGTAGATAGAGAGGTACAAATTGACACACATGCTCGGAATGACATAGGGTTTTATTAGAACAAAAAAAAAAAAAAAATACAAAAGTTCAAAAAATGTCCGACAGATGGCGCTTCATTTGATCAGAATAGCAATAATTAGCATAAGAAAGTAAGACAAAGCAAAGATGATGTTCTTTACAGGAAATGCTCAATATGTTCACCATCATTCCTCAACAATAGCTGTAGTTGAGGAATGATGTTGTGAACAGCACTGTAAAGCATGTCTGGAGTTATGGTGAGGCATTGGCGTCGGATGTTGTCTTTCAGCATCCCTAGAGATGTCGGTCGAACACGATACACTTGCGACTTCAGGTAACCCCAAAGCCAATAATCGCACGGACTGAGGTCTAGGGACCTGGGAGGCCAAGCATGACGAAATTGGCGGCTGGGCACACGATCATCACCAATCAACGTGTGCAAGAGATCTTTCACGCGTCTAGCAATATGGGGTGGAGCGCCATCCTGCATTTTGGTTCTAATAAAACCCCATGTGATTCCAAGGATGTGTGTCAATTTTTACCTCTCTATCTACATTATTCCGTGGTTTATTAAGTTATCAAATTTATACTGACGTTTTGATCACCCGGTATTAGTCGATGTACTGGAGCAATCATGACCCGCCAAAAAAAAAAAAAAAAAGTTTCAAAACAGTGATGTCAGTACCAAAAAATCACGTGCACTGTGTTCTATGATAGGCAGGACATTCTGCTGTTTCATTTTTCTTCCCAGAGGCATTTTTATCAGTCTCCTTCTCCTGACTGCTTTCTGCTTAGGGGCACTTTTGCTGCTGCCACTGTTGATTGGATGCAATTTTTAAACAACCTTGGGTTTCTTCTTCTACTTTAATGTATGATGAGTGAGACTCGTAACTTGCCTGAAATGTATTCCCAAACTCGATTAAAGTTTGATTCACCTTGTTTTATCAACTGCATTGACCTTTGCCAGTGTTTCTTCATGTACGTATTGCTTTCTCTTTATCATCCAAAATTCGTTCTGCAGTGTGACATTCTACCGAACAATGATTTGGAGCATAGTGATACATTCTTTGCACACCTCATTTAAAAGATTAATCCTGTTATTACCACAGGCTAATTGGTTTTGAATCTTTTCCTGGTGCATAGTAGTTATATATAGGGATGTGTAATTAGATGGGTAGTTTATTGATAACACTACCTCGACTACGGTTTGAGGTGTGTGCACACTGTTATATAGCAAATAAAGGGTATCCACTCACCTATTGTCTGATGATGGGAAATCGAGCCATTTAATTAAAGCTCTATTCCCTCAACACCTTATAAGATGCTCTATGAGAATCATAATCAGTTCAGCATTCTTCTGCAGTTCTTTAGTGTAAAAAGTTTCAGCATTTTCCTCGCCTTTGCCATCCCTTAAGATGTAAGTGATAGGATTTGTCCTTGACATTTTGGAAAATGTAAATATTTTTTCTGATGAGTTCAGTAAGTACAAGTTTTGAAATGCAGTATTATACTTGCAAGGGGGCTTAATTAAAAAGAAAAAGACTAATATTAATGAATAAATGCAATAATTTAACTAGCTGTGTGACCAGTTACCAACTCCCGTAACCAGTTGGTCCTGACTAGTATTAGCACACAATCTGACTGCATAAAATAAAAATAAAGAATGACAAGGAATTTCCATTAACACAATTGATTAATTAAGTCCCCTGCAACTATAAAAGCTATGAAACAATGTAGCACGAGTGTAACTGTTCTGTGTGTGGTAGTGTGACTCAATGTACATGTATCTGGCTCGGTTCTTTCTCAATATGACAAATTATTTTAAACACCATTTACAATGAACTAATTGAAAAACCAGAAATACTATAATTTCACATAGAAACCAGAATTACAAGTCTAACAAATGAACACGAGCAAGATGCTTTGTTGACTGTACCTGTGAGCAAGAGGGATTGTTATTAAAGAAAACTGTAATACCTATTTAGCCCATTATATATATACGAAAATATTCCATTACACCAGCATCATAAATCAAAAACCCATCTCCTTTCTCAAATATATTCTGGCAATTGCATCTTTTTCCATCTGTTCATTACACCAACCAATCAGTACAACATTTCAGTCAACACTCAGATAGTCTATCTCGCCCAACAGAACAACGACTGCTCTCGACATCCTCCGAACCACTACTGCGCCCAGTGTAGGCGGCGGAATAATAATCTTTGGCGCAATCTCTGGCGCTGTGACTCAGTGTAGCCACCTTTCAGACTTTCAAAATATATACTAAATTACCTATATTAAATTTCTGATTGTGTGGGACCACCATTTTAATACAATTTTATGCTGTATTCTGAAACTCATTATCACAAAGACCACTTGCTTTCATTTGTGTTTGTAGCGGGACTTTGAATTTCGCCGCGCTGCACTCGTTCCCTCAGACATGAATTGTGCCATCGCAGCGGCATGAGCGCTCGACGGCAGAGAAAATACTAAAATTGTAACTTTTTTTTGTTTTTCTATCCGTTTCTTGTTTGTCTCTCGATAGCCGAAGCTTAAGGCAGACGTGATCTGATGAAGACGTTAAAAAAACTTATTAGCTAGTCTTGATCTGATTTTAATGTGTAGACATATTGTGGAAGTTGTTAAGAAATTCGGAGGATGGAAGTAGCAAAGTAAATTAAATTGCATACAGTATCAAGATTATTTTAATTGGTATAAATTAGTGATTCCTGGACAATTGCAAGATTTCGGAGCAGACTTTTCACGCAGAATTGAAGGAGATTTTTGAAGACCTGGACGCCGCACGAAAGAAGACATGTTAACCTGGTAAAGAATGAACTCTAAGCTACGCCATTTCCCCCTGTCAGTTACATTTTGTTATTCTCTGTTCTTTTTCAATAATTTTTGTAGTGGAAATTGGTTTAACTTTTGCTCAAAAACGTCACAAGGACCACCCAAACAATAGCTTTTCCGATTAACGAAGTCCGATAGCTTTTCTGTAATACAAAGTCCGATTTGCATTTCTTTCTTTATTTCCCTTTTTTCACGGTCATTAACGATTTAAAAAAAAAAAACATTTTTACTTTCGATTTCTTCCCACATTTTCAACCCTTTTTTCTCTTTTCTTCTCTCTCTCTCTATTTTTTCTTTTTTTATTAACCACTACATGTTGTTTTTTGTACAGCTTGATTATGCCATTCAAATATGTGTGGGAAAGTATATAGCCATTTCTATGATCCTTGAAGATTAAAATGCATTTACATTTGTCTTTTTATTGTTCAGTTCAAACGTTCCATGATACTGGCTTTTGAGTGGTAGCGTGTCGAGTAGTGGTGTATTCCACATTGAGCCATCACTTTCTTGAAGTATCTATCACAAAACTCACTCACATGGTCGATTTGAAGGTTATTTGGACACCGATTTGTCCCCATCTACATAATAATAATTTATTCGAAGGCCTGTGCAGCATTCTTCTCCCTTTTGTTTTCAAATATAATGCCCAGGTTGATTTTGAATACTTATCAGAAATCATTAAAACAAATCTGAAATTTTTATTTGCTCTTGAATACTGCATCATATTTATAAGTTCAGCCTGCCATAAGTCAACCAATTCAAGTATCATAACATTCCTATGAGGGAATGTTCTGATGCTCATTTGTGTAATTCCGGAACTACTGTTTTCATAATTATTTAGTGATGCATCCTTCCCTAAGCTTTGAAATGTTGCTATAATTACATTCATGTGAGCTATATTCCCAACAGCAGCTGATGCTGTGAACCATCATAGCCATTCTATTATTTTGTTCAGATTATCATAATTTTTTTTCAAGACTGCTCTAGAGTCACTAGTAGCTTACAGCGTTTATTTTCCAAATTCACAAATTTGTTTAAAATATTCAAATGCTTCAGAAAGTCTATGCTGCAGGCAATATCTTGACAATCCTGACCAGCAAGTCTATCACCGAGCAATAAAGTCTGCCTATAATCGTTTTTGAGAACTTCATTGATCATTTGAACATTTGTAGCAACATGTCTCTGATTTCCATGGATAGGTTCGATACTATCAGGTAGTGCTGAAATTTTCACAGCCTGGGTTTCGTTGCTTGATTGAATTTCCGTAGTATATTGTTTAACACTTCCACTTATTGATGAATGTTCTGTCCATAAATCGCCCTCCTATTAGGCTTAACAGTTGGCATACATGGGAAGCCCACATCTCGTGGTCGTGCGGTAGTGTTCTCGCTTCCCACGTCCGGGTTCCCGGGTTCGATTCCCGGCGGGGTCAGGGATTTTCTCTGCCTCGTGATGGCTGGGTGTTGTGTGCTGTCCTTAGGTTAGTTAGGTTTAAGTAGTTCTAAGTTCTGGGGGACTGATGACCATAGATGTGAAGTCCCATAGTGGTCAGAGCCATTTGAACCATACATGGGAATTTGTCCACAATGGAATGTATACTGATTTACTCATCTCCTTCATTACTACATATATGCAGAAACTCCTGGAAATTCTGTCTACATCATCCATCGTTCAATTTTCTTGTTTTATCAAGAATCAGAAAAACATACTGCATGTGATTCCAGCAATCTCCACTCTCTTTATAAATTCATTTCCGGCAATCTCCACTCTCTTTATAAATTCATTGAATGTCATGACAGTTGCCATAAATGCTTCATAAATGTGTTTTAAATTCGTATTTTCTTCTATGAAAGCGATAATAAGATTTAAATTATTCCTCAGCAACTGTTTCAGAATTCTAGAAACGCCTGCTTCAAATAAAAGATGTCAACTCCCATGTGACAGCCAAAACAGAAATATGTTCGTATTGGATCCAGGTTTTCCACTACAACATCATCAAATATAAACACAGTGTGGTTTTATTCTTTCCAGCAGTGGGGTATCGATGATTTCACTGAATATTGTACATGTTATACGATTTATGCAATGCAATATGTCTTGTAATAACTAATATTTGGGTTGAAAATGTGTTTTTGAAAATATATACGTTTGTTCAAAGCGGATTCCATCAGGATGTGTTAGTAATGACATGATAACATTGGCTTGCTGCATTCAGATGGACCTACAGTTTCAGCTCATACATTATCAGGAAGATCATTCCATTCTTCTTCTTCTTCCTGTCTTCCATAGCATTGCAGGACCAGTCAGTTAATATGAAGTCCATGTGATGGGAGTGTTTCGCCCACTCAGCAAAAGGCGGTAGCCTTCTACAGTATTATCATGCAGGGTATTTTACAGAGAAATAGGAATTATATCTCTCTTAAACTTTTCTTGTTTATGAACTCTTACAGATCGTAAATGCTAAAATATGAACATAGTTCTACATTTACTTTCAGCATACCTAGTTCATTTGTATTTGCATGTATTGATCTATCGTAGGAGTTGTAGTGTTGAGTAACGACTTCTTCCTATGGATGCTGAGCCTTGCATACAAACTATATCAGCTTGGATTATCAGCGTCCCTCATAGAATGTGCACACATATGGGTGTGAACTTAGTTGTTCCTCTAGAACATGCTGTATCAAATAACTCGAGTACATTAAGTTTTTAAATGTATCCTCTTGCAGGTAGGTGCACTCTCTCTCTCGTTAAAGAGTTTCTCTGTTTGTGGAACGTCTCCTGTGAAGACTGTATGATCACCTAATGTCACAGAGGAAGCTTGAGTAATCTATTGAATGTGGCAGCAATTTGCTTTGAAACATGACTTAGGCGAATCCACTCATCCACAGATAATATGACTTTTGTATAACTATATCGAGCATTTTCGAAAACCATCCCCTGATAGAACTTGCGACCCAACATCATTCCCACAGTTACATGTTTGCTGGCACTGTTGTTTAAAGTAAATCTTGTATTTAACAACATTACTTCCATATCAACTGGTTTTGCCGCACCTGCATGGAGAAACAAAATTAGCTATGTGCACTTTTACCAGCATATTCTACAACATTCATCATTGTCATTGATACATGAAGGCTCCATTGCTGCTACACGTTATGACATGATCACTCTTTGAGGACTCTCACTCTATATATATATAATTTTTGGTCTTGGGTGTATAAGAAAGACTATGCTTAGCTGTACAGTCAGGGTTTTGTTATTAGTCGTACCATCAATCTTGAAAAAATGGTACATGATGATGAGCCTGATAAACGCAGTGAGGGCAGTGAAAGTATACCGCAAATTCTGGACACTGGAGCATCAGTCCATACTTTGAATACACCCATTAACTTACTGCTAAGGGAGAATGATGACTGTTGGACTCTTAAGGCCTGACATCTTGAAGATTCTGGAACTAATTATCGCTGAATATGTCTTGATACTGCAGATGGAGGGCTAGGGATTCGATGTGAAAGAAGAGGAAGTTGTCAATGCATATTCCCAGTTCGAATGGCTTAAATGTAGAAATATATGTAAGCTGCTTCTTGATGTTTACGGGAAATTTACAGAAAGACGTCGAAGTTTGAATGTACTTGGCTATTATTTGTTTCCTAAACATCTGATACAACTATTATGTGATACTTCAGACAACTTTCAATGCCTATGTCAAGTGTTTGAAAGTTATATGTTTATTTCTAAGTATGAATCTTATTATAAATATTATAATTTGAAAGCATGATGTGGAATTGATGGACCTTCTACTAGTAAAATGCATTGTGAAGGCTGTAAAAATTAACAAATAAAATAATTTTTCAAAAATATGTTTCTTCTTTAAAAATGTGCTGCCACTGAAGCTTAACCAGTTCCGTAGTGACTCTGTTTTTCCATATTAATGTCTTCAAATACATTACTAACTGGGCTACTATGGCTGCACATCTTTATAAACTTTGAAACTGATGTCTGGATGGGAGAAAGGTGAAATAAAAAAATGTTTCTTGATGGCTGGACATGCAGTGTGAATTGCTATTTATTTATTTAATGGGATAATAATAATTATTAAAAGGTGGCAATTCTATTCAAGCACCGTTTTTTGCTCTTTCGATTGTTGCGAGTCAGCGATAGTGCAATGCTGCTCGCTTTGGAGAATACACATTTTATAAGAATTATTTGGTCCACGAAACACTTTCGCGATCACGGTTGCGATTTAGACGGTATTCGCGTAATTGTACTGATCAAAAGTTATCGTTCCCGAAAGACGCAGGTTTGATTAAAGCTGTGTGCACTTTTACACGTGTAATGAAAATATTCAAAACACGTCACGTAACAAAAAGAAACATGCGAATCACAACCGTGATCAAACGAAGAAAATATATGGTAACATAAATGTTCTTCGCTGTTATTCAGGACAGGCTCAGATTAGTTAATTTTTAGTTATAGGAAATCACAAGGCGTTACACCTTCGAGATATTTGTTTTGAATAACTTGTATTTACTTTCCTTTTTACAGCCTTTATACCTTCACACCGATTAAGGAACTTTTCCTTCTCTACCGACCAGTACGAGAACAAAATTCAGACTCAACAAAATGTCTTACATCGAATTATTACATGCTTAACCCTTAACAATCATATATAGTTTCGTAGTACAAACAATGCTAATTTATTCCGTGCTCTAGAAAGTCTTTGATACACTGAGCACAAAAATGAAAATAATAAAATTATAATTACATTTTTAATATCATGAATACTTCTTTAAATCATGAAAATAAGGTTTGACATCGTCGTGATATTAATTTTCATCGTTGTAGCACTACAAGTGAACAAACTTTGTGTAGGCAGGTACCTTGAAACGGAAATCTTCAGAAACAGCTGTCATAATAACTAATAAATGTTTTAAACGGTGTTACTGGAACTTTACTTACAAATAAAATTGTGTCAGAATATTATTTCAGTCTTACATCAGGTGCAGTAAATCATCTTTCACTGGTTCATTTTTTACGTGACTAACAGCTGCACAGTATTTTACAAATAATTGTTTCTTATATGGCACAAATTCAGTCTGTATGGCGTTCAAACAAATAAGGGCACCAAGAAAGCTTTGGTATTCCATCCAAAATTTCAACATATATGTAGCTCATACTTACAGTAGTAATAGTATCTGACTTTGGCACTGCACAGATGCATAAACTCATTCACTGTTCAGTGGCCTTGCATTCAGGAGGATGACGGTTTAAACATAGATTCAACAATCCTAGAATGGGTTTTCCATGATTTCCCTAAACGACCTAAAATGACAGGATGGTTTCTTTGAAAGGGCACAGACACTTTCCTTCTCCATCCTTCCTTAATCCGAGTTGTATTTCATCTCTAATCGCCCCATTGTCGATGGGATGTTAAACACTAATCTTCTCCTCCTCCTCATATACTGCTCTAAGTCATTTACATGTACATTGTGTTCATAACACATGTCATCACTGAATGTAGTTTTAACATACAGCTACCACCCACTCAGACTGCCCAACATGGCCCATATTGCATTCCCTAGGTAATGTAAGTTCATACCATTTGAATGACATAGAGAAATGGAGGAGTCTCCAATGTGTTACATCCCCACATACCTCTATAACAGACAGCTTTAAAGCAAAGCAGTGCATATCTGGTGGAGAATGCAATGGGCCATACTCCACAGTCACCAAAGCATCGATGTATGGCATTGCACAACAAAGCTGACTCCAACACATCCCAGTAAACTGTGCTTTAATAGCATGTTTTACATTCTCAGTTTCCATTGCTACAGGGCAGTCACTGTATGATTTTATGCTTATATTTACATGCTTTGATCTCCAAGTGGTCAAGTTATATGTAATGGCATACATTAGTACACTACAACCACTTAACTGCATTTGAATAAATGGTTGTGTATCCTGCTCAGATACATCTCTGCACTGCTGTGGCTTGATGAGTGGTGGCATTGCAGTTAATAAATGTTCAAACAGATGTCTGTCCTGCTTGAACATGGCAGTTAGTGCTGCATCAGGAGGCTATTGCACCTTTGGAAAGAAGAAAAACTGTAGGTATTTGTACACACACACACACACACACACACACACACACACACACACACACACACATGCACAATGAACAGTGAGAAGGAATGGTTAATAATAGTACTTACACTAGGATGTGACAGTATTCTTCTTATTCTCCCAGGGTGTGGTGTGTGCTCTCTGCTGTCACTTCATGGTCCACTCATTAAGGCGAACAGAACACAACTAGGGTAAGCGTCTGCAGTGCCACCAACTATATGACATCATCATCTGTGACAATCTGCCATTTTCTGCCAGTTTTCTGTTGTCATCTTGTGATAACATAGTTCATCAACTTGGCAGCCGTCTTGTGAAGTCATAGCCTGCCATAATGTGCCACAATCAGCTATTTTTCCCTTCTGCCATTTTTCCTGTGGTTATATTATGATGTCATAGTCGGCCATCTTGGCAATCATTTTGTAATATCAAAGTACAGTTGCCTCTAGAGGGCGAGGGTGGGGAACTTTGGCAACATCCCATGACATCATAGGCAGCCATTTTAGACAAATCTGCGACAATGCAGAGTGTCTCAAGAATGACTTTGTTCAACTACTTTTGCCAACATGCCACCATTTGAAATTTTGTTGATGTCCAAATTAAAGTGGTAATGTCACTGGACATCAATCAGGACAGCAGTTCAAATCCTATTCTGGCATCCATGTTAATTTGAACAAACAGATTTCAGTTCTTTTGGGGTGACATTAAAAATATGAGATTTATAATTGCAATTACGTGTATCGCCACTGTGAAACTTTAAACTGTTTAACAGGAACCCTCATTCTTTATTATTCTGTCTGTCGGGCCAAAAGAAGCAAATAACTGTGTGTGATGGCTGCAATGAAAATTTTCGAAGGGAATCACATGCAGGATGACCTAGAAGTGTTATTTGGATCATACAATATCATATCAGTAATTAATTTTGCAACACGTTTGTATCAGGTTAGTAAAACACTTGCTGATAATGTATTTGTAGATAAAGGTCAAAGCAAGCAGATAAGTGTTTACTGAACAGTTAATGGATTCTCAGATAACGATGCCACGACTTACACGACACTGAATGTAGAATTCCTTCAGTAGGAGACTGACAAAAGAGAGATCTCTATATCCGAACGCAAAATCATTTGAAATGGAACAGTATTGCACACCTCACTATTTCACTCTTGCTCTGTCTCTACCAATATTTTTACTGAAATCGAAGCTGCAGACTTTTATTCTACATTAACCCAGACATGAAAAGGAAGAGAAATACAAAGTGTGTGGTCTCTGTCTAACACTATGTTTTTCGTATGTAATATCTTTGTAAGGAATTTAAAATAGTAAAAGAACATCTGCTTTATGTTGTTGTGCTAAGTGAGACTGCAAAAAAAAAAAAAAAAAAAAAAAACGTTTACTTCCTTTGTTTACTCTTACGTCAATCTTGGACTCACAATATGCACTTCAGCTTAACTGACTGGTCAACCCTTAGAAACCTATTGATTTCCCTAAATCACTGTAGCAGGAAACCAGCACATTGTTTTATTTCCGCGTCAAGATCTTTTGGATAATGAGGTATCTCATGGTGCAATGAGAATTCCATATTCACGTTACTCACCACATTGATTTGCACAAGTCATAGAAAATTTCACATCCAACATTCTAAGTACAGTTACAATTACGATGCTGAGAACATATTCCATAGCCCTGGAGAAAGTCTTGGATGCAAACAAGAAAAAGTAATAAAACGTAAATTGAGATAATTATCTCAATTTCTTATGGAATGTAATTATGTTTTCTTTATAATATGTGTGGCTTTGTTTAAGCCCTGAAGGTTCTGTTGTGTGTTACGAACTCTGTGTGAAATAATCAAATCGCGTTTGCTTTCTTATAGTCGGGGAGGTCAAATGGAAGGACGACAGGTAGGTCATTCGGCCACCCTGTACCACTAACATTGTCAAAATAAGAGTAACATGCGAACCCCTGAAGACAAGGAATAAGGTCAGGAAAAAAAGAAGAGAAGGAAAGAACTACAAATTCCTACTTCGCAGGCTTTAGTATTTTATCCATCCTCAGTAACTGTAGTTGTATAAAACGAAATAATAATCGAACAGTTGCATACAAGAAATTTAATTTCTTTACCAGTTCCGAGCACTTAGAATCCTTTTTTCAGAAGGTTATATCTATTGTATTATTTGCTAGTATCAATAATAAGACGCATGCAACAAAATGCCTCGGTCACGTGGTTTATAGTGTCTGTACATATACAGACTTTTCTACAAATATAGGCTTTCCTGGCATAATAAGGCTTGCAAGTCTTGCTGCCAGATCCTAAAATCAACGTGGTGGAATATTTCGGCGATCTAACTGTCCTTGGTCTTCAGGAGAACACTGCTGCTGCTGCTGCTGCCGGCTCCCGCTGAAAACTGATGCCAAGGCTGCAAATCGTCGTCCTGTATAGGCTTCCGTACCATACACGGCGCATGCGCCGTTCAGCACAGTTGGCGCGATCCAAGACTGGGCTGGTGGGACAAGCCTTAGTGGAACACTGACAGCAACAATGTATCGCACTCATAGACCATTTTCAAAAACTCGCACTGGCGGCACTGAAGAACATAGGTCAATGGTTTTTCTCTTAGCAGGTTATAGAACACTATATTATCCCACATCAAAACAGGGTTCCACGTCCTGCTATGAGGAAAATCATCCCATATCAAAACAGAACGTATTTCAGTGCGGCCAATGCGAGTGTTTGAAAATAGTCTGTGAGTGCAATGTATCGCTGTCAGCGTTCTACTGAGGGTGGCGCCACCTGCCCATTCTTGGAGGGCAACAGCTGTGATGGGTGGCACGTACGCCATCAGCGGTACTAAGGGCTTTGTAGGACTACGATTTGCAGCCTTCGCATCAGTTGTCAGCTCAGCAGCAGCAGAGTTCTCCTGAAAATGACGGACAGTTGGATCGCCGAAATATTGAATGACGTTGAAACTTCCTGGCAGATTAAAACTGTGTGCCGGACCGAAACTCGAACTCGGGACCATTGCCTTTCGCGGGCGAGTCTCGGGCCGGCACACAGTTTTAATCTGCCAGGAAGTTTCATATCAGCGCACACTCCGCTGCAGAGTGAAAAATTCTCATTCTGGAAACATCTCATGGGCTGTGGCTAAGCCATGTCTCCTCAATATCCTTTCTTTCAGGAGTGCTAGTTCTGCAAGGTTCGCAGGAGAGCTTCTGCAAAGTTTGGAACGTAGGAAACGTGGTACTGGCAGAAGTAAAACTGTGAGGACAGGGTGTGAGTCGTGCTTGGGTAGCTCAGATGGTAGAGCACTTGTCTGCGAAAGACAAAGGTTCCGAGTTCGAGTCTGGGTCCAGCACACAGTTTTAATCTGCCAGGAAGTTTCATATCAGCGCACACTCCGCTGCAGAATGAAAAATCTCATTATTGAATGACGTTGATTTTAGGATCCGACAGCAAATCCAAGGACACTTTCAATAACAAATTCCTTCTAACAAAAAACAACCGTCAGACAGTAAACTATTTTGAAAATCATGTCTTAGTTACAGCTCTAACACAAAAATTATCAACATGGACATGAACAAGATTCCAAAAGCAGAATATTAAAAAAAGGAACAGGTAGTCAAACCTGCGCTGTTAATGGTAACTGTTGTGATATACTGAAAATAACTTAATTAATAGATTTAAAAACAACAATCACGAATCAAAAATACATCTAACTCGTGGGAGGAACCAACAACATTCTATGGCTGTATCATTGAGACATTGAAGCCCGGAGTGTAAAATCTGTAAGTCCCCCTTTGCACCAATGCAATATAACTTGGTGTGGCACGCCGGCTTGCTGCTTTCCATCCAGAAGAAGCATCTCCCGGTGGCACACATCAGTGCACCTCGGACAAGGGCAAGGTCAACAGTGCCCTCTATATCTCCAAACTCCTCTCCTAGGCAGCACTGCTGGGAAATTCAAACTGTATGGTGCCACGCGTGAGAAGTTCTAAATATCACTGTGTCCGTTCATGCCTTGAGAGAGTAATGCAAATCATTTATCCATCTGCCAAGAAAACCAAAATGTCTTCTCGTCAACAAAAGGCTATACTGTGGAGAAATAGCTATGTTCATGTGATGCGAAATGTCCAGTCAGCTGGGAACGTACTGATACGTTAAGAG
This sequence comes from Schistocerca serialis cubense, assembly GCF_023864345.2. Lineage (NCBI taxonomy): Eukaryota > Metazoa > Arthropoda > Insecta > Orthoptera > Acrididae > Schistocerca > Schistocerca serialis. The sequence goes on from NC_064643.1 coordinate 360,278,583, forward strand.
GTAAGCCTGTGCATCTGTGTAAGAGATGGAGGTTAGCAACCACCTTAGTTTTCACTAAAACTGGAGCTGAATTATTACATTATCTTTTTCTATTCACATATTTGAAAAGAGCTTGTGTGAGGGCATGGGTGAATCACCGAGTTATGACTAATAAATCACAAGATTATAGTTCCATGGAGAATGTTTAATTTTAGTGTGATTGCAGTTTTGTCCATTTAGTTTAAGGAAAAAGTGCATTTGCAAGTAGTAATATTTTATCTTGTCCTTGGGGAAAGTTACCTGTTTGCCATGGGCGTCCATTATTTGCAAATGTAAGTAACAAAAAGAGTTTTTTCGTGCCTCTAACATACATGATGATGCCTTTCGTCATCACCTGAAATAAACTTAATGAAATTGGCTGTCTGTATAGACTAGAGTGACGTTCTCGAAGGTTCTAAGAGGAGAAAGGACACTGGATGTAGCCTTCTGCAGAACTTTCAGAGTTGATGGCCAACGATCTTGGTCACCTGTCTCCTGAAGGGTGATCCAGCGCTGTTGAGAGGGTAAAGGTGCCCATATAGAAGCTGCCCCGTTTGCCAACCGGCTCACTGAATGGGTCAGCCACAACCCGGTTGCCTGTGTATGGATCCATAGTTCACGTGCATTGGTTACACTGACAAGCCTCTACCTGCTTGCCCTGACCGCAACTTGGCAACCTACATCCTGTCAGTAAAGGCAGTTAGGGTCCACCAAGCGCTCGCTGGTGTCCACACACAGTGAGATGGGTCTCAGTTGTCGTTTGTGAGTAGATAGCTCGACCAGTTGGGCTGTGAATGGGCACCTTAACACTCTGCCTGCAGGTTGCCCTCCATAGCTCAATACTCACGTCATGGCGACCAACTGGTGCGCCCATTGACATCATTGGGTCCTCAACCAAGGCCTACAAATCATTTGGTGTGATGAATACATAGTAGGAACTAGTTCACAGTTGCAGCCTATGGGATCTCGCAGCAGTGCCATCCAACCCCATAATGTGTGGCGTGTGTGATAAATTGTATGGCGTGAATGGCTGGGAGACACCAAAACGCACGCAATTGGAAAGGTTTTCCCTGTCCTCTGTACTTGCAGCCACCTTTTCTTTCCAAAGTATGAGAAGCATTTGTGTAAGTATATCCGTTAAGTGTAGACGACTGTAATGGTGTGCATGTAGTTTAGTGTTGTGTTCGTGTTGGAGATGATGAGGGAAGGGAGAGTATGAAACCCTATGCCGGCACATAGTCTTCTCCTCTCAAAGAGCACTTAGGGGCTGCCAAGCTTAACGTCCCCATTCGACAGACAGTTTACCATCAATAGTGCTGCACGCATTCACTTCTGCAGACACTGCAAAGATGTTTGGAAATGAACCTGGGACATTGGCGTAAGGACCAGTATGAAGGACTGTACGTCACCACCCCTTCTGTCCCTTCTGCCATAAAGGCAAAGGGAAAATTGTCAGCAGCTTGAGGCATAACCAGACGGTCACCCATCCAAGTACTGGCCACGTCTGATGGTGCTTAACTTCAGTGATCTGACGGGAACCGGTGTTCCTACCTTGACATGGCCTTTGACCTGCATGTGTAGTAGTGGGCCAATGTGACAGCAGTCGCTGTTCACCCACAGCAGAGGCGTAGAAGCAACCTTCTTCTCCTCTAACATACACTCGGCTTCCTGTGTAATAATACGAATGCTTTGAAGAAACAAAATCTTATTCTTTTAAATAGGTGAAAGAACCCCTCGTCTCCGACAGGAGTACGTAAATCTGTATACCTACCCTCTCTGTTCAAAACAAACTCATGAGACAGAGGAAATGGAAGGTGTTGTTCAGTGATTATAAATTTATTTTTGTTTATTATTCCTTTTTAGATGTATTTTTTGTTCTTGTAGTGAGAAGGCGTCTTGAAATATTCTTTAATTTTAATGTTCTCTGGTTGTATTTTCTACGTTTGTACGTCTGAATGAAAAGGACTCTTTTAAGATATTCCTTATGTTTTCGTTTTCGTGTTTATTTATATGTGCGCCTGGAATTAGCTTTTCTTTTTCTTCTATTTCATTTACTATGACACTTGTCTTGAAGTAAGAGTCTGAAACTTTCGTGAGGCAGAGGGGTGACTAAAACATGAATGCCATCACTGTCTCTTACTCAAGATTCTTGATGGGACCACTTGTTATGCTACGACCGTAACAAGGATCTTCACGTTTGTGAGAAGCCGTTAACGTAGAAAGAAATCCTATAAAATTAAAAACCAGATCTTTGCAAATTCAGGACTCATCTTTAATGACTGACTGACTGGTGAACTTGTTATTCAGTTATCAGTTTTATTTAGAAGTTCCTCAAACATTAAATGCAGATCTGCTTCCGTCTAAAAATTCAGAGAGAAGATAGTCAATAACAGGTTAGTGACATAATGAAGAATAGTATTACGGAATCTAAATTTAGATGTGATCTTTTTGAGAGAATTTGATTATTTGCTGAAAATGGCGGTATCTGTTAACAGTACAATAATAACGACAGTGCCGCACGGGATTAGCCGAGCGGTCTCAGGCGCTGCAGTCATGGACTGTGCGGCTTGTCCCGGCGGTGGTTCGAGTCCTCCCTCGGGCATGGGTGTGTGTGTTTGTCCTTAGGATAATTTAGGTTAAGTAGTGTGTAAGCTTAGGGACTCATGACCTTAGCAGTTAAGTCCCATAAGATTTCCCACACATTTGAACATTTTTGAATAACGACAGTGGTTCGACGGTTGGAGAGATGGCAGGATGGGAAACCTCTCTAGACAGAAGACGTTCTTTAAGTCCCAAAAGGCCGTTCTTGACTTACGTCCCACCATGTAGTTGGAACTAGCGATATTTTTTAAGTTCTGACGCTCGCAGTTGGAGGGCCATTCCGAATCGTAAAACATTAGGTTGCAGCCGCTCCAGCCCCAGTTCGCCAGTTTCTCTTCGTACCAACGGCTGCAGCAGCAGGAATCCAGCACATATGCGGTGTGCTCTCGGCACTTGTTGCGCTGAGTCACATGAAAGTCGTTTAAGTTCTTTTGATAATGTGACACCCCATTTCGGTAAAGCAGCGATGATCTGCGTTTAAGAACCTTTAACTACTCTCTGTGATGTATTTTGTTTAAATAAATGAATGATTGTTTTACGTCTTCCTTGCCGCCGTGGAGGAGACACACTTCTGTTTTACTTCTGGTTACGACGAGACGTCTTTTCAACTACAGGTACGGTAACCCTTTTGTAATGTTTAACATTTACGTAAATATCGTAAAATATATTTACGTTATTTCGATCTGTTGTTCCAATAAATTAATTAACCTTAATCACCACTATATTAAATAATTATCTATGTTTCTCATTACAGCTATAGATTTTCTGTGGGACTGTCGCCGTATGGCGCTAACAAAGAGATGCATTTGGCCAGCAGAAATTGTCAGTGCTGGTTTTGCAAACTGAACGGTCAAAATGTCTAAGAACCTCGTCTTCTCGAAAGATTAGTTCGGGGATTTCAAAGTCTGATGCCTTAAAATTATTCTGTCATTTTTTCAGTTTCAAATAACACGGTCACGGTACCCAATTGTTGAACAGGCAATGGCTCAACTGTTAATGTCTTCTCCATAAGATTAAGGTAGTAAGAGGCTTCTTTATATCTGATCGTCCCATTTGAGCTAAATTTTATTACAATAACTAATTCTGAAATCCAGTAGCAACCACTAAACCTTTCACGGAGTAGTCTGGTAAAAATAAAAAAAAAAATGGTTCAGATGGCTCTAAGCCCTATGGGACTTAACATCTCAGGTCATCAGCCCCTAGACTTAGAACTACACTCCTGGAAATTGAAATAAGAACACCGTGAATTCATTGTCCCAGGAAGGGGTAACTTTATTGACACATTCCTGGGGTCAGATACATCACATGATCACACTGACAGAACCACAGGCACATAGACACAGGCAGCAGAGCATGCACAATGTCGGCACTAGTACAGTGTATATCCACCTTTCGCAGCAATGCAGGCTGCTATTCTCCCATGGAGACGATCGTAGAGATGCTGGATGTAGTCCTGTGGAACGGCTTGCCATCCTATTTCCACCTGGCGCCTCAGTTGGACCAGCGTTCGTGCTGGACGTGCAGACCGCGTGAGACGACGCTTCATCCAGTCCCAAACATGCTCAATGGGGGACAGATCCGGAGATCTTGCTGGCCAGGGTAGTTGACTTACACCTTCTAGAGCACGTTGGGTGGCACGGAATACATGTGGACGTGCATTGTCCTGTTGGAACAGCAAGTTCCCTTGCCGGTCTAGGAATGGTAGAACGATGGGTTCGATGACGGTTTGGATGTACCGTGCAGTATTCAGTGTCCCCTCGACGATCACCAGTGGTGTACGGCCAGTGTAGGAGATCGTTCCCCACACCATGATGCCGGGTGTTGGCCCTGTGTGCCTCGGTCGTATGCAGTCCTGATTGTGGCGCTCACCTGCACGGCGCCAAACACGCATACGACCATCATTGGCACCAAGGCAGAAGCGACTCTCATCGCTGAAGACGACACGTCTCCATTCGTCCCTCCATTCACGCCTGTCGCGACACCACTGGAGGCGGGCTGCACGATGTTGGGGCGTGAGCGGAAGACGGCCTAACGGTGTGCGAGACCGTAGCCCAGCTTCATGGAGACGGTTGCGAATGGTCCTCGCCGATACCCCAGGAGCAACAGTGTCCCTAATTTGCTGGGAAGTGGCGGTGCGCTCCCCTACGGCACTGCGTAGGATCCTACGGTCTTGGCGTGCATCCGTGCGTCGCTGCGGTCCGGTCCCAGGTCGACGGGCACGTGCACCTTCCGCCGACCACTGGCGACAACATCGATGTACTGTGGAGACCTCACGCACCACGAGTTGAGCAATTCGGCGATACGTCCACCCGGCCTCCCGCATGCCCACTATACGCCCTCGCTCAAAGTCCGTCAACTGCACATACGGTTCACGTCCACGCTGTCGCGGCACGCTACCAGTGTTAAAGACTGCGATGGAGCTCCGTATGCCACGGCAAACTGGCTGACACTGACGGCGGCGGTGCACAAATGCTGCGCAGCTAGCGCCATTCGACGGCCAACACCGCGGTTCCTGGTGTGTCCGCTGTGCCGTGCGTGTGATCATTGCTTGTACAGCCCTCTCGCAGTGTCCGGAGCAAGTATGGTGGGTCTGACACACCTGTGTCAATGTGTTCTTTTTTCCATTTCCAGGAGTGTATTTAAACCTAATTAACTTAAGGACATCACAAACATCCATTCCTGAGGCAGGATTCGAACCTGCGACCGTAGCAGCAGCGCGGTTCCGGACTGAAGCGCATAGAACCGCTCGGTCACAGCGGCCGGCGGTAAAAATGACTGCGCTCTTTTCATGTTATTCCTTCTTAGTAAAAGACAGATATAAAATGACGAATGAGAAAGATACAGATATAATAACAAATGGTTCAGATGGCTCTAAGCCCTATGGGACTTAACATCTCAGGTCATCAGCCCCTAGACTTAGAACTATTTAAACCTAACTAACTTAAGGACATCACAAACATCCATGCCTGAGGCAGGATTCGAACCTGCGACCGTAGCAGCAACGCGGTTCCGGACTGAAGCGCCTAGAACCGCTCGGTCGCAGCGGCCGGCGGTAGAAATGACCGCGCTCTTTTCATGTTATTCCTTCTTAGTAAAAGGCAGATATAAAATGACGAACGAGAAAGATACAGATATAATAACAATTTTTGTTGAGTTCAACATTCATTGTTTAGCTTCTCGGTATGTCTGTAATTTCTCTTGACAGTAAAGGCTTCTCTCGGCCATATATTTATATAAAGTTTAGGAGAACATATCCCATTTCTGTCCAGTTTTCTCAGTTTCGTAATTACCTGAGATCACCTGCAAGTAGGAACGATGCTGATTATGTTTCACGGTCGGGGCTAGTTAGCTCTTTGTTAAATTCCTGGTAGTTTGCCAAATTTCCACCCCAAGAGGCAGAGCCAGTTGTTACGGGTAGAGAACCCTATAGCGCGCCGTTGATGTCCGGTGTTTAAAGGACACGGCGGGAGGTGAGGGGGGATTATAACCTATCTTGTACTTCCCTCCCGTAGATACTGTCTCACAAAGAGTCAGATTAAAACAGACGATCTGAGGAAGCCCCATCTGCAACCTTATCCAACAGTGGACAAAATTATCAAACACCAGAAGTACAACACGTCACCATGCCTCATACACTGTAGGAAATCTGTTGACATTCAAAACAGTTTCCAGTTGTCTCGGAATGGATGAATACTGGCCCCGCCGGCCAGTGTGGCCGAGCGGTTCTAGGCGCTACAGTCTGGAACCGCGCGACCGCTACGGTCGCAGGTTCGAATCCTGCCTCGTGCATGGACGTGTGTGATGTCCTTAGGTTAGTTAGATTTAAATAGTTCTAAGTTCTGGGGGACTGATGACCTCAGATGTCAAGTCCCATAGTGCTCAGAGCCATTTGAACCATTTGTTGTTTTGCTACTGACGGGATTCGCGAGCGCGATAGTTAGTTTTTCAGTGACTTTCGCAGTTGCCGTCCTCTTTATTTTTCATCACAACCATTTTCAATGACTGTCTGTCACGATCAACCAACACACGCCTTTGTCCGCACTGTGGGTTAGCGGATGTCTTTCCGCTTTCCCTGTACGCGGTATAAATCTCTGATACGGCGCCCCTTGAAACAGCACACACGACTCCTTTAGTTACGGAAGCACACACCATACGATCACGAGCACCAACAATGTTCCCATGTTCGAATTCACTTGGCTCCGACGTAATGCACTCGCAACTACACAGAACATTGTTGTGACCACGACTGACTCTTGAGGACGTTGCACAAATGCCAGACGTGGTAAAACACAACAGCGCAATCTGCAGACTTGGCTAGCATCTTCGTTTTATGTTCGTGGATCCATCTCTCGCGGTGCTTCCAAATTTTTGTCCAACCGCTGTATCTTATAGAAACCAAATGGTAGCAAATTAAAATAAGTAAGCTTCATCAATATTTACTTAAGTTCCTTCTGAAGATAAGGGAGAACAAAATTCTGCCCTCCTTGAAACAATAGGGAGACTATAGGAAGAGTAACTCTTCATCGTTTCATGAGATTATATTCTAATTCATACAGAGGCAGCACTTGATGGTAACTTGGTTATCCTTTATTTGTAATTTTTGCTTTAGTTATCTAGTGCTCTTACTGTCGTTACTTATAAACGTAATAGATACGAGGCGGGAGAGGTGTGTATTTTCATATTTTTACCGTTGTGTTTTTATTATATGTGAAACAGGAACTGTTCGGGTATTTGATAACATAGCAGTGAAAATGTATCTAAAATCGCTGATTGGATTTTGAATGTACTGGATTAAAAAATATTGGCCCGGCATTAGGTTTCATCATGGACTTTCCCAATTTTTAAATTATTTTCAACGCTTAAAGTACAAGAACAGCACATTAGTGCGACGAAACTCATCACTGACAGAAAGCAATCAAGTTCAAGGTTATCTTCACATTACGTGATTAACTAGAGCTCGATCGCTCGGGTTTGCTGTTTTGTTCTTGTGAAGTATATCACTACATCTAACAAGCAATTCATCTGAGGTAATGGCTCTTTTATCTCGATGTGTTATTCTGCTACGTATTCACAAGTTGCGAAATGAAAGAACTGCTTGTGATAAACGTTGGTGCAAGCACAGGCAGCTCAATATGAATGCAGTCAAACATAGACTAATGCAGATAAATAGACAAAGAAAGTCAATTTTGTTCGAAGGTATCTTCGCCATACAACCACTGGTATGAAATTGTAACTTCTAAAATATCTGGTGATAACCTTTGTTCGATGGATAAGTGGGTAACTGTCGTTCTCCTTATCAAACGGTATGAGCTTCAATCCCTAGTCCGTCTTCGTATTTTTTCTTATCATTTATTGCTTCTTTCAGCTCTAGCAATGAAAAATTCAAAGTCGAATCGTGGTTAGGTCCCCCTGCAACTGGCTTGTTACGTCAGTTCCAAACGTTGATAAAAGATACAGGCAACCTACCTTCAATAGGACTGTTACAACTAAAGAGCTGGTGCGTCCAAGCCAACCATCTGTTTGAGAATAGCTCTACCTTATCCTTCAAGATTAACTGGAAAAAAACCTAAAGGTAGTTCAGTTCTCCGGCATGGAAGACCACCGATAACTCTCTCATGCAATCTGTTCCCCAGTACTGCTTCCCGACCCGGGATCCTTATCGAACTGAATGTGCATCATCTCTGTATCTTTTATTACCCGAATCTGGCTCGTTGTTAATATCACAGCACGTATAACAAGGATAGTTCATTGTAGTAATAAATTACGTTATGTCAGATGAAATTTATACACAAAACTCAGTACCCAGCAATGTTTGATGGATAGGTGATAGAATTCAATCCAGTTAATTGTCTGATCATCATCTGCCAAAGAATCTTCTTTCTGGATAGTACTTCGCAATATTGGGTTGGTGCATACGTTCGTAGCGTTTTTCCATAGCCTTAATAATCATAAAAGATGCAAATAACAGAGTCTTTAGTCATCGATAATATACTCTCCTTCACTATTTACAACAGTCTGTCAACGCTGTGGTAACTTCTCGATTCCGCGACTTCAGAAATCACGTCGTTTTAAAGCGAAGAATTCGTCAAGTTATGTCCGGAGTGCTTTTTCATCGGGAAAGGAAGTTCCTTGAAGGTTTTTCGATGGTGCGGAATGGCTTCCCACCCCAATTCCTGTATTGTGGTTCTTGTTAGTCTAGCAGAATGCGGGCAGGCCATTATCGTGGAGTAGCATCGCTTCATGCAGTTATCCTGGGAGTTGCTGTTTTGTTTGTTTGGGCTCTACAATTCTTTTCCTTTCCTCATGTTAGCATAAAGACACCATTTCTCGTCACCGGTAACGATACAAGATAGGTAAGGACGGCGTTATTCACAAGCCAAATGACGATGAGCAAGCTGAGATGGACATATGATCACCCACTGCTTTTTGTGACTTTGGTTTGGAGCATGCGGTACCTTTGAACCTTCCGCTATTGCATGCAAATGTCGCACGATAGTGGAATGATAACTGTTCATCACATTTGTGGGTTCTCAAGTACACTAACGTGGCTTTAAACGAACTTCGTCAAACACCAAAGCTGTCTCTGAACGTGGAGAGACACGAATATCAAAACGATCCTCCTTAAAACGAGAAAACAATTTTCTTGCTGTGCTCTGTCCAATGGCATTATTCCCACACACGGCGCATATGTTTCTGGCTGCCTCCGCTTTTGTCACTTCTTTATTGAACTGAAACAGAAGAATATGTCGGAAATGTTCCGATTTCTTCACTTGGCACTACATTTTCTAGCGTCCACGGTCCACCCACTATCCCCAAATAACACAATGACAATACGTAAATTCAAATAGCAACAGTGAACTACAGATAAAGAATGACAGTAGATAAATAAACTCTTAACAACACGCAAAGGAAAAATGCTACGAACTTACACACCTACCTGATATGTGTAAACTATCAAATAGTGTATATCTGCGTGCAGTTTTGTACTTTAATGTTATAGTTAGTTGTCATTTTCATTTGTTATGCATGCAATGAAGAATAAATCAAGCTGGATTAACTAAAGAAAGAAAAAATTTAAACAAGAACTGATTCATTCATATGCATGTGTTCATTGAATGCTAGACTGTTATAGAAATTCTCAACAAACTACGATTGGCAACACTATAGGTAACGACTATGAAACTCGCTTAGAATTACAAGATGGTAACGTAATGACCATGACGGTAAAACTAAAAGATATTTTACTTATGTGGAGGTATACTCTCTTTCATGAACTTGTATGGGAATCGATAATAAACAAGAAGGGGATAAAATGATACTTGTGCCTTATGTAACTCTGACACACATCTTATGGTAGCTCGTGGTGTACCGAAAAAAGTATACAATGTTCCTCTGTTCTGCTATTTTACGAAAATAGCTGAAAGTAATTGTGTAATCCTTTCACTATAAAAAATAAGTTTTTCTGTTTTCCGCAAAATAACTACGACAATATTTTATATTACACACTAGGAACTCATTCAAGAATTGTAATCTGATGATGTCACTGCTTTTCAGATTAACAAAAAGAGTTTCATGCGAAGTTGAACTGCATAAGATTTGGTCTGAAAGACATCCACAGCTGAGCTTCATAAGCAAGGCAATGGCTCGAAAAGCTGGTGTCACAGCGGCTTTTTTATACCAAACAGAATTAGTCTTCAATATAGGCACCATGAATCTAGGACCCACAACCTCATCTACCCTTGATGAGGAAACCACTCTGAAGCACTTGTATCTTCTAAATAATTATTCCTTTATTAAACTGGCTGTTACTCTGTAATTTGCAAGTCGTTGAAGTACCTGTTCAATCAGCCTCATATATTCTAACCAAATGGGTGTGCCTATTACCATGTTGTCTACATAAACAGTGACTTTATTAAGCAATTCTGGACCTAAAACCTTGTCCAGTGCAGATATAAACACGCCAAAAGGTAGAACACGGGATTCGTAACTTCTGCCACCACAAACAAATGATGTATATTTTCATCTTCCTTCATGCAGTTTTATTTGCCAGTGGGACACCTTAAGATCGAGTGTACCGAAGTATTTTATATTGTAAAACTTTAAAAGCCGTTCGTCCAAGTTGTCTGGTGTTATGCATACTGGTACTAAAGTCTTGCATCGAGAGCTTATGTTACAGACCCATCTGGTTTACTTACTGGTAATACGAAAGGCGTTTGAAAAGTTGCTGCATCACAAAATTTGTGATCCCAGTTGAAACACGAAGAGCACATAAGCCACTGTTCCCCACTAAAATCGTCGGAAAACGTATTACAAAATGCACAGGTGGCATCTGTAGAATCATCATCAACTTCCAGATCATGATCATCATCGGTGTCTACCAGTGAAGGTTCACTAGCAGCCTCACTGACAGAAGAACTTGAGATTTTTGACTCTCTTTTAACTTTCCTCTTGGTGGCAGGATTCCTCTTTCGTGTTGCTCCAGTTGTTCAAGCCTCATTGGACTCGTCCGTGCCTTTAGAAGCATGAAAGTTTTCCAACATCTTCTTATAAGGAGAACTAGCCAAGACAACGCTCTCCCCACACTTTCGTTTGTAAAATGCTGGTTGAACTTTTGGTACAGCTTTTATGTCTTTGGGTGAGACTAAAGGATCGAATGACATGGAAGCCGAAGAGGAATGAGATTCATTTTCACCAGCAGACTGAATTTCATTGTCAACACTATGTGAAATAGGCCTACGTGCTAGATCAACTGTGCCAGTATTTGCAAGTAATTGAGGCCCACGCTGAGCTTAAGAAATAGGCTGTGTTCTGTTATCGATCGCGTCATAAATAAAATCAGCTTCAGTAAATACTGATTCCTCATAAGGATAGATACCAGTGGCACGAATATCATTCAATGCATTACTCACGTTTGCTGCTGTAATGTATGCTTTGCCCATGAGTTCAGTGACGTCATATTGAGTCACAATTCTACCCTCATTATTGGAAATCCACTTCTCAATTCCTTGATTGTAGAAGGTTTTAAATGGCTTCATGAAGGCAACATCCAGTGGCTGCATCGTATGCATGCTACGTGGTGGAAGGCAGACCATTATGATGTGATTCTCTCTGGCGACGTTTATAAGGTCTAGCTACCTTGTGTGTGAGTAGTGTCCAACAGGGATTAAAACAACTGGGTCTTCTGCAGTAGGCTTTACAAAAGAGGCAAAATGCCTCGACCACTTACAAAACAAATCACACTGAATCAAGCCTGATGGGTGAAATCCTGGAATAGCTCCAGGAGGGGATCCTTTCATTAGCTTCAGGTCCTGCTTCGTTCTGGGGAACACTTTCACTGGAGAAATATACTGACCAGCAGCTGACATACAAGTGATGAAGGTGTTCATCTTTCCTCTCTATGCTGATGACATTTTGTAGACTGCCGATTTTCCTCTTGTGCAGATCACCCTCATATTTTTGCTTTGGACAGTTGTTATTCCAGTTTCGTCAATATTAAATGTTCTTGCAGGGATGAACTTAATTTTATCAACTTCTGCTCTGAGAACTCCGAAAAAAGACCTCACATTGTCTTGAGTAAAGCCTAAGATTCTAGCTCTTGACAGTGATTGTGGTGTTCATATTGTTAACTGGGAACAATTTCTTTTCATAAGCAAGTTCAACCACTTTCGATCTGCCATGTTTTTGAAAAGGAATGGGACAGATTGTTCCTTAAGGCAAGTTGGAATACCATCTGCTCTACATCATTTCGAGTTAAACCAAAGAAAATTTTTTCCATTTCCATACAGTACTCAACCAGCTCTTTCTCAACTTCAGGTGTCAACATAGGTTTCCCTCCAAGTTTCTGTCTGACAACTGCAGCTTCCTGTTCATTCTCTCCTTTTGCATATATATATATATATATATATATATATATATATATATATATATATATATATATATATATATATATATGTTGTTGTTGTGGTCTTCAGTCCTGAGACTGGTTTGATGCAGCTCTCCATGCTACTCTATCCTGTGCAAGCTTCTTCACCTCCCAGTACCTACAGCAACCTACATCCTTCTGAATCTGCTTAGTGTATTCATCTCTTGGTCTCCCTCTACGATTTTTACCCTCCACGGCGCCCTCCAATGCTAAATTTGTGATCCCTCGATGCCTCAAAACATATCCTACCAACCGATCCCTTCTTCCAGTCAAGTTGTGCCACAAACTTCTCTTCTCCCCAATCCTATTCAGTACCTCCTCATTAGTTACGTGATCTACCCACCTTATCTTCAGCATTCTTCTGTAGCACCACATTTCGAAAGCTTCTATTCTCTTCTTGTCCAAACTAGTTATCGTCCGTGTTTCACTTCCATACATGGCTACACTCCATACAAATACTTTCAGAAACGACTTCCTGACACTTAAATCTATACTCGATGTTAACAAATTTCTCTTCTTCAGAAACGCTTTCCTTGCCATTGCCAGTCTACATTTTATATCCTCTCTACTTCGACCTTCATCGGTTATTTTACTCCCTAAATAGCAAAACTCCTTTACTACTTTAAGTGTCTCATTTCCTAATCTAATTCCCTCAGCATCACCCGACTTAATTTGACTACATTCCATTATCCTCGTTTTGCTTTTGTTGATGTTCATCTTATATCCTCCTTTCAAGACACTGTCCATTCTGTTCAACTGTTCTTCCAAGTCCTTTGTTGTCTCTGACAGAATTACAATGTCATCGGCGAACCTCAAAGTTTTTATTTCTTCTCCATGAATTTTAATACCTACTCCGAATTTTTCTTTTGTTTCCTTTACTGCTTGCTCAATATACAGATTGAATAACATCGGGGAAAGGCTACAACCCTGTCTCACTCCTTTCCCAACCACTGCTTCCCTTTCATGCCCCTCGACTCTTATAACTGCCATCTGGTCTCTGTACAAATTGTAAATAGCCTTTCGCTCCCTGTATTTTACCTCTGCCACCTTCAGAATTTGAAAGAGAGTATTCCAGTTAACATTGTCAAAAGCTTTCTCTAAGTCTACAAATGCTAGAAACGTAGGTTTGCCTTTTCTTAATCTTTCTTCTAAGATAAGTCGTAAGGTCAGTATTGCCTCACGTGTTCCAACATTTCTACGGAATCCAAACTGATCTTCCCCGAGGTCGGCTTCTGCCAGTTTTTCCATTCGTCTGTAAAGAATTCGCGTTAGTATTTTGCAGCTGTGACTTATTAAACTAATAGTTCGGTAATTTTCACATCTGTCAACACCTGCTTTCTTTGGGATTGGAATTATTATATTATTCTTGAAGTCTGAGGGTATTTCGCCTGTCTCATACATCGTGCTCACCAGATGGTAGAGTTTTGTCATGACTGGCTCTCCCGAGGCCATCAGTAGTTCTAATGGAATGTTGTCTACTCCCGGGGCCTTGTTTCGACTCAGGTCTTTCAGTGCTGTGTCAAACTCTTCACGCAGTATCTTATCTCCCATTTCGTCTTCATCTACATCCTCTTCCATTTCCATAATATTGTTCTCAAGTACATCGCCCTTGTATAAACCCTCTATATACTCCTTCCACCTTTCTGCCTTCCCTTCTTTGCTTAGAACTGGGTTGCCATCTGAGCTCTTGATATTCATACAAGTGGTTCTCTTCTCTCCAAAGGTCTCTTTAATTTTCCTGTAGGCAGTATCTATCTTACCCCTAGTGAGACAAGCTTCTACATCCTTACATTTGTCCTCTAGCCATTCCTGCTTAGCCATTTTGCACTTCCTGTCGATATCATTTTTGAGACGTTTGTATTCCTTTTTGCCTGCTTCATTTACTGCATTTTTATATTTTCTCCTTTCATCAATTAAATTCAATATTTCTTCTGTTACCCAAGGATTTCTATTAGCCCTCGTCTTTTTACCTACTTGATCGTCTGCTGCCTTCACTACTTCATCCCTCAGAGCTACACATTCTTCTTCTACTGTATTTCTTTCCCCCATTCCTGTCAATTGTTCCCTTATGCTCTCCCTGAAACTCTCTACAACCTCTGGTTCTTTCAGTTTATCCAGGTCCCATCTCCTTAAATTCCCACCTTTTTGCAGTTTCTTCAGTTTCAATCTGCAGTTCATAACCAATAGGTTGTGGTCAGAATCCACATCTGCCCCAGGAAATGTCTTACAATTTAAAACCTAGTTCCTAAATCTCTGTCTTACCATTATATAATCTATCTGATACCTTTTAGTATCTCCAGGATTCTTCCAGGTGTACAATCTTCTTTTATGATTCTTGAACCAAGTGTTAGCTATGATTAAGTTATGCTCTGTGCAAAATTCTACAAGGAGGCTTCCTCTCTCATTCCTTCCCACCAATCCATATTCACCTACTATGTTTCCTTCTCTCCCTTTTCCTACTGACGAATTCCAGTCACCCATGACTATTAAATTTTCGTCTCCCTTTACTACCTGAATAATTTCTTTTATCTCGTCATACATTTCATCTATTTCTTCATCATCTGCAGAGCTAATATATAGCCCGACATGCAGCCTCAAGATTTGATGTGCTCCAAGTACGAGATAGATCGGTTAAAAAATTAAAATAGCTGCTCCCAATATCGCCTACTGGCGACATTTCGATCCAGTTGATGGGCGATATTGGGAACACAGTACAATCAACAAAAACATACACGTTAAAGTTCTTCAAAACACCTTTTCTCGCTATTAATAATACAATTGCAATCCTTATTTAACATACTTCGTAGTAGTATAAACGAAATTATTATCAGTAAACACTTACCTGGTAGTTCCCTCGATTTGCTGCAGGCAGTAAAAACGATTGATACAGCCGCAAACACTTCAAATGCTGTACTGTTACCACTATTACTCTTAGGAAGCTTGCAACTGGTGCCGTCTGTGGCAAAACTGCAGAAGTTCAAGTTTACTACACAGACTCATAGATGGCACGCTTAACATCTTCTAAATAGAGAGCCTATATAGGGATAGAGTGGCCAACCGGACGATACGGCAGCCATTTTTCTGCCAAACGGCGGGCGGGACTTTTGAATGGCCAGTAGTGGAGTAGTGGGGTACACACTCACCGAATCAAAAGCACGAGACAATATGGCGAAATCATTCGTTATATGGCTGTTAAAATTATTCATTACTTGCATTTATCTCCTTTAAAGTTCGTTTACTAGACATATTGCAATGAAAGTAACGTAAACAAAAAAATATAGTGTATAGCATTTGTTTTGTATCGGAAGTGCATAACGCTAAAGATTTAACGTACCTGTATTACGTCCATAGAGTAAATATCTCTGGAGTGAGCATTCACATGCGCAAAACAGATGTGTTCTCAACATACATTGCCGGCCTGGTCACGTGATCTCGGGACGTCGTGTGTTTGTCCGTATAGCGCCCTGTATATTTAGAATGTCACTACCTCCCTAGTACAGACGGATTCTTTTCGTACGTGTCGTGGATTATTTACATATGTTGCGCAGACATTTTAACAGTATCCATTTGATACCGGGAATAAACCAGCTACGTAACTTTTAAGGGCAAGTGATATTACATTCTGCTTGTTTGCGATAGGTGTCATAGTTCAGATGCACTAGATTTTTGGTAGTTTTCGCTATGATACGGCACTTTATAGTATTACAGAGCCTGACGTACATTTTTGCAGTGATAGTCCTGCAAAACGACTTGACAGTACGCTAGTACTTTTGCAAGTGTCCGAAAAACACCGAATTTGCCACACATTAGCGGTTATAGCCCTGCTAATTCGTCCTCTTTTCTTGTATTTCTGCGTATTTATTTTCTCGTTTTTGCGACCTAAAGCACAATTTTTCTTACTGGTGACACTTTGAGGTATTTATTTAACGCATTTTAAGTCCTTGCTCCCAGTTTATTAAATAAATAGTAGACTGAGTAATCTATATACATAATCGACAAGTCACTGATAAATGCATGGAGGATAGTACTTACTGAAACAACTAACCTTTCCCTTTCCTGTTCCACTAGCAAATTTACGAGAGGAAGCGATTGTTTATAAGCTTTTGTACAAGCCGTAATATCTGTTTTATAGTCATAAATCGTAGAAAAATAGGGCTACAGAATCAAGCCTTAATTATAAGGCGTCTCGAAATTTTTAAACAATTACAGTGTCTCTTACTAATATGATAACTATAATTAGAGCTACATGGTATGTACCCATGAAAAGTTACTATATCTCCTTTCACATATTTTTCTTTGCATCCGTAGCAACAACAGTAATTCACCCTCACTATTACGCTATGAACAAACGGTGAAACACAACAAAACTCTCGATATTATAAACTTCAAACGCTGCAGAAAGCACACACGCACAGCGAAGTCCCGATAACACGTGACAATCCTGGTTTAATGTTGACAACATGCGCAGAACGCAATGCTCACTCCAGAGATATTTACTCTATGATTACGTCAGATGAATTAAAGTCGTAAGCAGTTGTTTTCTTGTGACATGCAAAAAGTGTGAGACGTATTAGTACTTCTTGCCACGTCTTCAAACTTTTTGCATGTCGCAAGTAAACAACTGCTTACGACTTTCTTTCTGAATACCTCTCGTAGATAACAAACGAAAAAGATTACAAAAATCAGGTAATGTTAAATGTAGGCTACTGTAATAACGACCAAATATAACAAGAAAACTACCGTGTCCCTTCTACCCCACAGTAAGTAGGCCTTCAAGAGTACCTACAATTATTTACTACGAATAGTGTTTCAGCAACCACGACAACTGCGAAAAACGTGCTTACAGCTTGCCTGCGTGAACAGTCAGGCAATAATACTGAAACCAAAATAATGCCTAGTGTTCTGATTCGGGACGAAATAAAGTTTGACGCTATAAAGTCGAATGAGCATGGCACAACAATTATAGGAACTTTCCGTTTCCTGCAAGGACTACCAGATATTGGCTTCAGAAAAGCTTGTGATGCTACCAGTATGCACGAACTGTTAAAGAAATGAGCTTAAAAACGATATACAACTAAATCGAACATGCATGCACAACGCATAGCAAGTCTCTCAATAATTCAAATACCTTTTAATCGTTGCAAAAGTCCTCTGGACTTCAATTCAAGTCAAAAGCACGGCGAACATAGGAAGCGCGAGAGACGTTTGGCAGAAAAATGGCGCCAAAGCTAATCAACCAATCATGGGCAACTTCACCTATGGCCACTCTCTCTATCCCCTTCCTTTACCAGCGTAGCTTATAAGAAACATCGTCTTTGCGTAGATGTATTTTGCATCAACGCGTAAAATATGTAAGTTTTGCACTTTCGTTTACAGTGAAATAATTATCATGTGTTGTGACAATCCATCCTGCATAAGTACATCATACATTTGACTTGCATAATGATTTCCAAATAAGATAAACTGCGAAAAACTTTATGTTGCTTCAAAGCAACAGTGGAATTAAGTGGAAATTTCGTAATATAATGCCTCGCTTTACAAATCTATTGATGTAGGTGCTTGAAATTTTGCTTTGCAGGTATAAAATCACATTCTAGACAGTTTTTAAATATTGCGTCACCATGTCTGACTTTTTGACTGATGCTGGCCTAGAATCTATTATGAATTTACCCGATAATGAGTTCAATGCATACATTGATGTCCTTGATGGGGAGATATCAGATGTTGGGGACGAAGATAAAGAAGAAAATGTCGAAATTGATGAAAGTTCTCAAGCTATTTCCGAAGCAGCTGTCATGAATTTAATTCAGATGGTGGAAAAGGAGGATGCAGCTGAAATTTCGGCGATTAGAGTGGAGCAAGAGACAGAATATGAATTTCCAAAGGTAGGGATCACTAACAGAAGTAACAATATTGAGAAAGTACATAAGTATAAGTATAATTACGTATTTTCGACGTCAATATCTTTAAATTTCAGGCTGATGCAGTCAGGAGTGGTAAAGTTATTGATTCTCAGCCAAAATCAGATGTAAGTGACAACAATACAAATGAAGGAGCACCGTCTACACTTGAGCAGCAGCAGCAGCAGCAAGTAAAACATAGATGTAAGCGTAGTGATTATAAATTCAGAAAAACTGATTTTGTCGTACAAGACACAGAATGGTAAGGATCACTTCCACCACCACCAAGTAGAGAAAATGACACCTTTGCAATATTATAAAATATTTATGAATGATGACGTATTTGAACTCATTGCTGTGTAGTCCAATATCTATGCTTTGCAGAAAGATTCAGTTTCGTTGCAGACGAGCAAAAATGAAATGGAGCAGTTTGTTGGTATTTTACTGCACATGGGGATAATCAAAATGCCTTCCATTCATTTATACTGGTCGAATGAGTGTAGATATTCACCAATAGCTGATGTGATGAGCAGAACTCGCTTCTTCCAGCTACCATGGTATTTTCATGTTGTCAATAATCAAGACTTGCCTGAAGCTAATAGTAATCGTGACAAACTCTTTAAGATTCACCCACTTTTATCTGCATTGCAGTCGTCATTGAAGACACTCCCTCCAGAAGAATACCAAGCTGTTGATGAACAGATAATACCATTCAAGGGTAGAATCGGTTTGAAACAGTACGTAAGAAATAAGCCTCACAAGTGGGGCTACAAATCTTTTACGAGAGCTGGTCCTTCAGGCATGATGTATGATTTTGAAATTTATGTTGGCAAAAACACCTGCAGTGATAGAGGATTAGGTTTGACTGGGGATATTGTTTTGGCATTGACGGAAACATTGCCAGAGAAACAGCATTTCAAAGTGTTTGCTGATAGTTGGTTTTCGTCTATACCATTAGCCATTGCCCTGAAAGAAAGGGGTATTGAATTCTGTGGCACTATCAGGACAGACAGGATGGGAAAATGTCCATTGAAAACTGAAGTGGAGCACAAGAAAACTGGACATGGCTCCTGTCACTGGAGAGTGGAGGCAACAAACAATGTAGCTTTAGTACGCTGGTTTGACAGAAAATGCATAAATTTCGTGTCAACATATGCTTGTGTTGAGCCCATGGCAACATGTAGACGCTATTCTGCATCTGAAAATAAATTCATTGATGTACCTAGACCTTACATAGTGGAAAAGTACAACAAACATATGGGGGGCGTGGACCTTGCTGACATGTTGATAGAGCTATACCGTATCAACTAGAGGTCACGGAAGTGGTATATGCGCATTGTGTACTGGTGTTTGTCTGTAGCAGTTGTCAATGGATGGCTACTCCAACGACGTCATATGGTCCAACGTGGCAAAACCTCAAAGATGTCACTCCTGCAGTTCCAAGCTAATATTGCTGCAGGTCTACTGCTTGCGAGGAAATCAGCTTCCCAAAAGTAGAGAGGAAGACCAAGTTCTGAAATGTTGACAAGGACTCCTGCAGCAAAAAGGACTGTATGTGCAGCTCCAGTTATGGATGAGCGTTTCGATGGGTTCGAACACTTTGCAGATATGGTAGAGAAGAAAGGTCGATGTAAAGTTTGCATTAAGTCTACTACACAAATTTTTTGCACGAAGTGTAAAGTGCATCTGTGTCTCACAGTAAATAAGGAGTGTTTCCACATCTTTCATGGAATATAATAACTTCATAAGGAAAGATACAACACACACTGATGTCTGACAAGATACGTGAAAGTTTGCAGTACAAAAATTTCAAATTTTTACTAATACACAGAGTTGAATTTGTTAATTACTCGAAGGAAAATTAGTCATCACCACATTGTCAATAATAAAAATGCTGTGCACAGACTTATAAGCTGTAAAATCTGATGTATAAACCAATATTTTGCTTAAATGAAGCCATGTTTATTGAATTTTGTTCTTATGATGTAACTACCTGTAAGAACCACTATTGCTTAAAAGCAACATTCAAAAATTTTTGGAATAAAACATATAAAAGAAAGATTACATCATATTTTACATTTATGCACCTAAATAAGTATAGAAACGAGTGCAGATATTTTTTTCTCAAACTTCGAATTTCGGTAAAGAAAGGGGTATACAGGCTCTCTACTTCTAAATACAGATAGGCGATATTATGCGCAGGGGCGATATTTGAAACACCTACTCTATCATTCAATCTTGCGTCGATTTCAGTGCGAAAATTTTTGGCTAAGTCATTGAATTTCTGTGAGATCGTGTCATGCAAATCCTTGAATACTTGTTTTTGTTCTTGTTTCATTGTTTTTAGATTTTGTATAACAGTGTTTTGTTGGTGTTTTAACATGTTCATATCTTGCATCAAGTATAGATTTTGGTATTCATATCTTGTTTCATATCGCTGAAATTTGTCTTCATACTATGTAATTTCGTATTTACGTTTTGATAATAACTGCCACAGAAGCGCATCAGTTGTACTAGTGTGGTTGCTGTCAGCTGAACTTCCCGAGTTAATGTTTGTGTTGTGAAATAGTGGCTGTTTGTAACGTGTTGTCAAGATTCATATTTGTATCGCTTTCCAATTTTTCATTCATGAGTAGTATACGGTATCACTCTGGGAGATGCGTGACATTGTCTCGTCAATTGTAGACATTGTGTCGTCAAGGTTATTCTGCTGTGGAGTGTCGCTATCATTTGTCACACCTGCGACACTCATCTCTGACCTACTTAAATCTTCTGCAGTAGGCATGATGGCGCCTGAACTTCAGTTGTTCCATTGCGCAATTCTACGCCATCTTGGCTGATTGCGTTTTCGCTATATTTTATATTTTTCTGCCATGTTGTATGAATATGCAAAAATAAAAGTTTCATGAAAAACGCCAAAATTTTGTATGCTAATTATTACACTTGATAATTGTAATGTATACAATGTCAAACCCTTTTTTACGTCTGTTATGATACGAAAACTATTGTGTCCGCAATTCTTTATGTTTTACTGACAACGCATATCACACTGAAAAATTCCTGTAAATTTTCCACCATAAAATTCAAGGAAGGGAATAATGAGGAAAAGGTTTCTATCTACATCAATAGAGGCGCTACCAAGCGGAACCAAGCAAGCAAACTTTTGTAGCCCGTCCTGCCTTTGCTGCTCCGAACAAAACAGCTTACTATGGAAAATATCATGTAACCTGTGTCCAGTTCTTATTTCTATCCAAAATTTTCCCCTCAATTTTTGCCTTTTTGCTTCCCGTGCTCCGCATTGTGATTCATTCAAAAAGAAAATGCAGACAATTAGTTTTTACGACTAATGACAATGTCATGTAAATTTCTTACTATAACAATAGTTAACAAACCCTACTTAGAACCGGTGCCCTGAAGTCGTGGCACTTAGGTCCACAATTGTTTTATAATAATTAAATAAAAAATGGAAAAAATTTAAAGTATAGTACAATTGTATAAACGTAGGCTTCCGTGGCCATTGTCACATTCACTAATAATTTTCTGGGTTTATGACCGCATTGTCAGTATATTTAAAACTACCGACGTTTCGGTCCCTTTTGCAAGGTACATTATTTAGCGTGTTCCTGTTTACTGCTGAATGAGAAAACTTTATTTCTTATATACTGCAGACTGCATTGTCAATATATGTAAAACTACCAACGTTTCGGTCCCTGTTGCAAGGCACCTTCTTCAGGGTGTTTTTGTTTACTGCTGAATGAGAAAAATTTGTTTCTTATGTACCTGCAGATATATAAGACACAAAGCTTTCTCACTCAGCAGTAAATAAAAACACCCTGAAGAAGGTACCTTGCAACAGGGATCGAAACTTCGATAGTTTTATATATATTGACAATGCGGTCACAAACCCAGAAAATATTTATTGAATATAGTACAACTGCATTATTAGTAAACGTTCTGTATTTACGGAATTGTGCTATTCGAACTTCCTCTTACATTTTAATTGTAGATGCAGGCAGCCGACTCCAAGGACACCATTGCATGTCAAAAATTGAAGAAAATCCTCCCAACTAAGCTCCACTCCACTTCAGTAAAAATGCTTAATACTCTGTTAAGTCTTCTCTTATTCAGAATCACATATGATACATAACACTTGTAGCACGTCATACTTCGAGCAATACATCTTAACCATCCTTCTACATACAAGAGAGCGAAACAAAATCACGCCTTACCATGCATTCAAAATTAATGTCTTTGCTGACTCTTATAGTCGATCGCTGTTTCATTTCTTTTTTTTTTTGTAAATTTTATCTTTACCATATCCGGGGGTCTTTCACCATGTACCTACACAAATTCTGTGCTCTAAATGTACATCCTCAGAAATTTCTTCCTCAAATTAAGGCCTATGTTTGATACTAGTAGATTTTTCTTAGCCAGAGATAGTGTGCTTTTTATGTCCTCCTTGCACCGTCCGTCGTAGGATATTTTTTCTGGTGAGGTAGCAGAATTTATTAACTTCATCTGCTTTGTGATCATCAATCCTGATGTTGAGTTTCTCGCTGTTCTTATTTCTGCTACTTGTCATCACTTCCATCTTTCTTCGATTTACTCTCAGTCCAAATTATGTGCTCATTAGACTGTTCATTCCACAACAGGTCCTGCAATTCTTCACTTTCACCGAGTATAACAATGTCATCAGCGAATCTTAACATTGATATCTTGTCGCCTTGAATTTTAATCCCACTCTTGAACTTTTATTTCTGTCATTGCTTCTTCGACGTATTGATTGAACGGTAAAGGCGAAAGGCCGTATTCCTGTCTTAGACCCTATTTAATCCGTGCTCTTTGTTCGTTGTCTTCCACTCGTATTTTTCCCTCTTGGTTCTTGTATATATGGTAATTTTCCCATCTTTCTCTATAGCTTACCCCTACTTTTCTCGGAATTTCGATCACTTTACACCATTTTACATTATTGAATGGTTTTTCCAGGTCGACAAATCCTATGCACGTGTCTTGATTTTTCTCCAGTCTTCCCTCTATCATCAACGAAAACTTGAGAACTGCCTTTACCTTCTGTAAGGCCAAACCTCAGTTTTCTTTTCCATTCTTCTGTATATTATTCTTGTCAGCAAGTTGGATGCATCAGCTGTTACTCTGATTGTGCGATAATTCTCGCACTTGTCGGCTGTTGCTGTCTTCGGAATCGTGTGGATAATGTTTTCCAAGAAGTCTGACAGTATATCGCTAGTCTTATATAGTCTACATGCGAACGTGAATAGTCGTTTTGTTGCAACTTCCCTGACGGAATGTTATCCCTTCTGCCTTATTTGATCTTAAGTCCTCCAATGCTCTTTTAAATTCTGATTATAATACTGGATTCCCTATCTCTTCCCTAACGACTACTGTTTCTTCTTCTATCACAAATTCTCCCTATCACGGAGCCTTTTAACGTTCTCTGTCCACTTATCAGCTCTGTCCTCTGCATTTAACGATGGAATTCCCATTGAACTCTTAATGTTACTACCCTTACTTTTAATTTCACCGAAGGTTGTTTTGACTTTTCTATGTACTGAGTGAGTCCTTCATCATTTCATTGTAGATTTCTTCACATTTTTCAAGGAGCCATTTCAGCTTGGCTTCCCTCCACTTCCAGTTTATTTCATTCCTAAGTGACTTTTCCCTGAAGATTTTTGCATTTCCTTCTTTCACTGACTAACTGAAGTGTGTTCTCCGTTACATATGGTTTCGCTGCAGTTACCTTCTTTGTATCTAATTTTTCTTGTGACCGCCCGTTTTAGAGATGTCCACGCCCCTTCAACTAAACTGCCTACTGAACTATTAATTATCGCAATATCTATAACCTCCGAGAACTTCAGACGTACTTTTCACTCCTTAGTACTTCCATATCGCACTTCTTTAGGCACTGATTCTTCCTTACTACTCTCTTAAACTTCAGCCTATTCTTCATCATTACTAAATGGCGATATGAATCTATAACTGCTCCTGGGTGCGTCTTACAAACCAACATCTGATTTCGGAATCTTTGTCTGACCATGATGTAATCTAAATGAAATCTTTCCGTATCTCTCGGCCTTTTCCAAGTGTGCCTCCCCCTCTTATGCTTCTTGACGGAGTATTCGCTATTACTATCTGAGAACTCATTGTAGAACTCAGTCTTTCTCCTCTCTCATTCCTAGTACCAAGCCCATATTCTCCGGTAATGATTTCTTCTGCGCCTTGTCCTACAACAGTCTTCTAATCCCCCATGACTGTTAGATTTTGATCTCGCTTTCCTGTTCTATTGGCAGGAAAATCTATAAATCCCTCGTCTGAATCCCATAGTCGGCCACCATGACCATCACTCAATTCAGATGATAAGTAAACATTTGGCCAGGCTTGCATAAATCCACCATATGCTGTCGTCGTTCTGCGAGCTTCGTGGTTATTACCTTCATAGCATACAAAAATGGATCTGAGCACTATGGGATTCAACTGCTGAGGTCATTAGTTCCCTAGAACTTAGAACTAGTTAAACCTAACTAACCTAAGGACATCACAAACATCCATGCCCGAGGCAGGATTCGAACCTGCGACCGTAGCGGTCTTGCGGTTCCAGACTGCAGCGCCTCTAACCGCACGGCCACTTCGGCCGGCCATAGAATACACAATATGTGTCGTGAGGTTAAGGTTTTCCCAGCGGATGTAATGAAGGCAGAACTGTCCGATAAGAGTCAAGGTGGCAAAGTACTCCTTTCACATACACATCCGGTGTGATATCCGAGAATTTTTCCATCATATCATCATTTTAAGTCAATAGCAATAACTTGATAGTGCCCCCCCCCTCCCCCACCTCTCTTGGGTTATCTTTGTAGTCAGTCGATATGTCAAGGTGTATTTCATGAAAGACTGAAGAACTTTAAGAACACAAAAATAATCTAACGTATCTTTGGTACGGCTGTGTGATAAGAAATTAAGGAAATATCTGCAATGACAACATTTCCGCCATGACTGTAATATTGTCCATTTCGACTATTACATCACTATCAGGCGGGTAGTTAGCGTGGATGAGCACAGACCATCAAACTGTCAGGCTACCATAATATAGCGTAATAGCGGAAATTGAGCAATAGTGGAGCGCAGAGAGTAATTAAAGTCGATGACTGAAACGTCACTTCAGAAATTTTGTATTTCTGTGGTACGTTCCTGAAGGAAAGTAAGTTGGAAATACTTTCAGTCAAATGGATGATGTTTGTTTCGATGCATCTATGGTCAAACTGGATTCTCTCATGGTATATCTACCTTTCAACCTACCAAGTACTGACAGCTAGGATTATATTTTATGTAACTCTTTTCACCATTCAGAACAGCAGAAAGATCCGAATGACACTGCTGATTCCTCTTTTGGGATAGACGCAACTGTCTGATAATACGTCATGTATCTACTACTACTCAAATGCACTTATTCAGCATTACAACACTGTATGGATGTGAGAGGAGGATACAAGATGAACATCACCGAAAGCAAAACGAGGGTAATGGAATGTAGTAGAATTAAATCAGGCGATGCTGAAGGAATTAGATTAGGAAACGAAACACTTAAAGTGGTAGATGAGTTTTGCTATCTGGCAAGGAAAATAACTGATGATGGCCGAAGTAGAGAGGATATAAAATGTAGACTTACTACGACAAGGAAAATGTTTCTGAAGAAGAGAAATTTGTTAAAATTGAGTGTAGATTTAAGTGTCTGAAAGTATTTGTATGGAGTGTAGCGATGTATGGAAGGGAAATATGGACGATAAATAGTTTGGACAAGAACTGAATAGAAGCTTTCGAAATGTGGTACTACAAAAGAACGCTGAAGATTAAAGAGGTAGATCACGTAATTAATGAGGAGGTACTGAACAGAATTGACGAGAGGAGTTTGGTTGGTAGGACACATCCTGAGGCATCAAGGGATCACCTATTTAGTATTGGACGGATGGTAAAAATCGTAGAGGGAGTCCAGATATGAATACATTAAGCAGATTCAGAAAGATGTAGGTTGCAGTAGTTACTCGGGGATGAAGAGGCTTGCACAGGACAGAGTAGCATGGAGAGCAGCATCAAACCAGTCTCTGGACTGAAGACCACAACAACAACAACAACATGGATGAAAACCGATAGCACAATTCAAGCAATACTACCAATTCAAAAACCTACAGCTAATGTACTCGACGACAGATCATTTGGACCAATTGAATTATCCTGTTGCTTGATTAAAACACTCTTGAATATGTGATTAACATAGACTGAAACGGTGGACCGAATCGAGTAAACTACTTCCTATATTAAAATTTGGTTTTCGCAAGGGTAAAAGTACGCTAGACAACCTCTCCATTTTGTCAAATGAAATTCAAGTGGCTAATCCTCTAGTGCGGCTTGCAGATACTTCTGATGCTTACACAATGTATTACCTCCAGTCATGCTCCAAAACTTATTACATATGGACTTTCAGTTCAGTTTTGTTTCAGGAATCTAATAGTTTGTAAGTGCATGTAAAATACTAGCACATCAAAAAAATGAACTACAAGGTCCCAGAATTATTGGAAGAGTATCCCAAGGGGTTACCGTAAGCCCACTTCATGACATACTCTACAACTCACATTTCAGAACAATTTTTTCACCGTCAGTCAGGACTTTTCAGTATGCTGATGATGCAGAGGGTGTCCAGATGAAACCTCTTTGATTTTCAAAACAATAAAAAACAGCTGTGAGACGCAGATACTTGCAGCATCGTGTAAAATAATACAAAACATTTTTTACAAAAAATTATTACAATTCTAAATGGGCTCTTTTCTAAAATCGTAAAATGTCTAGCTGCAGTCTCTCATTCCACATTCGCACACCATGTCTGCGGTGATGGAGGCTATTTCAACCAGAGTTCCTCTGCGGAGATCGCCTTAAGGTCACGAACAGGCGAGACATACAGAATATCTTTCACATAACGCCAGAGGAATAAATCGAAAAAGGTTATGTCCGGAAAGCGCGGTGGCACTTGTATGGTCCGTTTCATCCCATCCATTGCTGTGTAAATGTTCGGTTCGTGAAGTCACGAACACGTAGGCTTTGTGTGATGGCGCACCACCCTGCTGGGAGATCACATATATCTGAAGGAAAAGAAGCTGAGAGGCAGAAAATTGCTCGAGCACGTCCAGGTAAACGATTCCTGTTACTGTTTATTCGATGAAGCAAATTGGTCCAACTATGCTCTCTTTCATCAGCGCATGTCACACATTCTCCTTTACGCTGTCTCTGATATGTTCGTGAAAACTGCGAGTTTTATGCCGATTAACGTTCCCACATTTGTGGAAGGTTGCTTTGTCAGAGAAAACGACATTTCCTAGATATTTGGGATTTCGTCCGATCTGGTCCAACCATCTCAACAGCAAATTCGTAAGTAGACAGCAAGTCGTTTTGCTTCAATGCCTGCGCAATTTGAACTTCGTAAGCGAGCAAGCGAAGTTGTTTACGCAGCACCTTGTGAACTGTCGAGCAAAGGATGTTGGCTCTCGCGATGCTTGGCGAACTAACTTCGTTGGCCTTCTCTGGGAAATCTCTAAGATCTCTTCTACCACTTCATCAGATGAGCGTTTTCTGCCAGCACTTAACGGTTTTCACTCCCTGTGGTTTGGAACTTGTAATAACAAGCCTTAATCATCTTAACGTCTGGTGGCTCCCTTTGCAATTCATGTTGGAAATTTCTTCGAACAGTAATTGGTGATTTAGTTTCTGCATATCACACCATGCATTGAGCTCTTTCTTGAGGTGTAGTCATTTCTGGTAATTATTTAGCACCTGAAACAAAACGAAAGGGATCGTTTAAAAAAAATCTGTACAAAACATTTTGAGCTACTTTACATGTTGCCGCAAATTGAAAGTATCTATGTCTGAAGTTTCTTGTAATTGCATTTGAAATTCAGGAGATTTCGTGTAGACAATCTGTATGTCGTGAACAAAAATTTATCCTAAATGGAAGCTTTATCAGATCAGGCACTTACAGTATTAATTTCCTTGGCTAAACGCAGATGGCATTTCAATATCGGAAAAGAAACATATACAAATTAGAGAGGATTTCACTCTACTGGACTACAACTAACTTCCCTTTAAAGTCTTTTTGCACTTTCTGGACAGGAATTTAGACTTATGCTTCACGTGGATTAGCCATATTAACATATCATCAATAAAACAGAACCATCTGTAAATGTTCTGATTTCAGCAGCTTGGTAAGTAGCTTGTCTCTTTCTTTTTCTGAAACTGTGCATGGCTCTGATAAGATCAATACTCGATTAGAAATCATAAAAAGCTCTTTCTAAACTCTTTAGTTGTCAATATCGTTATATTAGGCTGTGACTGGGAAGAATGTTATCCACACCAAAAACTGCGCTATTAGTTGAAACTGTGGAAAAGATGGTGTGAGTCAGAAAACGACTGTTACTGAAGAAGACCCTTCTACTAAAGAATGTTAAGACCCAAATAATATTTTACCCTAACTCTTCCATTAATTTCATTCAATGGATGATAACATCATTCCAAGCTCAACTCAATTTCTTGCTTATCCATTAGCATTACTGGCAGCAAACACCTTTTTTGGCGTTCAGAGTCATTTCTTATAACGTATTTCGATTAGAATGTTTTTTTATCATCCTGCTAAACATGTTATATCGTCGATTCTAGGCGGGTGGATCCACTTCTCATATTTTCTTCAGTGTCACTGCCGGAAAACTTCTTTTACTGGCCTTGTTGGATAGTGTATATTTCGTAATCATTCTGCTAGCATAAATGTAAAATAACTGAAGACGTCGAATATTACTGTAGTTCACGATACCGTGCTTTCAGAACCGCCGTTTAGTTAGGAAAATCTGCTACAAAAACTAGAGCGCGCCTCTTTTTCCGTCTCCTCAGTATAAGATCCACCATACGACAATATCCATCCGCCTCTCTTCATTTCTTTTAAGACAATTGAAAATGAGACGCCGGCATAGATAAAATTTTCCAAATCGCCAATAAAGGATACACGACAAGTAAAGATCACGGAACTAAACGGAAAGGGTTTTGTTACAGCCCGAGGGACGTTTGATATACGAGTACACGCTCACTTGTTAGCACTAAACAGGTGTGGATTAACAGTGATTAATTTGGCCGAGACGTATTTTTTGAACTCACTAGCATTTACTGTCGTTTTCTTTACAAGTTTTATAGATATTTGTTTATTATTATTACTTGGAAAACATTCCCCGTAGCTAAAAATACGTCTACTTCATTCAGCGACAGAGAAGGAAGCATACTTAGATTTTTATGTTTGTTTCGTAAGAGAAAGACAACGAAAATAATTTCTTTGGATAAAACCTAACACCGGCCACTAAATAAATTTTGCTGAAATGATAATAACAATAAAAATAGTAACCAGTCAATCTCTACGCTGTCTGAGGGTGTACATGTGATATTACAGGGTCTCCATCGCGACAACTATGTCAATGTTTTGGTACAACTTCACTGCTGGCGCTGTCTTTTGTTACACTTCTCTTTTCCACGTCCCGGATCTGCTATTTTTCGGAACCAACGCAAAAACTTTATTGTGGTGCCCCCATCCCCCCTCGAGCGTTTGAGATAGGACGTCAAAAATTTAAAAAAAAATCTATTTTTCAGTAATATGTACATTTTATAGCGCTTATGTTTCTGAAGAAAACATATGTTCGAGGAAATGTAAGACTGTTATTCGGTCTTCAGTGTACCAAAGCGAAGTGCCACGCATCCTCGCACAGCATTCTTCTATCACAAGTTAACAGTATTTCGCTCTGTGGAATTCAAACGTATATAATTTGTAATGGAAACCGTCAAACTGATATTCAGGACAGTGGTAATTAAAATATCCTGTGGTGCCTCTCCTGCTCCTAATCAGCCGGTTTGACATTCAACCCTCATAAAAAAAAAAAAGAGAGAGAGAAAACTCACAATTAATACTGGGTGGTATTATTTGTGACCGGGAGAATAAGAACTCTTCAGAAAATTTGCACTCTTTACCGCATATTAGCAAATAAGGAAGAAACCGCTAAGAGAACTCCAACGACATAACAGGAATGGGACTTGATCAAATACCCTAGACTCTCGCTAATCCGGCCCTCAGTAGTTCGGCCTCTCAGTAATCCGGCGCATATCCAAAACCACGTGCACAGTGAATTATCCTTCGCAACAATGCTTAGTTAAACAATACTTTATATACTGTATTTGAAATTGTAGCTTTCTTTACAGTTCGGATCAGGTCTTCTAAAAGGGAACACTTTACGCTAGACCTCAAGCAGAAACTCGAAATTTTAGATAAGTTAAAACGAGGTTCTTCGCAGAAAGCAATTGCTGCTGGGTTCAATGTTGGGCGAGCAACTATTTATGACATCAAAAAGGAAGATGTTGTTCAACAGTACTCAACACAAATGAATAGTAGGATGGGAAAACGGAAGGTTATGCGAAAGAGTGAGAATCAAGAATTATAGATGGTTCATACAACAACGCAGTAAAGGAATTCCAGTCAGTGGCCCGATTATAAAGGAAAAACAGCTGCATTTAACAAACAACTTGGCGGTAGTAACTTGCTTGCAGCGAGCGAAGGTTGGCTATCAAAGTGGAAAAAACGACATGGCTTTCGGCATCTGACAGTCACCGAGGAAAATCGCTCAGCTAACGATAAGGATGCTGATGAGTTTCTAAGCAAGATACGGAAGATAATAGAGGAAGAAGATTTAACTGCTGACGCCTTATATAATGGTGATGAAACAGGACTCTTTTACAGGATGCTTCCTTCAAAAACATTAGCTGCCAAGGACGAGAAGGAAGCTCATGGTTACAAGCAACAGAAACAATGCGTAACATTAATGGCGTGTTGTATTGCAATGGGAGTCATAAACTACCGCTTATGGTGATTCTAAAATTCCAACACCCTTGTTGTTTTCAACTCACTGACAAAAAATACTCTACCAGTGCGGTTCTGATCTCAGAAGAAAGCGTGGATGGACAGACATATATTCTCTCGGTGGTTCCATGAAACGTTTGTACCAGCAGTGAGAAAAGAGCTAAAGCAGAAAAAGCTTCCACTCAAAGCTATCCTTATAATTGACAATTCTCCCAGTCATCCTTCAGAAGTTTTTATAAAGTCAGATGGTATAGAAGCACTCTTTCTCCCACTCAATGCGTCAGCCCTAATTTAATCCATGGACCAGGGAATTTTGGAATCAATTAAAAGTCATTATCGACATTCACTTCTCGTCTCCTTGCTAAACGAAAGTGAAAACGACTTTATCGAGACTATGCTGAAGGCGTGGAAAGCAATTAACATGCCGAAGCATGGGACTAAGAGCTGGAGGAAATTGTGGCCATCCATTGATGCCGAGTTGGATCCAGTAGTGAGTGAAGCGACGAGCCAGTCAATTCGGAGTTATCAATTAGTTTGTACACTGACATGTTTCACAACCTTCCAGGAGGAAGACGTTACTAAGTGGGTGAATGAGGAAAACTGTGATACGGACCAAACTTAACAGATGAAGAAATAATCAAAAACGTGCAAGAAAGTAATGATGAAAGTGATGAAGAAGAGGACACAGGAGGAGAGAGCATGAAGATTTCTCACACTGCTGGTGCCGAAGCTGCCGAGGTCTTCCTCGAGAGCATTATGCAACAACAAGACACGTGCAGTACCAATGTAATGCTTTAAAGCGGATGCATGACAAAGCATGCCACCGGCGCGTATCATCATTGCGACAGTTAAAAATTAGGGACCAGTTTCATACGACTGTATAAGTATATACAGTATACAGTCAAGGACTAAGTTTGTCTGGAACCGCAAGACCGCTACGGTCGCAGGTTCGAATCCTGCCTCGGGCATGGATGTTTGTGATGTCCTTAGGTTAGTTAGGTTTAACTAGTTCTAAGTTCTAGGGGACTAATGACCTCAGCAGTTGAGTCCCATAGTGCTCAGAGCCATTTGAACCATTTTGACTAAGTTTTCTTTGAAAATTAATGTATTTTAGGATTTAATAAAGTACACTCTTTGACATAAAACTTGACCGGCGGCCGGCCGCTTCAGAGGCTAAGTCCGCGCCGATCGCGACATGGGACAAAAAAACTGACCAACTCGCTAATTCTCTAAGTCCGGTTATCTGCACAATCTGGCAACACTGTAGACTGCGGCACTTCCTGGAGGAAAACTTGTCCCACGATAGAGAAACTCTAGGCTGATTACGCCTGGGGTCTAGCAGTAGCGTGCGTTGTTTCTGTTCATAATGTCTGTGGATCGAGAGCAGCTGGCATAAAATATTTTTATAGCCTCTTCTGTCTGAATGCTGAAGACGTGAATGTAATGGTAGCGCAGATTCAATCTATTTCGCTTTGTGACACACCGATATCAAAATTTTATTCACTAACGATTTTGCGGCAGATTTCCTGCAGACTGTCCTCCTCTGGACGCCGTATGCGGCAAAGCTCCGGGATCCATTTGCTGGCTACTGGCAGCGGCCGTGGCGACAGCAGCGGCGCTGAACTCCCCCGTTCTTTATCGAAAGCGCCTGCTACCGCTCATCGCTTTTGATGATTTAAAACGCTTTACTATTAAATGTTGCTCCACAGAAAATTTCTACAATTTCCATTCACGCTCAAAAGCAACGGAGACAGACGCCCTGATTAGTAGGCGGGCATTATATTACATTAATCGG
Source organism: Schistocerca serialis cubense (assembly GCF_023864345.2). Lineage (NCBI taxonomy): Eukaryota > Metazoa > Arthropoda > Insecta > Orthoptera > Acrididae > Schistocerca > Schistocerca serialis. The sequence goes on from NC_064643.1 coordinate 360,311,759, forward strand.
CAAGAGCTGAGTATGGCCCGAAATTAATTTTATAGACTGGGACGAAATGAAACCACCTCACCACATTCGATGAATTTATAAATGCTTCATACCTCGTTTCTTTTCCTTTCAAACTCAATTATTTGTGCAACTTTGGTCAATGTTTGGATGTTTTCGTCAAGCCAGAGTGAGCGTCTGTCGTGTAAAGTGTATTACAGTTCATGTTTCATTCCTTATGGTAAGTCTATGCGATAAACTGTGTGAATACCTTGCAATGCATGCTCTGTAGCAGTGCAGGAACACTGCACATTTGGAGTTCATGAAGTATTTATTGTTGATCGGAAGTGATAGTTAAGGTCATCAGATTTAAACCAGAAAAATTTGTCGTTTTGAAGGTTTCAGAGAACGGAAAGGAATTGCTAACGCCGGTGTTAGAAAACGTCTACAGTTAAATGCTATTGCAAAAATTTAGAAGAAGGGAACTATATTAATGAACATGTGCACTTCATAAACAACCTTCTGACATGTTAGACCTATATGACGAACAAAGCTCAAATTTATATCGTTGACAGTCGGTTTGAATCTTTTCAGGGTCTATTTTACAGTGAAGCACCTTGGAATTTGCAAAGCAGAAATCCATGATATTAACTTAATTTACTAAGTCGAAATCGGACGAAGATTGATGTTTAAAGGCATTCTTCAGATTTCGCATAAGAAATTTTTACTAGCAGTTTGCAACTCCATTAATTAAAATGTAAAATAAAAGGTTATAGTCAGCGGCTTCTACCGGGAATCGAACTGCTATGTTTTATAGTACAAGCACTGCAACGCACAAGGGAACCTCTGAGCTAACGACACACTGGCTGCCAGAGGCGGAATATAGTCACTGCGATGTTGCCTGAGCCTCAAAACGCAACCTTAAACACACGAACAGAGGAGGTGGAGATTACTGTTTTAACGTCCCGTCGACAACGATGTCATTAGAGACGGAGCACAAGCTCGGATTAGGGAAGGATGGGGAAGGAAATCGGCCGTGCCCTTCCTAAGGAACCATCCCGGCATTTGCCTGAAGCGATTTAGGGAAATCATTGAAAACCTAAATCAGGATGGCCGGTCGCGGGATTGCACCGTCGTCCTCCCGAATGCACACACAAACAGGTGTTACTTATGTGAAGAACGCCGTTCTTGGAGTCCAGAAATTAAATATACTTTCTAATTGTGTCATCTTGCAGTGGATTATATCGTACGAGTCTTCGATGTGGAAAACGAATGTCAAGTGAATTTAGCGAGGTAACGCCGACCTACACCCGGAAGTAAATGCACTATCAGAGTGTTGACAAATACTTGCTACGACGCTGCCATTTCTAGGCTCTCTGACGAGGCAGCTCTTCAGCGAAATGCTTGCCGTGATTCTCCGATACGGTTCTTCAGAGTGGAGACGCGCGCGCACGTTTGGTTTTTATGCGGCGTTCTCCCCTGATGGTTTCTGACGTCGCCTTGTGGGCTATGTATACATATGAGACATTCAATTATCATTAATCCAGAATCATACAAGTTTCAGCTTCCGGCGTGGAAGAAGGCTGTTGACGCCGACATTATATCATTTCAACGTAGGGAAAGCAAAACGGATCATTCAATGTTTCTCATTCAACATAAAGCATGTGAGATAATTTTCCGTAACGTTCATAATCATAAAAATACAAACGAAGTAAAAATACACCGGAAGCTTATTCGAATTGAATATAACGCTTTGCACCTCGATGTCGAATTTGTCCACTTGCAATCTTTTGCAGCATACACATAGAATGTCATGATTACCACGAGAATGAAGAAATATGTTGGTAAGGATGGAAGCAAGAAGAGACGCAGTCAACAAATATTCTATTCCTCATGGCATTCATTTCATTTGACACGTAAGATGAGGTAAAGCGGGAATTTACTTTCGTTAACACGAAAGATATGCCGCACATATTGATAACGAGGAAGTCTGCGTCTTCATACGTTTCCTCCTTGAAATCTGTATGCTCTATTATATACTAAGTAGCCCGATCATTGTTTCAGTAATGTTACCCTCTTGTTTGACCCCGTAACGATGAACAGATACCAAATGCATGTCTCCCTTCCTGGGTTGTTTTTTGTGTTTTATTGTTTGGAATTCCTGAAGCAGACCACTGTGCCTTCCCCCCTCGTGGGCTAGGTCTCAAAACTAAACCGCTTTGTATCCAATGGCATAATTTATTCAGACAGCATCAGCATAAGACTATCAAACAAAGCCTTCCATTTACAGTTGCAGCACTCTAACCAGCACTGACCAAAGTGTAATCCACGGTCATGGTCCTAAATTACCAGCTGTCTGCTACTGTGGCAAAGTCCGTACTACACTTTCGATTCCGCAGCACCATTTTATCTGGTAACACTGTGTAGTTGCACAGTTGTGCTACCAGGTCTGTCCTCACACTGTCAACTTTATGTATCTCACTTCTCCTGTAGCGTAGATCACGAGGAGCCGAAGTAAATGAGTGTATTCTGCATGACGTAACATTCAGTATTCCCTTCTTTCATAGACACTCTTCATGTGCATCGATACCAAATAGGAATGCGAAAAGTCTTGCGAGTGAGAGAATGACAATAACAATCGTAACAAGAACAAGCAAATAATGAATGATGTTTATTCCAACGCAGAACGAGAATGGCTTTAAATATAAAAATCTGTATCTATATCTATATCCATATCTATTGATCTTTGAGTTGGCACAATGCAAATATATTCTTAGCATTTAGTTACTGAATTTAGTTCTGGATGTTTGCAGAGAAAAGGAAAAGTCGGTACTTCTCGCTAGTGTAATATAATGTGAACCAGCAACTACCCTTTCCTTAGAACACGACTCAAACAGGTCCTCAAGTAGGTAGCAAGGCACTGCTGCATTCTGTTCCCTGACATTGCTCTGATGACGGTTAATGCAGATAGTTCCGATTATGAAATACAAAACGTATTGCAGGTTAGTTCCTAGGATAGTAACATTAAATTTGCGTTGTAGACGGCACATGAACGTGACGACTATCCATATTACTCATCAATATAAAAAGACAATATTTTGGGAATTTAGCAGGATTACTCAAAATGAATTCTGAAATTGGGTGACTTGACTGCACAGGCGCTAAACGTCGTCAAGAGTATACGATGTCCTAATCGCATTAGGAATATGAAGATCGTCTTCGACAGCTCGCAACTTTCACATTGCTATCTCCACCCTACTCCAGACAGCCCTCGGTGGAGTTGCACTACGTTGCCGATGTTATGGAAGGCCGTCAAACCGAAACAGACCACATATTGAAAAATACAAGCGAATTCTCTTGCAGCGTAAGCTTATTGTAACTAATCTAAAAATTATTGGAGAGGAACAATGTCCTATTCAAAAAAAGTAAAATGTTACACACTGTGACGTCAAACGGACATTATCTATGTCCTGTCTTGTGTCCTACTCATCTATAATATCAAGTGTACTATGAAAATGATTATATATAATGGATGATAGGGTAATGCATTGATACCAGATGGTGGGGGCCGGCCGGTGTGGCCGTGCGGTTCTAGGCGCTTCAGTCTGGAACCGCGTGACCGCTACGGTCGCAGGTTCGAATCCTGCCTCGGGCATGGATGTGAGTGATGTCCTTAGGTTAGTTAGGTTTAAGTAGTTCTAAGTTCTAGGGGACTGATGACCTTAGAAGTTAAGTCCCATAGCGCTCAGAGCCATTTGAACTATTTAACACAAAATGACATTAAAAATTAAAGTTATTCACGAGCAGCTAGTTGAGAATATGTATGAACATTAAATGACACGACGAACTGAAATAATATGACGAAGAGTTCAGCGCTCACTGGGAATAGAGCCCCACACATATCGTTGTTGACTACACACAAAGAGACGTCAGCTACCGAATTTTTCTCCACCAGCTGCTCAGAATAGCATCTTGAACTTACAGTCATCTCGCAAATAGTTCTGTGTCTCACTGGGAGTTAAAAGCGTCAGATATCGTTAGTGTTGACAACGAATGAAAATACATTAAAAATCAAAATTATTATCCACCAGCAGATAGGTGTTCTCCTGATAGAGCTTGATAATACATAATTAAATCTTTAGTGCCGGGCCAGGATTCGATCCCATTCACGCGTAATATGTGAAGGTGTTGAGGAATCTGCAGCTTTGAACAAACAACAAATTGTAGCCGAGCTGTATTGCCACGAAGGGAACAAATTCCGCGTTAAGGGCGGTCTGAGTTGCATTCCCAGTTTAGAACCAATTTTATCGACATACAGAAGCTCAAATAAAAGATGGAATAATTGCCCTGTGACCATACATAGCGTTTGTGTCGTCACTTGAAATAAATAACTAGTATAAGAAAGGTTACTGGTGATAGAGTTTCTACATGTCGCCACTCCAGACTTTATTGTGGTTCAACCTACCGTCTACGTGGTAAAGAAGGAATATCATCTTTAATGTCAATTTTCAGACCACGCAGCCATTATATCTCCTTCACTTGGTGTAGCCAGGAGAGAATGGAATCTGTCTGTCCCTATCTAAAATCATTGACGGAAGTGGGAATCGAACCCAGACCATAGGTATAACAACCTACCATCCGTCCAACAGACCATGAAATCCTCTTCTCTGCGAGTCATTTTTCTATCGTAACGCAGTTGCGCCACACTGGATGAGAATTCTGACACACAGGCTCCCTGTAGTAATTTGCAGCATGTTCAGTAAATTCATTTACTTGGTTGACCGAATCACCATGAACTAGCTGCCTCGGCTACCCAGTGCATACATTCGACTATTTTGTAATCACAGAAATAAAATCACGTAACTGCCACTTACACACAACTGCCAACAGTGTAGGATGCAGAAGTTTAAATAGGAAGTGTTCCTTTCCACTTGAGCTATTCTATTGCGCTATCTGTTACTAGAAAACGTCGTTCAGTCCAAAAGTAAAGCTGTAACTGTTTGTCTCTCAGAAGTCAAGACCTGGCCATATGCATAATCTCACAGTGCTGTGGAATCCAAAAGTTCTGGAGGAATAGTTGCCGAGCTCTGGAGCTTATGTAGCTACGTGTCAGCTTGTAGCATAGATAAGATGTCGCGAGTTCGAATACATTCAGTGCTACATTTTTTTAAACGCAATTCTGCTCTCTGCTGAAGGTATCAATCTAATGGAACTTTGAACATAATTCCCTTCACTTCTCAACCCAAAGTAGTCGCATGTGGAAAAAGGGCTAACTACTGTGACATTTTGTTCTATTCAGGTTTAATAGACAGCAGGCAGCAGATGCATCTCGAAGATGTGCAGGGAGAGCGCATCGTGCCATAATATGTCAGAAAAGTATTTTCTACATTAGCCGTCGTGTGGTAGTGATATTTTATTCTTCTTCAAACTTTGTTTGACAGCTTTAACTCAGAACAAGTTTTCTACATGCATGTAATCAATAAACTGCATGTGCTTTGTCAGACTGTCATAGGTAACATCAGAGAATTCGCATATATCGTTGATGATTAATTTCTCTCTCATGTTTACTATTGTTTTAACAACACTAAAGGAAACCTTACGAAAATTGTGCACTGTATTATAAGAAATGAAATAAAACTAACCATGATAACCTTACGACGAAAGTATCTGTACACAAGCATGCCTCTATCGACACGAATTAGTAAAATACTACTCACTTAGATTTTGATTGGGTCTGTGTTTAATTGGTATGCTGTGTCATACTCAAGAGGCATGCAAATGTGGCAATTCATAAATATAGTTACGTATTCCTAGAAACCCAAAATTCGCTTGGCAGCAGCGGAAAGAGGCCTTACCTGTTGAGCAGCATTGTAAGTTTTTCAACATTGCACTATGAGCTGAAAGCATTTTCTTGCGATTTCCTTATTGATGTTTGATCTGACTGCTTGTAGCTCTTTCACAGAAGGGATAAAAACGTTACAGTCAGTGAGACTGGAACTGCGAACCGTAACAGACGCTTTTTCACAGGTCCGCACGTTACCACAGAGCTGGCGAGGAGGTATGTGTCTGAGCTTCCTATTACGAGGGCAATAGGAACTCGAATTCGTAAACCGCTATTTGAAGGTCGAGATTAGTTGCGGTTTCCACCTGCAACGACTTTCCTGGGCTGAAAACCGTAAATTTTCAATCTTTTGTTACCGTTCAAGCGATAATAACTCAGATTATTCAATGGAAATGACAGGTAAAATCAAGTGAACTATGAGGCTTAATTCCGTGCACACCAGGAAGTAACTCGTCGATCACAGAGTTGCCAAACATACGTTGCCTTGTTGCCAAATCTCAGTTACAGTACCAGCAGGAAGAAGACGAACCGATGTGATCCTACAGCGGTCTGGGAAGTGACCATAGCTGGTGTCTCCAAGTCGCGGCTGCTACGGCCTGGAATACGTAATGCGTCTGATTCGCTTTCTGTAACTAGGGTTTAGGGACTGGAGCGTAGTTACTAATAATACTCAGAACTGACTGCAAACTGAGCACCATAAATCAGTAACTCTCATTGTTGTTTTTATATTTCTTTCGTAAGTGTACTCAAAACTAAGAAAGTCATTCACAGGCGTTTTCATGCCTCGCCGATAGTCGAGCACAACATACAAATAAAAATAAAAAAGAATGTGTGTGTGTGTGTGTGTGTGTGTGTGTGTGTGTTTGTGTGTGTGTGTGTGAGAGAGAGAGAGAGAGAGAGAGAGAGAGAGAGAGAGAGAGAGAGAGAAATAAAAAGCAATGAGAGAGCGTGTAAAAAATTGTTGTAAAGAAATTGAATTATGGTATTTAAAGAAATCTTTCATTAAAATGACACGTTCCACATCATTACGAAATGTCGTATTCATGATCTATGGAACAAGAGTTAATCTAATCTAATCTAATCTAATCACATCATATTGATGATTAGCCATGAAGAGTCATGAATTACCGAAATTTTGGCCCATACCAGTAACCAAATCTAAACTTGAAAATAAAAGACGACAATTTTTGTAATAAACCGTGACTCCTATCACGACCCTTTCGTCCCTGTTATCTAACCACGAAAGATGTCTGATATACCTCCATGCTGAAGTAACAAAGTGTGCATGCATTTAAAGATGAAGTGCATGATGTGAAGTTCTGTGACGGAGATACGAACCCAACACGTAATCCGATTGTTAACTAAGAAAAATCAAATGTTACGTATCGGTTTTTCTTACGAGCCGCTAGGTGTCTGAATCTAAAATAAGGATACAAACTTTTGTGCCTAAGCGACAATCGAACTGCACACCTACCGTGCATCCACGAATATAGCTTAAGTATCAGTTGCTTACTCATGAACAGTAAGATGTGTGCGTGTTTGACCAGAAATAACGACACCTGTTGCGATTGTTGGAAACACATGAACAGACATTGAAATTGAGCGTTAATTTTCACTAGCAGGTGGGTGTGCACTTGATAAAGCTAGAAATGAAATTATGAATATTTTTGTACTGGATCAGGTTTCAGACCCACATACTTACCTTTGGAGGAGACCTAGAGAAGATTGCAGTCTTGGGAAAAGGAACGAAATGACTGAACTATACTGTTCCGAGAGATTCAGATCCTCGAAAGAGGAGATACAAGTTCGAATCACAGTCCAGCACCAAATTTTTAAACGTCTCTAGTTCAATCAAGTACAAGTAAAATAAGAGCCCTGTCCCTTTAAATGGCTATCGGTTCATCAAATAACATAAAATTTTCTAATGTAAGTAAGCTTACTGGCGACTGAAACCTGATCCAGTACAAAAATATTCATAATTTCATTTCTAGCTTTATCAAGTGCACACCCACCTGCTAGTGAAAATTAACGCTCAATTTCAATGTCTGTTCATGTGTTTCCAACAATCGCAACAGGTGTCGTTATTTCTGGTCAAACACGCACACATCTTACTGTTCATGAGTAAGCAACTGATACTTAAGCTATATTCGTGGATGCACGGTAGGTGTGCAGTTCGATTGTCGCTTAGGCACAAAAGTTTGTATCCTTATTTTAGATTCAGACACCTAGCGGCTCGTAAGAAAAACCGATACATAACATTTGATTTTTCTTATTAGCAATCGGATTACGTGTTGGGTTCGTATCCCGTCACAGAACTTCACATCATGCACTTCATCTTTAAATGCATGCACACTTTGTTACTTCAGAATGGAGGTATATCAGACATCTTTCGTGGTTAGATAACAGGGACGAAAGGGTCGTGATAGGAGTCACGGTTTATTACAAAAATTGTCGTCTTTTATTTTCAAGTTTAGATTTGGTTACTGGTATGGGCCAAAATTTCGGTAATTCATGACTCTTCATGGCTAATCATCAATATGATGTGATTAGATTAGATTAGATTAGATTAACTCTTGTTCCATAGATCACGAATACGACATTTCGTAATGATGTGGAACGTGTCATTTTAATGAAAGATTTCTTTAAATACCATGATTCAATTTCTTTACAACAATTTTTTACACACTCTCTCATTGCTTTTTATTTATCTCTCTCTCTCTCTCTCTCTCACACACACACAAACACACACACACACACACACACACACACACACACACACACACACACACACACACACACATTCTTTTTTATTTTTATTTGTATGTTGTGCTCGACTATCGGCGAGGCACGAAAACGCCTGTGAATGACTTTCTTAGTTTTGAGTACACTTACGAAAGAAATATAAAAACAACAATGAGAGTTACTGATTTATGATGCTCAGTTTGCAGTCAGTTCTGAGTATTATTAGTAACTACGCTCCAGTCCCTAAACCCTAGTTACAGAAAGCGAATCAGACGCATTACGTATTCCAGGCCGTAGCAGCCGCGACTTGGAGACACCAGCTATGGTCACTTCCCAGACCGCTGTAGGATCACATCGGTTCGTCTTCTTCCTGCTGGTACTGTAACTAAGATTTGGCAACAAGGCAACGTATGTTTGGCAACTCTGTGATCGACGAGTTACTTCCTGGTGTGCACGGAATCAAGCCTCAAAGTTCACTTGATTTTACCTGTCATTTCCATTGAATACTCTGAGTTATTATCGCTTGAACGGTAACAAAAGATTGAAAATTTACGGTTTTCAGCCCAGGAAAGTCGTTGCAGGTGGAAACCGCAACTAATCTCGACCTTCAAATAGCGGTTTACGAATTCGAGTTCCTATTGCCCTCGTAATAGGAAGCTCAGACACATACCTCCTCGCCAGCTCTGTGGTAACGTGCGGACCTGTGAAAAAGCGTCTGTTACGGTTCGCAGTTCCAGTCTCACTGACTGTAACGTTTTTATCCCTTCTGTGAAAGAGCTACAAGCAGTCAGATCAAACATCATTAAGGAAATCGCAAGAAAATGCTTTCAGCTCATAGTGCAATGTTGAAAAACTTACAATGCTGCTCAACAGGTAAGGCCTCTTTCCGCTGCTGCCAAGCGAATTTTGAGTTTCTAGGAATACGTAACTATATTTATGAATTGCCACATTTGCATACCTCTTGAGTATGACACAGCATACCAATTAAACACAGACCCAATCAAAATCTAAGTGAGTAGTATTTTACTAATTCGTGTCGATAGAGGCATGCTTGTGTACAGATACTTTCGTCGTAAGGTTATCATGGTTAGTTTTATTTCATTTCTTATAATACAGTGCACAATTTTCGTAAGGTTTCCTTTAGTGTTGTTAAAACAATAGTAAACATGAGAGAGAAATTAATCATCAACGATATATGCGAATTCTCTGATGTTACCTATGACAGTCTGACAAAGCACATGCAGTTTATTGATTACATGCATGTAGAAAACTTGTTCTGAGTTAAAGCTGTCAAACAAAGTTTGAAGAAGAATAAAATATCACTACCGCACGACGGCTAATGTAGAAAATACTTTTCTGACATATTATGGCACGATGCGCTCTCCCTGCACATCTTCGAGATGCATCTGCTGCCTGCTGCCTATTAAACCTGAATAGAACAAAATGTCACAGTAGTTAGCCCTTTTTCCACATGCGACTACTTTGGGTTGAGAAGTGAAGGGAATTATGTTCAAAGTTCCATTAGATTGATACCTTCAGCAGAGAGCAGAATTGCGTTTAAAAAAATGTAGCACTGAATGTATTCGAACTCGCGACATCTTATCTATGCTACAAGCTGACACGTAGCTACATAAGCTCCAGAGCTCGGCAACTATTCCTCCAGAACTTTTGGATTCCACAGCACTGTGAGATTATGCATATGGCCAGGTCTTGACTTCTGAGAGACAAACAGTTACAGCTTTACTTTTGGACTGAACGACGTTTTCTAGTAACAGATAGCGCAATAGGATAGCTCAAGTGGAAAGGAACACTTCCTATTTAAACTTCTGCATCCTACACTGTTGGCAGTTGTGTGTAAGTGGCAGTTACGTGATTTTATTTCTGTGATTACAAAATAGTCGAATGTATGCACTGGGTAGCCGAGGCAGCTAGTTCATGGTGATTCGGTCAACCAAGTAAATGAATTTACTGAACATGCTGCAAATTACTACAGGGAGCCTGTGTGTCAGAATTCTCATCCAGTGTGGCGCAACTGCGTTACGATAGAAAAATGACTCGCAGAGAAGAGGATTTCGTGGTCTGTTGGACGGATGGTAGGCTGTTATACTTATGGTCTGGGTTCGATTCCCACTTCCGTCAATGATTTTAGATAGGGACAGACAGATTCCATTCTCTCCTGGCTACACCAAGTGAAGGAGATATAATGGCTGCGTGGTCTGAAAATTCACATTAAAGATGATATTCCTTCTTTACCACGTAGACGGTAGGTTGAACCACAATAAAGTCTGGGGTGGCGACATGTAGAAACTCCATCACCAGTAACCTTTCTTATACTAGTTATTTATTTCAAGTGACGACACAAACGTTATGTATGGTCACAGGACACTTATTCCATCTTTTATTTGAGCTTCTGTATGTCGATAAAATTGGTTCTAAACTGGGAATGCAACTCAGACCGCCCTTAACGCGGAATTTGTTCCCTTCGTGGCAATACAGCTCGGCTACAATTTGTTGTTTGTTCAATGCTGCAGATTCCTCAACACCTTCACATATTACGCGTGAATGGGATCGAATCCTGGCCCGGCACTAAAGATTTAATTATGTATTATCAAGCTCTATCAGGAGAACACCTATCTGCTGGTGGATAATAATTTTGATTTTTAATGTATTTTCATTCGTTGTCAACACTAACGATATCTGACGCTTTTAACTCCCAGTGAGACACAGAACTATTTGCGAGATGACTGTAAGTTCAAGATGCTATTCTGAGCAGCTGGTGGAGAAAAATTCGGTATCTGACGTCTCTTTGTGTGTAGTCAACAACGATATGTGAGGGGCTCTATTCCCAGTGAGCGCTGAACTCTTCGTCATATTATTTCAGTTCGTCGTGTCATTTAATGTTCATACATATTCTCAACTAGCTGCTCGTGAATAACTTTAATTTTTAATGTCATTTTGTGTTAAATAGTTCAAATGGCTCTGAGCGCTATGGGACTTAACTTCTAAGGTCATCAGTCCCCTAGAACTTAGAACTACTTAAACCTAACTAACCTAAGGACATCACTCACATCCATGCCCGAGGCAGGATTCGAACCTGCGACCGTAGCGGTCACGCGGTTCCAGACTGAAGCGCCTAGAACCGCACGGCCACACCGGCCGGCCCCCACCATCTGGTATCAATGCATTACCCTATCATCCATTATATATAATCATTTTCATAGTACACTTGATATTATAGATGAGTAGGACACAAGACAGGACATAGATAATGTCCGTTTGACGTCAACAGTGTGTAACATTTTACTTTTTTTGAATAAGACAATGTTCCTCTCCAATAATTTTTAGATTAGTTACAATAAGCTTACGCTGCAAGAGAATTCGCTTGTATTTTTCAATATGTGGTCTGTTTCGGTTTGACGGCCTTCCATAACATCGGCAACGGAGTGCAACTCCACCGAGGGCTGTCTGGAGTAGGGTGGAGAGAGCAATGTGAAAGTTGCGAGCTGTCGAAGACGATCTTCATATTCCTAATGCGATTAGGACATCGTATACTCTTGACGACGTTTAGCACCTGTGCAGTCAAGTCACCCAATTTCAGAATTCATTTTGAGTAATCCTGCTAAATTCCCAAAATATTGTCTTTTTATATTGATGAGTAATATGGATAGTCGTCACGTTCATGTGCCGTCTACAACGCAAATTTAATGTTACTATCCTAGGAACTAACCTGCAATACGTTTTGTATTTCATAATCGGAACTATCTGCATTAACCGTCATCAGAGCAATGTCAGGGAACAGAATGCAGCAGTGCCTTGCTACCTACTTGAGGACCTGTTTGAGTCGTGTTCTAAGGAAAGGGTAGTTGCTGGTTCACATTATATTACACTAGCGAGAAGTACCGACTTTTCCTTTTCTCTGCAAACATCCAGAACTAAATTCAGTAACTAAATGCTAAGAATATATTTGCATTGTGCCAACTCAAAGATCAATAGATATGGATATAGATATAGATACAGATTTTTATATTTAAAGCCATTCTCGTTCTGCGTTGGAATAAACATCATTCATTATTTGCTTGTTCTTGTTACGATTGTTATTGTCATTCTCTCACTCGCAAGAGTTTTCGCATTCCTATTTGGTATCGATGCACATGAAGAGTGGCTGTGAAAGAAGGGAATACTGAATGTTACGTCATGCAGAATACACTCATTTACTTCGGCTCCTCGTGATCTACGCTACAGGAGAAGTGAGATACATAAAGTTGACAGTGTGAGGACAGACCTGGTAGCACAACTGTGCAACTACACAGTGTTACCAGATAAAATGGTGCTGCGGAATCGAAAGTGTAGTACGGACTTTGCCACAGTAGCAGACAGCTGGTAATTTAGGACCATGACCGTGGATTACACTTTGGTCAGTGCTGGTTAGAGTGCTGCAACTGTAAATGGAAGGCTTTGTTTGATAGTCTTATGCTGATGCTGTCTGAATAAATTATGCCATTGGATACAAAGCGGTTTAGTTTTGAGACCTAGCCCACGAGGGGGGAAGGCACAGTGGTCTGCTTCAGGAATTCCAAGCAATAAAACACAAAAAACAACCCAGGAAGGGAGACATGCATTTGGTATCTGTTCATCGTTACGGGGTCAAACAAGAGGGTAACATTACTGAAACAATGATCGGGCTACTTGGTATATAATAGAGCATACAGATTTCAAGGAGGAAACGTATGAAGACGCAGACTTCCTCGTTATCAATATGTGCGGCATATCTTTCGTGTTAACGAAAGTAAATTCCCGCTTTACCTCTTCTTACGTGTCAAATGAAATGATATAATGTCAGCGTCAACAGCCTTCTTCCACGCCGGAAGCTGAAACTTGTATGATTCTGGATTAATGATGATTGAATGTCTCATATATATGCATAGCCCACAAGGCGACGTCAGAAACCATCAGGGGAGAACGCCGCGTAAAAACCAAACGTGCGCGTGCCTCTCCACTCTGAAGAACCGTATCGGAGAATCACGGCAAGCATTTCGCTGAAGAGCTGCCTCGTCTGAGAGCCTAGAAATGGCAGCGTCGTAGCAAGTATTTGTCAACACTCTGATAGTGCATTTACTTCCGGGTGTAGGTCGGCGTTACCTCGCTAAATTCACTTGACATTCGTTTTCCACATCGAAGACTCGTACGATATAATCCACTGCAAGATGACACAATTAGAAAGTATATTTAATTTCTGGACTCCAAGAACGGCGCTCTTCACATAAGTAACACCTGTTTGTGTGTGCATTCGGGGGGACGACGGTGCAATCCCGCGACCGGCCATCCTGATTTAGGTTTTCAATGATTTCCCTAAATCGCTTCAGGCAAATGCCGGGATGGTTCCTTAGGAAGGGCACGACCGATTTCCTTCCCCATCCTTCCCTAATCCGAGCTTGTGCTCCGTCTCTAATGACATCGTTGTCGACGGGACGTTAAAACAGTAATCTCCACCTCCTCTGTTCGTGTGTTTAAGGTTGCGTTTTGAGGCTCAGGCAACATCGCAGTGACTATATTCCGCCTCTGGCAGCCAGTGTGTCGTTAGCTCAGAGGTTCCCTTGTGCGTTGCAGTGCTTGTACTATAAAACATAGCAGTTCGATTCCCGGTAGAAGCCGCTGACTATAACCTTTTATTATACATTTTAATTAATGGAGTTGCAAACTGCTAGTAAAAATTTCTTATGCGAAATCTGAAGAATGCCTTTAAACATCAATCTTCGTCCGATTTCGACTTAGTAAATTAAGTTAATATCATGGATTTCTGCTTTGCAAATTCCAAGGTGCTTCACTGTAAAATAGACCCTGAAAAGATTCAAACCGACTGTCAACGATATAAATTTGAGCTTTGTTCGTCGTATAGGTCTAACATGTCAGAAGGTTGTTTATGAAGTGCACATGTTCATTAATATAGTTCCCTTCTTCTAAATTTTTGCAATAGCATTTAACTGTAGACGTTTTCTAACACCGGCGTTAGCAATTCCTTTCCGTTCTCTGAAACCTTCAAAACGACAAATTTTTCTGGTTTAAATCTGATGACCTTAACTATCACTTCCGATCAACAATAAATACTTCATGAACTCCAAATGTGCAGTGTTCCTGCACTGCTACAGAGCATGCATTGCAAGGTATTCACACAGTTTATCGCATAGACTTACCATAAGGAATGAAACATGAGCTGTAATACACTTTACACCACAGCCGCTCACTCTGGCTTGACGAAAACATCCAAACATTGACCAAAAGTTGCACAAATAATTGAGTTTGAAAGGAAAAGAAACGAGGTATGAAGCATTTATAAATTCATCGAATGTGGTGAGGTGGTTTCATTTCGTCCCAGTCTATAAAATTAATTTCGGGCCATACTCAGCTCTTGCCGATTAATGTAATATAATACCCGCCTACTAATCAGGGCGTCTGTCTCCGTTGCTTTTGAGCGTGAATGGAAATTGTAGAAATTTTCTGTGGAGCAACATTTAACAATAAAGCGTTTTAAATCATCAAAAGCGATGAGCGGTAGCAGGCGCTTTCGATAAAGAACGGGGGAGTGCAGCGCCGCTGCTGTCGCCACGGCCGCTGCCAGTAGCCAGCAAATGGATCCCGGAGCTTTGCCGCATACGGCGTCCAGAGGAGGACAGTCTGCAGGAAATCTGCCGCAAAATCGTTACTGGATAAAATTTTGATATCGGTGTGTCACAAAGCGAAATAGATTGAATCTGCGCTACCATACACGTCTTCAGCATTCAGACAGAAGAGGCTATAAAAATATTTTATGCCAGCTGCTCTCGATCCACTGACATTATGAACAGAAACAACACACGCTACCGCTAGACCACAGGCGTAATCAGCCTAGAGTTTCTCTATCGTGGGACAAGTTTTCCTCCAGGAAGTGCCGCAGTCTACAGTGTTGCCAGATTGTGCAGATAACCGGACTTAGAGAATTAGCGAGTTGGCCAGTTTTTTTGTCCCACGTCGCGATCGGCGCGGACTTAGCCTCTGAAGCGGCCGGCCGCCGGTCAAGTTTTATGTCAAAGAGTGTACATACTCTACGTCTTAAAATTGTATCCTTCGGTTTAATATAGTACAGTACACTACATCTCCTATGTTTAAAAAAAATTAAAAAACAAAATAAATGAATAAAATAAATTTCAGACATTCAATAATCGGGCACTTCCGCTAATCCGGCACCATTATGTGCCAAGAATGGCCGCATTAGCGAGAGTCTAGTGTAGTATCAAGATAACAGGCTCGAGAATCTCTCTCCCGACGTCAGGAGAAGAGGTTCCCAAACGTATGCCCTATTATATCAATTGTAAGCAACTGTTGCAGCAATCAGATAATTTGCTCTTAAAACTATTGAGATAGTCACAATTTATACGACAATCGAAAGACTGAACATCTTTTATGGCGAATGTCGTCAAGCTATTAGAGCAACGGTGCGGTTGTTTGTTGAACGTTCTAGAAACTGGAAATATCGAGAATATAGCTCTCCAAGCAAAAAGGAAAAAAAAAAGGGCTCTGAGCACTACGGGACTTAACATCTGAGGTCATCAGTCCCCTAGAACTTAGAACTACTTAAACCTAACTAACCTAAGTACATCACACACATCCATGCCCGAGGCAGGATTCGAACCTGCGACCGTAGCGGTCGCGCGGATCCAGACTGAAACTCCTAGAACCGCTCGGCCACACCGGCCGGTGGGCGCTAATGACCACTGTAGTTGTGCGCCCTAAAACCACAAAAAAAAACACCGGCCGGAAAGCAAAATGAGGAGCAACTGATGAAAAAAATGAAACTAACACTTCAATTGCAGTAACACGCCATGCAGATGTCTCTAAGAGGCATCTTGGAAGTACGAGACGATTCAATCAAACTAGTCTTTTGCGAACACTACAGTCAATCGCGTTTCATCCTCTTCGCATTTCGCTGCATCTATAGCTTCATGACAGTGACTTCCAAATGTACAGGGTGAGTCACCTAACGTTACCGCTGGATATATTTCGTAAACCACATCAAATACTGACGAACCGATTCCACAGACCGAACGTGAGGAGAGGGGCTAGTGTAATTGGTTAATACAAACCATACAAAAATGCACGGAAGTACGTTTTTTAACACAAACCTACGTTTTTTTAAATGGAACCCCGTTAGTTTTGTTAGCACATCTGAACATATAAACAAATACGTAATTAGTGCCGTTTGTTGCACCTAAAGTTGACGCTTGAGTACCACTCCGCTGTTCGATCGTGTGTATCGGAGAGCACCGAATTACGTAGGGATCCAAAGGGAACGGTGATGGACCTTAGGTACAGAAGAGACTGGAACAGCACATTACGTCCACATGCTAACATCTTTTTATTGGTCTTTTTCACTGACACACATGTACATTACCTTGAGGGGTGAGGTAAACGTACACACGTGGTTTCCGTCTTCAATTACGAAGTGGAATAGTGTGTGTCCCACTGGAAACGCGTCGACGTATGTGGTGTCAGTATGATGGTGCACCTGCACATTCCGCAATTAACACTAGGCTGACCCTTGACAGGATGTTCGACGGGCGTTTCATAAGACGTGGAGGACGCATAAATTGGCCAGCCCGTTCTCCTGATCTTACACCTCTGGACTTCTTTCTGTGCGGTACGTTAAAGGAGAATGTGTACCGTGTTGTGCCTACAACCCCAGAGGATATGAGACAACGTATTGTGGCAGCCAATAAAAAGGTGTTAGCATGTGGACGTAATGTGCTGTTCCAGTCTCTTCTGTAGCTAAGGTCCATCACCGTTCCCTTTGGATCCCTACGTAATTCGGTGCTCTCCGATACACACAATCGAACAGCGGAGGAGTGGTACTCAAGCGTCAACTTCAGGTTACAGTATCTCCGGTTGTAATTAACATTTTACAATGCAACAATCGGCACTGATTACGTATTTGTTTATATGTTCAGATGTGCTAACAAAACTAACTAGGTTCCATTAAAAAAAACGTAGGTTTGTGTTAAAAAATATACTTCCGTGCATTTTTGTATGGTTTGTATTAACCAATTACACTAGCCCCTCTCCTCACGTTCGACCTGTGGAATCGATTCGTCAGTGTTTGATGTGGTTTACGAAATATATCCAGCGGTAATGTTAGGTGACTCACCCTATATATATATATATATATATATATATATATATATATATATATATATATATATATATATATATATATATATATGTATTAAGGAAGACGGTTCAAAATCCACGCTGATTCAAAGAAGTGGACAAAAACAACGCTCTTGGTCTATCAACGTTTGGTGCATATTTTCAAGACCCGCACCATTGGTCTCCTTTTATTGAAGGGAATCTAAATACACTCAAGTACCTCGAGTTTCTAAGATATGCTGTTGTTGCAGCTATTGGAAAACATTCCACTGAACGTAAGTCAATCGGTGAGGTACCAGTGTGACGGACGTCTCTTCTATTCCGCGCAATTACGAGAACATTTGGAGAGGTTTGGAACGATCGTTCAGGAAACGCAAAATAGTCTGCACTCTCATCAAACTTAACACTACTATACTTTTATCTGTGACGAAAATTCAAACAAGAGGTCTGTTGGGAAACTCCGACGACTCCCGAAGGTACGAAATGCCTTATAACATGGGTTTGTGCTGCCGTTAACTCCAAATGAAATTCAACGTGCATCATTGTTTCTCTAAAATAGTCAAGATCAACATTTTGAACACTTGGCAGGGCAACAGTGATCATAAACACACGAACCGTACCCGAGTTACGTATTTGCTTACATCTGGTATAACAGGTCAGCCGTTTGTGGAACCTCTTCTCCTTACGGTGGGACGGTGGTTTGCGGTGCTACTGTCTTGATACTGTTTGATGAGGCTCCATATATATTATGTCGTTGAAGTTTTCTTAGAAGCTTCTTTCAAAGAGATACAGAAACAAGTATATAATACTTCCATAACAAAACCACAAAGGTCAAAAGTAGGCGGTTCAGCAGATCTCTACGATTTGCAGCGGTCGGGGAGACCATCCACGGCTGTCACAGCTGATAAGTTGCAGCGAGCTGATGTCATTCGCAAGGTCAGACCCATTCGTGGAAGACATTTTGAGGATGACGAGGAGGTGATTCTCACAGTGAAGCACTGGCTCCGCCACCAGGACAAGGATTGGTAGCGACAGGGCATACACGCCCCTGTTTCGCGCTGGAGGAAGGCACAGAATGGGATGGAGATAACGTGGAAAAACAGGGTGTGTAGATAAAACAGCGTTCTTTCGTGTATGTAATTTTCATTATGTTCGATAAAGAATTGTTGAAGAAAAAAACCTTGTAATTTTCTCATGATGTGCCCCTGCCGAGTAACTTACCTCAATGAAACTTCGACTATACGTAGAAAGAACTGCTGCAGTATAGTATAGAAGGTAACTGAAAGAAAGACGCAATCAGATGAACAGAAATGACACTTTTATTCAAAGACAATAAGTACTCTGAAGTCGCCGTGATTTGTGATGGTCCCATGGACACTACAAAAGACGGGATAAGTTCTTAGTAGGGCATGTTGTCCACATGATTGCCAGTGAATTCTCTACAATGTGTTCCCAGGGTGACCACAAGGTTGATAAGAAGTTCTTGAGTTAGTACATGCCGGCCGATGTGGCCAAGCGGTTCTAGGCGCTTCAGTCCGGAACCGCGCTGCTGCTACAGTCGCAGGTTCGAATCCTGCCTCGGGCATGGAAGTGTGTGATGTCCTTAGGTTAGTTAGGTTTAAGCAGTTCTAAGTCTAGGAGACTGATGACCTCAGATGTTAAGTCCCATAGTGCTTAGAGCCATTTGAAGTTAGTACATTTCATTCCTCCACCAATACTGTTTACATCTGCTGAATGGTCATTGGTGCACGTGGATGTGTTGCAATACATCTTCTCAACGCATCCCACACATCGTTGATGGGATTTAGGTCGGAGGACAGGCAGGCCAGTCCATCTGCTGAATAACCTGTCATTCCAAGAGCTCTTTCACCTGTGCAGTTCGATGTGCTCACATAGTGTCATCTGTAAAAACGAAGCCAGGGCCTAACGCACTCGTGAGAAGGCACACATGGTGAAGGAGTACAGTGTCGTAAGCTGGTAGACCAGTCAGTACATTCTGATCAAGGATTTAGAGATCAGTACACTTATGCAACATTATGGCTCTCCATACCATGATACCTGCCCAACCACAACGATCATTTGTCACAATGGCCAACGTACCTTAATGTGGCGGTGGCGATAAGTGAGAACTCATAAAGCAGCCAGGAATATTGTCGAATATGATAGTTTTAGTGGTCCAGGTGTTATGATGTGGGGAGGCATAATGTCACGTGGGCAGTACTGACCTCCAAATCTTTGGACACAGTATACACGACCACATCGAACTGACCAGTTGGAGGAGCTCTTCGAACAAGACGATATTCTGCGAAGGGACTGGGCTGCCTATTCCTCTGCCTTAAATCCCACTGAGCATGTGTGAGGTGAATTGGGAAAACATGTCTACACGGACCAACGACCATCCGCAGTTGCCAACCACGCTGGTGGAGAAATGGAACACCCTACCGCAAGAAATCCTTACCAGCATTTTGGCCAGTATGGCTGAAGAGCGTGCATTGCCGTCCGTGGCCATCACACACTATTAAGAACTATGTCCCATCTTTTGTAATGTCCAGGAGTTCATCACAAATCGCAGTGGCTTCAGTGTAATTATTGTCTTTGAATAAAAATGCCATTTCTGTACGTCTCATTTTGCATTACTTTCAGTTGTCTTCTTTACTATGCTGTAGCAATTGTTTCTATTCATGGTCCAAGTTCCATCGAGCTTTGTTACTTAGAGGTGACACAACATGCTACAGTTACTATCGGATTTGAGTTTTATGCATCAGTGCATATTCATTGTTTCTTTTTAGTAAACATGCAGTCGATTCTAACATCTTGTACTTCTTGCTGCTTTATGAAAAACCTTACATAGTTAAATGTGTATGCTTCAAGCAATATGTTTTGACTAAATTTATTGTCATTCACACTGAGACTATATAAAATTCACTTCTCTTTCGGCAGATTTTGATAATAAATATTCGACTGAATTACTTATCTTTGCCTGGAGTCCTGGTTTACATATTTTAATGACTGACCCCCAAGTTTAACAAATGGGATGACACTGTGTGTTTGGTTAACCTATTTTTCTACTTTGAGGGCTCTGCCAAGCAATGGTATGAGAACAACGAGGAGAAGTTCTCAAGCTGGGAAATATTCCAGGCGGAACTGTGCAAGTATTTAGGCAACACACGATGACAGAAGTGCAAGGCTGAAGATAAATTAAAGTGATGAGAACAGCATCCAGGAGAAAAGACAGCATCCTACATTCAAGACGTCTTGGAGCTGTGTAAAATAGTGGATCCTCAAAAGAAGGAGGATGATAAGGTTGGACATCTCATGAAGGGCATTGCTGAGGACATGTATTAACCCCTACTCTTGAAGGAGGTTTCGACAGCAGACGACTTCATAAAACGGTGTCAGTACATCGAGACAATGCATCAAAAAAGAATTACATGGAAGAAGTTTGAATGGCTTCCAAACGTTGTATCGATGTCTGCGATGGAGGAAGAAACTGATTTCACAAGTGTTCTTCGTCAGATAGTGAGAGAGGAAGTTCAGAAGGCACTTGGATTGCACGGTGAGCAGAAAACCGAGATGCTTCAACAAGTCATAAGTGGAACAGACATTGAACCCAATCTCCCGTCCTTCATTTCCGTTTAAAACGGTAAAAAAAGTCGAGACCCAGGCGAAGTTACATTACTACAATGCCACATGAAGAACCTGTTTGGGCACCAAGGTAGACTGATGTTTGGAGGACTCAGGATAACCAACCAGTATGCTTCCACTGTGGACGACCGGGACATGTAGTGCACTGTTGTTCAGAAAGGCAGGGGATATTTGATGATACCCACGCCGGAAGACAGCAGACCAATCTTAGCTGATGCCAACTCCGAGACGACGAAGATGAACAAGAAGATATGGGTGCAGGACAACGTAGGTCACCATCATCGCAAGGTAGCTGCTGGAGAGGACGATCCCCAACACGCCAATCAAGGTCTCCATCGCCGTTTAGAAGCTCCAGCAAATCACCTAGATGCCGCAACCTGGAAAACTAAAGGGTGCAACCTTCCTTAGAGGTGAGGCCACTGAAGAGAAAAATCCTCCGCCGTTGATCACTATAAAATGATAGGAAACTACGTCGATATCCTCATGGATGGCCAACCAGACCAAGCTCTTGTGGACTCTGAAGCATCATATTCAGTCATTTCGGATAAGTACCGAGGCCAATAGCAGAAAACTATATTCGTCGACAACAGAACATCTCTGCTGAAGGTGGCTAATGGGAAATATGTAAAACCTACAGGAAGATGTGTCATTTGTGTGGATATAAGTGGCCACACTGCCCTTGCAATTCATCATCTTACAAGAGTGTAGTCATGATATCATTCTTGGATGGGACTTTTTGAAAGCTTCTCAAGCAATTATAGATTGTGGTCGCTCCAAGATTATACCAGACGAGATGAGATACTGTGGACAGGAAGATTTGCATCCACGTGTATG
Organism: Schistocerca serialis cubense; assembly: GCF_023864345.2. Lineage (NCBI taxonomy): Eukaryota > Metazoa > Arthropoda > Insecta > Orthoptera > Acrididae > Schistocerca > Schistocerca serialis. The sequence continues at coordinate 360,333,975 of NC_064643.1, forward strand.
GAGCCTATGTGTGCTGGATGAAGTAATCATTCCTGCAGTCAGCAGTTAGCTGTCAAATGTCATGCCATGCATCAACCCATGGATCTTGTAGTGGAATGTAAGAGAAGCATACCACTGAAGAATAACTTGATCATCCCAGCCTCTGTCATCTCGTTTAAGAACAAATTCAGTGAATTGTGGATAGTTAACTGCTGCCGAGAACCGCAGATCCTTCCAAGATGCATGTGCGTAGCAAATGTTGAGCCATTAATTTCAGAACAGCTGAGCATCATAGAAACCTCCCATGCCGAGTCTGTGGGTGAAATTAGTGCTACCACTATGAGACAAGATCTTCTAGCTCGACTATCACCAGGTCTCACTAAGAAACAACAGAAGAAGCTACTTGCCAGTCTTCAAGAGTTCTCTGAATGCTTCAATCCACAGGCGAAGAGAAAATCAGACAAATCGATGGCGAAGCACCGGATTAGCACTGGAGACCATCAACCAATAAGCCAGAGAGCATACCGTGTGTCAGCAACGGAATGTAGAATAATTCGTGATGAGGTTGAGAAAATGATGAAGAATGACATCATTCAGCCTGCACAGAACCCATTGTCATCACCAGTGGTTCTTGTCAAGAAGAAGGATGGCAGTTGGGGCTTTTGTGTTGATTACAGGAAGCTTAATAAGATAACTAAAAAGGACGTTTACCCTCTTCCACGAATCGATGATACACTAGATTGTCTGAAGCGGGCTAAGTCTTTCTCAATCATGGACATGTACTCAGGATGCTGGCAGATCGAAGTAGATGAGGCTGATCGTGAGAAAACTGCATTCATCACCCCTAAGGGCCTGTACGAATTTAAGATATTTCCGTTTGGTTTGTGTAATGCACCAGCAACTTTTGAACGAATGATGGATAATCTTCTAAGGCACCTGAAGTGAACGATGTGCCTTTGTTATTTAGATGACATTATAGTGTTCTCAGAGATATTTGATGAACATATAAAAAATCTGAGGGCCGTTCTTAAGTGTCTCCAACAAGCTGGACTGAAACTTAATCCAAGGAAGTGTCTCCTTGGAGCAAAAGAAATTAAAATACTTGGACACCTAGTGTCAAACGAAGGCATGTGGCCAGACCGAGACAAGGTGAGAGCTATAAAGGAATTTCCTATTCATAAAAATATTAGAGATGTGAGAAGCTTCAAATGGTTCAAATGGCTCTGAGCACTATGGGACTTAACATCTATGGTCATCAGTCCCCTAGAACTTAGAACTACTTAAACCTAACTAACCTAAGGACAGCACACAACACCCAGCCATCACGAGGCAGAGAAAATCCCCGACCCCGCCGTGAATCGAACCCGGGAACCCGGGTGAGAAGCTTCCTCTGATTATGTTCTTATTACCATCATTTTATCTAATACTTTTGTATCAAAGCCAGGCCACTCCAAGAGTTGTTAAAAGCCAATGCTAAATTTATCTGGGGTGGTGCTCAACAAGATTCTTTCAATGTGCTGTGATGAGCTCTCACGACTGACCCTGTACTTGGTCTGTATGATGAGAAAGCACCTACAGAGCTACACACAGATGCCAGTGGGTATGGGATTGGTGCTGTTCTGGTGCATATTTCGGATGGAAAAGAGAAGATTATAGCCTATGGTTCTAGGACACTTACAAAAGCTGAAAGAATTTACTCAACTACAGAAAGAGAATGTCTTTCTGTGATCTGGGCCATGTGCAAATTTCGACAGTATCTCTACGGAAGGCCATTCACTGTTGTTACAGACCATCATTCACTTTGTTGATTGACAGGTCTTAAGGATCCAACAGGACGATGCGCCAGGTGGGCACTACATCTTCAAGAGTATGACATTTCCGTAGTGTTCAAAAGTGGAAGAAAACACCAAGATGTCGACTGCCTCTCAAGAAAGCCTGTGCAAGACCATCAAGACTTTGATGAAGATAGTGACTGTCTTGCTGCACTCCAGGATCTCTCTGCTGAGCAGAAGAAGGACGCCAAGATATCTCTAATTATGCTTGCATTAAATCGGTCAGAGGATGTGAAAGGGCAATTTAAGGTATTAATGGATTACTTTGCAAGGAAAATCTTTGATCAGTTTGGAAAGAGGTGGCTACAAGTGATTCCTAAACACATGCACTTAGATGTTCTACAGAAATTCCATGACACACCTGAGGCCAGACATTTAGCATTTATTAAGACATACAATAGGATCCACAAGAGATTTTTCTGGCCAGGTTTATCTAGGAGTGTCCATCACTATGTGTCGCACTATCGAGAGTACCAGAGGAGAAAGGCAGTTTCCTCAGAAACCACCTGGCTGACTCATACCAATTCCACCAGCCAAAACACCTTTCCAGCGTGTTGGGATTAGCCTCCTCAGACGATTTCCAATGTCTGCTAGTGGCAATAGATAGATTACTATTTACACTGATTGTCTGACACCCTATGCCATTACAAAAGCAGTGAAAAGAGCCGAAGCATTCCGGGTAGCCAAATTCATCGTAGAAGACATTGTATTAAAACATGTTGCCCCATGGCCATTAATTACGGATAAGGGAAAGTTTTTCAATCGAATCTTGTGACAGAGATAAACCGTTGGTGCAACATTACTCATCACATGACAACTGCCTACAATCTGCAAACTAACGGGCTTACTGAGCACCTTAATAAGACATTGGCCAACATGCTATCCATGTTCGTCAATGTTGAGCAGAGCAACTGGGATTTCATGACATTTGCCTACAACACCACCAAACAAGACACCACAGGATTTACGCCATCTTTCCTGGTGTACAGGCATGAGGCGACTACGATGATAGATATTTTGTTTCCGTTACATCCTGACTACGTGGACGACAATTACATTGGCCAGGTGTTAACCAGAGCTGAGGAAGCTCAGCAGTTAGCTCAACTCTGTACACTGCAGGCTCAAGAAAATGATCACTGAAGGTATGACGCGAGCCACTGCCCTGTTGTCTACCAGCCTGGTGACCTCATCTGGATCTTTATTGCTGTTCGGAAGGCTAGTCTCTCTGAGAAGCTCCACAGGCGCTACTTTGGACCTTATAAGATTGTAAGACAGTTGTCTGATGTTACTTATGAAGTTGAAGATTTTGACCCAAACACAAGACGATGAAAGATCAGGAGGAGGAGGAGATTAGTGTTTAACGTCCCGTCGACAACGAGGTCATTAGAGACGGAGCGCAAGCTCGGGTTAGGGAAGGATGGGGAAGGAAATCAGCCGTGCCCTTTCAAAGGAACCATCCTGGCATTTGCCTGAAGCGATTTAGGGAAATCACGGAAAACCTAAATCAGGATGGCTGGAGACGGGATTGAACCGTCGTCCTCCTGAATGAAAGATCAGAGATACAATCCACGTCCTTCGAATGAAGCCCTATAAGGATCCTGCAACCCAGGGTAAATTTGATGCTCCAGCAACAGGCAACAAGCAGAAAGGCAATGAAGAATGTAGCAGCAAGGGAAGTTCTAAGAAGATCACCGCCAGGGTGAACATCAGTCATCGAGAGTCGGAGTTTGCAGGACTGGTGACTTGTGCGCAGACTAGGATGACATAACACTGAGATGCTGTTCTTGTAAGGAGGGAGCAATGTTGCAAAAGAAGCCAACTAGCCCAGTCACTGTAGTCTAGTGGTTATGATAGTTGATTGTTACATGGAGGGTTGTGAGTTCGAAACTAACCTGAACTGAAAAATTTTAATTTCTGTATTTGGTTTGAGTACCTTCTAGAAGTATCCACAAATGGTGAAGCAGTGTACTGGAATGTTCTGTAGCTGTATATATATAGTATGTGTTCTGGTTGCACTCTTGTATGTGCAAGTGCTGAATAAACCTTGGTTAAGTGATGTTAGTGTTCGTCGTTCATATACTTACACCTTCCATCTTTTGTTTTGTAAACTCTGTTGCTTTGCAAACACTTTGGAATAATGTGAGTACCACAGAATATAAGTAGTGGTGTGCATGTGATTTAGAAGAATGGGATACAATAAAAAGACATTCATGGCAACAGGCAATCTTCAACAGTTATTTTGTCATCACAAACCTACGAAATCAAAATTTTCAGCTGCAAGAAAGTACTCCTAGAGAAGACTTTGAGCCATTGGCAACAACAACGAGATAATCAAGATAAGTAAAAAGTTCTTCTTTTTTAATCTTACTCCTCTTGTAATTTTCAAAAATTTCTGCAAAGAATGTGAACTTTAATGGTGATGTGCGGGAGGGTAAGATTACAAGTGGTGGCATCAGCTGTGATTTGTTGACTGATAACAAAGTTTTGTTGCAGAAGAAGAAAGAACAACAATTTGTGTGATTATAGTTATAAAATTCCAATCACCTTAAGAAAGAAGACCAGAGAGGTGCCCAACAAAGTCCTATCATCAGTGAGGAGAATTTCATATGATATCTACAGTGACAGACCAGATGAATAGAAAGAGGACTTCACAACTACGATAAAATTAATTTTTCTTGGTTGACTCATGTGACTGCTAGCAAAATGAAAGAGATGAAGGTGGTGATGAAGTGAAAGTTGTAGGACCCGGCCAAGACATGTTTAAACCAAGTGGAAGTGTAGAAAGCAAAGAAACAGTCAAAACCGATATTATGCAGTTGACTTTTTTCAAAACTGAGTGCACTTAATGCTCAGTTAACAGAAATAAAAGCAGAACAGTCTGAAAACAATGATAAAATGGACAGGGTACAGTACTAAATAGACCAACTAAATAATCACATTTTGGAACTAAAAAATGGGTTGTCAGATGGATTAAAAAGTGTGAATGAAAAAGTTAATGTATTAGAAAATAAATTTATTGTTTTGGAAAATGAGTTAGTTGCACAAGCTATGCAACAGGAGAAGAATGTTAATGACATCAGAGTTCAACAGAAGGTTGTACAGGAAAAAATGTAACAGAACTTCAGTAGTTTAGATCAAAAATTGTAAATGCTGAAAACAGTATGCTAAATAATGTAAATGTTCTAGATCGAAAAATTTCACTGTTTTCATACAGTGGTATTGCCTGGTCCAACACTCCAATCAAAAGTTTTCCATCAGATAATTTATATCCAGTGGATCTTCTACTCCACTGTAGAGATAGTTCTGTGTCAGGCATGAGTGATGATCAAAAAATTAAATTTGTTAAAAGAAGTCGTGAACACAGAGCTCTGTCATTGGTAAACGTAAATTTAAGTCAGTGGGAAATATATCAAAGTTTCGAGAAAAGTTTTTTTCAATAAATTTTGGTCAGAAACCGAACAAAGGGAAATTAAAGGAGAATTTCTGAATGGCCCAAATTATAGGAATAGGGATGGTACACCGAAAGAATTTTGTAAGAATCAACTTAAGAGATTAGCACACCTTGACAGGCCATTTGATGAAAGGACCCAGCCAGGAATTGAACCTGGGCTCTTAAGATTGACATTCTCTCGTGCTGACCACTCAGCTAAAGTGGGCGGACAATAATGGGGATAACCATGGGCAGTATAATAGGCGAAACAATCATAGAGGCAACTATTCTGGAAACAATGGCCCACCTCAATGAGGGTCCATAGTTTTGGGCCAAGGAAACACAACAAGTACAGGACCCCAAACTTACACTCACAATTAGACAATAATAACAGTATTAATAATGTAGCACAGATATCTGAAGTTGAACAGAGGGAGCATCAGATTTCTCATTTATGTTTTGATCAAACATTTTGGCATACTATGTTTAATTACAATGTTGTAGATAATAATCACAAACCAGAATGTGAGAGTAATGAGAATTTTGATGTAATATGTACTAATTATTTCTTCTCTTAGCCAGAAAACAGTGTTATTGATAATTGTGAAACAGGTAATAACTGTATTGGATCTGAATTAGGTGGTATATTTGGTGTAGATGTGAATGAGAGCTGTGGAATGACTGTGGTTGGGAAGTCTAAACTGGTAGCTTGTTTCGAATGAATGTAGGTGAGGTATGTGACCTTGATAGTGATGAGACGTGTGTTGTTAATGATGTTATTGATGATAATGATGATGATGATGATGATGATGAATATCAGGCTTTTGTGGAGGTTAAGAATAATGAAGTTTCTGAGTTATATGCAAATACACGTAAGGTAAGTGATATTTGTGATGATGAAAGTGAGAGTCATGGAAGACCAGTCCAGTCAAAGAAGTTTTTTCATTTATATCATGCAGAGTAATGATCCAAACAGTAAAGGTGAGTTGACTGTAGACCTGGAGAATGAGGGTGAACATTTTTTGAAATTTATTTGGGACTATGTTGATGATAACATAGATAAAGTTGCATTCTGGAATAAGTTAGCTGTGGTTAGTCGAAATTTGTATCCAAATAGGTGGAATGAAGTAAAAGAAGATCTAAGTAGGAAATGTAATTTTGACAGTAATATATTTTGTGCTCCTTCTGTAATAAGTGATGTTGGTTGTGCTATGGAACCCATTCAGTGTGTTCAATCCTTACCTGACAACAAGTGTAACCATAGTAATGCTGTGATACAAGTAAAGTTGTTAAAACCTTGCAAAACCAGTGTAGATGTAGCATTTGATGAAATTGAAAGTGATCTTTTACATGAAGTGTCTAATAGCAGAGATGATAATTCAGATTTTGGATATCCTTACATTACGATTAAAATTGATCAGTGGGAAGGGAACTGTTTCATTGATACAGGTAGCCCGATTTGTGATATAGCTGAACAATTTAGAGACAAAATCCAGTATAGTAAGAATTTTGTGGAAACGTCCGTTGCACGTGTAAAGATAAGAGGAGCAACTGGTAAGCAAAGCAAATATGTGAAATGTCAAGTACTCTTAATGTTTAGTATAGAGTTCAAGACATATGAACATGAATGCATAATGACACCTCGTCTAGAAGAAAATGTTCACTACGTCTGTAGATTTTTAAGACAATATAACTGTATTTTGTTTGGCATGAATGTAGTATGTAAGATCATGTAGTTTTAAAGTTCTGTTTTATCTAGTGACTGATGGAGATGATGAGAGAACAGGGGGGATTGGAGAAAGCAGAGACATGATGGTAAAGGTAGATTTTCTAAGTTTGAAGTAGGAGATCTTGTGTTGGTGAAAGCCAAAGAGAAATCTAAAGTGTTAATAGACATGGTCAATAAGTATCTAATTTTTGTTTGTTTGTTCTTTTCCGATTGTTATGAACTTAGTATGTAAGATCATGCAGTTTCTAGAGTTCTGTTTTATCCATTGACTGAGTTAAAACTATCTGTAGATTAATAAGACTATACAACTGTGTTTTGTTTGTCTGGAATTTAGTGTGTAAGATGTTACAAATTTTTAAGTTCTGTCTTATCTGTTCACTGAGTTAAAATCTATACAGTTATGTTTTGTAATAGATTTGTACCTTAAAATTTGATACATATATGCCATGAGACTAAATGAGTAGAGCTTTTTACAGTTTTTAAATGGGAAAATATTCATAACGTGCACGGCAAAGATTAGGAAAAGTATCTGAGTATATCTGTGTGCATTATCCTCTCAATCCATCTTTTTTAATGCATTTAACTCTGATTATTAATGTTTCATATGTGAACACTTTTAATCTCAACTGACATAAATCCCATATAACTGACTATGTAAAATGAAGATGGAGAGCATATTTCATGTGATGTGAAGGAGGTATTGAACAGCATATTTAGTACACAAAACAATGTTTTAGGATTTGATATGAATGCTACACAGGAAGTTACCTATCCATTGGAGCGTGTGATGATAACTCTACGGAGGGAGATTAAGGATGTGGGTAGATCCACTCCCCACACTGCCGTATGGCTGTACCCTGCTGGACCAGTCATCTTGCAAGAGATTGTGAGTGCTGGGTAATGTACTTGAGCATCTGTCGACTGGAATGTGTGTTGTGTCTGATATTTGTGAATCGTTAACCAAGACTGCTAAAGACAGTGTTATTCAGCATAAATGCATGTTTTCTTTTATTGGGGGAGTGACTCTCCAATCATTATGCAAGTTTAAATTAGTATGAATTTTTTTTATCAATTGTAAGTGAATTTTATAAGTCTTTGTGTATGCAGGTTAGTGTGGAAAACACTAGCTAGTATGGACAATATAATAAGATGTATACGTGTTTGCTTTCATGCTCTGACTTTGGTTGACAAGCGACTGGATTGTATCATTATTCACAGCTATCTATGACTACGTTTACCTGAATTTTTCCTGAATATTGTTTCTAATTGGATCTTGAGTTGTGGACAGACTCACACTTAGCTCTGTTTTGGGTAGCCCTGGTCATCACAACTGTGTGTGTGTGTGTGTGTGTGTGTGTGTGTACTCAAGGAGAGTGTACAACAATTCATTGAAGCTAGATACTTTCACAATTACTCATTTCATATAATTGAAGTCATTGGTATGATTATGAACTCAATTCATTTTGCTGTGTCGAAACTTTTTTGCTGGTTTGTACCCAGTGTGGTCTGGATTCATGGGTCGATCCCAAATCATAAACTTCGGCCCTAATATTTTTCCATTATTTTGTTCTTTCATGAGTCAACATATCTGTTAATACCATTGTTTATATGGCTGATTGATTCCTACTCATGATCGAGTATCTTCTGATCTGTACTCATCACTGTGAGTTTTTTGAGTCGGCTCACTTGTCATACACTTAGGCTCTGAAATTTTTTCTCTTCTCTTTTTAAGATTTTGAGAGTTTTATTGTTTAGCTCTTAACTCAAAATTTATAGCTTCTAGTAATTTACATTGTCTCCATATTTATTTCTATAGTTTATTGGTGTAATGTTGTGGTTTTGATCTTGTGTTAGTTGTCTTGTGACAGTATGCTCCACAGATCTGAATGCCATATCCTGATATATGTGCAGATTATTATTTTTATAGTAGATATTTTTCTTATGTTTTCTGTAATATGCTATGATAAGATACTTCTATACATCCATCTGCTATCCTGGGCATCATTTTCTACACCATTTGGAAAACCTTATAGTCTGTCACAAAACATTGCTAACATGCTGTTTCCAAATTTTGTGACGGGGATATTGTGATGAATCATCCTCCTCTAACATAACCTTTTTTTTTTTTATAGAGAATTCATATGATTTTGTATACGATGCGTTATATTTCAGACTAAAATTTATAAAAAAGAAATTAATATGTTACAAGCGATGTGTACTAACAGTTAAAATTACACTTCTTTTAAAAATATTTGAAATTACAAAATTTGTGGCATACTTAAAATTCATACTATTAACTGCACCATCTAACACTAAATATTAAATTCGTTTCTGGATTAATTACTGAAATAATGATGTATTTTATTGATGGTTCATCTTTTGTTTTGTAAACTCTGTTGCTTTGTAAATGCTTTGGAATAATGTGAGTACCGTAGAATGTAAATAGTGGAGGGCATGCCTCTGATGGAAATGCACTTATTTTGCTAAACTTGTCAACAACAATGTAATTATTAGCTTTCTGAATGTGGAAATTGTAAAGTCAGTGTGATTTAGAAGAATGGGATAAAATAAAAAGTTATTCATAGCGACAGGCAACTCTTCAACAGTTATTTGTCATCATGAACCTAAGAAATCGAAATTTTCAGCTGCATGAAAGTAATCCTAGACAAGACTTTGAGCCGTTGACAAAAAAACTTCTATTATATTAGCTAAATCACTGTTTAATTAAACAATAATGAAATAAACTTCACTGTATCAATCCGTTGCCACATACAAGTGTTACTGTGCAGAATGACCCATTCAGAGCATTAAACAGCGAGTTACATCAAATCTCAGGCAAATGTTTTATTTGACTACTAACTACCTTATAGACAACTGCCTTATTGCAGGCTTGTGCTATTAGTTTGAAATCTGGGACATTTTCTTACTACTAACTCTATAGTAATGTTGCCCACTTGGGCATAAGAACACAGCTTTTCACTGTGTTAGCTGAAGCAATAATGAAGGAACAGATACAGCCTCAAAATTGTAAAACAACAATGGAATGGTACAAGACAATGTTACTTGTGGTTCACGCATTATATATGTAAGCATGCCCGCTTGAGGGTTAATAGGAGAGGTTGGTTATTAGACTAAAAGAATCAACAAATTATTAAAATTAAATATGATTATAATGAGATACTTGAAACCTCAGTTGCTATGTATACTATTTCTTGGTTCTGAATGCATGCTGTGTTGTTGTGGGTAAAGTATGTAGATTATACTGAGAGCACATTTCTATTATAGGTAATATACTGAAGTTCAGGCAGGCTCGGTTCTGGGGGAAGGGGGGGAAAACTGGGGTATCTGCCCTGAGTGGCAATTTCAGGAGGCACCAAACTCATATTCTTGAAGAAAAAGCCTTGTTTCACAAAGTGTCTAACATTCAGCACTCATTGGTCTATCAACTATTCGTATGATTTCAGAACACATCCCAGTTGGTTTTTGAACATCTTTGAACAAGAATCATATGTTGATTTTTGAATGCATGTATAATGTATGTGATGTCTCTGCTAGGGGAATCCCCACTGCATCCAGCAGTAAAAAAACTGAAACTTCTTGTCAGATTAAAACTGTATGCTGGACTGAGACTTGAACTCAGGACCTTTGCCTTTTGCAGGCAAGTGCTTTACCAACTGAGCTACCCAAGCACAACTCATACCCCATCCTCACAGTCTTAATTCTGCCAGTACCTCGTCTTCTACCTTCCAAACTTCACAGAAGCTCTCCTGCAAACCTTGCAGAACTAGGCTGTGAGGACAGGGCGTGAGTCGTGCTTGGGTAGCTCATGTGGTAGAGCACTTGCCCGTGAAAGGCAAAGGTCCCGAGTGCAGAGTGAAAATCTCATTCTCAATTAAAAAAACTTTTTCGCAGACAAAAGGGAACGAGGCTGTATGACCTGATCCGAATAAACCTGAATAAGTGAATGTTAGTCACTGTTTGTTTATGTGGTTGACTGGGTTCGCGAATTATTGGTGTTGCTATAATTATTAGTGAAATCCACAGGTCGGACTACCAGACTGGAAATAAATGACTACAGGAATAAATGGGAGAAAGATTAATGTTATCTTCTTGGTGTATCCAAGAAAATGAAATTTTGACAAGAAAATTTTTTTTCTAGTACACTACACTCTTAAGGGCCAATTGTACAGTCCCCAGTCAGCTGCTGCTTTAGTTGTATTCTCAGAACAGCATGAAAAATACATTATAAAAACATGTAATAACAACTAACCAGAGAATAAAAGTGGGGTAACTGAACAAGTGATTCTGGCTGGGTTAATGAAGTTAAGCAAAGAATAAGTTTTGACAGTGGCAGGAACAGTTACAGAATTAGTGGTTGTTTGTTACAGCAAGGAAGGAGAAGAAATGGGGACACTACACAAATTATGTGGGAGAGTATGACAATTTCAAATTTATATAAAAATTACATAATATTACTTTTTGATCTCATTCTTGAGAAACTGGAGCATATGAATGAAATCTGAAACTGTTTCCTAACATAAAAACAACTGTTTGTGCCAAAACAGTTACATGAAGCAAGCTGGGATATTTTTACATCCGCTCTTGTTTTGCCATGTGCTCCTTAAAATTCATTTTTTTTTCTCAACTAATTGCCATTAACATATGCAAGTCTAATTTGCATTTCCATAAAAGAGAAAGGTTGGGCCTCAGTTTTAAAGAATATAACACCAGATACAATTTTATGCTCAATTTTATGTATGTAATTAATTTTCTAATTTATTTTGATTATGCGTAGTTAGTATCCTTAGTTATAGGGTGAAATCAGTAATTGTTTCGTAAATTAAATTCTATTGTTGACTTATAAACAAATATTAATTCTGTACTAATTATAAACATTTGGAGATTCTAAAGAATCTGTTTGTCTCTATTCGAAAACATGTTAGCAAAGCCAGCCCGTATTTAATTCCAAAGTAATTAACAGTTTTGTCAAAAGTACTATTTGTGTAACGATCTTTGTTAATTTCATGATTTAAACAAATAATTTGGCCTAACTCTTGTAGTAGAAGAAACTGTTAAAAATAACCAATTTTTTGATGTATTTGGTTAATTTAATAAGTTAAGTTTTAATTGCAATTTTTGTAAATTAAACATCAAACAAAGCGTAGTTTCATTGCCTATTATTGTGATGATATATAAGGGACTGATTTTTGATCCTGAGACAGTCCGTCCATGGCCAATTTTCAGATGAGGAACCTGTATTAGTTAGATCAACAACAATGCATCCACTGTGAAATAAGTGTTACACCAACAGGCCATGTGTTAAAACAATGGCAGTGTCTGTTTCAATGTATTTGAAAGACTGTGAACTGTGTGGTTAGGTTTTTACTGCTCGTAGATGTTTAATGGTACCCTATGGTAGGAGTATCTGGATGTTTGCCTGCAACCTAGTAATGAGGCTTATCAAAAGTTAAACAATAGTGCACTGGCCTTATAACTGTGTAATATTGGGGGGTTGTGAACAGTGAAAGAAAAGAACTGTGAAACACAACTGTGCACCTGTCAGCTACATTATTTACAGTAGTCAGTGTCTAAATTACAAACCCAATTTTTCAGCCAGTGTAGCAATGCAGTACATCGGTACCGAGGACAATCAACAAAGAAATAAAGCAGGTTGGTTCCACACAGTCTCACTTATTTGACATATGTTAAAATTGATGAAATATTAGAAAGACCTATTTCATTTTATCTAGGAGACAGTGACAAAGTAGACATAATGAAATTGAGAAACCATACCAGTCTTGGATACTATTTGTATCAACAAATTTTTCAGTATTAGACAATGACAATTTGGTTTTTCATGCAGCAAAATGTTTGACAAATTTTTATGAGGTAATAGATTCTTTTGCAGAAAGGAAATCATGCCATGTAAACATGTAGAAAATTATACCGAAAAAAAGCTGGGACCTAAGTATTGAAGGAATGTGTACTGTCTTGCTTATCTTTCGATTTTACTGGTTTTATGTTTCCTATATTTAATTTTATGCCACACAAAAGAGAAATTTATTAACTAATAGACAATAGAGAGTTCTTATTGTGCCAGACAAAAATAATCCCACCCACTGTTAATTATGAGTTTTTTAAGAGGGGTAGGATGTCAAATCAGCCAACTGGGAGCAGGAAAGGCACCAAACAACATTTTAATTTCCACTGTCCCGAATTGATGGCTTCCATTACAAAATATATGCGTTTGAATTCCACAGAGTGAAGTACACTGACATGTGATAGAAGAATGCTGTACAAAGAGGTGTGGCACAGCACTTTGGCACACTTAAGACAAAAAAACAAGTGTTACATTTACTTGTACAAGACCAAATAACATGTCTCCCATTTCCTCGAACATATGTGTTTTATATATCAAACTCTTCGGAAAGATGTGTGCTACAAAACGAACATATTACTAAAAAATTGATTTTTTTAAACATTTTTTATGTCCGTTCTCAAATGCTTGAGGGGGGAGGGGGGCACCACTATCAATTTTTTGCCCCAGTTGAGAAATATCATAGATCCATGGCTGTGTTCAGGGTTGTGTGGAGTTATAAGGAAGCTATGGAGAAGTATTTTTGAGGTTTATGATATACTGATTAAGCTTATTGGAGATGTTAAGATAAGGTATTTCGATGTATTCTGTGACATTCATGATGGTTATGATGATGTTAGGATGATGATGTGTTGGGGTCTTACAAGTGTTATGATCTGTAATTTATTTTAGTCTTACTTGTGTTGGTACACTGTATATGGTTTAGGAGAGCAACTAAGGTGAGGTTATGGTACCAGTTGAGATAAAGGTTTGGTCTGTGATTATGTTCATGAACATTTGAGATGCTTGGAGTGCATCTGACATATTTTATGGTTTGTGAATTTCTGTTGATAACTTTATTTTGATGACACAGTACTGAAATGAGAGAAATTACTTGGATGATTCATGAGAAATATTGAACATAACACTGCAACTGACTATAAGTAATTAAAACCAAAGGATAAAGTTTAGAAACTGTCTTACTTATTAAATGCATACCTGAAAATAAATAAAAAGATGGATTGTCACTGTCAGAAAAATATTAAGAATAATTCGTGCTTGCGCGTAATTAATATGAAAAGATGAACCTGGATGTTGCATATTGTACCTCTAATTATACAGTGAGATTATTCAAGATTTTGTTTTCACAGAAAATTAGGAATATCTTTCACTTTTTTCAATATTGCCTTGTACAGTATGCTTGTGGTGATGATCGTCCACTAGAACATTATCATTCATCTTTGATGTTATGTTCTTTGACTCTGCTCTGTCTTTGTCGGTGCAGCATTATAGGATGCTCACTTGTACTGTGCTTCTACATTTCATTAAAGTTTTTGACAACAAATAGGTTGTTGGCTGATTTCCATCCTCTGCCACGTCATCATTAGTACTGGAATTACCACATGTTCCTTATGTATACACTAGACAATACAGTTAGTTACTTTTAATTTGAAATTGTTGTGAACATTTGACTACCTAAAAACTATTTTCATTCCCATCAAACTTGAATATTTTTTTTTTACTATCTTATAAAAGCCCCAAGTCTTATTTTTCAGAATTCTTGGGAGAAAAAAGTGAAACAGATGTCTAGATGTAAAGTGAAAAGAGGGGAGAAAGAGGGTTACCCCAGGTCATATTTTGTACTATTTTTGAAAGAACTGCCTTGTTCATTTGTCAGCTGTCTGGAAGTCTCAAATCATCATGGAGAGGTAATGATGTGAGAAGTAGGACGAATATATATATACAATGAGAAAGTCACAGGATAGCGATATGCACATACACAGATGGTGGTAGTACCATGTACAAAACATGAATGGGCAGTGCATTGGCAGAATTGTCATTTGTACTCAGGTGCTTCATCTGAAAAGGTGTCTGACATGATTACAATCATATGATGGGAAGTAACAGACTTTGAATGTGGAATGGTAGTTGGAGGTAGATGCAGAGGACATTTCCTTTTGTAAATCATTATGGAATTCAATATCCCAAGCTCCACAGTGTCAAGAGTGTGCTGAGAATACCAACTTTCAGATATTGCTTCTCACTGGGGACAAAGCAGTGTCCAACTGCCTTTACTTAAAGGCCAAGAGCAGTTGTAGCGAAGCAAGGGGCACCCAAATTTGTTAAGAAGTCAGTAAATCACTCAACAGACAGTATTTTTCAGTACAGGTATTTCATTAATTCCAAGCAAGTATTGATTCATGACATCATCGTCCAGACACATGCTGACTGTAATCTGAATCCGTTTTAGCAAACTAATAGTTTCTCTCAGGCGATAAATTTTATTGATTATGAAATACAAGTTCTTGAATTTCATTCAGAATCAGAAATGTTTGATTAGTAATTGCATGCCATAATTTATCTGTTTAATATAAAGGTGTTTTGATTTTTGTATGAATAAATAAAAGTGTGAATTCATGTGTGGCTTTTACTCTGGGCGAGTTATCATTTGGAGTGCAAAAGTGCATGTGTACAGTTTGTTGAACTGTGCAGCGAATTTTATTTTTTACAATTTTGACTCAGATTGACACAAATCCAGTTCCAGTTAGACTTTGCGTGGAATCGCATTATTACAAAGGAGTCGTTTGGCCCATTAGGGAAGACTGAAGCTTGTGCACTCAATTTAAAATGCATTACACACCATAATCAGGCTGTCCTGTGAATCACATGCAGTATTTGCCAATGCGCATGGACTTAATGCACTAAGTTGGAAGATAATTTTGAGACAAGTACTGATTTTCACAGGGATGAAACGAAAGTTTATTTAAAATGTCGAGGTTCGGTTTTAATTGAGACACATATCACCATGTTGATTACGTTGCCTACCAACACTTTAATGCGTCTTAATTAATTTATTTGCGACACAGTAAGTCCCAGTACACACACAAAATGTTACACGTGACCACCTGAGAGTATGAGAGTGTTTTTCTTTCCATAAATGCCAATAAACCGGCAGTTTCAAAAGTTAAATCACCAACTGTTGGGCACCTTCATTGTATCACTACGGAACTTATTATATCATGTCTCTTCATCAGGAGATCTCAAGAAGCCGAGACAAACAAGAGGAAACAAGAAGACAACTAAAAGTATACAGTGATGTTTGCATAGAGTTGTCGGTGCTAAGAGACAAACAACACTTCATGAAATAACCAATATGGGACATACATCAAATGTATTCATTAGAAGAGCACAGAGAAATCTGGTGTTTATGGGCTATGACGGCAGACAACCAATTCAAATGCCTTTGCTAACAACACGACATAGCATGCAGTGCCTTTCCTAGGCTTGTGATCCTATCGGTTGGACTCTAGATAACTGGAAAATCATGGCCTGGTCAGATGAGTCCCAGTTTCAGTTGGTAAGAGCTGATGCTAGGTTTCAAGTGAGGTGGAGAAACCATGAAGCCATGGACCCAAGTTGTCAACAAGGCACTGTGCGAGCTGGTGGGGGCTCCATAATGGTGTGGGCTGTGTTTACTTGGAATGGACTGGGTCCTCTGGTCCAATGGTACCAACCATTGAGTAGAAATGATTGTGTTCAGCTACTCAGAGACCATTTCCAGCCATTCATGGACTTCGTATTTCCAAACAACAATGGAATTTTTATGGATGACAATGTCACCAGGACGCAGTTACTCATGACTGGTTTGAAGAACATTCTAGACATCTCAAGCAAATTATCTGGCTACCCGGATTGGTCAACATGAATGCCATCAAACATTTATGGGACATAATCAAAAGGTCAGTTGATGCACAAAATCCTGCAACAGCAAAACTTTTGCAGTTATAGCAGCTGTAGAGCTAGTCTGGCTCGATATTTCTTAAGGGGAGTCTATACTATGTTGAGTTTCTGCACTACAATGGACAAAAGGAGGTGTGGCACCATATTAGGAGGTATCCCATGACTTCTGTCAACTGAGTGTATATATATCATAGATTTTTCACACGCCTCATATGTGCCTACTTCGCAATCTGGAAGTGGCTTATCACATTACATGTTTAGTAATTAGCATTTTTTCTGTGCTTGTTTATTTTTATATATTAATTGTTCCTACATAAAATGAATATTTTAAAAATAAGTGTAAATGTGGAACTTTGCAGAACTGTACGTCAGAGTACATTAGTCTGGTGGGGTGGGGCAGGGGGAGGGGAGAGGGGTAAAATTAGAAAATTTTCTTGAAACCCAATTTACCATAAACATCAGAAATTATTCTTAGCAATTTGCCTATGAGAAAAAGATGCTGATTTGATGGTTCTGGCAAGTAGAAAAAAATTAATTTCGTTAATTATCCCATTGTCTTACATTTTGCTCTCTGATTGTACTTAGATGTAGGGATTTCTGTAATTCATACCCATTTTACACATTCTGTTACACTCAGAAACTCTTATTCATTTTTCCAGTGACATGTCATTCTTCAAAACTAATACAGTGATAAAAATATTTACGAAATTTGTATCTGGGATAATTGAAAGGATGTGACTAATGAAAAGATCAAATGCAGGGAATCTGAACCGTTGTATGTATTTCAGATGCAGAAAAAGGACCTAGGGCAAGGAAACAGACATCAGTACAGTAAATAGATGTGGACTAAGATGAATGAGTACAACAGAACGTTTTTTTTTTCTTTAAATATTTGTGAATCGTTTGAAATATGAACTGTTATTTGCATGAATATGAGCAAAAGGAGTAGAGCAGAAAGAACTTTTTAAAAAGAATTTTGTAGTTATTTATCTCATTTGTATTTTTTATGCAGATGTAAGTGTGCAAAAAGGCGGGAATTTAAGGAGATGGGACCTGGATAAACTGAAAGAACCAGAGGTTGTAGAGAGTTTCAGGGAGAGCATAAGGGAACAATTGACAGGAATGGGGGAAAGAAATACAGTAGAAGAAGAACGGGTAGCTCTGAGGGATGAAGTAGTGAAGGCAGCAGAGGATCAAGTAGGTAAAAAGATGAGGGCTAATAGAAATCCTTGGGTAACAGAAGAAATATTGAATTTAATTGATGAAAGGAGAAAATATAAAAATGCAGTAAATGAAGCAGGCAAAAAGGAATACAAACGTCTCAAAAATGATATCGACAGGAAGTGCAAAATGGCTAAGCAGGGATGGCTAGAGGACAAATGTAAGGATGTAGAGGCTTGTCTCACTAGGGGTAAGATAGATACTGCCTACAGGAAAATTAAAGAGACCTTTGGAGAGAAGAGAACCACTTGTATGAATATCAAGAGCTCAGATGGCAACCCAGTTCTAAGCAAAGAAGGGAAGGCAGAAAGGTGGAAGGAGTATATAGAGGGTTTATACAAGGGTGATGTATTTGAGGACAATATTATGGAAATGGAAGAGGATGTAGATGAAGATGAAATGGGAGATAAGATACTGCGTGAAGAGTTTGACAGAGCACTGAAAGACCTGAGGCGAAACAAGGCCCTGGGAGTAGACAACATTCCATTAGAACTACTGATGGCCTTGGGAGAGCCAGTCATGACAAAACTCTACCATCTGGTGAGCAAGATGTATGAGACAGGCGAAATACCCACAGACTTCAAGAATAATATAATAATTCCAATCCCAAAGAAAGCAGGTGTTGACAGATGTGAAAATTACAGAACTATCAGTTTAATAAGTCACAGCTGCAAAATACTAACGCGAATTCTTTACAGACGAATGGAAAAACTGGTAGAAGCCAACCTCGGGGAAGATCAGTTTGGATTCCGTAGAAATGTTGGAACACATGAGGCAATACTAACCTTACGACTTAACTTAGAAGAAAGATTAAGAAAAGGCAAACCTACGTTTCTAGCATTTGTGGACTTAGAGAAAGCTTTTGACAACGTTAACTGGAATACTCTCTTTCAAATTCTGAAGGTGGCAGGGGTAAAATACAGGGAGCGAAAGGCTATTTACAATTTGTACAGAAACCAGATGGCAGTTATAAGAGTCGAGGGGCATGAAAGGGAAGCAGTGGTTGGGAAGGGAGTGAGACAGGGTTGTAGCCTCTCTCCAATGTTATTCAATCTGTATATTGAGCAAGCAGTAAAAGAAACAAAAGAAAAATTTGGAGTAGGTATTAAAATCCATGGAGAAGAAATAAAAACTTTGAGGTTCGCCGATGACATTGTAATTCTGTCAGAGACAGCAAAGGACTTGGAAGAGCAGTTGAATGGAATGGACAGTGTCTTGAAAGGAGGATATAAGATGAACATCAACAAAAGCAAAACGAGGATAATGGAATGTAGTCCAATTAAATCGGGTGATGCTGAGGGGATTAGATTAGGAAATGAGACACTTAAAGTAGTAAAGGAGTTTTGCTATTTGGGGAGTTAAATAACTGATGATTGTCGAAGTAGAGAGGATATAAAATGTAGACCGGCAATGGCAAGGAAATCGTATCTGAAGAAGAGAAATTTGTTAACATCGAGTATAGATTTAAGTGTCAGGAAGTCGTTTCTGAAAGTATTTGTATGGAGTGTAGCCATGTATGGAAGTGAAACATGGACGATAGAAGCTTTTGAAATGTGGTGCTACAGAAGAATGCTGAAGATAAGGTGGGTAGATCACGTAACTAATGAGGAGGTGTTGAATAGGATTGGGGGGAAGAGAAGTTTGTGGCTCAACTTGACTAGAAGAAGGGATCGGTTGGTAGGACATGTTTTGAGGCATCAAGGGATCACAAATTTGGCATTGGAGGGCAGCGTGGAGGGTAAAAATCGTAGAGGGAGACCAAGAGATGAATACACTAAGCAGATTCAGAAGGATGTAGGTTGCAGTAGGTACTGGGAGATGAAGAAGCTTGCACAGGATAGAGTAGCATGGAGAGCTGCATCAAACCAGTCTCAGGACTGAAGACCACAACAACAACAACAACATGTAAGTGTGCATCAAATGAATGGACATTGATGAAAATATGAAATGTGACAACAGCAACAACAACAACAACAATAAGAAGGAGAAGAAGTTCTAACATGTTTGTTAATTTTTGTAAATCTTCTGTTGTTTGAGCTGAAGAGAGTCATAATTAATTTTTACATACATGTTTTCTGTTAAATCACAATTTTACTTTGATATTTACCTCATCACATTACCTTCTGAAATATGAAAAAATTAGGCAAAGCTTTATACTGTCAAAAATTTTCAGTCTGTATTAGGTACATCAAAGCTTAGTATTGCTATAATCACAATATGTTACAAGAAATTTTCAGTATAAGGCAAAAGCACTTACCTAAATTCAGAACTTTTATGGCAATAATGATAATAATAATAATACTATAACGCAGAAACCTTGAAGAGTGTTGTTCCATAGGGACACACACAATCCCATGCACCACAACTGTATAGTATTTTGTGTGTGTGTGTGTGTGTGTGTGTGTGTGTGTGTGTGTGTGTGTGTGTGGGTGGGTGGGTGGGTGGGTGGGCGCACGCGCGCATGTGATTGTGTGCAGGAGGTAGTGTATTATAGTGAATCGGTGCTACATGGACTAAATTATGATATGTATTCTGATTAATGAAATCAGTAATTTCATACGTTTTTCAACTCTGTTTTTACGAAAACTACAAAATCTGATGTTCAAAACTAGAGTCTTTGGGATTGCTATATTGTTTCGGAATACTCATATGAAATTTCATTCTTTTCCATATTTTCTGTAATATTTTGGAAATTAGTTTTTTTCTTTGACCTTTAAGAATGTTAGTTATCCTTTCATCAGTAACTGGCAGATATATTTCAGCACTGTGCATTATTTCATCCAGAAAATTCTATTCCGAAATCATGTACAAAAATATTAATGACTTTAGTTCTACAAATTTTGTTTATATTGTGAGTAGAGATTTCTTCATAAATGTTAAATGAGGTTTGTAGTGAAAACAGATTGGCTGTGCTCTATGCCAAAGAGTTGTGCAATCTTTGTTTAGTTTTTCTATAACTCAGTCTTTGATCAGTATTCATGTAGATTAGTCTTGGACTCGCTTTTATGCAAGGGGAGTGGAGTCTCATTTTTTTGAATTATTACTGTAAACAATGTATGATGATGAATGACATTTTTTTCATAATTCAGTAATTATGAAAAGCAAGGCAGCTAATCATTTATGATATCAGTGTCTATTGAAAGTGATCCACTTTAGCAAGTTTCTAAAAATTCAAAATGTGTAGTTAATTATTGGAAAAGCTGGACTTGGCTACCAAATATGATTTTTTTTCAGCTACAAATTAATATCTTCACTGAAACTCTCCTAACCTGAGTTGGAATGCAGATTCTTCAAATAACTAAGATGAATGTTAATACTGTTTATAGCTAAATCAACAATATTTATTGTATCTAGTATGCTCTTGTAGTTTCTGATCACGTACTGTTATGCATTTACAAGTCAGATATTTCTGGCAAAGAAATGTGAAAATTTTGATTAAGTTATCTTAATATTTTCTTGTTGAATGTATCATGTGAACAGAATTGCTAGTCTCATTACACTTCAAACAGTATTGCAATTTAAGTCTCCATTACTCTTTGTCCATACATTGATGCGATCGCTAGCCAATATTTATGACAGAATACCCACATGTTTGAACCATCTTCCAGTTAAATTTGTATAGTGCCAATGCAAATGTGTATGACATGGCGATCATGGCTGTTGCATTTGTAGTTCTTTGTGTGAATAATTATATTTTGTCATTGCAAACCAGAAAGGAAAATGTGTAAAATAAGTTTGTGGGCTGTTGCACTTCACACATTTCAAAATCAGTAAGTTTTAAATAAGGTATAAGATTGTAGGTAAACCATATAATTTGATGTACTTCATATGTTGACAACCCTGAAATAGTTGGCGTCTCTGTCCTCTTCTGGTAAAGATGATAAATTAAGGAGATTGTAAGATAATAGGGGTCAGTGTTGCATGATAATACATATCACAGCTGTGGCACCGTCTTCTGGAATGTTTATTGTGGGAAATTTTGCCAAGAATTTTCCAGTGAGAGAGAAAAGAGATTTAGAAAAAATAAGGGCCAAGACAAGTGATCCACAGTCAAACAGTTCTACTTTAATCCACATTAGATTTTACTGTACTTGGAATGAGAAGTTAGAAACTGGTATTAAATTCAAAAAATAACATTTGAATAATGTGGTGTCAAAACGGAGGCTTTAAATACAGTAACACTCTTGACTACTATATGTGGATTCTGGTGATGGGGAAAAACAAGAAAAAGAGAGAAAGAAAGAAACAAAGAGGGAAAGAAAGATTTAATGACAGTTACTAATGAAAGAATATTTTAAGTTTTGTGATAA
This sequence comes from Schistocerca serialis cubense, assembly GCF_023864345.2. Lineage (NCBI taxonomy): Eukaryota > Metazoa > Arthropoda > Insecta > Orthoptera > Acrididae > Schistocerca > Schistocerca serialis. Next base: position 360,356,293 of record NC_064643.1, read on the forward strand.
ATAATTTTAATGAATATGATTTAAATGTTAATCATAAATGACTGGTAGCCAAATGTGGTTGGCCACAGATGGAGTTTTGATGAAAGTAGTGGTCACATGACTCATGGAGCTGGGGGCTCAGTCATTTGCTGGTGGATGCCAATCAGATAAGGTCATTTAGGTGGGAAAGTGCCACTTGGGTATGCAATCTGAGTATGGAATTTTTGATGTCTGTTTTGATGTTAGGACTGAAATATTTATTTCAGTGGCCAGTTGTCTTTTGAGCACTACATAACATCTTTTTTGGATTCGCAAATACATAATTTCTTAGCAAACAGCTTCCCATGCACTGCCAGAAATGTGAACAATCCAATTTGTACTTGGAATGAGAATGTATTGATGAATCTTCAAAGGTGAACTATTGTCATTAAATCAAGTGTTTTCAAAAGTGTTAATATGTGTTTTCATCATTCACTGACTAAGATTCATTGGCCATTTGATAAACTTGTAACATGCACATAAGGGCACAAATGCAAAGATGACAACTGCTCCCCTCCATAAGTGAGCCATCTGCTAATTTTAGGATGTACACTTGCCCTTTGGTGGAAAAATAGTGTCAATTCCTGTTATTGTAGCGTGATAGGCACAACAGATGTTTATTAGTGTATGTTAGTTTCCCGTTATGCTGCAATTATGCAGGCTTGTCCTGGATTGGACTGTTTCCTTCCCACTCAGTATTTCAGGACCGAGTGTCCCAGGAAATGTATAGGCCTGTGAACAGTTAGTGTGCGGGCTTCAGAGCTATAAGCAGTGAATAGCAGTAATAGACTGGCAGTGCAACCGTTGTGCAAATGTGAGCAGTGAAAAAGCGGTGGGTGGCAGTGTAAGAGACTCTGCCTAGTCATGCCACCAAATTTCACATGGCGGTCTGTTTCACAAATTTGGGATTCCACTGGTCCACATGAAGTTTGCAGAGTTGCCATGTACATGCTGCCACTACTCTATGGGGCAGTTGTAGTGAGACACTGTTGACCATATTGGTGCCAGCCAGTGTCATTGTTCTTACTTGATGGGCCACATATGCACATACCACGACCACCTCCATGCCATTGCCTGGCCATCTTCATGCTGTTGCTCAGCTGTTTCCATGTCTGTGCTGCAACCAAGCTACACAATTATAGCATCCATGCTGGTACAGCATTTGTATCATCACCCACTTCACGTTTCAAAGTAAAAGTTGATGTTGCAGCATCGCACCATCCAGAAGTTAAGTACAAGCATCAGTTGCATTATATATCATGTTGCTAGTCATCAGCTATGGCCAGTCACTTTACTCTGTCGTTGAACTCATTGAGTGGGAAACTAGGTGGCAGAATGGAATCAAAATTTGATGATATAACATCTCAAATTGTTGATGGTATAAAATCTGAAGGTGGGAATTTAAAAGGTTCAAAATGGCTCTGAGCACTATAGGACTTAACATCTGAGGTCATCAGTCCCGTAGAATTTAGAACTACTTAAACCTAACTAACCTAAGGACATCACAAGTCCGGGGCAGGATTCGAACCTGCGACCGTAGCAGTTGCGCGGTTCTGGACTGAAGTGCCTAGAACTGAAGCGCCTCGGCCACCGCGGCCGGCTATTTAATAAAGGTGAATACTTCTTGTGAGAAAATCAGATGGTGAGGAGGCTGAAGTCTGTCATGGGGTAGTGGAATCGAAAATTAATGAAAATGTTTTTGTTCAGTAAAAAAAGGTTACATGTATGTTGGACATCAGACCTGTTGTTACACAAGAGGTTTCTGATGATTGTATTTATATGAGCATTTATACAAGGGTGTATGAAGAAAGGTTACATGGGGGAAATAAGCAGTTCTTAGTATGGCAAGAAAAGTTGCACCTGAAGATTGAGGCAGATAAAGAGGGGTGGTGCCAGTTGCAAAGTGGCAAGAATTCAAATGTCTTCATAAGGGAAATATTTGTGTGATTTGATAAAAAAAAGAAGAAAGTGATGAGTGTAAAAAGAGTGTAAGCAGTGAGCTGGTACTTTGGGCATTTTCTGAAAAAAAAAACAAAAAATTTATCTATTTAAATAAAACGTTTATAAATTGTGAAGATTGTGGATGTAATTTGAATTCTGAGATGATTCATCAGGAAAATGCATTTGTTTGAAGTTTGTCTGTGTCCTTTGCCCTGTGCTTTAATATATTTCACTTGTCAGCTGCTGAAGTGGGCACATGATAAACCAAGAAGGTTTCAGTAGCCTGACCACTGGGACCCCATGGTCACAGTTGCAGGCAACTGTTGATCTGGGTCATTTGTTTGAGATTTGTCAGGACATGGTTTTACTGACAAGGAGTAGAATGCACTGGTAGCTGTACTTCAGTGCAAGAGAGGTGGTCTTGCCAATGCTCAAATGGAGATGCGACTCAAGGAGAAGGTCCATGCTGTGGAAGCAACTGGAAGAGTGCAGTTAGGGCATAGAATTGAAAATAGGCAGTTCTGTTTAAATTGACTTATTGATGCACAGAGAGACCAATTACTGAAATTTATATACATGTTTACAATGTAGACATCACTTATAGATTTGATGTATAATTGCTTATGTATCTCTCATTTTAATGCCGAGTTGTACACCACATGAAGTCCTATTAATGCATTGGTACAGGTTTGTTAGAATTCACATTTAAAAAAAATGAATTTAATGACAATTTCAAATGAAAGGCATCGGCCTTACTGCAGTGGATACACCGGTTTCCGTCAGATCACTGAAGTTAAGCACTGCTGGGCATGGCTGGCACTTGGACGGGTGACCATCCGGCTACCATGTGCTGTTGCCATTTTTCGGGGTGCACTCAGCTTCATGATGCCAATTGAGGAGCTACTCTACTGAACAGTAGCGGCTCAGGTCAAAGAAAACCATCATAATGACCAGGAGAGCAGTGTACTGACTACGTGCCCTTCCACTCCACATCCTCTGCTGGGGATGACACGGTGGCCAGATAGTGCCGGTGGGACACTTCTGCCCTGAAGTCAGAGTGCTTTTTTTATGAATGAAAGGATATTTTAAATTTTGTGATAAATAATTTTAATGAATATGATTTTAAGTTAAATGTAAATGACTGATTGCAACCAAATCTTGTTGGCCAAGATGGAGTTTTGTCAAAAGTAGTAGTCACATGACTTGCAGAGCTCGGAGCACGCAGAGGCGTTTTCTGGGTCTTTTGCTGGTGGACGCAGATCTGGTAATGTTGTATAGGCATCAAAGTGCCGCTTGGGTATGTGAGCTGAGTATGGAATTTTGGAAGTATTTTTTGACATTAGAGCTGTAATAAGTATTTGAGTGCTTCTGAAATACCAATAGCTGGATGTCTTTTGAGCACCATCTAATGTCTGTTTTCAATTTGAATATACATAATTTCTCAGCAAACTGTTTTCCATGCACTGGTAGACATGTGGTGAATGCAGTTTGTACTAGAACTAATAATGTATTGATGAGTCTTTGAATGTGAACTGTTGTCATTAAATCAAGTGTTTTCATAAGTGTTAATGTGTGTTTCATAATTCACTGACTGTGATTCATTGGCCACTTATAATGTACACATAAGAGCACATTTATCCCTTCAACTTTCACACTCCTAATCTAGCCTTGGCATGTGCAACTTTTCACTGCTCTTATATATCTCATTTCAGCTGGCTGTATTTTCCTCTTATTCCTCTTTGTGAAAATTCAAGATTCAGTACCGTACCATTGTTTCCTTTTTAACTATGTTGTGTAAGGTTCTGTTAATAGTGCCACATGTATAATAAAACTGGGGAAGTTTGTTGTCTATATCTCTATTATGCTGGTAACTTAACTTAGTTTCTTTAAAAGTTAAAACTGATAACTTATTCAGTTTTTTCTGTTATTGACATCAATTTTTTATCTGACTCCTTTAAATGTTACTACCTTCATTTTATTAATTGTGATTTCCATCTCGTATTCCTAGCCCAGCAGGTGCAACTTATGTAGGGCACATGATAATTTCTTTTACTATGTAAGTTGGGAATCTGCAAAGACATCAGTCAGTCAGCAAGATGCTTTGGTGTCATGTGCACCATATATATCACTGGCATCCTATCATCTACAAAACTGTTCTTGATTTTGAGACTAATTATAATACGAATATGGACAGGGTGAAAGTCATCAATGCTCTCTATGGGCCTGCTGTTTTTCTTGGTGGCTGAGTGGACTTTGCAATGACAAACTTTTCACTAGCAGCAGGCCAACCGTAGCATATTGATTCTGCTCTATGATCTCCACTTGATGTTATTGCCTGCAGGACATTTAGGATCAGTCAATCATGGGCTATAACCAGGAGCATCACAAAGAATCTGCATATATATTACATTGATTGTAACTCATTAGTGGGATTTCATACAAAGCATCAGCAATGTATCATGGTGTCCTACCCTATAATATTGCTGCTCAGGTTACAATATAAATTAAAACAGATATATCAGTCAGCCAAATTTTTTATTGATGTCACAATGTGTTGCAAGGGTTTGGAAATTCATACTTGAGTGAATACATGAGTTTACATGCTTATTACTGCTGAAGGTAGCCAGTAGACTGTTTTTCATTCTACTTTGTTATAGAATAATTATATCACATATTATTCAGAATATGTTACCCAATATTACAATAATAATAATACCAAGTAATCCATGCTGTCTACCTCAGTCCATTATCATATACCAACATATGCATAAGAAATAAATTTTCCACGCTTTGAGCAGTTAAAGGGCCTGTAATTCAAAGAGTGCTTTATATCCATTCTAAGGTGCAGGTAGCATGTGAAAAAAAAATTCTTGTTGTTATTTTATCTTCATTCGGAACATGGTTTTGAAGCAGCTCCCCTTCCAGTCTGACCCTTGCAAGTATCTTCATTTCTGCATAACGACTGCCTTGTACATTAATTTAAACCTGTTAACTATTCTCAGGCATTGGTCTTTCTCTGCGAATTCCACCATTTCCAACTTAACTATTTCTTGTTGTTTCAGGATATCCTTATTTTAGTTACTCTGTGCAATAATTTTCTTTTCATCTTAATTTTATGCAGTAACTCTTCATTAGCTACAAAACGTACTCATCTAATCTTCAGCATTCTTTTGTAACCCCAAATTTCAAAAGCTTCTGTTTTTCTCTTAACTCTGCTGTTCATTGTCTGTGTTTCACTTCCATAGAAGGTCACACTTCAGACACATGCTTTCAGAAAATACTTTCTAACTCTTAGTTTACACTCTGTGTTAGCAAACTTCTTCTTTCTTGAAACACTTTTCTTTTTATACAAAATCCTCTTTACTTTTACCATCATCAGTTATTTTGCTGTATGAATAACAAAACTCACAAAAGAATATCAACAACATTGCATGTGCATCAAATCAAAGGCACAACTAACACTTCTTTGTTAACATGCAGCATGAAACCATACATAATAATGGATAACATGTAAACTTATATATTGTGTAAATAATCTTTATTACGTGTAAATGTTTGATGTTACATGTGTATGTCTACATGCAGTGACTTTATCTGATTTCATAGACTACATGCAGTCCACTAACTTAGATTTCAAAGGAGGCTACTGTATTAGCACAATAATAGATGACGGTTGATTTGAAACTAAAGCTTTACAAATTGTACAGTTCACCAGGAATACTACTACAAACACTGACAAAGAATACTGTACTGTTCATTTGGAAACTTACTTACTAATTAGCTATCTCAGGGTAAAAAAGTAAAAACATCACTATTTTGTTAATGTGTTTGTACTTCTTGTAACAAAATAGGTTTTTTAATCATTACTTGTGTTCTTTATTGTGTAAGGAAAAAATATATTTAACATTTTTATACAGATCTTAAGCTTCCATATCCTTCAACAATTTTAGTCATCATTCTCACAAATTCCAGGCACTATTAAAAGTGCCACACATGTACATTACCAGTACATTAGAGTGTTGAAAGATCTCTTGGGAACTGAAATAGTAATGTAGCCACGATCCGGGTCTGCAATTGTTACCTTTGTATTATGATCTCTCCTACAACACAGAAATATCAGCAGTCAGATCAATGAAAGAAAAAGAAAACATTATTATAATCTTACCAGTAGTGTACTTTATCAAGTGCAAAGTTTGATAAAAACTGATGAAATAGATGATCATTATAACATTACAACATTGGTAATTATCAGAATTAAGTCTTTAATACCTTTCAAATATGTGTAAATTTTGCCTTAAGTTAGGATGTGTACTGGTAATATTTATAGGTAATAGTTGTTTACCAGTAACTGAAAGCAAGGCTTGTTATTGACAGATTATGTAACAGGCATGAAACTTAACTCAAAAGACAGGAGCAAAACATGTGGGATCCCACACAGTTTGGCTATGGGTCCGCTGTTACTTTTAATGCATATAGATTATGTTCAATGTCTTTAAAGAATAGTTCAAAGACTGCAGTATTTGCTAATGACACAAGCATACTAATCAAGGCTCAAAACCCGGCTCTATCAGACAAAGCTCATATAATAGCTGAACAGGATGCAATTGGATCATAGCAAACAGTTTAAGTCTTGACTTCAGAAAGACTTGTGTTATGCAAATTCATACACGTAGAATGACTTATCAGCACTAGAAGTTGTCATTAAATGGTTCAAATAGCTCTGAGCACTATGGGACTTAACTTCTGAGGTCACCAGTCCCTTAGAACTTAGAACTACTTAAACCTAACTAACCTAAGGACATCACATACATCCATGCCCGAGGCAGGATTCGAACCTGCGACCGTAGCGGTCGCGCGGTTCCAGACTGTAGCGCCTAGAACCGCTCGGCCAGCCCGGCAGGCAAGTTGTCATTAACAGTCATACCATAAATGAAGCACCCATATAAAATCCCTAGGAGTACAGCTGGAATGTAAGTTGAAATAGAATCAACACACAGGTATATTGACAAAGAAGCTCCATCCAGTGCACTTTGTTCTTAGGAGTATCTCTCTTTGTGTGACTTAAAGACAACAATGTTGGCTTATCATGTATTGCCTAATGGATGTATTTTCTGGGACAGTGGACATAAAATATATAAAGCATTTATTTATTCATCAGAAATGAGCAGAAAGCATATTGTGTAAAATACATAACCACTCTGGTTGTAGAGTTCCTTTTAAGGCTCCTGGAATCCTTACACTCAGTTACCAGTGGATTTATTTATTCATAGTTTTTGTTACTGACAATAAAAGTAAATTTCTGGTGACCCAAATAAAGGCATAAAAATTATTTTCATGTAAATATTGTGTCGTTGTGCAGAGTTCAGAGTGGAATTAAGTACTCTAACACAAAGGAGTTTGACAAACTGTCATCTAAAGTAAAACATGAAACTGACAATCTCAACCATTTCAGAAGGAAATAAAAAGCTATCTCATTAGCTACTCTTTCTATAAATTATCTGAGTATTAGTTCTGGGATGGAAAAGTCCTGTTTCTTTAAATACCAAGTAGCAGCATTCACTGTGAATTTGCATAAGTAGTAATGTATTGTAAACTAAGTAAAGCTGTAAATAACTATTTTCTTTGAAACATGCCAGTGGAATCAAGAAAATATTAAGCTAGCACTAGGACACAAACAACAACTCAACTGTTTAACATAACTGAGTCAGCAGCAACTTTTTCCAAGTAGCAGCTTTCTTTCTAATTTATGGTCTAAAATTTAATAGATATAAGCATGAATAGTCTTAAGCAATATAGTAAAAGCTTATGGTTAATATGGTGTGGAGATTATGTTTCAGTGGTTTGCTTGTCTTTTGTGAATAGATATCTTGACTTGTTCCAAACCTCTGAAGATTCTCTTTCTTGATGGGATCTAAGTTACAGCATGGCTGAGCTATAGGTTGTAGCTGTAGACTAACATGTGATGACAAACTTCTATTTGTATGAGTTATATGGAACAGAAAGTGGATTAACACTTACATCCTTGCCTTGCTAGTGGACAATTCATCAAATTTTTGTATGAACATTTTCAAGTGTGTGCTTCACTCACAAAGTTTTCTATTTTTCTTTTGTGTTCCCTATGGCTGCTGACATCAAATATGCTGAACTTTATTTTGCAAACAAGTAATTGGTAATTATCCACAACCACACATGGACACTATTTCAAACTTAGAACATATGAGTTGTTTTTGGTGTCCATCCCCCCCACCTTTTGTGTGAGACCTTGGTTCTGACACAAGATGGCAACCACAGAGGAATTGCAAGAGATATTAGAAGAGCTGATGCATGCAAACAGAGGCTGGAAAGTGAGCTACAGGCATGTCATGCACACATGGACTCTGCTCACCAAGTGCCAGCTAAAGAAAACTTTGTACAAGCAAAGTGCCACCACACCAACATCTCCTACTGTTACTGGAATGGTGACAAGCACAGGAGAGGTATTGGTTAAACCATTGTACTTTTGACCCTGTGACCCATTCATGTGGTTCAGACATGTGAAATCAGTTTTCTTGAGTAACAATGTCATTAATGACCTCGCCAAAGTATAAAATGTTGTTAGTCAGCTTGAGAAAAATTACATAGATGAAATGCAGTACATAATCAGTGCCCCACTAACACAGTGTTTATACAAATGGTTGAAGGAGGAATTAATCTGACAACTTTCATCACTGCAAGAGCAACGGCTTCATAAGTTGCTACAGCAAGAGGATTGTAGTGACAGAAGGCCATTTTAGTTCCCTCACCAGCTGCAGAGAACAGCACTGTCTGATATAGTTTTAGACTCATTGCAGTGTACTACCTGGGTGCACAGCCTCCCAGCTGAAGTGCAAGCCATCATTTCCACGCAGATAGAAATGCAGCTGGATGCTGTTGTGGACCTGACCAACTTGGTACATGACATGCAGGCAACATCTCCTTATACTGCAGCTGTGGCAGCCTACGATGCCATAGCCCTGACTTCTGCGTTCACACTGTGGTGACACATGCTTCCAGTGCCCCTGTGGGCACCAACCTGCACCATATGCTCCATAGTCTGGCTGCCCAGATGGCACCACTAACAATGCAGGTCAACCAGTTGGTGCACTCACAGCAAGACAGTAGCAGGCACTGTAGTAGCAGCATCTCCAGCTGCTGGCGATCTGACTCATGCAAATGGCAATGCAGAACTACCCCTTCTAGCAGTAGTCTGGCAATGATGGAACAGCAGCTGGTAGCACACCTGCTTCAGCAATTACGTGGTGAAGTGTCAGCCACCATGTGCGAGCACAAACTTTAGCTGCAATGGGGCTTAGATGCACCCTGCTGTAGTGTGATATCTAAGCATCTCTTCATAATGGAAGGGGTTGCAGCATGAAATTTCTAATCTACAAAAGTTCTGACTTGTCAACATTCTCACAAATTATGCTGAGGTATCACAGGACTGCTGAGGTGCCGTCACTTATGACAGCTAAAAATCCCACCACAATCATGTACAGCACACACCACTGAGAACTGTACCTCAGGCTGTGCTACACATTCATGTGGATATTCACTGTAGCTGTTGTCAATGTGTCAACACTGAGTGCAGATTTCCTTGGCCACTACAAGATGCTAGACGACTTCACAAACTCTGGCATCAACACCACTGTGTTCTTCATGGCCATTCATTTTGTACAACTAGGGCTTCTTGTGTTGCTCATGGCCATGCATTTTGTGTGGCCAGGCCTTTGGAAAGACTGCCATCAGTAGGCACACACTTACACTGCCTAACAGTGTGCCAAAGCTGGGAGGCACAGTCATGCACCCACCAGCACCTTTCCTAATGTAACATTCCATTTTTAATGTGGACATTGTGGGCCTGCTTTCGTTGTCCATGACAAATGTTACTTGCTGACAGTGGTGGATTGCTTCACTTTATGCCATATACAATACCGACAGTTGACTGCCAAGACCAGGATGGCAGCTTTGCCTGTCCCAGCCATGTGACAACAGCCTGCACTCGCGATTTTGACTGTGTACTATTCATACACATCACCTGACTGTGTGACACTCACGTACACAGGACTACCGGCAATCATCTGGCATCTAATAGCATGATAGATCAGCTCCATAGGACACTGAAAGTATCCCTAACTTGCTGCAACACTGGACTGAAGCACTCCTGCTGATACTATTTAGCCTGCAAGTGACATTGAAAGAAGACATTGGAGCTTCATCTGCTGACCTTTTCTATGGCTAACCACTGGCCATTACAGTTGGATAAACCATTGACTATCTTACATCTAAATAAATTAAGGTTGTTGAGTGTGAAAATAAATTGTCAATGGCCATTGCACTATATCCTGTAGTCCTGGTTGGTCACCTTACCATGACAAATAATCCTTAGCTTCACATAAAAAAGCTCTGGGTGTCCTCAGTCAGTACTATATGATATAAAATCAATATTAATGTCTCAACAAAATATTATCCTCTAGTTAAGACTGTCTACCTCTATTAGCTCTGTCTTTACCTTTATCTGCTACAGTGCCAGAAAAAAAAATTGTTACACCCTTTCAGAGGTTTTCAGTTCACTCAAAATTTATTGTTGCAACAGTGTCTATAGTGTACATGAAATGATTGCATTTACAGATCAATAGCATAAGCAGTTCTGAAGTACCAGGTATCGACCCATGCTGAAATACTCATATTACTTTGTGGTGCAGCCTCCACAGGCAGCAATACAGGAACTGACTCTGGCATCCAGTCAATCATACAGAAGGCAAACACTGTCCTGGGATACAGTATGCCATGCCCCCTCTACCTGTTCATGTAGTTTTGCATGGATTGTTGGTTGATGAATTGCTTGAGTCCCTTCTTGTTCCATCATATGCCACACATGCTTATTTGGAGATAAGTCCACAGATTGTGCTAACCTGAGAAGTCGCTGCAAATTTTGCAGAGCATGTTGAGTTTCACAGGCAGTGTCTGGGCAAGCATTGTACTGTTGGAATAATACATCACCTTAGTATTGCAAGAATGCCAAAAGAAAAGGTCTAACACCATTCTGCACATACTGTGAGCTGGTTAGCATCTCCTCGAGAAACATCAGAGGTGAATGAAAGCTGTAGCTTATCACGCCCCAGATGAGCCACTGTTTCTTGGACAAATGCACTCTATGAGACAGTGCTCACCATGTCTATATCATATATGCAAATGACCATCACTGGCATACAACCACAATCTGCTTTCAGTGCTGAAGACCACATCATGCTATTCAATTTTTGAAGTTATCCTCTGATGACACCTGTCAAACCAAGCACATCAAAGCTGTGGAAGACAGTCTAGATATGAGTGTAACAGTAGTCCCACTGCTTATAACACATCTGGACTCAGAAGTCCTCTTATCTGTGCTGTGCTAGCTGTATGATCTGCCAATGCTGCTCTTACAATCCGACGATCCTGGCAGGCATGTCTAGAATCTCATCTGTGGGCATAAGAATGTTCAGGTGTCCACTGATACCAGAATCTTTGTACAACTTGTGTGACAGTTCTCTGAAAGAACCATCCCACCACTCAGAAGGCAACAATCTGACTCCTTTCAAACTCACTCAGCCGGCCGTAGAAAGCACAAGTTCACCTCCATGGCATGTTTGCTTGCTTGTTTCACACTTCTGCGCCACAATGGGTCTTCTGGCTGTGAGCAATCCCTATTAAAGGGTAGACACAGAGGTTCTCTGACAGCTATACCATTATACCAACTGTTGGTGGACGACATTGAAACCTGTGTCAGTACATCTACTACCCAAGTTACATGCACTGTCATTGGATCAAAATTAACATCTTCTTTCCAGGTGTGTTATTTCTTTTTTTCCAGCAGTGTATATACAATGTAGGATATGTCATGCTGGGGGCTACAAATTCTTAGTACTGGTACACTATACTAACTGTTGGTGGACAACATTGAAACCTCTGTCAGTACATCTACTATCTCCAAGTTACATGCACTGTCACTGGATCAAAATCAATATCATCTTTCCAGGTGTATTAATTTTTTTCCAGCAGTGTATATAGAATGTAAGATATTTCATGCTGGGGACCTACAAATTCTTAGTACTAGTATCTTATTTATTCCCTCAAATACTACTTTGACATATTCCCTCACACCCTAATTTGACATGAAATTCAAAGCACTATTCAAATCAATATCAATTTGTTATAACCTTTAATCACCAATAATTGCGTGGATATTCAAACACACTCACTTAGAAACAATAGCTGGTTACATGATAACAACTCAGTATCTCTCATTCAAATGCCATGCCGTGACATGCGGCCAGCGCCGTTCGTAGCTAGGTGGTGCTCCCGTGCTCAGCCGAGTAGCGGGGTGCCTCTATCGCCATTTGCGCATACTGTCGTGGCGGCACTGTTAAATGTCGTGGCACTGTCACAACACTTTTCCCCCCTTGAAAAAAAAAACACTCACTTCCTTGGAGACATGGACAGTGTGGAGACATCCATGGCCTCTTGTGAGGCCCCGAGAAGATCTTGCGGAGAGACACGAGAGTATGGGCGAAAATGTCCAGGACGGAAGCTCGTGCATGGAACGTGCCTCCTGGATGAGATGACGGGTGAAAACTCTGGAGCAGCATCCATAGGTGTCATGGACCTGGGGGTGTGCTCCAGCGAGATGGGTCCCGGAGAAGGCGGTGTTGCGACTGGGGCCGGTTCCGGCATACTCGGAAGCGGTAGTGACGTCGGCTGCATCAACACGTACGGTAGATTGGCAGCAGCAACAGGACTGGCTTCTCGGGCTGGTGGAGGTGAAGGAAGGGGCGGTGGCACCGGCGTGGCCACCACTCGTGGGCGCATCTGGTCGTAATGGCGAACAACCATGCCGTCATCCGTACGTATTTCACAAAGCTGGCGGCCGCGAAGAGCCTTGACCACCCCTGGAATCCATTTAGGGCGAGATCCATACCCTTGTGCCCACCGAGTATTTTCCCGCACAAGGGGACACAGCACAAGGCCTGACATGGTGAAGCAGGTGCAGTAGAGTGCGCAGTTGGCGGCCATGCAAAAGTTCAGCAGGGCTGCAATCACCCAGAGCCGTGAAGCAATAAGAACTCAGAAATTGCAGCAGAGCGTCATCTGTGGAAAAATCACTAAGGAATTTTTCCATCTGGCTTTTGAAAGTGCAGACAAGGCGCTCGACCTCCCCATTCGACTGCGCATGGAAGGGCGGTGCTGTAACATGATGAATCCCTTGTCCAGTACAAAAATCACGGAAGGCCTGCGAAGAGAACTGAGGGCCATTGTCCGTCATGATCGTGGATGGAAGGCCTTCCAGCGCAAAGATTTTGGACAAAGCCAGCGTCGTCGCCGCAGTGGTGGGCGATGGACATCAAACAACAAACGGAAACTTCGAGAAGGCGTCAATCAACAGTAGCCAATAAGTACCGAGGAAGGGGTCGGCAAAGTCAGCGTGCACCTGTTCCCATGGCTGCGCCGGGTCAGGCCATGGAGAGGGCATTGTACGAGGTGCAGCCAGTTGTTGAGCACACTGACCACATGCAGCAACCATGTGGGTGATGTCCGAATCAATACCGGGCCAATAAACGTGCCTGCGGGCCAGGGACTTAGTCCGAGAAATCCCCCAATGGCCTTCATGCAACAGTTTGAGAACATCTTTGCGAAGAGAGGCTGGCACCATGACCCGTGGAGATGCACCATCCGTGGCCAGAAGAACAACACCATCACGAACAGACAGACGAAGGCACAAGGCATGGTAGTTGCGAAGGGGATCCGATGCCCAGCCCTTGGTCCTGTCCAGCCAACCCCGATGAACAAAATTGATCACCTGACGTAGGACCGGGTCCCGTGCAGTAGCCGACGTGACGTGTGAACCCGTAAGTGAAAAACCCTCGACCGCACGATGTTCTTCCTCATCAATGTGGAAACAGAGTAGTTCATCACGATCGAAAACTGGGTTGGGGCCCATTGGCAATCGCGACAATGCGTCAGCATTGGCGTGCTGGGCCGTGGGGCGATAGTGAATCTCATAGTGAAAACGAGACAAGTATAAGGCCCAACATTGCAGGCGGTGAGCTGCCTTATCCGGAAGCGACGCTGATGGGCTGAACAGAGAGACCAGTGGCTTGTGGTTGGTGATGAGGTGAAACTTAGAACCATACAAAAAAACGCTGAACCTTTTTAGAGCATAAATGATAGCGAGCGCCTCCTTTTCGATTTGAGAGTAACGCCGTTGCGCATCATTGAGGGTCTTGGAAGCATAGGGGATGGGTCGTTCTGACCCATCTTCATACCGATAGGCGAGAACAGCTCCTAGGCCATACTGTGACGCGTCAGTCGCCAGAACCAAGTGCTGACCCGGACGGAATGTGGCAAGACAAGGCGCCGACTGCAAATGAGCCTTCAGGTGGACAAGAGCCTGCTCACACTCGTCGGACTAACAGAAAGGGACGTTTTTGCATAACAGCTGATGCAGAGGATGAGCTACCACCGCCGCAGATGGAATGAATTTGTGATAATAAGCAATCTTGCCTAGAAACGCCTGAAGTTCTTCGACCGTAGACGGCCGGGGTAGAGCGGTAATGGCCGCAACATGCTGACGTAGAGGACGTATACCCTCACGGGACAAGTGGAAACCAAGATACACAATGGAGGATTGGAAGAACTGTGACTTGTCCAGATTGCACTTCAACCCAGCCGAATGCAAAACCCGAAACAGTGAACGCAAATTGCAAAGGTGCTCCTCAGTGGAGGCCCCCGTGACAACAATGTCATCCAGATAGTTTATGCAGCCGGGAACGGATGCCGTGAGCTGTTCCAAAAACTGCTGAAAAATGGCCGGCATGCTAGCAACGCCAAATGGTAACCGCTGGTACTGATACAACCCACAAGGAGTGTTGATGACGAGAAATTCCTTGGAAGAAGCATCCAACGGCAACGGATGGTACGCCTCCGATAAGTCAAGTTTGGAAAAGAACTGGGTCCCAGCGATCTAGGTAAATAACTCCTCAGGACAGGGAAGAGGATAAGTGTCAATGAGGCTCTGAGCGTTGACAGTGGCTTTAAAATCACCACACAATCACAGACTCCCGTTTGTTTTAGAAACCACCATGATTGGTGATGCCCATTCACTGGAGGTAACAGGAAGGAGAATCCCTGAAGCTGTTAACCTGTCTATCTCAGCCTTGACAGGCGCACGCAACACCACCGGAATAGGGCGTGCCCGGAAAAACTTAGGGTGAGCTGTAGGTTTAAGAGTAATGTGGGCTTCAAAATCCTTGGCACGACCCAGACCAGCAGAGAACACAGACGAAAATTCAGAACACAATCCATCCAGCTGTTGATACGGAATATTCTCAGATATGAGGTGCACATCATCATCAATGGAGAACCCGAACAACTGGAAAGCATCATAACCGAACAGGTTTTCAGTGCCCGCATGATCCACCACATAAAACGTGAGGGGTCTAACAACAGACTTGTAGGCAGTGGAAGCATCAAACTGGCCAATGATAGGAATTTTCTGTTTATTATAAGTTCTCAGATTTCGTGTAACTGGAGACAAGGAAGGGGAGCCCAACTCCAAATACGTGCGAGAATTAATGAGAGTTACTGCAGAGCCAGTGTCCACTTGCATGTGAATGTCTTTATCCAGAACACGAACAGTAACAAACAACTTATTTGTTTGAGAAAGCACACAGTTAACATCCATGGTCGATGCCTCGTCCTCATCGACAGGAACTTTGGGGGACTGACACACAGAAGCAATGTGGCCTTTTTTTCTACATGAATTACACGTGGCCCAATGTTTTGGACATCCGGCCCTGTCATGCTGTACAAAACAACGTGGACAAGAAGGAAGTGCGGAACGAACCTGCTTCTGTGGTTGCTGTTTTCGCTGCGAGCGTTGCGGCCCAACGCGACGTTGTTTACGCGAGTGAACTGCCGCCACATCTTCATTTTCCTGTGAAACAGGCAAATTGTCCATGTCGAAAGTTGAGTGTACAGCGTCTACATCACACCATGCGTCTATTTGCGCGCCAGCAGCATGAGACACTTCAAAGGATTGAGCGATGCTTAGAACTTCCGACAACGATGGGTTTGGCAGTTGTAGGGCACGTTGCCAAACTTCTTTATCAGGAGCAAGCCGTAGAATAGCATCCCTAACCATTGAATCAGCATAAGACTCATGATGAGTGTCCATGACAAACTGACATTTCCTACTCAGACCGTGTAGTTCCGCCGCCCAAGCCCGGTAACATTGATGGGGCTGTTTACGACACCGGTAGAACGCCACGCAGGCGGCAATGGCGTTGGTGTTTTTGCAGTAATAGTTAGACAATAAGTCACACATTTCTTGGAAGGACAGGGAGGCAGGTTCCCGCAGAGGGGCTAACTGAGATAGCAGCTGATAGATCCATGGGGAAATCCAAGATAGAAATAACGACTTACACGTAGGAGCGTCGACAACGCCAAAAGCCAAGAAGTGTTGCGGCAAACGCTTCTCATAATCCTCCCAGTCTTCAGCGGCCTCATCGTAAGGAGGGAACGGAGGTGGAGAACAGGAAGACAGACGATGAGTAAGCGACGTCGACAACGCCTGATTAGCAGCCGTCAGTTGTGTTTGTTGTTCAATGAGCGCTTGCATAAGCTGTTACATGTCTGTCCCGTCACGAACACACAAATCCACAACGCAGTGAAAATATCCCATCCTCGTCCCAAAAAGTGTTATAACCTTTAATCACCAATAATTGCGTGGATATTCAAACACACTCACTTAGAAACAATAGCTGGTTACATGATAACAACTCAGTATCTCTCATTCGACTGCCGTGCCGTGACATGCGGCCGGCGCCGTTCATAGCTAGGTGGCGTCCCGCGCTCAGCCGAGTTGCGGAGTGCCTCTATCGCCGTTTGTGCATACTGTCGTGGCAGCACTGTTAAATGTCATGGCACTGTCACAACACAATTACCTGAAGGGCCTGGGACTTAACTACATTTTTTATGTATGAGATATGCTCAAAACTAATGGGTATTTTTTTTAAACAATCTTATTTCTTCATCTACATGAATGTTACCCTCCTCAAAATAGTTCCCATGAGATATCATACATGTATGTCAGAACTTTTTCAAATCCCTAAAGCACTTATAGAACTTGAGTGCCAGGCTAGCTTTTACCTCTCTCAGTGATGCATTTCTAACATGATCTGTGCTTGTAAATAAAGGCCATTAAATGTTTTCATTAATTTTGTGGAACAGAAAAGAGTCACTGGGGACATGTCTCGTGAATTCGAAGACTGAGAATTCAATACTTTTGCCCCACTCCGAAATTTACTCATGCTGTGATCGTTGAAGACCTACTCTCCTGGTTCCTACAGTGGAAACACTATTTTTCCCAGTCCATGCACATTTTTTCCCACTAACCATATCAGTCACTGTGATCCTGTTCCACTGCCCCCAAATCATTCCTGGTTAAGTTTTCAGAATGTCTTAACCTTGAACCTTGCCTCACCATCATTCCCCAAATCTCTCAACATGGAAACCAACCTCAAATCCACAGAAAGGATCACAGCCCACCACCTAAAAACTAATGCTGACATTATAACCCTACCTCCCGACTAAAGCTCCACCAATGTGGTTATGGACCACTGAGATCACCTGTCAGAGAGACTCGGCAGGATTTTCATCTCAGGTCTATTCCAGAACCTGCCCCCTCAATTGATCTCTATCATTCCCCACTTTCCTACCTTCTAAATGCTTCCTGAGGCACATAAATTTAACCACCCATGACATGCCATTGTGGCCAGTTACTGTGACCCCACAGAGAGGATCTCTGCCCTTGTGGACCATCACTCTCTGCCTATTACCCATAACCTATCCTCCTTTATAGAAGCACTAACCATTTGCCCTACCTACAGTCCACAATTCTTGTTCCTTTACGACCCAGCACTCTGTTTATCAGTGTTGATGCCATCTCCAGCTACACTCACATCCACAATGCCCATAGCCTTGCCACAATTGAGCATCGCATTTCCCAGTGCCTGACTGACTCCAAACCTATAACCTCCATCCTAGTCACAATGTCCAAATGCCTCCTCATCAACAATTACTTCTCCTTTGAAGGGATCATCACAAACAAATCTGTGATACAGCAACCAGTTCAGGGGCCTGCTAGTGGAATCCTTCCAGGATCCCAAGATTGGTTCAGATT
Organism: Schistocerca serialis cubense; assembly: GCF_023864345.2. NCBI lineage: Eukaryota > Metazoa > Arthropoda > Insecta > Orthoptera > Acrididae > Schistocerca > Schistocerca serialis. Next base: position 360,374,489 of record NC_064643.1, read on the forward strand.
CACTGATCACACATTCATGACCTAGATCAAGGGTGGGGACACCCTAACCACATTACTCAAGAACCCCAATACCTTGTCTGCCTTTGCTTCACCTGGTCCTCCTCAGTCCAACAAGCCACCTTCCTTGATGACAACCTCGTGGATGGCTGCATCAATGCCTCCATCCACGACAAACTTACCTCCAGTAACACCCCAATTTTGACAGCTGTCAGCCTTTCCATACCAAGAAGTCCCATTGAGTGCAATCACCTATGGTTGTCGCATCTGTAGTGAAGAGCATAGATGTGATCTATGAAATACACTCATGTTCAGAAAAAAAAAACAGAACACCTTGAAGCACTAGAGACAGGATGTTCATATTCACAAGAAAATGTACATCAGCATGTTCGGCAGAAATGATTAGCATTTGAATCATGTCAGCCCACGGGTTCAAGGTCAACATTGATATCGCAGCACAACACCACCCACCAGTAAAATGTGCCTGCGGCTCTCCTCATCGTTATAAACTGAAGGCAATAAATCAGCGTGACTTGAGCAGATTTACAAGATACCTTGAACATGTATGCACAAACTGTACTCTCAAATCAGTAAGTTTGAAAGAAGGCAAATTATTGGAATGAGAGAATGTGATGCATCCCTCTGAGAAATTACTGCTCGTGTGGGATGAACTGTTTTGGCAGTGCAATGGGTATGTGCAGAATGATTCACAGAAGGCTGTAGAACACAACAAGATGGGTCAGGTCACACCAGTTAGATCCCCCTCCCCCTCCCCAATCAGAAGAGATCGACACCTCATCCAAATGACATTGCAGGACAGATCTGCTTCCTCCTCAGCTCTGACACTACAGTGTAACAGGGTAACACATTGTACACTATCAGGAGTGACAGTTACTCATTGTTTATTATGGTGTGGGTTATGTGCACATCATCCACTTCTCTGCTTAACTTTGATGGATGTGCAGAAACATGCTAGATGGCAATAGTATATGAAACAACATTACTGGGCAGGACTGGCACCAGATAGTGCTCTTGAATGAATCCAGGTTCTGCTTCTTTGGTTGCATGTTGGATTGCTGCAGACAGAGGGAGTGATTTCATAGTGACTGCATTCACACAAGACATAGAGCGCCAACTCAAGGCCTTATGGTGTGGGATGCTGTTGGGTAGAACCACAAATCACAGTTGGTGTGTGTCTAGGACACTGTGACCTGTGTGACCTACGTAATTGACATCCTGCAACCCATAGCCATACCCTGCACAACACCCCTGACATCATTTTTCACCAAGACAATGCACAATGACATGTTGCTGCACAAGCACGTGCCTTCTTGGTGTCACAGGATGTCAGCCTTTTGTCCTGGCCCACCAGATCACCAGACTCAACAGCAATCAAAAATGTATGGGATGTGGTAAAACAATGGGTCCATGCGTCAATGCCGTCATGCGTGGAACAAATTATCATGACCCATGGTGGACGCTGTGCCTACTAGGCAACAGGACACATGCTCAACCAAGGTAACTGAAATGCTAATCATTTCTGCAGAATATACTAATGTACACATCCTGTGAATATGAACATCCTATCTCTAGTTGTTCAATGTGTTCTGCTACGTTTTATCCCCAGTCACCTACTATCCCCAAAATACCCAATGTACAGCTAACAATGAGCACCCTCCTCATGGTTCAGAACCACTAAGGACTGGAGCAACTGAAGCATGTTCTCCATTAGGGTTTTGATTATCTTTTGCCATGCCCTGAAATGAGAAATATCCTCCCCACTATCCCCCCCCCCCCCCCTCACCAGTGGCAGTCCGTTGCCTACCCTGCCCCTCCCCAAATTAAACCCATGACAGCAACCATGTGATCTATGAAATTAGCTGTAATTACTGTGCTGCAATGTATGAGAACAAGACAACTAACAGACTGACTGTCTGCAGGAATAGCCACTGCGGAACTGTGGTCAAGAGACATATGGACCACTTAGTTGCTGAGCATGCTGTCCAACATGACATGCTTGACTTAAATGACTGCTTCACTGCCTGTGCCATCTGGACTCTTCCCACCAACACCAGCTTTTCTGTATTACCAGATATACTTTCTCTGCAACATATCCTTCATTCCCATAACCCCCATTAACTTTCACTAGTCCCTGTACTCTACATGCCTATCCCCTTCCACCACAGCATACTCCTTTCCCTTCTCTACTTCTCCCCTCTCCCCTGCCCCTCCTCCATACCCCTCTTCGCAGCACAGCCTCCCAATGCTGCACCTGCACCCTGTCCCGCCCCATCCACTCCTGCAGCTAGCACCTCCCCCACCCATACTCTGATATCCCTCCACCCCCACCCCCATGCATCTCTTGTACCTCCCCCAACCATGCCAGCAAAGATTGCTGCTCACCTCAGACACAGAGATGACAGTGGCTGTGTGTGTGTGTGTGTGTGTGTGTGTGTGTGTGTGTGTGTGTGTGTGAGTGTGTGTGCATGCGTGTAAGTGCACACGCATGTGTGCATGAGGTATTCATGTGTGAAAGTTGTATGTTTTGTCTTGTCTACTTCTGGTGGAGGACTTAACATGATAACTAAAAATATCTAATAGTCTTCTTTGAATGAGCATTTCTGCCACCCAGTGGCTCTTCTACGTGGTGAGTATTATTCTGTCCTTCTCACTTTGTCATTCTTGATTTTCCATTATTTAATTATAAAACTTATGTTAATTAGTTATTAGTTAATAAATTGGTAATATGAAGTAACAACATTTCATTAAATAGCGATTTATGTATTAATATTTTGTATGATGAAATTTATGTATTGAACAATTTATAAGGACACTTTATTTGAAAAAAAAAATGTTTTAAGGGTTATTCAGTATGGTCTAAGTTATTGCAGCACAAATAGTGGTTAGTTCTTTCACAACCACTAGTCAAGCTCATAATATACAATAAATTTATCAGAAGTCTTAAATAGTATTAATAATTTTGCAAAAACTATTAAGATATGTACATCTTGAGCACAAATACGGTAATATTACAACTGCTGTAAGAAACTAAACTTAAGTTTTCATAGAATGACATAATTGCTAGTGTGTACTCTTTTCTTGAGATGAAACTGAACTACTGGTAATAGACATATAACTATCTTAGCTTTTAGAACTGTTAGTTCCTTCCTTAGGAATGAAAGAGGAATAGGTTGGTGAAGGGTAGAAAGGAATATTGGGATACTCAGATCCCAGGCTGGGAGGGACCTACCTGTTTTGAGGATGTGGGTAGACAAATATCTTTTTCCCCTTCTTTTGGTAAATTTTTAAAATTATTTATTTACTCAATATGTATATCTGTTACTTTGTATTCTTCTTGTTCTTGTAACTCCCACTCCTCTGCCCATCCTATTTCTTTCTGTCTCTGATTAGTTCCTGTCTCCTTTTCCATTATTGGCCTACTTCATAATTATGCTAATCTTGCACTAGTCATTTCAATTATCACTTCTCTTACTCTTATTTCATTCGTATCTCTCACTCAGTTTTTCTAGAATCACTGAACTGAAGCCAGCAGATTTTTACCAATCCACTACATTTGACCTAATAGTCTCCCTCTTCAACTTTGTCTCCTCTTGTATGACAACTCTCTCTTCAACTTTGTCTCCTCTTGTATGACGACTCTCAACTTACGGTCTGAGTGATCTGCCTTTCTTTTACATAATCCCCAACTTACTCCTATTTCCTCCTGAAGAAAGAATGAACAGTTCCAAGAGCTAGAACGTTTATTTTTTATTCTTATGTGTGTCCATCAGCAGTACTTAGAATTTCATCTCTTGGGGTAAATAAGAGATACGTATTTTGTGTCATAGTTTTCTCATGCGTATTTTTCTGTTCATACAAGAAACCAAAGAGGAGGCAATTATACATCACAAAACTTACAGTATTTACACTATTTCTTCTTTCATGTGTCTTTCTCGAAAAGAGAAGAATGAATACTTTCTCTGTAGCCTCCACATCCCCTATCACCCACTGTATATCAAGAAGTATCTTGTTAAAACTTTAAAAATGTAAATTTATTTCTCTTTATAATGAAGTTTGTCATTTACTCAATGATTTATTGTGATACGTCTCAGCTGTTTGACTCTAGGTACACAGATAACTTTATTTTCTCATACAATAATAGTGAAAGATTGTAAAATGAATGTTTATTATATAACAGCAAAGGAAAACACATTTTCGTATGCCATCCTACATACTTTTGTTGGTTTCAAAACGTCTTAACTCACTCAAAAGTTATTTCACGATAATAATTAGGTAAGTATTGTTGTGTGATTGATAATGTGGTCTTGACATAATTGAGTTATGGCATATTTCAGGTTTCTTGTCAAGTTGATGATCCATTTGTTAACAGTCTGTTTGAAGTTTGGGCAGAAAATTACAATATTTCTGTATTTGAAACATTGTGCACAAAACTGAATAAACAGTCAACACAAACCTAAAAAATATTACTAGAGGGAAAAAACAACTAATCACAAACTTTTATTTTAATTTATTTCACCATATCCCAGTTTAAGGCCTAAGCTGATTGTCCAATGACATAAACACATGTGCCTCCCATTTTGCTCTTCAGTGTGACCTCTATATCTGAAACTGACCTCTGTTCTGTTATGTGTAAGGTAATACTTTACAGAAGTAGCAGTAACTAAAACATAAAAGTTCTTGTAAGCTGCAAAATCATTAATATTCTGTTATATTATGAGACAAAAATGTGAAATTTGTGCAAAAAATCCTTATTGCCACTTCAAATGTGAACAAGGGCCTGAAACTAGATTTGGTGAAATAAATAATTCATACAAAAAATATGTCTAGTTGTTGTCTTTTCTGCAGTATATTTCTGAAAATGGCTTTTGCAAACCATCATGGATAAAATAACAAAACATTATTATATATATTATCATCAATGCTTGCACTACCGAAATAGAAAGATTAAAAAATTAACTTACTTATTGGAGATGACAAGAGCTGTTGCATTATATGGAGTTGTGAATGCCACAGTTCTAATTCCATTTTTATTGTTTGGCACAATATCAATCCTTACTGAATCTTCATGAATAAACTTAGAAAAGTGGCCAAGAGCATAAAACAAAGGCTGCTTATAAAATTCATCATTTTTGGCATTCACAATAATTGAAGAATCAACATAGTTTTCTACCCAGTTAGGGCCACCTTCCTGGTTTAATGCAAGATTCCAGTCATACCATCCAGCAACCCAGTGTGTGAAATCCTGGAAAGATGATTTAAGTGAATGCACAGGGAATTATATGGTACATTGCACAGTTATTATCATTTTATTGTTGATTGAATGGATTTTCTGGCACATGACATGTTTTTGTATTAGTTGCAACACACTCCACACATTCATAGAATCATTGCTACAATATGTTATTGTACATGAAGTCAGAAGTTTTTAGTGTGTTAATTTTAATGCTGTAGTTACTAAGTATGAAAAATGTTCCCGTAATGGAGGAAAAGTTTTTGTACTGTAACGTGAACAACAGTCAACAATATCGTACCTTAAATGCAAATTATGTCTACACAACTTACCACCAGCAGATGCAAACATGGATAAATTCTGAAAAGGTGATGAAAATTCAAGCTTCTTGAAACAAGAGAGTCGTCACCCACTAAAACACCAGAAAGGGAGAAGAAGATTATGACTCATGTACTCTATGTGCAAGGAAAATCAAATGTGCCAGCAGATGCATGTGTTGCAGCTATAACCACTGCAATTGATTACAAGGTCCTAGCTCAATCCCATCAGCATGATGATGAGCTATGCGTGTTACTGGATAACCCTGCAGGATTAAAGTTACAATGCATACCTGTACCAGAAACAAATGCCGTACTGTACTGTGATATGTCTGGCACAAAAGGATGACCATACATACCTCATCAGTTTTGATCACAAGCAGTTACATCACTGCATAACCTGGCTCATCCCAGGGTCCGGGATATGGTGAAATTACTCAGAGAGGTTTTTCTGATCAGGAATGGATGCAGATTGTAGGACATTTGTCAGAAACTGCATGGAATGCCAGGAAAATGAGATCACATTGGAGTCACAAAAACAGGTGATTAACTTCTGGAGGTTGATGATTTATCTCCACATATTACATGACATTAATACTCCCATGTGTAGTTATGTCATATTCCCCAATGCATGAAGCATGAAAAACTAAACCAAGATGAAAATCAGAGAATAACACCAACACATTGTGGGGCCCCTTCCAGTATCAGAAGGCTACAGCTATTGCCTCATGGTCGAGGATCGATTTTCGAGATGGCCTGAAGCTTTCCCTATGAAAGACATTACAACTGAGATGGTAGCAAAACTGCTTTTCCGTGAATGACTCACCTGGTTTGGTGGACTGATATACATTACAACAGATCAAGGAAGCCAATGTGAGGCTCACCTACTCAAAGCATTGGCCAGTTTGTAGGGCACTAGGTGCATTTGTACTAGTACTTATCATCTGGCAGCAAACGGAATAATGGAACACCTGCATCGCCAACTCATGTCAGCCCTTTGGTGTCATGCTACACAAAATTGGATGGAGACATTACCCATTGAGCTCCTTGGTCTCCATACATCACTTAAGAGTGACTTGGAGGCAACAGTTGCTGAATTAGTGTACACCTACCAGGGAGCTCATGCATAATGTGATGGATGATGAGGTTGATGTGTCAGAGTTTGTCGGGAAATTAAGATTACACATCTGACAACTCTAGCCAGTGACACCTAGAGAGCAAATTGGATGACACCTGTGCATATTCAAAGACCTCTCCAACTGCAACCATGTATTTGTATGGAATGACACGGTGCACAAGCCATTGCAGCTATCATACAAAGGGCCATATAAAGTGATTGGCAGAAGCAACAATACTTTTAAGATGGACTTCAGGGGTGTGCCTACCACTGTACCATTAAAAGAATGAAACCTGCCATCTACGATATACAACGATATGCAACAAAGATGACCAGCCCCACGACTGTCAAAGATAATGATGCAGTACCTGAAATTATACACGTCCAACAGGATGCTGACAAGATAAAACAAGAAATGGGTGCTGTAATGAAGAAAGTGTCACTGAGTGCAGTTCTCTGATGAAAAATTGGTACCACCAAATTCAATAGTAAAATATTTGGTTTCCCTAAGACAGTGACAACATGTATGGACATCATGTCCAATTTAACTTCAGATACTGTTGACAATGGGTAGGGGGGAGGGAGGCAGGAGTCATGTAGAGCATCACACCACAATGACAAGCATAGTGGCTATATGCAAAAGTATTCCAAGATGTGTAAAATTCTATTTGTTGTGTTATTCTTTGATTTTCAACTTAGTTTAGTATTCCATGCTTCATTTATTAGGAAATCTGATGTACCTATACATGCAAGAATTAATGTAATGTAATATGTGGAAATAAATCGTTAACACTCATAAGTCAACTGCAAATTATTTGAAGTTCACATAAGTATTAACTCCCCCAGTGAATCTGAAAGAAACACTACTAAGCGACCTACATCAGCAAGTGTAACATTACAGTTGTATCTTTCAACAAGAGACATAACTGATACTTCTTCTAAATCTGAAAGCAACCTGCTAATGACAGTAACTTTCAAAATGGGTTACCAAAATCAGTTCAGAAACTGCTGGAAAAAATCCTATCTTTACATCTCTGTGAATGTGGAATAACCATAAATACACAAAGCAACTCAAAAGTCAAAAACTAATTTTTAGACCTACATTGATGTTCCTCTCAGCACTGACAAATTATACAATTAGGCAACAGAATGAGACATCACACAAAGCTCTCCAGAGATACAGAAATATTCAGCATATGACAAGGAAGAAGAATAACCAAACAACAGACATGGATGGATCAAAGGAAACACACTCTTGTTGTACGTGAAACAATAGCAGACTGAAAGAAAGACCAACAATTGTTACTTTTATGTGGTACTAAGTGACCAACTCAAGAAAAAAGAGGAAGAATAAAAATTAGTAATAATTTATGTATATTTTTCCTCTTTTTCTCAAAATTCCTTCTATGAGATCTGTTGAAGACATTGTTAAAAAATAATGCAACTTGACTCAGTTGGAAATAAAGTGTTAGAAGAATTTAAACCCATCTCTGACATGTTTTGCCTTTTTAAAACCATCTCTGATCACTAATAATGGCTTCAGTCTTTCTGATCATCATCAGATATATCTAAATATGCATTTTCAAGGCACATCTAATAACAATCATATAGACCAAAATGTGCTCAAACTTTTAAAAAAAGATAGTGAATCTCTTAATTTTACACAAATGGATCACTGTGTCCTTCACTTTCATCATGTCACATTTATTTGAAATTAACTAAGTAACAGTGTTGCTTTCAGAACAAAATTTTTGTGTCTGGTGGTATTTATTAATGGACTGTGAATACATTAAAGATACCTGTATCATGTTTGTCAAGTATGCTTCTCCATTTGACCAGTCACCAAGTTTCACTTTGCTGACGTTTGGCATAAGATTAACTGCAAAGAAACAATAAAGGATAAAAAGAGGTGAGTGTATTATGTTGATAACAATGCAATAAAAGGGGAACTTCATTATAAAGAATAGTAAAAAGATGGTTAGAAACTCTGCAATTCAAACAGAACAAAATAACTAAACAATAATTGAATAATCTTAAATAACAAAACACAAAATATGCATCAACTAACTTCCCAGTCTCTACTGAAAAATATGTTCAAAACATGTGCATAGCAAAGCCACATTTATCTTCTTTAAAAACTCACTATTTCTTAAGCATTTAAAATTGTGTGAAAATGAGGTAAGGATTTTTTGCTGCAAGTATAGAACATAACCCATCACCTTTTCTGCATGCTTCTCCCACTCATCTTCTCACTGTACACCTCAGTCACCAGAAGTTGAAAGCCTTTGTAACAAAAGCTGACCCCAAAAACTGCACTGTCAAACAATGCTGTCTAACATATCAATGCGCTACAATTCAATTTGTCCGTGAAAACAACATGATTACTGAAACTGGCAGATAACGCACTTCAATAAAGATTCTGTGGTCACAAGCTAATGACGACTAATTTTAAGAAATTTTTGTGGCTATGGAACCATACATCAAGAATAATGTTTGAAAATACCACAGTGAAAAAGCAGCCATAGCTTCACTTCTGAGCCTTTCCATATTGATGCAATCATGTGTGAATTATTAAGAATATTGTAACAAAATACACTATTGCTTTCCATATCTTAAATCATAAAGATATTACAATTTCGATTATGTAAACATTTAAGCACTCATTAGCCTTGCATATTAGTTTTAACCACAGTACAAAGCAGAAAATATAGGTACTTTGCTCCTCGCAACTATCATCATCAAACTTGCCTGCACAGGTACTGTATTCTCAGTAGCTTTTTTGTCTTGTACTAATGGAGAGAGGAAGTGAGAACGTGACAGGAAACAGAGCAGAGAGAGGGAACAGTGTTTATAACATTGGAGAAGAGAATGAATGAAAAACATGACAGTTAATGATACCAAATGTTGGTTAACTGCCCTTCTCTACAGAACAAAATGTATCAGAAAACTCAGAATCCAAGGGAACACTTGAATTAATGATGTTTTCAATGAAACTGTCTCATATACTTTCTTTCCCAAAGAAATGTTCATGTAAATTTTTGGTGTGTCTTGTGCACATAACCCACTTTTCTGCAGTTGTACAATAAACTGTAGGTAACAGAGTTCATATGCACACCTATGCCATGAAGTGATTATGATTCACACCTACTGATCAGATCTGAATAAAGTGCTTCTTAATGGACTTAACGTTCTCTGCAGTATCTTCAGTGCTTGAGGCTGAAAGAAAACTGGAATCTTTGTCAAACCTACATTTTTGATCAAGAAAATTTCTTCTTTCAATTATAAATCTATTAAATTCCCCTTATATATTGAGAGATATCTTCTGTCATAAATGTATAATACAATTGCTTGAATTACAGATGTTTGGCCTTATTAGAATGCACAGCATGAATACATATTGACAAACCAAAATGTCACAGAATGGATAATATCTTTTGTCTTCACTTCTACGACATCACTACTGCAAAGACTGCAACACACCTCCAAACCATGACACACAGCAAGTGGAGACACTAAACTTGTCATAGAGTCTTGTAGATATGCAGCACTCATCTACCTCGTGTATTACCTGCATGTATTAATAGACTATTTCTCCCACAATATGCTGTCTGAAATTTAATTGATAATTTAAAAAATATTAAACATGATGGTCATCTTTCATCGTTTAAGACAGGGCTTAACAACTGGCCGGTTTTGAGCGCGAGTACTCGCGTATGCTCTGGCACGTGCTCGCGAGCAGGTGCAAGGTCACGGAGTAGGGATGGAGGGGAAATGCGTGTGCACATATGAATAGGACCGCAGCGTGCCTATTGAATTTGCACCGACTGTGTAATGTTAAAAGTACTACGATCAGCTCTAACAGTCACTTCGCTGGTTAAGAATCATGTCAAGTCGTCGTTGTGTAACACCAACCATGCTTTCGCAGTTCAACCCCCATTGGGAGGAATTGTATCTGTTTACAGAAAAAGATGGTGTTGCAAAATGTTTAGTATGTCACAAAACGCTGAATTCTTTTAGGAAATTTAATTTGCAGCGACATTAAATTGTCGTACCATGCGAAAGACTACAGAAGATGGACCAGATCTTGCACAGGAAGTTATTAAACTTAAAAGGAAGCTATCCGAAGAAGATCTGAATGATGAAGAAAAATCAACTGAGGCAGCTCTCAGAGTGAGCTACAAAATTGCTTTGTTTTTAGCAAAATTCCTGCGCCCCTTCACTGATGGCGATTTAATAAAAGATGTTTGGTAGTTGCAGCAGAACATTTGTGTCCATCTCAAGTTGAACAGTTTCGAATTGTGCCATTATCTGACATGACCATTATGTGTCACATACAGGACATGGCAGACGATGTCCAGAGCCAGCTTGCAAATATCTATAAAGATTTTATGGCGTATTCTCTAGCTCTGGACAAAAGTGTTGATATCACTGGAACAGCGCAGCTTTCCATATTTATTAGAGGTGTTAATAGAGATCTTCAGGTGAGGAAGGAGCTCCTCGATGTAGTAGCCATGAAGAACACTACAACCGGAGGTGATATTTTAAGTAGTGTTGAAGAAAGTGTTGAAAATATAGGATTGTCATGGAATTCTTTAGTTTCAGTGTCTACAGACGGTGCACCAGTGATGATAGGGAAAAAATTAGGTTTCGTTGCGCTGTTGAAGGAGAAAATGCAAAAACTGACCGTGCCGAATGAAATCAAGGGGCATTCACTGTGTGATCCACCAGGAAAACTTACGTGCAAAGAGTATCACTCTAAAAAATGTGATGAGTGTTGTTGTTCGTACAACCAATTATATAAGGAAGCATGGGCTACAACACAGACAATTTAAAAGCTTTCTTGAGGATGTAGAAAGCCAGTATGGTAGCCTGCCTTATTACGGCGAGGTCCGCTGGCTTAGTCGTGGCGAATCATTAAATCGAATTTTTGCCTATTAGATGAGATAAATATGTTCATGGAAATAAATAACATGTGTGTTCCTGAATTGAAAGAGCCTTCATGGAAATGTGATCTCGCGTTCTTAGCAGATTTAACTAGCCATCTGAATGCTTTGAACATTTCACTACAAGGTAAAGATCTGCTAATTACTCATTTCATAGATTGAATACGAGCTTTTAAAATGAAATTGACACTTTGGGTGAGTAAGCTGGAAACAGGAAATCTAGCACATTTTCCTAAATTATCATCCATGCAAGATGTTCACAAAGACTGTGAACGTTATTCACATAGTTTAGTTGCCGTTAAGGAAGAATTTGATCAACGCTTTCAAGATCTGACAGCACTAGACAGTGATTCTGATCTGTTCTCCTCTCTATATTCAGCGAATATTGAAGAGATTCGTCCTGAGCTGCAACTAGAAATTATTGACCTTCAGTGTGACAGAGAATACAGAGACAAATTTCAGAACAAGAAAAACATTTTGGAATTTTACAGACACTTCCCTCAGGATAGATTTCCTCATTTGCACAAACTGGCGGCCACAATAATATCAATGTTCGGTTCCACGTATGTTTGTGAATAACTGTTCTCTGCAATGAAATGTAACAAGACACGCCTGAGAAACGCATTGTCTGATCGAAATTTAAAATGCACGCTGCGCCTACGATGCACAAGAATAATTACTCCGAACATAGACCGAATTGTAAAGGGCAAAAAGTACAAGATAACAGAGAATCCCACACTTCAGTGACACCTTTCATTGTGTAGCAGTTCACAAATTAATACGAATGTAGAGGCATACACTAAGCTAATAAAATTATGTGGCACGTGTACATTCTCCTTTATTTGTTTCATTTGTCACAGTAATAATTCGTGAGTGATATCCCTGCAGGTGGCCGCGGATTTACATTGACTGGCGGCAGCTGCTGTGTGCCCCACGTGACTCTCCCCACTCTCCGCTCTGGTCCAGTAGTGGGGGTAGCGTGCTCGCGCTGCTCCGTGCTCGCGCCTTGCTGCTCACAGCTTGCTCTGCGAGCACGTATGTTGTGAAGCCCTGGTTTAAGAAGATAGAGTGAAAAAAAAAGTGCATAGTTCTCCTTTTTGTTGATGTCTGCTAATCTCTATTCATTTCCCTAATTTTGTGATTGGTGCTACAGAGCACACGTATTCTGTTAATCTCTATGAATTCACTATACTTATTCTCAGTGATCCCTTTATGGATTTAACTTATTTCATTTTCTTCTTCAACTTTTATGGCCTCATTGGATGACTTCACCAATTATTTTCTGGTCATCTTTTTAAGTAGGTTTCCTTTCCAACTTTCCCAGAATCTTTTCATTCATTCTGATCATTTTTGTCATTTCTCATCAATAAATAACCGTTTTATTGTTGTCTGTGTGTCTATTTTTGGTTTACATCTTACTTTTATGTTTAACACCTACTTTAAATACTCTGTTTCTTTGTAGCGAATCATTCAGGGTTAGTTCTAGCTCTTTCATATCCTTCCTGGTTTCCTTTATCTATCCTACTTGTTGCTTCATGTTCCAGTGTTTCTCTATAATCTGTAATCTGGTTTCTGGTGTCCTTGTAACATGACCAAAAATGAGATTTTTTTTCCCTGTAGTATCTGTAATGGGCTCCAGTTCACTAAACACCACTTCATTTGGCACTATCCACCATTGTCCATCTTTTCAATATTTCTTATATACACATATTATAGCTAGTCTTCTCTCTATTTTTAAGATTTTGTGGATTCAATTTTTCTGGGTGACTTTGAAAAGTGGGTGACCTTCATATGTCACCTCTGATTAAACTATCATCCTGTAATGTTTTAATTTAGTTTTAATTGACAGACTTTTTTACTGTATGTAGACCATGTCAATTTTTGAGCTTCTATCATTTTGTTAGGTATTTTTTGCCATACAGGTTTCTCATCCAAGTTGCATTTTTTAATTTCTTCTAGTACTTAAATTGTTCCTCTATTTTTGCTCTCCTACTATTATGTGGATGATTACTAGTTGATCTGTTATATATCCTATCTTTCAGGAGTGCTAGTTCTGCAAGGTTCGCAGGAGAGCTTCTGTAAAGTTTGGAAGGTAGGAGATGAGGTACTGGCAGAAGTAAAGCTGTGAGTACTGGGTGTGAGTCGTGCTTCGGTAGCTCAGATGGTAGAGCACTTGCCCGCAAAAGGCAAAGGTCGAGTCTCGGTCGGGCACACAGTTTTAATCTGCCAGGAAGTTTCTGATCTGTTATAATTTGTAGGCTTTTTTTTTTGGCTTCTTGAATGTTATTAGTTAGTAATGCTAAGTCATCTGTGTATCCCAAGCAATTTAAGCTTATTTCATCTTTCTTGGTTCCAGTCATTATGTTTTGAGGATTTTCTTTATACTATTCCCTAATCATGTACACCAGAGTCCAGTTGAAAAGTGATGGTGATAAACTGTTTCTCTGTCCTAACCACATTTTAATTGTAAATATCTGAGATAAGTCTCCTCTGAACATTTGAAATTTTTATTAATCTGACATGGTGACACAAATTCCTTAGTATCTTCGTCATTGAAGGTCTGTGGATACAATCATAAGCTTTTTTGAAGTCCATAAAGGTTATGACTTACTATTTTTGTCTTCTTTTGCAGTAATCCATTACCAATTTCAAAATAATTATTGGCTCTAGGCAGTTTTCCTAATGTCTAAATCCTCCTTGCTATTTTCCTAGTTCCAGTTCAAGTCGATTTTTACAATGATTGTACAGAATTCTTGCCATGCCTTTATATGCAATAGTCAAAAGGGAAATTCCTCAATAGCTGCCTGGATTTGATTTGTCTCCTGTTTTGTTTAACACATGGATTACAGCTGTAGTCCAATGTTCTTTGTACCAGATTTTTGCTATGCATTGGTATAATGATATTTTTACTGATTCTGCTGCATATTTCCAAAGTTCCACAAATGTCTCATCCACTCCACGTGACTTATAGTTGTTGAGCTCGTTGACCTTTGTTTTATTTTTATAAGATAATGTGATTAATTATTTGTGAAAAATCTCCATTTTACTTTACTACTTATGATAAGATGAATTGTTTGCTTGCAGATATTTAAACAATCAATAGGTGCCACTTCAACTTGGTTAACTAATTGTTCCATCAATGCCATTGTGGTATACTAGAATACACATATGAGAGAAATTAAAAAAATCTACATTTTAATTTTCTACTTTATATTAAATCTTCTATGTTGCCTTTTTATGTTTAATGAAGCAATCATTGACTTAATGCTATGATTTACCAGAACTTATATATAGACCACTTACATTTCTATTAAATAAACATTTCTTCATCATATCCAGGGAGCTTCATACAGTGGGGTAATAACAACTTTGTATCATCAGTCGCAAAGCTCTGATATCTGCTTCTGTGTTCAGACATGTATGGACACATTTCTTTCTCTAATCCACATGATCAAGGTAAACCTTTCTTACTTTACTAGTTTGGAGATCAAATAGGAAACAAAATTCACTACTGTATCTTATTTCTGTAAGAATTGCTTAGACATCTCCTTCTACAGGAAGATACTTCTCAACCACTTACAGTCTTTACAGTGGTATTGTTCCTGTCAAAATGTATCCCTCTAACATGGTATAGGTCTCCCTTCTATGGGTCCACCTAATGTCAGTGTACGTCCTCCCTTCCCTGGGTACACCTAACCTTTTCCTCCAATACACAATTCATACAAGATACACTACGCCACTCCTTCTCTACTCATCTACTTGAAAAAATTTCCCTTTGTGGGTATGACTTCACCTGATCTATTAAATCTATTTAAAAATGACCATTTCCTTGCTCCTCTTGATCTAGGAAAAGTTTCACCTATGTTTCTCTGTCAGTGTTCTGGGTGGATGGTTATACTGTCATATATCATTTGACTCATCTGCTGCATCACTCTCATTACACTGCTAGGCAGTTTGCAACCATTTTGTCTCGATGTTAGCATGCCATAACTAAATTCAGGTAATTTATGCAATTCCCTTCCTTTCTGCCGGTTAATGTGACTTGCTAACATACAGAACATTAAAATAAGGGTTCTGTCAACTTATGCTCTGTATCTTTGAGACAAAAATTTATATGACTTCCTACCATATGCGTTTCATACTTATAAACGTCAGAATGTGTTTTTCCCTTCCTTGGCCATTCCTGTGAAAAATAGGTTTGTATATAATTCTGTGAAATGGAATTAAAGATGGTTTCTGTGGTAGAAACTAGTGAATATGGTTAGAAGGAGGCTAAAGCCAGTACTTCTGTTAGAGAAGGAACAAAGGAAAAATAAGACTAGGAGAGTTGTTATCTATGAAGGGTAGAAGACAGACCGCAAAGACTGATTCCTATGTCACCCCCCCCCCCCCCCCCCACCCCCCCCCCCCTCCGGGATTTCCTCCCTGACACATTTTCTGAGGAGCAAGAGGATGAAAATGATCGACATACCTTACTGAACATACTTCCCCGGCTTCACCCATACAGGCCCTGGAAAGTGACCCTAAGCCGCCCCCCCTTATTGCAAGTCAATGGAAAGTGAGTAACAACATATACAAAAAATGTGATTTGCAATAGAACATGGTCAGCTTAGATGTATGCTTACCTGTGTGAATTGCTAGACAGGTAATATCATTTACAGGGTTGGAGTTGGCTGTTTACTTTCTCCACAAAAAGTGCTACAAAGCCAACCATAACATTTGTATAAGGAAAGAAAAAGTATGAAATCCCCCACTAAAAAACATACGAAATAATATCTTGATTTTTTTATTTAATTGTGGAACATTCTTCGAAATTTCTATTTCTCTATGATGCTTTCTATGTTGTTGTTATTGTTGTTGTGATCTTCAGTCCTGAGACTGGTTTGATGCAGCTCTCCATGCTACTCTATCCTGTGCAAGCTTCTTCATCTCCCAGTGCCTACTGCAGCCTACATCCTTCTGAATCTGCTTAGTGTATTCATCTCTTGGTCTCCCTCTACAATTTTTACCCTCCACGCTGCCCTCCAGTACTAAATTGGTGATCTCTTGATGCCTCAGAACATGTCCTACCAACCGATCCCTTCTTCTGGTCAAATTGTGCCACAAACTTCTCTTCTCCCCAATTCTATTCAATACCTCCTCATTAGTTACGTGATCTACCCATCTAATCTTCATCATTCTTCTGTAGCACCACATTTCAAAAGCTTCTATTCTCTTCTTGTCTAAACTATTTATTGTCCATGTTTCACTTCCATACATGGCTACACTGCATACAATTACTTTCAGAAACGACTTCCTGACACTTAAATCTATACTCGATGTTAACAAATTTCTCTTCTTCAGAAACGCTTTCCTTGCCATTGACAGTCTACATTTTATACCCTCTCTTCTTCGACCATCATCAGTTATTTTGCTCCCCAAATAGCAAAAGTCCTTTATGACTTTAAGTGTCTCATTTCCTAATCTAATTCCCTCAGCATCACCTGACTTAATTCGACTACATTCCATTATCCTTGTTTTGCTTTTGTTGATGTTCATCTTATACCCTCCTTTCAAGACACTGTCCATTCCGTTCAACTGCTCTTCCAAGTCCTTTGCTGTCTGTGACAGAATTATAATGTCATCGGCGAACCTCAAAGTTTTTATTTCTTCTCCATGGATTTTAATACCTATTCCAAACTTTTCTTTTGTTTCCTTTACTGCTTCCTCAATATATAGATTGAATAGCATCGGGGAGAGGCTACAACCCTGTGTCACTCCCTTCCCAACCACTGCTTCCCTTTGATGTCCCTCGGCTCTTATAACTGCCATCTGGTTTCTGTACAAATTGTTAATAGCCTTTCGCTCCCTGTATTTTACCCCTGCCACCTTCAGAATTTGAAAGAGAGTATTCCAGTCAACATTGTCAAAAGATTTCTCTAAGTCTACAAATGGTACAAACGTAGGTTTGCCTTTCCTTAATCTTTCTTCTAAGATAAGTCGTAGGCTCAGTATTGTCTCACATGTTCCAACATTTCTACGGAATCCAAACTGATCTTCCTCGAGGTCGGCTTCTACCAGTTTTTCCATTCGTCTGTGAAGAATTTGTGTTAGTATTTTGCAGCTGTGACTTATTAAACTGATAGTTTTGTAATTTTCACATCTGTCAACACCTGCTTTCTTTGGGATTGGAATTATTATATTCTTCGTGAAGTCTGAGGGAATTTCGCCTGTCTCATACATCTTGCTCACCAGATGGTAGAGTTTTGTCAGGACTGGCTCTCCCAAGGCTTTCTATATTTTCTTGAATTTATGCATGGTGATGCACATATACAAATCCATTTGAAAAATCTTTAAGATTCCATTCAAGAACTTAGTCAAGACTATATTGTCTTTCTCAGACTATTATTGTCAAGAATCTATATTTACTGACCGCTCGTGCAGTATTCATCTGTGAGATGGTAGTTTAATTGCTCATTAGCATAATGATCTTGATGCTCCACTTGATGATTCCAGTGTGGATCAACTTATAACATCATAAACATCAATGAACAATTAGCTACTTGTAATCAAAGATGATCAGTAAATGTAATTAACATTTACTGACTAATTAATATAATTTTACATATATGGCAGTTCATATCAGTCTTTGACATAATAATCATTTCTGTGATTCTAATTCTCTTCATCGTAAGTGTAGTTTATGTTATTATGATAGGACAGTACAAGGAAACTTCATTTATAGTTGAGAGGAATGTAAGAGTATGAGAAACTGCTATGAAGAAAACAAAATAGGAAAGACTGAAGCACTTAGCTTGGAACTTGGCAGTCATCAATCCACCAAACCTGCAAAGATTGTAGACTTCCCGGAGATCTATGGTATTTAAATATTATTCCTTTGTGCCAGTAATATAAAAAAACTATCCAAAAAAGCATTTCTGGATACACCAATTGACCCTCAAATCTCATTTTGTTTAATATATGCACAAAGTTGTTGACAATCCACTTCAGATATGTCTTCTGTCTTCTTTTAATTTCACGTAAAAAGGTGAAATTTTTGTTTAACTTTTCTTGTGTGCTTTTTGATCAATATCTATTTTTTAATATTTCCTGGAAATTATCCCAAGATTTGAACTCTTCTCAATGAGCAATTACCTATTCAGCTGCATCACTTACCAGGTACCTAAGTGCAGTATTCATTTTCTTAGAATCATCCCACCTTTATGGTTTAAATTTAGGAAATTGTTATGACAACCTCATCCCATTTCTCAGTTTGAGTTCTCCTATTAAATCTCCTGATAATTCATTATTTTCTTAACCTGGTTTCTACTTTAATCTTCTTTTGTTTTCTCCACTTCCTTACAGAATCTTTGAAATTCCTCTTCATTTTTAACTAAATCACCTGCAGAATTAATTGTGTCTTGCACCTTCTGCTCAACTAACTTATTTATTTGTTCCTCCAAACTAGTAAGACTAGAGTGAGGACTCATCATTACATTTGAATCCTTAGTCTCCTCTAATACGTTCAAACTTAGTTGGGTGGCTGAAATCTGCTCATGGAGATTAAACATTGTTAAATTCCCATTCTGTAAATTATTTCATTTGTTTCAAGATTGTCACAAAATTGCTCACAGACCATATTTCATATAAGTCACACTGATTTTTCATGTCTGTATGTAACTCCGGTTTTAAAGTACTTATAGCTGGTTGCAGTTTGGAAATTTTAGTGTTAATCTCTTTCTTTTTCTGGATGGACTCCTTAGACAATTCATCTTTACTAGTTTTTATCTTAGTACTTCATTCAAAATTACACTCCTGGAAATGGAAAAAAGAACACATTGACACTGGTCTGTCAGACCCACCATACTTGCTCCGGACACTGCGAGAGGGCTGTACAAGCAATCATCACACGCACGGCACAGCGGACACACCAGGAACCGCGGTGTTGGCCGTCGAATGGCGCTAGCTGCGCAGCATTTGTGCACCGCCGCCGTCAGTGTCAGCCAGTTTGCCGTGGCATACGGAGCTCCATCGCAGTCTTTAACACTGGTAGCATGCCGCGACAGTGTGGACGTGAACCGTATGTGCAGTTGACGGACTTTGAGCGAGGGCATATAGTGGGCATGCGGGAGGCCGGGTGGACGTACCGCCGAATTGCTCAACACGTGGGGCGTGAGGTCTCCACAGTACATCGATGTTGTCGCCAGTGGTCGGCGGAAGGTGCATGTGCCCGTTGACCTGGGACCGGACCGCAGCGACGCACGGATGCACGCCAAGACCGTAGGATCCTACGCAGTGCTGTAGGGGACCGCACCGCCACTTCCTAGCAAATTAGGGACACTGTTGCTCCTGGGGTATCGGCGAGGACCATTCGCAACCGTCTCCATGAAGCTGGGCTACGGTCCCGCACACCGTTAGGCCGTCTTCCACTCACGCCCCAACATTGTGCAGCCCGGCTCCAGTGGTGTCGCGACAGGCGTGAATGGAGGGACGAATGGAGACGTGTCGTCTTCAGCGATGAGAGTTGCTTCTGCCTTGGTGCCAATGATGGTCGTATGCGTGTTTGGCGCCGTGCAGGTGAGCGCCACAATCAGGACTGCATACGACCGAGGCACACAGGGCCAACACCCGGCATCATGGTGTGGGGAGCGATCTCCTACACTGGCCGTACACCACTGGTGATCGTCGAGGGGACACTGAATAGTGCACGGTACATCTAAACCGTCATCGACCCCTCGTTCTACCATTCCTAGACCGGCAAGGGAACTTGCTGTTCCAACAGGACAATGCACGTCCGCATGTATCCCGTGCCACCCAACGTGCTCTAGAAGGTGTAAGTCAACTACCCTGGCAAGCAAGATCTCCGGATCTGTCCCCCATTGAGCATGTTTGGGACTGGATGAAGCGTCGTCTCACGCTGTCTGCACGTCCAGCACGAACGCTGGTCCAACTGAGGCGCCAGGTGGAAATGGCATGGCAAGCCGTTCCACAGGACTACATCCAGCATCTCTACTATCGTCTCCATGGGAGAATAGCAGCCTGCATTGCTGCGAAAGGTGGATATACACTGTACTAGTGCCGACATTGTGCATGCTCTGTTGCCTGTGTCTATGTGCCTGTGGTTCTGTCAGTGTGATCATGTGATGTATCTGACCCCAGGAATGTGTCGATAAAGTTTCCCCTTCCTGGGACAATGAATTCACGGTGTTCTTATTTGAATTTCCAGGAGTGTATTTCTTAAATGTAAATCGGCCTGGCCATTTAATTCTTCTAGTTTTATAAATATTTCAGTAAATTACCCTCCATGCTACAAGTAATGATTGGAATACAATAAATTTAACAACATGCTTGCATAAGGGGTAGCCAAATGAAAACTGAATACCCACCACAATGGGACGATGGAATTGTTTGATTCAAAAGTAATCACTACACACATTAAGACATTTATCCCACTGGGAGATGAGATGATCATTTCCTGTTTGGTAGAATGTAGACAGCCACAACCACTCTCACTCTTGCACTTCCTCATCTGACTAAGACCAACACCCATGTATGTCTTTCTTCAGGACAAAAGAGATGTGAAAACCACATGGCGAAAGATTCAGATGGCACAGAGGATGTTGCAATGTTTCCCACCTAAATTGCTGAAGTGTAGCCTTCATCCAGTTTGTAGTGTGGGGTTGGTCATTATCATGCAACAGGATGATTCCATGTGACAACAATAAGGGGTACTTTGACTTTATGGCATGTCACAGTTTTTTCAAACCATCTTTATAGCATTGTGTGTTGATTGTGGCTCCATGCTTGAGGAACTTGACAGAGGAGCCCACAGTGGAAGAATAAGGTCATCGTGACCTTATCAGAACTTTTGTGAAGAGCTTTATTACTTTGGTGGGTGAGATGTGGGATGTTTCCTCTGTTGGCTTTGCTATTTGCCCTAGGGCTGAAATTGATGGCACCACATTTCATCCACTGTGATGATACAGGACAGAAATGCATACCCTTCCTTGTGGTACCGCAGCAGATGACTCAGGCTTGCTGCGATTTTGTCCATCTTTTGTCCCTCCTTCAGGTGATGTGATATTCACTATACACAAATTTGGTGGCAACACAAGTGGTCTTTGATGATAGAATGCACAGAGCAATGGCTAATGCTGAACGGAACGTGAATTTCATCCTCCACAATATGTCAGTTTCTCTGGATAAGGCCACCAATTCACCCCATCACATCAAGGGTAATGGCTTGATGGGCCTGTCCTGTGATCAGATTGTCTTGCAGTGATGTATGCCCAACCCAAAAACTTCTCTGCCACTTGTGCACACACATCAGGGACATTCGGTGTTTACCATACAGAGTGGACAGGCAATGCTGAATTTCACACACTCCCGCATCCTCATCCACCAGAAAATAAACCACACCTCTCTGTTATTCTTTGCTTGTCTCCATGCCAATAGCTAGATGAACATGCTATACCTGTCTGGCAACAACCAAGATCATAACCAAACAACTGTGTGCATCTGTGGTGTGGCACTATGCTTCTCCCCTATCACAGAGGTGATAATATCAAAACATTACAATAGTAGGGCCACTTTGAAATGTGGCAATGTGATGAATATGAATGCCCACATTCCAGCTTAGTGTAACTTTTAATCTGTTATGTTGGTACATAAGAGTAATTGAATATGGTAGAAGTAAATGTCATTGGTGTGTGAACAATGTGGTGTGAGACAAATCAGCATGGATTGTGGGGTAGCAGTCCATAGGTTTCTGGAGTGAACCAAATAGGATGTCAGTGTGTGAGGTTGCAATGGCTTGCATGAGCCAGGAGGCAGAGGAACACAGCCACAGTGGAGGGAAACAAAAACTAAAATATAGTATCTATAGACAGACACCCCTAAACATTGGCAAAGGTGGACTGGTCCTACCATCACCCTCCAGTCAAGAAAACAGTTAAGGTAAGCTAGGGAGTAGTGGCAAAAATTAGATAAAAGCATAATTCTGTATTTCAACTGCTAGAAAGTCAATAGTAGTGAGTCAAACTTAAGCATGTTCAGTTTGACATAAAAGGTGATGGTTGACATCAAAGTGGTGCAGAAAGAGGAAAGCATGCAGGAATACCACTGTTGGGAAATGGAGTTCTGGTGGAAATTGCGACAGAAGGGTGTCAGTGTCACTAGTCTAAATCTCCCTAATAAACTTTGTGTTTTGCTCAAACAATCAATCCAAGTGTATGCAGTCACTTGCACATAGTTTGTGCAATTTTATAATAGTGAATCAAAAGTTTGCTTTGGGCTGTATTGAAGACAGTGGCATAGATGAATGTATTTTATTTAGCAAAGCTTATTCTGTGCAACAAAATGGATTCTGCCGGACATGGCAAGTCAGCTATTACCATTGCTCCTGCTGCTGTACTTCTCATTTGTGGTCAAGAAATGACTGCCAATAACTTACTGGTTTCAATAATACTAATTTGAATTTTTGGGAGATTAGTGAGGCAAGACTGGGTAGTTTTATGTCATTCCTTTGTAGGGATGACCTGCATGGCAGTAAGAGCATTATACTAGCGAAGGTGCCATTGGTATTAGCTTAAATGCGACAAGATTTATTACAACTTTGAATTGGATGGATCATTCTACCAGTGGGCAAGCGTCACAGATAGGGGCAAACCAAATGGCTGCCATCATAACGAGTCACAGAGTCACACAGTACGGAAGTCATGTGGTTTGCAAACGCATTGTAAAAAAGCTTTCACAGAGGCCAATGCATCTGAAGAATTTATGTCATTTTTATAATAACTTTGTTACTTTCTTTATTAGTGGCAAACCTTCAGTTCACAGCATTAGCCTTATGATTTTGTTGAGGTATAGAATTTGCAGTGTGATGAACAATGCATGAGCAGTTGACTGCAGGTAAAGATAGGTAGGTTACAGGTCAAATTGTTGTGGAGGCTGACTACACTAGGTTATAAATGACTAATTAGTCATCAGAAAATAAGAAATATGTAACAGAAATACAGTTCAGCAGTTTGGCAGTAGGCAGAAAAGCAGTCAGTCTAGCAGGTGTGCTGGCAGCAGTAGGTGATGCACCAAAGAAGACATCGAAAACTAAGTCACAAAGTCTTATACCAACTGTTGAGCAGCTTTTTAAGATTACAAAAGAGAATGGCAGGCGAAGATAAAGCTAGCAGTGAGAGGAAGATTAAGGATGACACTGAAGAGGAGATAGGCAGGGATTTTATAAAGAGAGAGCTATGTAATATCAAGTGTCACGGTCCAAACAAGCATTCAGGGAAGGTCTTACTTACTGATGAAAGCAAAGTAGAGTCAAGTAGTGTGGAGTTAATGGAGACAGACTGGAAAGAGGGGTTGATAATAAACTTGAGCAATTCAAGCTCTGTGGAGACTGAAGTTACTCAAAGTAAATCAGTCAGTTGTGAATCATATGATTGCTGCAGTCCTGGAAGCAGAGAAGAATGTCTTATTGCTGTCATTGATTGCAACTTTACTGGAGTTTTGAGAGGGAATTAGTACAGATATTAAACAAGGTAATGAACAAGCCAGTGCCAGTGTTAAACTGGAAGTGTCGAATTTGTCCAAGGAAGCAAAGTGAGGGATTGTGAAGGATTCTGCTATGTGTAAGATGGGATTGGAATAGTGAGTACATACCAAAATACAAGTCACAGATGAAGTGGGTACTGATCTTGACGAAGAGAGTAAGGCATGTGCTGCAGGGGAATAAGAGGTATTAGATCAAATCACTAATAAATTGGAAGTTAATACTGCTTATCACAAATATACCACAGAAGTGCAGGTGAAAATTTTTAGACAATAATAAATAGTGAGATTAGTAATATAAGAACAAATGTAAAATCTGTACAAGATGCTAGTTTTAAGTTGCATGCCAGTGAGACAACTCAGGTTGAGACGTAGCACCAGTACTTTGTCCCTATGGAGATGGGAGGTCTGTAAACAGGCATGCACATGACAGGTGGCATTGGATGGTTAGAGTGTTTGAAGTTTCTATGCCATTTAATGATATAGGTTACTAGCTTACAGACACTGGTGGGGATGCAGTCAAAATACTGGTAATTTTATTTCTGATTTTGTTTGTTTGATTTTCTTTTAGCTTACTAATTACTATTATTATTGCATTTTGTTGTGAGAGTGAAAGAAGGTGTGAATGTGAAATACTGTCTTATGTGAAGTTTTTATACTATATTTTGAAGTAACAAGTCATGTGAGGACTGTTCGAGAATGATGTGTGTGTCAGTCATTTGCATCCATGAATCTATTATGAACTATTTCATCAGTTTATGGTACTGGGGAAATGAGATTATAATTTCAGAAAAGTAGTTTTGTTAAGAAGGAATTAATTACATATTTGTGGGTTTTCAAAATTTAATTATGGTAATTTACTATTCTGATCCAGTGACAAACTTTCTTTGGTTCTGTAAAAAATGTGCGGGATTCAGTGGGTTTGATGCTGCTTTGTGATTGGATGCAATATTTCCCTGCCAATCAGAAATTAGCATATTTGTGTGTTTTTTGGGGAACTAGAAACTTCTGTGGTGTCTCCGCCAGACACCACACTTGCTAGGTGGTAGCCTTTAAATCGGCCGCGATCCGTTAGTATACGTCGGATCCACATGTCGCCACTATCAGTGATTGCAGACCGAGCGCCGCCACATGGCAGGTCTAGAGATACTTCCTAGCACTCGCCCCAGTGGTACAACCAACTTTGCTAATGATGGTTCACTGACAAAGTACGCTCTCATTTACCGAGACAATAGTTAGCATAGCCTTCAGCTACGTCATTTGCTACGATCTAGCAAGGCACCATTACCAGTTACTATTGATGCTGTAAAACATGTAGCGTCAAGAGCGACGTTCACCATTTATGGATTAAAGTTAAGTATTCCACAGCTACGTCCTTTTTTGCTAGTCTAATTTCCTTGACCTATTCCAGACCTCACGCCAGCCTGCGTGAGCTAAAACGCGTGCGTTTCGGCTTCCTCTCATAGCGGTGTTGGCTCTCCTGCCAACCCACATTTGGTGATGAGGATGGGATCACGTTCGTAACTATACTGCCCTGATTTCCTTGTGTAATGGCTTCGCCACCATCTCCAGATATACTGTCCGAATTTTATCGCTTACAGAATCAGCAGACGCAGGCCTTACTGGATGCCCTTGGACAGCTCATCCAGGGTCAACGTGCAATGCAAAACGATGCGGCAGCTGCTGCTCCACCGCTAACACAGCCACAACATGCAGTTGCACCAACTTTTCATCCTTTTGATGCTGCACTGGAAAGCTGGACGGAGTGGTCACGTCAATTTGGATTCCATCTCACCGCCTACAGAATTCAAGGTAACGAGCGGCAGCCTTTCTTATTATCCTCCATCGGGGTGACCACGTACCGTGTAATAGTCAAATTATTTCCCCGACGCAACGTAGCAACTCTGTCCTCCGACGAAGTTTTGTTTGCATTAGATGCATATTTCAAAGAATCAGTCAATGTAGTTGCCAAACGGTATACCTTCTTTCGTACAAAACGTATGGCAGGTCAGACTAATAGGGAGTGGGTTGCAATCTCGCAAGGCCTTACTTGGGATCGTGCTTTTGAGTGTCAATGTGGACTCCCTTATTCAGATACTACGGTGCATGATGCAATTGCACAGAACATTTCTGATGTTCGTATACAGGAACAGATTTTGAAACTAGTCAATCCCTCCCTTCAACAAGTGATGGACATATTGGATCAGCAAGACACACTTGACTTTGCTCAAGAATCATTTGAAACTTCGCCACCCGTGTGTCAGGTTAACCGGCCTGCCGGGCGAGCTGCACGGAACAGTAAACAGTCCTCGCACCCGGCCGCGCCAAAGCCGCCTGGCTCTGAGCCACGTGTAACGTGCCGGCAAGCAAATGCAGTGCTAAAATCATGCCCGCGGTGTGCTACTAGACATTCGCGTGAGAATTGCCCGTCACGCCAAGCTATTTGCTTTTACTGTAATAAAAAAGGACATGTTCAAAGTGTTTGCCAGAAAAAGCTCCGATCGGAAGCTCAAAACCATTCCAGGACCTTTGCTTCGCGCCGGAATTGGAATCAAACCAAGGATATTCAGGCTCGTGACACTTCGCCCATGGAAATTCATATAGTTCATGCCACTCCGCCCAGTTGCCCTCTCTCTCACAGTGACAGTGTTCGTCCACAAATAGTGTGCGTCGACATCGCAGGAACTCCCGTCAAGTCACAAGTGATTTTGTACCAGTGTCAGGTCCCGTTGCAAGAGACAGTCACTCTTGTCGTCAGCAGGACAATAAACTCTTTGTGGACTTGGACATTAACAGCAAAGTGATACCATTCCAGCTCGATACCGGAGCTGCAGTTTCACTGATCAATCAAGACACGTACAAACAGCTGGGCACACCTCCATTGCGTGCTGCAAATGTTAAGCTTACTAGCTATTCCGGTCAGCATATCCCTGTGTTAGGACAGTGCAGCCTTATTGCAACATACAAGGAACAAACAAAACTTGTGTCATTTTACGTCCTTCTGCTGCAGTGAACTTGTTTGGTTAAGATTTATTTCAGTTGTTTAACTTGTCTATAGTAAATCAGGTCATATCAGTGAACCAGACTGTGCCTTCAGCCAGTGTTTCTCGTCTATGTGAAGAATTTGCAGACATTTTTGCACCGGGCCTCAGTTGCGCTAAAAACTATAGAGCACATTTGGAACTGAAAGTAAACACGCAACCAAAATTTTTCAGAGTGCGCAATGTTCCCCACGCATTGCGTGATGAGGTCACAAAAACATTACACGATTTGGAATCACAAGGTGTAATTGAACGTGTGCAGGCTTCTCTCTGGGCATCACCCTCAGTAATTTTGCAAAAACCTTGAGACTTTGTGTGGACTTCAAGGCAACAGTGAATCCACAACTAGTGACTGCAACTTTTCCTTTACCCCGCCCGGAAGATCTTTTTGACAAACTGTGCCTGGGTCAATATTTTTCGAAGTTGGACCTCGCGGATGCGTACTTGCAAATACCGGTGGATGAAGAATCCCAGCGCGTTTTGGTGGTTAACACGCATCTTGGTTTGTATTGATTCAAACGACTGCCATTCGGGTGTGCATCCGCCCCTGCATTGTTTCAGCAATATCTACAAACTGTTTGTGCGTCGGTCCCTACTGCAGCGAACTATCTGGATGATATTGTGATCTCCGGAAAGATGGAAGAAGAACATTTAGCCAATCTCAGAACTTTATTTCAGGTCTTGCAACAAAATGGTCTTCGCTTGCGGAAGGACAAATGTGTGTTTTTTGCTCGTGACTTACCCTATCTGGGACATGTACTCAATGCCCAAGGCATACATCCCAGTCCAGAGCACCTCCGTGCCATACAAGACTTGCCTTCGCCACAGAATTTGAAGCAACTACAGAGTGTGCTGGGAAAAATTAATTATTATAACTGTTATATCCCACACGCCTCTTCCATTTCAGCTCCGCTTCATCGCTTACGCCGTAAAGATGTTCCGTTCATCTGGACGACGGAATGCGAACGCGCCTTTTGCCAGTTGAAATCGGCGTTGATTTCCAATACTTGCCTTATGCCATTTGATCCCCGGAAGCCCCTTTTGTTGATGGTGGATGCATCAGATTTCAGGATCGGTGCTGTGCTTGCGCACAAAGATGGTTCGCACAATCGCCCTATTGCCTTTGCGTCCAAATTGCTCTCGTCTGCACAAAGAAATTATTCACAGATCGAGAAAGAAGCATTGTCTCTCGTATTTGGTGTTACAAAGTTTCATGATTTCTTGTATGGTCGTCACTTTACCATCATCACAGACCACAAACCTTTGACATCGCTTTTTCATCTGACCAAGCCTGTACCTCCACGTACAGCGCAGAAATTCATTCGCTGGTCTATTTTCCTCTCGCAGTACCGCTACGATATCTTGTATCGGTCCACTGCTAAGCACGGAAACGCCAATGCGTTGTCCTGTTTGCCTGTTGCTGAGGATAGAGCATTCGATTCCACCGAACTTGCTTGCATGTTCATTGATTCAGAAAACAATGACGTGGTCGAATCGTTTCCGATTGATTTTCGTCGTGTACCTACAGCCACAGCTGCCGACCCTGTCCTTGCTACCGTTCTGCGTTTCGTTGCTACTCAATGGCCCTTGTCAAAGTCACAGATCGGGGATCCGTTGGTTCGCCGATTTTTTGCTCACAAGGAGAGACTTTTTGTACGACATGGTATTTTGCTGTTGCGTTCTGATAATGATCAGTCCAGGGTCGTGGTCCCACGTTCATTACAGTCCTCTGTCTTACGCCTTCTCCATCAAGGACATTGGGGTCTAGTGAGAACGAAAC
The DNA here is from genome assembly GCF_023864345.2 of Schistocerca serialis cubense. Taxonomy (NCBI): domain Eukaryota; kingdom Metazoa; phylum Arthropoda; class Insecta; order Orthoptera; family Acrididae; genus Schistocerca; species Schistocerca serialis. The sequence goes on from NC_064643.1 coordinate 360,403,469, forward strand.
AACTTGCTCGTCAGTGCTGTACTTGGTTCGGAATCGATGCCGCGGTTACGAATATGTGCTCTTCTTGCATGATGTGTGCAGAACAACAATCAGCATCACCGCGAAAATTCTTTGCATGGCCAAAAGCCACTTCCCCTTGGCAACACTTACACATCGATTTTGCTGGTCCATTCTGGAATACTCGATGGTTGGTTGTGGTAGATTCATTCAGTAATTTTCCTTTTGTTGTCCGGATGTCTTCCACGATGTCATCTGCCACCATCGAAGCGTTATCCGCTATCTTTTGCATTGAAGGTCTTCCACAGACTATTGTTTCTGACAATGGCCCACAATTCATGTCCGCAGAATTTCAGTCATTCTGCAAGGCCAATGGTATTCAACATCTGACGTCCGCGCCGTTTTCGCCACAGTCAAACGGTGCCGCTGAACGATTGGTCAGGACATTCAAATCACAGATGTTGAAGTTGAGAGAGTCGCATTCTCGGGAGGACGCGTTATTGCTCTTTTTGTCCTCGTATCACTCTCAGCCCTGAGATGGTCGCTCGCCGGCTGAGTTGCTCCACGGTCGCTCTCATCGAACCTTGATGTCTTTGCTACATCCGCCGCATCAGGTTCCTGTGCAGCGGCAGCCGCCTGCTTTTGCCCCAGGCGACGTTGTCTACTACTGCAACTATCGAGGTTCACGGCGTTGGCTCGAAGGGCGAATTCTTCGCTGCCTCGGCCGCGCTATGTATCTGGTTTTGGGGGCCTCTGGTGAGGTGCGTCGGCATCTCAATCAGGTGTGCCTCTGTCGTCGCACAGGATCTGCCACTCCCCATCTGCTTTCAGCGACGGTGCCGTCTGGTCAACGCCCTGGGGACCCATCTACTGGCTTGCCTCAGCCCCAGGTGTTACCGACGCTGCCTCCCATTTTGGCCCATGGCGACAGGCCGCCGCCGCCACCTGTTCTCCCGCCGGCGACACCCGCAGTGGACGCGTCGCTGCAACCGCCGGGCACCTTCCTGGTTCATGTGCCGCCGATTGCTTCCCGTGACCAGTTGTCCTCCGACATGGAACTCTTGCCCGCTCCGGACCATATGTCGTCTTCGCCCGTCGGGAGCCCCGGCCCGATGGAGGTCGACCCTTTGGCCCCTCCTGTCTCTCTGTGGGCGCATACACTGCATGTTGGCGTGCACCCCGGAGCAGGTTTTCAGGCATTTCCTAGCTCCCCTCGGTCCGAATGGCAGGGTGCGGGTGGCACAGCCTCGCCTGTTGTTAGGCTCCCCACCTCATCGCATACGTCAACATGGGGTCCTCCCCACGGCGGTTGGAATCCTTATGCCACAACCATCCGCCGATTTATGGGGGAGGAATGTGGTGTCACCGCCAGACACCACACTTGCTAGGTGGTAGCCTTTAAATCGGCCACGGTCCGTTAGTACATGTCGGACCCGCGTGTCGCCACTATCAGTGATTGCAGACTGAGCGCCGCCACACGGCAGGTCGAGAGAGACTTCCTAGCCCTCGCCCCAGTGGTACAACCGACTTTGCTAGCGATGGTTCACTGACAATTGCTATGACCTAGCAAGGCACCATTACTAGTTACTATTGATGCTGTAAAACATGTACCGTCAAGAGCAACGTTCACCATTTATGGATTAAAGTTAAGTATTCCACAGCTATGTCCTTTTTTGCTAGTCTAATTTCCTTGACCTGTTCCAGACGTCACGCCAGCCTGCGTGGGCTAAAATGCATGCGTTTCGGCTTCCTCTCATAGCGGTGTTGGCTCTCCTGCCAACCCACAACAACTTACTTTGTATGGAGAGAAGAGTAGAGTGGAAGCTTGGATCTCATGGTGATCAGACCTATTGATATGTGCTTCATTGAAAGTTATTAATATTGTGATATTTCGGTACTAAAATGTATGAGAAGTGTTGTAAAGTGTGGAAGGGAGTTCAATTTACAGCACAGTGTGAAATTCGGAACATTTAATGACATTTTAAACTACTAATTCCACGTGGCATATTGCTTACTCATGAACTTGAACAGTTTGTTCTCTGAGACTGAAACTAGCAACATTTGAGTGAGCAATTCTAAAAGAAACAATTCATTTGTAAACTTTTGGTGAAAGATTACCATAAACTGGCTACAGTTATGAATTGTGTGTGCACATGAACTTTCTGGACTATGTACAGTTTGGAGTAAGGCTTGGTAGTGACTGGTGTATGCAAGCTTATCAGAACAGAGCGAAATATTTAACACACAAATATTTTCATTAAACTATTTTCAACTACTGCCAAAACAGTTTTAGTGCGTCTTGAGATTATGGTATGTACTGTTGTTTTTTCTATAGTTCTTTCCAGCTGAGAAATGCATGGCAGTATCTTCAAGGAGGCGTGCATGTGTAGGAAAAGATTCATCACCAGGTGAGTGGAACTTTGCAAATCATGCAACATTGCTGCAAGGTGTTGGCTGCTATTTGAGTGACATGTGACTCAATTCAGAATGAACAAGAGGAGGTTGACAGGGATTTTATAAAGAGAGAGCTAACTAATACTGAACATTGCAGTACAAACAATCATTCAGTGAAGTTTTACTTGCTGATGAAAGCAGGGTAGAGTCAGGTAGTGGGGAATTAATGGTGACAGAATGGAAAGAGAGGTTGATAGCAAACTTGAGCAATTCAAGCTCTGTGGGAACTGAAACTGCTCAAAATAAATCAGAGTTAGTGGTGAATTGTCTGATTGCTGCAGGAGTACCAGGGGCAGAGAAGAACGTCTTATTGCTGTCACTGATTGCAACTTTAATATAGTTTTCATTGGAAAATTAGTAAAATATATTAAATAAGATAATGAGAAAACCAGTGCCAGTGTTAAATGGAAGTGTCAAATTTGCACAAGGAAGCAAAGCAACATATCATGGAGGAGTTTGCTAAGGGTAAGCTGCGACTGGAACAGTGAGTAGATACCAAAATACAAGAAGTCATAGATAAAGTATGTATTGATCTGGACAAAGTGAGCAAGGCATGTACGGCAGGGCACAAATAGGTGTTAGATCAAATCACTAAATAATTGGAAGTTCATGACACTGGAGGTGGAGGTGATACAGGAAAATATTGAGGTGATAATAAATAATGTGATTAGTAATATAAGAACTAATAAGAAATCTGAACAAGATGCTAGTTTTACATTGCATGTCAGTTTGACAACTCATGTGTTGGCCACTAGTTGAGAAATGTGTAATTTGTTTCAGAATAAGCAAGTGGTCCATAATCAGTATTTGGACACTCGACTGTGGAAAAATGAGCAGGAAATTTCAAAACTGTTCAGAAGGGCAGGCCATATATTTCATCAAGCACAAGCAGCATTTGCCCACAGTCAGAAATTTAGTAACTTTGATCCACTAGGTATATGCATACTAAACTGTTTATTCAGGAATTTGATGGTGCAATACTAGTGTATTGGATGAACCAAGGACAAGTTTACTGTGTAGTGGGATACTTAAGGGGTGACACTGTTGGGTGGATTACTGACATGCCAACTAAGTGCAAAGATTTAGCAGATTTTAAGAGAAGGTTTTTAGACAAATACTGAACTGTAGAGATTCTGCAGGAAGTACTGGTGGACTTTTGGAAAGGCAGTAAATATCAAGTGGAGTATGGCACCACAAAGCAGTTTTCTGAATGGTGGTGGTAGCACATAAAACATGTAGATGCACGAATGGCAGCTGAATTATTCACTGCAGGGCTAGAACAGATGTTATCATTCCATATTAGAAAAGAACTGGCCATTGTGTCAGGGTACAACTATGAATGATGTATCAGTTTTTTGAGGAAGTTGAGTGCTTGCCTATGTATAACAATAATCAGAAACAGAGGCTGCAAAGGAAGGAGGAAGCAAGGCAGGTAACACTCGTAAAGAGAGAGAGAAATGCAGAGAATGCAAGTAATAGTCATTGGAACATGAGGCATTGGGAAGAAGAAACAGGGCTGTGTCTTAATACAGCATTGATTAAAGGCAAAGAAAGTGAAAGTCCCCTATGGCAACAGGAGTTCATGCAAAAGTGCGTGCTTGTCCAAGGTGGCATGCCCAGCAGAAGAAGGAGAAACAGAAGGAGGCTGTTAGTGGGGTGTCCATCACCCCAGGAGCACAGAGCACAGAACAGCAATGGATGGGAGCATGCTGGGCATGCCTGGAGTGATCACACAAAATACAAAGGCGTTGAGAGGAGTTATAGTCTAGAGCACTTGTTTGCCAAGCCAACATAGAGACATTAGGGAAATAACACTCATAATATCTCATTTAGTTAAAGAACATCGCACGCATGCCATCCAAGAGTAAATGTGAAACCTGGCATGATGGATAGTAGTCATGATATTGCAATGAAGGAACTGGAATGAGCAGAAGCAAAGAAAAGCATCAGTGGAGAAGAGAGAGAAAGCAATGTTATTTTTGAGTTCATGATGATGCAGATACCAGGTTACACTTCAGGTTAAACAATGATGAAGCCAAGCTTCTTCATTTTCACACTGAGTGCACTGAAGGTGGACACATTAGTGAACTGTTGCTTCATGACAGATTGCTGAAATGTTTTGATGTTTGCCTGTAAGTTGGGTTGGGTTGGGTTGTTTGGGGGAGGAGACCAGACAGCGAGGTCATCGGTCTCATCGGATTAGGGAAGGATGGGGAAGGATGTCAGCTGTGCCCTTTCAAAGAACCATCCCTGCATTTGCCTGGAGCGATTTAGGGAAATCATGGAAAACCTAAATCCCAAATGCGAGTCCAGTGTGCCAACCACTGTGCCACCTTGCTCGGTCAGCCTATAAGTAAAAGTAAATCCATGAATGCCAGAACTATTCCAGAACTGATCAGCAAGTAATAATAGTGGATTGTCTAGCAGAGGATGAATCGTTACCCACTGCAGTAGATATTAAGTCCAATGTTGAGGTACACATAGGAGGTGAAATAAGTTACATGTTGGTCGACAGCAGTTCAGAAACTTCAGCAATATCTGAAGAACAATTTGCTAGTTTGCCAGGAAAAGCAAATATGGCCATATGGCCAGAGTTCTCAGTAAAAATATTTGGAGCTACTGGGAAGGTGTTGAAGGCTATTCACCAGGAAGTAGTTGTGCCAGTGAAGTTGAGAGAGGCAACAGTAGAACATTCCTTTCCTATAATACACAAACTGAGCATAAAATTTTAGTGATCATGGATTTTTCAAATGCATAAAGGTGTGAAATAAACTTTGAAGCCTGTGAAGTGAAATTCCAAGTAGATGAGAGAAAATTTGTGTCCCATTTTGCAAGCAGAAGGAGGTATATAATAGTCAGGAGATGGCATAGTATGTGGAAGAAGGTGATTGTGAAGCTGGGGTGGGACTGGTAAAGATCCATGCCATTAGTCATGGTAAGGAATCACGGAAGATGATTGAAGATGATGCTTATGCCTCCAGAAGAAACCGAAACAATAAAATGTAATTGCAGAATGACTCATGAGGTGTATTTACAGTCTTCATATTAAAATGTGTTAAATGGTTCAAATTATGGAGCATGGACTTCAAAGTTATAATCCGCAAGGTGTGTACAATGAAGTGTGTCCTGGATGCTAGTGAGACTATGATCGTTATGGAGAGGCAAAATATCACTTCAGAAAACTGCTTTTAATCTTTTGGCAAATGATTTTGGCTGTATAGACCACTTCTGGATTCTTCTTCAGGTTGTTCAGTCACAGATGATCCATCGTATTCCTTTGACTATGGGCATGCAGTCAGATGGACCAGCTACGCAAGGTGTGAGCTTACTGCTGTTAGCCAATGTGCTGACAACACTGCAGTTTTGGTGTTTGGACCCAAACATTATGACTTAATTGAAAGGGATGGCTCCACTGCCCACAAGCAATGTACCTCTCACGTGGATGAAAAGTGATAACAATTTCCATAAATGAAGGATAGACACTAAATAATTTACAATAAAGACTAAGTTGAAGAAGAAGGCAATTTATACAATTACATATTTTTAAATGTTACAGTAAACCAAAATAATTTTATGTGATTATGGGATGTAGAAATTGTAATTTGTAAAGTAATACTATGAAGATTTAAGTTTTAGTTATCAATAAGGGCTAACCCGTATCCAGTCAAAAACATATAGAAATTAAAACCCTAACAACCAACCCTCAGCTTCTGGTCCAGCATTAAAGGATTAAATTCTCAGACCATGTGGTACTGTAAGATTATGTGTGACTTCCACATATAAAATGTCAGGGTGTACATAATGTCCGGGAACACTTTCAATTATTTATTGCACAAGAACTAAACACTGTACAGATGTCATACATATTGTATTTTGAAGAGGAACGCTGAAATTTGTTTTTTGCAAACATTCAATATGCGAACCATGCGTGACCCGGCAGACGTCAATATGGTTATCAAATTTTTGCCATACCCCTCCCAGCATTCCATCATTGACTGTGGCAATCGCTTTCCATATTCTCTCCCAGAGCTCTGCTACATCACTTTCCCATTGGTGTGAAAAGTGGCTTCATTGTTAAACATTAAGCAACCTTCAATGCCATCCCCATCCTCATTCAATTGTTGCAACTGCGAACAAAAGGCAAAATGCTTGTCTTTGTCATCATCATTGAGCTTCTGCACTAGCTCCAATTTGAATAGATAGCTTCTGTCACAGGACTTTCCACACACACTGGAGCCATTTCTAGTTCACAGGCTGCATGACTCATGAATGTCTCTTGTACGCGCTCCACATTCACTTCACTCACACTGGGATGTTCGCTTCTCTCTGCAGGGTACAAGCAACCTGTTGTAATGAATTTGTTGTGCCAGTGGTAAATGGCCTTCCTTGTTGGTGGCTTCTTGCCATACCTGGTTCTAAACATCCATTGAACAGTAGTGGCACACTTGTTTTTGTCGAACTCCAACACACAGAAAGTTTGTTCCACACCTGAACTCGCCATGTTTGTGACTAGCACTGGCTATCGGCAAATTTCCAAACTACACTGTTGGTGTACATGAACAAAAACTTTCAGGGTTTCTCTTCAGAATGACATATGTATTATATCTGTAAAATGTTTGGATCTTGTGCAATAAATAATTGGAAGTGTTCCTGGACTTTATGTACACCCTGCGTAAAAGGCAATGTCCCGAATGATTCATCATTGCCCAGACCAAACTGCTGAGGGTCTTGACTTTTGAAATTTGGAGGAGGTATGGATCTTATACTGTAGATGTTGTTTGAGAAGGGATTTTTCGAAATTCCAACCTTAAGGTGGTGAAATAGGGGCTGGATGCAATTTTGAAGCTACACCTAAAAAAATTGGTATTTGGCTTCTCAGTCAGAAATAAAGAAATATGTGTGTCAACACTTTTGGAAATTTAACTCAATGGAGGAGTAATAGTGGATGGGAAGCTTTTTCTAAAAAAATATCATTGTTAAAGAACTACTGCAGTATTTTCGAAGCTACAGCTACGAGCAATGGTATTTGACTTCTCAGTTACAAATAAAAAATTGTGTGCTTCAGGATTTTTGGAAACTGAATCCCTAAGGGTGTGAAATAAGGGATGAGATTTTTAGAAAATATTTTACTATGAAAGTATTTTTAAAGCTAAATCTATGAAAATTTAGATTTGGCTTCTCAGTTAGAAATAAAAAATACACATTTCATTGTTTTTGGAAATTCAACACCTACATGGGTGAAATGAGGAATGAAAGTTTTATGGAAGTTTCATTGTGCAAGCATTTTCAAAGCCAGATCTATGAAAAGTTGTATTTGGATTCTACGTAATAATTAAAACATGCATGTCACTGTTTTTGGAAATTCAACCCTTAAGGATGTGAAGAAGCGGGTGAAACGCTTTGTGAAAATATTTCATTTCAAAAGCATTTTTAAAGCTAAATCTTTGAAATTGTTGTTTGGCTTCACAGTTAAAGTTTGTTTCACTGTTGTTGGAAATTCAACCCCTGAGGGAGTGAAATGGGATCAGACCAATTCAGTGACTCATCATTGTCCAGCTCAAATCTATAAGGATAGAAAGTTGAAGTTTGGAGAGGGTGTGGATCTCACACTGTAGGCATCATTTAAGAAGGTATTGTCCCAAATTCCACTCATAAAGGTGTGAAGTAGATGATGAAAGGCTTTTTGAAAGTATGTTGTTATTAAGGGAATTAGAAATCTACAACTATGAGGGTAATCCCAAAAGTAAGGTCTCCTATTTTTTTATAAGTACATAGACCTGTTTATTTTTACAATGGTTTAATCAGTTTACAACTTGAACATTTAGCTATTTTTCAACATAATCACCATTTTGTCGATGCATTTTTGTAGACACTGTGGCAGTTTTTGTATGCCCATGTCGTACCAGCTCACCGCCATGCTGTTCAGAAAGTTATGAACCTCTTCTTTCACCTCGTCGTTGGAGCTGAATTGCTGGGACCACAATTAATGCCGACAGGTACTGTGAGACTCCGAAAAAACTCAAACGGGCAATTCAGAACCGGAGAAGAGGAATGTTGAGCAAGGGCGTTCACATTCTCCATGACAATGCTCGCGCACACATCACTCGGCAAACCGTTGCTCTCCTGCAACAGTTCCAGTGGAACATAATCACCCACCCACCCTGTAGGTGTGACTTGGTACCAGTGACTATCACCTGTTCCCTAGGTTAAAAGAACATTTGGCTGGAAATCGATTCAGCTCTGACGACGAGGTGAAAGAAGAGGTTCATAACTTTCTGATGAGCATGGCAGCGAGCTGGTATGACATGGGCATACAAAACCTGTCATTCAACAACATCTTTGCCTCTTCACTTCCGCCTCGACTGACATCTCTGCCCAAACTCTTTGCCTTTACAAATGTCTGCTTGTGTCTGTATATGTGTGGATGGATATGTGTGTGTGTGTGTGTGTGTGTGTGTGTGTGTGTGTGTGTGTGTGTGCGAGTGTATATGTGTCCTTTTTTCCCCCTAAGGTAAGTCTTTCCGCTCCCGGGATTGGAATGACTCCTTACCCTCTCCCTTAAAACCCACATCCTTTCATCTTTCCCTCTCCTTCCCCCTTTCCTGACGAAACAACTGTGGGTTGTGAAAGCTCGAAATTTTGTGTGTGTGTTTGTGTGTTTTTTTATTGTGCCTATCTACCAGCGCTTTCCCGTTTGATAAGTCATGGAATCTTTGTTTTTAATATATTTTTCCCATGTGGAATGTTTCTTTCTATTTTATTTATACACTTAATTTATTTATATGTATCATAATATATGCATTTATTGTCTACATTTTTAAATAGTAACATAGCCACAGCATACTTTGTCATTTGTCATTTTTGACACCATATCTGTGCAGAGTTTTACATCAAAACATACCCACATATGATTGTTAAGATACATGTGACATGAAGTGTTGACTTCAGGTGTCAGACTGCCACATTTACAGGCTTATATAAATTTTGTAACAATCTTATTTCATTTAAGTGGTCATTTTAGAACTCAGTATTATATTAATTCAAATTCTGCCATTAATCTTGTTTCAACTTTAGCAAGCTGCTGTGACTTACCAAACGGGAAAGCACTGGTAGATAGACACAATAAAAAACACACACACAAATTTCAAGCTTTCGCAACCCACGGTTGCTTCATCAGGAAAGAGGGAAGGAGAGGGAAAGACGAAAGGATGTGGGTTTTAAGGGAGAGGGTAAGGAGTCATCCCAATCCCGGGAGCGGAAAGACTTACCTTAGGGGAAAAAGGGACAGGTATACACTTGCACATACACACACACACACATATCCATCCGCACATCCACAGACACAAGCAGACATTTGTAAAGGCAAAGAGTTTGGGCACAGATGTCAGTCGAGGCGGAAGTAAAGAGGCAAAGATGTTGTTGAAAGACAGGTGAGGTATGAGCGGCGGCAACTTGAAATTAGCGGAGGGTGAGGCCTGGCAGATAACGAGTAGAGAGGATATACTGAAGGGCAAGTTCCCATCTCTGTCGTTCTGACAGATTGGTGTTAGTGGGAAGTATCCAGATAACCCGGACGGTGTAACACTGTGCCAAGATGTGCTGGGCGTGCAACAAGGCATGTTTAGCCACAGGGTGATCCTCATTACCAACAAACACTGTCTGCCTGTGTCCATTCATGCGAATGGACAGTTTGTTGCTGGTCATTCCCACATAGAAAGCTTCACAGTGTAGGCAGGTTGGTTGGTAAATCACGTGGGTGATTTCACACGTGGCTCTGCCTTTGATCGTGTACACCTTCCGGGTTACAGGACTGGAGTAGGTGGTGTTGGGAGGGTGCATGGGACAGGTTTTACAATGTGGGTGGTTACAAGGGTAGGAGCCAAAGGGTAGGGAAGGTGGTTTGGGGATTTCATAGGGATGAACTAAGAGGTTATGAAGTTAGGTGGATGGCGGAAAGACACTCCTGGTGGAGTGGGGAGGATTTCATGAAGGATGGATCTCATTTCAGGGCAGGATTTGAGGAAGTCGTATCCCTGCTGGAGAGCCACATTCAGAGTCTGATCCAGTCCCGGAAAGTATCCTGTCACAAGTGGGGCACTTTTGTGGTTCTTCTGTGGGAGGTTCTGGGTTTGAGGGGGTGAGGAAGTGGCTCTGGATATTTGCTTCTGTACCAGGTCGGGAGGGTAGTTGCGGGATGTGAAAGCCGTTTTCAGGTTGTTGGTGTAATGGTTCAGGCATTCCGGACTGGAGCAGATTCGTTTGCCATGAAGATCTAGGCTGTAGGGAAGGGACCGTTTGATGTGGAATGGGTGGCAGCTGTCATAATGGAGGTACTGTTGCTTGTTGGTGGGTTTGATGTGGGCGGACTTTGAAGCTGGCCATTGGACAGATGGAGGTCAACGTCAAGGAAAGTGGCATGGGATTTGGAGTAGGACCAGGTGAATCTGATGGAACCAAAGGAGTTGAGGTTGGAGAGGAAATTCTGGAGTTCTTCTTCACTGTGAGTCCAGATCATGAAGATGTCATCAATAAATCTGTACCAAACTTTGGGTTGGCAGGCCTGGGTAACCAAGAAGGCTTCCTCTAAGCGACCCATGAATAGGTTGGCGTACGAGGGGGCCATCCTGGTACCCATGGCTGTTCCCTTTAATTGTTGGTATGTTCGGCCTTCAAAAGTGAAGAAGTTGTGGGTCAGGATGAAGCTGGCTAAGGTAATGAGGAAAGAGGTTTTAGGTAGGGTGGCAGGTGATCGGCATGAAAGGAAGTGCTCCATCGCAGCAAGGCCCTGGACATGCGGAATATTTGTGTATAAAGAAGTGGCATCAATGGTTACAAGGATGGTTTCCGGGGGTAACAGACTGGGTAAGGATTCCAGGCGTTCAAGAAAGTGGTTGGTGACTTTGATGAAGGATGGGAGACTGCATGTAATGTGTTGAAGGTGTTGATCTACGTAGGCAGAAATACGTAACCAGCTACAATGGGACGGCCAGGATGATTGGGTTTGTGAATTTTAGGAAGAAGGTAGAAGGTAGGGGTGCGAGGTGTCGGTGGGGTCAGGACTGACACCATCTTTGTTTTTTATATATATTTTCCCACGTGGAATGTTTCCCTCTATTATATATATATATATATATATATATATATATATATGTATGTATATATATATATATATATATATATATATATATATATATATATATATATATATATATATATCCCATGCACCCTCCCACCACCATCTACTTCAGTCCTGTAACCCAGAAAGTGTACACGATCAAAGGCAGAGCCACATGTGAAAGCACCCATGTGATTTACCAACTGACATGCCTACACTGTGAAGTCTTCTATGTGGGAATGACCACCAACAAACTGTCCATTCCCATGAATGGACACAGGCAGACAGTGTTTGTTGGTAATGAGGATCACCCTGTGGCTAAACATGCCTTGTTGCACGGCCAGCACATCTTGGCACTGTGTTACACTGTCCGGGTTATCTGGATACTTCCCACTGACACAAACCTATCAGAACTCCGGAGATGGGAACTTGCCCTTCAATATATTCTCTCTTCCCGTTACCCACCAGGCCTCAACCTCCACTAATTTCAAGTTGCCACCCCTTGTACCTCACCTGTCATTCAACAACATCTTTGCCTCTGTACTTCCGCCTCGACTGACATATCTGCCCAACCTCTTTGCATTTACATATGTCTGCCTGTGTCTGTATATGTGCGGATAGATATGTGTGTGTGTGCAAGTGTGTACCTGTCCTTTTTTCTCCCTAAGGTAAGTCTTTCTGCCCCCGGGATTTGAATAACTCCTTACCCTCTCTCTTAAAACCCACATCCTTTCGTCTTTCCCTCTCCTTCCCTCTTTCCTGATGAAGCAACCATGGGTTGTGAAAGCTTCAATATTTGTGTGTGTGTTTGTGTGTTTTTTATTCTATCAACATACCAGCACTTTCTCGTTTGGTAAGTTAAAGCATCTTTGTTTTTTATATATATTTTCCCACGTGGAATGTTTCCCTCTATTTTATATATATACATCCGGGCTGGTTTGACTGTTACTAATCAGTACTTGAGCATAAAACATAAACAATTTTGATTTTTTACATCAAAAATAGGTTTCAGAAGAAGTGAAATTAGCTTTTCATTAGTCTTTATAAATTAACATATGCAAATGTTAGAAACATTTTTCAGCTAATAATCTTCATGATATAAGCAACTTTATAAAAATCATTGTTAGGTAACATATTTCATGAATTTCTATACTAAAAGCTAAAAGCCATGTAAAACTTTATGATGCAATTAATGTGGAGCAAACTATTATACACTTCAGTGATGTCAGCCTCTACACACCAGCATGTTTTGATTGTAATACTTGTATTCTATTCTGGGGGTGCTACTTGAAAAAGTATATATTACCCACAAATGCCATTTAACCCTGTGAGGATGTGGTAGGCTCAATTTGACCCTGCCCATTTTGTTTTGTTGGCAGTTCTTTGTTGCACAATTGCAGATTCTCGAAGTTCTCAGTAGCTGTAATTATTGAACTCCCCTCCCTAATGCATGCGTGCACTCAATCAGCTGCCATCCATGGGGAGGTAAACGAGTGCAAACAGTATGAGGGTATTTTTGACCCTTCGACCACTGCGAAGTAATATTTCTGCTCCATTTTTGAATTTATCCTTTTTCGTGAATGTTTCATGTGTTTTGGTGCTTTTAGTCAAAATGGACAACAAAGAAAGGGATGCTGAGCATATACGTCATTGGCTGGCAGAATTATCAGGCAGTGAAAACGACTTTATGACAGATGGTAGTGAAAATGAAGATTGTGTAAGTGAGTGCAGTGGCAGTAATGGTACTGAGCAAGATACGAGTGAAGGTAGTAACAAAGAAAATGAATGCTGCTTGCATTCAGAGGCAGATGCAAATTTTAGACAATATATTCCATCTAAACAAACCAAATATGGCACAAAAATACTTGCCATTTTCAACACAAAGAACACTAAATGAGCTACAAAATACTTCCCAGAATGCTGCATTACCAGAACTAGACGAGTGATTGGGAAATCAGGTATGCAGTTCATTTTATTTTGGTAAAGATGGATCCTCCTTAACAACAAGTTTGGACCTGTTCTGAAAATATAATCAGCCAGGTACCTGGTGTGAATTTAGTGGCAAGATTAGCAAAGACAGAGCTTGAATGCTGGAGTCAGTTTCGCAATGAAAATATGCTTAGTATTATCTTGAAATACACAAACTTGCAAATTGCTGAAAGGAAAGCATCTTGTGATGTAGTTGCAAATCACTATTTTATGAAGAAAATGACCACAAGCAAGTTGAAGGCTTATATAGGTTTGTTGTACAGTGCTGGATTTTACCAATCTGGGAGGCAGAACACTGTTGACCTTTGGGCTTTAGACGGATCAGGCGCTGAAATATTTTGGCTGGCACTGACACAATAACGATTTCATTTTATTCAAAGCTGTCTTTGTTTTGATGATAAATCCACACATGAAGAAAGAAACAGCTGGACAACTTAGCACCGATATGACAGATATTTGAAATATTTGTTGAAAACTGCAAGAAAGCCTATGTAACAGGAGAATATACAACCATAGATGAAATGCTGCTTGCATTCAGAGGCACATGCAAATTTTAGACAATATATTCCATCTAAATGAGCCAAATATGGCACAAAAATACTTGCCTTTTTCAACACAAAGAATTTCTATATCTTCAACTTTGAAATATATGCTGGGAAGCAGCCAGAGGGACCATTTTCACATAGTAATAAAACATTTGATGTGCTGACAGAGCTGGTGCAACCAATTTTAAAAACAAGCCATAATGTGACTTTTGATAATTAGATTACAAGCTATGAACCAGTGTCACACCTGCTGAAAGAACACAAGCTAACTTCTGTGGCAACAGTGCATAAGAACAAGAGCAAATTCCTCCTGGATTTTGCAAAACTCGTGGCAGGATAATCTACTCATCTAAGTTTGGTTTCCAAAAGGATATTACACTTGTTTCTCATATACCAAAGAAAAACAAAGTTGTTTTGCTCACGTCCAGTCTTCACCGTAATGCTGAAATTGATGAATCGACAGGAGATAAAAATAAACCAGAGATAAATATGTTTTATAATTCTATGGAAGGTGGAGTAGATGTCACAGATGTGCTGTCAACGACTTATGACATAAGCCGCAACTCAAAAAAATGGCCTCAGACTGTCTTCTATGCAATACTGGATATGGCCAGCTTAAATACTGCTATTGTTCAGTGATCAAAAAACAATAAAAACCAAAAGAGTCATAATTTCATAAAAACACTAGGCCATATGCTCGTCAGTGAACACTTGAGTGCCCGACAAGAAATACCTCAACTCCAAGGCACTTTGCGTAAGAGAATCAGAGAATTTAGTGGAGAATCTTCACAAGAATTGACTGCCAGAGTCCAAGGCGAACGAAAAAGATGTCAAGAGTGTCGTTATTCCTTATGCTAGACATCGTAAGACACCTCATGTTTGTGAAGGTCATCATAAGTACATTTGTCAAGAACACATTTTTCCATTCTGCCAAAATGTGCTATAGCAAGAGATAATTAACAGCTTATGTCAAAAGTTTATCATTCATTTTGTGTTCAAAGAAGATTTATTTCGTAAATACTTAGCAAAAAATCTGAACTACTGATAAGAATGTATGGTTTTGTAGATTTTAAAAAATATGTAACATTAAGAGCTGTTAAAAAGATTATTTTGTAGACATCACATAAAAATTAAATAACAAAGCATTTGTATGCATAATGGTGTTTATTTCTATGAAAAACCCTTAATTAATAAATAACTCATAAATTTAACTTGCATATTTTGTTAAAAAGTGCGAATAAATACTTAAAAAATATAAATGAAAAATCCTCCACATCCTTGGTGCACTCTTTTTGCACAACATCCTCACCGGGTTAAGGATGTTATGCATCCATATCACTAGAATTGACCAAAACATATCTTGTTAGAAGGCCACTGTCTATTAAACCATATTTGTGTAATGATAATGAAATTTGAGACTATTTAATTAAGCACTTTATCTGAGTATTTGGGCATCTCCTATGTGTAATTGTCTCCTGTTCTGTTATTCTGTACACTACATTGTGTATGTTGGAGTGGTGAATAGTGACTAAAAGTAAACTGTATGTATTTGCAGAAATTACTGAACACAGAAACTGTTTGCCTGGGAGCAACAGAGGAATATAAAGAGACTGAAACCAGGTGTTATGACAGATTGACTGGAATTTTCTCAGGCAATGAGATAAGCATGCAGCAGTGAACAAAGTAAAGTCTTAATAATATTGTGTAGGTGATGTTTTTTATTTATTGTTTAAATTATGCAAAAATGGACAAGTGTTAAATCTGAATCTTTTTGCTAATCATTGCTTTGAGTATGCATTTATAGTTATTGGATACCTGATATGGTACACTCACAGTCACATTTTGTGTTAACTGAAGACAATCTCATGTTGTGCTGAATGATAACATTTAAGGAATTTTATGCAATATTTTTGGCAATTGGTTGAAGTTCAATTTTTGACAAGTATCATACCAGCCTCTCATGTACGATACTTTGGGGGTGTGCCGGTATTGAAACATACCAATATATGATTGTTATAATATGTATGGCATGAAGTGTTGACCTCAGGTATCAGGTTGCCACAGTTACAGGTTTATATAAATTTTGTAACAATCTTATTTAATTTATTTGATCATTTTAGAACCAAATATATTATACTGATTCAAATTCTGTCATTAATCTCATTTTGGGCTTAGCAAGTGTATATACATCTCTGTCCTGGTTTGATTGTAACTAATTTATACTTGAACATAAAAGATAGACAGTTCTGATTTTGCAAACATAAAACATAAACAATTCTGACTTTGCAAACAACAATTGTAGTGCTTTGAGAATTTCTGCATAAATTCTTGAACCACTCATCCTTCTATCATCTTGAACACATGATATTTTAAATATAAGTGGGAGAGTGGAAATGTATCTACTGTGCCACCTGTTTCTGTGTGCAAGTTGGAAGTTTGTTATGAGAAGACTGTAAGCATGGCAATCGAATGACGCCAACAAGTGTTTGCCGCTGGTGCCACAGAAGCCGTGATGAAAGAAAAAGGAGTAATTATGTATTATTCTTTGCTGTTTTAGTGACTGTGATTATTGGTAAAGAAAAATGAACAATTGAATATAGACTTTTAAGTACTCACGTATTGAACTCACTAGAGGCAAGATGGGTTCATAAATTATGTGGTTGTTAAACCAATTTTATTGCAGATGTATTTTATCGAGTCTAACATAAGACAAATTGGTTGACTTGTTAACATTCGAATATTAATGTGATAAATGATGAATATGTTATTTGTGGAAGGTGAAATATACCAAGACTGAACTAAAAGTATTCTTCGAGTACTAAATTATTTCAAAAGTAGAGAGAGGTTCTTATAAATTCCTGCAACCAGCATTATTCTTTGGAGAAGAAGGTTTTGGAGATCGATGGAGCTGGCAATCCAGAGAATAAGATCAGCTGTGCAGATCA
Source organism: Schistocerca serialis cubense (assembly GCF_023864345.2). Taxonomy (NCBI): domain Eukaryota; kingdom Metazoa; phylum Arthropoda; class Insecta; order Orthoptera; family Acrididae; genus Schistocerca; species Schistocerca serialis. The sequence goes on from NC_064643.1 coordinate 360,420,514, forward strand.
AGTAAACCAACTGATGTGAGAGAGGTGTGAATTTTAGAATCCAACTTCACATCACTTCAGGTCGTCTAAAGTGTTAGACAATGCATCCACTAAATAAGTGTAACACAATTAGTCTGTGTGTTAAAACAATGACAGTGTCTCCTCCATATGAGCCTTTCTATTCTTCAAGAACTGTGAATTTTGTGGTTAGGTTTTTACTGCTCGTAGATGCTCAATAGTAAACTATTGTAGCAGTATGTGGAGGTTTGCCTGCAAACTATTAATGAGGCATACTGAAAGTTACAACAATAGTGCATGGCCATATATAACTGTTTATTATTGGGAGATTGTGAACAGTGAAAGTAAACTACTGTGAAATGCAACTGTGCACCTGTTGGCTACAGTATTTAAAGCAGCCAATGTTGTACTTCCACACCCCATTTTTCAGCCAGCATCACAATGCAGTGCGTCAACAATGAGGACACCAAACGAAGAAGTAAAGAAGGCAAACCATCACATATGGTGCCCCGGGTGAGGACTATTGTATGTGGGTACAATAAACTAGAACTCATGAACAGTGGACTCAAGTGGTTTATAATACAGTATTGACGAAGAAGGTGCAGCAGCCAATCAGTGCTTGGGTTTCATGGCCACAGTATAACAGTAGCCAATCAGTGAGTGGGTTCTATGGAAGCAGCCATTGAGTATAGAAGCAGCCAATCAGGAAGCAGGTGGACACAGCTAGCCAGAATAAACAAGATGCCTCGCTGAGAGAATTACAACTTGCAACAGCAGTGCGGACAACAAGTCAAGATGACAACAGCAGCAACAGGAGACAAGCGATTAAAAATAAGGTAATTTCATAGCAAAATCTGTTTTATACTAAGTGATAAATAATGAGTACCTTTAATGAACAAGACAGTGTGATGGGAAACAAGACACAGCAGGGGCCTGGCTCAGTAGATGATAGTGATTATAAATCAAACATGAATGTAACTTTGAATGATGGGGACGAAAGTCCTATTGTAGATGGGATGATAAAAAAGTGTCATCTACATTGTGTGGTGATGTGAGCAAAATGGACGAAAGCAGAACTGAAGTGAGTGAGATCATTAAGGTTAAGGAGGAGGAATCTGGTAGAGAAACTCAGCAAGAACAATATTTTATTGCAAATGGAAACTTGGAAGCAATGTTAAGGCAAATTATGAGTAGTTTGAGTAATAAGAGTACGAAAGAAGACATTAGTAGTATGAAAAAAGACATTAGCAGGGTGGAAAATACTATGAAGGAAGACATCTGTAGTATGAAAGTAGACATTAGTTTTACTAAAACTGACTGACTGCCCTAATAGATGAACTGAAGAAAGAAATTAAAAAGGAAATTAAGGTAGCTAGCTCTAGCCTTTCATAATTAAATAAGAAGGTTGAGGCAGTAGAGAAAGATTGTGATGAAAAGATAAAGAAAGTAGAGCAGAATATTCTACATCTACATCTATACTCCGCGAGCCACCTTACGGTGTGTGGCGGGGGGTACTTATTGTACCACTATCTGATCCCCCCTTCCCTGTTCCATTCACGAATTGTGCGTGGGAAGAACGACTGCTTGTAAGTCTCCGTATTTGCTCTAATTTCTCGGATCTTTTCGTTGTGATCATTACGCGAGATATATGTGGGCGGTAGTAATATGTTGCCCATCTCTTCCCGGAATGTGCTCTCTCGTAATTTCGATAATAAACCTCTCCGTATTGCGTAACGCCTTTCTTGAAGTGTCCGCCACTGGAGCTTGTTCAGCATCTCCGTAACGCTCTCGTGCTGACTAAATGTCCCCATGACGAATCGCGCTGCTTTTCGCTGGATCATGTCTATCTCTTCTATTAATCCAACCTGGTAAGGGTCCCATACTGATGAGCAATACTCAAGAATCGGACGAACAAGCGTTTTGTAAGCTACTTCTTTCGTCGATGAGTCACATTTTCTTAGAATTCTTCCTATGAATCTCAACCTGGCGCCTGCTTTTCCCACTATTTGTTTTATGTGATCATTCCACTTCAGATCGCTCCAGATAGTAACTCCTAAGTATTTTACGGTCGTTACCGCTTCCAATGATTTACCACCTATGGCATAATCGTACTGGAATGGATTTCTGCCCCTATGTATGCGCATTATATTACATTTATCTACGTTTAGGGAAAGCTGCCAGCTGTCGCACCATGCATTAATCCTCTGCAGGTCCTCCTGGAGTACGTACGAGTCTTCTGATGTTGCTACTTTCTTGTAGACAACCGTGTCATCTGCAAATAGCCTCACGGAGCTACCAATGTTGTCAACTAAGTCATTTATGTATATTGTAAACAATAAAGGTCCTATCACGCTTCCCTGCGGTACTCCCGAAATTACCTCTACATCTGCAGATTTTGAACCGTTAAGAATGAAATGTTGTGTTCTTTCTTCTAGGAAATCCTGAATCCAATCACAAACCTGGTCCGATATTCCGTAAGCTCGTATTTTTTTCACTAAACGTAAGTGCGGAACCGTATCAAATGCCTTCCTGAAGTCCAGGAATACGGCATCAATCTGCTCGCCAGTGTCTACGGCACTGTGAATTTCTTGGGCAAATAGGGCGAGCTGAGTTTCACATGATCTCTGTTTGCGGAATCCATGTTGGTTATGATGAAGGAGATTTGTATTATCTAAGAACGTCATAATACGAGAACACAAAACATGTTCCATTATTCTACAACAGATTGACGTAAGCGAAATAGGCCTATAATTATTCACATCTGATTTATGACCCTTCTTGAAAATGGGAACGACCTGCGCTTTCTTCCAGTCGCTAGGTACTTTACGTTCTTCCAGCGATCTACGATAAATTGCTGATAGAAAGGGGGCAAGTTCTTTAGCATAATCACTGTAGAATCTTAAGGGTATCTCGTCTGGTCCGGATGCTTTAGTGATAGCAGTTGTTTTTCAATTCCGATATCGTTTATTTCAATATTTTCCATTTTGGCGTCCGTGCGACGGCTGAAGTCAGGGACCGTGTTACGATTTTCCGCAGTGAAACAGTTTCGGAACACTGAATTCAGTATTTCTGCCTTTCTTCGGTCATCCTCTGTTTCGGTGCCATCGTGGTCAATGAGTGACTGAATAGGGGATTTAGATCCGCTTACCGATTTTACATATGACCAAAACTTTTTAGGGTTCTTGTTTAGAATGGAGAGGTCAGTTCTGGCACAGAATCCTTCACATGCAAACCTTTTGCAATTAGGGAGAGCATCGAGGCAACATGACTGAATATTTCTGCAGTTTTGTGTTCGAATTCGTTGAATGCTTCTCTCATTGCTCTCTTTACGCTCTTTTTCGCTTCGTTCAGCTTTTCCTTATCAGCTATGATTCGACTACTCTTAAACCTATGATGAAGCTTTCTTTGTTTCCGTAGTACCTTTCGTACATGATTGTTATACCACGGTGGATCTTTCCCCTCGCTTTGGACCTTAGTCGGTACGAACTTATCTAAGGCGTACTGGACGATGTTTCTGAATTTTTTCCATTTTTGTTCCACATCCTCTTCCTCAGAAATGAACGTTTGATGGTGGTCACTCAGATATTCTGCGATTTGTGCCCTATCACTCTAGCCGGCCGAAGTGGCCGTGCGGTTAAAGGCGCTGCAGTCTGGAACCGCAAGACCGCTACGGTCACAGGTTCGAATCCTGCCTCGGGCATGGATGTTTGTGATGTCCTTAGGTTAGTTAGGTTTAACTAGTTCTAAGTTCTAGGGGACTAATGACCTCAGCAGTTGAGTCCCATAGTGCTCAGAGCCATTTTTGAACCCTATCACTCTTGTTAAGCAAATATATTTTCCTTCCTTTCTTGGCATTTCTTATTACACTTGTAGTCATTGATGCAACCACTGACTTATGATCACTAATACCCTCTTCTACATTCACGGAGTCGAAAATTTCCGGTCTATTTGTTGCTATGAGGTCTAAAACGTTAGCTTCACGAGTTGGTTCTCTAACTATCTGCTCGAAGTAATTCTCGGACAAGGCAGTCAGGATAATGTCACAAGAGTCTCTGTCCCTGGCTCCAGTTCTGATTGTGTGACTATCCCATTCTATACCTGGTAGATTGAAGTCTCCCCCTATTACAATAGTATGATCACGAAACTTCTTCACGACGTTCTGCAGGTTCTCTCTGAGGCGCTCAACTACTACGGTTGCTGATGCAGGTGGTCTATAGAAGCATCCGACTATCATATCTGACCCACCTTTGATACTTAACTTAACCCAGATTATTTCACATTCGCATTCGCTAATAACTTCACTGGATATTATTGAATTCTTTACTGCTATAAATACTCCTCCACCATTGGCGTTTATCCTATCCTTGCGGTATATATTCCATTCTGTGTCTAGGATTTCGTTACTGTTCACTTCCGGTTTTAACCAACTTTCCGTTCCTAATACTATATGCGCACTATTTCCTTCAATAAGAGATACTAATTCAGGAACCTTGCCCTGGATACTCCTGCAGTTTACCAATATTACGTTAACTTTTCCTGTTTTTGGTCTCTGAGGACGGACGTTCTTTATCAACGATGATAATGTCCTCTCTGGCAATATTAATGAGAAATTAACATTAATAGTAGTAAATGGGTAGAAGAGAGAAAGAAGCTTTGTGATGACTATAGTAGGAAGATGGAGGCTTCTGAAAAACTGTGTAAGGAAGAAGTCAAAGCAGTAAGGAAACTTCGTGCTGAAAACAGTGTTAAACTTGAGAAACAAATTGATCACATTAAAACCGATTTAGAAACAGAGATAGACACCAAGTGTGCAGTAGTGGTAGAGGAAAAAACTGGTAAAAGTAAATAAAAATGTAGATTCCAAATTGGCTCAAATGGAGAAAAAGATGGAAGAGGTACAAAATCTAAAGCATGGAGTGTGTAGTGTCCCAAACAGTCCTTCATTTGTTAGTTGTAAGAAATGTAATAATTTTGAACCATATGGGGAAGTGCATCCACTGGATTTAATTAGGGAATTTAACGATTTGCCTGACACATGGAATGATAAAGAGAGTTTTTTTTGAAATGGGATGCTTATGGCTAGGCAGCTCAGGTAGTTGATAATTGTACTTCATGGCATAGCTTTGGAAAGCATTTTTAGATGAATATTGGTCCAAAGAGATGCAGCAGAGAATTTTGAGTGAATTTTGGGGAGGAGAGAAATTTGACTCTAGGAAGAGTACTGTGAAAGGTTTCTGTCAGCTTTGGATAAACAAACTGAAATATCTGGACAAAGAGCTAGGTAGTGAATCAATAATTATGGGTTTAGAAACTAAGTTGCCTCAGAAAGTAAGAATTGCTTGAACCTGACCCTAGGGGTAATATTAGTCATTTCTTGAATTATGTTGATAAAGTGGAGAGGGTGAAGTCCTCAGTGGAATATCGTAGGAGGAATTTTGATGACAATAATCAATCAGGGAGAGAACTTCAGATAAATAGGATGAACAGGGCCAATTACAATAGAAATTCAAGGAATGGTTGGGTGGAGGATAACCAGAATGGGCACAGAAATGGTAGGAGGAATTCAAGTAAAAGAAAGTGAGGAGATCACTTTAATTCTGGATCAAGCCGTTTAAACCAGATAATGCACAAATTTAGCATTGGAGGGCAGCGTGGAGGGTAAAAATTGTAGAGGGAGACCAAGAGATCAATACACTAAGCAGATTCAGAAGGATGTAGGTTGCAGTAGGTACTGGGAGATGAAGAAGCTTGCACAGGATAGAGTAGCATGGAGAGCTGCATCAAACCAGTCTCAGGACTGAAGACCACAACAACAACAATGCTCCAGTTTTGGCTTGCACTAGAGCAGGTAGTAATGAAGAGCCATGTGTATATAAATGTGCTGTGACAACAGGTAAGGTTCATGTAAACGATAGTAGTAAGACAAGTATACATTCTAATTCTAGTGAGATGTTGGATGATGGTGCATATAGCAGTGGTTATCCTGTAAAAAGAGAGAAGGAAGTTACTATAATACACTACTGGCCATTAAAATTGCTATACCAAGAAGATGATGTGCTTCAGATGCAAAATTTAACCGACAGAAAGAAGATGCTGTGATATGCAAATGATTAGCTTTTCAGAGCATCCACACAAGGTTGGCAGCTGTGGCAACACCTACAATGTGCTGACATGAGGAAAGTTTCCAACCGATTACTCATACACAAACAACAGTTGACCGGCGTTGCCTGGTGAAACGTTATTGTGATGCCTCGTGTAAGGAGGAGAAATGCATACCATCACCTTTCCGACTTTGTTAAAGGTCGAATTGTAACCTATTGCGATCGGATTGTACCCTATCGCGATTGCAGTTTATCGTATCGCGACATTGCTGCTCACGTTGGTCGAGATCCAATGACTGCTAGCAAACTATGGAATCGGTGGGTTCAGAAGCATAATACGGAATGCCGTGCTGGATCCCAACGGCCTTGTATCACTAGCAGTCAAGATGACAGGCATCTTATCTGCATGGCTGTAATGGATCGTGCAGCCATGTCTCGATCCCTGAGTCAACAGATGGGGACGTTTGCAAGACAACAACCATCTGCATGAAAAGTTCGACAATGTTTGCAGCAGCATGGACTATCAGCTTGGAGACCATGGCTGTGGTTACCCTTGACACTGCATCACAGACAGGAGTGCCTGCGATGTTGTACTCAACGACGAACCTGGGTGCACGAATGGCAAAACGTCATTTTTTCGGATGAGTCCAAGTTCTGTTTACAGCATCATGATGGTCGCATTCATGTTTGGTGACAACGTGGTGAACGCACATGGGAAGCATGTATTAGTCATCGCCGTCATGGCATGTCACCCGGCATGATGGTATGGGGTGCCATTGGTTACACGTCTCGGTCACCTCTTGTTCGCACTGACTGCACTTTGAACAGTGGACGTTACATTTCAGATGTGTTACGACCCGTGGCTCTACCCTTCATTCGATCCATGCAAAACCCTACATTTCAGCAAGATAATGCACAACTGCATGTTTTCTGGATACAGAAAATGTTCAACTGCTGCCCTGGACAGCACATTCTCCAGATCTCTCACCAATTGAAAACGTCTGGTCAATGGTGGCCGAGCAACTGGCTCATCACGATACGCCAGTCACTACTCTTGATGAACTGTGGTATCATGTTGAGGCTGCATGGGCAGCTGTACCTGTACACGCCATCCAAGCTCTGTTTGACTCAATGCCCAGGCATATCAAGGCCATTATTACGGCCAGAGGTGGTTGTTCTGGGTACTGATTTCTCAGGATCTATGCACCCAAACTGCGTGAAAATGTAATCATATGTCAGTTCTAGTATAATATATTTGTCCAATGAATATCTGTTTATCATCTGCATTTCTTCTTGGTGAAGCAATTTTAAGGGCCAGTAGTGTAAAATTAAGTGATGAAACAGATTCTGTTGCTGTTGCTCAGGACATCCAATGTGTCAAAAAGGATGTTAAATTTTAAAGAGAACATAAGGAATTCAGGTGCTCTGCTTTGTGGTCTAATACTGGAAACAAGAATCAACTAGTTAGCCAAATATTTGAGGACTGTAAAAATGACAGTGGGTCTGATTCTGACAGTAGTGGTAATATTGTTAGCAGTTACGAACCAGTAGTGACAAGGACGAGGTATTTGAATTTATAATTGATAATGATGGCCATGTGGTAAATAAAGAAAGAACAAAGGAGGATAATATTAGGCCCAGTGAAGAGTTAGAGTTTGAGAGTGGTAACAAGGAAGAGGGCCATGCCATCTTTCATTTGACTGTGTCTGATAATCATTTTGGTAAGCAGAGTGATAGTTTTTCTAGGGGAAAGATTAATGAGGATTTGTTGTATGAAGAAGATCACATGGTAAGAAAAAGGAAGTATGGCGCCCTGTAATAACAGCAAGTATATGAAGCATAAAGATGAAGTGTTTACTGGACAGTGGTAGTGATTTGAATGACATTTAACAGGTTTTTTTTTTAATCTATTAAGAACACAGAGGGTATAGTAGTGATGCATGTTTCTGGAATAAAAATTATTGGTGCTACTGGTAAACTATCAAAGAGTGTGAAACAAGAGATCCTATTAACTGTGGAACTGGCAGGACAGCTGTTGGAGTGAAATTCTTGGTAATTCAAAATCTCAGCATTGATATAATATATGAGACTAATTTCCTGTGCAAATAGCAAGTGGGGGGTTCAACATTCTGTGTTATATTCATTATGTGGCAATAATGCCTACCCCAGCTGTCTGTCTAATTTTTCATGATTTCTGAGGCAGTCAAACTCTTCTCCTATCCTATCTGTAGTTTATAAGTGCATCAGAGACAGCCTGCCTTCTACTTTCAGGTGACTTTGTACAGCAGCATACTTTAGTATAGAAATATGTTAGAACAAGTTTCTCCAGTGTTGTACACTCCTGGAAATTGAAATAAGAACACCGTGAATTCATTGTCCCAGGAAGGGGAAACTTTATTGACACATTCCTGGGGTCAGATACATCACATGATCACACTGACAGAACCACAGGCACATAGACACAGGCAACAGAGCATGCACAATGTCGGCACTAGTACAGTGTATATCCACCTTTCGCAGCAATGCAGGCTGCTATTCTCCCATGGAGACGATCGTAGAGATGCTGGATGTAGTCCTGTGGAACGGCTTGCCATGCCATTTCCACCTGGCGCCTCAGTTGGACCAGCGTTCGTGCTGGACGTGCAGACCGCGTGAGACGACGCTTCATCCAGTCCCAAACATGCTCAATGGGGGACAGATCCGGAGATCTTGCTGGCCAGGGTAGTTGACTTACACCTTCTAGAGCACATTGGGTGGCACGGGATACATGCGGACGTGCACTGTCCTGTTGGAACAGCAAGTTCCCTTGCCGGTCTAGGAATGGTAGAACGATGGGTTCGATGACGGTTTGGATGTACCGTGCACTATTCAGTGTCCCCTCGACGATCACCAGTGGTGTACGGCCAGTGTAGGAGATCGCTCCCCACACCATGATGCTGGGTGTTGGCCCTGTGTGCCTCGGTCGTATGCAGTCCTGATTGTGGCACTCACCTGCACGGCGCCAAACACGCATACGACCATCATTGGCACCAAGGCAGAAGCGACTCTCATCGCTGAAGACGACACGTCTCCATTCGTCCCTCCATTCACGCCTGTCGCGACACCACTGGAGGCGGGCTGCACGATGTTGGGGCGTGAGCGGAAGTCGGCCTAACGGTGTGCGGGACCGTAGCCCAGCTTCATGGAGACGGTTGCGAATGGTCCTCGCCGATACCCCAGGAGCAACAGTGTCCCTAATTTGCTGGGAAGTGGCGGTGCGGTCCCCTACGGCACTGCGTAGGATCCTACGGTCTTGGCATGCATCCGTGCGTCGCTCGGTCCGGTCCCATGTCGACGGGCACGTGCACCTTCCGCCGACCACTGGCGACAACATCGATGTACTGTGGAGACCTCACGCCCCACGTGTTGAGCAATTCGGCGGTACGTCCACCCGGCCTCCCGCATGCCCACTACATGCCCTCACTCAAAGTCCGTCAACTGCACATACGGTTCACGTCCACACTGTCGCGGCATGCTACCAGTGTTAAAGACTGCGATGGAGCTCCGTATGCCACGGCAAACTGGCTGACACTGACGGCAGCGGTGCACAAATGCTGCGCAGCTAGCGCCATTCGACGACCAACACCGCGGTTCCTGGTGTGTCCGCTGTGCCGTGCGTGTGATCATTGCTTGTTCAGCCCTCTCGCAGTGTCCGGAGCAAGTATGGTGTCAATGTGTTCTTTTTTCCATTTCCAGGAGTGTATATAAACACATCAAAAAAGTTTTGCATCACCCCAGTTCCCAAAACTCCTGACGATAGACGGTGACTGTGGACACAGACAGAGTCCCTTTGACTGTTCAAAGATGTCACTAAACTCGCCCAAAGATGTAAACAACCATGCATGAGCAGTGCCTATTAGACGGAGGGGGTCCGACAGCCGATCAGTTCCAGTCATTCACCAGGGAGGAGGTACACGGCTCAATACCACAGATCGATCATGTCCACATTGTTACTTTGTGCCAGGAAGGGCTCTCAACAAGGGAAGTGTCCAAGCATCTTGGAGTGAACCAAAATGAAGTTTTTCTGACATAGAGGAGATACAGAGAGACAGGAACTGTCGATGACATGCCTCGTTCAGGCCACCCAAGGACTGCTACTGCAGTGGATGACCACTACCTATGGATTATGCGCATGATGCGCAACTTCACTCCTAACTTCCATGGTGAGGTCCATCTTTGCAACCATGACACCATGCAGCGTGATGGGCCCAACAACATGCCGAACGGACCGCTCAGGATTGGCATCACGTTCTCTTCACCAATGAGTGTCACATATGAGTTCAACCAGACAATCGTTTGAAGGCAACTCAGTCAGGATGAAAGCCTTAGACATACTGTCCAGTGAGTGTAGCACGGTGGAGGTTACCTGCTGTTTTGGGGTGGCATTATGTGGGGCTGATGTATGCCACCAGTGGTCTTGGTAGGTGCAGTAATGGCTGTACGATTCGTGAATGCCATCCTCAGACCGATAGTGCAACCATATCAGCAGCATATTGGCAAGGCAATCATCTTCATGGATGACAATTCATGCCTCCATCACGCACATCTCGTGAATGACTTCCTTCAGGATAACGACATCACTCGACTAGAGTGGCCAGCATGTTCTCCAGACCTGAAGCCTATCGCACGTGCTTCAGAACCGAGATGATGCAAAACTTTTTTGGATGTGTTTATATATTACGTTGTGTTAGTTATTAGTAATAGAATCATAAGAGGATGGAAGAAAGTAAAGTGGTACCATGGTTAAAGAACTAATGTCAGATAAAGAGGTAAGGTAAACTGAAAATGAAAGGTGTCAGCATATGTGAAGGATAATTAACATCTGAAGTAATCAGCTCATGTGTGAAGTTGGTATAATTTAGTGCAGCAGGAGAGGCAAAATGCAGTATAAACCGTCTTGAATATGAGGTATTAATATTAATTGTGGTATAGTAGAAGTTTTTGTGTTCGGTGCAATTAGTATATGTCAGATATCTATCTACCTGTGTCATGTTACAGCCTTTTCTAACATTAAGGAATCCCAACTTTAAACATAGTTGCCTGGAGTAATATGTGTGGAAAGAGTAAGCAAGATTTGAGTGTATATTGCCCTTCAGGCTAGAATCTTAAACAATTTGATAGAGTACAGTGAAATAACAGTTTTTCTAAGTGATAATTTTGTTTAATCGATAATGAAAGTTAAGTTTGCCTTAGCATAAGGATCTGTTACTGTGGAGTGTTTGTCAGTAGGGTCAATTTTGCATTAGATAAGCAGAGCAGGTGTTTATTTATTAGATAACAAAACAATTATAAAATAATGAAATAATGAATAATGTTAGGATCTTAATGGTTAGGGAGCCTGTCTGTGCAGTAGGGATATTTTTTGAGAATGCACTCTACTAGTTAACTAAGAAGAAAGGTACGTAAAATAATGAAGCTGACAGACACTTGAGTACTGAAAAAGATAACTGTATACAAACAAATGAGGTGTAATTGTATTGATGATATAATTGTGAACTAGGCACACATTTGGTACTGTGTATATTGTGCAGTTCATCACACTGCAGCTGTGAATGAGAGCTTAACAGAAAGAGCAACATTTTAGTGAGGTACAAGTTATATAATGTTGCATCATTGGATCTATAGGATATCTGAAAACTGTTATTCATGTACTGAGGAATTATGAGCTTAACGTGGTAATACTGGAACGAAGAACAAAAAGTTTTCTGATTAACTGATAACTGTGATGCTAGACTGATGTGAATATTCTGACAGGTCAACTATTTGTAAACATTTTGTCACTTTGTGAGGATTTAATTTTCTGTTTGAATGAGAGTAGTGCACAGAGTGGAGTAGGGAAGTAGGGCAATGATTTGGTGCAACTTCCATCCCCTTAATTTTGATTTGAGTAGTAATTAAGTTATGCGATGGTGACTCTATTCTTTTTTCATAACCTAATGATCAGTAAATCTAAGCTACTGCACATCTTGAGCTTTTGCTATTTTGCAAATGGGAAAGAAACAAAAAGTCTTTCAAGTTTAACCAGTTTCAGACATTTATGACTTAGAGTAATGTTTTGTAGTGTAGTGTGCACTTGATTTTAAAATTTTTTCTAGCCACCACCTTTCATACTATAGTCAATTTTAATGCTAATTATTGTGATGTCATGAGGACTACGTAATGTATTTTGTATGATGTAATGACTGTCATTTGCCATTAGTGTTAAACTTTTTTTTCTTGTACTTAAGTTAGAAGAAAAAGTAAGTGTACTAAAGAAGGATGTTTTGTATAATTTTTTCACCTACTGTGGCAGAGGAGAACCACTTCCAAGGGAACTGATAGCAATGCATTTCCTTACTAACTGCCACTTGGACCTATTGAAGACATTGATAATTTGGTGAGAAAATGTGTAAAAGCTCAGTGTGAAAGTGCTTGTGAAAAATAATGAACAATGAGCAAGTGAAATTTTCTGTCTAAAAAAAGTGAACTGCAATGCGCAGTGCAATTTAACTTTTTGCAACCCATGAGGATTTATTTTGTTTAGAAAGACAGGACATGTACAAAGTGATATATCTCTTAAAATTTAATCTTTGTTTACCCAAAAAGGACATCATGTATGATGGAGAGCCCTAAATTTTATTAAAAGTATAACTTGTGCACATTTTGTGCAAACGTACAATATACTATACGTTAATATTTTGCATGGGGGTTTTCATATGGCCAGTTCATATAAGTATAAATTTGAAAAAAACATATATACTTTAATTTTGATAAGATTCCATGTTGTTGTTGTGGTCTTCAGTCCTGAGACTGGTTTGATGCAGCTCTCCACGCTATCTTATCCTGTGCAAGCTTCTTCATCTCCCAGTACTTACTGCAACCTACACCCTTCTAAATCTGCTTAGTGTATTCATTTCTTGGTCTCCCACTACGATTTTTACCCTCCACACTGCCCTCCAATGTTATATTTGTGTCCCTTGATGCCTCAGAACATGTCCTACCAACCGGTCCCTTCTTCTTGTCAACTTGTGCTATAAATTCCTCTTCTCTCCAATTCTATTCAATACCTCATCATTAATTATGTGATCTACCCACCTAATCTTCAGCATTCTTCTGTAGCACCACATTTCAAAAGCTTCTATTCTCTTCTTGTCCAAACTATTTATCATCCATGTTTCACTTCCATACATGGCTACACTCCATACAAATACTTTCAGAAATGACTTCCTGACACTTAAATCTATACTCGATGTTAAAAAATTTCTCTTCTTCAGAAACGCTTCCCTTGCCATTGCCAGTCTACATTTTATATCTTCTCTACTTCAACGATGATCAGTTATTTTGCTCCCCAAATAGCAAAACTCCTTTACTACTTTAAGTGTCTCATTTCCTAATCTAATTCCCTCAGCATCTACATCTACATCTACATCCATACTCCGCAAGCCACCTGACGGTGTGTGGCAGAGGGTACCCTGAGTACCTCTATCGGTTCTCCCTTCTATTCCAGTCTCGTATTGTTTGTGGGAAGAAGGATTGTCGGTATGCTTCTGTGTGGGCTCTAATCTCTCTGATTTTATCCTCATGGTCTCTTCGTGAGATATACGTAGGAGGGAGCAATATACTGCTTGACTCCTCGGTGAAGGTACGTTCTCGAAACTTCAACAAAAGCCCGTACCAAGCTACTGAGCATCTCTCCTGCACAGTCTTCCACTGGAGTTTATCTATCATCTCCGTAACACTTTCGCGATTACTAAATGATCCTGTAACAAAGCGTGCTGCTCTCCGTTGGACCTTTTCTATCTCTTCTATCAACCCTATCTGGTACGGATCCCACACTGCTGAGCAGTATTCAACCAGTGGGCGAACAAGCGTACTGTAACCTACTTCCTTTGTTTTCGGATTGCATTTCCTTAGGATTCTTCCAATGAATCTCAGTCTGGCATCTGCTTTACCGTCGATCAACTTTATATGGCCATTCCATTTTAAATCACTCCTAATGCGTACTCCCAGATAATTTATGGAATTAACTGCTTCAGTTGCTGACCTGCTATCTCGTAGCTAAATGATAAGGGATCTATCTTTCTATGTATTCGCAGCACATTAAACTTGTCTACATTGAGATTCAATTGCCATTCCCTGCACCATGCGTCAATTCGCTGCAGATCCTCCTGCATTTCAGTACAATTTTCCATTGTTACAACCTCTCAATACACCACAGCATCATCTGCAAAAAGCCTCAATGAACTTCCGATGTCATCCACAGGGTCATTTATGTATATTGTGAATAGCAACGGTCCTATGACACTCCCCTGCAGCACACCTGAAATCACTCTTACTTCGGAAGACTTCTCTCCATTGAGAATGACATGCTGCGTTCTGTTATCTAGGAACTCTTCAATACAATCACACAATTGGTGTGATAGTCCATATGCTCTTACTTTGTTCATTAAACGACTGTGGGGAACTGTATCGAATGCCTTGCGGAAGTCAAGAAACACGGCATCTACCTGTGAAACCATGTCTACGGCCCTCTGAGTCTCGTGGACGAATGGCATGAGCTGGGTTTCACACGACCGTCTTTTTCGAAACCCATACTGTTTCCTACAGAGTAGATTTCTAGTTTCCAGAAAAGTCATTATACTCGAACATAATACGTGTTCCAAAATTCTACAACTGATCGACGTTAGAGATATAGGTCTATAGTTCTGCACATCTTTTCGACGTCCCTTCTTGAAAATGGGGATGACCTGTGCCCTTTTCCAATCCTTTGGAATGCTACACTCTTCTAGAGACCTACGGTACACCACTGCAAGAAGGGGGGCAAGTTCCTTCGCGTACTCTGTGTAAAATCGAACTGGTATCCCATCAGGTCCAGCGGCCTTTTCTCTTTTGAGCGATTTTAATTGTTTCTCTATCCCTCTGCATCACCTGACTTACTTCGACTACATTCCATTATCCTCATTTTCCTTTTGTTGATGTTCATCTTATATCCTCCTTTCAAGACACTGTCCATTCCGTTCAACTACTCTTCCAAGTCCTTTGCTGTCTCTGACAGAATTACAATGTCATCGGTGAACCTCAAAGTTTTTATTTCTTCTCCATGGATTTTAATACCTACTCCGAATTTTTCTTTTGTTTCCATAGGTAATATTTTTGTGTGTGTAGAATTTTAACCCATTGTCTGGGATCACTTGCGGTCACTGAATTGGCCAGTTAGCTATTTGTAATATCTATCTGATCAATCCAATGAGGTGGTGATGTGACAAAGCAACCTGGTATATTTTTACTTCCCTTCTTGTTTTGCCATCTGCCTCCTTAAAATTCATTTTTCCATGTCTGACTAATTACCATAAACATACATGAGTATAAACTGCATTTTCATAAACGAGAAAGGTTGGCCTTTAGTTTTAAAGAATATGACACCAGATGTAATTTTGTGTATGTAATTGATTTTCTAATTTATTTTGACTATTACTAGTCAGCATCTTTCATTATAGGGTTAAATCAGTAATTGTTTTGGAACTGAAATTCTATTGTTGATGTACAAACAAATATAAATTCTGTACTAAGAATAAACATTTGGAGGAACAACTAATAGTATTCTTAAAGACTCTATTTGGCTCCATTTGAAAACATGTTAGCAACGCCAGCCCTTAATTAATTCCAAAGCAATTTTCAGTTTCATCAAAAGTATTGTTTGTGTGACTATATTCATTAATTTCATGATTTAAACAAATAATTTGGTCTACCTACTGTAGTGGAAAAAACTGTTAAAAAGAACCAATTTTTTGATGTATTCAGTTAACCGAATGAGTTATGTTTTAATCGTAATTTTTGTAAATTTAACTTCAAACAGTATGTAGTTTCATTACCTATTATTGTGAGGATATATAAGTGCCTGATTTTTGGTCCCGAGACAGTCAGTCCACGGCCGAGTGTCAGACGAGGAACCTGTATTGGTTAGATCAACAACAATGCATCCGTGAAATAAGTGTAACAGAATTAGACCATGTATTAAAACAATGACAGTGTCTGCTCCATACATACCTTTCTATTCTTCGAGAACTGTGAACTTTGTGGTTAGGTTTTTACTGCTCATAGATGTTCAATAGTAAACTGTTGTACCAGTGTGTGGAGGTAGAATGATGGCTTTCACGACATAGCTGTTGATATACTTTTCGGGATTTGAGGTCGTCGTCCAAGAACTTTTCTGCTCCTTACGTTTCGTCCAGGCTGCGCTGGACTTCCTCAGAGGCGCTGCTCCGCTGAGTCTTGCCGACTGACTGGTCGGGTGTCTGAGAGCGACTTATATATTGTAAGAAAGGGGGGCGTGGTTCAGGTGACACGTGATGAGCAGTGATAATCCATAATCCATTTATCTACAACATTAAATCACTATCCATGGCTATACAGAGAAGCTATTGAAATTTATAAACATCATGATAATTTTAATAGGAAAGAGGAGGCTATGAAACTTAGCGATATATGGACAGTGGCTCTACAAAATTGCTAACAATTTTTATCTTTGACAAGGTGGTAATCGATAGTCAACCTTATCTTTGCTATGGATTATCACTGCTCATCATGTGTCACCTGAACCACACCCCCCTTTCTTACAATATATAAGTCGCTGTCAGACACCCGACCAGTCAGTCGGCAAGACTCAGCGGAGCAGCACCTCTGAGGAAGTCCAGCGCAGCCTGGATGAAACGTAAGAAGCAGAAAAGTTCTTGGACCACGACCTCACATCCCGAAAAGTATATTAACAGCTAGTGTGTGGAGGTTTGCCGGCAAACTATTTATGAGGCTTATGGAAAGTTAAAACTAATATTGTACTGGCCATATATAACTGTGTATTAATGGGGGGAGGGGGTTATGAACAGTGAAAGTAAACCACCCGAAATGCAGCTGTGTCCCTGTTGGCTACATTATTTAAAGTAGTCAGTGTCGTACTTCCACAACCCATTTTTCAGCCAGTATCACAACACAGTACGTTGACACCAAGGACAACAAACGAAGAAATAAATAAAATGAACCGTCACACACACCAGCATGTTTTTGATTGTAACCCATAAATTTTCTATTTCTATAATGGATGACAAAACCAGTAATTGTTAACATAATATATAAGGAGTGATGAATCATTCATCAGGGTCTCAGTTTTCAAACAGTTTATGTGTGCCAGTTTTGTAATAGTTTTGTAACCATATTATGCAATAATCATGTACTCCTGAAAGAGAATGTCATGTCACACTGGACTTCTTGAAGTTTCTCTTGTCATTACCAAACCATTAGCCTACAGTGCCAAGAACACTGCAAGCAGCAAATTTTGGTGGAGCAGATACCCACAAATTCTTTTACAGCTACTGCAGCACTGGAGATAGCCCAGAAACAAAGATGAGTATCAGCTAATTAAATGTTAAGCCCTGACGGATTTCAATATTTATTTTCATTTATTAGCAGTTTAAGGTAAAAGATACTTCATTGTTGCAAAACCAGACATTTTTGTTGTTGTTGTTGCAAGTGCCCTATCTTGTTTTACTCTGTATCAAGCATTTTTTTGTCATCAGCTCCATATATTTGTGAAAACACAAGGTAAGGCTTCTTGGCTTCAATAAATCAATCAGATCTTGAACCTATCATTAGAAACTTCAGGCCCACCGAAATTCAATCCTCCTCACAGTACCCACCAATAACACCACAGCAAAATTCAGTCATTTTGGGCTTGTCAATGATAAAATGTCAAGGATATATAGGCAGTGATTCTCAAGTATGAATTTCTGTAAGTTGTTGAGTCAACTATTATTTTGCAGACACTTCCAGTAATGAACTGCGGAGATGAATTTTGAAAATGCATCCAGTGTTTTGACTGTGGAAGCTAGAAGTAGTAGTTTTGTCTATCGGTATTTTATGTTAGCATACTAACTAAAATTTTACACTGACTGAGAATGTGTGAGAGCATGTTTTACATGTTTATCATGAACTAAATTATCACATCTTTTATGTTTTTTAAATACAGTTATAATACGTTTCTGAAATAAACCACTTTCAGCTGTACATGAACTTTTACATGTCTGTGATCAGTTTCATGATTTCAAATCACGTCATCAGGTGTGCATGATTTCTTCCAGTTCAGTAGATGAAAGTATGTGTTGTTAGCTTTGCGAGGTAGCCTGTTACAGTTAGTTTTCTGTTGAGAGCAACCACAGCTAAAGTAATCTATGTTTCTCAAATAAACCACTTTCAGCTGTATACGAAGTTTTACAGGAACACAGCCAGTTTTGTAATTTCAAATCATATCTATTCTGACAGACTGCCTCACATGGCTAAAAGGGTATATTTTCATCTACTGAACTGGAAGAAATCATGTATACCTGATGATACGATTTGAAATCACGAAACTGATCATGTTCCTGTAAAACCTCATATACAGCTGAAAGCATTTATTTCAGAAACATGGATTACTTCAGCTGCAGTTACACTCAACAGAAATATATTTGTAAGTTGTTACACAACTTCTTGCTGTAGTTTTTTTACAGCACACAGTTATTACATGAGTGAGCAATTTTAATTTCACCATGTAATTGTGACTAAAATAAGAATATTAAGAAGAAAACATTTTGTGGAGCAAACAGTGCAAAGAAACAAGCTTATGTAAGCAGCAGAACTCATATCTCAATTTCACAGAGGGTCACAGTTTGGATGTGTTCAGGCAATTTTGAAAATATGTTTTTCATGGGTGTCTTCATGTGACACCTATATCCTACAATGTGACAACTATATCCCCATATTATTTTTGTTCAACATGAAGTTTGCTTTCACTGTACATTCTCTAGGTTCACATTTCTGCACCCCTTCCACTATTCCTTTCTGTGGTGGCAACTTACCAGTGCTATCAGTTTTAACTTGCCAGAAACAGTACTTTTCCAGTAACTACTATAGTAACAATGAAACATATAAACTGTTGTAATTTAGTAATATAAGACTTCACAGAACAAATTGAAGTACCTTCTTATAACAGTGTGAATCTTATAATAACTGCACAAAAATCAATCTCAGTGCCCAGATGGATATGTGCAGAGTGTCCATAACTAAAGTTGCAGTTTCAAAATGCTGTATAAAGAGAACCACTGCCCAGAACAATGTCAAATTTGAACAGTATATTATTGGTTTAAGAGGAAATGTCATGGAACAAAATGAAAAATCCATGATAATTTTACCAATAGATTCTGTTCTAAGTGTCTTAATGAAAATGAGGTCAGGTAAAAGTGGCAGATGAACAACAAAATGACAGCTATGGCTTCAATTGCACATTATAACATCCATACTGTTCAATGTACAGGACTGCACAAGACTGGCAGTCAACAGTTGTGGCACTATTAGTTAAGTAATCCCATCAACCATAGTGAGGTCATACCACATTGGATAGGAAAAAGTGGTTTTTAAATCCAGAAGTTTCATGGTTTTTAATTGTCCTGAACCCAAAAACCACATAATAAGTAAAATGCCATCAGGTTTTAACTATGCTTGGGCCAAAAACTGCATAAAAAGCAAATGTCATGAGACTGGCACAAGAGATGTTCAATATCTAATGCACCATGTTCTGCCACAAGTTGAAGTCAAGAAACCGCATGTTCCACAACAGATCAGAGTGCCCTGGGGGGTCACATTCTGAATGTGTTGCACCGTATATGCCTTCAGTTCAACTATGTTCATAATTGGAGCACTGAACACAACTTCTTTCAGATAATTCCACAGCCATTAGTCACAGAGAATAAGATCAGGTGACCTGGGAAGCCAGGCTATAGGGAAATGACAGCTGATAATTCCAGCATTTCCAAAATATCTTTGCAGCAGCTGCTTCAGGGGCTGTGCAATGTGTGGAGGAGCACAGTCTTGCATAAAAATGATCCTACCCACACGTCCATGCTGTTTAACATCTGGAATGACATTGGTGTGCACAAGGCTCTCGTAACATTTATTGATGACAACACGGACTTACATAGTCCACTTCCACATGAGCAAAAAATTCCAAAGTGAACATCACTCTTGCTGGCAGTCCAGCAGGAAGTAACTCTTGAACATCGCTGATTTTGTATGGATAGCAATACAGGATGTTTCATAAGATTCTATGCAATGTACTCACAGGCATGTCTACGGGCTGGGCAATTTCCCGTGCACCACATTTTTGCACACAACCGCTGCAGTGCTGTGGCCACGTTTTCAACAGATGCTGGACAAAATGCTATCCTCCTTCTGCCACATTACACTTTAAAAGAACCTGCCTTTCCAAATTTTTTAATTATTTTCTCCAGACCCTTAGCAGACATTGGACCAATGTCTTTTTTCATACCCTTGAGTGTCCTGAACTTCTGCAGGGCTACTGACACACAGTCACTGTTCCTATAAAAGAGCTTGGAGAAAGTTATGTTGGGCTTCTCGGACACAAACTGAGGAACAGTTGTGTGCCACGCATCTGTTGGTGTTCATATACTGATGCTTACAGTGCCATCTATTGGTCAAATTTTTGTTAAAACTTTTGTTTATTCCATGATGTTTCCCCTGTGTCAATAATATGCCGTTCAAATTTGACATTATTCTGAGCAGTGGTTCTCTTTCAACAGCATTTTGAAACTGAAACTTCGATAATGGGCAGCCCGTAATAAGGCAAGAACAATGATTTGTCTTTTCCATGGATGCTCTAAGCCAAGTTTCAAAATGCTGAAGGGTTCATAAAGTGTGTTCTGCAGCTGATACAGTAATTGGCAGTATTGATAAAATTTTAGAACAATATTAATAAAAGGATAAAATTCATTATCAAAGATCTCAAAAAGAAATTCAGAAATTTTAAGGCCTGCCTTGACATGGTGCTTTTACCTATCCACCTACAGTGTGAATTCCTGCACTATGAAGGAGAGTGTAACATCCAGAAGCTGTCTGTACAAATTTATTATAAATGACTGAATAGTTTCATAAAGTCACTGTAGCTACATTACCTGGCATATTGTCACAAAACTCAACACTCATACAAACAAATGAAAAAGTTTTGTATTGTTGTAGCTGCACTTCAGATTTCTGCTCTGAGAATGCAGCAGTGAGCAGTAAGGCAAAATGGCAACAGCCACCAAGAAAGCATAGTTGTGCTTAAATGCATTTACAAGTGTCTGCCATAATAGTGCAATGACACTTCAGAATGAAGTTCAACAAATGTCCACCAATTGCCAACTCCTTTCACCAATTGTATGCTCGGTTTAGTTTTGGGATGCCTCGGAAAGGGCATCAACAGGCTGGCCTGCAGAGAATGAAGGAACAGTTCACTGAGTGTGGGCAAGTTTGGTACATTTCCCACAAAAATTGATGAACAGAGGAAGCTGAGAGCTCAACATACGATAATCAACCATTTGATTTTAAGGACATGACTGAAGCTGAAGCCTTACCACTTTCAATTGTTAGACAAATGACAGACAAATGACAAAGTAAGACACTATAAATTCTCAGCACAGTTACAACAGCTTATGGAAGAGTATGGGTTTTGTAAGAAACTCATCTTCAGTCATGTAGCAATGGTTCTCTCTCTCTCTCTCTCTCTCTCTCTCTCTCTCTTTTTAAATGGCTCAGTGAAAGGGCACAAGGAACAATATGATCTTGGGGACAGAAAATCCCCACACTGTCATGAAGCACATTCAAGACTCACCAAAAGTTAATGTGTTCTGTGCAGTCTCTTGGTTAAAAGTATAAAGTCCCCTTTTCTTCTGTGAAAATACTGTTACAGGACATCTGTTACTGGACCTGTTGGAAAATTGCCTCATCTCACAACTGGAAACTGACAGTGTGGACTTCACCAATGACATGGTGCTCTACCCCACATCCAACATGATGTCTGTGAATTCTTAAAACGGGAAATCGAGAAACTGGTGGATCATTTGTGATGTGGTTGATCATCAGCAGTTCTTGTCATGGTCTCCATGCTCTCATTTAGGAATATTTTAAATGAAAGAACAATGGCACAATCTACTTTATGTATAAATATCAAAGAATCAGATATACTTGAAACATCACACATGAAACATTTCTCTCTTAAAAAAGAAATGGAAAGAGAAATGATAACAGAAGAATATTTCTCTAAAACAGTTTTTCTGGTCATTTTCAATATGTGTAGTTATGTAAATGTACTAATACTGAAGAAATCCTTGCAGATGTTTGTAGACATCTTTGTTTCATGAGAACAAATGAATTGTTAGTGTATTAACATCAAAATATATACGTATTTCCTGCATTAGGTACCAAGACAGTTCTTTCTATACATGGAAAAATGAAATTCATTAGCAGCTATTGGTGTTTAAGTAAGGCACTTATCCATGACTCACCAATGCTAGCCTCTGTTGATATAATGAATTTGGTAGGGTATTTCTTTTGTGTTTCAGTTAATATCTGAGCTGGAGATATTTTATCATAGTACCAATGGACAGCAATACCATCAACATATTTCTGCATCCTTTTATCATCCATAATCTGCAATTTTAAAAAAAATCCAATTAGAATTAAATAATATTAAATGATAATGCCAACTTGGAAGGGATATATTACAAAAATATCACAGTGGCAATATTGTTCAGGATAATACTAGTCTGATTTTACAGTTCAAAACATGTGTTATCACTGCATATTTAAAAACTTTCATTACCTGTTTTGAGTCATTAAATGTTCTCACTAATCTAGTGTACTGATAAATTCCTTCTCATTATTAATGATGATTTCCACACCCTAATTTTTAACTTCCAGTATTTAACTTTTTCTTTCCATTACAATGGAAGTCTTATTAAAACTTCAGTAATTTATTGCTGCCTGTGATTATTGTCTTCATTCACAACCGATGTGGCATACTCATTTAGTTACAAAGTGTGAAAGTAATTACAGTAAAATAGGAAATTAATTGTTGATCTTGGCAATTACAAATAATAATTTCTTTCTTCAGGCAATAAAGAGCAAACAAAGACAACAAAAAGTATTCAGATAGTGGCAGATAAACTGAATTTGTCATGAACCGGAATGCTGATTTGAACATCACAGTACTTTTGCAGGTTTTATCCTATAGGAAGTTGAATGCTTGTTTCCTCTGTCCTGAAAATAGTCCAACCTTTTGAGTTATATGCAAACCTGTAATTTGACATTGGGTCTAGATCATTACATTTCTTGTTTTTTTCATACATGTAAATTAATGATGGTCATATTAACTGCTGGAAAAATCAGACCAAACAGTGAATTAAAATAATATAAACATTTTTCTAAGTTGTTTTCATAGACACCACTTTACAGAATGTTTTCCACATTGGAAAACAGGCAACCTGCATGAACACTATAAAATAAATGTAAGTTTAAACAGCCTTCTGATGATGAACTTGTTGGCTTCAAAGTGATAATAGCACTATTTGTTCTCAATAAATAAAATTTTTAATAGTGACTATTTGCTGTTTTTACTTTATTGTATGCATTACTTGACATGTTTCACATTCCTGCATGTGTTCATTCATAAGGAGTTTCACAGACAATGCTGAATGATTGAACGAGTCACTATATAATAAAGGAGACATAGCTGAGTGAAATAATAAGTAATACAGAAACAAAGAAAGGAATTAGGAATCTGAAAAGAAAGAAACAATAATAGGAGTTGATCAATAGAAATAAATGATGCAAATTGCCACTGCTGTCAGTCATCATTCCCCAACTTTCCCTCTTGTTCCCCAACTTTTTTTTCTCCTCACCCAATCCACCTGCCACCCAACACAACCATTCACCCCACCTGACCTGCAGTGCCGACACAGGGTAGTCGCCTGGGCCTAGGTAGCTGTACAACATTTGTGTGTGTGTTTGTGTGTGTGTGTGTGTGTGTGTGTGTGTGTGTGTGAGTGTGGACACTCAGTCATGTGCAGAAAATTATTGGAATATGTATGTCATCTGCCGAATGCTGACATACTGTGTTACCTTGATAGACTTAACAGGGTAATTAAGGAGACAACGCTCACTGACCTTACTACTAGATTATGTGTTGAATTAGGTGAATGAGAGTGTTAAGTATGTATGGAATGGTTTAATTACTCAGATCAGTTGTCAGAATGTTTAAGTTTTCCTATAAGTGAGTTGGTGCAGTGAGCTACCCAGATTAGCCCTCGAGTTGGAGCACCAGTTTTTATAACAATATTGGGCATGAGGCTTACTCTGTACTCATGCAAAGAATAGCTTCTTTATGTTACTAAGGTAAACCAGTACGAGCAAAATCAGTTTACGCTTAGTTTAATAAAATGAGGATAAAATATACTTACATTATATGGGCTGAATCATTGTTTACATAAACACTAATAAAATAAACTTTCATTATATCACTCTGTTGCTGCATAGAAGAGTTACCCCACAGTAATGACCCACTTGGAGCAAAAACAACATAGTTGAATCAGATTCCAGCCAACCACTTACCCAATTGCTAAATAACCAGTAGACAACTGCCTCATTGTGGGACTGTGTCGCAAGCTCAGAATCTATGTTACTTTCTTGCACAGACTGTAAATTTTTTCTCACTCAACTGCCTATTTTACATTGCTCCTACTAACTTGGACATACAGCAGTAGAACTTATTACCGTGTTATTAGAAGCAATAGTAAAGAAATAGGTATGGACTCAACAATTGTAAAACAGCAATGGAATGGAACAAGGTAAGGTTACTTGTGGTTGGTGCACTTTATACAAAGGCATGTCCACTCAAGGGTTAAGGGTTTACATGGTTTCTCCTAGAGTGGTTATGACGAAAGCCAGAATGGTGTCTGCAAAGGGGAATGGCCTGTTTCCTTCCTCATCCTCCTGAATCCAAGCTCGTTCTTTGTTGTTGATTTTATTGTAAACAGGAGGTTACACTGTAATCTTCCTCCCTCCCTTTTTAAGCATTTTTATGTCACAGACAACTAAAATGGTTAAGCAGAAGTGATGCAAACAGTAACTTCTTTAAAATAAGATAGCTGCAGGATGAGGGACACCATCAATTGGGTAAAAGTGTCAGAAAGTAAATGGGTTACATTTTATAGAATCACATTCAGGCATTACAGCTGCTGCTGCCCTACCCAAGAAATATTATCCAGATCTCTAACATATTACTGTTTGGCC
The DNA here is from genome assembly GCF_023864345.2 of Schistocerca serialis cubense. Lineage (NCBI taxonomy): Eukaryota > Metazoa > Arthropoda > Insecta > Orthoptera > Acrididae > Schistocerca > Schistocerca serialis. The sequence goes on from NC_064643.1 coordinate 360,445,782, forward strand.
TGGTGATCTAGCAGGAAATGCATACCTGGAAACCTAGACATCATAGGATCAAATACCAGCCAGACCTCAGATTTTTTTTTTCTTTTCTTTTCTTGCAGGAAGCTCTCAGTTGTATCTGTTTACAATGAACCTGTGTTAATTCGTTTTGTCATGGACTGCGATTTGGACTTTGTTGTTACACCTACTACTGTTCAGCTAGCACACTGACTTGCCTGTCTGCCAAATGCAGAACTGTATTTACTCAGTGTTCTACCAATTGTGTTTTCAGTGGACAAACTAACAGCACATTGGTGTAGCAAGATTATGCTTCATACTCAAGTCTTTCCCAGCTGAGCCAACAAACAGTATTCACCAGCACTGTCATGTAAGTTATTTAACAAACTTTCAGAGTATGTAATGACCATGAGATATCCACCTCTAGAAGTCTTTTGTCTTAGTATTTCCAGAAGTGTCATGGTCTGTCACTTTCTGAGACTTAATTGTCGATAAGTTGTATGAGAAGAAGCAGACAGCAGTGGTGGCAATAATGTTTTGGAACTGCAACACACCCCGTACCAGAATAGAACTTGTCAGCTTGTTTTGGAGAGTGTTTCAACCATGATGAAACAGAAATTTTTCAAGCTCTGGAAAAAATAGCATGAACTGCAACACAATCTCATGCAGAAGCTGAAGGATACTGATCCCACATGTCTACAGTTGCTTCCAGCAATTCTATCTCTTCATTGAAGCTTAAGTGGACTGGAAAATGTACCAAAAGCATTTAGCGTAATAAATATTAATCAAACATTTCTCTTATTCAAAAATCTAGAGCTCTATTATCTTGTGAAAAAATTGGTCCCTTTATCCAACACATCAGTCCTGCTCCTCGCCATCATTCACTTGCTTTTAAGTGAACATTTTGCTACAAAAATGCTCATTTGAAGTTCCCTCAACATTGGAAGGCACTATCACACAGTTATCAGTCATGAATCATGGATCTGCAGCTCCTGAGAGGAAAATGCCAGTTTACATGTTCTGGTGGAAAATCTTAAGCATAATCATTAATATGTGATGTGGTAATTAGATTATCACCAGACAGTGAAGTCTGTTCTCATGCATTACGGCAGTCCATTCTTTCTTTAGCTGAAGCTTTGGATATAGCTATGGCTTCCAAGATTTCTCAAGAAGCTCAGGCATCCACATTGATGGTTGTGAGATATCCGAATTGCCATCTCAACTGGGAACTGTGGTGGGACCTAGTTTGTTTGATGGTGACATTTCACAAATGTCATGGAATGCAAGTGACTCCCACTTGAGTGAACAGTACTCAAATCCAGTGCCATAATCGTTTTTCCACTCAGCTTTTGCAAACAGTTTGCAGACTGGATTGCTTTTCTTTTCATGCTAGATGAAGCTGCCAACATTATTATGATGCCAGTGTCATATAACTGTTGTTTGGCAGAGCTGGCCATACTATGAGCAGTCAAGTGCACTGATGCAAAGAAACGACATCACAGAATTGAGAGCATCACCGCATCATCTTACACTGTCAGCAATGGTGTTTGGTTTTCCCATTCTATTCCTCTTCATTACTGGGCCCTTGGTCTCAATTATTAATCAGCCTACATATCTTCAGTTGGGGTCTCCACCTTTAAAATCAGTGTCAGCTAAGGTATAGGCTTACACTCATCATGAAATTCAACAATAGACCAGATAGTTCTGGAACTGACATATAAGCTAGTGATCAGAACCATTCCTTTCTTTGTAATAGCAAAACACTTAGGTGAAAATATTTTTTCCATTGGTGTGCATGCAGCCTTTGGATTTTCTATCCAGTATTCAGTCCAAACAATACAGAATACTGCTCCATGCACAGAAGTGGATTATTTGTGTCTCTAATGTGTTCTCTTGTTTTCTCCAGACCTGGCAATGGCTTACAATCTTTCTGCTCACATTACACTAAAAGAGTTGGTAGATCCAAAATTTTTTAAGCTCGCCTAATAACAAAAGCCTTCTGGGATTATGTGAAGGTAGTAGAACTGGATCATTTAAGAGAGGAGTTAAAAGTGTTGTCACAATTCCTTACAGCTGCAGGATGACACATTTAGTTACTGTTCACAAATCTAATGTGTGTCATGCCTTTGTGGGGCCTGTTAGTATGTTATGCCTTTATGGGAACTTCAAAAATACAGTATACAGTCAGATGATTGCAGTTTCATGCCCTCTTCCACATTCTATTGAGCCATTTTCCAAATTGGCAGGGTTCAGCAGTTCTCTCAGGTCACTACTTCAAAAGCTTATTGTAAACTTCCTTTGCAAGAGCCTTCCCTAGCAATTCTTGTATTAAATACTCCAGGTGCTCTCTGAAAATAACAGATTGCCTTTTGGTGCTGCTAGCACGTCAATAATTTTCCAGAAATTTTCAGAACAAACTATTGCCAGTATTCCTCAATGAATCACCTATCTGGATGATATAGTGGTCAAAGGATGGACTTAGCAGGGGAACATGTAAAATCTGTGGAGAGTATTTTTTAGTCCTTTTGTAAGACTGTTTAAACTGTAACTCATTAAAATGCTCCTCCTTACAGCCTTCTGTTAATATATAGGATATATCCTTAGCCATGGTGGCTTTAAATTGACATCAGAGAATGTGGCAGCCATTTTCCATGTTGCTATACCAAAGAATGTGCCTGTTTTATGCCTCAAATTTCAATGATAGCTAAACCATTGAATTTATTGCATAGAAGACAGGTCCTTTTCAAGCAGTCAATGGTTAATTACCAAGCATTTCGTACACTGAAGAAATTTTCCAAAATGGTCCTTGTCTGACCCTGTATCAGCTTCATTTAGGTCCAGTGTGGGGCACAGACATGTTACTCTATGGTGTCATGACCATTCTATCACATAAGCACCCAGATGGTTCAAAATGGCTTAACACATTTGCCTCTAAGACGCTCATCAAGATCCAAGAAAATTATTCCCAAATAGAGAAGGAGGCATCTTTGGTATCCAGAAGTTCCACACTTTGTTATATAGCAATGAATTTCATATGGTCACAGATCCACGCTTTGCTATATAGCAATGAATTTCATATGGTCACAGATCATAAGCTATTTGTCGTCCATACTTGGTCCTATGTCAAGGTTGCCTGAACAGATACCTCAGAGGTTACAATACCGGGCTGTTTTCTTGTCAGATTACTGTATCAGTATTCCATTCATTATCACAAATGAGCACAGTACACAATTGCAGATGCACTTTTCCAGTTCTATACAGGTCGCCATGAGGTATTTGATAAACAGTGACTGTTTGCTTCCACACTGATTCACATCTGGGACAGCTGGCGGAAGAGATTTCCATCAATTCCAGATACGTTGCAGTGACCACATATAAGGATAGACTTTTAAAACAGATTTTCCAGTTCAGCCAGCTGGCCACAGGCTCTGCATTTTGCAGCCAACCCAGAATTTCATTGTTTCTTTTCACAATGCCATGTCCTTCATCTTTTCAAATGTGTGTTGTTTTTGAATAAAGATGACCACCAACGTTGAGCGGTGATTCTGGAGGTTCTGTACTCCCATGTATTGTGACTCCTGCATCAGTTCCACTGTGGCATTTGCAGAATAAAGAACCTGGTCCAGTGACAAGTTTGCTGGCCACAGGCTGATGAAGATATAGCCAATATTATCATATGCAGCAACCTGCACTGTCTCTAGCCTACCAGCCATGCCCATGCTTATCCAGCTGTGGCATACAGTATGTGCACACTTTTTGGATTTGTTCAATGGGGCCATTTGGTTGATTTTAATAGGCACACATTCATTTCCCAGATGTCATCAAAATACAACAGTCCATGATGGAGAATATGACTAACGCTCTGGCCTGTGTTTCTTTCTGTTGAAAGAACCCCATGAACTGTAGTCACTGATATTGGAGTGCAGTCTGGTTCTGTTGGCTTTCAACAGTTTGGATCTGGCATGGAATCAAGCATATTACTGCATCTCCATTTTGTGCTGTAGCTAATGGCATGGCTGAACATTTACTGGGAATGTTTAAAAAAAAATAAAAGATGGAAAAACTATAAAGATCCAAGCCTATCAATTCTGCACAGGTTTCCTTCTTATGCTATTAATGGGCAACACTGATCCCAGCATAACTCTTGCATGGACAGATGTTCTTTTCTGTGTACACACATATTGACATATGTCTGGATGGATATGCTGTTCCGCCACTGCCCGGTAAGGCTACCAGCTACTGCTGGTGGCCACAGATCAAGGAGACACCTCTATTTGCACCATCCAGGATAAGTTCAGCCACCAGATCAGCCACACTGCTGGGGCAGCCCAGCTCATGTACCCCCACAACAAACAACAACAAAAGTGGGTCCAGTTATAACAATACAGACTTCCCCAAAGTTCATATGAAATGTCTGATTCCACCTTTTTTTTTTTAATTTTTTTTTCTCTTTTTTTTTTTATGCATCCGGATAGTTATCGGACAATTCAGTGTTTAGTAAGGCCTTGTATGTGTGTATTTATACATATCATTCTCTCCAATTTGCTAAAAAACTTGATATTTATTGCGAAGGCATATGGAATGTTCTAGAGCAACATATATTGTCATCATTATCAAGAGATTGTTGTCATTAACAAAATTATGTACAAATGCTGGATTGAATGTATAATAAAGAAATTGAAGGGATAAACATTTGGCAGAAAATATTAAAATGCTGTGGAAGTGTTGGCAAAGGTGACCGGCACCTCTAATTACCATAATTACAATCAAGTAATGAGTTAACACAAAGAACTTCATTATCTTGAGAAATGGCTTGAAAGTTATTGGCAAGCAATGTATTTTCATTTGTTATTTATTGTTATGTCTTCCTCTGCAATTAAATGTTCTTGTAATTACATTTCTAATTAACTCTCCAATTGTTTACATCTCACAGTTTCGCAATTTCAGAATTTGAGGCTTTATTTGTAACTTTCTTGTATGCAGTCAGATAAAGCAGAAGATTTGTGATACCATTACATGTTAGTAACCAAATCCAAAGTGTAATTAATTATGTAACTAAAATAATGTGAGAGACATTATTGTAATTAAAGTTCAGAATGATTTTCTTATGGAAAACTAAAGATATTACTAGAAAAGATTGTTATTCAAATACTGTATTTTATACCCTATTTGGCTGTAACATCAGTTTCTTTACATTTAGTAAATTTTAATTGTAACATTGAAATTATAAAAAATTAATAATGGAACATTTTGTGAGCAGTTGTTAAAATTCTATATAAGGGAAAGCAGTGAGGCTGTGAGTCAGTCAGTTGTTGTTGTTGAGTCTGCTAGAGAGTCTGTTTGTCAAAGAGATCAGTGATGTCTGTGAAGTGCTTTGTTTAATCATGTTGAGAATGCAGTTCTGTTGTCAATAAATAATGAGAAGTTGCAAATTTATTTTCTTTCATCAAAATGAACTCCATGAAAAGTTAAGTAATTTTAAGTAACGATTAAGAAGAATGTAGAATCGTTACAATTGGTGGAGGAGCTGGGATCGATGTTTGAAATGTGGAAATATTTTTAACAAGTGACTGTTTCAGGTGAATATAAGACAAATGTCAGGCATAAATCGTCTTGAAAAATTTTGTGTTATGGATGCGCAGAACAAATGGATGTTGCCACATGGAAAGAGTTGGTGTGGATAAAAAGGACCAAATTATTGGACACCACCACAACGATCAGACAAATAACAGTTTATTTTCTTAATTAGTGTTTTTGTGAAAGTGACAATCATTTTTGTGCGGGAAGTTTTTATATTTTGAAATTTACTATGGCTAATAACGACAAGGTAAAAATGAGTGAGGAACCAATGGAAAACACTTCAGACCTAGGAGCAAGTATGATTGAACTGTCGCCTAATAGTAATCAAAGTGCAGATTGAAGCTTTTGTGGAGAGGGTACCAGTGAAAATGTCACCACGAGTACTCCAATTGTGCAGGGAAGAGTAGGTAGAGATGATTTGTTAATGTTATTAATGCAGCATATGAAAGAAGCTAAGGAACAGATGGGACAGATTAGGCAAGAAGTGAAGAAACAGATGGGACAGATAAGGCAGGATACTAGTAAGATAAGGCAAATCCAGGATGGTTTAGCAGCACTAAAAATTACTGTTCAGCCAGGGCAGGGTGAACTCAATACTCGTGTAGGAGCAGTAGAAGGAAGGTTAGAGATAATAGAAACTAACTTCCCACAAGAGTTGTCCAAAAACAAGGAGAGATTGAAAAATTAGATGAACATGTAGAAGTAGAAAATTAGAAACTGAAAGTAGAGGTTGTCCAGACTAGGAGAACTTTAGAAGAAAAAGTAGAATCTTACAAAAGGAACTCTGAGTCAAAACTTACAGACATTACTAATAAAATAAGTAGTGTAGAACTGAAGTGTGATGAAAAAATAGATTTGTGTAAAAATAACATTGTACATTTAAGTAAGAAAATTGTAGAATTACAAGAGGGTGTAGCTCAAAGAAATTTTGTTAGGATCATTAATTGTGTATGGGGTGGCATACCTTCAAAATGCTTTCCAGGAGATGGGAAATTGCATCCTGTTGATTTTTTACAGCATTGTCAAGATAATTTTAGTAATGAAATGACCAATGTTAAAATTAAATTTCTTAAGAGATTTTTGGATGGAGGAGCAATCTCATGGGCCAATCAGAATGTTAATTCTACCATGTCATATGATGAATTTGAGAGAAAGTTTTTAAATAAGTTTGATCAGAATCTGAGCAAGCTGGGATTAAAAGTGAGTTTTTGAATGGTCAAATGTATAGGGAAGGCGATGGCAACTTGTAGTGTTTTTGTGAAAACCAATTGTGGAAATTAGTACACCCAGACAAACCTTTTGATGAACTAATACAAATAGATGCCTTAAAAAGGAGATTACTGAAAAGAGTACAGTAGAAGTTGATTTATGGACCAAACAACTCTGTAGATCAGTTCTTGAGATATGTAGATAAGTTGGATAGAGTCTTTGAGAGAAATGAGAGGTTAAGTAATGGCAGATTCGGCAATCAACCATCTGGGGGAGGGGGGAGGGGGGGGAAGGGGGTGGAGTGACAATGAAGATCAGAATAATAATAGTGGTTACAATAGAAATGAGAACAGATGAATCAACCATAGTAATGGGAATGGAAACAGAGGGCATGACAACAGGGAGAGACCTCAGGAGAAAGGCAACAACAATTAGATAATCACCAATCAAGATGAGACAATTTAAACTGATGGGCACTTCATTGGGAGCCTGTCAGCTTGGGGTGAGAAATAAGTACTGAAATCAGGCTAAACACCACAGGCCTAGAGACATAAAAAATAATTACAGAAGACAGAATAATCAAAGATATTGGAGTGGAAATGACAGAACTAATGTAAGAAGAGCACATCAGATTGGCAAATTACAGTTTGACAGTAAATTCTGGAAAAGCATGAATGAAAGGGTTGAAGACAGGAGTAATAGCATCTGTAAGAATGTTGAAGAAGTTCCGTTAGAGGAGGAAACTATTTCAAGTCTATATAATCAGTGTGGCAAAGAAGTTTGTGAAGAAAATGTTGGTTCTTATGGTAATCTTGATGAGTTTGGATTAAGTAAATTAATGGAGAAAGAATCTATCACTGTTAATCACTTAAGTGATGATACTTGAACTGGTGTACTTGTCAACAATTCTGGTGATCATTGTAAAGATGTTGTAGAAGTCTCTAGTATTGGAGATGGTAGCATGTGTGGTAATATTGATAATGAAAGTGTCAGTAGTAATGATAAATGGGAGGAAGAATTAGACGGCGTGGTTTATATGAAGGTTAAAGAAGATTTAATTAATGGTGAAGAAGACGATATCAGTAGTATTTGTGAAGAATATGAGAACCAGATTGTACCAATGGAAACTGGGACGGTATCATCAGATAAGAAACATGTGGACAGACATCATGATTTAGATGTGATGCTAGAAACTTTATGGGATACTTACAAGGGTTATAGTGACAGAGACAGAGTAAAAAGAGTCATCTAGGTTATTTGTGAAGAACTGCATTCCAACTGGGAAGGTAGAAGCAATAAACAGGCTTACAGTGAGATCAGTTCTGGTAAAAGTAAACAATGTGTGAAAGAGGGACATGACATCAAGCAATCATCTGATGTAGCTCTAAGCAAAATTCAGACAAGTAAGAGAAATTGTGCAGAAAAAAATGGTGTAAACAATTTGGACTTTAGAGAGAGTGAGGGTGATTTGTTGCATGAAGATGAGGAAAACACGAAGGAAAAAGTTTTAGGTTACCCGTATATATGTATAAAAGTTGCAAATTATGAGGGAGTTTGCCTCTTAGACACAGGTAGTCATGTCTGTGCCATTTCTGAAAAATTTAGAGACCAGATAAGACATAGTGCTGACTTTGAAGAATAACCTGTTATTGGAATCAAAATTAAGGGAGCAACTGGTATTCACAGTAAAGCTGTAAACAGGCAAGCCTTAATATCTTTCACAATTAATGATGTACAGTATAATCAAGGATGTTTTGTTGTACCTGACCTCAATGAAAACATTTTGTTCAGAGTGAATTGGATAAAAGGAGTAAATGCACTGGAATAACAAAAAGTTAAAACTCACCAACCAAAAGACAGATGTAACACATGTGACTAAACTAATTATCCAAAATTGCCTGGAGAACAATTTTCAGATTAGAAGAGTGATTTTTGCAAATGAGAAGATTGACATTAACAAGGAAGACAATGAAGAAGCATGCAGTGAAGACAAGTATGCTGAATTAGTGGCCACCAAACTAAAGGAAGCTGGGAGTCTAGACAAAGAACAGGCAGATCAATTAGGTAGTTTGTTGTGGGAATACAAAGATGTGTTTAATGAGAAACCTGGAAAAGTGAAAAAACTTTGAATGTCGACTTAAACTAAAATCCCACAAACCATTTTTCATTAAACCCTATGGCATACCCATACCAAAAAGAAAAGCTGTAGAGAAAGAACTTCAAAAGATGGGAGAGTGGGAAGTAATCGAAAGGTGCAAAAGCGCGTACAGTAACGTGTTGGTGGTAGTTTCCAAATGTGATGGTGGAGTAAGACTTGTGCTCGATTCAAGACATTTAAACAAATACCTTGAGAGGGAAACTGATCACCCTGAGAATATAGATGAGTTATTACATAAGTTTGAACATACAAAATACATGTCTAGCTTAGACTTAACAGCTGGTTTCCATTAGGTACCATTGGAGATTCAGTCTAGAAAATATACTGCATTTTTGTATGGAGGAAGTTGTTATTGCTATTGTGTTGTACCATATGGCCTCAATGTATCAGCTGCAGAATTTATCAAAGCATTGGATTTTGTTCTAGGAAAAGAACTATTAAGCAAAATAATTCTTTATGTTGAAGACATACTTGTTACAGGAAAGAGTTGAGAAAAACATATACATTTGTTGGGTGAAGTGTGTTACAGATTGAGAGAGGGAGAGGTGTCATTAAAACTACAGAAGTGCAAATCTGGAGTTAAACAGCTCAAACTTTTAGGCCATACCATCTCAGAACAAGCAATCTTCCCTGGTGAAGAAAAACTTGAAGCCATTGCAAAATTTCCTGCACCTAAGACTAAGAAACAACTTAAATCATTCTATGGAATTTGTGGCTACTACTGGAAGTTTGTCAGCAATGAAGCTTTAAATGCATCATGTTTGAACAACTTGTTGAAGAAGAACACCATTTGGGTGTTGGACAGGGGTTCTCAGGAAGCATTCAACAACATCAAGAAACAGATGTGCAATAGTAAAATGTTATACAGACCTGATCTTACAGAGCCATTTTGCATTATAACTGACAGCAGTGACTTCGGACTGGGATCTCATTTGTTCCAAGAAAAAATTGTAGATGGTGTGATGGAGCATAGATCAACAGCTTTTGCAAATAGAACTTTGCAAAAAAATGAGAAGTCATATAATGTCACGGAAAAAGGATTGTTAGCAGTCTATTGGGCTTTCACCAAGTTCAAGAATTATTTATCAGGATATCAAGTAGTAGTATACACAGACCATAAGGCTTTGATCTATATATAAGAGTGTACTCTGCAGGATAACCAGGTGGGCACTATTCCTCCAGCAGTTCAACTATACAGTAAAGTATATAAAAAGTGAAGAAAATCCAATTGCTGATGCTCTATCAAGATTGCCAATTGGGGGAGAAGGTGAGAATAACAGTGATGAATGTGAAAAGCAATTTTGGATTATGTATCTAAAAGGGGTGAAAGATGAGAATGAAATCAGGAAAATTTGTAATGACATCCGTAGATATCAGAACCATGATTCCAACTAGAAGTTAGTTAAAAGTTATCTGGGTAAGAGAGAATATGAGGAAGTAGAGCAGTAATACAAAGTGCACAAGGGTATACTTTTCAGAAGATACAGTGCAGGCAGTGATACTTGGAGATTGTGTTGGCCAGAGCAGCATATCAAAATATTGATAAAGTATGTACATGAGAGTTTCAGACATAGTGGGACACTGAAATGTATCCAAAAGATCCAAGAAAATGTATATATTTTTACAATATTGCCAGTAGAGTGAGAAAGTAATTATCTACATGTGACGGGTGCCAGAGGGTAAAAGTTAGTAATCAAACCTGCAAAGGATATATGCAAAACATCTTGCCAAAAGAACAACTACAACTTGCAGCAGTTGATCTTTATGGATCATTGCCTAAGGCTAAAGGAGGATTTTGTTACATATTTGTCATGGTAGATCTTTTTTCAAAATTCATTAAACTATATCCATTGAAGAAAGCAACAAGTATGAACATCATTTTGAAAATTAGAAGAGACTATTTCACAAAGGTAGGAAAACCAAAGAGCATACATTCTGACAACGGAGCACTATTTACTTCCAAACTTTGAAAAGCATTTATTGAGGATGAGAAAATATACTGTATTCAGACATCTGCTTATCACCCGTCAGGCAATCTGGCTGAACGTTAAATGAGAGAAATAGGGAGATTATTCACAACTTATTGCAACAAAAATTGTTGGATAGAGTATGTAGACAGCTTCGAAGATATACTGAACAGCTTACAACATTCGTCTACTGGGCTCTCCCCATATGAAATAATGTATTACGAGAAACCACAAAATCTGATCAACAACTTAATTGTATTCCCAGCATATAAGGCTATGCGTTCACAGGAACAGAAGAAATAGTCTGGAAAGTATGGAACAACAGGAGAAACAGAGAAAAAACAAACATGATAATAAGTAGAAACCTACAAATTTTAAAATTTATAATCTGGTCCTGGTGAAAACACATGAAAAATCCAAGATTATAAGTAATGAATTAAAGAAATTCTTTGACACCTATATTGGTCCATTCAAAATTCAGTCTACACCACACCCAAATGCCTACAGGTTAGTGTATCCAAAGTCTGGAAGGTTATTTGGTCTATGTAACATAACTGAACTGAAACCCTATAAGCAAGTGTCAACCACCAAGAAAAAATGAGATGATGAAACTGCCCTCAGGAGGAAACATCTTTGTGTCAAGTGCGTAGAGAGCACTAGGTCTCTAAGCTATGTAGCATTCTACTTTTCTTCTTTTCGTTTTTGGATGCTACATCTTTTACTCATCTGTAAACCTGTAATGAAGTTAGTTATCTCTTACTGAAAATACTATCCATTCTCGGTAGTGTAAGTTTTCTGTACATAATATGACTATTATGTGACATTATTTGAGCAATAATTTGAAAATGTAAGTTGCGTACTAAATTTGACTTTCTTACAGTAGTGATTGACCAATAATTTATAATTATTTTGTAACTCTAAAGATGTGTAAATAAGCATGTCAGACAATAGTTACTACTATAACAGAACCATAAGTGAAAAAGATATTTTAAAACTAGTTCATGAGAAATGAGTTGTATACAACATAGTGAGAAAGTTATGACAGCTTTGTAGAGATGAGGATGATAATAGGTTAAAGTGTGTACTATGTATATAATAAGTATTGTAAGTATTGTTAAGAAACTACTTTCTGGCTATCACACTCTGCGTACAATCTGTATTAGTAAGTAATGTTTACATTTCCTGTGCATGATATTAGCTTTATGAACCTGTGATGATGTTCAGGAGGTAATTGGTGGGACAATATATAGTCCTGGGAGTAAAAGACAATTTTCTAGATCCATATGTGTGTGTACTGTACCGTGTATAATATTTATTGATAAGTTAGTGTTAGCATTTTCATGACATTATAGAATTTGGGAGTATATAAGATAATGGAGACTATTGTAGTTATATTATGTAAAGCATGTATTTGGTTTGTGGGAAGGGATAGCATGAAGTAGTTCAAAGGTGGTTCTATGAGAATTACAGGCATGGACATGATTTTATGAATTTGCTAATGAGATGAACAAATGGACAACTGTAAAGATGTACATGTGTTACTAAATGGACAAGTTGCAATGTGCCATAAGACATTTTGTGAAAAGTTTGTTATTACAAAATGGTGTAATGATGAGCAGTCTCTGAGCTCGTTTGATATGATAAAGAATTAAATGAGAACTGGGGGGGGGGGGGGGGGGTCAAATATATTGTATAGTGGAATATACTGAAATATTAATCAAAAAGAAAGGATACATATAATTCATTTTTGGTTCATTGACTTCAGTCTGTATATAGCTAAATCTTTACAGTCTGTAGACGTTTAATTTTGCGTGATTTTGTTTGTAAATATTCTAGTAGTATAGGGTAATATGTGAATGCTATTGATATATTCATACCTGATGTGACCTTTATTGTAACCTACATTAGTACTTTTGAGAAATGAGTTCATCCCTGTTCCTACCTAGAGAACTGTATTAGTAAGTAATGTTTACATTTCCTGTGCATGATATTAGCTTTATGAACCTGTGATGATGTTCAGGAGGTAATTGGAAGTGAAAATTAAAAAAAATGTGAAACTAATAAGGGACTGTCCTATTGCAGCGTAGAAACTGCCAGAAAAAGAGGGGTTGCAGATGCAAGGTGGACAGCACGAACGGACTGATGATTGTGAGCTGCAAATTCGTTAAGAAGTGCAATGTGAACCAGTGAGTGGAGTGACAACTAAGAAAAGAAAACAAGAAAACTTCAATTTTTTTCAAAGTTGTGTTTATGTATTTAGCAGCCATTCATACAAGTAATACTTGCAAGAGAGGCTGGGAGGGGGGGGGGGGGGGGACAACAATACAGCCTTCCCCAAAATTCATATGAAATGTCTGATTCCACCTTTTTTTTTTTTTTTTTTTAAATATGCATCCAGATAGTTATCAGACAATTCACTGCTTCCTAAGGCCTTGTATGTAATATCTTCCTCTGCATTTAATAGTCCTTGTAATTACATTTCTAATTAACTCTCAAATTGTTTACATCCCAAAATTTTGCAATTTCAGAATTTGAGGCTATATTTGTAACTTTCTCATATGCAGTTAGATAAAAGTAAGATTTGTGATGCCATTACATGTTAGTAACCAAATCCAAACTGTAATTAATTATGTAACTAAAATAATATGAGAGACATTATTGTAATTAAAGTTCAGAATGATTTAGAATGATTTGCTTATGGAAAACTAAAGATATTACTAGAAAAGATTGTTATTCAAATATTGTATTGTATACCTTATTCGGCTGTAACATCAATTTCTTTATGTTTTGTAAATTTTAATTGTAACATTTAAATTATACAAAATTAATAATGGAATATTTTGTAAGCGACTGTTAAAATACTATATAAGGGAAAGCAGTGAGCCTGTGAGTCAGTCAGTTCTTATTGTTGAGTCTGCTTGAGAGTCTGTTTGTAAAAGAGATCAGTGATGTCTGTGAAGTGCTTTGCTTAAACATGTCAAGAATGCAGTTCTGTTGTCAATAAATAATAAGAAGTTGCAAATTTATTTTCTTTTATCAAAATGAACACCAGGAAAAGATTAAGTAATTTTAAGTAATGATTAAGAAGAATCTAGCATCATTACACAGTTCCAGTACAACATCTGAAGTGGTAGATGTCTAGCTTTGTGGTTCTCTCATCATCATCAATCAAGCCATGTATCTGAACCCAGAAAATATGCAGGACACTACCCAGTGTGCTGGGTCCGATATTGGATCCACAGCCTTCTTTCCACCAGTGGCAAGAGGCAAGTGCAAGCCACCATTGCTTTCTATCTTTCTGCTGCTGGATCTGAGAAGGCTTTTCTACCATCATGAGCATCCAGAACTGCACCACAGTCTTCACACCAGGCCATGCCCATCTCATCCTTTGCACACCAGCCAGGACAGTTTTTGACCTATGGGCCAATTCAAGGGGAGAAGAATCTTGTACTCCCACTGAATGTACCATTAGAGCACTCGACATAATTAAACATATGTCCAGCAATATCACTAGGCAAGATGCAAAAGGATACAAATGCTGGCATCAGGTTTCATGGAAAAACAAGTAAGGTCTGTCCAGGCTGCCATAACCTCATTTATCAAAACCAGCTAATGCTTACAGCAATTTTTTTTTTTTTTTTTTTACCTACTGTAAACTTTTTTGCTAATGAAGGACTGCTTTCACTTGTTGTTGATGGTTGGTGTTTTCAGTGAATGAAATGATAGCACATGGGTGACCAAAAGCATAGTTTGCATCAAAGTGCTCCCTAGTTGAACCAACAAACTGTGTTCTCCAGCAATGACATGCACATTATTCAATAAACTTTTAAACTACTGTATTGACCACCAGGTATTCACCTCTTGAAGCCTTTTGTTTTGCGTATTTACAGAAGAATCAGAAACTATTACTTTCTGTGACTTAAATTTATATGAATTGTGCTTAATAAAATCTGTATTGTGGAAGAAGCAGATTTACAAATTATACGGTATTGACCATATAAGAAACAAAGCTAAACAAACTATTAACAATTTAAGCTTTCAGTCAAAAGGCCTTCTTCATAAACAGAAAGCACACACACACACACACACACACACACACACACACACACACACACACACACACAACTCACTACACGTATGACAAAACCACTGTCTCTAGCCACTGTGGCCTGACTCAGTCAGCCATGTTTGTGTGATTTGTGATTGTGTGAATGTGTGTGTGCCTTCTATGTCTGAAGAAGGCCATTTGGATGAAAGCTTAAATGTTCAGTAGTCTTTTCATTGTTCCTGTCTGTGACTCAGTGGTTCCCCTATGTGGTCAGAAGAAATCTATCTCTTTGATAATATTGTTATTATTCAAGAAACAAAGATACACATTTTTTAAGACAAACTGCTGTCAAGCCACAAAAAATTCATAAGGCAAACTCTTAAACTTAGGAAACAAATGAACAACAATGCAATATGGCATTTTGATATTCTAGGTAAGGCATTCTGGAAACAAATCAGTATTTTATTTTATTTATTTTTATTTCATCTACATATTTAAAAGATCTGAGAAAAATTCTTCATGTCATAGTGTAATTTGCAACTCCTTCTTGAGTTATGACTGTGAAATATATAATTCAATTTTGTAGTGAGAAAGATTGTCAGTTATAAAGGTCATAATTGAATAAATGTATTGTAAAGTGGTGGTCAGCACCCCTCTTTTTAATACGAGTACAGCAGGAGGTTCTTGTAGGCACTTCACACTCAATTCTGAAGACCTTTTCCCATATGGTAAATACATTTTAATGCTAATGTGTCACCCTAAAAGACCTCTGTGGATGGAATTAATCAAAATAGGCAGACTTTGATATACTGATATCCAAAGTATTGAGAATTATCCAAATGGTACACACTGCTGAATGCAGTTGTTTCAATATTTAGAGGATGTGATGTTTCCGTCTACCCTTGTTATTTAAGCTTACCAGACAAAAAATTAATCACTTCAAGGAGACATCATTTTAATACCATATAACACCATCTCTAGCCTTGACAATGGCCTGAATTCAGTGAGGAGCAGAGTCCATAACTTTCTTCACTTATGCTATATCCAGCTGAAGCAACTTATTTGAGGATCACATCCTCTAGAGTTACCAAATTATGTGGATGTTGTTGCTACGTTACACCAACTGCTCCAAACAGCACCCCACATTTTCTAAGGGAGTAGGTAATTTAGTGGGACAACCAAGATAGAATAGTGTGTTTGATTGTTTATCAAGCAAGGAAAATGTGTGTGCACCTCTGTGCACACAGTTATAGACATTTAGAAATGTGGGAGTGTGTATGCAGCACACACAACATATAATTGTAGAATAAAGGACAATACTTGCTTTCCAAAAATGTTGAAGAAAACATCTTAGTTTATTTTCATGGTAACATGAATGACTGGATCATGTTAAGGCATGAATATCTCTCCTAAAATATCAAATATCACAGAAGCACCTTCATCATCAACTACACCCTAAACACATCATAGACAAAATGCCTCATTTGGTTGTTGGTGCACTCAACACCTTTCAGCATTTAAAAAGGTAAAATAGCAACTTTTTGGACACCATCACATGCCTCAAGTCAGCTACTGTCCAGTTTCTGTGTTATTTGGACCACTGAAGATATACGGCTCAGAGATAAATGGTCTTTTGCAGGGCAACTGACATCAGATGTCTATTTCAAGCAGTTTCTTTGTGATTTTTGTTTGGAAAGTGGTTGAGTTGGATGTGAATTCAGTGAACAGCAGCAGTTCCTGTGACGTTTCATACCAACTGTCGTTGATAAAACATGACACTTGTGTTTGTCCCAGTAAGGTTAGAATCTTTTTACAACTACTATTCTTATGTAATTTTGCATAACTGCAATTGGTACACTATTCCTGGTAGACCAATGGAGAGTCTGCACTATACACCAACAAAGCAGTCAACTTCATTCACAGTATGCTAGTTCCCTTACACATACCACTTCACTGCCATGACTGCAGTGGAGGATCATATGGTAACATGGTACAGTGTGCTCTTTTAAGATGTGGCTAATATTTTGACCAGGGAATTTATTTGGACACCCAGGAATTTTGACCAATACTCTCTCCATATATACTGACCTTCTGGTGCAGTAAGAATCTCCTGTTGGCTTTTATGCTCAGCATAGCACTGGATGTAGTCGGTTTTTCTGTGAAGTATTGTTAGCAAATTTACTGTGAACCTATTCAGAATATCTGCAAACATCGGGCTGGCGTAGTCTGTAGAGCAGTGAGTTAATAGTGACAGTGGCCATGTTATTTGAAAATATTCTGAAGTAAGTTGCTTGCTTTGTTAGAGGACAAATGTAGATTCACACATACACTCACACACACACACACACACACACACACACACACACACACACACACAAACACACACACACACATTGCCTTTGGGTTAAGATTTTAGCCAGTTACTCACTTGTCCTCTGATTCCATTTCTCAAGGAATGTCATGTGACTGGAAAAGTCAAAGACTTTTGAAAGAAATATGTGAAACAGAAATGTCTTCTTGTGTGAGTATTCCAAAACATTATTTGTCACTTTAAAACATTATTTGTCACTTTAAATGCAGAAGTAGGTTTCTGAATGGAATACTGGTTTTTACAAACAATATGGAAGCTGTCAAGATACTTCACAGTTCTGGCAGACAGTCATTTTTCAAAGACTTTAGATAATGTTGTCAAAAGAGAGATGGAATGATATGTAACTTCTGTACCACTGGATTTTTTTGTAAACGAACTTCATAGCTGCAGATTTCAATGTGTCATGGACCACATCTTGAGTCACTGAAGTTTTGGGAATTTAAATCAAAACTTTACTTCACTGATTATTGCAAGTTTTTAGCAATTTACCTGAAATATTGTCTACAGTTACTGGTCTTTTGCTTCTTAAAGAAGTCATAGTCTTTCTTATTTCATTTACTGTTGTGAGAGCTGTACTTATCTGTTCTAATGAGACAGGGAAACGTTCTTTCTGTAATTATGTGGATGGTGGGGTTTCGGGTTCCTCTGGATAGGTCAGGAGTCCACTACACGCAGCAAGCGGCTACACGGGTAGCAGGGGTTGTGTGGCGTGGACTGGGCGGTTTTTTAGGTTAGATGGCCTTGGGCAAGTACGGAAAGGGCAACAGCCTCAAAGGGTGCGGGGCAAAGTTGGGACATGCGGGGGCCAAGCAGCAATCGGTATTGTAATTGTAAACTGTCGAAGCTGCATTGGTAAAGTACCGGAACTTCAACCACTGATAGAAAGCACCGAAGCTGAAATCGTTATAGGTACAGAAAGTTGGTTGAAGCCAGAGATAAATTCTGCTGAAATTTTTACAAAGGCACAGACGGTGTTTAGAAAGGATAGATTGCATGCAACCGGTGGTGGCGTTTTTGTCGCTGTTAGTAGTAGTTTATCCTGTAGCGAAGTAGAAGTGGATAGTTCCTGTGAATTATTATGGGTGGAGGTTACACTCAACAACCGAGCTAGGTTAATAGTTGGCTCCTTATACCGACCTCCCGACTCAGCAGTATTAGTGGCAGAACAACTGAGAGAAAATTTGGAATACATTTCACATACATTTTCTCAGCATGTTATAGTCTTAGGTGGAGATTTCAATTTACCAGATATAGAGTGAGACACTCAGATGTTTAGGACAAGTGGTAGGGACAGAGCATCGAGTGACATCATACTGAGTGCACTATCCAAAAATTACCTCGAGCAATTAAACAGAGAACCGACTAGTGGAGATAACATCTTGGACCTACTGATAACAAACAGACCTGAACTTTTCGACTCTGTAAATGCAGAACAGGGAATCAGTGATCATAAGGCCATTGCAGCATCCCTGAATATGGAAGTTAATAGGAATATAAAAAAAGGGAGGAAGGTTTATCTGTTTAGCAAGAGTAATAGAAGGCAGATTTCAGACTACCTAATAGATCAAAATGAAAATTTCTGTTCTGACACTGGCAATGTTGAATGTTTATGGAAAAAGTTCAAGGCAATCGTAAAATGCGTTTTAGACAGGTACGTGCTGAGTAAAACTGTGAGGGACGGGAAAAACCTACCATGGTTCAACAACAAAGTTAGGAAACTACTGCAAAAGCAAAGAGAGCTTCACTCCAAGTGTAAATGCAGCCAAAACCTCTCAGACAAACAGAAGCTAAATGAGGTCAAAGTTAGTGTAAGGAGGGCTATGCGTGAAGTGTTCAGTGAATTCGAAAGTAAAATTCTATGTACCGACTTGACAGAAAATCCTAGGAAGTTCTGGTCTTACGTTAAATCAGTAAGTGGCTTGAAACAGTATATCCAGACACTCCGGGATGATGATGGCATTAAACAGAGGATGACACGTGTAAAGCTGAAATACTAAACACCTTTTTCCAAAGCTGTTTCACAGAGGAAGACCGCACTACAGTTCCTTCTCTAAATCCTCGCACAAACAAAAAAATGGCTGACATCAAAATAAGTGTCCAAGGAATAGAAAAGCAACTGGAATCACTCAACAGAGGGAAGTCCACTGGACCTGACGGGATACCAATTTGATTCTACACAGAGTACGCGAAAGAACTTGTCCCCCTTCTAACAGCCGTGTACCACAAGTCTCTAGAGGAACGGAAGGTTCCAAATGATTGGAAAAGAGCACAGGTAGTCCAAGTCTTCAAGAAGGGTCGTCGAGCAGATGCACAAAACTATAGACCTATATCTCTCACATTGATCTGTTGTAGAATTTTAGAACATGTTTTTTGCTCACGTATCATGTCGTTTTTGGAAACCCAGAATCTACTCTGTAGGAATCAACATGGATTCCGGAAAAAGCGATCGTGTAAGACCCAACTCGCTTTATTTGTTCATGAGATCCAGAAAATATTAGATACAGGCTCCCAGGCAGATGCTATTTTCCTTGACTTCCGGAAGGTGTTCGATACAGTTCCGCACTGTTGCCTGATAAACAAAGTAAGAGCCTACGGAATATCACACCAGCTGTGTGGCTGGATTGAAGAGTTTTTGGCAAACAGGACACAGCATGTTGTTATCAATGGAGAGACATCTACAGACGTTAAAGTAACCTCTGGCGTGCCACAGGGGAGTGTTATGGGACCATTGCTTTTCACAATATATATAAATGACCTAGTAGATAGTGTCAGAAGTTCTATGTGGCTTTTCGCGGATGATGCTGTAGTATACAGAGAAGTTGCAGCATTAGAAAATTGTAGCGAAATGCAGGAAGATCTGCAGCGGATAGGCACTTGGTGCAACGAGTGGCAACTGACCCTTAAGATAGACAAATGTAATGTATTGCGAATACATAGAAAGAAGGATCCTTTATTGTATGATTATACGGTAGCGGAACGAACACTGGTAGCGGTTACTTCTGTAAAATATCTGGGAGTATGCATGCGAAACGATTTGAAGTGGAATGATCATATAAAATTAATTGTTGGTAAGGCGGGTACCAGGTTGAGATTCATTGGGAGAGTCCTTAGAAAATGTAGTCCATCAACAAAGGAGGTGGCTTACAAAACACTCGTTCAACCTATACTTGAGTATTGCTCATCAGTGTGGGAGCCATACCAGATCGGGTTGATGGAGGAGATAGAGAAGATCCAAAGAAGAGCAGTGCGTTTCGTCACAGGGTTATTCGGTAACCGTGATAGCGTTACGGAGATGTTTAGCAAACTCAAGGTTTTGAGAGGGTGCGTTTCTGGATGAGGTATCGAATATATTGCTTCCCCCTACTTATACCTCCCGAGGAGATCACGAATGTAAAATTAGAGAGATTCGAGAGTGCACGGAGGGTTTCAGACAGTTGTTCTTCCCGCAAACCATACGCGACTGGAACAGAAAAGGGAGGTAATGACAGTGGCACATAAAGTGCCCTCCACCACACACCGTTGGGTGGCTTGCAGAGTATAAATGTAGATGTAGATGTAGAATTTAGTGGACCCAAGTGGATTGTAAATCCACATGTGAGATGGATAGTGAAGCAGTCAACATTAGATATGAAGACCATCCAGTATATGATCCAAACACAATACGTAATCTACTCAGTAAGTACTCTTATTTTGATCAATCAGCCTCTGTCATAGGTGTGCTGAGGCATCAAATTATTTCACACAGCATTTGATATAATTTATGGAGATGAATTAACAGGAGACATTTAACATAATACAAAAGCTAAATTACCAAAAATCATCTGGATCTGACAGTATCCTCAGCAAGGAGGTATGGAAATGTGTGCATGAAATGACCAACACCTTACCTTTCTTGTTAACTGCAGCATTAAAGAAAAAATATAGTATCAAAGTGCCTTGAAAACAAATGTGACTAAGCTAATGCATAAGAAGTTATGTAAGAAAGATGTTTCAAATTACAGACCAATATCATTATTCCAAACCCTAAGTAAAATATTTGAGGCTGTTATCTTATTTCAGATCATTATCTTCTTCTCAAGGCATGAAGTGCTCACAATTTAGGTAAGACTTAAGCATTATCACTGCTGGTATCAAATTCTTTCATAAAGTACACAATACTATAAAACATGGATTGCACACTGATGGCATATTTCTAAAGTTGAGCAAAACTTTTGATTTGGTAAACTTTGTGCTTCTCTTGAGAAGAGTGAGGGAATACAATATAAAGCAAGCATCAATGAAACTTTTAGTCTCATATACAATGAATCAGAAACAGGGTAACAAACTTAAACATCAAACTGATGGTAAGATTAATAATATTGAATTTCTCTTCAACTTAAAGATTATACATTACACTGACAAAACCTAGTCTTATTCTATGGCAAAGACTCTGAAGAACTGGATTCTTCTGCAGCTAACAGGGTATTAAAAATAAATAGGATACATATTTTCAAGATGTGGGACTAAAAGCCAATGTAAGCAAATCACTGCTTCTAACATTTGCAACTGGCAACTCATATTACTCAAGTGTAAATGATGTACGTGGTATAACTACAGCTGAAGTGGACAACTGTAAATTCCTTGATGTCCATGGTGATTGAAATCCCTGATGGATAAGCCATACTACATTGAGCGCAGTAAAGCAAGTCAGAAATTGTACATTAAAAATTGTGAAAATTATGTATTATCGGATAATCTATCCCTGTCTTAATTACTACATTGAAGTATGGGTGTATGCTGCAGACACACAACAGGGTACTGCTACCACAAAAAAGGGAGATAAATTTATTGATGGATTCCACATAAGAGAATCTCATCATGAAGATCTCATACAGCACAGATACTTCACAGTCTGTTCCTTGTGCCTCTATGAATTAAGTACTTTTTGGTCTGTTAGCAAAATGAAGTAATAAAATGTAGTATACATGTCAAAAACACCAACTGCAATTATAATTCTCCTTCAGACAAAGAACAAAAGTAAAAATTAGACCAGAGTCCATACATCAGTGACTGATATGGCACAATAAGCTGCCACAGTTTCTGGAAACAGGAAACCCTTGCCTCTTCATCAAACCTCATTTAAAAAAAAAAAAAAAAAAAAAAAAAAAGGTAAATTCATTCAAAGACTTATAAAATAACACAAATAAAATATATTTAGAACACAATATAACTGGACAGATAAAACATGTACTAAGTAAGTGGTGGCAGAAGGACACAGACATGCAAAGGTTATGGAATTTCACAAGCTTTCAGAACCAGTGGCTCCTTCTTTTGGCAGAAGGGTTGAAGAGGAAGAAAGGGAGCTGAAGAAAGAGGTCTGGTGAGGTTCAGGAGATGGGGAGGGTTTGGAAAAGTCATCCAGAACACTAGGTCAGGCAAGACTTACAAGATAAGATGAGACGGAAATAAGACATAAAATATTTTAAGGTTTTTATGAATAAAAATGCAATTTTATAAAAATATAAATATGGTACAAAGATCTCTGGTTTTATAAAAATTAGGACTGCTTCTGGTTGTAAATTAATTATACTTGTAATGCTAATATTTGTAAATATTGTAATGAATTTGATATGTACTATTGATTCTTGTAATTAATAGTGCATGTAATACTAAAACCCTTGTATATGACATACACAATATATTATACTCATTACTCCAAGTAAAATTTGTAAATATATAAATTTCATTGCAGGTATATACCTTGTCTACCACCCAAGGCACATAGGGACGTTGATCATCAAGAACAAGAATCTTAACATTGCTGTGTTGGGAAGCACGCAGTGAAGGACCCAAATTTTCAGCAGTCCACTTTCTTAGTCCTTGTGGTGTCCATCCAAGTGAGTTAATCGCTAGTATAATACCTATACCATTTGCTGGTTCGTTTCCTGTAGACACTGCCCAAAACTCAATACCATTTTCTTTGTAGGCATCAAGGAATCTGAAATGTTGGGAAATCATAATGAAGCAAGTGACTAAAATTTATTAGAGCATCTAATTTACAAATGAAAATATGATATGCGGAAAAATGAATGTAAGAAAAATTATATTTCACAGTATGATACTATGATGAACAAAGAAATATATGAAAAGTGAAATTTACCTCTGTAATGATGTTAGGTCTAATATAATCAAACAATTGAAACTCCAGGTAGGTAAACAATGTAGGAGAACACAAATTGCTACTTACCATAAAGAAGACACGTCAAGTTTCAGACAGGCACAATTAAAAGACACTTTCATTAAGCTTTTGGCCAGTGCCTTCATCAATAAAAGAGAGACACACAATATTCATACACACAAGCAAGCACACCTCATGCACACAGAACCACGAACTCAAGCATCTCGGGCTGGAATGCAACTATAACATGGGATGCAAGCAGAAATCTGGAGGTGGCGGGAAAGGTAGAGGAATCGTAGTGTATGGGTGGGATCCCTATTCATCACTGTTGATACCACCGCCCTATACACGAACATCCCTCATGGCCATGGTCTTACCGCTACTGAACACTGCCTTTCATGACATCCTTCAGACTCCAAACCCACTACCTTATTTCTTATATACCTTACGTATTTTATCCTAATCCACAGCTACTTCTCATATGAAAGGAAGGTATACAAACAAATCCACAGAGCAGCCATGGACACCCGCATTGCACCCTCCTATACCAACCTTTTTATGGGCCACCTTCCTAGCTTTTCAAAACATGAAACTGCCAATCTGGTTCAGGTTCATTGATGATATCTTCATGCTCTGGACTCAGGGCCAAGACACCCTGTCTTCGTTCCTTCACAACTTCAGCACCTTCTCTCCCATTCGGTTCGTGTGGTTCTTGTCAACCCAGCATGCCACCTTCCTATGTGTTGACCTCCTCCTCTCTGATGGCTCCATCCACACCTCTGTCCACATTAAACCCACAAAACACCAACAGTACCTGCATGTTGACAGCTGTCATTCCTTTCACACCAAAAAATCTCTCCCATACAGCCTGGCCAGTATGCTGAGGTTATTGCAGATCTCCCATGCCATTTCCTCCCACATCCCCCAATCCCCCCACTACCCCCAAGAACCAGCCACAAAGGAGTGTCCCCTTCATTAACCAGTACTATCCCGGACTGGAACAACTGAACCACATCCTACACCAGAGCTTCAGTTAACTATCATCATGCCCTGAAATGAGTGTCATCATACTCAAGTTACTTCCCACCCTTCCTAAAGGGGTGTACCATCATTCACTCAACCTCCACAACATCCTAGTCCATCCCTGTGCCACTCTCAACCCCAACCGCTTGCCACAAGGATCATAGCCCTGTGGAAGACCCAGGTGCAAAACCTGCCCAATCCACCCACCCAGCACTTTCTATTCCAGTCCTGTATTGGGCTAATTGTACAGCATTACTTGTAGCCTGACAAGGCACAAACAGATTTTATGAATTTTACAATAGTTAGTTATTAATTAGATTCTAACAACCTCCTCTCCTCGGCAATGTATTTGATGACTCAATCCACATCTTTGAAGGTTCGACCTGAAGCTATGTTTTATGGAACATGATTCATGAATTAATAGTTGTACGAGTACATTAAATTACATATGAACAAGACTCCTATTTCCATAGTCAAGGTAAGAAGTTTCACATATTACTTAAACACTGCAAATGAATGTTAACAAATTATCTGTTTAGCGCTAACTGATTGTTTCCTTAATATCTGTGTTTCCTTTTTTACTGTTTTACTATTCAAATACATTTTTTCATGTTATCAGTTGTATTACCCACAAGTTTCTCTTTAGCTACAAACAAAAATTTTATGATTATTAAATTGAAAGATACTGACTTTATATGGTAATCAGCCCATGTCTGGTAATACTGGTCCAGGAGAAGAGAGGCACCCATCAAATCATGGTTTGTTTTCATCCATATGGGTGGACTCCATGCTGCTGCTTTCAACTTCAGGGTTTGGTTCCTTAGATTCTGGGCCCATTTAATCAAAGGCATCTGTGAAAGACAACATTATGTAAATCAAGTCATATGTGATCAATTTATCATAGTATTATTCTACGAAAGAGTCATTTATTTGTCTCTGAATACAATAATACCATGCACTTCTGTACAAATTTTGTATATTAAAATCCTCTGGTTTTAATAAAACTTGTCAACAAATGACTCAACATTTCTCAATATTATCCAACTGTTACAACTTTGTTGTTAGTCACTTTGTTGTCATAAGAATGAAAGGAGACTATGCAATAATAAGTGGGTTATGAATATGAGTACAGTGTCAGTTCAGGAAGAGCATATAAACTCATTGTAAAAGCTCTTTTAAGAGACATGATACTTAACACATGTTACTCCTTAGCTTTCTGCCACAGCGAAAGCAGTCGAAATTAAAGGCTATCAAGAGATAAGGTGACAAACAGTAAAGGCTATCAAAAGCTAAAGCTAACAACTATTAACACTTATAAAATGTTTAACCTTGAGTTATACTTCTAGAGCTAACCCTTTCAGAACTGAATTTTTTTCTGTAAGAAGGAACACTTTGTAATGCTGTAATGCCTTTTACATGAACTTTTTAATGATTTTAGAAGCATAGTGCAGTTAAATGTGAACTCTTTTACACACACAATACATATAAAATTCACCATGTTTTTAGTTAAGAATAAAATAAATCAGGAATTTTGTTCATAATGTTTCACAATCTTTGGCTGATCAATATAACATATTTATTTTGTTTCCTGCACCAGCATTCAACTTTGTCAGTTTCATACAGTAAAAATTGTAACCTAGGACACATACTTTGTTGTAAACCTTCTTTACCATTGTTATGTCATCTCTACTGCAAATTTGTTCTAAAAATCCTCTTTCCTTCTTCAGTGCCTCTCATCTGGAATTAGGAAAGAATTGGAAAATGGGTGACTCTGACAGTTCCAGCAGCATAAATGTTTTCTTGTTTCATTGCTAAGAAAAGCTTGTATGAAAAAAAGAATGAACAAAACGTCTCATTTTTTACTTTCACTCTCTGGCCTAACTGTAAAACTACTGTTGGTCCTTACTTAAATTCCTTCAACAAACATTCCTGAGATTCAGTTGGTGCTACCTACAAAAGAATAGCCGGCTGGAGTGGCCAAGCAGTTCTAGGCGCTACAGTCTGGAACTGCACGACCGCTCTGGTCGCAGGTTCGAATCCTGCCTCGGGCATGGATGTGTATGATGTCCTTAGGTTAGTTAGGTTTAAGTAGTTCTAAGTTCTAGGGGACTGATGACCTCAGAAGTTAAGCCCCATAGTGCTCAGAGCCATTTGAACCATTTGCTAAAGAATAAAATTATAAGCTTGTTCATTATTACCGTATGGCATGTACAATTTGATACCTCATAGAGTTGTCCTGTCTTCGCATACTGTTTTACCTCAATAGGAAATGGAAACTGTCTCGGTTGATTGCAGAAAACTTAAGGGGGGACACTGTCACAAGTGGTAAAATACCAGTGGTCATAGGTGTCAGAGGGATGCCTTTTTTAGGATAGGGAAGGAGGAAAGAAAACGAGTTTTAAGAGAGATTGGCAGACACACTCAGTTTGAGAAAACAGATGAACAGGAGTCAGATTTTAGCATACAGCCTCGATTTAAGCAATGTTTAACAGAAAGTAATCAGAAACTGCCAGTTCATCTTCGCCAAAGCAGTTATAATCCCATTAGGATGCAGTATCAGTTATCTTAAAATTACACTAGAACATTCCGGGACTGAGAAATAAAGTTGATGAACTACTCATTTGTATTGATGAAATGAATTCATCTAACCAAATTGACACAATCTGCCTCTCTGAAAATCAAGTGACTACTGGTATAGATATGTTAGACATTTCAGGATTTAAGATAGCTTCCTACTTCTGCAAAGTAGATATGGATGGAGGAGGACTTCCACATTTATTAAAAACTGCCATAAATTCAAGAACCTTGACATTAATAAATTCTGTTTAGAGCAGCATCTAGAAGCATGTGCAACAGAAGTAGAGTTCCATAACAGATCCTAAATAATAGTAACTATTTACCGAGCACC
Source organism: Schistocerca serialis cubense (assembly GCF_023864345.2). NCBI lineage: Eukaryota > Metazoa > Arthropoda > Insecta > Orthoptera > Acrididae > Schistocerca > Schistocerca serialis. Next base: position 360,473,197 of record NC_064643.1, read on the forward strand.
TTCAGGAAATTATAATCTATTCATAAATCATCTAGAAGATCTTTTGGGTTATTTAACAGGAAGAAACAAAGAAATTTTAATTGCTGGTGACTTTAATACGGATTTTCTAATGCAATCTTCCAGTAAACATTTACTGCAGTTAGTAATGTTGCCTTTCTATTTAACTCACACTGTGAACTTTCCAACTAGGATCACTAAATCCTCAAGGACAGCCATTGATAACATTTTTATAGACAAATCAAAGGAACAAAATTACATGTGGTGTCCCACAAGGATCCATCTTAAGGCCATTGCTTTTTCTTGTGTACATTAATGATCTCTCATCAGTTACACTGCCAGAAGCAGAGTTTGTTTTGTTTTCAGATGACACAAGTATTGCAATAAATAGTATGTTGAGTGTAGTTCTAGAAAGATCTGCTAATGACATTTTCATGGATATTAGTAAATGGTTTAAAACCAACTCATTGACATTAAAGTTCGAAAAGACTCACTACATGCAATTCAGAACCTGTAAGAGGTTTCCACCCAGCATATGCATCAAGTATGAAGAAGAGCAGATAGAAGAGGTTGACAGTCTTAAATTCCTGGGATTACAACTTGATAATAAATTCAGTTGGGAGGAGCACACCACAGAACTGCAGAAATGCCTTAACAAATCTGTATTTGCAATTCGAGTGTTAGCAGACATAGGCAACATAAAAATGAAAAAGCTTGCATACTTTGCCTACTTTCAGTCCATAATGTCATATGGTATAATATCTTGGGATAACTCTTCAAGTCAAACAAAAGTTTTCAGAGTCCAAAAGCGTGTAATACGTATTATCTGTGGAGTAAATTCACGGACGTCCTGTAGAAACCTCTTCAAAGAACTGGGTATACTGACTACTGCCTCTCAGTATATTTACTCCTTATTGAAATTTGTCCTAAATAATATATCTCTTTTTCCAACAAACAGCTCAGTTCATACATACAATACCAGGAACAAAAATTATCTGCACAAGGACTTAAAAGCCCTTACTTTAGTTCAAAAAGGGGTGCACTACTCAGGAACACTCACCTTCAATAATCTGCCAGCAAACATAAAAAATTTAGTTACAAATAAAGATCAGTTTAAGAGGAGCCTGAAAGACTTACTAGTGGCCAACTCCTACTCCATTGACGAATTTTTTAATAGAAACAAATGATGTATTCTATATACTCATACTATTAGTATTGTTATTTCAGCTTAAAAAGAATTTTTAAAAAATTGACACATTCCACATCCATGAGGACCTCCTCAGCACAAATCTATGGAATTAAAAACTAATCTAATCTAATCCGATCTGCTCTGTACATGGGATCAGCGTCCCATCAACTGCTAACTCTTCTTCTACAGGTAACTGTATGTATCGGTTACACAGGATAGAGTATATAGGCCAAAGCTTTGTAAAACTTGTCTTTATTGTCAGCTACTGTAGCCATCTTGTTTTTGAGGTGCAAATTTGTTCTCAGTTGGAAAAATCTTTCTCTGGATGTACTATCTGTAGAAGTAGGGTACTAATGCATACTAGAACCTCTACAGAATGATGTATGGCATGATTATTCACGAACTGTTTTATTGCATAGAGTAAATTTATGGAGCTTCCATATCATTACAGCATCAAGAATATAATGTTAGTCTCTGCTCTTTCTCCCACAAAGATCCACCTCCTGGGACATCAGAGAGGCTTTGACCTCTTGAAGCTCTTGATGTTCCCACAGTGCCCCCGCAGGGAGTGTGGACCTCTGTGGCTTGCGTTCACTGTGAGTAATGGGCAAGTTAATTGTTTCTCATTGAAGCATGTGTCAGATGTCTGCCATAGAATGGTGGTGAGCTCATCTGAGGCCTGCGCCATGGTGAGTAGCTACATTGGTGAATGGCCTACAGGTGATATTGCATCAGCAGTTGATACAGGCAACTGATGTGGCCATAATGTGATTTGGAGGTGACATCCGGTACAGGTGATAGTGATGGTAGCTCTGTGAGTGGCTGACTGTGTTGCTGGCATCAGGGGAGAGGTTGTGGGTGTCAGTATAGTCTGTTCACCTGTGATGGAACTGGGTGGTCCAATGTCTGTGAAGGGTGTCATGTGGTTCTCCTGTAGAGCCACACAGGTTTGAGCCTTGCAAGTGACACTGTTATTGGTGCACCACACACTAGTACATTGACAGTTTGTTTGCTATAGGACAACACTTTGCTAGACCCTGTGTATAGTGGCTGGTGGCTGGACATTGATGTCATCACATACCATTATGAACTCATATTGGCAAAGATCGTGATGAACAACGACATTGTCTGCATGTTTGGTGACAGTGGCAGCATGTACATGTTCTCAATATATGTACAAATTCAATCCACTAATTTCAGCAGGTCAGTATGTACTGTGTCAAACATAGGGTGTGTAAAATCCACAGAAAGCAATAGGGTTTTGTTGTACAGGATCTTGGCAAATGACATATGGATGTCAGCTTTGTATGCTGACCGAATGCCCCCAAGGCAGTTCCTCAGACCAGGGCCGACTGTGGCACATCAAATCACATTTGGGGTCACCAATGTGGAAGTAGTGTAGTAAGGCATAATAGAGCCACTACTGAATAATGTATGACATGGTTATAAGTTAATCATTTTATTGCACAGAGAAAATTTTCAAAGCCTCTACACTGCTGCAGCATCAAGAATGCACTGCTAGTCTCTCCTTTTTCTTTTCCAAAGATCCTCACTTTGAGATCTCAAGGAGATTTCAACCTCTCAAAGCTCTCAGTGTTCCCACATATCTAACAAAAGTTGCATCTCCAATGCCATTTCTTAATACATTCGAACTCTCTGAAATTTTAGACTTCCCATTATCATATGAAGTCCAAACAATGTTTTGAGTTCTACTGATACAGATTTCTTTGAAAATGCTCATCTTTCCACGTTGGAATGTCTCTGGCAGCTCAGATGAGAATGCCATTCTGGTCTGAGCTGCTCAAGATGGTAGTCATTTGTGCATGAGGTGTGCTTACTTGTGTGAATGAATGTTGTATGTTTTCTTTTCTGAAGAAGGCTCTGGCAAAAAGCTAATGTGTCTTTTCATTGTGCCTGCCTGCAACTCAACATCTCATCTTTATGGTGAGTAGCAAACTATCTTTTCCTTGTATTATATTTATTCCAATCTTTCGTTTCTATTGTTTAATTTTTGTGTGTCAATTTTTTAAAATTTTTTTTGGGAACTAAAGGAAATTATCAGAACCACAATTTCAAGCAGTGACCCAAGTAAAGAAAGAGAAGATTTGTAGGTAAAGGGAACTATCAACATACGATTGATAAATCACATTTCTGGAATTGTTATCCTGGTTAATTACTATCCTGCAGGGAGTGCCTAATATTCTATCAGCCATGATAAGATGGTGATGGAGTGACAACACTAATGGTCTCTGTTACTTGTTCTAGTCACCAAAGAACATTGCAACTCTAGCAATTTACACACAACCATTGATATTTATGCATATAAAAATTATGCTGACATGGACCATTGTTTCCAGGTGGTTTTGTAATGACACACTAGTGCTTGACTGTTTTTCAACCTCAAATTGCGTACTAACTGTAGTGGCACCTCACAACATCTCTATGGAAACTGAGTAGCTGGTGCAATGTTACAGTTGATCACTGTGGTGTCACTACCAAGAGGAGTGACTGTGATGGAAACACTTCAGAACCTAGCTTATAAGCTGGCAGAGGACAAGTCTGAGTTTGTTGTAAATTGATCTGTGAGCTGTGTAGTAACTGGACTACTGGTTTGGCTCAGGTGCTAATATCACAGATTGTGTTTGTCATAGCTGGAACTTTGATTCAGGGGACTGGACATTGCTTTGGAAACAGATGTAAATTAGCTTGCACTGTTTCTGAGAAGCATTCTGTACATATTTTTTATTGTAGATAATACAATGTGAGTTGCCACTAGTTTGGGTGTAGCTTGCTTTTACAAATGTGGTGATGATTGAGGACGTATAATGCATGCAAAACAGACTTCAGACATTTTTGTAATTAGCTGAGAATGTGAGTTTTCAAGAGGAAAGCAATTACAAAAGCTTCTAATCCAAAATACTCAGTCAGGAGCTAATACCACCTGTGTTTATAGTCTTTCCATTATTTAATGAACAATGTAAAAAGTGAGATGCTTACCGCTGATGACTGCACTGATCTTTGCAAAACAGAAAGACAAATGGCTCTGTTCTTGTCAGATATGTACCGTATCACATAATACAAGGATTAGCAAATCAATGATACCAGTGGAACTTGAACTGTCTACAGTATTTTCTATATTACAACAACATTTAGCTACAAAGAAACGTATTATTGCAGCCACAATAGAATTTTGGCAGTGAATAAATGACCACAACCAACAGTATGCAGACTGGGCCATCTCCCTACAGGGATTAATTTGGAATGGCATTTTTAATGGTTGTGCAGGCATAACTATGTAAACACTCTAATCAGGGATGTAATAGTGCATCTTATTTCTGACTTGGAAGTGATGAACCATGCACTGAGGAAATCAAATCTGTCTCTAACAGAAGTAATGCAAACAGCTTAAACCTGTGAACTACACGTACAGCCCAGATTTTGTGTATGATGTAAGATGTTGCAGCCAGCTCTCCATTCATGTAGGATGCCACACTATCTCTGGCAGGGCACCCATCTGCTCCATGGCTCGGATGACCTTGTAAACAACCATGCCTGACATTGTTTTACTTGCCACACATCCAATGACTCCCTGTCAGTTCACAACATGCCACAGTTGTTGCAAAAAGTGACAGCTGCAAGAGTAATGCAGACATGTCTCAACCTATGAAATTAAATCTTCTGAGTGATGAACCTCTGGAAGTACCAATGTCTCATGACACAGTCCCACAAATGTACTTTGATGTGTTCATTGATCAATACCATATGAGGTTACTTATGAACACTGGTGCTTCTGTGTCCTTGCCATACTAATCTACCAATTTAAGTTTATAGGTGCAGATGAGACAGGTATTTTGACCTGTGGACATCATCAGGTGCCCTTTTTAGGAAAATTTCCAGTTTTATTCACTTAAAACCAAGTTACTTGGACAGTAAATTTTCTAGCAGTAGCAACCCCACAGTGACAGTGTTTTTGCAGTAATCTCTTTCCATGCTTAAGAATTTACAGTTCATGAAACAGTGCATGAGATGCACTCCAAAGGGCCTTGTTCTCATTAAAGATTCTGTGTGTGAGAAATGCTAAAATTTTCTCTCCTGGATTAGGGAAGATAATTTACTCTTAAACCAATGTGTGCCCAACACTTCTTCAAAGGTTACCTGGTGCCCTGGACTGTGGAGAAAGCAGAACTAAATAGACTCACTGATAAATATATAACACCAATTCCCCTAGTCACTTCATTAGTAATAATATACAAACCCAATGCTACTTTAACACTTTATGGCAATTTAAAAGTGATGACAGATGCACTAACTAATATGGAAACTTATCCTCTACCACTCTCTGTAAAATCAGTCCACACACCTCACTTAGTAAAATCAACACTGCAGAGGTATACTTTCAAATTCCTTTGGTAACATCATCACATGCTTACCTAGTGCCAGTACTACAAATGGCCCTTACCATTATGATTTGTTACCTCTCAAAATCACTTCAGTCTCTGCCATATTGAGGTTAAGGACCAATTACTACATGGTATATAATACCTTAGTGATGTCTTCATTACAAGTGTGACTCCAGAGGACCACCATCACATTCTTGAGCTTTTGTTCTAGAGATGGACAAAAAAAGGACACAAATGTACACTGCACAAAAGTTCTTTCCTGCAACTATCCTTGATTTATTCGGGGTTGAAATCTACTGTAAATGGATGAAACTTCCTGGCAGATTAAAACTGTGTGCCCAACCGAGACTCGAACTCGGGACCTTTGCCTTTCGCGGGCAAGTGCTCTACCAACTGAGCTACCGAAGAACGACTCACGCCCGGTACCCACAGCTTCACTTCTGCCAGTACCTCGTCTCCTACCTTCCAAACTTTACAGAAGCTCTCCTGTGAACCTTGCAAGGTTCGCAGGAGAGCTTCTGTAAAGTTTGGAAGGTAGGAGACGAGGTACTGGCAGAAGTGAAGCTGTGGGTACCGGGCGTGAGTCGTTCTTCGGTAGCTCAGTTGGTAGAGCACTTGCCCGCGAAAGGCAAAGGTCCCGAGTTCGAGTCTCGGTTGGGCACACAGTTTTAATCTGCCAGGAAGTTTCATATCAGCGCACACTCCGCTGCAGAGTGAAAATCTCATTCTGGAAACATCCCCCAGGCTGTGGCTAAGCCATGTCTCCGCAATATCCTTTCTTTCAGGAGTGCTGGTTCTGCAAGGTTCGCAGGAGAGCTTCTGTAAAGTTTGGAAGGTAGGAGACGAGGTACTGGCAGAAGTGAAGCTGTGGGTACCGGGCGTGAGTCGTTCTTCGGTAGCTCAGTTGGTAGAGCACTTGCCCGCGAAAGGCAAAGGTCCCGAGTTCGAGTCTCGGTCGGGCACACAGTTTTAATCTGCCAGGAAGTTTCATATCAGCGCACACTCCGCTGCAGAGTGAAAATCTCATTCTGGAAACATCCCCCAGGCTGTGGCTAAGCCATGTCTCCGCAATATCCTTTCTTTCAGGAGTGCTGGTTCTGCAAGGTTCGCAGGAGAGCTTCTGTAAAGTTTGGAAGGTAGGAGACGAGGTACTGGCAGAAGTGAAGCTGTGGGTACCGGGTGTGAGTCATGCTTCGGTAGCTCAGTTGGTAGAGCACTTGCCCGCGAAAGGCAAAGGTCCCGAGTTCGAGTCTCGGTTGGGCACACAGTTTTAATCTGCCAGGAAGTTTCATATCAGCGCACACTCCACTGCAGAGTGAAAATCTCATTCTGGAAACATCCCCCAGGCTGTGGCTAAGCCATGTCTCCGCAATATCCTTTCTTTCAGGAGTGCTGGTTCTGCAAGGTTCGCAGGAGAGCTTCTGTAAAGTTTGGAAGGTAGGAGACGAGGTACTGGCAGAAGTGAAGCTGTGGGTACCGGGCGTGAGTTGTGCTTCGGTAGCTCAGTTGGTAGAGCACTTGCCCGCGAAAGGCAAAGGTCCCGAGTTCGAGTTTCGGTCGGGCACACAGTTTTAATCTGCCAGGAAGTTTCATATCAGCGCACACTCCGCTGCAGAGTGAAAATCTCATTCTGGATACTGTAAATGGATGTTCATCAGTCAAGAACTATGTTGTGGTCACCACACATTTTGAAATTATATCTAACACTGCACCTAACACCCTCTGTCATTTTCTAGCAACTTACAGGGCCAGCTCGGCTGATGGCAGGAGACTGGTGAAGTGGCTTCAAAACCATCCATCATTGCACCCTCTTGGCCAGGCTGCACCCACTAATGGCATATGTTGTTCCTGTGGCCTCTCCTTTCTCAGGAATTGCCCCAGTGTGTGCCTTCTAGTTCGTGAGTTCAGATGTCATCCAAACTACATTGGTTGAACTGTTATGGTGCTGGTTATGGGTTGTAACTGAAGCAACAACTTCACTAATGACCTGTCACCTTGATGTTATTCATGAACACTTTTATCTTATTGAAGATTTGCGTCACCTTCTTGTGTTTTCTTGATGCAGTCAACCTACTGTGCAATGTCATGAATTATCCCATGAGACTTTGTCTCCAGCTACAGAGAGTAGAGGGCTGTAAGAGAGCTTACATCTACACCAACTCACTCTGAAATGATGTAATTGCCTTTATAGAGAACTGTTCTGTATTTCATTGTTGCCATATTTAATGTCCACAAAATTAGGTCTTATTACTTATTACTCAGAATCTCCTCCAATTGCCTCTGCACAAATAGTGGATATTATCTACAAGCTAACTATCTAAACAACATTTCTACATGAAAGTCTTTCATCTGATTGCTGGGAAGAGGAGCAACAACATGTTACAATGCAGTGTTAATGTGCCTATGAACAATAACATAAGTAACTCTACCTCACTCAAGGTAGGTATACTTTCTGAATGGTGCAATGCCAATAGCCTGTCTATGAACATAAATAAAACACAGGAATTAAACATTTCTTATAACAATAGAATCACCTTAGAGACAGTTCCTGTAAAGTGTCTTGGCATTGTTTTGCAAAATAATTTAGGCTGGCAGGCACATGTGAATTGTTTAACACCAAAAATTTCTAAAGGAATATTTATGCTCAGAAAATTACAAGCAACATTAGATGAGAAAATTTTTCTTTCTGTTTATTATACTTATATTCACTCTCATTTGACGTATGGGCCAATCTTGTGGGGAAATAATTGCTACTCAAAATGCTTATTTACAGCCCAGAAAAAAGCTATCAGACTGATATGTACAGTACCACCTAGAACTCACTGCAGAGAATTATTTATTAAACTTAGTATTATGACCTTGCCATGTATACGCATATTTCAATGTCTCTTGTACATTAAAAAGAACTTGTCTAGTTTTGATCTGAATTCTGATGTACATAGTTATAACACATGACACCGTAAATATGTAAGAAAAGACCACTGCTCATATACCAAAACTCTAAAAAGCTTCAAACACACATCTGTAAAGCTATTTAATAAACTACCAGAGTCAGTTAAGAGTCTGGAGCTGAAAAAATTTAAGATATTTGTAAGAACTCTATTAATTCAAAATTGTTTTTATACAATGGAAGATTTCTGTGAGCAAAATTTCTAACATAGATTAATTATTTGTGTATTTATTGTCATTGTTGTTTGTACATTTATTGACGTTGCTTTTACAAGCTTTACATCCCTGTAAATATTTTGTTTTTGGGCAATAAAAATCAATCAATCATCAAGTGTTCCTCACATCGTTAGTGTCAAGTAGTGTTGAGTGTTGTGTTGTCTCCAAAAGGTAGCTGCTGAGTGTTGTAGGCAAACAAACGAATGAATGTGATTCAGAAATAGGCTCCTGTATCATCTTCCGAAGGCAGACAGTGGCAGATGCATGAAGGACCAAATTTTGTTCAACATTCACATCATCAACACAAAAATACCTCCACCACCAGGCTGAACAGTGTCCTGTCATCAAAAACACAATGCATTTGGTTTTCACTGTGCTCGTACCCTTCCATCAATGAATCCAAATGTGCACCAGAACTCGTGAGTCTGGATTCGCTTTTCACATGCTTTGAGCATCCATTTGCAGAGTTTCTGTGTCGTGTCAATCTCTGTACCTTGTGAGGAGTGGTCAGTGGAGATAAACTTTCTTGCCTAAGGAATTTACTTCTGAGACTAGACCAATGACCTTGCTGTTTGGTCCCCCCCCCCCCCCCAAATCAACCAACCAACCTCTGAGACTGGTGGTTTTCCTGAACCCAAGGTACTGGTACTCATGGTGCATCCTCAAAATTAATGAAATGTGAAAAGCTCAGTGCTGTACCAAACAGCCAGCTGCAGTCAAGTGCACTAATATTGTATGCCTAGTTCATCCTGCATTCAACTATTAAATGATAGCCAGTAGAAGGTTTGTGTATGTGTTAGTCAAATGTCTGACGAAGAATTGGGGGCTAATTGTTTCATATCATAAGTGCCATAATTTTTTTACTTATACATTTATTATGTCATCCAATAATGGAAAAGAACAATTCTGCATCTGAGTTTTGCCAATTATACAACTAATGATAGATTCAACCCAATACCCAGGTTGGAAGATCACCAGATAACAGTTTTGGAGACTGAAGACATACAACACCCTCGAATCAATTAAAGAAAACACTGGAAATGCATAATTTTTTAATTTAACTGGGTAAAATAGAGTTAACTGTATTTATGATCCATCACTTCTCTACTGCAAGTTCATTGTTCATAAAAAAAAGTGTTACAGAAGTTAAAAATATTAACACCCTTTATAAAAGTTGATGCTAAATACAAGCTCAAGAAACTTAACATAATAAATGGTAGAACAAGAAGAATCCAGAATAACAGTTTGAGAAAAGAAGTGACGATGAAATTTTACATAACTATGATGGAACCAGTAGTCATGTACAGCAGTACAGTCCTGAATCACTGTAGTTTGAGTATGGTGGTAGAAGCACAACAAACCATGTTGAAGTTCCAGCATTTTAAAAACCTTTGCCATTGTGCCAACCTACAGTTGAGATTTCTTGTATACTTTTCTTATATTAACTCAATACTGCTCTATAGCATAACTCTTCTAGGGCAATGCACCTGGGATAAAAACAATGTTTATTTTCCAGAAGCATACAGCAAAAGTATTATGTAAAATTAAAAATCGAATATGTTGCAAAACCTTCTTCAGTAAGCTTGAAATTCTTACATCCACATTACAGTACATTTACCTCCTACGGTTATTTTTGCTGGGTTTAGGATGACCTATTAAATATACAAACACAAGACTAGAAGTAATGGTGATCACTATATGTGCCACTGTCTTGGTTCAGAATGAAATTTTACATGCTGGTGAAAAGTTAACAGGTTGATGGCACACATCAAGTAGGCAACTGGAAATCTCCATGCACTCAAAATGAAAGCAAGGGGTACCTTCTTAGCTTCTCTTTCTGTAATGTAACAGGATATTTGGACTTCTGGCTAACATTAATGTTTATTTTATACACATTTTAACTTTTCCAATAAAAAGTCATCTGTTAGCCTTCTCTGTAATGTTACATAATTTCTTAGTGTGAATCACTTGATGGAAACAGGATCTGAGAAGTGTAAGAAGAAGGACAAAGAATATTTTCAAAGTTGTTGCATTTTCCCTGGAAAATGTAAATGCAAAAAATGTGGAAAGTCAAAGGCAGGATAAGAATATTCATAAATTTAAATACTTTAAGCTCTGCAAGAACCAATATCAAAGATAGCCAATTGCTGGGCGTCTTCTTAGTAAATGAGGAGACTACATGGAGAGGAAAGAGGAAGCAGACATACTGTAAGATACCAGTGAGAATCTTGTGCTGGTAAGATGTCTTGCCAAGGTGCTGAAGGAAGGTAGCATCAACAATTTAAAAGCTTATTGTAAAAGGTCCTGCACAGAGTTTAAGGTTTGTACAGATCTGTGAACATAAATAACCATTCAGATTTTTGGAAAGGAACCTTAATTATGGGAACAACAGAATTAATTATTTTCACCAACAGAAGACCGATGCCATCACTTGACTTTTCAAAACTTGTGTCTTGCTAAATATTGGCAACATGGACTCTTGTAAGAAAAGTAAAATTATAAACCTGCTAGTTCCTGAACTACTCAGTATTAATTCATAAACTGACATAATATATCCAATTTTTTTTATTGAACAGTGTTTTTACAGGAAGTAACTATCACTTTCAATACTATAGATTATGAATATGAAAGCCTGTGTTCCCTGGCTTTGCCTAACTAAATCATAACTTAATGCTGAATAAAACTGAGTGATAAGGTAGGTTTCCCATTATGATAATTTCTAAAAATGAATGTGTTTACTAGTATTGATTTCCACCACCATATATGGTGAGTAGTGAGCACCACTGAATTGATAAAAAAATGTGGCAGCATCATAAGGCAAAACTCCATTTCATCCTCCTTTACAAAACCAGTTTTACTTGTAGACAACATGTTTTCAGCTGAACACTAACTATGCTTAAATTTCAAGAGTTTCTTAAGTTTGTGGTTGTATTGCATGAAGTGTAAAATAATAGTGTAACTGATCCAAATTAAAACAGACTAAAGTCTCTACCTCCCCTTGTCACTGACATTTTTGGAGTGCTTCAATTGGATTACTGCTAACTTGTGGTGAAAGCAAACAAAGCTGCTAAGTGCACTGAGAAATAGCTTTGTAATTAAATTAATTCTGAATTGATGCAGCTATATACATGTTTGGTTTTATGTACTTCCTGCAGCACAAAAAAATTATTCTATTATTCTTTTGTCAATACTGAGTAATATGCCAGCAGTACAGATCAGCCTACATTAATTAATCAGATTGAAAAAAAAAGGGAGTAAGAATCATAAAGTAATAACCCTGAAAATTAATTTCCAATAAGTCAATAATTCTGCCCATTCTGCCCGAAAGTTTGTTAGCAGTCTGTAAATGAAGCAGTAATTATAATATTCTTCTGCAAGAAATTAATATCTTGAGAAGAAGAAGAGTTGCAGAGATATGGTACCTCACACGTATGTATCATTGCGAAGGAAATCCTTCTATGGTACAACCTAAAGTCAAAGTGGCTCCTTGCACCCAGAGGCAAGCTAAACAACTGGGACTTCTGTCACATCATTGAGTTGTGCACACCAGTATTGCATAACTGTATAGGTGGACTGACATTTCAAAACAAACTTGAAGTCATTATAAGCTTCTAATGATATCACAAACTCTCCAAATGCACAAATCTTGCCTGGTGATGACTGTGGCAGGATTTATTAATGTGATTATCACTAAGTAATAAAGTAATGGTAAATTAGCCTCAAGTGTAAGCAAACTTACTAAAGTCATTCTTACCTCTCGAAAAGCAACTGTTCGCTACAACAGGAGTGGAGCAAAGGACGGAATTTTCATTTTCAACATGAATGGTGTTTAATGCTTACTGATTGAGCACTTTATGCTGAAATATATATGAACATCAAAGGAAAAATAAAACTGAATAATTTTGTAAAAACAACTCTTACCTTAAGATTGTAGTCCTCCCATGTCAAATTAAATTTTGTAAGCTGAGTATCATTTTCATAATCATCATATGTATAGCCACGTATAGAAAAGTCACATCCAGCTATTGGCACCCTTCCCATGTTCAGGCTGATACCAGAGGATGTGAAATAAGACCTGTAAATAAATTAACATAACTGAGGCAAGAATTTTCAATGCAATTAGTTTATACAGTCTTGTGATGGTCTTTGTTTGTGTTATAATTTAAAATATTTTGCCTTTTTATTTACTAATTTAGTTTCACATTTACTTTGAGCCCTTGAATTCCTCTCATTGTGATATTTTATTTTTATTATTTCTTCATTGATATTTTTACTCATCCTTCCATCCTGACCAGTTAATCCTGTATCTGGAGTTGCCCAAACATTCTGTGTTTAACGCCATTTCCTATTTCTCCTGCCTTATCTATTCCATAGCCTTCCACTGTGTCATCTTGTCTGTCTATTACTGCAGTATTCTTCAAGATCCTAAGGGTAGCTTGCACTAAATCCAAAGCCTTTGAATCAGTTCCAATGGTGTGCATGTATCTTATAAAGTAAATCAAGGAAGCAGGAAAACCCAAACACTTCTGGATGTTGTGAGGTGATTGACAAGTGGATTAGTTGTGATTAGATGAGATCTAAAAGACTTAAATACATATCTGAATATCATCTTAGTGCTGTGTAATGTGACATCTCAGATAAGAGTTGCACTCTGAGATTTTAGTGTTACAATACTGACCAATGTAGCAAACTTGAGAAGAAATTGTCTATCTCCATGTGGAGTAGAACTATATGCTGCACTGAAAATGGTAGGTCAGACTGACATTCAGACCTGAAATGGTCTGACACTTATCCTGTATAATCAATAGTTAATCTGCATCATGTTAATTCAAGTAACTGAAACCGATAATAATAATGTTACTGTGAATGTGATTTATTTTCAGCTCCTATGCTTAGATGAATCTTACTGTATGATGACCACTAGCAATGGAAAAAGCTTTTTCTGATGCAGAGTTAAATCGTTACAGTACCATATATCTTGTAATCAGACTCAATTAGCCTCTTGCATGTATCTACACTGTACTTTGATGCTTGACTATGCTTTGATTAAAAGTATATTTTCGGTGGAGATTAATAACTTTGTGACTGGCATTTCAATGACTTGAGTAATAGTGACCAGCTGCCAACCACCAACCAATCACATTTATTTTCAATAAAAACTGCTGTCAAGCTTGGTTGGCTTCATGCCAGCAACTGTGCGCCCCCCATCCCAACTCCAGCTCCCCAAAAATCTCACTGATATTGTTTTCAGGTTTCAACCAGCTTTCTATACCTAGTAGTATGTGAGCTTCACTGCTTTTCAGGAGTGCTGTAAACTCAGGCACTTTCTTTGAATGCTTCAGCAGATACCCATCAGGATTTTAATACTGTTACCTGCAGAAGGCATTTCTTTCGATCTTACACTGATAATTCTAGATTTCCTACAGCTATCATTATCTGGATTGGATGGAGAGTTACCTAGCCCAAAAAACCCTTCTGTGCATCCCAGTCAGCTACCTGAGTAGCAGCCTCTGATGGATAGCACCCATCTGACCCATTTAGGGGGACCCTATAGTTCTCGGTCCTATGGCTCAAGTCTTGGAAGTTGCAGCCTAGCTTGCCACAGAACCTTCAAAGTCTCTGGTTCAGTCTTTCCACTCAGCTCAGAACCAAAGGGCCATGGTTAGTTCTGGGGACAATGCTGCAAATTGAGGACTTGTTGAAACTCCGTGTACAAGGCTAGCCTTCTCAACCTTTTCTGATAGTTGCTGGAATGTTCCAAGTATGATCCTGGAGCCCAGATGACAGGCACCATTTGTCTCAGTGTTTACCACAGCCTACAGTTGGTTGCATCCTGTCCCTCAATGGCTGCTGGAATAGTCCCTTCAACATGTTGAATGAGGCCCCCAAGCATACACACTGAGTGACCTGATGTCCTTTCCTGTCCCTGCTGCCATTTTTGTGAGGGGTACTATCATTTGCCAAATGTTTAAACTGCTGACAATTAATAGACCTTTACCCTTTTGCACCTGCCTCCTCTCGACACATGATGAAACAGATTTCCCCAAAACAGGTGAACTGAGTGACACTGGCTCAGTTTCAGTTGCTGTGTAAGACAGCACCTCAAACTTGTTGATTAGTGGGATTGGTACAACACCCTGAGTCCTCCCTGGTCCCCACCCACCTTATACAGGACACCCATATCAACCACAGAGATCTCACCCACAGTTAAGTGGATGAGAAATGATAGATTCTGTACTTTCTGCAGAGGAGTCAGGATCCACAGGAGAGGATAGTACTTGAAGTATCTCGTGAACTGGTATCACAGGCACACAAATCTTGGAAGCTTTCCCAACTGACCAATTTGCACCAGTTTCCAATCATTTGACAGTAGTCAGGGTGATTTCCATCTGCTTACAAATGTCAACCAACTCATCCCATCTTCGAGAATAGAATTCAGAGTAGGGCTACATTTTGGCTGGAGAAATGTATTACAGGGCAGTGAAGAAATAACTTTAAATGAAGCTCCGGTACTGATTATCTTTTAATCTGTTGAGCTAAAAAGTTGATGATTACTTATAAGAATTAAAGCAAATACATAAAATGAGATTTCTGTTAAGGAAACACAAAAAACTGTGGTAAAAGTTACCAGTTTCCTAAAACATTTTGAGGTTAATTATACATGTTATAAAACTCAAAAACAGAGTTAATTTATGATAAATGTGGGTAATATATAAAGGCTACTTCCATTAATGGAAAACTAGAGGTAATTCAATATGTCAGCTACAGTATTCGCTACATTAACAACGACAAACCTGGATTTACTGCAAGTTACTCGTAGACTATTCACTGGACAATAGTAGCTACTGAAAATTCTCAAGAAAGTACATTTATTTGCATTGATATACAAGGAAGTTCAGGGGTGATGAATTCTTCGGCAGTAACTGTGAACCACAAACACTGATCTACTATGAAATAAGTTATGTAACCAAGGAACTCACAATGATAACTTATGAAACTACAGTCTTGTGAGTGCCTGAAAATTCTCAAAAATAATCTATTTCTCACTTAATTATACAATGAAATTAGACAATGATTGCTTTGAATGAGGACAGATCTATTGTTCTCAAAAATTTTAAAAGATCACAAGTAGGTTTAAGCCTACAACTGGTAGTAACAGTACGAATTTATTGTGGCACTCTCAAATGTTTCAAATTTCACACTATATCACAGTACAAATGGGTATTGATACAATCAATGAAAAAATATGCAGATCTGCTAATAATTGCTAAGATTTGCTAATAATCATAAAATAATGCTGGAGCATGAAGGAGAGAATGACAGAGAGAGAAAAAGTTTGGGATAAAAAAAAAACACTATGTCAGGATACAGGAGGAATGGCATATAAAATGACAGGAGACGAAGGGTGACATCAATACAGGGGAAGTGGGCAACTTAATAAAGGTACAGGTCAGGATTATTGTGAGAACAAAGGATGACCTGGAAGGAGTGTTTCCACCTGGACTCAAAGCACCTGCTGAATTTTTGGTGTTGTTTTGTGCAACGTATTCAGTAACTAGGTGGATGGTTTCGCAGTTTGCCACAGTTTGAAAATGGCTAATATGACTATGCAGCTGGTTTGTTAACGTAGTCATATTAAATGCCATATTGCAATCACAGCACAGCTACAGATACAAATAAATCCTTGGTAGCAGACATAATGTCAATGAATCTATATGCATGAAGGTAAATGGTTTCCAATCCAGATGACAGAAGAAATTTTCACCACTAGAAACAGGCTGTCAAGAGGTGTAAATATTGTGACACATAGCTCCCAATAACAAGAATGTGTGAAGTTGTATCTTAGTTCCTCTTTTATTTAGGCCTAGTTATTTATTTGACCTGTGGGCATTTTGCACAGTAATATTGGTTTATCAAGGATGTTTCAGAAATTGCTGTGTATTTTTTGTTTTTACTGATTCAATTTTTATTTACTCCAGTAGGATTAAAAGGTGTACAGCTATTAAATATAATTATGACTCATCATAAATATAAAACATTCAGCATTGTATATTTGTTAAAGGTCTGAACTTGTTTAATGAGGATATTTCATTGCCACAATTTAATCATAATGTTCAGACATACCATTTATTAAAGAGCTCATATCTACTTCATTGAAGACAGTTGGATTCTGAATAGATTAGCAGTCACTAAGAGGTAATGTACTTCTGTTTCCATTGAGTATGTAACCACGAGGAACAAACTTAAGCTAGACTTCAGTACATATAAATCCCCTCAGTCAGCATTATACAAGATGGTATGGATATTGAAACCAAATTCAGTTCCTTCCCAGTTATTTCTACTAAGTCTCAGTAACACTCTAACTACCTGGTGAATGTAAAAATGTTTTATACTGAGGTCTGTTAACTATAAGAACCACTACCTCATATGTCACCAAGTACATTACTGCACAAAAGCACTCAAAGGGCTGTTCAGTGGAGTACTGGATTAATTCTTTGACCTCAAACTTGATTCCTCCTTTGTGTATATAGCCAGACCCTCTACCCTTATATTGTCACTGCAGTGATGTTACAGTGGCTTGCATCAGTCAGGGGACACCAGTTTGGTTTCTGTGACTTCTGCATAATTCTTTGTTATGGGTAACACATTTGTAGAAATATCTTTAGATTTTTTAATTTCCCATAGTTATTTACTATTTGTTATTGAACAAGCTTCCCAGGTTTTGATGAAAAAGGCCAAATGTATTTTGATTGTTACCCTCTGTGCTCTCCAAGTTCCCACAGTTTTTTCACTAATTGCTGCTACTGGGCATATCACCATTCAGCAATTACATCTGTAAGAAACATTTACTCTAAAAAGGACCCTGGGGGAATTAATGGAAATGAAATTGACTAGATAGACAATGCATATAAATATCCTGAATATAGTCTTATATAAATTTTCACAACAGACTGTTTAAGTGGAATCTACTATCTTGTTACCATCACAAAGAATATGGTCCATAAAATATGGATATAAGTAACAAATAAATGTATTTAAATAATTCTAACGTTAGCTATTATTACCTCATGAGATTTTGTTGAGCATCTGGTGAAAGGGAAAATACATTAATCCCAGCAGAGTCAGTAAATGCAGTTCCAAAGCCCTTGACAGTTTGATATTTAGTACCTCTATCAACTTGCAGTGTCAGGCCTACAAGTAAAATAAAATGTGAGAGTGCTTAAGTAGGTAAGTACATTAATTTTTCACGAAAATATGTAGCTAATATTACTTAGATGCCTAATGTGCCTAAAATACAAATAACCTCAAATTTTGCAAAAACAGACGTAATGTCTGATGGGATAACAGCAATCAGTGATTTTATAATGTTACTTATAGTCCGTCTTGATTGCAAATTTTTTTTTTTTATTCATATGACCGGTTTCGGTTCATTCAGAACCATCTTCAGATCTGTAACAATAATGATATTAATTTACTATTTCACGGAAGCAACTCTTTTTCATCCTATTTTATGTGATGCAGCACGCGAAAGTTGCTGGATTTGGATGTGTTATTCCCGTAACTGAAATATCAGGTACATTCTGGAACATTTGATGTTGATTAGATAGGATGAAAATGAATTGCTTCTGTGAAATAGTAAATTAATATCATTATTGTTACAGATCTGAAGATGGTTCTGAATGAACCGAAACGGGTCATATGAATAAAAATAAAAAATGCAATCAAGACGGATTATAAGTAACATTACAAAACCTCAAATCTGTCAGTCCACTGTTTCCCAACAGCAATAAATACAGTAAAAAAAAGGACAAATAATTCACATTAATGTATGCTTTTGTAGCCACTGTTTGTATACAAAATTTCTTTTGAGTACTGAAACACCACATATGGTTAGTACTAATCAACCTTTCAGGCTGTTGCAAGCGTCATTCTTGAGTGGTATTTGAAACAGTAAGCTCAAGAAATCTCCAAATGCACCACAACTGTTCAACTAATCATCTGGAACTTCCATTCCCTGATTATTTTTTACTTACTTGTAGTTAAATACTTCAGATTATCTATTTAATATTGTGAAGTTTGTAATGTAGAAGAATGGGACAGTATAAAATGAACAGAACGATACCATATATTCTGGAGATTGTGATACTATCATGCATTCTTTACGTGAAGTCATATACATGTATAACTTTCATTTGTATTGTCTTACACTTTCTATGTCTATGAAAGCCAATTAACTAATGATGGAATTAGGTGCACTATATACAAATCCAATTAATTTATGGAAGTAGTGTACTGCAAAATCAGAACAAGTCAGACCAAATGCAAATACAGTCTGAGAATATTCTATGTAAGAATAAGGAAAAAAGCACTGGTAATAAAGATAGAACTCAATGCAAAGATATCAGCATCATGTCAGTATCAAAATTCATGGTGTAATTCCAAAGTAATTAAAGGATGTAGTCAGTGTATTGTTATTATGAATATTTCATGTAATTTTGATGTAAAAACTGGTTTATTTCAACATACTAATTATGCCAAACTTGTTATCAACATTTGTCAGATTAAATCCTGTAATAAATGTTATGAAAGCATATGAATTTCAATTGTTGTTGTTGTTGTGGTCTTCAGTCCTGAGACTGGTTTGATGCAGCTCTCCATGCTACTCTATCCTGTGCAAGTTTCTTCATCTCCCAGTACCTACTGCAACCTACATCCTTCTGAATCTGCTTAGTGTATTCATCTCTTGGTCTCCCTCTACGATTTTTACCCTCCACACTGCCCTCCAATACTAAACTGGTGATCCCTTGATGCCTCAGAACATTTCCCACCAACCGATCCCTTCTTCTAGTCAAGTTGTGCCACAAACTCCTCTTCCCTCCTATTCTATTCAATACCTCCTCATTAGTTACGTGATCTACTCATCTAATCGTCAGCATTCTTCTGTAGCACCACATTTCGAAAGCTTCTATTCTCATCTTGTCCAAACTATTTATTGTCCATGTTTCACTTCCATACATGGCTACACTCCATACAAATACTTTCAGAAACGACTTCCTGATGCTTAAACCTATACTCGATGTTAACAAATTTCTCTTCTTCAGAAATGCTTTCCTTGCCATTGCCACTCTACTTCGACCATCATCAGTTATTTTCCTTCCCAAATAGCAGAACTCCTTTACTACTTTAAGTGTCTCATTCCCTAATCTAATTCCCTCAGCATCACCCGATTTAATTCGACTACATTCCATTATCCTTGTTTTGCTTTTGTTGATGTTCATCTTATATCCTCCTTTCAAGACACTGTCCATTCTGTTCAACTACTCTTCCAAGTCATTTGCTGTCTCTGACATAATTACAATGTCATCGGCGAACCTCAAAGTTTTTATTTCTTCTCTACGGATTTATATCTACTCCAAATTTTTCTTTTGTTTCCTTCACTGCTTGCTCAATACAGAGATTGAATAACATCGGGGAGAGGCTACAACCCTGTCTCACTCCCTTCCCAACCACTGCTTCCCTTTCATGTCCTTCGACTCTTATAACTGCCATCTGGTTTCTGTACAAATTGTAAATAGCTTTTCGCTCCCCTGCCACCTTCATAATTTGAAAGAGAGTATTCCAGTCAACATTGTCAAAAGCTTTTTCTAAGTCTACAAAGGCTAGGAACGTAGGTTTCCCTTTCCTCAATCTAGCTTCTAAGATAAGTCGTAGGGTAAGTATTGCCTCACGTGTTACGAGATTTCTACAGAATCCAAACTGAACTTCCCCGAGGTCGGCTTCTACTAGTTTTTCCATTCATCTGTAAAGAATTCGCATTAGTATTTTGCAGCCGTGACTTATTAAACTGATAGTTCAGTAATTTTCACATCTGTCAACACCTGCTTTCTTTGGGATTGGAATTATTATATTCTTCTTGAAGTCTGAGGATATTTCGCCTGTCTCATACATCTTGCTCACCAGATGGTAGAGTTTTGTTAGGACTGGCTCTCCCAAGGCTGTTAGTAGTTCTAATGGAATGTTGTCTACTCCTGGAGCTTTGGTTCGACTCAGGTCTTTCAGTGCTCTGTCAAACTCTTCACGCAGTATCATATCCCCCATTTCATCTTCATCTACATCCTCTTCCATTTCCATAATATTGTCCTCAAGTACATCGCCCTTGAATAGACCCTTTATATACTCCTTCGCACCTTTCTGCTTCCCCATCTTTGCTTAGAACCTGAGCTCTTGATATTCATACAAGTGGTTCTCTTTTCTCCAAAGGTCTCTTTAATTTTCCTGTAGGTAGTATCTATCTTACCCCTAGTGAGATAAGCCTCTACATTCTTACATTTGTCCTCTAGCCATCCCTGCTTAGCCATTTTGCACTTCCTGTCGATCTCATTTTTGAGACATTTGTATTCCTTTTTGCCTGCTTCATTTACTGCATTTTTATATTTTCTCCTTTCATCAATTAAATTCAATATTTCTTCTGTTACCCAAGGATTTCTACCAGTCCTCATCTTCTTACCTACTTGATCCTCTGCTGCCTTCACCACTTCTTCAACTGTATTTCTTTCCCCCACTCCTGTCAATTTTTCCCTTATGCTCTCCCTGAAACTCTGTACAACCTCTGGTTTAGTCAGCTTATCCAGGTCCCATCTCCTTAAATTCCCACCTTTTTGCATTTTCTTCAGTTTTGATCTACAGTTCATAACCAATAGATTGTGGTCAGAGCCCACATCTGCCCCTGGAAATGTCTTACAGTTTAAAACCTGGTTCCTAAATCTCTGTCTTACCATTATATAATCTATCTGAAAACTGTCAGTATCTCCAGGCTTCTTCCATGTATACAATCTTCTTTTATGATTCTTGAACCAAGTGTTAGCTATGATTAGGTTGTGCTCTGTGCAAAATTCTACCAGGCGGCTTCCTCTTTCGTTTCTTACCCGCAATCCATATTCACCTACTACGTTTCCTTCTCTCCCTTTTCCTACTGATGAATTACAGTCACCCATGACTATTAAATTTTCGTCTCCCTTCACTATCTGAATAATTTCTTTTATTTCATCATACATTTCTCCAATTTCTTCATCATCTGCAGAGCTAGTAGGCATATAAACTTGTACTACTGTGGTAGGCGTGGGCTTCATATCTATCTTGGCCACAATAATGTGTTCACTATGCTGTCTGTAGTACCTTACCCGCATTCCTATTTTCCTATTCATTATTAAACCTACTCCTGCATTACCACTATTTGATTTTGTGTTTATAACCCTGTAGTCACCTGTCCAGAAGTCTTGTTCCTCCTGCCACCAAACTACACTGATTCCCACTATGTCTAACTTTAACCTATCCATTTCCCTTTTTAAATTTTCTAACCTACCTGCCCGATTAAGGGATCTGACATTCCACGCTCCGATCCGTAGAACGCCAGTTTTCTTTCTCCTGATAACGACACCCTCTTGAGTAGTCCCCGCCCGGATATTTGAATGGGGGACTATTTTACCTCCAGAATGTTTTACCCAAGAGGACGCCATCATCATTTAACCATACAGTAAAGCTGCATGCCCTCGGGAAAAATTACGGCCGTAGTTTCCCCTTGCTTTCAGCCGTTCACAGTACCAGCACAGCACGGCCGTTTTGGTTAGTGTTACAAGGCCAGATCAGTCAATCATCCAGACTTTTGCTCCTGCAACTACTGAAAAGGCTGCTGCCCCTCTTCAGGAACCACACATTTGTCTGGCCTCTCAACAGATACCCCTCCATTGTGGTTGGACCTATGGTACGGCTATCTGTATCGCTGAGGCTTGCAAGCCTCCCCACCAACGGCAAGGTCCATGGTTCATGAGGAATTTCAACTGTAAGTTTAATTACATACAGTTCAAATAATACATAGAAAGCGTTGGTAATTGTTGGATATTATATAAGCACCAGTGGCAGTAGCTATGAGAGAACAGTCAGTGTTGTGTTAGTCCTGAGTAAGTATTGCAGATAGTTTTGATACAGTATTGTGTCAGTACAGGATGAGAAATTTGTGTATGTATTTGTAGAAATAAATACACTGAAGTGCCAAAGAAACTGGTATAGGCATACACATTCAAATACAGAGATATGTAAACAGGCAGAATATGACACTGCAGTCGGCAATGCCTATGTAAGGCAACAAGTGTCTGGCACAGTTGTTAAATTGATTACTGCTGCTACAATGGCAGGTTATAGGATTTAAGTGAGTTTGAATGTGGTGTTATAGTTGGTGCACAAGCGATGGGACACAGCGTCTCCAAGGTAGTGATGAAGGGATTTTTCTGTATGACCATTTCATCAGGAAACTGGTAAAACATCAAATCTCCAACATCACTGCAGCCAGAGAAAAATCCTGCACGAATGGGACCTATGATGACTGAAGAGAATTGGTCAACATGACAGCAGAGCAACCATTCTGCAAATTGTTGCAGATTTCAGTGTTGGGGTATCAACAAGTGTTAGCATGCAAACAATTCAATGAAACATCATCAATATAGGCTTTTGGAGGTGAAGGCCCACTCATGTACCCTAGATGACTGCACAGCACGAAGCTTTATGTTTTGCCTGGGACTGTCAACACCGACCTGGGACTGTTGATGACTGGAAAGGAGACAAACTCATGAATAAATGGACTCTGCATGTCGGCAGGGGACTGTTCAAGATGGTGGAGGTTCTGTAATGATGTGGGGTGTGTGCAGTTGGAGTGATATGGGCTCCTGATATTTCTAGATATGACTCTGACAGGTGACATGTATGTAAGCATCCTGTCTGATCACCTGCATCCATTCGTACCCATTATGCATTCCAGCAGAGTTCGGCAATTCCAGCAGGACAATGCGATACCCCACACATCCATAATTGCTACATAGTGGCTCCAGGAACACTTTTCTGAGTTTAAACGCTTCCACTGGCCACCAAACTCGTCAGACATGAACATTATTGAGTGTATCTGGGATGCCTTTGCAATGTGCTGTCCAGAAGAGATCTCCTCTCCCTCATACTCTTGCAGATTTATGGACAGCCCTGCAGGATTCATGGTGTCAGTGCCCTCTAGTACTACTTCAGACATTAGTCGAGTCCATGCCATCTTGTGTTGCAGCACTTCTGCGTGCTCATGGGGGACCTATGTGAGATTAGGCAGGTGTACCAGTTCCAAGGACTCTTCAGTGTAGGTGAAAAATTAATTCCAATGTGTCAGCCAGTATAAAAAAAACTGTCTTGATAATGCTATATGTGGATACCAGGTATCTTGTAAAAGGAAAGGGTGTTTATTTACAGAAAAGCTACATCACCCTTTAGAAAAAAATCAGATACAAAAATTGAGTATTAAAGACTATTTACAGAAGTATCAAAATCTTACAATACAATGGAGTGGAGCTGGTATGCTATGTCAAAAGGTGAACATATGTTTTGAGAATCAGAACAAAAACAAAATTGTATTGAATGATCAAGCTATTAGTACCTGCATTACCAGCAGAGAATATGACTACACATATGGACAAAGTAAAACAAAGTAAATGACTAGAGTAAATCACATGGATCATCAACATCAAGGACAACAACAAAAAATATTAACACTATAATAATTGCTATTTCTATGTGGAGTAGCAGAAACAGAAACATATGCATCATTTTTATTATTGCTGTGTTAGGCAAAACCATTCAGTACAGGAAGTCAAATTGAAGAAGCTAATCAATTTTTATCCCATTATTACAAGAAATTCTTTGAAGAACTCGCAAGGTTTTTGATAAGAATCTGATGAACTTAGTAACAATTTAAAACAATTAAAATTGATTTCAGTTAAGACTTCAGTGGTAAAATAGGGGCAGTAACAAGCAAACTACATAACAGTGTAGAGAAAACAAAAAGAGATCTAAGTAACAGTTAAGGACAGTTGAAGAGTGGGGATAAACTTGATATTACAAATAATGAAGTAAAAAATTTGAGGAATGAGGTGTCAAACTTTAGCAACCAGCTCACAGAACTAAAGAAGATCTTGCAGTAGAGTCAGAGCACAACAATTGGGAGAACAGAGTAGTTTTGTTGAGAATAGTATTGTAAAGCAGAATTAATAGATAAATGACATTGAAAAATTTGTATTATTGAAAATGAAAAACAAAAATGTAATTTTCAATGTAGAAGGGTTGACAGTTGTAGATCTTTATCAGCAAACTGTTAAATATGTCAGAAAATGAATTAGAGATTTTACTGATGTTGTACCCATATTTTACACAAATGTCCAGAAAAGTAGAGGTAATATGAATGAAAAGTAGGTAAAATATCACAAAAGAAAAGCAAAAAGAAAATACCTGAGTAAATGTGAATTATTAGCAAACATGAATATCAACTATTTTTTGAACAAAGATACTGCAGGTCTTTTAAACATAATTAAGACTATAGACTGAAATGTTATTTGAAACACAAGCTGTCATGAAAACGTTTATTTGATTAAAAGAATGACAAAGCTAATAATGTTACCTTGGGAATTTGAAAATGTTATGTGTTTGTTAAGTGCAAAACTGAGTAGTAGCTATGTAGTGGGCAGTGATAATAAGAAATATTTAAAGTAAAATGCATATTCTACACCATTTTTTTAAAATTTTTCAATGTGTTTGTGTAATGGCAAATCAAAACACGTGCACTCAAACATATTTATGTCAGAAGTAGATGTGAATGTTTTAAAAAAAAAGTGATAATTTTGTACACCTTGGCTTCAAAGCATTGAAGGCACTGTACACTCATTTGTATACTATGTGACTGGTGAACACAAGTGCCCCAGCTATTGTGGTGTATTTTTCCAAAATGTCAGATTTCTGTGCCACATTCATTCTTTGATTAATTTGTAAATTGTTCAAGTTATCTTCTGCTATCTTGCTGTCTTTCCTTAGTAGGTGCTATGTGCACATTTTTAGCGTTTTCAAGTGTATTTTCATGGCAGAATTAATGCATTCTTTGTGTATTATTTGTCTAAGAGCTAAGAATTTTTCTTACATTGTTGGAATGAACTTTGTGTACAGTTGGTTTAAACTGAGAATATTTGAAATATGGTTACACTAATGGTATTTTACACTGCCATGACTGAAAAATATATTTACATTTACACTTGCATAGTAAATAAATTATCTTGCATTTTGAGGAGGTTTATTTTTTTGGTTGTTTCTGAGGAAAAATCTTTTTACATTTAACGACAGTTGGGGTGTTTTAAGTTTTTGTGCTGTCTTATTTTACGGACATTGAATAAACATTGATTTTGGATCTATTTGGTGGACTTTTGTGCTATATTTGTTACTATAAAGACAGGAAGTCAGACTTATTGGCTTGTTACACTCATTTTCAAGATCTGCCACCAGTATTTGAATATAAATATTAGAATGAAGGCACTGGTAAGGATTTAATTATGAGAAGAGAACATTGAGTTTGTTTGTTATCTCGAACACATTTTATTGCGAAAGATGCTTGGAGTGAGCAGTTTATTTATCAGATCACATATTATTTTTCGAAACTGTGATAGGTGAGATCATGATGAAATCATCATTCATTCATTCATTCATTGGTCCATTTGATTCATTACATACTTAAACAGTACAATGAAAATAGGACAAGTCAAAATTTCGAAAGGAGCAGAAAAAAAACCACACACACACACACACACACACACACACACACACACACAGAGAGAGAGAGAGAGAGAGAGAGAGAGAGAGAAAGAGAGAGAGAGAGAGAGAGTGAGAGAGAGAGCATACTGGTCTAGATAGTTTAATTTCTTGTACTCAAGATTCTCACTAATGTAAACTGCCACACCACCACCCTTATGTTGCTGTCTACAATAACTATTTGCTAAGGAGTAGCCCTCTAGTTTACAGTAAATAATTTCATCAGATTTTAATCCATGCTCAGTTAGCACTACTTATATGAGGTGACTGTTCATTTACAAAAACCTGTAATATATTAAGCTTATTTCTAAGGTACTGTATGTTTAGGTGCATGAGCCTTAGTGGTATTTTTAACTGGTCACTCTGATTATCTTCCTTTAAAATGCACTGAGTTGGTTCACTAACAGTTGGCTTTAAATGTAATAGTTCCCCTTCCTGTAATATACTAAGCACTTCACTTGCTCCCTTTGCTTCTGGTACTATGCAGTGATTTTTTTCAGTTTGTGTCATTAAACCTGGATCGTATCTTTGTCCGGTGTTTATATTCCTCTCACTATTGTCACACTGGTATTTAAGCTGGACAGTTTTACTTAGATCTTTTTCCATGTTCTCTTTCTGCTTACTCGGTACCATAAAAAATCCTCACTTAGTGTAGCAGGTCTCCTAGTCCTCAGGCATCTGTCTTGATTGGAAGCTGCTTCTGCTGTTGATCTCCCAGGCCTCAGGTACCTCTTCTGTGTGGTTGCTGTTGCTGGTGGCTCCTGTGCTCCCCGACTTGGTGACTGCCCTTCTTTGTTAGCTGCTGCGGCTAATGACCTTTGTATATTTTCCTCACATGCATTTTCATTGCCTTGAGGTAGTATTATGGGGTCTGCTGTTCTGGATGCTGTTGCTGATGACGACAGCTCTGCTGATGATTGTGGTGATTCTGCTCCTATTGGTTTATCTGACACTGCTGCTGAGAATATCTGAGCCTTTGCTGCTGCTACTGGTGTTTGTTGTAGCTCTACTGCAGATAATGATGGTTCCACTGTTACAGACAACTCTTGTTTTGGCGGAATTGGGATTGGAGACACTTCCATTACAGATGACTCATTAATAAATTTAAGTATTTCGGCACTGATAATCTTTTTCCCTTTTACGTTCATGTGGAGACCATGTCTTGTGAAGTGCTATCTGTGAACACTGTTTATCTCTACGAAGGTCTTATTCTGGAAACCTCGACATATTTTCTCAAATAGCCTGTTTGCCGTAACAATCTCGATGTTTACGCACGAATTTTCCATCAGATCGTGTCTCCTGGGGATGTTAACAATGTAGAAATGCACTCGAGGCATCCTTTTGATTGTTTCCTTTAGGATTCTCGTTGCACGCCAAGTTTCATTACAGTAAACATCATTTGCGCCTCCTATTATGATGCAGCTGTTACCCGTCGTTAATATGTTGTCACTGTTTTTCATAATTTCGCGTAATGGCGCGCCTGGCTTGATGATGCCTGTTACATTAAGGTCTGGGTGATTTCTTCTCATAATTTCCGTAACTCCTCTCCCATGACTATCTGCAAAAATATATGTCTGTTGCTTGTATCCTTGCTTATGCATAACGTGGTTGTTTACTTTTTTTTCTTTACGAATATTTACCTTGTGTTTTTCTCCGTTTAATCCACTTGTATATTTTTGTGTGGATAGTTTGTTCATATTTTTATCCATAGATGCACTATTAACACTTTCTTTTCTTGCGTTTAATTCACTTGTGTCTTTTTGAGTGATCAGTTCGTTCATATTTCTAGTTACAGTCGTACTGTTTACACTTTGTACATTTGGTTGTGCAGACCTACGAATTTTATGGCTAGCATTAATGAGATCTTGTTGCCTTGACGATTCAGACAGTTCCTGCATGGTTAGTACTAAATTTTCCATTGTTTTTATATATTTTTTTATAATGTCAAGTTCTTTTTGAAGTTCGTCTTGCACGCTGTCTTCTATTCCCATGTAGCACTTTTCACTCGCGATCTCGCGGCCGTTACACTCTATGTCACATTTACACTGTATTTGTATATCATCTTGAGCATAGCAGTGTGAATGGCACCATGTATGTTTAAACACGAATATTCTAATTCCATTTAGCACTGTCTCGTCACAAACAATACACTTGATTGAAATTAAGTCCTCAAAAACTGCAGAGCGGTTTAAAGTTACGTGTACACTTGCCGCCATTTTTTCAAGTGGACAGCAGACCTGTGCAATAGTACACTTTTCTTGAAATGTTTCTTTACAATAACTATTGGAAAATGCATATCAGTAAATGGTAAAGGATTGTTGTCATCAAAGTACTTTCTTCTGTCACCTATTCTCAACCCTTTTGCATGAGTTCCTAAATTTTCTCTACCAGAGGTAGAGTAAATCCTGCTAATTTGATCTCTTACAAGCCTGTGGAGAGTTTGGGCAATTAAAACGTACAAGTTCAGAATGTTAAAAATTGGCTTTGTGTAATATTTCACAGACCTGTCAACTGCTCCCACTGAATTCATTGTTGAGTTTGAGAGGCCAAAAGCTCTCCCTGTCAAACTTTTCCATCTCATGCACATCTATGAAACTGCAGATGGACAATATTGATCATGCCTCTCTTTTATAACACAGCTTGATTGTCAAGAAGTATACTCATGCTCATAAATTAAGGATAATGCTAACACATGGTAAAACACTGCTCTGGTGGGTGGTTTGCGGGTTTAAATCACCTCAGGGTATGACCATGCAGTGCATTTGATTTGCAGTCGTCGCATGGTGGTGATGTCAGAGTACGGTGCAGCGAGTAAGTGTGCAGACATTTTCAGACGTGCTAATGGTGACTGTGTGTTGAAAATGGCTCAAAGAACACATATTGATGACATTATGAGGGGTAGAATACTAGGGCGACTGGAGGCAAGTCAAACACAGCAGGTTGTAGCATGGACCCTCCGTGTGCCACAAAGTGTGATCTCAAGATTATGGCAACGATTACAGCAGACAGGAAACATGTCCAGGCACTACAGTACAGGACATCCACAGTGTACAACACGAAGAGAAGACCGATATCTCACCATCAGTGCCCACAGGCGGCCACGGAGTAATGCAGGTAGCCTTGCTCGGGACCTTACTGCAGCCACTGGGACAATGGTCTCCAAACACACAGTCTATAGATGACTGAACAGACATGGTTTATTCACCCAGAAAACTGCAAGGTGCATTCCACTGACTCATGGTCACAGGCGAGCTCATAAAGCCTGGTGTCAAGAACACAGTACGTGGTCATTGGAACAGTGGTCCCAGGTTAGATTCACAGATGAGTCCAGGTATAGTCTGAACAGTGATTCTTGCCAGGTTTTCACCTGGTGTGAAGCAGGAACCTGATACCAACCCCTTAATGTCCATGAAAGGGATCTGCATGGAGGTCATGGTTTGATGGTGTGGGGTGGGATTATGATTGGTGCACGTACACCCGATCATGTCTTTGACAGAGGAACTGTAACAGGTCAGGTGTATTAGGACGTCTTTTTGCACCAGTATGTCCACCTTTTCATGGCTGTAGTGGGTCCCACCTTTCTCCTGATGGATGACAATGCACGGCCCCACTGAGCTGCCAATGTTGAGGAGTACCTTGAAACAGAAGATATCAGGCGAATGGAGTGGCCTGCCTGTTCTCCAGACCTAGACCCCAACAAGCACATCTGGGATGCTCTTGGTTGACATATCGCTGCATGTCTCCAAACCCCTACAACACTTCAGGAGCTCCGACAGGCTCTGGTGCAAGAATGGTAGGCTATACCCCAGCAGCTGCCCGACCACCTGATCCAGTGTATGCCAACCCATTGTGCGGCCTGTGTACATGTGCATGGTGATCATATCCCATATTAATGTCAGGGTACATGTGCAGGAAACAGTGGCATTTTGTAGCATATGTGTTATGGGATGGTTTTCTCAACTTATTACCAATACTGTGGACTTACAGATCCATGTCGTGTGTGTTCCGTATGTGCCTATGCTAGTAGCGCCAGTTTTGTGTAGTGCCACATTGTGTGGCGCCACATTCTGCAATTATCCTTAATTTATGAGCATTAGTGTATATTAGTTGAAATAAACTGGACTTCTACTCATGAAGTGGTTTCATGAGCATAAAGCAAGAAAAACATTACTGAATTTGAATATCATGTTTTGACATAAAAATCTACTGTATTTAGATGGTATAAATTGTTTAAAAAGTAATGTTCTTTTAACTACAATGGACATTCATCAATAAAAATCTGTCATTGTGAATAAAATTCAGTTTAGAATACCTAATGAAGTTTGCCAACATTGTTCCTAATTATGAATGAACTTTCTCTGGTACTTGTAGAATTGTTACTGATCTGAAATGTACTCAACAATAACACAAAATATCAGAGCATAATTTCACAGAAAATTAAAGTGTTCAAAAATACTCTTCTGGGTGAATGTATGCTCATGTATGAGAAGGAAAATTCCCAAGAAGAAATATAGTTTTTCAACTATAATACCTTTCTGCTTTGACTACTGAGTATTCACTGGTTAAAACATTTGTCTTGGTGTATCAATAAAGCCAGTTGGTTTCATATACCATAAATGGCAGCAGGTCTTGTATTTCAGTTATCATCAAAGATAACTATTATCTTCCCGATACTTCTGCATGGAAGCCAAATGATAAGGTGCAGGTATAAATGAATGAAATTTTATTTTTCCAAATAAAAATGAATTGCTAAATCACAATTCTTTCCCAAGGGTTTCACCATCTATTTCACATTCTGAAGATCTTCTAACTACAAATGTTTAAGGATGAATAGAGCTTTGCACTGTGTCTGTTGGAGAATGTGGTACTGGACTGATATATTGAAATTATTTAGAAGACAATTATCAATGCAGAAAAACTGACACTATTGTCAAACTTACCATTTATAAGATTTCTTATTTTGTGTAGTTATAATGAAGTTTTATTTTATTATCTTAGAAAACTGAAATGTGGTTGTGTAGACAAGAATAACAAAGAGAACGTTAATGCTTATATTGAAGTGTAGACATAAATATAAAAGCAAACATTCCAGGAAGACAATCTGAACTTTCAAGAGCTATTGGTCAAACAGGGCAGAAATATGGCAGTGTATCTTAGGACACCAACACCGCAAAGTTATCTGAGATCCACAGTATCTAAACATGTGTGTAGCTATCAGGGACTGAACAGGTAGTGGATGGTAAGACAGTACAGTACCTTGGGGAAGGTACAGCACTGCCGCTTAAGATATACACACTGAGGTGACAAAAGTTACAGTATACCTCTTAAAATATCATATCGTGCCTCCTTTTGCCTGGCTTAGTGCAGCAACTCAACATGGCATGGACTCAACAAGTTACTGGAAGTCTCCTGAAGGAATATTGAGCCATGCTGCCTCTACAGATGTCCACAATTGTGAAAGAGTTGCCAGTGCAGGATTTTGAGCACTAACTGGCCTCTCAATTATGTCTCACATGGTATGTTCAATGTGTTTCATATCAGATGATCTGCATGGCCAAACCATTCACTTGAAATGTCCAGAATGTTCTTTAACCCAATCATGAACAACTGTGGCCTCGAGACATGGCACACTGCCATCCATAAGAATTCAATCAGTTTTTGGGAAAATGAAGTCTATGAATGGCTGCAAATGGTCTCCAAGTAGCTGAACATAATCATTTCCACTCAATGATAAGTTCAGTTGGGCCACAGGAACCAGTCCATTTCATATAAACACACCCACCAGCTTGCCCAATCCTTGTTGACAACTTGGGTCCATGGCTTTGCGAGGTCTGTGCCACACTCAAAGCCTACCATAAGCTATCACCAACTGAAATTGGGGCTCATCTGACCAGGCCATGGTTTTCCAGTCAACTACAGTCCAACTGCTATGCTCATGAGTCCAGGAGAAGTGCTGCAAGTGGTGTCATGCTATTGGCAAAGTCAACTGCATTGGTTGTCTGCTGCCATACCCCATTAATACCAAATTTTGCCACACTGCTGTCCTACTGGATATGTTTTTTTATATATCTCATATTGATTTCTGTGGTTATTTCATTCAGTTTTGCTTTTCTGTTAGCAGTGACAAATCTACAGAAATTCCACTGCTCTTGCTTGTTACACAAAGGCCACTGGCCACTGCAGTATCTGTGGTGAGCAGTAAAGCCTGAAATTTGATATTCCCCACACACTCCTAACACTGTGGGTATTGGAATATTGAGTCCCATAATGATTTAGGAAATAGAATGTCCCATGCGTCTTGCCCAACTACTATCCTGCATTCAAAATCCATTAATACTCATCGTGCAGTCATGTGACACTACCACCATCAGTATGTGAGTATAGTGCTGTCCTATGACTTTTGTCACCTCAGTGTGTAGGAGTCAAAATATTAGTGTTTCACAGGCTCGACCAAATATTTGACATGTAAGACCACCCTAAAGGGAATTATACAAAGCAGCCAGCCTCTAAAATGTAGAACTGAAAGAAAACTGCAAAGAAAAATCTGCAAGAAAATTCTCCAAGAACTATGATGGGGCAATAATTCTTTTTTGGAACACTCTATAATCTTGCTCTCCAGATACCCTTTTGGAATTGTTTCACTTCCTGCAGTTCAAAGGAGAGATTATTTAAAAGAGTATTACGTTAGGCCTTTGGATTAAGAAAATCAGATTCTCAAAATATCAACCACTACTTAAGGTATTTGAATAATCTCCATTCCACAGGGCTCAGCAATGTTGTGGAAATCCTACTGCCCTTCAAGGATGGTCTCAGGTCAATGTGGATAGCATCAAGGTATTACCAGAAAATAGAGCTGATTACAAATGACGTGGATTCTTCCTCTAAGTCCAGGCCACACTCTAGATGATGAAATGATTCTGAGTGATGATATGATTCCATAGCAAAAAACATACCACTAAGTTTAGAATTTTGCAAAGCTTCTTCACTGAGTACAACATTTCCAGTACAAAAAATTTTCTGTACGTTTATTATTCACACACTTATCTACAAAAACTGTGTAAAGTTAGTGAAGTGCTTACTACTGATGATCCTCAGTAATGCTGAAATTTTGAAGCCTCATTCTCTGAAATTTTTTAAAGTTGTAACTTAGTAGTTCTATGATGGACATGACACCATTGATTTTAAATCGAGATTACTTCTCATTCATTAGTGCCAAAATTTCTCTCAACTCTTTTTGTAGTTCAAATAAACCAGTTTTGAAACAACACTGAATGAACTCTAAACAGTGTCAATTTCATTTGTATACATCTTCATAGTGAAATCATCTCTCACGTTTCCACAAACCATAAATCTTGACAAAGAAAAAAAACTCATAGTCATATGAGGTCTGTTCAAAAAATTCCAGAACATTCGTAATTTTGTACCATCAGTGATTTGGAGAAAAATGCCATTGGCATCCCGATACTCACCTGCGTTTACTGTGTAACTGCTGGAAGTTTCATTGTTATACATCTGTTAGTTATTGTTCAGTACTGTACTGAATAGAACGTTGCATCGCAAAGTTTGCAAATTTAGAGATGGCAGAGTCAGAGGAGCAATGCATCTGCATTACATTTTGTGTGAAACTTAAGAAAATATTTATAGAGACAAGGCAAACGATGCAGGAAGCTTACGACGAAGAGTGTTTAAGCCACATTCAATGTTATGAATAGTTCAGATGGTTAAAAAATGGCTGGATGTAAGTTAAAGGTGACCCAAATTCAGGATGCCCTTCAATGTCTACTGACAATGCTCATGTCAAGAACATCAATGAAATTGTGCATGCCAATCTAAGACTGACTGTTCACAAGATTGCAGAAGAATGAAACATTTCAGCTGGATCATATCGTGAAGCCCTGACACAGCATCTTGGAATAAACTGTGTTGGCACCCAGTCCATCCCATGGCTTATGAGTCAAGATCAGAAAGATGTTCACCTCACAATCTGTGAAGAGCTTTTGGATCCTGCAAATGAGAATGATATGTTCCATAAGAGAATGAGAACTGGTGATGAGACTTGGGTCTGTGATTACGATGTTGAGACCAAGGTTCAATCTTCTTGATGAGTTGGGGAAGATTCTCCAAGACCAAAAAAAGCTTGTCAGGTCAGGTCAAATGTCAAAGCCATGCCAATAGTTTTCCTTGACTTTGAAGGATTAGTCCATTATGAATCTGTGCCTCAGGGACAAACTGTTAATCAATGGTACTATTGGGACATGTTGCAACACCTGCAAGAAAATGTGAGAATGAAACAGCCTGAAAGATGCTGAGACAATTCACGGCTCTCACATCATGATAATGTGCCCACAGATTCCGCCCTGTTGCTGTGTGATTATTGCACAAAAAACGGAATCACTGTGCTGCCTCATCCTCCATACTCTCCAGATGTGGACCCTGCAGACTTTTTTTATTTCCAATGTTGAAACCGCTATTGAAAGGATGAAGATTTGCAGTGATAGATGACGTAAAAGAAAATTCACAGATAGTGCTTTGCGCAATCCAGCAAGAAGTATAGCGAGAGTGTTTTCAGAAATGGAAACGGTGTTGGGAGTGGTGTATCAAATGTGTAGGAGAATGTTTCGAAGGAGACCACACACAATAAATACAAGGTAAGCATAGAAAAATTTTGTGGGCAAAGTTCTGTAATTTTTTAACAGAACTTGTAAACAGTTTTCAGAATGTGTCACTGGGACCTTACTAACATATTACAACACAAAAGTTATTCAGACAATTGTAGCTGCACTGTTCAAATGATTTCATGGAATGTTTACACTAACTGACTGTAAAGCTCATATCTGCTGATACTTGTGACTTTGACGTTGAAATATTAGTCAGCTGAAAACAAAAACATGAATGTTTACATTGAGATATGAACATGAGAAATGCTAATCACAGACTCTGTCTTGGAGATGTTATCAGAACAATTACAGACACAGACTACCAGAGCTGTTGCCCAGTAGTTGCGCTTATAGACAAGTGTGTGAATATTTAGTGAAATCTGTAAACTCATATTGCTCTAAATAGGGAACAATGTTGAAATTAGCGGTAATGACATTACAGAGAACCAAGTAACATGTGGTTTATTCATATGATAAAGAACTGGAAAGTTAACAAACCTGTGTGGACTTTTTCCTTTATACCTTGAGCACTACTGAGGGGTACTAAATGAGCTTCACATAAATTTCACAGGTTAGTAATTTTCCTAATTTATTTAATTTCTTAATTAACACTTTATTCTGAAAACCAAAGGCATTTTGTAGCTCAGAAGAATGAGGGTAACAGAATTATAATGTCAACTCTTGGAATTAAACTTACCTAAAGGTACACATAATGGAAGTATTTTCTGAATGATGGAAATTTTCATTACAAATAGCATTTTAGGTAATGACTTTTCAGAAAAGGTAAACTGTTTACTGGATAAGTGAAATCAAGAGTTTTGAATAAGCTATGTCCATTCAGAAATAAAGAATTATTACCTCCCAATATTTTTCAGACTTCTCTTCAAGGAATATGTTTACTGAAAAACTAAGTAAAGCCTTGACAGAGCTCAAACACATAAATGAATAATAGAGTTTACTGAAATATTGCCCAGCTAAGATTTTTGATATTTTATGTAAAAGTGGTGCATCTACTACCAGTTTTAACATACCAAGTTTTAAGAGTTATTTGTCAACCAAATCTATGACACATTTTTCAATTAACTGAATGTTATGATACCACTTTCTAAAACTAATCTAAATAGGCCTTGGAAGGTCCAACAGTACTGATCAACCACAATGTCATCCTCGGCCAATAGGCATCACTGGATACAGATATGGAGGGGCATGTGGTTAGCACACCAATCTCTCAAAACTCTGTCAATTTTTGTGACCAGAGCCATTACCTCTGAGACTAGTAGCCCCTCAATTGGCTTCACAAGGGTTGAGTGCACCATGCTTGCCAACAGTACTTGGCAGACCCAAATGGTCACCTGTCCAAGTGCTAGCCAAGCCCAACTGTGCTTAAGTTTGGTGATTTGATGGGAACCGTTGTTACCACTGCGGCAAGGCCACTGGCAATACCACTATCACTTGGGTGAAATTTGTTCTGATCTCTCACATAATGTACGCGATTTATGGTTTTTGCATAATCACATGATGCACTGGTGCACTTTCAAGTTACACATTCTAAATTTATCTATAAGTACAATAACATTTTTGTCAGTTTCCATGTGAAAACATAAAATTACAAAAAGTTTGTCATCCTATAGATTTCACTATATAAGTAAACAAAAACATAAATTAAAGGAAGATTTGCATCTGTAAATGAACTAATTTCCTTCCATTCCATCCATATAAATTATAATAAATGCCATGTATATTCAATAAAAATTTTACATAAATTATGCCAAATTATAAGTTATTTCTCATTAAATAGGTTGCCTTCATTTCATTCCAAAAACACATTAAAATTCACCAGAAACAATTACCCTTGATACAGAAATACCATATTTACAAGTGTAAATAAACCTTTTCATGTGGAACAGTTCTGAAATCTTTAAATTTTGCCTCAGGACTATATAAAATATCTTTTCTAACTGGTTTGATTCTCAGATTTTTCTACATGTGAAAAGATACATTTTTTAATTATATTTTAATTTTATGTAAAACCCATATGTCATTATAATAACTAATTTGACAAAGAAACTTCTAGAACTACCTGGAAGCCAGTCTAATGTATAATATCATGAATGCATGCCAAATGACACATTTGCATTTGAATGAGATGAAGATATTAGCTAGAAAAGTGCAAAATATTGAGAAAAATTTTATAATGATTATTTAAATATGAAAGAGGCTTAATATACAGTATAATAGAGAAAAGAGAAAAAAGTTAACTAAGGAGTAGGATTATAGCAAATGGAGTTAATTTCTCTTGCTATATTTCAGTTGGACAGGTTCTTGTCAATACGCTTAGGACTTTCCTAGGTAGCAAGTGGTGCAATGAAATGCAAGTGGAAGAGAAGAAGTTTTTTTCAACAATAAATGTATTTTATGCATTTCCTAAATGAGCCACTGCAAAGTGACATCTTTGTGCTAGGCTAATTTTTAGATCCATGCTTCAGTCCTAAGTTTGTCTTAAGATTTTTTTCTGATGGTTAATATGGTATATCTTTCACTTCTACCTAAGCTTTGTTTGATTGAAAGAACCAGGTTACAGCATAGTTCAGATTCCGTATGAAACTGGAGCTCTACTTGTAATCAGCTCGGAAAGTAGCAAAAAAAACTGTACATTACAAATATTCAGTCTGAGAACATCTTTTCTCCGTAGTGGCGTAGCGTGAGGGGAGACTTTGAGACTTAGTCTCCCCTGTATTCGTGCTTAAAAAAGATTCAATAGTAATTCATAAGAAAAATATAAATAACTTTCTGCTAAGAGCTCTAAACATGCGAAGACATCAGTCTTGTAGTCTGCGCCGCACCCTGAGTATTGGTGTATTTGCCTGCTTGAGACTCGCCTGCTCTCAGTCTCTGCCTCCCTGTGTGCGCCTGCGCCCCCTCCACTTCCCCTCTTCCACGAAAGCCGGTGCGCCGCACTTGCTAGCAGGTAGAGATGGGCAAACTGAAACACGTAACTGTTTCGAAACAAATGAAACAGTACAACGTAATGTTTCGATACGCTGTTTCGAAACAGTTTGTGTTGTGTTATCTAATAAACCTACACATTTTATCATCTTGAATGTCTACTGTATAAGTTTGTCCATATAAACACAAATGAGGTGCGAGAGCGCTAATCATATCGCAGAAAGTATGAACTATCACTTAGGCGTCTTGGCAGTTTCGTATTTCCTGCAGCAAATGCGCTGCTTTCGTGTCGTGTGACTTTCATACTTTTCAATTGGCTGAGGACAGCCATAGCCTAAGACAGAAGAACCACCACGAACGGAACTGGAGGTGGGAGCAAACTGCAGACACAACGGATATGCTACTGGGATTCCCACTTTCCGTTAGTATGGGTAATATACCCATCCTACT
The DNA here is from genome assembly GCF_023864345.2 of Schistocerca serialis cubense. Lineage (NCBI taxonomy): Eukaryota > Metazoa > Arthropoda > Insecta > Orthoptera > Acrididae > Schistocerca > Schistocerca serialis. The sequence goes on from NC_064643.1 coordinate 360,511,659, forward strand.
AATTTCCATGCACACTAAGGGAATCACTGTGGATAATAGGCACAGTGACTATAGTCTCACAAATAATGCCAAATAATTCGAATAAATAACGAAATATAACAGAAAAAATTTTGTCTTTCAAGGTGTTTCGAACCGTTACTATAAATTCACCATGCTTGCCAACCCTTCCCGTTTACCATTACACTATCAGTGATATGTCAAACAGACTGCTTGCAATTATACCTACATCAAATTTATGTATATGTCTAATAACTGTCACTCTACGCCTTTTTTTATTCGAAATGTTGTAGGCTTACTTGCGTTTCTTAATATGATTACTGTACATAAACAGAGAAGCGTACGTTAGAAAAAAGTGTAATTTAACTGAATGATTTTCACCTATTTATTATTTTGAATGTGAATAGTATGCGTTGTTTTATTGTTTGGTTAGTGTTTATAAAGCAGATGTTACGCCATTTCGGCATAGGACAGTCAGCTAGAAACGAAGCTTTATTTTCGGATATCTTAAGCTTCGTGCTATTGCTTGTCAAAAAGATTTCGACACTCTTGAAAGTGTTTCACGAAGTGGTATGTTGTGTTTCAGTACCTGTGCCGAGCCCGAAACTCGCCCGACACAAAGCGGAATGAAACATCACTGTTTCGATACAATTAGTCCGTTGCAAGCACGGGTGGACTGAAACAGCCTCATTTTGAAACAACGATAAAGTTTCTGTGTCTGGCTCGAGATCGAATCTGGTCCGGTTATCCGAGACAGGGGCGGAATGAAACACCACTGTTTCGAAACAGTGAACCACAGCCGTTCCGAAACACTGAAACAGTTCCACGTATCGATACACTGTATCGAAACATAGAAACAGTGGCCAAGTCTACTAGCAGGTATCGAGACTAGTCTCTGCCGCTTATATGCAGGATTTTAACACGGAAGTGAACAGTCGCACGGTTTGTGTTCATAATCATTCTTGCGTGATTTTAGTGCATATATTCGTTGTGTCGCCAACATGAGTGTGCGAGCAACTGAACACCTTATAGAATTTTTATTAAAAACGCCTTTTTCTACATTAACGTACCATACGAAAAAAAGTGCGAATTGAAGGACAAACGACCTACTCCTATACTCAGTGTAGTTTTAAGTGAAGCCAAACAAAAACTCACTTTTCAGACAGGCTGGTACGAAAAGTATACTTGGCTGTTGCGAATGCAGTTAATAACAGATTATATTGTTATATATGTCTTCTGTTTGGTGGTGAAAAGGAATGGTGGCTCGAATGGTTCAAATGGCTCTGAGCACTATGGGACTTAACATCTGTGGTCATCAGTCCCCTAGAACTTAGAACTACTTAAACCTAACTAACCTAAGGACAACACACACATCCATGCCCGAGGCAGGATTCGAACCTGCGACCGTAGCAGTCACGCGGTTCCGGACTGAGCGCCTAGAACCGCTAGACCACCGCGGCCGGCAAAAGGAATGGTGCAATGAGGGCATTTGTACAATAAAGAATTTTGACCGGAAAGCACCAAAGCATCAGATATCAAAACGTCAGCTGCAGGACAAAGAATCATTTCATTTATTGGGCAAAAGTAGAATTGAACACGCCCTTTCTGGAGCCGCTCGTCTGACAGCAATAAAATACAATGAACAAGTTGCATCCAACAGGAGACTATTGGCTTGCATTATTCAGGCAACTGTTGTTTGTACGCAAGAACTAGCCTTTCACGGCCATCGAGAAGATGAATCCTCCAGCTACAAAGATAACTATCTGGAATTATTGGATTTACTAGCTCAAGGAGAGCAGTCAATCCAAGACCATCTGCCATCATCTTCAACCTTTAAAGGAACTTCTCCAGACATACAGAATGATGTAATACACTCCTGGAAATTGAAATACGAACACCGTGAATTCATTGTCCCAGGAAGGGGAAACTTTATTGACACATTCCTGGGGTCAGATACATCACATGATCACACTGACAGAACCACAGGCACATAGACACAGGCAACAGAGCATGCACAATGTCGGCACTAGTACAGTGTATATCCACCTTTCGCAGCAATGCAGGCTGCTATTCTCCCATGGAGACGATGGTAGAGATGCTGGATGTAGTCCTGTGGAACGGCTTGCCATGCCATTCCCACCTGGCGCCTCAGTTGGACCAGCGTTCGTGCTGGACGTGCAGACCGCTTGAGACGACGCTTCATCCAGTCCCAAACATGCTCAATGGGGGACAGATCCGGAGATCTTGCTGGCCAGGGTAGTTGACTTACACCTTCTAGAGCACGTTGGGTGGCACGGGATACATGCGGACGTGCATTGTCCTGTTGGAACAGCAAGTTCCCTTGCCGGTCTAGGAATGGTAGAACGATGGGTTCGATGACGGTTTGGATGTACCGTGCATTATTCAGTGTCCCCTCGACGATCACCAGTGGTGTACGGCCAGTGTAGGAGATCGCTCCCCACACCATGATGCCGAGTGTTGGCCCTGTGTGCCTCGGTCGTATGCAGTCCTGATTGTGGCGCTCACCTGCACGGCGCCAAACACGCATACGACCATCATTGGCACCAAGGCAGAAGCGACTCTCATCGCTGAAGACGACACGTCTCCATTCGTCCCTCCATTCACGCCTGTCGCGACACCACTGGAGGCGGGCTGCACGATGTTGGGGCGTGAGCGGAAGACGGCCTAACGGTGTGCGGGACCGTAGCCCAGCTTCATGGAGACGGTTGCGAATGGTCCTTGCCGATACCCCAGGAGCAACAGTGTCCCTAATTTGCTGGGAAGTGGCGGTGCGGTCCCCTACGGCACTGCGTAGGATCCTATGGTCTTGGCATGCATCCGTGCGTCGCTGCGGTCCGGTCCCAGGTCGACGGGCACGTGCACCTTCCGCCGACCACTGGCGACAACATCGATGTACTGTGGAGACCTCACGCCCCACGTGTTGAGCAATTCGGCGGTACGTTCACCCGGCCTCCCGCATTCCCACTATACGCCCTCGCTCAAAGTCCGTCAACTGCAGTCCGTCAACTGCACATACGGTTCACGTCCACGCTGTCGCGGCATGCTACCAGTGTTAAAGACTGCGATGGAGCTCCGTATGCCACGGCAAAATGGCTGACACTGACGGCGGCGGTGCACAAATGCTGCGCAGCTAGCGCCATTCGACGGCAAACACCACGGTTCCTGGTGTGTCCGCTGTGCCGTGCGTGTGATCATTGCTTGTACAGCCCTCTCGCAGTGTCCGGAGCAAGTATGGTGGGTCTGACACACCAGTGCCAATGTGTTCTTTTTTCCATTTCCAGGAGTGTAGAAATGATAACTCTGGCAGTTAATGAGAAAATAAGATCTGAAATTTAGAACTGCAATTTCGTTTCGATTCAAGCTGATGAAATATTAGATGTGTCACGCAAGAGTCAAATGAGTATAATATTCAGATACTGTATTGCAGACAAAATTGAGTAAAGATTCGTTGTATTTTACGATGTTTCTGGAGATAAAACTACTGAAGGTTTGTCAAACATTGTAGCAGTATTGAAAGAATGGAATGTGGAAAGAAAAGTGGTTAGTCAAACATATGATGGCGCTTCAGTAATGGCGGGCAGAGAAAAAGAGGATTACAACAATTGGTGAAGCAGTTCTGTCCCTATGCGCTGTTTATTCATTGTTACACACACCAACTGAAATTTGGTACTGTTACATGCCTCCAAAATCATACGACAAGTACGCATGTTTGTAAGTGATTTTACTGCATTCCATTCGTTTTTCAGCAAATCATCAAAACGAACTGTATTGCTAACTGAGAAAGAATTTAAACTGCCACATGCAAGCAACACTCGCTGTAACTTTCATTCCAGGGCAGTTTCAATAATATCTAGTCATTTCTCAGAGGTATATAGTGTTTTTAATTATACAATTGATGATACAATCTCCATTCCTTCCGAACTAACTATGCAAACGTAGAAGAGAGGTGGCTCAAATTCAAAGATATAGTAGCAACAGCAATTGAGAGATTCATACCTCATAAATTGGTAAGAGATGAAACTGAACCCCCATTGTACACAAAACAGGTCCGAACACTGTTGCAGAGTCAACGGAAAAAGCATGCGAAGTTCAGAAGAACGCGAAATCCCGAAGATTGGCTAAAATTTACAGACGCGCGAAATTTGGCACGGACTTCAATGCGAGATGCCTTTAATAGGGTCCAGAACGAAACATTGTCTCGAAATTTGGTAGAAAATCCTAAGAAATTCTGGTCGTATGTAAAGTACACAAGCAGCAAGACGCAGTCAATACCTTCGCTGCGCAGTGCCGATGGTACTGTTGCCGACGACTGTGCCGCTAAAGCGGAGTTATTGAACGCAGTTTTCCGAAATTCCTTCACCAGGGAAGACGGATGGAATATTCCAGAATTTGAAACACGAACAGCTGCTAGCATGAGTTTCTTAGAAGTAGATACCTTAGGGGTTGCGAAGCAACTCATATCGCTTGATACGGGCAAGTCTTCAGGTCCAGATTGTATACCGATTAGGTTCCTTTCAGATTACGCTGATACAATAGCTCCCTACTTAGCAATCATGTACAACCGCTTGCTCACCGACAGATCTGTACCTACAGATTGGAAAATTGCGCAGGTCGCACCAGTGTTTAAGAAGGGTAGTAGGAGTAATCCATCGAACTACAGACCTATATCATTGACGTCGGTTTGCAGTAGGGTTTTGGAGCATATACTCTATTCAAACATTATGAATCACCTCGAAGGGAAAGATCTATTGATATGTAATCGGCATGGTTTCAGAAAACAGCGTTCTTGTGCAACGCAGCTAGCTCTTTATTTGCACGAAGTAATGGCCGCTATCGACAGGGGATCTCAGGTTGATTCCGTATTTCTGGATTTCCGGAAAGCTTTTGACACCATTCCTTACAAGCGACTTCTAATCAAGCTGTGGGCCTATGGGGTATCGTCTCAATTGTCCGACTGGATTCATGGTCTCCTGTCAGGAATGTCGCAGTTCGTAGTAATAGATGGCAAATCATCGAGTAAAACTGAAGTGATATCAGGTGTTCCCCAGGGAAGCGTCCTGGGACCTCTGCTGTTCCTGATCTGTATATATGACGTGGGAGACAATCTGAGCAGTTCTCTTAGGTTGTTCGCAGATGATGCTGTAATTTACAGTCTAGTAAGGTCATCCGAAGACCAGTATCAGTTGCAAAGCGATTTAGAAAAGATTGCTGTATGGTGTGGCAGGTGGCAGTTGACGCTAAATAATGAAAAGTGTGAGGTGATCCACATGAATTCCAAAAGAAATCCGTTGGAATTCGATTACTCGATAAATAGTACAATTCTCAAGGCTGTCAATTCAACTAAGTACCTGGGTGTTAAAATCACGAACAACTTCAATTGGAAAGACCACATAGATAATATTGTGGGGAAGGCGGGCCAAAGGTTGCGTTTCATTGGCAGGACACTTAGAAGATGCAACAAGTCCACTAAAGAGACAGCTTACACTACACTCGTTCGTCATCTGTTAGAATATTGCTGCGCGGTATGGGATCCTTACCAGGTGGGATTGACGGAGGACATCGAAAGGGTGCAAAAAAGGCAGCTCGTTTTGTATTATCACATAATAGGGGAGAGAGTGTGGCAGATATGATACGCGAGTTGGGATGGAAGTCATTAAAGCAAAGACGTATTTCGTTGCGGCGAGATCTATTTACGAAATTTCAGTCACCAACTTTCTCTTCTGAATGCGAAAATATTTTGTTGAGCCAAACCTTCATAGGTAGGAATGATCATCAAAATAAAATAAGGGAAATCAGAGCTAGAACAGAAAGGTTTAGGTGTTCGTTTTTCCCGCACGCTGTTCGGGAGTGGAATGGTAGAGAGATAGTATGATTGTGGTTCGATGAACCCTCTGCCAAGCACTTAAATGTGAATTGCAGAGTAGTCATGTAGATGTAGATACAGACTCTCAGCGGGGCCCAGAATCTTTCAGCTGTGCTGTAGGAACGAAACGACGGATGGATGATCCTACAGCCCGGTCCACACGCAACGACCTGTCTGCGCAGACATCGGCGCAGATATCTGTACATGCAAAAGATCCCTGCAAATGTGGTGTGTTCACACGACACAAAACCCAATCTACTACTCGCCCGCCATCTGTCGGTGTAGAAAAGAAATATCAGTGGCAAGCGACTACTCGTAAACGTCAAAAATTTAATCAAGTTATTTTGAAATATAGAAATGGAGGAAGTTCTGTTGTGGTCTGTGTTCGCAACTTGTGTTGCAAAAAACATTCAGACCAACCGCAGGAAACAGAGAAAGAGGTCAAAATGGTGTAGACAGTGGCTGCTAAAGCGAAAGCAGTTTTCTCACGTAAATTTACTGCGAGAGTTGCAGGGCGAACCTAATGACTGGTGAAATTATTTGCGGATGGATGTCGAAACTTATAATTATCTCTTAAAGCTTGTTGTTGTTGTTGTGGTCTTCAGTCCTGAGACTGGTTTGATGCAGCTCTCCACGCTACTCTATCCTGTGCAAGCTTTTTCATCTCCCAGTACGTACTGCAACCTACATCCCTCTGAATCTGCTTAGTGTACTGATCCCTTGGTCTCCCTCTACGTCCGCAGCTCATGGTCGTGCGGTAGCGTTCTCGCTTCCCACGCCCGGGTTCGATTCCCGGCGGGGGCAGGGATTTTCTCTGCCTCGTGATGACTGGGTGTTGTGTGATGTCCTTAAGTTAGTTAGGTTTAAGTAGTTCTAAGTTCTGGGGGGCTGATGACCATAGCTGTTAAGTCCCATAGTGCTAAGAGCCATTTGAATCTCCCTCTACGATTTTTACCCTCCACGCTGCCCTCCAATACTAAATTGGTGATCCCCTGATGCCTCAGAACATGCCCTACTAACCGATCCCTTCTTCTAGTCAAGTTGTGCCACAAACTCCTCTTCTTCCCAATCCTATTCAATACCTCCTCATTAGTTATGCGATCTACCCATGCACTCTTCAGCATTCTTCTGTAGCACCACATTTCGAAAGCTTCTATTCTCTTCTTGTCCAAACTAGTTATCGTCCATGTTTCACTTCCATACATGCCTACACTCCATACATATACTTTCAGAAACTACTTCCTGACACTTAAATCTATACTCGATGTTAACAAATTTCTCTTCTTCAGAAACGCTTTCCTAGCCATTGCCAGTCTACATTTTATATCCTCTCTATTTCGACCATCATCAGTTATTTTGCTCCCCAAATAGTACAACTCCTTTGCTACTTTAAGTGTCTCATTTCCTAATCTAATTCTCTCAGCATCACCCGACTTAATTCGACTACATTCCATTATCCTCGTTTTGCTTTTGTTGATGTTCATCTCATATCCTTGTAACCCCTCATATTATGAGAAAAAATACTTGTATAGGGAAGGGCAATTTCTCCTCACGAACGGCTGGCGGGAACATTAAGATTCCTAGCAACAGGAAGGAGCTACAACGATTTGGAATTTTCAACTGCAATATCGAAACAAGAGTTGAGTGAAATAATACCTGCAATTTTTCAATTAGAGCATTGTATGCTGCTGTCTTTATGTCTCAGTCACTATATTCTTTACTTTAATCTTTCACAAACATGGGTGGTTTCTATATACACTCCTGGAAATTGAAATAAGAACACCGTGAATTCATTGTCCCAGGAAGGGGAAACTTTATTGTCACATTCCTGGGGTCAGATACATCACATGATCACACTGACAGAACCACAGGCACATAGACACAGGCAACAGAGCATGCACAATGTCGGCACTAGTACAGTGTATATCCACCTTTCGCAGCAATGCAGGTTGCTATTCTCCCATGGAGACGATCGTAGAGATGCTGGATGTAGTCCTGTGGAACGGCTTGCCATGCCATTTCCGCCTGGCACCTCAGTTGGACCAGCGTTCGTGCTGGACGTGCAGACCGCGTGAGACGACGCTTCATCCAGTCCCAAACATGCTCAATGGGGGACAGATCCGGAGATCTTGCTGGCCAGGGTAGTTGACTCACACCTTCTAGAGCACGTTGGGTGGCACGGGATACATGCGGACGTGCATTGTCCTGTTGGAACAGCAAGTTCCCTTGCCGATCTAGGAATGGTAGAACGATGGGTTCGATGACGGTTTGGATGTACCGTGCACTATTCAGTGTCCCCTCGACGATCACCAGTGGTGTACGGCCAGTGTAGGAGATCGCTCCCCACACCATGATGCCGGGTGTTGGCCCTGTGTGCCTCGGTCGTATGCAGTCCTGATTGTGGCGCTCACCTGCACGGCGCCAAACACGCATACGACCATCATTGGCACCAAGGCAGAAGCGACACGTCTCCATTCGTCCCTCCATTCACGCCTGTCGCGACACCACTGGAGGCGGGCTGCACGATGTTGGGGCATGAGCGGAAGACGGCCTAACGGTGTGCGGGACCGTAGCCCAGCTTCATGGAGACGGTTGCGAATGGTCCTCGCCGATACCCCAGGAGCAACAGTGTCCCTAATTTGCTGGGAAGTGGCGGTGCGGTCCCCTACGGCACTGCGTAGGATCCTACGGTCTTGGCGTGTATCCGTGCGTCGCTGCGGTCCGGTCCCAGGTCGACGGGCACGTGCACCTTCCGCCGACCACTGGTGACAACATCGATGTACTGTGGAGACCTCACGCCCCACGTGTTGAGCAATTCGGCGGTACGTCCACCCGGCCTCCCGCATTCCCACTATACGCCCTCGCTCAAAGTCCGTCAACTGCACATACGGTTCACGTCCACGCTGTCGCGGCATGCTACCAGTGTTAAAGACTGCGATGGAGCTCCGTATGCCATGGCAAACTGGCTGACACTGACGGCGGCGGTGCACAAATGCTGCGCAGCTAGCGCCTTTCGACGGCCAACACCGCGGTTCCTGGTGTGTCCGCTGTGCCGTGCGTGTGATCATTGCTTGTACAGCCCTCTCGCAGTGTCCGGAGCAAGTATGGTGGGTCTGACACACCGGTGTCAATGTGTTCTTTTTTCTATTTCCAGGAGTGTATTTCAATGAATTCACTTACAGACTCTCGAGAACACTGACGAATATCGGCCATTTTAATGCCCTGTGCGCACAAATACAAACACTAGACTGAGCAAACAACCGTTTCGCGCCAGATTTGCGGCGATCTCCTGTCCACACGCTCCAACTTGTCTGTGCAGATGTGGTTTCAACCCACAGATTTGAGAGGTGTCGCTCAAACCTCCAGCTCCAACTTCCAGGTTTGCACACACCTCAGGTTGGTGCAAATCTTCTGTCCACACCCAACGATCTGTCTGCGCAGATGTCATGTGCGCAGACATTTGCGCAGACAGATCGTTGCGTGTGGACGGGCCTTACATTTGTCTAATTGCTTTGTTTCTACCGAGGGTGCTTTGCTTATGTTGTTCAATTCTTTAATGTTCTTCAGTCAAAATCTGTCAGTATAATTGCTTGCCACGACGAAATACGAACTGTTTTGAGAAACTTACGGCATTTAAGAACGGAAACATTCGTCGATGAATGCATTTAATGCAGTTTGTGTTTGAGTGGCAACTTATCATTTCGTGACAGTCAAAATACATCTCTCAGGGCACTAACTTACGAGATACTGGATTTGCAAATTGTTCAGATGGAAAGAAGATTTCAAGATTTTTCCTAAATTCAGTTTGTGAACTTTTGAACGAAAAGTGTTTCCCGAACTATCAAAAAGAATTCCCAAAGTTGAAACTGCTTCAGTTATTAGGACAGTACCCTTTTTTTTTCAAACAAGAACAACTTGAAAATGCACTGTGTAACATTTACGCTGATGTGAAAAGACACTTATCTCCAAGAATCCTCTTAAAGTACGTTGTCAACAATCATTCAGACTCTGTTTATGAAGAAACAACGAAGTTCCTGTGTTTGGTTTTGACCCTACCTGCAACTATAGCAAGCAGTGAACGAAGCACTAGTACTCTTAAACGAGTGAAGAATTATTTAAGGAATTCAATGTCCAACACCCGGCTGTCGTGTTTGAGCACGTTGGCAATAGAAAAGACTTTACTTGGAGAGCTATCCAGTGATCAGATCTTTGTAGACCGAGTTACAGACTCATTCGTGGAAAGAAAAGACGCATTGCACTTGTATACAAGAAAATATAAGTGCTTGAGTTCTACAAATCTGTCATCGTTTCTTGAACAAGTTAGTTATTATTATTATTATTAGTGGCGACGGTAGTGGTTATAGTAGTAGTAGTAGTAGTAGTAGTTGTTGTTTTATTTGATGCATTTTGTTTCATTTGTTTAAATTATTGTTTATTGTACTATTTTGTCTACCTATAATAAATGTAGAGTCTTCCCAACCTTTACAACCACGCTACGCCACTGCTTTTCTGAAGGATATAGTACAGTGTGGTACATTATGCAGACCCTTGTAAAACTGATAAAAAGGTTCCTGGATGTATGTACTTACAAGAGGCACCTTTTCTTGGAGAAAAGGAACCAACACTCTTCTTAAAGCGGAGGCCATCTTTTGTTGATGTGTACAATAAATACTTTCCAGATGGAAAGTGTGTTACTGTTTCAAATTCATCACAGTATGTGGCATTGCAGACACATACAATACTGTCATATCCAAAGCTTTTAGGAATGCATTGTGAGTCAGCATTTACTGGCACTGGAACAATAACAAAATTTGTAAATTAAGATTAACACAGTTAGCTGAGATTAAATAATCATAGCATTGAATAATAAACACCTCAAAAATCATTTTCAAACAACTGATCATCTCCATATGTGTGTAAGCTTAGATTCAAAGGAGGCAGAGAATGAATGAATAAGTCTTATGAAATAAAAATAAAAAAAAAACCTTAATTGTGAAATAAAAACACATATATCCTCTCCATGAGAAATGGTCTAAAACTGATGCCAGCAACTTCAGACGAATATCAGTCCTAGACATAATATACAAGATGTTCTCAAAGCCCTGCTGCAACCCCAAAATGACTACCAACTTTGAGAATATTATGTGGGTTTCAGGAAAAGAAGATTTTGCTCAGAAAAAATCCTAAGCCTCAAAAACTTCATGGCAAACAAAAACTCAAGAGCAAAATCAAATGTTATCAGTTTCATTGACTTTCAAAAAGCATACAACTCAATAGACTACAGATACCTGATCTCTATACTAAAAGAACTAAATCAGACAACAAAATCACAAACATAATCAGAGAATCCTTACCAGCACATACTCCAAAGTTAAATTCAAGGGTGAACACTCTGAACCTTTTGAGGAAAAACTACTGTATGGCAAGGAGATCCACTCTCCTCATTGCTATTTAACTGCACTATAGAGAAAGTACCCAGAGAGTGGAACATGAGGACCCAAATTGGAATCCAATGGTCAACCAAAAACCAAAGGCATCAAATTCAACTGTCTAACTTCTGCAAGTGATGTGGTCCTAAGGGCCAAGTCCTTGGAAGAAGGGTGGAAAAACGGGGTGTGTCACAAAATCTCTTTTGAAAAGACCAGAAGAATGACAAACATAAAAAAGCCACTGAAACATTTTGCACTGTGAAAAAAAAAAGCTAGACATGAAAGAATTCAAGTGTGAGTACCTTGAAGAATGTATATGTGGAATTCTCTTCAGAAAAAGGCAATGGAATATAGAAGAAATAAAGTTGAACTGGCCTTCCAACTTGATAAAAACAAATATTACAAAAACTCCTTCTCATGGAATGTAAAAATAAGATAGAACAGCATGGTAATCAAACTGGGAACTGTACATGCAGCTAAAACACTATCCATCACCAACCATGGCTCAGCTGAAAGACTTGAGACCATCCATTGTAATACATTTGTATACTCCATGATATGCTGCCCAGAGAGTAGTTGAGATGTTGCTGCTCAAGCCTGACCCAGTATTGAATAGAGACCTTCCTTAACTCATTATGTGTGTGAGGAGAGTTTTTGTGATGACACAGACACACTGAAAGTTTCAATTGATCTTAAACATGTTCAGTTGGGTTAATGACAGCAAATTCCACAAGCCACTTCATTTGATTAATTCTTGCCTCCAGGAGAAAGCAATGTGCTTCAGCATTACTGTCTTGAAAGATGAAACCTTCACTGATATGTTAACTCTAGGGACAGACATTTGGTTGAGTGAACTCATTCGGATACTGCGCAATGCTCAAATTACCCTCAAAAGTGATGAAAACCATCCAATATCCGTACATGATGTTGTTGCTATTGTTGCTGTGGTCTTCATTTCAAAGTCTGATTTGATGCAACTCTTTGTGCTATTCAGTCCTACTTCATCACTGCATAGCTCTTGCAACCTACATCCACCAAAACCATCTAACTGCAGTCTTTCTATACAATTTTTATCCCACTCACTTCCCTCCATTAGCAAATTTCTGATTCCCTGGCACCTTAATGTGTGCCCTAAGAACTGATCCCTTCCTTTAGTTAAGGTACACCATAAATATCTTTTCTCACTAGTTCAATTCAGTACCTCTTCAGTAATTATGTTATCTAACCAATTAAATATCTGTAGCACCATGTTTTAAAAGCTTCCATTCTCTTCTTGCCTGAACTGATTACTGTGCATATTTCACTTCCATATAAGACTAGATAGTAGATAAAAATCAAAAAACACTTTCTAACATTTAAATTTATATTTGTCATTAAAATACATAACTTTTTCAGAAATTATTTTCTCCATATTGCCAGTCTGCATTTTGTAACTTCTGTATTTTGGTCAAACATTTGATGTTGGTACCTACACAGCTAGGTGCATTTAACAGGTGGCCACAGGTTGCTAAATTTCTGAAGATGCTCAAAGCTGATGGAAAACTGGTAATAATGGAAATTATATATGACTTGTGGATACTCCACAATTTTGTGCCTGTAATCGTATGCCAGAGTACTGTGAGCTAACACAGCTTCTCATGTGAATGTGCTTGTTTTAAATTTCATCAGTGCTCTTTAGCTTCAACTCCTCTACTTCATATGTGTTTATCTATTTATCAGACACAGTTCCGTGCTTTATTAGCTGTGTAAAGCATAGAACTGCTGTTTGCATAATGCCTGGTGTTTGTTATATGTTTGAAGAGCCCCTTGCAATCCCTCAGTAGAGTGATAGTTTTCATAACAAAAGTAGCATATCAGAGTACTGTGAGTTGACACAGCTGCTCGCAAGAAGATACTTATTTTAAATTTCATCTGTACTCTTCAGCTTTAACTTTTTTTTCATGTATGATTTTGACTTAATAGGGCACCTTTAGGAGCTGTGATTGCTGTGTTCAGTTGCGAGCTGAGATGGTGAACCTTGGCCACTCACAGATCCAAGCAGTGATAGCTTCAGTCATGCAGCTTGCACTGAAGTTCACACGTCACCCATGGTCAAGTGTGGAGCTCCAACATCAGTCACATAATGGGGCCCTTTAGGGATATGGCTGCCAAGAATGGGAAGGACATGAGTGTGAACTATGTGTGCCTACTGGGTGGAGTAGTTCTGGATGTTGAGTGGGTGCTTCCATGTGCCATTAAGAGCACAGAGTGCAGCCAACTGCAAGTGCTGGCTTGTGTCAGTACTAACAATGTGTCACTTTGGATTGGGAGAGACTCTCTCCGTTCAGTGGCTAGCTGAAATAGTAAAGATCGCCAGTCTTGCTTGTGAGACAAAGGTGGCGTTCACCATCTGCGGCATCATTGACACAATCAACTGTGATCCTTTGGTACAGAGCCGAGTGGAGGACCTGAAGCAGTGGTTGTGTATGCTGCAGATTCCTCAACTTGCACCATATGATTGTGTGCTTCCAGGTTCTGCTAAATAGGTCAGGGTTCCACAACACACAGCAAGCAGCTACATGGGTAGAAGTGGTTGTGAGGTGGGGACTGCACAGTTTTTCAGGTTATGGGGTCTAGGAAAAGGGCTTCAGTTTCAAAGGGTGCAGAACGAACATTAACTGATGGATAAAAAGCAACACCAAAAAATAATTAATGTTGAGTAATGAAATTCAGGGATTACATTTGTCCCGGTAACATATTTAATTAATTAATATAGCAAAATCACAAATTATTGTAAATGCAAGATAAGCCATTGCAAGTGTGAAATGCTGGTAAACTAATAACCAATGTAACCGCCTGAGTGTTGAGTGAAAGCATGCAAACATGCATGCATTGTGTGTTGTACAGGTGCCAGATGTCAGTTAGTGCGATGGAGGTACACGCCTGCAGCAGCTGGTTAGTCAATACAGGGACAGTTAATGTTCTCTCTGACTGATCCTGGGGTTGTTGTGTTATGATGTCCCATATGTGCTCAATTGGAGACAGATCTGGTGACCAAGCAGGCCAAGACAACGTGTCAATATTCTGTATAGCATATTGGGTTACAACAGCGGTATGTGGGTGAGTTATCCTGTAGGAAAACACACCCTGGAATTCTGTTCATGATGCAGCACAACAGGTTGAATCACCAGACTGTTGTACAGATTTGGAGTCAGAGACCAAGGGATAACCACGAGAGTGCTGCTGCTGTCACACAAAATTGCACCCCGAACCACACCTCCAGGTGTAGGCCCAGTGCATATAGCACACACAAACAGGCCCTCAACTGGCTTTCTTGTAACCAACATATGGGCATCATGACACCTAGGCAGAACCGGCTTTCATCAGGAAACACAACAGAACTCCACACTGCCCTTCAATGAGTTCTTGTTTGATACCACTGAAATCATAAATGACAGTGGTTTGGGGTCAGTGGAATGTACACTGCAGGGCATCTAGCTTTGTGCTGTCCTTCAAGTAATCAAATTGTAACAATTTGTTGTGCCACTGAGGTGCCAACAGCTGCTCAAATTGTTGCTGCAGATGCAGTACGATGTGCCAGAGCCATACGCTGAACACCTTAATCTTCCGTCTTGGTACTGCCATGCGATTGTCTGGAGCCTGCACTTCTTGTGACTGTACATTCTCATGACTGACACTGATCACTGAAGGAACATCCAGCATCTCGTGGTCCTATTGCATAAACTGGTCTTTGTCACCTTACAGGCATTCTTGGCTAACATCAACCTACCACGTCCAATCTGTTGTAATTAGGCTTACTTAATTCAGTGCCCATTATTCCAGTTCAGTGTCATTCCCAGTGTATTTGGAAGCCAAGGGTTTCTGGTGTACACTTCTCTTCTCGGAATGTGCTTCTTTGGTGCAGTTCTAGCAGGGTGCAAAAAACTCTCTGTGAAAAGAATGTAGTTTGACGGTAGTGCCATTGTGTGTATTGTATGTGAGTGTTTCCTATAATATATTTATCAAGAATGACAATATGTGTGTTTTAATTCAACTGCCCACCCCTGTCCATGTGTCAATATTCACTGCACATGTAAAAATTACAACAGGTTATGGGCCAAGTGCACAGGTGTTGTGAGTTTATTTGAGTTCAATGAAAAAAGAACTCTAGGTACAAGAACAGACAAAGATGACATACCTAAATCCTACCTCAGCTGATGACAAAGAAAAGAATTCAGAATGATGGAACCATCTGTGAAGACTGATCGCCTGCGCAGCAATAACTATTTTGCATGATCAGTTCTTGTTTGCTCTTTGATACAACATCATGAGGCATGGGATGCCATAGAACCCAGATCTGAAACACATTACAATCAGTTGGATGTAGAGAAAAAGAAGAAAAATGACAGGGCCTTGTCCATCATTCTAATGTTGTTTGAAGGCTGCTACCTAGAGATGATTGCCATTCTAAAACTAGCAAAGAAAGTGTGGGAGACATGGAAAAAATTCACTGTAAGAACCGCCTACTTAACACTATATCCAGGATGAGGGACTTAGTAAATATGAAGAAAGAAGGCGATATGACTATGGACGACTATGCAACAAAGATACTAGCTGCCAACAGATTACTGAAGCAAGTGGGCTTTACCTTCGAAGACAAAACAGTTGCAAGCTTCATGCTTCTACGACTGCCTCTGGAGAAGTATGAAGGCACCATTAGAAGTTTAGAAAGAGATGAATACAGACGAACCACAGACCTTGTCAGCAACAGACTACAATTAGAAGAGAAGCAGCTGAAACCAGATTCGAAGTCCACAAACAGCTGAGAAGAAGCCAAAGCATATGCAGCACAGGGTGGAGGTAATAAATAATACAAGTTTTGCCGGACCCACTGCAAACATCATAAACAAAACCAAAAAGGTGAGAAGAACACTGCCAGTACAAACAGACTATGTTTCTTCTGTGATGAAGCAGGAAACATTGCCAAAAAGTGCCCACATTTCCACGGAAAACAAGGAGGTGGTGCACCAAGCAAGCAGAATATTCCCAAGAAATCAGCATACAGAGCAAATGGATCCAAGCTCAACAGTGCTAAGAAATATCCAAATAGTGAAGACCCAAGTGCAAGTTCAAAGGAAGACGATGAAATAGTGGGCATGACAGTGACCAAAAGTTGAGGGGATGCTGATGGAAACATGTGTGTTCTGGATTGAGGAGTATTACATCATTGATTAGTCACCAAGAGATACTACAGGACTTAGGGATAGGCAACTTTGGAGAAGTGAGACTGGCCGATGGGAAAGTTACTAAAATGAATGGTAAGGGAAGTGTTGTCATGAAAGCAGAAAAGTCATGTCGGGGTAAATCAATCCAATTAATTGCCGGCCGAAGTGGCCGTGCGGTTAAAGGCGCTGCAGTCTGGAACCGCAAGACCGCTACGGCCGCAGATTCGAATCCTGCCTCGGGCATGGACGTTTGTGATGTCATTAGGTTAGTTAGGTTTAACTAGTTCTAAGTTCTAGGGGACTAATGACCTCAGCAGTTGAGTCCCATAGTGCTCAGAGCCAATCCAATTATTTGAAGTGCTTCTGGCAGTAGAACTGCATGGGAACTTGTTGTCTGTTAAACAAATGGACAAGAAAGGTGTAGTGGACTGACCCTACAGCCAATCCACTATGACGGGTAGCCGAAAGGCACGCGTTTAAACTCACGCAGGCTGGCGTGAGGTCTGAAACAGGATACGTAATGAATGCTATAAAGAAAAGTACGTAGCTGCTGGAATACTTAACTTTAATCCATAATTGGTGTACATTGCTCTTGTACAGATATAATCTCCATTTCAATATAACTTGGTGATGGCGCCTTGCTAGGTCGTAGCAAATAACTTAGCTGAAGGCTATGCTAACTATAGTCTCGGCAAATGAGAGCTTATTTGTCAGTGAACTGTTGCTAGCTACGTCGGCTGTACAACTGGGGCGAGTGCTAGTAAGTCTCTCTAGACCTGCCGTGTGGTGGCGCTCGGTCTGCTATCACTGACAGTGGCGACACGCGGGTCCGACGTATACTAATGGACCGCGGCCGATTTAAAGGCTACCACCTAGCAAGTGTGGTGTCTGGCGGTGACACCACAAAAGGAATGTGCATTAGATTCAAAAATGGTGATGTTAATGTGTCTATTGGTGGAGATGCAAGTGTTGAGTAGAAGATCATCAGTCAGTGATGTCAATTTAGTGCAGTGTGAATATTACAATGTGAAAAATAATACAGAGATCCAGAATGAGGTTTTCACTCTGCAGCGGAGTGTGCGCTGATGTGAAACTTCCTGGCAGATTAAAACTGTGTGCCCGACCGAGACTCGAACTCGGGACCTTTGCCTTTCGCGGGCAAGTGCTCTACCATCTGAGCTACCGAAGCATGACTCACGCCCGGTACTCACAGCTTTACTTCTGCCAGTATCTCGTCTCCTACCTTCCAAACTCTACAGAAGCTCTCCTGCGAAACTTGCAGAACCAGCACTCCTGAAAGAAAGGATACTGTGGAGACATGGCTTAGCCACAGCCTGGGGGATGTTTACAGAATGAGATTTTCACTCTGCAGCAGAGTGTGCGCTGATATGAAACTTCCTGGCAGATTAAAACTGTGTGCCCGACCGAGACTCGAACTCGGGAGCTTTGCCCTTCGCGGGCAAGTGCTCTACCATCTGAGCTACCTAAGCACGACTCACGCCTGGTACTCACAGCTTTACTTCTGCCAGTATCTCGTCTCCTACCTTCCATACTTTGCAGAAGCTCTCCTGCGAACCTTGCAGAACTAGTACTCCTGAAAGAAAGGATACTGCGGAGACATGGCTTAGCCACAGCCTGGGGGATGTTTCCAGAATGAGATTTTCACTCTGCAGCGGAGTGTGCGCTGATATGAAACTTCCTTCGCAGGAGAGCTTCTGTAAAGTTTGGAAGGTAGGAGACGAGAAACTGGCAGAAGTAAAGCTGTGAGTACCGGGTGTGAGTCATGCTTCGGTAGCTCAGATGGTAGAGCACTTGCCCGCAAATGCAAAGGTCCTGAGTTCGAGTCTCGGGCGGGCACACAGTTTTAATCTGCTAGGAAGTTTCAATACAGAGATGTCCCACAATGACAAAACACATCAACCAGTGGAAAATGGAGCAACACCCAGACGGGCAGAAATTTTGTGGCACTAAGGACTTGGACACAGAGAAGCTTAATCCAAAGTATGTGGAGTCACTAAGTAAAAAGAAAAATATGAAGTATGTGTGTAAGCAAAAATGAAAAGACCGCCTTTCAAACCAAGCCAAATTACTACTGAAAATGTTCTAGAAGTGTTACATAATGATGTGGGCTATATTAGACAGATCTCCTTAGGTGGAGCACATTACTATTCTACTTAACTAGATGATCACTCGAGATATTTGGTAGCGAAAGTGCTAAAGCATTAAAGTGATGTTTTTGACTCCTGTGGAATTTAAGGAACGTGTAGTGTGTGAGACAGGGAGAAAACTACAAAGTTTCCAATTGGACAATGGGACTGAGTACATCAACAGCAAATTTGAACAGTTGTTCAAAGAAGAGGCATATTACTCTGGAAAAGCACAGTTTACTCCCCCCTTCCACAGAAAAGCCGAGCACCTGAATAAAACATTTTTATCAATTGTGATGTGTCTACTATTAGAAAATAGTTTGCCCAACACCTTTTGGGAAGAAGCTCTGATGTTAGCCTGCTACATCCAAAATAGATGCCCAACGAGATCCCTTGGTGGATAAATCCTGTATGAAGTCTGCAAACAAAGAACTTATTAAAGAAGTCTTGAAACTGCTCAAAGTGTTTGGTTGCAGAGCCTGGACAAGCACATTGACATCTGACAAGCTTGGGAAACAGGCTGAAGTATGTGTTTATATTGGAGTAGAATCAGGATGAAAAGGATATTGTCTGTAGAGCTCTGGACAAAGAAAAATTCTTTTGAGAAGAGATGTCATATTTGACAAGATAGCATTCCCTCTGAAGGCTACAGTAAACAAAGAACTCTGTCTCCCATGGAAAGTAATCACGAAGCAGATGGCAACAGCTAATCTACACAGCAATGAATTGACAGCAAAAACGCCAGTATGGTGAGGTTGAGCTTTCCTGATCTATCAACGGAGGGCAACAAAACACCACCAAGGGGAGCAGAACCAGTAGCAGACGATGCATTTGAGTCAACAGCAGTATGGAGAGATGGGAGACCATCCAGGATTGGAGAAGAAAATGGTACTGTAGCGAAGGCAGTGCAGTTACCAGCAATGGAGATAGTGATATGTGTGAGGAGTGCGATACCATGTTGGAAAGTGGGATTTATAGTGCAGTTATTGAAGCAGGATTACAATGGTTTTCATGTCTGGGGAAACCAAAGAAGTGTGGTTCGTGTCACCTCTTCTTATTTTTTTTTTTTTCCCTCCCTATCACACGTCAAGCGAATCGGTCTTACCCAACATCAGTAGAAGAGGCTTTAGCCTCACTTCACTTGGAAGAGGTGTACAGCCATTGAGTCAGGGATGAGTAGCCTAAAACTTGTCAACAGATCTAAACCTGAACGTCTTATAGGAAGTAAGTGGGTGCTTACTACTAAGACAAACGGAGAAAGTGAGTTTACTAAATTTAAAGCAAGGTTAGTACCTCTGGGTTATAGCCAAATATTCCGAGTAGATTATTGGGAAAGCTACAGTCCAGTAATGAGATGAAGTACCTTGAGGATTCTGATAGCAATTGCAGTAGTCAGTCCTTGGAAAATCAAACACATTTATGTAGAAACTGCTTATCTCAATAGCTTCTTAAGTGGCACTGTTTTCATGGAACAGCCAGAATTATTTAGTGTGGGGAATAAAGTGTGTTTATTGAAGAAGAATTTGTACAGGCTTCACAAAGCAGGTAAGGACTGGAATGATTTTTTTCTGGTTTGTGATGAAAAAGTTAGGTTTGAAACAATGTGAAAAGGACCCTTGTGTATTCTTCTCCAATCATTTGATCATTAGGATTCATGTTGATGATGTGGTTGTAACACGTGAGGAAGAGAGGACTGAAAAATTCAAGAATGTTTTGAAATCTAACATTAGCATTTAATAAAGGGATGGCATGTTGTTTATTTTAAGACTTAAGCTTGAGCAGTCTCAACGGCAAATGAAATTAAACCATACTAGTTACATTCAGCAACCACTGAAAGAGCTCAAAATGCATGACTACTAGTACATAGCTACACCAGTAATGACAACCATTTTGTGACTAAAAATTGTACCAAAAGGCTGTGGGTTGTTTTTCATATATATCCACATGTACTCGACCTGATATTGCCTTTATTGCAGGAAGGTTGACTCAGTTCAAATCTAAACCAAGTGTTTCTCACTGTGTCAGAGTAAAATGTGTGTTTCGCTTTCTGCAGCAAATCTTCAATTTGAGCTTATGTTTCAACTCCAGTTGTTCTGATCTTAGTGCATTCAGTGATATTGAATGGGCAAATGACCCAGCTGAGTCTAAGTCTGTAACAGGGTACACAATTTTGGTAGCTGGGGCAGCAATCAGCTGGAAGAGTAAAGGGCAATCCACTGTAGCAACCTCCACAGTAGAAGCTAAATTACATTGCAATATTAGAGACATGTAAGGAGGTGGAATGGTTTGTAGATTTTTAAAATGACATCAAGTATTCTGAACTTGTTAGACTACCTTGCAGACCAATTCTGACAACAGACGTGCCATTGATATTACCAAGAAAAAGGCGGTATCGGAAAGAAACAAGCATTTCCGTGTGCGTTAACGTGAAGTCAGGCAGGCTGTCTTGGTTGGATTTCCAGTGAATGCTTCTCTGTATGTGCTTCTTTGGTGCAGTTCGAGTAGGGTGCGAAAAACGTGTGTGAAAAGGAAGTAGCGTGACGGTGGTGCCATTCTGTGTGCCGTATGTGTATGTTTTGTGTAATAACATTTTATCAAGAATGATGTGTGTGTTTTAATTCAGCCGCCCACCCCCGTCCATGTGTCAATACCTGCTGCACACGTGAAAATTACGGCACAGTCTCAAAGGTAACTAACGCGCATGACCGGTACAGTTTGTATTTAAAGCGGAACTGATTTCCATCTTCATAGAGGCACTTCTAGCGCTACCCTATGTGACTGGCGCGAAATTTGAATAGGTAACATGTATCCGATATAGAAATATGCGTACCAACTTTCGTTCATGTCACACGCAACTCCTTCGCGGTGTTGAATTTTTTTTCCGCCAGTGTAGCAACAAACAGTATAATGCACCCTATTTGCTCCGGATTACTTGTCAGGATGACAAGTATGTTTTCGCAACCATTTACATTTCGAGTGGGCTCTTGAACTAACTTTAAAAATTATTTTCTGAGAATGCGTTCAGTACGATTTCGAACAACGTTTTATGCAAACCACAGACTTAAATAATGTATTTTCACCAAAATATCGAAGGTAGTTTGGAATCACCACGAACTATAATTGTATGAGTAAGAGTTGGCTATCTATTTGAAATTAAACTCGTATTTTCATTGAACTATTCAGAAATTGTATCATCTGAGTCGAGGGATCGGTAAAAGAAACCAATTATTAATTTATTCCAGTTGTCAACTATAACACCTACGCATACTAAATCACGGGAAATAGCTACTTCACTAGGGTGTAAACTACTTCTGACATCAATAAGCACTCCACTCCGTGTAATCTATCCTTTCTGAACGCTGTTTGGTCCTTCCTAAAAATTTCAGCTGAACGTAATTCTGACTTTAGTCAGCTTTTCGTAGCTTACCTCTAAAGATTTGAGATTCAGTGATCTTTGTTAGCGCATGGAACTCCGGTTCTTCCCCGACACATCTACAACAGTTAACTGAACGCATTCTCAGAAAATGATTTCGAAAAGTTAGTTCAAGAGTCCACTCTAAATGTAACTGGTTGCGAAAACATACTTGACATCCTAACAGAGAGCATCGTGACAGATATAGGGATTAATGTCATTGTAGCTAAACTGACTTCCAAACCCATCAAAAATAAAACACAAAATGCATGTATCCAAAAAAAAAAAAAAAAAAAAAACAGATAAAAATTGGCTTGTCACCTTCCTAAGCGACAGTCTGCGCCTTCCAAGCTGTCTGTGTAAGCGTAGACCAGATATGGTCTAAATTCGAAGAAATAGTATCGACGGCAATTGAGAGATATATACCAAATAAATTAACAAAGGATAGTACTGTTTCCCCACGGTAAGCAAAACAGGTCACAGCAGTGTTGCAGAAGCAACGAAAAATCATGCCAAATTTAAAAGAACGCAAAATTCCCTAGACTGAAGCAATTTTACAGAAGTTCGAAATTTAGCACGAGCTTCAATGCGAGATATTTTAATAGTTTCCATAACGAAACTCTCTCTAGAAATCACAGAAAACTCAGAGCGATTCTGGCGGTATATAAAGTACCGGTACTCTAGCGGCAAGATGCGATCAGTACCTTCACAGCGCGATAACAATTATGTTGATACCAGTGCCACTAAAATACAGTTACTAAACATGGTTTTCCAAAATTTCTTCACAATAGACGACGCAGTAAATATTCCAGAATTCAAATCAAAGAAAGCTGTCAACTTGGGTAACGTAGAATCAAGTATCCTCGGCGCAGCGAAGCATCGTAAAACACTTATCGTATCAGTAATAAAGGCAACGCCTCCAGTCTCGACTCTATACCAGTCAGGTTCCTTTCAGAGTATGCAGATACTATAGCTCCTTACATGGTAGTCTTATACAACTGTTCGCTTGTAGAAAGACCTATACCTAAAGAC
Source organism: Schistocerca serialis cubense (assembly GCF_023864345.2). Classification (NCBI taxonomy): domain Eukaryota; kingdom Metazoa; phylum Arthropoda; class Insecta; order Orthoptera; family Acrididae; genus Schistocerca; species Schistocerca serialis. The sequence continues at coordinate 360,534,764 of NC_064643.1, forward strand.
TGGACAGTTGCAAAAGTCACACCAATACCTAAGAAAAAAAATAGGAGTAACCCGCACAATTACAGATCCGAATCACTAACCTCGATTTGCAGCAGGATTTTGGAACATATACTGTGTTTGAACATTCTAAACAACCTCGAAGAAAACAATTTATTGACAAGTAGCCGACATGGGTTAAAAAAAATCGTTCTTTTGAAACACAACTAGCTCTTTATTCTCATGAAGTAGCTAGTGCTATCGACAGGGGATGACAAACTGATCCATATTTTTAGATTTCCAGAAGGCTTTTGTCAACCTTTCTTCACAAGCGTGCCCATGAAACATCGTCTCCTTTACTGACAGGATTCAAGATTGTCTCAGGAAGATCACAGTTCGTAAAAATTGACTGAAAGTCATCGAGTAAAACACAAGTAATATCTGGCGTTACGTCTTAGATTATTTGCAGATAGAGCGAAGTCAGCCACATGGGTATCTAAAGTAGTCCGCTAAATTTGGTTAAACGATAAATAACATAAATCAAAGGCTGTAATTTGAGCTAAATACTTAGGGATTACAATTACGGATAACTTAAATTGGAAGAATTACATGGATAATTTCGTGGGCAAAGCAAACCAAACACTGTGATTTATTGGCAGAACACTTAAAAGATGGAACTGGTCTATTAAAGAGACTGCTTAATACTACGCTTGTCGGTCCTCTTCCGGAATATTATTGTGCAATGTGGGATCTGCATCAGAATGGATAGACGGAGGACATCGAGAAAGTTCAAAGAAGAATAGTTCCTTTTGAATTATCGAGAAATAGGGGAGAGAGTGGTAGGGTTTGGGGTGCAATCATTAAAACAAAGGCAGTTTTCGTTGCAGCAGGACCTTCTCATGAAATTTCAATCACCAACTTTCTCCTCAGAGCGTGAAAATATTTTGTTGGCGACCACCTTCTTAGTGAGAAATGATCATCGTAATAAAAGAAGAGAAATCAGAACTCCAGAGAAAGATTTAAGCGTTCTTTTTTCCCACACGCTGTACGATATTGGAACGGTAGAGAAGTAGCTGGCCAGGCACTTAATTATGAATTGCAGAGTAATCATGTAGATGTAGAAACATGTTTTCAAGAACATTGTAATATTTTATGAGATTTTGCTAAAATATGAAATTTTAACATTACCATATGTATTAATTTTTGCTGAAACTACTTCTTGTTCTGCACTTCAAAGTCTTCGCTTTTCACTGTTGCTTTCAGTTTGTGCTCAGACAGTTTTCGACGAAAGTCTTTGGACTTTATGAACAAGATGGGGTATACTTTCTAGGTTTTTCTTTTGAAAAAATGTAGGCAGTGTTTGTGAAAATGTGTGTGCTGAAATAAGAAGATTAAAATAAATAGCTGTTGTAAACCGGAAATTTAACTGTTCAAACAAAGCCAGTGTTTGTGAAAATATGTGTGCTGAGATAAGAAGATTAAAATAAATAGCTCTTGTAAATTGGAGATTTAATTGTTCAAACAAAGCCAGTGGTAACCCCCAAGACCCCTTTTTATAGAATATTACACAGCAGAAGAAGAGACCCAGGTAATGAAGCCAACATGAAAAGATAATTAGCAAATTATTACTGTAATGTAATGGATCCTACCTTTAACCTAGGAAAGAACTGCAACCAAATGAGACACATTATGCAGCGATGTTATTATGAAGAAATAATTCAAGGGCTAGCTGGAGTGGCCGAGCGGTTCTAGGCGCTTCAGTCTGGAACCGCGCGACCGCTACAGTCGCAGGTTCGAATTCTGCCTCGGGCATGGATGTCTGTGATGTCCTTAGGTTAGTTAGGTTTAAGTAGTTCTAAGTCTAGGGAACTGATGACCTCAGATGTTAAGTCCCATAGTGCTCAGAGCCATTTGAAACATTTTGAATAATTCAAGGAGTTATTGTGGAACATTTAAGGGAGGGTTCATTGTGAGACCTTGGTGCCAACTCAGTATTATCATCATTCATCCGGTGCACGGTTAGCTGACAGCACAGCGCATACCTGATCTGCCTTTCACTATATCCATTCTGACGAAAGGTGACCTCAAGATAAGCTAACTCAGCTGAGAAACTCTCAGGGTCTGAAATGATGTGTGACCTGGAAATCAAGGTCCAAAGTCTCTCTTCGTACTGAGCTCGATAGTGACAACTATCAGCCATTATATACAAGTCTGTTTGAGTAGGCTTTCTATGAACAGCATGTGCCAACATACTTTCAACCTTCCCTCTGACTAATACATCCAGGAAGGGAAGGCAGACATCCACTGAATATTTGCATCGGTTGAATTCAGATATTCTAAAACTGTTCAAATTCTCACTGCAATGAGGCCAAACAGCAAAAGTATGGCTATAAATCTGAAAAAAACACGCTTGTTTCACAGCTACCAACTCCAAGGCACGTTCCTTGAAGCCTTCCATAAACAAATTTGCAAACCTAACCTCACTTAACCGTAACGAATCAGGCAGAGAAATACAAGTGAAGAGAGAGAGACCACAACAAAACTAACTAGAATATCAGAGTCATGTAAACGAATTACCTTTAACCTACATTAGTAATCCGCCGTGTTGTTAAAGTGATGCTCACAGAATAGCAAGGTGTTTTGCTATGCAGTATGTCGGAGCACCAGTGTTACTTACAAATGGACAAGGAAGAACACCTTCTTTCTAAATCTTCGGAAGGCCATATAACATTGGGGGAACAGCACTATAAGTATTAAGACTCTTGATAGCGTCCTCCGAAAACGGACTTTTCTTCAGGAGGTTATTAGGTTTTCTCTTAACACCTTTTGCGGGGTGAGCACCGATCCTACAATATTCTGAATCTGTAAACACTGCATCATCTGAATGCAATCCTGTTTGTCCAAAACTACTGTAGCATTGGCCTTGTCCATAGGTAAAATAACAATATCCAGATAAACTCTAAGTGACTGTAAAGTAGCCCACTCTGTTGTTGTTACATTACTCTTGGGTTGATATGCCCAGTCAGCATATGATATGTGTCCTTCCTAGCCTCTTCTGCAGCCTCAGGAGGTAATTTAAAAACAGCCTGTTCAACAAAATAATAAAATTAATCACTGGCAAACGACTGGGCTTCGGTGCAAAATTTAAGCATTTCCCTGCAAAGGATAAAACTTTGTCGTCAAAATCTTTCTACATGAGATTTATCACCGAACGTCGAGGTACAGCATTAGACTGCGAGCCACGGAAATGTTCAAACTTCGCCAAATGCCGGGAAGTTACAGAATAAAATTCCCATTCATTCTGCGACCATGAAGCACCATCTAGCCAATGGCAAGAAAAAGCTGACATTTTTGAAGCAGTCATTAAATGAAGTCGAAACAATTCATTGGAATCAAAACCCAATTGTAACAAGTGTAATGGATGCTTTTATGAACAAGAATGGTGTTCTGATGTATCGTGTAGAAAAACGCTACTCTATTGGCCCCATTATATGGTTGGTGTGAGCATCACGTTAAGGACTCGGTGGTTTTCTTTCGTCGGTTAGAGGGAATGCATTTCACTCACTCTGATATTCTGCTAAGTTATGATATAGTCTCTCTCTTCACTCGTGTTTCTCTGTTTGTTCCGTTACAATTAATCAAGGTTAGGTTTGGTGTCGAAATGTGTGGACTTACACCTACTTTTTATTCAGTGGCCAGTACTAAAGCAGACAGATGGAGTTGCAGTAGGAAACCCATTGTCACCTCCTATTGCAACTTTGTCTACGGAAGACTTCGAGGAACGTGCCAATGTGATATTCGCTATTTTTGGCTTAATTAAAACAGCAAATTCAGCCAGAAGGCAAACACTTGTTTATAAAGAATGATTAATATATAATAAGGCGTCGCATGGCGACGGTGGAATTTTCTAGATAATGTAATTCGTCGTCTTTGGGCGGCAATAAAAACAGAAAAATACGGATAGATATACGATCCTTCACTATTTTGTTCGCTGGAGAACAAATGAAGCCTTGAGCGCTAAAAAGACTTTTACTGTTTTTCTCGAGTAAGACGGACGCAGATTTGTGGCGGTCTGATCTAATTATTTTTACTAAATAAATAAAAACGTGTACGTCTAAGTTTTGAGTGAAGTGTAGGAAGAAGAACTGTTGTAACTTACCGTGACGAAGCACGAGCGACTCAAGAGGACAATGGCTATATAAAAGAGCGCTCAATGGACATGATATGGACATAAAAATCTACCGTCATTGTAGTATTAAGCTTAAGGTACGATATATGTTTTAGTTATAATAAATATTTGTTCTGGGAATACTGAATCATTTAGCAGTGCTCATTTCTATTATCTCCTCAGTATTATTTTCATTTTAATTATGCATTTTGCTAATATTACAGACACCAAGATCAGCAGTCCAATGTGCGTGTTACATTGATAAAAAGAAAACTGTTTTATCGTCTTCTTGCATCAGCTTTAATATTGAATTTCTCTTTTGTGTGATGTTACAGTTGTTTTTGCGCCCTTAAGAACTTTCTGGTCCCTTAGGAAATTTTTTTGTCATAACAATAACTTCACTACCGGGTATGATCGTATCTACGATCATGAAGTAATTAGAAAGACGATAACGCAACTTCTTAATCAATAGCACGCTAGTTGTGACTGCCTCAAGCCACGCGAAACCGCAAGTAAAAACTATTCACATCTCATAATGCAATATTTTATGACAATGGTCAATCCATGATTCTTACGCCAATTGTGATTGATAAAACAGTTAGTTAAATCTCAATTTCCAACTTTCCATTGAATAGCAACATCACTTCTATTTTGTAACATCACACTTGGCGCCCGAACAGGGACTTGACCAAAAATTAGTTCAAATTCTTGGAAAATTTTTCTATGTGCTTGTGTTAATATATGTTCTGTCGTTTCATGTACACATCATCTCTCTGTGAGAATGACAGAAAATACGCTGGTCGATAACGCAGTTTAATTATCGAGAGAAAGGAAAAGAAAAGAGACGTGAATTTGCTTCGACAACATAGCGGTATTCAAGCCATCAAAAAGTAAGTCAGAATTTTGCATACGCAGTGTAGTGCTTCAGTAGCAACGTTGCTTTTCCAAGTCGATCCACATCCTTTCTATCTCCTTCCCGCTATAGAAAATCTGCTTTATTTTATCTTTCAAAGTAAAATTATTCGTAGTCTGATAATAGAAATTATTTCTCCCCATTGTTAGTATAGCTGGATTGCATTTTCAACATGGTGGATAGTGTGCGCAATTTGCAGTGAAGAGCATCTTCATTCATTTGTCTGAAACGGTTAGGTTCCATCTTGTCTTCTTGCCAGATAGAATTTCATTTGTTGCTCACGCGAGGGCGGTGTTCTTAGCGGACTTACCACGTCACTGACAAATGACGAAAGCCTTGCGTAGCACCTGATTTACTGACGAAAATGGCAGATAGTAAACAGAGACAGGTGACAACAGGAGACGGGAGTGAAGACGTTAATAGTATTCCATACCCTTTACGATCGCGAACGGTAGGTTCCCGTGTGGAAACTGAACTAACCATGTCTGTAACAGGGGAAAGTGACCCTGAAGTCCAAACTCGTCCCGCTGCAGCTACAAATGACCTCGGTGCGTTAATGGAAATGCTGAAACAACAGTTTGACGCAGTAAATGAGAATATAAAAACACAAAATGAGACTATAAAAACACAAAATGAGACTGTTAACGCCCGACTAGATGCGGTAAGCGAATCATTAAAAACAGAGCTAGGCACAATCAAAACAGATCTGCATAAAGAAATTACGGCTGAATTAAATACCCATTTGGGTGAGGTGCAAACTAAGATCAGTGATCAAATTCAGAAAATGCAGAAACAGGTGAAAAGTGAAATAGCTGAAGTATCTGGAACATTAAACACAAAAATTCAGGCAGCTACCAAAGAAATAAACTCAGTTAGAAATGCAGTATCTGACATTGAAGGTGTAGTAGAGGATCTGTCGAGGCAGATAGACTCAATCAATATTGAAGAACAGGTTAAGAGCACCGTGAAAGCACACGCGGAGGCATTGTCGGAACACTACAGTGAATGGATAAAGGGTAAAGATATTTTTATCGAAAAGAAGGTCAGGGAGGAGCTTAGGGAGACTGTCAAGGATGTAACTTATGAAATCTTAGCTGCTCCTGGTAAGTCGGGAGACACAGTAGTTTCTGAATTGGGACAGATTCGGAGGACACTTACACGGGATCTTCCCGAGTGGAAGCAGCAAGTAGTGGACGAAGTCAGAATGCTGAGAAACTGGGTAGAAAATCCGCACACACATACGCAAACTATAGGGAACAACTCTTTAGACGGTGACGAATGTCAGTCAACTCCTTATCGTTCACCGCCTGATTACATGCAAAACAACAGTCCTGTTGAGTCCCGAGTAGGGAAACTAAATGATCCGCCCACAATTGTGAGTTTAATGCTAGAGGAAAGTGTGATTAAGCATCGCACTTTTCCTGTTTTTCATCCGCAGAAGCGAGAAATACACCCCATCGTGTTCCTAAAGAATTTTTCCGGCATATTTCCCAGGAGCTGGACAGACAGACAGCGTATTCAGTTCGTCACTGGCTTTATTTCTGGTGATGCAGCATTATGGGGAACGGAAATGGTAGACACGTGTAGGAATTATGAAGAGTTTGAGAAAATGTTCTTGGCAAAATTTTGGAGTAATGGGGTACAGCAAAGATTAAGGAAGGAGGTGTATGGTGCGGAAATTTTCAATGAGAAGCGTGGAAGTCTCCGGCGATACTTTGAGAAGTATCTAGCAAAAATTAAATTCTGGGATTCTCCGATTTCTTCCAAGGACGTAATTATGATTCTCAAAAGCAAACTCCCTGTGTCTATTAGAGAGAAATTAGTAAATGTGTCCGAAGAAGACACGGATGTATTCCTTTCTGTGCTGGATTCCTTAGATTTAATTAGCGAGGATGTGCGCTCCAAGGTTGGCAGCGGCAAATTCTTCCCTGGCAGCCAGCAGAATGCATCGCACGCGGACAACAATGCGCCCAAGGAGAGAGCGAGCTACTGCGACCGCTGTTACCAACCTGCCAGCGGTTATCAAAACGCAAACGGCAATAACTTTAAACGGAAACAGAAAACCAATTACAGCAATCAGCAGAGATACCACCCAATTTACAACCACCAGGTACAACATCAGTACGGAAACCCACCCTTTAATTCTGCGCCTGAGCAGTATGGAAATTCTCCACAAACGAGTGGTAATTTTTCAAATGGGCCAGTGTACAATCAAAGTTATAGGTCGAAATATAGCAAGTGGCATGGGCAAGGCGGAGGCCACCCAGCACAACATAAGAACAACTATTCACAGGATAGAGGACCGCGGAACAATTTTCAAACGGTACCAAATGCGAACTTTCCTTCACAAGGAAATGATTCTGCCGGCAACCAAAAGATCGGGCGACAGCAGCCGTCTCAAGTATTTTATTCACAAGTGAATGCACCCAGTGGATTTTACCCCTTTACACCGGCATTTGTACCACATAACCAGCACCAATATGAAACGGAAGAAACACTTAAGGCCATGAATGACAAACAGGTTAAACATCCTGCGGAAAATTAGAGGCAGCGCCTTTCAGCCTCCAAGAGGTCACTGCGGATTTTGAGTGGGGGCACTAACGAATACTGTGATTCTGAGTATGTTAATGCGATACGGTACGACCATGAGACCGACTTACGAGATGACCTTGCACGTGACAAAGAAGCTCAAGACATTAACAACATTTATGATGAACAGGTCCAGGCTTCGATTAAGATTTCTATTGCCAACATTCCTTTCACAGCCGTTGTTGATACAGGAGCAAACATCAATGTCATGTCACCATGTCTCTTCAGACATGTGTTTTCTGTTTCAAAAGTTTTATCATTGCCGATTCAGGGCTGCTCCATATCGGGAGCGATTGGTCCATTGAAACAGAGAGTTAGTTTACAGACACAGCCTCAACTGCAGATAGAATCTCTTGCGTACTGGAAATTCCCTTGTGTGAACTGTTAATGATAAGTATTGTGTTGAACAGCGCACTGACTACATGGTAACGGCTACTACATGTAAACTTTAAGTATTAAATGCTATGTATGGAAAAATTGTTTGTAGTGATGGACATTGAACTGATATTTCTTCAACAAGCTGAAGCAGGAAATAGGGGTTGCACCAAGAATTTCAATTTAATTTTAAGTTAGTATTAAGAAAAAAAAAGTGCTTGCGAGGCGATTGCCCGGAGCTATATAAATATGTAAAGGTGAGAAATGGAGAAGGATGCGTAAATAAGCACTTCTCTCAAGGTACAAGAAGATTTATAGATTTATTTTTAGTAATGTAAGTACTTGAAGTTCTGTAGTAAAAGCCCAAATTACCTGCTTAAAAAAAAGGGTACATGTTCAAACAGTCCAGACAGTGGACAGGAGTAGAAGAAATAGCTTAAAGTTCAGTTAAAGCGTGCTGTTAAATGGAAAAACAAGTGGTAACCCACATGTGTTCACGCAAGGAGACAATAAGCTGTAGTAAACTAAGTTAGGTGAAATACAGTACAAATAGAGGCAAACCATGAAGCATCAATAATGTAGCGTAAGTACTCCACGAGGCCACTAATTGCTATGAAAGTAAACTATTTCCCTGTGATCTGAGCCCAATGTAAAGAGTATATGAGGAATGTTAGCTGACGAATTGATTTCAGTAGAATCGAGGTACTAAATAACCACACAGCAAGCCCCCTGTATCATAAATAAGTCCAAGTAAAGATCTTCAGAAGATCTGTAGTGTAATCTAGCGACCATTCAATACCCTAATTGAAGGCTAATCTAAAGAACAAGCAATGCAGTGATATTTAAACTTAATATTGACTATAACCTGAGTAAGACGTAGAAGTAGCAAAGCATGCTGTAAGGAAGGAGGTTGAAATTTATATATGTGCCTATGTTTATTATGATAATTTTATTTACATGCAGATTTTATTGTAAAAATGTCTCCTAAGACACTCCTCTTATGAAATCCATTTTCCTTGTGCCCGTTCCTTTTGATCCTGGTTCATTAACCCAGACCAAGGATCGACTTGTAAAAGGCACGTGTGCTTCGAAGCAAAGCAGTGCTTATGAGAAATGAGACACGTAGCGTGATGAACTTCGCTAGCTTTGGTAATGTTTGTTATGGACCGGTTGCGTAAACCCAGTGAACTGTCGGTAATTCCATTCATGCGAAAAAAAAAGTAGACACGCGTTACCCTATTTTTTTTTAACAGAGAACGATTGCTGAGTACATGAAGCGAAGAGGGAGAACTATTGTTATCCAGTCTGCCCTCAAATATAAAAAAAATTTGGCAAGCACAAAGGAAAGCACAAAAAGAAAAAAAAAGATTCAGCGTTAAATGTGTACTCGTTAAGTAGTAGATATGCTGCGTGGCAGTAGAAAATGATCTTGGGTGCACTAAAGAATAAATGCAACGAGTGTTGCGAAACCTGTAGTTTTCATAATGAGGAGATGAGCCCTTAAAAGAAAGTTTGAAAGAATATTTTTAGGTTCACTAGTGAAAGCAAATCTTGAGATATAAAGAGTCCATTCATAAAGCAGTTGTTCACTGGACTTAACAAAAGGAGTGACCATTAATTGTAAATATTAGCTCGTAAGTGATATTTTGTAAATAGTAGAATATAAGTCTTTCTATACCAGTGGAGGAAACGTGCAAAATTGGTTGTTTTGTAAATGAACTCTATCGGCGAAGGAACTAAGCACGAATGCTGTGTGAAGATGCACACTAAAGTGCGACGTGCATAATAAAAATAACTGTTCACTGTATACTAGTGGTAGTGTTGTACTGCAAGTGTAAAAAGAAGTCAGGGCTACGACAACAGGTGCAACGCAAAGTTCAGTGTTGTTCTAAGTGCAGCGACAGCTAAAACATTCGTCGTCACTTACCTGTGAGCCTCATGGGAGGCAGTTGACAGAGAAGTATGGAGGCAGCTTCAGTGTCTGGCTCCTCCGATGGAAAACGCGCGCGAGGTGTTTGTATCGATGCACTCGTGTGATACGAAGTTCACAAAAAAAAAGGGAGCAATCGACGACCAGCAGCTCTGTTACAGCCTGAGCGCGAACGGATACTAAGTATTGGAGCTCAAGCAACACTGTGCAGCCGCTGTGAGTGGCTGACGTGTGGGTGACGAAACAATCCAAACTTTAAACTGCTAACCGCCATGACTTCAATCGTACATACTGGAGGAAAGACATTTGTACACTTGTGTGACTACATCTTCATATGTAAATTAAGCGATTTTCTTGAGTTGAAGTTAAGATGAGTGAGAAGTAGATTGTTAGATTACTCAGACCTTAAAGCCATTAATACCGGCACTCCTGAACACTGCTAAAATGAATTATAATCCTGTCTCTTGATGGACAAAGAAAATGAATGTGCACTATAGGAAGACCCTAAACTCCAGACCAGTCCCGATCCTTAACAAATGTATCCAATAGGTTATAAGTTATACTAATAATTTTCCACTTCTTCTGTTTCATATTGTAAATAAAAACCCGGGAAGCCACTTGAATTCCTGGCACCACAGTGGAAAGGACAGATGTACTGCATAATGAACGCCGTAGACAGCTAATACAGAAAGTGAAAGCATCACGAAGTGTAGTGCTACGTTATTAAACTGTAATTGAACCACAAGGAGTCAACAGATGCTCGAACATTGTCCACTCTAGTTTAGTGAAAATAAGCACTCACTGTACTCATGTATTAGTTGTTAAGCTCAAGAGAAAGTAATTTCTGAATTCTATCCCCTGAAGAGCGAAATGAACGTTCACTTATTGTTATAAGCAAATATGGACCAAACTTAAAAATGTACATAAATGTTAGTCTTGGTATTATGGAATGAAGTGACTGATGAACAAAGAATGAAAAACTTTATTTTGAAAAATGATAAATATCTGATATATGTTTATAAATGTAATTTCAATTTAAGTACATAGTACGCCAGTAACATTATGTAAATGTCACACCAAAAATCACGAATATCTCATGAGGACATGAGGATCGAGGTAATCCTTCGGCATTCCCTCTCTCCTCATGGGAGGCAATGTGATATTCGCTATTTTTGGCTTAATTAAAACAGCAAATTCAGCCAGAAGGCAAACACTTGTTTATAAAGAATGATTAATATATAATAAGGCGTCGCATGGCGACGGTGGAATTTTCTAGATAATGTAATTCGTCGTCTTTGGGCGGCAATAAAAACAGAAAAATACGGATAGATATACGATCCTTCACTATTTTGTTCGCTGGAGAACAAATGAAGCCTTGAGCGCTAAAAAGACTTTTACTGTTTTTCTCGAGTAAGACGGACGCAGATTTGTGGCGGTCTGATCTAATTATTTTTACTAAATAAATAAAAACGTGTACGTCTAAGTTTTGAGTGAAGTGTAGGAAGAAGAACTGTTGTAACTTACCGTGACGAAGCACGAGCGACTCAAGAGGACAATGGCTATATAAAAGAGCGCTCAATGGACATGATATGGACATAAAAATCTACCGTCATTGTAGTATTAAGCTTAAGGTACGATATATGTTTTAGTTATAATAAATATTTGTTCTGGGAATACTGAATCATTTAGCAGTGCTCATTTCTATTATCTCCTCAGTATTATTTTCATTTTAATTATGCATTTTGCTAATATTACAGACGCCAAGATCAGCAGTCCAATGTGCGTGTTACATTGATAAAAAGAAAACTGTTTTATCGTCTTCTTGCATCGGCTTTAATATTGAATTTCTCTTTTGTGTGATGTTACAGTTGTTTTTGCGCCCTTAAGAACTTTCTGGTCCCTTAGGAAATTTTTTTGTCATAACAATAACTTCACTACCGGGTATGATCGTATCTACGATCATGAAGTAATTAGAAAGACGATAACGCAACTTCTTAATCAATAGCACGCTAGTTGTGACTGCCTCAAGCCACGCGAAACCGCAAGTAAAAACTATTCACATCTCATAATGCAATATTTTATGACAATGGTCAATCCATGATTCTTACGCCAATTGTGATTGATAAAACAGTTAGTTAAATCTCAATTTCCAACTTTCCATTGAATAGCAACATCACTTCTATTTTGTAACATCACAAGTAGGAAACCCATTGTCACCTCCTATTGCAACTTTGTTTACGGAAGACTTCGAGGAACGTGCCTTGGAGTCAGCAGTTTTGAAACATGCACGTATTTTCAGATGTATAGACCTTACTTCTGCTGTTTGGCCTTATGGCAGTGAGAATCTGAACAGCCTTTTAGAACATCTGAATTCAATCCCCCCAAATATTCAGTGGATAACTACCTTCCCTTCCTGGGTGTGTTAGTCAGGAGGAAGGTTGATGGCACGTTGGGCATTGCTGTTTATGGGAAGCCTACTCACACTGATTTGTATCTACAGGCTGATACTTGTCACCATCAAGCTCAGCGTGAACCCATCTTGAGATCACCTTTCCTCGGAATGGATATAGTGAAAGATAGATCAGACATATGTTGCACTATCGACTAACTGTGCACCAATCGAATTATGCTTACACTGAGTTGCCACCGAGGTCTACGACCTTTCTGCCTTGTGCAGGGAGCATTTCCAATAAGACTGGTCGTAATTTGTAGAAATATAACGTGGAATGTATTTTCCGACCTCCATCAAAAATTATGGTCCTTTTAGATTCCGTTGAGAATGATCTTGGTTTGTGTAAAACAAGTGTCTATTTTATTCCTTGCAGCTGTGGCATGTCATATAAGGGCTGGAACTTAAATAGTGGCAACTATTTATTCACAACTGATACAAAAGGCTTACATGTTTCCACCTGTTACTGTCCTTCAAAGTAGTCACCAGCGTTGTGTAGAACCCGTTGCCAGCGATGTGGAAGGCGTAGTATACTGTTAGCGGAGCCTGTTCTGTTGGTGGTGCGAATGGAATGGTCTACTGCCTGTCGAATCTCTGGAACAGTTCTGAAGCGAATGCCACGAAGTGGTTCCTTCATCTTCGGAATCAAATCAAAGTCACAAGGACTTAAGTCCGGTGAGTATGGTGGATGATACAGTACTTCTCAGTCCCATCGTCTGAACAGAGCAGCCACAGCAGCTTCCGCTGTATGCGCCACCGCAGTTCGTGCAAAATGATGGGTGGGTTGCGCAGAGAGTGTCGCCGTTTCTTTCGCAAAGCTGGTCGCAGGTGATGCTCCAAAAACGAACAATAACACTGCGCATCGGCGGTCTGCCGTTAGGATAACACCATCACAGTCGTACACGAGAATCACCATACTGGGGCTCTGATGCACTTTCGTCCTTCGCGGTGACCCATAATGACGCCATTCATTGGATTGGCGTTTCAGTTTTGGCTCGTACGATGTGGCCCATGTCTCATCCAGTGTTACAATACGACATAAAAAAGCCTCTCCTTCGCGCTCATAGCGCTCCAAGTGCGTCTGAGCAGGGTCGTGTCGCATCCATTTTGCATTTCCGTCAAGTCATGCGGAGCCCATCGTGATGTAAGTTTTCGCAGGCCCAGGCGTTCCTACAGGATGCGAAGCACAGTCGTATGCGGTAATCCGTTTTGGGGGGGGGGGGGGGGCCTCACGAATCGTATGGCGTCGATCACTGTCCACTAAGGCGGCAACAGCATGCACTTCTTCAGAGACGCTATGACGACCTGCCCGATGCATGTCTGCCACAGTTTGCCGACCTTCGTTGAAGGCTTTTACCCACAGTCCTGTACAGCAACGCCTCTTGAAGACCTTGATAACACTGTCGTGCTGTACGTCCTCTGGCACATTCAATCTTGATCCAACTCCGTCGTTCCTGTTTCGAAAACATAGTGACCCCGTTACGTTAGAACGGTCGCTCACAATTGACTGTGTCTCCCTCGATCGTGCGCACGCCGGTGACGTGGGACGGGCGAGTCCATTTGCTCGGAGGTACGGTAGGTATGTCAACAACGTGTGCTGTCAGCGACAATAGTAGATTCCATTACATAGTGTCTCCACAGCAGTGTTGCCACTATTTAAGTTCCAACCTACGCATATTGGTCAGACTGTCAGGACCGTGGAGCATAAGCGTCACACACGCTTACAACAACCGAAAAAATTGGCAATTGCAGAACATTGTCTTAGCACCGGTCACCCTATCGAATATAACAATACGAAGATTCTGTCATGCATTTCCAGCTATTTGGGTTGTGTTACAAAGGGAAGTAGTTGAAATTAAATTAGCAAGTAACGTTGTACATAGAGATAGAGGTTTTTACTACTCTCCCTTATCGAAAAAGATGGACAGAGTTAGTGCTACCAGGCCTACCTCACTGTTAACGAGCCGTTCATGAAGTCAGCTACTGTGAAAGCGATCGTTAACACATAGTGGAACGACATGTGAAAATCTATGAAACCAAACAGTGTTCCATGAAATAATTCGCTTCGCCATTGTTGATTATGTAATAATATTTCAATGGATAATTTTATTGCCTTACAGTGGGGTAACTGAGAAAAAGGTATTCTTCTAGACATAAAATTAAACTTCTATAAGTTAATCTGCCGTGTCTTACATTCGAACTTCAAAAAACAGTTTAATAAATGTATGACATGATCCCTGTGTGTGGCGTCACATGCCTCTTGCAGCACCGGATATAAGCACGACTCTCACTCCCCTGCTTTCCGTTGACGTGTGTGCTGACAGCGTGATAATGTGCTTGCTTCTCATTGCTCATCTGTTGCATGGAGCGTTGCTTAACCACACAGCCTATCCCTCCCCCCCTCCCCCTACTACAAACAACGGCTGAGATGTTTGTGGAACAAAACGTACATTCCTGACGACAACACCGAGAAGGATAATAGAAAACATAAATTTTTTGTAGAGAATAACAGGAAGAATACACGATAAAATTTGTAGGTGCTTGAGAATAGTAGGAAGAATACACGATAAAATCTTGAGGAGCATCGACAACAGCTTTGACCTAAGAATGGGCGATTAATCGTAATTGTTCTGGTAATCGGCTAGGGAAATGCAGATGTTTCTTTCGCGTCAATTAACTTTACCTAATCGATTATCATTATCATTAGTTATTGCAAGTTTTTACGTTTTTCCTTTAATCCATACTGAGTGTTGACTTGTCTATAGCTTAATTACGAAAAAAACGGCACTGAAGCAGTGTGTCCAGTTCTGCGTAGTGTGGTTCAAAAATATCTGGGAGTAGTGGCTTCCTGTGTTCAGTCTGGAAGACTTTTCTAAGGAAGGACACAGGGGGACAAAGCAACATAGGCATCCGCAAGTATGGGCAAGAGGGCTACTTGTCCCCCTCCCCTCCTCCTGGAATCTGTGGTAGAGTTTTATTCTTATGTTGAGTGGATAACCATCTGTTCTCTGGAATATAATGATATGATAAATTTTTGTGACACACATAAAATTTAGTTCTTATGGCTTGATCTTTTTCGAAACTCACCAACTAATTAATATCAAAATGGCAATTTTCAGAGCCTTGCCCCCTCCCCCCCCCCCCCTTCCTGGAAAAATTTCTGCAGACGCCCATGTACAGCAACAGTTTGCCATTTGGTCCAATCTGACATGTCGATAGAGGCCTTGAAATTTTTTATACAGGAACGATACACCGAAAGAAAGACTGTCAAAATTTTGGCTGTTAAGACGCATTGCAAGTAGTTAAAAACGTTGAAAACAAGCAAATTCGTTACTGGCCAGGTGCTTTGTGAATTGTACACCCCCTACCGGAGCTGTAGCAGCATAAGTTATGAGATAACGCGGTTCGATGCGATCGTCATTTGGAAAAAGAATACAGTTTTCAATTATACCTCAAAAAAATGGTTCAAATGGC
This sequence comes from Schistocerca serialis cubense, assembly GCF_023864345.2. NCBI lineage: Eukaryota > Metazoa > Arthropoda > Insecta > Orthoptera > Acrididae > Schistocerca > Schistocerca serialis. The sequence goes on from NC_064643.1 coordinate 360,550,638, forward strand.
TCTGAGCACTATGCGACTTAACTTCTGAGGTCATCAGTCGCCTAGAACTTAGAACTAATTAAACATAACTAACCTAAGGACATCACACACATCCATGCCCGACGCAGGATTCGAACGTGCGACCGTAGCGGTCACGCGGTTCCAGACTGAAGCGCCTTTAACTGCACGGCCACATCGGCCGGCAATTATACCTTAGAAACAATTTTCATCAGTTACTGTTCATTCAAATATGCAGCTCATTTGGTATCTATATTAATGAACACTTGTTTTTGTGCTAGTATAAATGTTATCAATGGAGATAGAACTCAGCTAATACTAATTGTGTTTAATGGCTGGCTCTGAGCACTATGGGACTTAACATCTATGGTCATCAGTCCCCTAGAACTTAGAACTACTTAAACCTAACTAACCTAAGGACATCACACAACACCCAGTCATCACGAGGCAGAGAAAATCCCTGACCCCGCCGGGAATCGAACCCGGGAACCCGGGCGTGGGAAGCGAGAACGCTACCGCACGACCACGAGCTGTGTTTAATGCTTAATGTCGAGCAGCGTGAAAACCCAGTCTTGCTTCTTAAAGTCTGACGATGAACCGTGTAAATGGAAGACTTAGGTGAAGCAATAAATATGCACCAAAGTGAAACTTGCAAAACTGTGAAAGATAAACTATCTGAAAGATTCACTGTACACGGTGGCTACAAAGTGCAAAGTCCCGTTACCCCCATTAAAACCAACATGAAGCCCTAAACTTGAATAAATAACGTGAACATTTGTTCTTTAGATGGGTTTTCTTGAGATATGAACCATGTGGAGATGCTTATGAGAGACAAATCGCCATTATCGATGGAGATCTACGCAACTGGGCCCTCTGAACCGCAATAAGATGAACACTGCTATTTCAGATCTTCTTCGGCCTGATTAAGCAGATTCAAGAAATCATACAATATAGGAAGTCGCAAAACAACCAAGTTTACTTCAGCTACAAGTGAAGAGAAAGTGCCATTAATTCATAGCTGATAGTAACAGGACGAAGCTTGCTGTTTTTCCCACGTCTGCTGTGTTTATCGCTGTTGGTTTCGCGAAACAACCGCGAGCAAACCGCACTTTATCATTTCGAGCTGAAAGAAGACAGTCTGTTGTGCAATCAAATAATGCTATGGCACAATCAAATACAACAATGACAGTGGTAAGTATGAGGGGATTACTGTTTCCACAACATTATATTTGTCTTCAGGGACCTCAAGGCATATTAGGTCCAAAAATAGAAAGGTGCTGTTTAGTAGAAACATTTGATAATCGACCTATCAAAATCTGGAAAAGTAGTAATGTATAATATTTAACATTTCATTCGAAGGGGTTCCTAACCAGTTGCAGAAACTAATTCATTGCTTTTTGCAATTTTGTCGTATGATGACATAGTTGGAGACCGTGGCTGTTATTTGAAGACAAATGTTGATGGTGTTGAGACAGCAACCAGCCGCAAATTTATTTTCAGTTGCTTTATTCAAAGGGTACCGTTACCGGTTTCGAATCGTTACGATTCATATACAGACGGTTTCCTTGCTTTCTTTACAACATGGGGCGCGTTTTTTACAGATTAATTGTCCTAAAATATAAATAATACATCATTATAAGCACATCACACAGATATTTGCCATTTTCATTGGATGTGACTTACGTGAAATGTCGGTTTGGAGTGTTTGTTTTCATAACATTCGTCCAACAGATATGAATACTTTCCCACTGCATTCTTATCGTTGTACAAGTAAATTTTTCTCACTGAACACTTCAGATTGCTTTTGTTAGACCTTTGGCCGGGATACAAAGAACCTCTGTCTTTCATAAGATTGACAACAAGACTATTGATACAATTCAGATTATACCCAGAATCAACTAAAGAATGTGACTCTCAATAAAGAAGTTTTCGATTGTGGAAAGAATTTTTACAGAAATTATGGGAGAATATAATTTCCGGTAGCTCCATATAATTTGAGGTGTATCAGAAGAATAGTATTCTAAAATTTCGGTCATTTGTGCATTGTCAGTTCACGTCGGTACATTTTACGAACTGCTTTAAGTATGCTCGGTATGTAGCACAATAAGCGAGCAATGGCCAGGACTATTTCTTACTCCAACGCAGTTTGCTCTAATACTAGTTTTTCCTTTAATGTGCCTTAAAGAATTAATTTTACTTCCGTCAGGTGCCTGGTGTAAGGAATTGTTGTTTTCGTCATTCAAATGACACTTCATTTAATTGTGACGACTATAAGGAATAAACAAGGAACTGTATCATTGCTACTAAAATATAAATTATTCAAAAATTATCATAAGAACTGTGCTAAGGACTTGTTATAAAGTGATGTATGGCTAACAATTATTTGATTTCAGTAAATTAAAGCCACGATTTATTTTCCTCTGCTAGTTATCTTTTTAAGAATTACAGATGCCGCAAGTCAGCTGTCAATACGAACTGCCTCTTATTCAAAACATTAATGACACGTGACATTTTTGTGCTTCAAATTCGCTTGTGTTACTCTGGATGTTAGCACTACGCGACGCTATGCTCTCTTTTTCACAACCTATCGCGCACTAGGCAGAAACGGCTGTACAAACTGTTGCCATGAGCACAATACTGCAGTGCTTGTGTTTTTCTGATTACGATGCAAAGTTTCTTTGGACATGTATGCAAGAACAGGCACTGCGGTGACTACAGCCTTTGTGAAATACACTGAAGCGCCAAAGAAACTGGCATAGATGTGCGTATTCTATATGTAAACAGGCAGAATACGGCACTGCGGTAAGCAACGTCTATGTAAGACAACAAGTGTCTGGGGCATTTGTTAGATCGCTTACTGCTGCTGCAATGGGAAGTTATCAAGATGTAAGTGAGGTTGAAAGTAGTTTTATAGTCGGCGCACGAGCGATGGGACACAGCATCTCCGAGATAGCGATGAAGTAGGGATTTTCCCGTACGTCCGTTTCACGAGTTTACAGGTAATGTCAGAAATCCGGTAAAACATCAAACCTCCGACATCGCTGCGCTCGGAAAAAGATCCTGAAAGAACAGTACCAACGACGACTGAAGAGAATCCTTCAACGTGACAAGTGCAACCCTTCCGCAAATAGTTGCACATTTCAATGGTGGGTCATCAAAATGTGTCAGCGTGCGAATCATTCAACGAGACGAAGGCCCACTCGTGTACCCTTGATGACTACATCACACAAAGCTTTACGCCTCTCCTGGGCCCGTCAACACCGACCTTGGACTGTTGATGACTGGAAATATGTTGCCTGGTTGGAAGAGCCTTGCTTTAAACTGGATCAAGCGGATGTTCATGTACGGGTATGGAGACAACCTCATGAATCCATGGACCCTGCATATCAGCTGGGGACTGTTCAAGCTGGTGAAGGCTCTATAATGATGTGGGGTGTGTGCAGTTGGAGTGATATGACACCCCTGATACTTTATATACGGCTCTGGAAGGTGACACGTACTTAAGCATCCTGTCTGATCACCTGCATCCATTCATGTCCATTGTGCATTCCGACGGACTTCGGCAATTCCAGCAGGACAATGAGACACACCACACGTCTAGAATTGTTACAAAGTGGCTCCAGGAACACTCTTCTGAGTATAAACGCTTGCACTTTCCACTAAACTTCTCAGACATGTACATTATTGAGCGTATTTGGGATGCCTTGCAACGTGCTGTTCAGAAGAGATCTCCACACCCCCGTACTCTTATGGATTTATGGACAGCCCTGCACGGTTCGTGGTGTCAGTTCCCTCCATCACTACTTCATACATTAGTCGAGTCCATGTCACGTCGAGTTGCGGCACTTCTGCGTGCTCGCTAGGGTCCTACACGATATTAGGCAGGTGTACCAGTTTCTTTGGCTCTTCAGTGTACATTAAATGTATTCGGAATTGCGAAAAAGGACAACTATTAGCTGTGGAATGGAATGACGAGAATGAAAATGACGTATGGTCGACGATATACGGAAGTATTGCTGTGGCGATGAGTCGTGCACGGATAGCCAAATGGTGTGGCGATCAGTGTTAAAGCCAGGTTCGAGTCCCGGTCCGGCACAGATTTTCACTGTCGTCATTCCATTCTACAGCTGATGGTTGTCCTTATTCGCAAGTGCGAATACATTTAATGGCTGTCATAGGTAGTTCTTCGTCCAACAAAAACGAGTGACTTTAACAATTTCTAAAAAATACTTGCAGTGTCTTTTAGCAGCTAAAATTATGACAATGCATATCTTCAGTTGTAGTCTTCCTGCTTAAAAATTTCAGGACGGGTTTTGACATGTCAGATTGGACACTTCCCTCAATAGTGGAACACCATTACATAAACTGGTCTTAGTCAGATCTCATCCTGAAAAATTTTGGTTTTTATAAACACATCTACGTTAAAAACAACGATATTAATTAGCTTCACTAATAAATGTTAAGTAGCTAGTATATAGGCCTACATTTCCGCTAAGAATTTAAAAAAACTGGTAATTATGCATTTCCAAAAACTGTCCAACTATTGTTAGCTGCAAAAAATGACAAATATAAGTGTGGTAGCATTGCTCTATTCTTTGTATAACAGACCTTTGTATCACACAAAAAAACATTACTTGGGGATTGCTTTGTAAACATAAAAACAAAGACGTAACATAAGAATCGAATAACTGATTATTAATTAGGATATAATTAATCACGATTCATATTCATAACAGCCCATCCGTACTCGACCTGGTTGGGCACCCGAGGAGAACTGAGCCTGGATGTTACATACGAGTTCGTCACTTGATGCTGGACCTTTCCCCTATTTATCTTCAGCCTCACAGAGAAAAACAGGCACTTGGGTGTTCGTCTTCAATGCATTCCTATACCATTCATCCGATTACAATGAAACTTAAGTGAGTTGTTGTGTGCCCACCTACAATGGTTTCTGTGCGATAGGAACCACACACCACACGTATGGATGGGGGTGACATAGCAGCTTAACTCAGGAACGTCTGGAACTATTTCAATCAAATTTTGTACATACGTGACTCATTATCCGTATAAAAATATTGGCGGGTAATACACTACCGAAAAAAATGCAAAACCCTCAAGGTCTGTGTTCCGAGGCACCAGGATATAACACACTGATAAGCCAAGACATTATGACCACTGCCCAGCGCTACTATGGGTGCCTCTTGTTGCCGCTGCGGGCACGTTAAGCGGTAACAAAAATATGTAAGCGGAACAGACACGGACGGGGAATCACCCTAGCGAGGCTAGGGGCTGCAGATGGGGAAATCCGTTGAGATAAGCGACTTTGGCAAAGGACAGATTATTATTACTCAGAGCCTTGAACTAAGTTGGTCGAATGTGCACGTGCTACTGTCGTGAGTATCTACAGAAAGAGGTAGAAGTACTGTGAAGCTACTACTACTAGGCGCTAAATGATTGGACGTCCACGACTATTCACAGAACGTGGGAATCGGAGACTTGCCTGCCCTATAATGTAGAATAGATGACGATCTGTGGCATCTCTGTCGAAAGAGCACAATTTTGATGCACGCACAAGTGTTTCAGAGCAAACCTTTTATTATACATTGTTTGACAAGGAGCTCCTCAGGAGACCTCACCTACGTGTTCACATGTTGACCAACGACATCGTCAATTATTGTGAGTGCAATGGGCACGGGACCATCGGGATCCGACAGTCCGATCAATGGAAACGTATCGGCTCTTCGAGTGAATCACATTTTTGCTACACTAGGTCGATGGTCGTCTCCACATACGCCATCATGGAACGAACGGCGGCTCGAAATGTACAGGGCGCCACGGTCGCAGCTGGTGGGAGCAGTATTACGCTATGGGAGAGATCCTCCTGTGCTTGCATGGTACCTATGGTAGTAATCGAAGACATGCTGATATTTGCGAAACACTTGCGTCCGTTCACGCTTGGTGTCTTCCCCGACAGGTGTCACGTTTCAGCAGTATAATTGTCCGTGTCTTGGAGTCAGAACCTAGCTACAGTGATTTGAGGAGCCTTATAATGAACTCACGTTAATGTCTCGACCACCAAATTCGTCTGACGTAGATCCTATTGAAACCATCTGGGTTGCTATCGGGCGACATCAGCGCGCACGCAAATCAGCGGCCCATTATTAACGCATTTCAATTGTTCAGAAACCTGTGAGATTTTAGGCAGTCAGCTGGGATATAGAAAGAAACATAACTGTGATTTTCTGATTCAGTGCGTCAGGTTCTTATGTCATGCATGTGGTAATCTATCATAGTGAGAGGAGAGAGAGGTGGCCCAATTGGTGGCCCTTATAGGTACTCCCACAATGGGTAGTTGGGTGGTTGAATGAGACATTATTTCAAGAGTGGTTGGAACATTTCAAGAAAATCTATAAACCCACCCTGAACAATCCTGTTCTGTTGTTGTTGGACAACCATGGTAGTCACGTTTCGTTGAATACTTTTCAGTTTTGTCGCATGAATCACATATATGTAGTGTCCATATCTCCCCATAACTCTCATAAAATGCAAGCTCTGGATATATCTTTCTATGATGAACCGCTGAAGAAAGCATTTAACGATGAACGTGAAAAATTTATGAGAGCAAACATACAGGGGTGGCGCACGAAATGTGTTACCATTTTGTTTTTGAATATAAGCTTAATTGTCAATACAATATGAAAGGAACAAATACTGGCAGAAGTAAAGCTGTGAGGACAGAGCGGGAGTCGTGCTTGGGTAGCTCAGTTGGTAGAGCACTTGCCCACGAAAGGCAAAGGTCCCGAGTTCGAGTCTCGGTCCGGCACACAGTTTTAATCTGCCAGGAAGTTTCATATAAGCGCACACTCCACTGCAGAGTGAAAATCTCGTTCTGGAAACATCCCCCAGGCTGTGGCTAAGCCATGTCTCCGCAATATTCTTTCTTACAGGAGTGCTAGTTCCAGGTTCGCACGACAGCTTCTGTAAAGTTTGGAAGGTAGGAGACGAGGTATTGGCAACAGTAAAGCTGTGAGGACGGGGCGTGAGTCGTGCTTGGGTAGCTCAGTTCGTAGAGCACTTGCACGCGAAAGGCAAAGGTCCCGAGTTCGAGTCTAGGTCCGGCACACAGTTTTAATCTGCGAGGAAGTTTCGTATCAGTGCACACTCCGCTGCAGAGTGAAAATCTCATTCTGAAAAAAATACTTATTTACTTCGTTAATTTTGATTCGCTAAAACTAAAACTCTCCCTCTCTCCCCATAGAGTGGGGCTTGAGAGAGAGGAATTAGGGTTTTACAAACAAAACGTATCCCAATCTGCGGAAAAAATTAATATTTGGGTCAACATTTCAAAATGGTTCAAATGGCTCTGAGCACTATGGTACTTAACATCTGAGGTCATCAGTCCCCTCGAACTTAGAACTACTTAAACCTAGCTAACCTAAGGACATCACACACATCCATGCCCGAGGCAGGATTCGAACCTGCGACCGTAGCTCCTAGAACCGCTCTGCCACAACGGTCGGCTGGGTCAATAGTTTTGTAAAACTCTAATTCCTCTCTCTTAAACCTCACCTTATGGGGAGAGAGAGAGAGAGAGAGAGTTTTAGTTTTAGCGAATCAAAATTTACAAAAAAATAAGTATTTTTTATTTTCCCGTAACCATTTTCCATGCAAAAATGAAAACATGGATTTTCTTGAATTACGGCTCCAAATACCAAGAATGAAAACAAATGTTTAAGACAAAATGTACGTAGTTCTTTATGTAGAATCTGATTCTGCAATAATGGGGGTTCCTATTTGAAATTTTAAATTTGCCTCCCGCCCTAACCCAGGCACTTCTATGTTTGGCACAGAAAATTTTACCACGTTCTTACTACATGAGCTACGAAGCGCACCATGGGCTCTACGTCGTGGAAGAGGTGATGCCGCACGTGAAGATAAGCCTTCATTTTACAAATACAGGACTTATCAGGCGTTTCGTAAAGATATTCTGGCGTTGGAGTGTTGCAGTTGTAAAGCGCATATCCGGAAACTGAAAGGGCACGGTTTCGAATCGCTGTCGGACTACGGAATAACTCCGTCTGGCTTTAACCTAGCTGTCGCCTCCCAGTCTGGAACTGCACGTGGTTCGGATTCCATATTAAACAGTACGTTTCCTTTCCTTGGTTGAATTATTGAGGTAGGTCTGGGGCATACAAGTCCCTGAAGAAGAGAAACTTGCACCAGGCTATTGAATCCACGGAATTAATAATATCTGGTGTTGGAATTGGTAAAGGTCTACTCAGAACGGTATGCGCATGGTCCTGCGAAGCTTCACGACAATGCTAACCCTCACACTAATTCGGCGAACTTTGCTTTATTGCTTATAAAGTGGTCCCAGCCTGGTATTAATTACCGCCTGAGAGGTAAAATGTAGGTAGTTCTCCAAATGGACCATAAATTGCTTCATTATTCATTTAGCAACAATAAATGAAATCACTGACAGCACAACTCAACAATGACTATGTGATGGCTTCTTCACTGTTGTAGGGACTACATAATATTATAATTATTTTTGGGAGCGATTGGACACTGTCGGGTACTTATGTTGCACTCTTCAGAGTTGACAGACAGCTCTCATTTCTTCTTTTGCGAATTCTTTTTCTATCTTCAGTCCACTTTGTTCCTGGTCTGGTAGTGACATCATTCTCTGGCAATACTTTCCAGTTGCTAATTTTTTTGTCTGCATAAGTTTCTGTCGAAAATGGCTGCTGCACTTATATGAAACTTTTTTAAGTCGTTTCTGACGTCCTGGATCCACGGTATGGTTTTGAGTTACTCTATATATATACCGCAATTATTATTATTATTAACAGTGGACAGGCACAAAGCATTGACAGCCTTAAGTCTTCCAATTTCTGCCAGCAGTCAACTGATTTACAGACAGTAAGTACAGTGCAACAAAATTTTAATTGGCTGATATTAAATAGGAGTGCAAGATGTGGGTGAAGCAAGTGTCGCTAGAGAGAGGAGTTTTACAGAGGAAGCATGCTTTGTAGTGAGTATCTACCTGTTACCTTTCTTTTCTGTGAAGGATTTGAAGGCAGCACTCACGATGCACTGAGATGTGTTTCATCAGTGTATAAAAAGCGGTTGTTAGCATTAAGCGGTACCAGTTGAGTGATTGGCTCAATAGTTTACGGTTTAATAAAACACCTACCAAAAACTAAATTCATTTATGTTTCATCATTTTAAAATCTTTTTCAAAAATGGTTCAAATGGCTCTGAGCACTATGGGACTCAACTGCTGAGGTGATTAGTCCCCTAGAACTTAGAACTAGTTAAACCTAACTAACCTTAGGACATCACAAACATCCATGCCCGAGGCAGGATTCGAACCTGCGACCGTAGCGGTCTTGCGGTTCCAGACTGCAGCGCCTTTAACCGCACGGCCACTTCGGCCGCAAATCTTTTTCTTTCCGAAGTTCAGTTAGGCGGTAATGCTAATGGTAAGTGTGAATGATGATGGGAGGGGGGGGGGGGGGAGGGGGGAGTTGCGGTCGGCAGGCGGTGGGTACTCTCTAACTTCCGATTGCACTCGGTCTTAACGGTCTCAGTTTTGCTCAGTACACTTTTTGCCACGAGCAGAGGAGTTGTAAGCTCCACCTGCTTGACCGTGGTCATGTTTTTGCTCATCAGTGCATCCAGCACTAGTGTGGTGCTGCATGCACTAATGAGCCAAAACATGACCACGGTCCATCACAAGGCTGAATGCCAGGTGGTGGTGTGGCAGGTACGTGACTCCGAAGGAAAATCACGTACGTGGAGTAGAAACAAATGGGGAATCATTCCTCTCAACAGGTTACTATTTGAGTTGTGAAAAGCCTCCATATTATTTCTTTTCCTCGGAACAAGTGAACTCCCTAGTCAGACTTCCTTCTGTCGTCGCATCGGCCACACATCATTGCTTGATAGGTCTCCGCTTCCGTTCTCTCGCAAAGCATGCACAAACACCTGAACCAGCTCATACACCTTCCTTTTAACCAGCATGGATTCCACACAAAATTTCCTTTTGGTGGCCAACTCCCATACCTTACAAATTTCCTATCCCATCAAGTTAACAACGGAATACCCACAATTCTGATGCCTCTGACCCTGAAAAAGTCCATTATATCATATATCTTTCCAGCCTTTTCTTCAAAATCCAGACATCTGCACTTCCCATCTTATTGGTTCCTAATCATACGTCATTTGTCACACAGACTTCAAAGCAATACTTTTAAAAATGGACATTGATGGATGGTCCAGATAGGAGGTTGCCAGATAGACGTTTGGACTCCTTAACAGAATACAACCATTCATTTCTTCTAGGGCATGATTTTTAGACCACGAATGTACCCATTGGTAAAAAAAAATTCTGTTACAGGAACGATTTACACTGTTTCTGGAAGATAATTCATCCCTGAAGCCTGATCTAATTTCAGAATTTCTGTAGTGGCTTCAGTTTTCGTGTAATAGCGGTTTTTGTAATTACTTACGACTGCCTATATACTGCATACTGATGAGCCAAAAGTTTAAGGCTATTGTACACCATGAGATTTAATGCAGCCCGATGGCGTTGTGCGCACTTGATATTATTAGGGAAAGGATACAGGGTTATTTTTTAGTATCTCTGAGGTTTCAGAAGATGGCTAAGAGAAAAATCAAAGCACCTATCAGCGTACAGAGCATCTCTCCATGAGCTCAACTCACATAACAGATCCTTAATAGGGGAGCCGTCTGTGGCGCGACAAACATCAGTATGTGCGTGTGTGCACAAAGACAGCATCCCACTTTGGAAAGTTGTCCATTGGGTTGATTTTTTGCAGTACGGAGCGACTGAGTTGTCTAGATGTTCTGACAAGCCTGCCTCCTAGTGCTCCTACGCCACGGTGCATATCACGAATCGAAATTTAGAGACCGTTTCTAACCACTGGTATGTGTGATTCTGCTCTATGTCTTGTAATTTTTGCGCAGTCATCTTCTGATACTCCAGGGGTAATTATGAATAACCTTGGGTAAGAGGAGCAGACGCTAATGGGGAATCGTTCCCAAATGCGGAAATCCACTGACTTGAGTCTCTTTGGCAAAGGACAGATTGTCACAGCCAGGCGACTGGGAGCGAGCATCTCGGAAATGGCCAAGCTGGTCTGCTGTTCACGTGCTACTGTCATCATCATTTGTGGGAAGTGACTGAAATTCATTCTGACCATTATTTTAGGTGACAATGTATTTGACATTGACGTTTCAGAAGATGAAGGTCGGAAACTTGACTGCTCTATAGAGCAAGGTAGGCAGGGCAGATCTGCCGACAGACTACAATGCTGGTGGAAGCAGAAGCATATCAGATCATACCATTCAGTACACACTGTTGATCATGGAACGCTGCAGCAGATGACCCATATGTGTTCACATGTTGACCCAATGACATCATCAGTGACGATTGCAACTGGCATGGGGTCATCGAGATTGGAACGTGGATCAGTGGAAACGTGTCGCTTGGTTGAGTGAATTACGTTTATTGACACACCAGGTCGATGGTCCCGTCTTGGTAGGCAATCATCCAGGCAAATTGTTGCTCAAGACATGCACCATGCCTTGGACATAGATCATTGAGGGCAATGCTATGCTATGGAGAAACTTCACCTGGGCTCCCATGGGATCTGTGGTAGTAGCTGAAGGCACCATGACAGCTTTGGACTACCTGGACGTTAGTGCGAACCACCTGCATCCCTTCACACTTGATGTCCTTTCCAGTGGCGAGGGTCTCTACCAGCAGGATAGCGGTTCGTGTCACGAATCCACAATCGTGCTAAGGGTTTGAGGAGCACGAGACTGCACTAATAATGACTTTACCATCAAATTCACCTGGTCGAAGTGCAATGGAACACATCTTGGACGCCGTCAGGAGAGGAGCATGAGACTGCACTAATAATGTCTTAACCATCATATTCACCTGGTCGAAGTGCAATGGAACACATCTTGGACGCCGTCAGGCGCTAGCTGCCCATAATTTACGGGAGTTCTGTGACCATTGCGTAAACACATGATACCTACAAAGGAATTGCAACTCCATGCCTTGCCGAATCGCTGCTGTATTGCATTCCAAAGATGAAGCAACATGTCATTAACCTGGTGGTCACCGCGTGTTGACTCATCAGAGAATGTATTGAAGTGAAACGTCGACTACTGAAAATCTAGTAATAATAAAGGAGCAGCATACGAAATATGGTGTCAAAAATCATGTGGAAAATTAATAAGGAAAAAGGACTTCGCGGAAGATCTCAGTTCAGCTTATTCAATCATTATCATTAAAGACAATGTGCAAGCTTAGTCTGCACAAAGATGTGGAACGAAATCTTTCATAACAAAATGTAAGGAAATACTCTGGTATTCACAACAAGTGATTTAGGGAAGCATTTATGATATGAAGGCAGATGGCTGGGTGAGGATATGAAGTTGCTCCTCCCACCTAATGTTGCAGTATATTATACACTGAATCACATAGACATCTTCAACTTTTGTAGTCCTGTCTTCCTCAGTTGCGTGTAATATTACGGTATATTGATAATTTTTACTTATATAGCTTGATCGAACTGAACCACTAGAGCGAGCAGTCGCAGAACAGATGAACGAAAGCTCCAAGTCACACTGCCACATGAGAGACACAGAGTCTGAGTAAATACTGGCGAAATAAAAAAATACGCAGATTATTTTTTTAACGAAATTACAGAAAAACTTAAAATTTTATGATTATGTGGTTACTCATGAAATGTATGCATTTTGTTCTACACGGCATACAACTGATTTATTGCTTCAGTTTCTGAGCTTTCATTTTTCTTACATGTAGCTGTAACAGATATCTTACCTGCAGAAAAAGTTAGGACAACGAGAGCAGCCAGTGCATGCAGGAGCTCCATAGCCTGCAATAAAAAAAAATCATGAGTATCGAGTGATAGTGATGAAAACGTATTTTATTTTTAAAAATTTAAAGTTCACAAATTAGCCTTGATTTACCAAATGAAACGTATGGAAGGACTTTCTTTCAGTGTACTTCATTCTGATGCTCTCTACACTATGGCATTAGAGGCAACTGTACTGTAAGTGTGGATCCTTGCTCTTTATTAAGAACTCCTGATACGTTGGCAACTATAAATAATATTGTCAACTAAATTTCCCTCAGGGAACTACGAGGGTTGGCCAAAAAGTAACGCACCGCATTTTTTTTCAGCCGAAAACATTGCTACGAATGCGAAAAGTTTCCGTCACTTTCGACAGATAGCGTAGCTGCAGGACAGTTTCAAAATGGCGTCTTTAGGCGATGTACGTTACAAGCAACGTGCCGTCATTGAATTTCCCACGGCAGAGAAAGAAATTGTGGGGAATATTCACAAACGCTTGTGCAAAGTCTACAGGGCATCTTCTGTCGGCAGAAGTACAGTTAATCGCTGGGCACGGAGGGTGAGGTCATCAGAAAGCGGTTCGACGGACCTCCACGATATGCAGCGTCTGGGGAGACCATCCACAGCTGTCACACCTGACATGTTGCAGCGAGCTGATGTTGTCATTCGCTGTTAAAGGATACTATTCGTGGAAGACATTTTGAGGGCAGTGAGGAGGTGAACCACACCGTGAAGCACTGGCTCCTCCAGCAGGACAAGTATTGGTACCGACAGCGCATAAACGCCCTTGTTTCGCGATATAGGAAGGCCATAGAACGGGATGCAGATTACGTGGAAAAATAAGGTGTGCAGATAAAATAGCATTCTTTCGTGTGTGTGTAATTCTCATTGTGTTCAATAAAGAACTGTTGAAAAAAAATGCGGTGCATATTTTCATAAAAAAAAATCTCATCTTCTGCTTCACCCCCTCAAGTGTTCAATTTCCAAACAAAACTGAAACACGTATATTTTTATTTGCAAACCGAGAAGTCAGATACCAATGCTCATAGGAGTAGCTTTAAAAAAACGTTGGTAGCCTAGTTCTTTAGTAATGATATATTTTCAAAAAAAAAACTTTCACTCACTATTCTAACCTTATAGGGTTAAATTTCCAAAAATGCTGAAACACGTATTTCTCTATTTCTGACCGAGAAACCAAATTCAAATTTTGTAGGTCTAGCTTCAAAATTGCTTAATAGCGATACTTAAAAAACAAAAAACCTTCATCCCCTACTTCACCACGTTAGGGTTGGAATTCCGAAAAATCCCTTATTAAAGGACGCCTACAGCATAAGATCCACTACTCCTCCAAGTTTCAAGTTTCTATCCTTGGCGGTTTCGGCTGGGCGATGGTGAGTCACTCAGCCTTTCATATATAGAGAAGAAAAGACATTTTTACTCTTTTGAGACAGTAATCATAAGCTGGACGTTTAATACTAACTACCAGAAAATGTAAAGCAAATGACTTAGTGCTAAACTTATGTTATGCATACTTATTTGTTGTTCGTACGAGTCAAAGTGAAGTATAAAAATAAGTATATAAATAAATTCTCAAAGCTTTACTGAATCATAGAATTAGTTTTATATAACACTTACATTTGTTGCTTTGGTAAATAAGTTCGTAGCGTATTTCCACACGTTTAACAAGCGCATCAGATGCACATAATCATCGATAATCAATTCTCCTGCGCTATTTACAACAGTTCGCCAACGCTGGGGTAAGTTTTCGATTCCGTGACAGTAGAAATCAGGTGGTTTTGAGACCTAGAACTAGCGAGACATGTTGGGACCGCATTTTCATCCGGAAAAGATGTTCCTTGAAGGCTGTTCGACAGAGAGCGTAACAGGTAAAAATGTGAGGGCGTAAGATCAAGTGAATAAGGTGGATGCGGGATAACTTCCCAACCCAATTCCCGTATGATGTTTTTTGTCTGTATAGCAGAAAGCGGGCGGGCGTTATCGTGGAGTTGCATCATTCCACACCGTCTTCCTGGTCGTTATTCTTGTATTGTGCCTAAAAGATGTCTGAGTTGTTGACAATAAATGTCATAAGCAGTTCTTAATACATCACACCGTCGCTATTCCACCGAATGATAGCATTATCTTTTGTACACTCATGCTCATAAATTAAGGATAACTGCAGGATGTGGTGCCACACAACGTGGCACTACACAAAATTGGCGCTAATAGCACAGGCACATAGGGAACACACACGACACAGATCTGTAAGTCCACGGTATTGGTGATAAGTTGAGAAAACCGACCCGAAACACATGTGCTACAAAATGCCACTGTTTCCTGCGCATGTACACCGACATCAATATGGGATATGATCACCGTGCACGCGGACACAGGCCGCACAACGAGTTGGCATACTCTGAATCAGGTGGTCGAGCAGCTACTGGGGTATAGCCTCCCATTCTTGCACTAGTGCCTGTCGGAGCTCATGAAGTGTCATAGGTGTTTGAAGACGTGCAGTGATACTTCGACCGAGAGCGTCGCAGACGTGCTCGATGGGGTTTAGGTTTGGAGAACAGACAGGCCGCTCCATTCGCCTGATATCTTCTGTTTAAAGGTACTCCTCCACGATGGCAGCTCGGTGGGGCCGTGCGTTATCACCCATCAGCATGAAGGTGGGACCCACCGCACCCCTGAAAAGGCGAACATACTGGTGCAAAATGACGTCCCAATACACCTGACCTATTACAGTTCCTCTGTCAAAGACATGCAGAGGTGTACGTGCACCAATCATAATCCCACCCCACACCATCAAATCATAACCTTCACACAGTCCCTTTCAAGGACATTAAGGGGTTGGTATGTGGTTCCTGGTTCGCGCCAGATGAAAACCAGGCGAGAATCACTGTTCAGGCTACATCTGGACTCGTCCGTGAACATAACCTGGGACCACTGTTCCAATGACCATGTACTGTGTTCTTGACACCACGCTTTACAGGCTCTCCTGTGACCAGGGGTCTGTGGAATGCACCTTGCAGGTCTCCAGGAGAATAAACCACGTCTGCTCAGTCGTCTGTAGACTGCGTGTCTGGAGACAACTGTTCCAGTGGCTGCGGTAAGGTTCCGAGCGAGGCTGCCTGCAGCACTCCGTGGCCGTCTGCGGGCACTGATGGTGAGATATCGGTCTTCTCTTGGTGTTGTACACTGTGGACGTCCTGTCTGCTGAAATCGTTGCCATAATCTTGAGATCACACTTTGTGGCACATGGAGGGCCCGTGCTACGATTTGCTGCGTTTGAACAGCCTCCAGTCGCCCTAGTACTCTACTCCTCATAACGTCATCAAATTGTGTTGTTTGAGTCATTTTCAACACAAAGTCACCATTACCACGTCTGGAAACGTCTGCACACTTACTCGCTGCACCGTACTCTGACATGCACCAACACACCTCTGCACATGTTGACTGCTGCCAGCAACACCATGCGACGACCGCAGGGCAAATGCACCGCATGGTCATACCCCAGGGTGATTTAAGCCCGCGACACAGGATAGGAATGGTCGGTGTTGTTCACGAGCCAAATGATGACGAACAAGCAGAGATGCACATATGGCCACCTGCTGCTTTTCGTGCGGCACCCTTACACTAGATTTTTGGACCTTCCCGATTGCGCGCAAATGTCGCACTGTAGTGGAATGGTCCAGTGCACCACTTTTGCCAGTTCTCGAAAACAGTGACGTGCGTCATTAAGGATTAATGCGTTCAAACAATCTTCATTAAGTCCCAAAGGTATTCTTGAACATGGAGAGTCCCTAATGTCAAAATGCAAAATGATCCTCCTTACAATGAGGAAACCATTTTCTTGCCGTGCTCTGTTCAATGGCGTTATTTCTATATCCGGCGGATATGTTTGTGGCTGTCTCCGCTACTCACCCCTCTATTGAAATTAAACAGAAGACTATGTAGGATATGTTTCGATTTCTCCACTTGGCACTCCATTTTATAGCGTCCAACCTTCACTCACTATTTCCAAATGCCAATATTTAAACTCAAATAGCAACAGTTCACTACAAATAAAAAATGATAATAGATAAATAAAGTCGTAGCAATCGGAATACCAAACGCCACGAAATTATGCAACAGCCTAACACGTACCCACTCCGCAAGCAACTGTACGGTGCGTGGCGGAGGGCACCCTGTAATACTGCTAGTCATTTTCTTTCCTGTTCCACTCGCAAAACGAGCGAGCGCCATAATTACTGGTATCTTATCTTCGTGGTCCTTATGCGATATGTACATTGGCGGCAGTAAAATTGTTCTGCAATCAGCTTAAAATGCTGGTTCTCTAAACTTTCTGAACGGCGTTCCTCGAAAAGAACGCCATCTTTCACCGAGGAATATCCGTTTGAGTTCCTGAATCTGATCTTGTCTTTGCCGCCTGTAAGGCAGCGATATACAGGGCGCGAGCAGGGCTGGTTCGAGAATGTTTTTGACCACAAGTGACATATTATTTGGTGCCTCATGCCGCCCCCCCCCCCTCACCTGTTCCCTCCCTCTATCACGCCCCCTTCCCTTCTACGCTGACGCGCCAGAAAAGCTGGTATTGGCATGCGTATTCAAATAAAGAAAGATGTAAACGAGCAGAATACGGCGCTGCGGTCGGCAATGCCTATATAAGACAACACTATCTGGCGCAGCTCTTAGATTGGTTACTGCTGCTACAATGGCAGGTTATCAAGATGTAAGTGAGTCTGAACGTGGTGTTGTAGTCAGCCCACGAGCGATGGGACACAGCATCTCCGAGGTATCGATGAAGTTGGGATTTTCCCATACGACCATTTCACGAGTTTACCGAGAATATCAGGAATCCGGTAAAACATCAAATCCCCGACATCGCTGCGGTCGGAAAAAGATCCTGCAAGAACGGTACCAACGACGACTGAAGAGCACCGTTCAACTTGACAGAAGTGCAACCCTTCCCCAAGTTGCTCCAGATTTCAATTCTGAGCCATCAAAATACGTCAGCGTGCGAATCATTCAACGAATTATCATTGATACGGGCTTTCGGAGCCGAAGGCCCACTCATGTACCCTTAATGACTGCACGTCACAAAGCTTTACTCCTCGTCTGGACCTGTCAAAAAATGGTTCAAATGGTTCTAAGCACTATGGGACTAACCTTCTGAGGTCATCAGTCCCCTAGAACTTAGAACTACTTAAACCTAAATAACCTAAGAACATCATACACATCCATGCCCGAGGCAGGATTCGAACCTGCGACCGTAGCGGTCGCGCGGCTCTAGACTGAAGCGCGTAGAACAGCTCGGCCACTCCGGTCGGCCCTGGACCTGTCAACACCGACATTGGACTGTTGATGACTGGAAACATATGCCTGGTCGGACGAGTCTCGTTTCAAATTGCGTCGAGCGGATGGGAGTGTACGGGTACGGAGACAACCTCATGAGTCCATGGACCCTGCATGTCAGCAGCGCACTGTTCAAGCAGGTGGAGGCTCTGTAATGGTGAGGGATGTGTGCAGTAGGAGTGATATAGGACCCCCGATAACGTCTAGATACGACTCCGACAGGTGACACGTATGTAAGCACCCTGTCTGATCACCTGCATCCATTCATGTCCATTGTGCATTCCGACGAACTTGGGCAATTCCAGCAGGACAATGCGACACCCCACACATCCAGAATTGCTACCGAAAGGTTCCAGGAACACTCTTCTGAGATTAAACACTTCCGATAGCCACAAAACTCGCGAGATATGAACATTATTGACCATATCTAGGATGCCTTGCAACGTGCTGTTCAGAAAAGATCTCCACTCTGTCGTACTCTTACGGATTTATGGACAGCCCTGCAGGATTAATGGTGTCAGTTCCCTCCATCACCACTTCAGACATTTTTCGAGTCGATGCCACGTCGCGTTGCGACACTTCTGCTTGCTAGCAGGGGCCGTACACGATATTAGGCAGGTGTACTTGTTTCTTTGGCTCTTCAGTATATAAGCAGCACTCTCTGCTGTAGCAAGGAGAAGAAGGGAACCAGCGGAAAAATGCTTATGTTGGAGCACGAAAAAGGCGAGTATGTTCTTCTTTAAAAGAGTCTGACTGAAAAGTAGGGAACCAGTTGCAACTTGCGTTTGTGGGCCAACAGCGAGTTGTGTAGCTTATGATTCAGTTCTGTAATTCATTTTAATAATTAATCACCATTTTGAGACTGGTCATCATGCATTATGTTTCGTGGCACCGTTGTTACAGTTTCTATAACGCCACACACCGTCAGGTGACTTGCGGAATATGGATGTAGATGTAGATGTAGTGTTTTGTCCACCTTCTATAATGAAATAATAAAGAACCAGTTGTATAAAAGAAATTTAATTTCTTCACCGGTTTCGGGCAATTAGTGCCCTTCTTCGGAAGGTTATGTCTGTCGCATTATTTTCGAATGTCAATAATAAAGTGCATTCACGAGAATGTCATGCCCGAAAGTAGGTATACGTCAGCGTAATTGTTAGAGATTCCCTGAATAGCTATTACATATTTAAATAAATTTACAGCAGTCTTTGAATAAATTTTATCTACATAAGTAAATGTGTGTATAAACAGAACAGTATTCACTGCTAACCAGCCTGTCTTCTATTGTTATACAAACTGCTTCCGTTCTTTAGGTATGTCGGACATTTTGTGACATTTCTGCTTGCAATTGAGTACGGCCATAAAACCGAAATCATGATTGTGTGAAATAAATCAACAGCAGCTTACAGTTTAGTGGCGGAAATTTCTTTCAAAACGGTTGCGTATGTAGCAGGGATGCCGCGAGTCCGCAGTTAGTATCGCGAACTCGTTTATTCGTCCTCCTTTCTAAGCGGGTCGAGTCCACTTGTACTTGACAACCGACTGAGGTGACGAGTAGGCTATGGCGGAGAATCGCGAGTAGAGGCTACGGGCACAAGGAGACGGCGAGTTCGGAGATGACGTCACAGGACTTGTTGAAGCGTTTAAAGCGACTGTACGCAGCTCACTTCTACCCTCTAATAGGAAAGCGGCCTACTATATCGTCATTTTTTCCTTTATTGCATTTCGATCCCCCACCCCCAGAGGGGGGCGGGCTGGCAGCAGCGTAATATGCTCCTCTACAGCCTGTTAAAAAACAGAATGAGAATATAAACAAACAAGAAAAACCGGCAATAAAACGGTGACATTGTAAAAAACTGTAAAATGGCGGAAAGTTGTGGAATTTAAAATATAAAAAGAACTGCAGTGACGATGCGGATGAAGACACGAAGTATACAAGCACAATTAAAAAACGCGGCGTCAGTCTGGTTTCTGTTCGCACGAGATAAAAAACTCAACTAGCAACTGTATGGTGGCTGTCTGCAACACTGATAGGGGACGCACAACACTGAACGTTCACTTATAACAGCACTATACAGGTGACACGACGGCAGATGTGGGGGGAGGGGGGGGGGAGGACCCCGACCTATGAAGGAGGAAAGGGGGGAGGAGAGGAAAAGAAAAAAAAGGGGAGAGCCAAAAGAGGGAGGGGACATAGAAAAAGAGGGGGCTCGGTGGACGTGAGAAGGAGTGGGAAAGGCAGTGGAAGGGAGAGCAAAAGTACTAGGGGGAGAGAAGGGAGGCAGAGAGAGGGTAGGTGGGGAAAAAACAAGACAGTAGGGGGGGGGGGAGAAGCAGCCCAGGGAAAGGACAGAGGAAGGGAGGGGGAGGTGAGCATCAGAGTTGATAGAAGGAATAAATGGAAGGAGAGAGGGCATAATCTGGGAGAGGGAGTCAACGGAAGCCACCCTGGGAAAGGAGATGAGGGGTGTAGAGGTGAAGGGTAGGGGGGACACAACGGTGAAGGCATGGCAGAGGGCGGTGGTTGGAGAGGAGAGGAGCAACCAGCAGATGAGGGGGATCAAGGTGGTGGGAGGTGTAGAGGATGCATATGTGTTTGAGGAAAAGGAGCAGATGGGGGAAAGGAATCAGTTCTTTGAAGATCCACGTGAGGGACAGGAGGCATATACAGAAGGCGAGGCGGAGTGCATGGTACTCGAGGATCTGGAGGGACTTATAGAAATTCGGGGGGCGGGGGGCGATATCGAGGTGGGATTGGCATAGCAGAGGATGGGAACTATATCGTCTACTCGTTGGCAATTTTAAAGCGACTGTACAGAGCTCACTTCTGATCTCTGACAGGAAAGCAGCCTACTATGCGAATGCATGGTGTCTGTTCCTTTGGACATGTCCAAAAGGACAGACACCACTCTATCATATGACTGATTCACCTAGGTGGGCAACAGATCCACTTTCTTCAGTTAGGGTGCACAAATTCGTCTGACCTCCTGCGGGAATCTCAGATTAGCAAGCATGGAGAAAATGGATTGGGACTGTGCCGCTCGGTGGGAATGTGGGTCGGCCGTGAGGTGTGCTGAGATTGTCTGCATTGTGGGGAACCATGTGTTCTGGATGGCGTGGTGTTTAAAGCAAATTGCCTAGTAAGCACGAGATCCTGGGTTCGAACCCTGGTCTGACACACATTTTCACTCGACGTTACTGATTCCGTGTAATGTCCCGATATAGTTGACATCAGTAATCCCTTTCCTTCCCCCTCCCCCCCCCCCCTCCACCGTCAATTTACATATAAAGCGACATACACTGCTGAGTTCTGACTGCTCATGACACAAGCCTACATCTCAATACATTTGATTCTTCATGAATGTTTATAGGACTATTTTTTCTAGTTTTGGTCAGTACTATTCCTGAATACTGTGAGACACATTTTTAAACTCCTTGTATAGATACAACCAATTATTTTAGGATTTTCACAAATGTTGACGATCTAGGATTTGAAACCTTGTCCGTAACGGATGTCGAAGCTGTCCACAAACAAAGAAGTTTGAAGGCATTAATGTATTTTTGGGCACGACAAGATTGAGTCCTTACGTTTTGCTCAAGTGCATCGACTGATAAGAAACAGAATGCCTGAGGTTGGGGAGTGTCTGTATCGTCAGTCTGAGTACATGACAGTTCAGTTAACTGCATGGATTGTGCTCGCCGTTTACTAATCCAGCAACTGCTCGACACTACAGACCCCTCTTTCAGCAGGTCAGATTTAGTTACGAAGGGCTTAGCAGTTTCATGCTGAGGATGTGATTCGTATATAGTTCAGAGTGTGGCACTTACGGATCATTGCCTTCAATGGCATCTATTAGTATCATATGCAAAATATGACACGTGTAGAGCTGTACGTTTTTCATTTTCCTCCACTGGAATACGGCTGCACTGAAAAAAATTTGACATTTCTCAACACAATGAGTAACTTCTTTCATTATCATTATATTCTTGAAGTTTTAAATCAATGTTAACTACAAAATGGAACGTTTCGTTCATGTTATCACAGTAGGTATGCATAATAAATCGGCTAAGCCAATGATATTCAGAATTAGAGTATTATCATATATATATATACCCGAGCGAGTTCTAGAAAGTAGTTAAAGGAAGCCAGTGCTCGGAATCAAGTTGTTCCAACAGTAAGTGGGTTATCCTGCTTTTATTTCTCAAGGCCTCCAAATATTCGGATAAAAAGGGAAAAACTGGGGGTAGGGAGGCGACAAGAAAAGGTCCTGTGGAACTGTTTACGTTGGACGGGAATATACATACTTTAATCTATTGTGCCATTCGTTGTTAGCAGTTGTTTAGTACCGTACTTACCAATTGGAAAGGTTGAAACATATAAAGATAAACATGCACACAAAAAGTGAAATATGTTCCTCAAGCTGCTGAAACAGTGTTTCATTAGAGGTAATTAAAGTGGACGAAAATTTATCGATACCAACTGCGAAAACTATTTAAAGAGCACAGTGGACAATTTCTGAGCCGTCAACTGACTTACAGAATGAACATATAAATGTTATCTACCACTTGGCATGGGATTCATAAAGGTGTTTTTGGCTCAGTTTCAACAAAATTTCTTCCGGCAGCATTCGACAAACAAGGCATTGATTGAAACTATACTAGTGCCATTATCATTATCATCACCAACATATCCCATTTACTATAAGCTGCTGGATCAAATGCCTCCCATAGACAGGTACATATATTGCAGTCTTCATTTGTTCCGTGTTCACTCTGCACAACTGTTCACATTATTTAATTGGGAAATCTGTGAAAATTAGGACTGACAAAACTGTTACACAGCATCTCCCAGTCATCTATAAAGCTAAAAAAAAGGTCTTGGATTACCACACTGACAGTTTCAAGAACGACTTCGTCCCTGAAGTTCGAAAATTCCAAAACTGAAAAGTTAAAGCAAAAACCTGAAAATGTGTAAGTGTTATTGATTATTATACTAAGGTACCATCTAAGTATATACATAGTTAAGGCTCACCGGCCACTTGACCATCTTCTTCTTCTGTGCGAATGCACAAACAGTGCCCGAACTCTTACGGGAGGGCGGGAGCACTACGAATGTAGTGCGGGACGATACGTTGAGAATGTGAGTTTCGCGGGAGGCGTGCCAGAGATAAAATCCCTGCAGTCGCGCTATCCTCTGTGTCCTCGGTTGCTCAGATGGATAGAGCGTGTGCCGTCTAAGCAGGAGATCCCGAGGTCGAGTACCGGTCGGGGCACACATATTCATCTGTCCCCGTTGACGTATGTCAACGCCTGTAAGCAGCTAAGGTTGTTCATTTCATTGTAATTTATTGATTATTGACATTGCTCTTGCTCGTCTTCCTGGTATATATAGTGATGACTAATTAAGTAATGACTATTTCGCTGATACAGCCTGTGGATCAAGGAGCGATCCTGACTTATAAGCTCCTTCACATATGCCTGCTCCCTGACGACTGCATAGTGTTCTGCAATGCTGAAGACAATGGCAAAGACAATATAAGCGAACAGGTTCTAATGAAACTGAAAACTTACATCAAGTGCCATCAACAACTGAGCTAGAAGCTGAAAGGTCGTTACATTTATGATCCTTGAGAATCCATGGATAAAGTTTTGTGCCACGATGAAGTAGAATTTCGTCTTGAAAGAACAGAAGATTTAGATTTCTAGAGTGCATTTGGAGTTATATCCATGGAGGATATTCATGATTGGCATGATAAATACACTACTGGCCTTTAAAATTGCTACACCAAGAAGAAATTCTAATGATAAACGGGTATTCATTGGACCAATATATTATACTTGAACTGACATGTGATTACATTTTCACGCAATTTGGGTGCATAGATCCTGAGAAATCAGTACCCAGCACAACTACCTCTGGCCCGAATAATCGCCTTGATACGCCTGGGCATTGAGTCAGAGCTTGGATGGCGTGTACAGGTACAGCTGCCCATGCAGCTTCAACACGATACCACCGTTCATCAAGAGTAGTGACTGGCGTTTTGTGACGAGCCAGTTGCTCGGCCACCATTGACCAGACGTTTTCAGTTGGTGAGAGATCTGGAGAATGTGCTGGCCAGGGCAGCAGTCGAACAATTTCTGTATCCAGAAACGCCCGTACAGGAACTGCAACATGCGGTCGTGCATTATCCTGCTGAAATGTAGGGTTTCGCAGGGATCAAATGAAGGGTAGAGCCACGGGTCGTAAAACATCTGAAATGTAACAGTTCAAAGTGCCGTCAGTGTGAACAAGAGGTGACGGAGACGTGTAACCAGTGGCACCCCATACCATCACGCCGGATGATACGCCAGTATGGCGATGACGAAAACACGCTCCCAATGTGCGTTTACCACGATGTCGCCAAACACGGATATGACTATCACGATGCTGTAAACAGAATCTGGATTCATCCGAAAAAATGACGTTTTGCCATTCGTGCACACAGGTTCGTCGTTGAGTACACCATCGCAGGCGCTCCTGTCTGTGATGCAGCGTCAAGGGTAGCCGCAGCCATGGTCTGCGAGCTGATAGTCTATGCTGCTGCAAACGTCGTCGAACTGTTCGTGCAGATGGTTGTTGTCTTGCAAACTTCCCCATCTATTGACTCGGGGATTTAGACGTGGCTGCACGACCCGTTATAGTCATGCGGATAAGATGCTTGTCATCTCGACTGCTAGTGATACGAGGTCGTTGGGATCCAACATGGCGTTCCGTATTACTCTCCTAAACCCACTTATTCCATATTCTGCTAACAGTCATTCGATCTCGACCAACGCGAGCAACAGTGTCGCGATGCGATAAACAGCAATCGCGATAGGCTACAATCCGACGTTTATCAAAGTCGGAAACGTGATGGTACGCATTTCTCCTCCTTACACGAGGCATCACAACAACGTTTCACCAGGCAACGCCGGTCAACTGCTGTTTGTGTATGAGAAATAGGTTGGAAACTTTCCTCATGTCAGCTCGTTGTAGGTGACGCCACCGGCGCCAACCTTGTGTGAATGCTATGAAAAGCTAATCATTTGCATATCACAGCATCTTCTCCCTGTCGGTTAAATTTCGCGTATGTAGCACGTCATCTTCGTGGTGTAGCAATTTTAATGGCCAGTAGTGTATGAATAAGATTTGAGTAACTGGGAGGAAATAAAGGAGTTCTCAACGAAGAAGAGGAAGTCACTGTATACACTATATGTTATATTCCTAATTATACTTTCAGATAATTATTTTAGAAAACATTTCAATAACTCTGACTTTCAATAATTCGTGCTGGAACGTAACAAGTAGTTCTAATTAGTGCGGCTTTACTATACACGATTTCGTCAGCAGTTATTATGCCGCCATGACACTTAACTGGTTGATCACGTCTAGGATCGCCATAACTAGCTAGAACCTCGTCGGGACACTCTTAAGATGAGGGATTTATTTAATATAATAACTTTTTATTTAGAACACAATTACAGGCTACTTGTTGTGGCAGAAGTAGTTGCTACATCATATTTTTCGGAAGATTTCACCTTTTGCAGTAAGTCTTTCTTCCCTTTTACATACTTATAAAAATCCATGCAAGTCAGCTTGTAGTTAAACTAGCACTGTAATATTCATTCCACAGTCTTTGACAGCAGTCGATTTCTTTCATCAGTCTACTGGGACGACTTCAGCAAAAATACCCTTCCCACTGTGGCATTGTGTGCAGAAATAGAAAACAAATACTTGCATATTTTTAGCAGTTGGCATTTGCGTTCAAGATTTTAGGTTTCCTTAAAAAGGAAAGTATTTACACTTCCATTCTTCGGAGTCACGCTTAGTTTCTAAAAAGCTCTTCAGATACATATTTTCCTGAAAACAATTGTCGTCTGAAATCTTCACACCATTTTTATAGTCAGGTATGTAATATTGTTTTTAATCATCTCTCAATCTGGGGTTACCGGTAGCGTCGTCAACTCAATTACTTGATATTTATTAAAAGAAATATCCCGTTTCTCTAAACAATCAAGTGCAATGGCATATAAAGCCAGTGTTTCTTCCACAAATTTCGATATCAAATTAATTATTTCGTGGTTAGGGTTCTCATTCTTTAATTTGTTCATATCTATCTTGGTTAGCATGACAATAAAACTGGAAGGCTTCCTCTCATTCAGACACTTTTGAGTGTCGATTAATGTGTTTCTTATTTCAATTATCGAGGCTTTATTCTTCTCCGCGCTTTTTATACATTTTCTCGAACAGAGCGTAGTTTGACTGCAGAAACATGAAGTAAATGTCAATGACTGGGCTACTGAAAGAATCTGAAATTTTTTTAGGTGTACCATCTTCGACATCAAAAAACTGTTTTAATGGAATCCAAAGCTTTAAGAATTCTCTCAGCTGCGGACGTTAACAACAGCCATCTTGTTTTTGAGTGAGATACAAGAGTCTGATGATTGACTTCAACGTGTAAGCAGAACTCTTTCAGTGCCAGTCCTTACCGTGTATGTTGAAAAATAATTGAATATTTTCGTGACGACTATTTCAGTGTCGACAGTTAAGCCTCCAGCAGCGCTTGATATGGTATTGTGGAGAATATGGGCAGGGTATCCAATTCCTTCTACATTTTTTCTTAGTTTTTCTTTTTTTAGTTTGGCGAAGCACATTCCGCTGGTCACGTCGATGAAGCGCTCCGAAGTTGGTATTGGTATTATTTCCATAAAAGGAGATTAATTTATCTAATGGAATCTGCAGTTATCTTGAAGTGTCTGGACAAAACTTTGCAATTGTCTCGATGTTTCGTCATTCAACGAATCAAACTTCAACAGCTTCTGTTGGATTCCATCAGTTTCAGTAAAGTATTGAATAACTAAAAACACCTTTTCAGCCTTATGGTTCGATGATTCGGTGCGTACACCGTAAGATGAAACTTCTTGCAGTTGTTTTATGCATTCGGACACGGAGCGTGTTGGGAGAATATTTTTAACAATTACTGGAGCTTTGGTCCTGGCTACAAACTGCATTGCGGCGACTTTGGGGTCAGGATACATTGCGGCATTCAGTTTTATGGTACAATCAAGAGAGCTGAAGGACTGATGATACTTGACAATTTTATAAGCTGTTGTTAGTCCTGCAGCAGCAACGAGCAATTCTTCCTGGGTATTTCCTTTAATCGTGAATATAGAAATAGGTTTTGAAGTCGATGCTACCGTGAATCTATTTGTGTGATTCTTCGTAGATATGTGATGCCCCACATCTGCCACCGTGAGTTACTCAGATGAAACAGCTACAAATCTTACATAGCGCTTCCTGATCCGTATGTCCTTTCTTGACAAAAGACCACTCTTTTGTAAAATCATCCGAAAAGTGACCCCTTCTCTTCCCATTCCAAGGCTTTTTCTTAAGCTATGATAAGATGATTAGACGATGAAATGAAATGAGCGTTTGGCGTCATTGGCCGGGAGGCCCCCTATGGGGCAGGTCCGGCCGCCTTGGTGCAGGTCTTATTACATTCGACGACACATTGGGCGACCTACGCGCCGGATGGGGATGAAATGATGATGAGGACAACACAAGACCCAGTCCCTGAGCGGAGAAAATTCCCTACCCAGCCGGGAATCGAACCCGGGCGCCTTAGGACGGCAGTCCGTCACGCTGACCATTCAGCTGCCGGGGCGCACGATTAGAGGATAAATAGTCGACAATAACACATTCGTCATCAAAATACACGCCACTATACACCTCACGCCCTATGCACCCGAAGTAAACACTAACTTGCATTCGTTGTTCGTATTAAGTTTAGAAATAATCGTCTTATCAGATCGCTGTTCCGATGGGAGTTGCCTGATTCTTCTGTGTGGCTCTGCTAAAGTAGTTCCAGCCCCGGATTACTACTGGTGTGTGACCGCTAGTCGTGCAGCAGGTCCGGCCAGTATGTGGTCGACCGCCAGTGCATCTGGTTGCCGTGTCCACTGACGTGTTTATTTTCGGACTGCCCAGTTGTCGTGTAGAATCACGTTGCTATTCGCCGCAAGCGCTGTTTTAGCGGCGGGGTTCCGGCAATCTGGTGCAGTTCCCTCGTGGGGATATCTCGTGGCAGATGGAGTGCCAGCCTGAGGGCTTTGCTCTGTACGGTTTGCCCATACTACTCCGGCGTACTCCAACATAGGTCTGATGAGTGTTAGATGGAGAAATCTGATATTTTCTCGAATGCCGGAGCTAAATCGAGAAGGTGCTTGCATCCTGGATACAGGAAAAGCAACGTGCAACGACATCTATGAGACGACGAGGTCAACATAGACTTGTTGACGTAAAATAACTAACGAGGCTGCATTTGTGTGCTGCGCTAACAGATCGCGTACTTCAGTACTTGAGCCAAGGTCGTCACAGTATTTTCCAAAATCGCGACAAAAGTGGATCATGTCAGATTGTCGGGACAAGAAGGTCCATAACGGTGACGGTCCCAATATATCAGGACAGATGGCCACCTACTCACGTCACAACGGACCGCAGGTGGATAACACAATCCTGTGTGAGCAGATTAAAATTTTTACTTGGCAGCGGAATGTTCGCTGTTTTGAATCGTCGTAGTGCTTTAAAACTTTATGCTGGACTAGACTCCTTGTGGGCTCTCCTCTTAACGATTGGCCTATCGAGTATATACGCATTCTGTCGTCACTGGGCGTCGCATGAAAGATGTGATGAGCAGTATTTGCTTGGGCTGACTCCATCTAATAAAGGGAACAAATTACGTGGATGAGTCTGCGACCATTATGAATTTTTTACTAATAATGCCATCTATATCGCTTACTGAATTTTCATTTACTACTTTTCCGCAATAGTTCTCATCAGATCAAAACTTGTAATTCGTAAAGCAAAGTTCAGTGTCAGTTGCAATAAAATCAGTGCCTAAGTAGGAATTCAGCTAAATTTGATCTGATGTTGTTAGTAGCCAAAACGTCGTAATAACAAAATGCCTTAAGCAATCAAGACAGCAAAAAACTGAAAATATAAAATTGTATTTCAAAATATAGAAAATAAACAGAAACGATGAAGAAAAGAACACTAACTTTTTGGACATTTATACATAAAGAATGGCAATAGCCTGTGAAATAGATCTTCAAATATCTCTGGGAAAAGCAGTTAACGACAAGCTGTATCTGAAAAAATATTTTAAAAAAAGATATACACAACATAAAAGAAGAGAAACAGTAGAAAGAGATGTTTTGAGAAGGAAAGTGTTCAGTTTAGGAGGATTCCAAGGCAGGAGGAGTACGAGAACAATTGTGAAGTGATCTGAAGAACAAAAATATATATGTTGAAAAGATGAAGGAATGTCGGAGGAAAACAAAAGAGTAAATGAGAATGAACTGATATTATCAAATGGTCCTTACACTGTAAAAAAGAGGTCTGACTACATTAGCTAAAGTCGATCCTATGCGAGACTTTGGAGTAATTACAAACAGGAAAATTGCCTGCTATAAACATTACCAGTGAATCAGATAAAACGCAATCACTGTGACTCGCTGTACAAAATAACAACTCTACACGCTTTATCTCTTCTGTAACTCATATGGCCGCTCACTGATCTCAAAATGAACTACCCACTGGTAAGCTACAGCGAGGAAAAATGCTTTCTCGTAAATGTCTAGACATCTTCAGCGTATTGTGAATCTATACATATTACTAAAAGTCCCCCCGCCCCCTTGTTTTTCTGTTTGAAGGCTGCTCTCGGGAACGACAATGGGGATCTTGGTGCGATGAACCAATGTAATTGTGTAATTGTGGTATTGATCTCAAAATGAACTACCCACTGGTAAGCTACAGCGAGGAAAAATGCTTTCTCGTAAATGTCTAGACATCTTCAGCGTATTGTGAATCTATACATATTACTAAAAGTCCCCCCGCCCCCTTGTTTTTCTGTTTGAAGGCTGCTCTCGGGAACGACAATGGGGATCTTGGTGCGATGAACCAATGTAATTGTGGTATAGCATTGTTGATTGAGATATCCCATGGAGCGGGTTCTGCCACCTGCCGGAAAGGGTGTTCGTTCTTCCTCCGCATACAGTGGCCCCTTTCCTGGCGGATATATGAGACGTATGTTGTATGTATATTTTTGAAGTGTCGAGAGGTAATGAATGCGTTGTATAGTGTAGCACTGCGTCGTATAGTGAAGTACTATGTTTGTGTTTTATGATGACGACGAGAAAAGGGAGAGGGTACTCCTCTCGAATAAGACCCATGGGTTCGCCCAGCTTAAACATCTCCATCCGATGGAAAGATAATCATCAACAGTCTCACATGCCCTCATCCATGAGACCCTGCAGAGAGGTTAGGAATTTAATCCAGAACACTGGCGCAAAGACTAGTGATCAAGGACTCTACACAATCACCTCTCCTCCTCTGATAATTTTATCCACAAACAGAATATGAGCCGTCTTATCTGGAAGTCGAGCGCCCTCGTATCCGAAGGTGAGTTTTTATACGTTTTTCTCTACTAGATAGACTGATTCACGAGGGATGTTTGTGTATATAAATTATAATTATAACACTGACCAGTGTGTAATATACAGGACATCCCACTCAAACCTCCCCGATTTTATGGACCCAGGAGAGAAAAACCACAGTAGATAAGACAGTGAAAAATGCAGCACATTGTAGAGCACCTCAAAGAATTTATATTCCCGCGTTAGGAGTGCCTAGTATCGTCGTCAGAGTTCAGCATGGTCGCATGAAGTGAAAATGGCGACTCCACAGCAGTGTGCGCAAGCAGTAGTGTGGTTTTCAGAAACCAAATCGCCGATTACTGTGCAAAGAAATTGTCATCGTTTGTATGTATGTGATCCACCTGATGTGAAAACAATTAAGGTGTGATATAGGAAGTTTCTGGTAACAGGAAGCGT
Source organism: Schistocerca serialis cubense (assembly GCF_023864345.2). Lineage (NCBI taxonomy): Eukaryota > Metazoa > Arthropoda > Insecta > Orthoptera > Acrididae > Schistocerca > Schistocerca serialis. The sequence goes on from NC_064643.1 coordinate 360,581,819, forward strand.
TCTGAAACATTCTGGCGGTGCACGTTACGGATTTTCAGAAGAGACAGTGGAGGACATCAGACAAACGTTTCTCAGAAGCCCACGTAAGTCAATTCGTCAAGCATCTAGGCAGTTTGATGGACCTCAATCAACACTGCATCGTGTAGTTCACCAGCATCTTCGTATGTGTGCTTACTAAGTGCAAATTCAGCAACATCTGACGCCAGGTCGACAACAATATGCTGCAGCGTATTGATGTGGATGCCAGCTTCCTGGAAAGATGTTTACTCTCAGATGAGGCAACCTTTCATCTATCATGAGAGGTTAATAGGCATAATGTTCTGACTTGGGGTTTGCAAAACCCGCTAGTTGTCTTTGAACATGTTCATGATAGCCCTAAACTAAATTTCTGGTGTGGGCTAATGCACGACAGGATTGTTGGACCATTCTTCTTTATGGAACAAACAGTGAATGGGTCAATGTATCTGGACATGTTGGAGCAGTCTGTGTAGCCTCAGACACAAGACTTGCAACCCAACATAATTTTTCAAGATGGAGCTCCGCCGCATTGATCAACGGCTGTTCGCGAGTTCCTGGATAGGAAATTTCCTAATCGTTGGATCGGACGCCGAGGACCCACTGCCTGGCTACCACGTTCACCCGAAATTACGTCGCTTGATTTCTTCATGCAGGGATTCGTGAAGGACCGCGTGTATGCAACCAAGAGTGGATGAGCGCAAGTCATTTTGCGGGGAGTTGCTACTTTATTTGGGCTCAACCATTCCTTTCGTTTCCTCATGTTAGCATAAAGACTCCACTTCTCGTCACTGGTAGCGATACGTGATAGGAAAGGTCAGTGGTATTCACGAGCCAATTGATGACGAGCAAGCAGAGATGCACATATGGCCACCTTCTGATTTTTGTGAGTAAGCGGTACCCATCCACCAGATTTTTGAATCTTCTCCAATGGATGCAATGTCGCACGATGGTGGAATGATCACACTTCATCACATTTGTCAGTTTTCGATTACCGAATGGATTATTGTCGATAAACGCGTTTAAAGGATCGTCATCAAACCTCTAAGATCTTTCTGAATGTGAAGAGTCCCTAATGTCAAAATGATTCTCCTTAAAACGAGGAAATCATTTTCTTGCCGTGCTCTGTACAGTGGCATTATCCCCATACACGACGCAAATATTCCTGGTTGCCTCCACTGCTGTCACACCGTATTGAACTCAAACAGAAGAATATGTCGGAAATGCTCCGATTTCGTTACTTGGCACTCCATTTTCTAGCGTTTACAGCTCCATTAGCTACCTCCAAGCGACAAAATGACAGTATGAAAACTCAGATAGTAACAGTGAACCAAAAATAAAAAGTGACAGTCGATAAATGAATCCATAGCAATCGGAAGACCAACATGCAAAACAAAAACGCTACAAACTTATGCACCAACATAATACATTTATTTAAGTAGGGAATTAAGCTATAAATTAAAATAAAAAGACCTGCCTCCTGGTATGTCCAAAACACGTGAGTGAAACGAAAATTGTTATCATTCCCTCTGTACAGCAGTAATTTTGGCGTTCGTTAATTTTAACGCAGCCCCTTTCAAATTGTAATTGGTGGCAATCAAGATCGTCGTGACTGTTAGAGAAGCTCCTGGTTGAAACAGGATGCCAGGAGGGCAGGGAGTTAGTTGGCGGTTTAAATCAGCCAAGTAATGGCAACGTAATAGTTCCGAAGGGTCCCCCCAGAACTAGCAGCTAAGACAGATATAGATATTTGTAGGAATGGCCATTTTGTGTAGCAAGAGATAATAGTGTCTACCCATACAGGCTGCTGTTGTCTTGCTAGGACCGAGTTGTTTAATAGGACACAGGAAAATCACCCAGTCTCATTTTTGTCAGTGTCCTGGAGCGGTCGCCACCTAGCATCTGTGCCACCGTCGGCACAACATGATGGGATGGTATGGCCTACAAATTAGGTAACGTGCCATCATGCTCCATTGTTGCTCCTCATTGTTAGCGTTTCTCTCTCTCTCTCTCTCTCTCTCTCTCTCTCTCCCTCCCTCCCTCCCTCCCTCTCTCTCTCTCTCTCTTTTACTCGTTTCAATCCAACAGGGGCTTCATTGATCACATTTTTGTAACATTTCCTTGTAACTGATGCTTGGTAATGTGTGACCTTGAAAATGAACACTTGTGCATACTTTCCTCCCGATTTCAGCGGTCAATATTCCTTTTCTCTAGCTTTGTAAATGTTGAATGCAGGATAAATCGCAACTAAGCAGTCAAATCTGGGCTCTCCCATTGTTATGATTGTGGCACTTGAAAGGTGGCTACACTGAGCCACTGCGACAGAGATTGCGCCAAAGAGTATTATTCTGCCTCCTCCACAGTGCTTGGAGAGAACTCGTAGAAGTCAGTGCCTGTCGAGGTCTCGTAGCAGTCAGTGCTTGTTAAGAACTCGTAGCAGAGAGTGTTTGTTGAGATGTGCTAGTAGGCAGTGCTTGCTGAGATGTGATACTGAAGAGTCTTGTTGAGATGTGGTAGTAGAGAGTCGGTGTGGAGATATACTGTAAGGATTAGAGTGATTTTCATCAATATAAATGAGGTAACAAACTCCGTTTCTTTTTTTTCATTATTTCAGTGTCCTAAATTATGTGTCATTACAGGTTCAGTCAACAAAGCAACTGGCGTGTGTTCTTGTATTAGAGTGTAATTCTGCTTTCCTTGAGCAATTATAGTATTTCTAATTTTCTTTTATCACGTCAGTATAATTGGTATTTAAAAATTCTTGTCTTGTTGGAGAAGAACCGTGCCAGATGTGTACGTTGAGTTACACTCCCACACACAGAACAATTACACTTGTGCTTTGGTTTAGTAGGTTTTATAGTTGCTGGGGACTTAATTAATTAACTGTGTTAACGAAAATTTTCTTTCATTGTTTGTTGTTATTCTATGCAGTCAGATTGCGTACAAAACTAGTCAGAGCCAACCGATTACGAGACACAGTGTAATCGGACATACAGCTACGAAAAATAAAAAATATTTTCAATCTTATTTAATTAAGCCCCCATGCACGTGGCGACCGCTGCTTCGGATCGTCCCTTGGAATTCTTCTGATTGTAAAAATAGTAGACCGTAGTATTGTTGTAGTAATTTGAGTTTAGTAATTGTAGTCTGTATTGCATGTGTAGATTTGGTAATTGTCATTCTTCTAATGGTATTTTTCAAAATTTAAATTTGTTGTCTTGTCAACGGGTTTGACAATTTAGTGCAATTATTTCAATTGTTCGATTAATCGTGTTTGAGGGAAACTTTTCATGTAAATGGTATTGTTGGAGATAAAGAGTCATTGTGTGTAATTTTCGTACAGTGACGAGTTTTGTATATTTTGTAAATGATTACGCGATCACTGAAAAAGGCAAAAATGATGAATAGTGAGAATAATGAAACTGTTGACATGGCGAACTCGCCAACACAGGACAACAGTATGATGAATAATGGAGTTGAAAACAATTTAATAAGTCGGGAAGACAGTCCGGAACCATTTCAAAATTTTTCTCAATTAGAAAATTCACAGAATACGAGATTAACGATAGAAGATTCTGAAATAGTATCGAACACAGATAGCTTTACAGCTATGACGAAGGAAACTGGTTTTGCGGGAAATGTTCGGGGCGAAAAGAATTTTGAACCATTTAATATGGAGCAGTTGATGGGTGCAATATTAAATTTGGGATCTGAATTAAAAACAGAGATGGGAACTTTACGATCTGAATTAAAAACTGATATGGGAACAATGGAAACACGGTTGGACTCACAACTAGTAACAATCAGAACTGAGATGGGAACACTGGAAACACGGTTAGACTCACGAATAGGGACATGTTTCAAAAATTTGAAAGATGAGTTAAAGAAAGAAATCAGAGAAGAAGTACAATCGATTTTGAATTCTCACAATAATAGATTAATTGCAGTAGAGATTAGACAAAGGGAACAGGATAGAGAACAGGAAGAAAGAGATCGCGTGATAGTACAAAAATTTTCAGAGTTAAATTTACAACGTGCACACGATAAGAAAGAAATATTTGAGAGAATCGAGGAATCCATACCAAATGACAGATTAAATAATCTAACACAACAATATGAACAGTTAACTACCAAATGTGTCAATACTGAAACCCGAGTCACGACACTTACGGAAGACGTAAATAAACAGAAAGAACAATTAGGTGACTTATCGGAAAGAGTTGAGGAAATTTCAGATAAACTGACAAATCTTAGTTTACATGGGGACAGAGATTCGGATGATACAGCACCATTGTCATTTGCAGAAACCGAAGAGTATCAGAACATAAATAAACATGTTGAAAATCAGGGAAAATTTAATGAACGCGTGAAAAGGGAATTTGAGGTATTAAAAAAGCAAGTCAAACAAATTGAAGGCGAAATCGTAGGAAAAGACGGCAAAAGAAATTTAGAATCACAGATACCAGAAGGGTTTGAAGAAAATAATTTGTTTCATTTACGGGATGCAACAAGAGAGCGCCAGGCGCGCGAACTTTACAATAATCGACATTCGGACTGGGACAGACGCGGTAGGTCTTTGTCGCCACGAGGCGAAAACTTTGACTATAAACACTTTTTGATTGTCCAGAAATTTAAGATCTTCCGCAATTCTAAGAATGACATAAATCCATGTGCATGGTTAGATCAATTTATGTACGCACTTCCACTAAATTGGCCATTAAGTCACAAACTAGAAATTATGTGCGGCTATTAATGTCCTCAGGGGATTCACTACTCTAAGTGAATATGTGCCGTAGCGAGCATAGGGCCCCGAGCTGTAGTGGTGCTATTTCCCCTTTAGTTTTCTGTACCGCTGCCTACTCTTTTACTATTCTTTGCATCTGTCAAACCAACTCTTCGACTATCAATCTATCTAGTGAGTAAGTATACAATAACCGGATATGACTAATTTACCCAAAGGTGACTTCGGAAATTACCGTTTGGACTTACTGTATCTTCAGCAGCATTTATTCGTAGTTTAAATGAAATTTTACCTGTTTATCTTCATAACAATATTACTTCATATGTTGACGACATTCTTATTGCTAAACGTTCTTGGAGTGAGCACAACAAAATTTTGGATTCATTATTACGTATTTTTGCAAGAGTTGGCATTACAGTGAACTTAGAAAAATCTGAATTTGGTCGTTCTCAGGTGAAATTTCTCGGTCACATTATTTCTACAGAAGGTATTCTTCCTGATCCAGAAAAACTTGACGCTATTCGTAATTATGCTGTTCCTACCACAAAACGTGATGTTCGAGTTTTCTTGGTGTCTGTAATTTTCTTAGACGCTTTGTTAGATTGGACGATTTGGCCACACCTCGTTTATGTGAACTATCTGGAAAGAAATCTAATTGGTGTTGGGATGAGGAAGCTCAGTCAGAATTTGAACAACTCCGTGATGCTTTAGTTGCTGCTCCACTTCTTTCACATCCGGATTTATCTAAAGATTTTTGTTTGGCGACGGACTCATCATACAAAGGCCTAGGTGCACATTTATTTCAAGAGATAGAAGAAGACGGCGTTGTAGTCCAGAAAACTATTGCATTTGGAAGCCGTGTTCTCTCTAAACCAGAAAAGAATTATTCGATTACGGAACTTGAAGCTTTGGCTGTTGTTTGGGCTTTCACAAAATTTCGCACATTTTTGTTTGGCAGACATACTAAGGTTTACACCGATCATCGAGCTCTGGAATTTCTTATGTCGACAAAATTAACTCACGGCAGATTGTCACGATGGGCGTTGTACCTACAGGAATTTGATTTTAGTATTGTTTACATACAGGGTTCTTCAAATATTGTTGCCGATGCTTTATCACGTGCACCTATGGGTTTGAAACAAAGTGCTGAAGAGGACTGCAGGGAAAACAATTATTGTTTGATGTATATACAAGGTGTTGCGTTTCAGAACTTTATTTCGTCTTCGCTCCAGGACATCGCTAAGGAGCAAAATAAGGATCCAATCTGGAAGGACATTAAGGAGAAGTGGAGGAGAAAGGAAAGCGTAGCGATTAGACAGCATTATTTAGTTCGCAATGACATTCTTTTTAAACGAAAATCGGTCGACAACTCTGTTTGGTTAGTTTGTATTCCTGATGAGTGGGTTAATAAGCTGATTTGGTATACGCATTTCAGTTATGCACACTTTGGTCCCAGAAAATGCTTTCATAAATTACGAGAAAATTGCTACTTCAGTAATATGGAAAAACGTATTCGATCTGTTCTGGCCAAATGCAAATTATGTCAAAAGGCTAAGCCGCCAACAGTTTCTCACAGAGCACCGTTGTTTCCTATCATTCCAGCGAAATTAAAGGACATGGCTGCAGTTGATTTGTTCGGTCCAGTGGTTCGTTCTACTAATGGTTTTGCGTACATTTTCGTAGCAGTGGAGTTGACATCAAAATATGTGTGTCTTACACCTTTACGCAAAGCAACAGCTCGTTCAGTATCTAACGCCTTCATCAAACATTTTCTTAAAGAAGTTGGTCATGTTGATAAGGTTATATCAGATAATGGATCACAGTTTCGTTCTAAAATTTGGCTTCGTACTCTACGGCGTCGTAAAATTAAACCAATTTTCATTTCACTTTTTCACCCTCAATCTAACGCTTCAGAGAGATGGATGAAGGAAATCAATAAATTGTGTCGACTTTATTGTCATCAGAATCACAGAACGTGGGATCAGTATCTTCATATTTTTCAAAACATTCTGAATGAACTTCCTAATGACTCAACTTCTTTACCGCCTATACTGACATTAAAAAACAAGGCACCGACAAATCGCATATCTGAAATCGTTCCTTTTCCGCCTTCACGGAAACTGCGGCATTCTGAAGTTGTCAACCTGGCTCTACAAAATATTGCATCTGCGGCTGCTAGAAGAGAGAAATCAGCTAAACATCCTGGTCGTTTAAAAATATTGTCAGTTGGTCAAAAGGTATTAATTAATCTCACAAAGGAAAAGGCTTGTGTCGCAAATTTTTTCTGCTTTATAACGGTCCATATAGAATTCGCAAAATTATACATGATAACACTGTTGAAGTAGAAACTCTTAAATCTCGACGCTCTAAGGGAATACATCATATATCTAACGTAAAAAATTTTGTGGAATGACATACTTTTGAGAAACTAACAGCTAGATGTAAACATGCGGAGAATACAAGGATACCGCGCTGTGTTTTGGCGGCGGCACATACTCAAAGCAACAGTCAAGTCTGCGCGCCGCACAAGGCAGTCGTTGACCGCAAACAATTGCTTCCTACGTCACGCGCCTACAGCTGATCGAGCGCTCAGTGCGAATGCACTGACAGCCGTAAACAAATACACAGTTTAATTTCTCCGATTAAATTCAGTATAAAGCTATAGTGACTTGATGAATTATGTTATTAACGTTCAGTATTTTTCAGGATACGGTTGTATAAAATATTTAAGAACTTCAGGTAAATTCTGTGTGTCTCCGACGTTAAGAGGACTTGCTATCGAGAAAATTTCAGAAAGAATGTAATTTCCAAGAAGAAACTAATAAACTAAAGAGGGTGACTATTAATTGAGTTCGTTTTTCAGGTAACATATTTCCACTTAGGTACGTACTTTAGACGTAGTTTGCTGCTCGCGATTACGTGATTCATACTTTGTGCTACTTTCATGTTCTATGAATTTACTTGTGAAGCGACGTGCTTGCGTACATTTGCTGATTTTTGTCAATGTTTTATTAATGAACTGGGTTGTAACTTGTATATATTATGCATCGCTTGGCTGCAATGCTTTTTCACTGATGTCATATTTTTTTTAATTATGTGCCTGCTGTGCTTATTTATTTAAATTATAATTGTCACCTGATTTATTGTGCTGATGTGGTTAGGTATGTAAGTTATACTTTGTGATTTATCTGCTTGCGCCTTCATGTTTACTTATTAAGATTACATATGAACACTTATTTGCTTATGCTGATATGATGCTAATGACCTATTTATTACGTAAGATAACGTATTTGCTGCCTTGCTTATGGATTGCATATTTATACATTTCTGTTTGTTGTCATAACTACTCTTTAATTTGGTGTCTAGAAATGCTGATATACTGTGTACAAACATAGAGTTTAGGTCACACTATTGTATTAATTATAGATTGTTCGCTTGGCAGAGCCTCGTTGTAAGAATTGTGCTGCATCCACTTGTTGACATTCTGTTCTCTACTGGTATATTTACTCGCTATTGCTTGTTTTGCTTACGCTCAGTGCCTTATATTTTTAAGATAAGAAAATGAACTGCTATAATTCGACGAACGACATTGGTACAAGGAACTTCATAGAAGTCACATGAGCTGGAGGTTTTATGAAAGCTGTATAAATGTATGCTAATAGGAAGGAAGCTAACGACATGACATACCAAAACTAGGTTTAGACCATTGACAGTTATTACACTGCATTTTTCGTGAGCAATTGATATAGGAAGTGACACTTGACACAAGAAATATTCCACATGTTTGCTTTTGTTTGCCATAATTCTTGAAGTGGTGTACACACTGTGAAATATTATGATCATTCACACTCCGTAATCGTACTTAATTACTGAGAGTTATTCGAACGAAGTCTGTTAGAGGTCATGTATGCATTTCTTTTGTTTATAATTCATAATGAGTAGAAGATTTGGGACAGATGGAGTACACAGAGGTTGTGTGTTGACAGTGTGTCTTCGGATTGTATGGGATGATGAGGTTTACATTAGGATTTTATCTGTACTTGTTCGAGGAGACTGACTAGAGGAAAGAGTTGTTATGGAAGTGAAATGATATTGGTAATAAGGTTTATATGTATCGACGTATTGAAGAGGTATTATTGAGGTATTATTGAGATTATATGAAGTTGATGATTATTGGAGTTTTTGTGGACAAGAGGTAAGGTAAATGATATTGATGATAAGATTTATATGTATCGACGTAAGAGGTATTATTGAAGTATTGAGATTATGTGATGCTGATGATTATTGGAGTTTTGGTGTATAAGAAGTAAAGTAAGCGAGGAGCATATTTTTTTTGTTTGTCTATATGGAACAAGGAGGATGAAGATAGCAGACTAGAACACTAAAGTGGAAAGAAGATTGCCTACACACACACTTTGTTAAATCACTAAGCAGTACATATTTTTTTTTGAAGAGAGGAAGTAATTGCATATCTTGGCTCACTGACAGTTGTTCAGCAACTGTACATTTTGATCTGGCTTGGCAAACATTGGTCTTGACATGATGACTATGACGTTGACTAACTATTATTGACTGTTATACATTGCTGCCACTACTACTTGATACACATGATGAATATCAGATTCTGACAGAATTGCATTTACACAGTTAACACTATTCAGTTACACAGTAGTACTTAATGTGGATGAAAGATGAGTGAGTGTGTTTTGTGTGTTTTCCTTTCCTAATCCTACCCACCTATCTCCTAAATATTATTTTATTTGTTTGTTGTGGCTTGCACTGACACCCATAAATATTATAGGTTTACTGATATTTGAGTATTTGTAATAGTTAATATGACAATTATCTGATATCATTTGTGTGTTTATTAGAATTTATATGTCTAGTGTGTAAAAGCATTTGTATGTGTATTCAAACTATTGTTCATGCCTGAACTGTCTGATTAGTGATGGTGAATATTATGAACTGTTACCTGCACCTCTTCAACATAATGGGTGCCACTTAGAAACGTTTAATTTCTGCTGATGAACTGTGTGATCAGTGATAGTGAATATTATGGACTGTTACTTGTACTTTTTCTACATGATTGGTGCCACTAGGACATGTTTAATTTCTGCTTATAAACTCTGATGGACAGTGTGATCAGTGATAGTGAATATTATGGACTGCTCTCTGGACCTATTCAACATTGCTGAGTGCCACTAATGGAACTGCTTCTACTGAAATGAAGTCACTTGTTGGTGTCTGCACCTGCTCAACATTGCTGGGTGCCACTAATGGAACTGCTTCTACTGAAATGAAGTCACTTGTTGGTGTCTGCACCTACTCAACATTGCTGGGTGCCACTGATGGATTGCTTCTACTGAACTAATGTGACTTGTTGCTGTGTGTACCACTTCAACATTGCTGGGTGCCACAGATGGAACTGCTTCTACTGAAATAATGTCACTTGTTGCTGTCTGCACCTACTCAACATTGCTGGGTGCCACTAATGGAACTGCTTCTACTGAAATGAAGTCACTTGTTGGTGTCTGCACCTGCTCAACATTACTGGGTGCACAGATGAAGCTACTTCTATGGAAATGATGTCACTTGCCGGTGTCTGCACCTACTCAACATTGCTGGGTGCCACTGTTAGAACTGTTTCTAGTGAAATGATGTTACTTCTTGCTGTCTGCACCTACTCAACATTGCTGGGATCATTGAAAGCATTTTATGTGAACATTTGTATAAACTGATTTTTTGTGTATTGTGTGAACTCTTATGTAAAGTCACATGTATGAAAAGAAGTTGTATTGCTTACTGTATTTCATATATTAGGTTATTGAAAGGTCAGTGCAAAGCCAAAATTTTAACTAATTATGTGATATTTAGGTATTAATATTATCTTTTAATTTGTCTGTATTTTTGTGGACGAATTTGGTGCTATTTTCACCACCAATGCTGGCAAACATACCATCAAATTCTGGCCTGTGGAGGAGGGGCATATGAAAGGTGGCTACACTGAGCCACTGCGCCAGAGATTGCGCCAAAGAGTATTATTCTGCCGCCTCCACAGTGCTTGGAGAGAACTCGTAGAAGTCAGTGCCTGTCGAGGTCTCGTAGCAGTCAGTGCTTGTTAAGAACTCGTAGCAGAGAGTGTTTGTTGAGATGTGCTAGTAGGCAGTGCTTGCTGAGATTATTTCAGTGTCCTAAATAATTCGTCATTACAGGTTCAGTCAACAAAGCATCTGGCGTGTGTTCTTGTATTAGAGTGTAATTCTGCTTTCCTTGAGCAATTATAGTATTTCTAATTTTCTTTTATCACGTCAGTATAATTGGTATTTAAAAATTCTTGTCTTGTTGGAGAAGAACCGTGCCAGATGTGTACGTTGAGTTACACTCCCACACACAGAACAATTACACTTGTGCTTTGGTTTAGTAGGTTTTATAGTTGCTGGGGACTTAATTAATTAACTGTGTCAACGAAAATTTTCTTTCATTGTTTGTTGTTATTCTATGCAGTCAGATTGCGTACAAAACTAGTCAGGCCCAACCGATTACGAGACACAGTGTAATCGGACATACAGCTACGAAAAATCTAAAAAATATTTGCATTTTAATTAATGAAGCCCCCATGCACACTGCCTGTCCTATTTAACTAGATCCACGTGATTAGGCTTGATTAATCAGTGTTCATAGTCACTGCTTCATTCACATTACAAGCAGGATCAAGTCAGATGCTTCCAACATCACAGTATGACATGACTTTCACTGGGCGCCATTTGTTAACAGAAGTGGTGAGCAGGCGAGGTGTAATACCCCATACCGATCTACCTTGATACAAAAGCTTTTTGATTGTTGCCCTGAGCAGCGCTTTCTCCATACATCTCACCCACTGGAAACATGTATTCTGGGGTAGTTTGGAGATAGGCACGCCAGGAGTCGCCAGCCACTACGACAGATGAGCTCTGGCTTAGAAATGGAGCAGCAAAAGAAACTAAATTATGCGTATCTGTCATCTAAGAGCAGTTCAGCTTGATTTCCAGCCGTATAAGAGTTATGTTGCTGTCAGGGGCTGCAGCTCTAGAAGGAGCATACTGCTGGTTCTGGTTCAAATCAATGACATCAGCATTTTCAGTATTGCTGGAACAGCTGACATCAGCTTCAGCATTCCCAGAGTTCTCTCCCTCTACCCTGTTTTCCGGAAGTCCCTCCTCGTAACCCCCCCCCCCCCCCCGCCATTCCCCTTTCCTCCGCCCCCCCCCCCCCCCCGGCTGATAGCTTAACATACATGCATTGATCGTCATGCTTTCAGAAAATTGCCTTGGGGCCCCACGAGACTGAGAGCATGATGATGTCGATTCGCATACATGACGCTGTTGGTCTTGGAGGGAGGGGCAGTGGGGGAAAAGAGATGGGAAGGAGTATAGGAAATTCCAGGAAATGGGGAACTAGGAGGGAATTTCGTAAATGCCGATACTGACGTCAGCAGCTCCAGGAATACTGATGGTGACGACAGCAATTCGAGCCAGAACCTGCAGTGTGCTCCTACTAATTGTGTGTACTAAATTTCGCACTCTGCACTACTCCAAGTAACTAACAAATTCAACTGTGCATTCTTCATAGTTCATTGTATATGCACAACAAGCAAAGTTTGGTCATTTGCTATCCTTCCTGGAGTTGAACATTCATCTGGCCGTTTTAAGTTACCATAGAACGCTAGTATTTTTCTCAAAGAGTGTGTCGCGTTTCTGTATTTGACTGTAAATTTCCTTGTTGTTCCTAAATCTGTTTTTATTTTCTTTGTTAATAGAACACAAAACATTCCTTGGGATTTTGTCGTTTTTAGTTCCAGTAATATGATTTGCCTTTTTCAGACCATGCTTTATCATTCTGAGATGTCAGTGTCATCATCGTGACTAGCAGCGACAGCCTTTTTATATCCACTGCTGGGTATAGGTCTTCTCCTAGACGTCTCCTTGCATTGTTGGTTTCAGCTAACCGCATTCTTGCTGATCATACATATTTCTTGATATCATCCACCTGCCCTCAATAAAGACATTTACCATTTTTCTTACCTCTTGAAATTCATCAAAGTACTTCCTTGCTGTATCACCTACGCTCTCGTCTTGCTATACGTCCTGCAAACCTTCATTTTCTTTAATTACCTTCGCAATTATGTCTTCCATTCCAGTCGGTTTCCTGAACGTCCAACAAGTTTTCCGTTTCTCCTAGTAATTCCGAACATTCATGCACTATTAGATTTTGATAGGCTGTCAAGTTAAAAGTAAGTGGTGAAGCGTATGACTTAACGTTCTTTGGATCTACAACCAAAATTTACACAGATTAAAACCTGGTTCTGTAACATAACATACTCTACAAAATAAAATTACTGAAATAATTCTGTTTCTTTACATATCAATCATTTTATAAATAATTGAGCAAACCATATATATTTACTCATGCGATAGTCGTCAAGTTTCAGTTTTGGTTTCCTTTTTAGAAATTATGTCCAATGTCACCAACATTTATTGATCTTTTAGTCGCTTAGACATTACAAGTTTTGTGGGAAACAGTTTTCACGAACCTATTCCAGCAAAACTGTGATGCGATAGCATACTAGTACTAGGTATTTGACCTATTTTAGAAACAGCCTACTCAAGTAGCTGAAGCAAGAAGTCAGATTACCTCGTTTCAGACAGCTAGTTTCTTATACAATACAATATTTTCATTAGTGTACAGTAATTATACACTCTCATCCAGAGTGAAAAAATTTTTTTTCAAAATGTTTGAATCCATGAGAATTTGGCAGTTGATACTAACTGCTCTATTCTATAATTTCGTTCATGAGTTGCACATGGTACTTTGCGCTATATGCATTGGCTTACTCAGCAGAGGGTCAGAGGGTGGCCGCGTCGTGGAGTGCGGCCAGGGTAGTATCGCTTCCGTACTAGCATTCTGCCCCGCCACACACAAATATATATCAGATCAATACCAGTTTGAAGAAAGCAACACTTGTAATGCATACTGACTAGTAGCAAATTTATCCAGATCCATTTGTGATAAAACCTCAAAATTATATACATAATTTCTAGAATCAGACTGTTCCTTTGTCCAACTAAAATCCGGTGCATTTTTATGTGGTTGGAAATGATTTTGGTCAATATTTTGCACACTCTGCAGACAACAGTTGTTTTATGTGTGATTCATCTCTTTACGTTAGAAGTACGACAATTACATGTTTGTTCCAGTTCTGACGAACTGTCTTCCTCCGCAGACATTTTGTAAATAATTTCCGAAGACCATTTCTACATCTACATATATACTCCGATAGCCACCAACCTGTGTGTGGCGGAGGGCACAATTCGCGCCAAAGTCACATTTCCCCCCCTCTGTTCCAATCGCGGATCGCGCGAGGGAAAAACGACTGTCTGAACGCCTCAGTACGAGCTCTATTTTCCCTTATCTTTGAATGGTGATTATTGCGCGATTTGAAAGTTGGCGGTAAAAATATATGCTCTACATCCTCGGTGAAGATCGGATTTCGGGATTTAGTGAGCAGCCCCTTCCGTTTAGCGCGCCGTCTATCTGCAAGAGTGTCCCACTTCAAACTTTCTATGAGATCTGTAATGCTCTCGCGATGGCTAAATGTACCAGTGACGAATCTTGCCGCTCTTCTTTGGACCCTCTCAATCTCTTGAATCAGACGCAACTGGTAAGGTAATACAGACGAACAATACTCTAAGACCGGCCGAACTAACGTATTGTAAGCTATTTCCTTTGTTGAAGGACTGCATAGCTTCAGAATTCTACCAATAAATCGCAGTCTAGAGTTCGACTTACCCGTTACTTGTGTAATCTGATCATTCCATCTGAGATCATTTCGAATAGTCACACCTAGATACTTAACGGATGTTACCACTTCCAAAGACTGGGTATTTATTTTGTACTCGTACGTTATGGGGAATTTCGCCTTGTTATACGCAGTAGGTTACACTTACTAATATTGAGAGATTACATCACGCATTTATTTTCTGCAAATCCTCATTGATTTGTTCACAACTTTCGTGTGATACTACTTTCCTGTAGACTACAGCATCATCATGGCCCGCATCTCGTGGTCGTGCGGTAGCGTTCTCGCTTCCCACGCCCGGGTTCCCGGGTTCGATTCCCGGCGGGGTCAGGGATTTTCTCTGCCTCGTGATGGCTGAGTGTTGTGTGATGTCCTTAGCTTAGTTAGGTTTAAGTAGTTCTAAGTTCTAGGGGACTGATGACCATAGATGTTAAGTCCCATAGTGCTCAGAGCCATTTGAACCATTTTTTTACAGCGTCATCGGCAAACAGTCTAATGCCGCTGTCAATATCATCAACCAGATCGTTTATGTAAATCGTAATTTACTTCTAGGTTCAATCATTTCTACTCCACCTCCCGGCGCATTGCTCACTTATTCTGAGACATGCTGTGCAGAATGTCTTAGCACACCCCGCCGTGTTTACGAGCGTATGTTTAAGATAGAGAGAGAGGCAAACTTTCAGCACGTTACAATCTGGAGCATAGCCTTGTCATCCCCAGATTCTTACTGATGTTCGGAGTTATTCATTCTCCAAAGTATATGAAAAAATTGCCTTTGAAATCACTTTGATATGCATCCAGGTCGAGTGGCGTACCTCTCTGATGTTGGCCAGGACCTCTATTTCATTCACTGCAACCTTCACTAACCTTCACCTGTATTTTAGCTAATATGTGATTATGGGCGGAAAGCTGGAATGGGAGTTCTTCCTCAGTAACCGTTTAGTTACTTATTAGTAAATGAGAATTATAATGCAGGAATTAATAAACATGAAAACTCTCAATCTTGTTTCCCTAGTTGCATGCTCTGACGAAAAGTTGAAAAAACAAAAAAAAACAAAAAAGCAAAACAAAACAAAAGACAAAAAAATGCGCAGAAGAAACTGTAGGCCAGCGTAGCGCCTTGTCAATGAAAATGGACTTCAACTCCAACAGGCATCGTGCTGTTAGTAAATTTAGACCCTCTCAAACAGTTGCCGAGCGAACATTGCGAAGTCTGTTGCACACAATGAACGTTTGAAGCTGCTGTAAACTGACGTGACAAAAATTATGGGGCACCTCCTAGTACTGTGTCGGACCTCCATTAGAAGACGTAGTAGAGCATTTAGACGTGGCATGGACTCAATAAGTCGTTAGAAATATTAATCCATGCTACCTCTATGGCCGTCCATAATTGCGAGGCAGGATTTTGTACATGAATTGATCTCTTGATCATGTCCCATAAATACTTGATGGGATTAATGTCGGGTGATGCAGGTGGCCAAATCATTCGCTCAAACTGTCCAGAATTCTGTTCAAATCAATCGCGAACGACTGTGGCTCGGTGGCATGGCGCATTGCCAACCATAAAAATTACATCGTTGTTTGGGAACAGGAAGTCCATGAATGGCTACAAATGCTCTCTCAGTAGCCGAACACAACCATTTCCAATCAATGATAGATTCAGTTGGATCAGATGACCCAGTTCAGTCCAAGTAAACACAGCCCACACCACTATGGAGCCACCACCAGCTTGCATAGTGCCTTGTTAACAACTTGGGTCCATGGCTTCGTGGAGTCTGCACCACATTCGAACCCTACCATCAGCTTGTACCAAATGAAATTGGGACCCGTTTGACCAGGTCACGCTTTTCCAGTTGTCTAGGGTCCAACTGATATGGACATGAGCCCAGGAGAGGCGCTGCACGGAATGTCATGCTGCTAGCAAAGGCACTCGCATCGGTCGCCTGCTGCCACAGCCGATTAACGCCAAATTTCGCCGCATCTACATCTACATCAACATGGATACTCTGCAAATCATATTTAAGTGCCTGGCAGAGGGTTCATCGAACCACCTTCACAATTCTCTATTATTCCAATCTCGTATAGCGCGCGGGAAGAATGAACACCTATATCTTTCCGTACGAGCTCTGATTTCCCTTATTTTATCTTGGTGATCGTTCCTCCCTATGTAGATCGGTGTCAAAAAAATATTTTCGAGTTAGGAGGAGAAAGTTGGTGATTGGAATTTCGTGAGAAGATTCCGTCGCAACAAAAAACGCCTTTTTTTAATGATGTCCATCTCAAATCCTGTATCATTTATGTGACACTCTCTCCCATATTTCGCGATAGTACAAAACGTGCTACCTTTCTTTGAACCTTTTCGATGTATTCAGTCAGTCCTATCTGGTAAGGATGCCACACCGCGCGACGGTATTCTAAAAGTGGACAGACAAGTGTAGTGTAGGCAGTCTCCTTAGTAGGCATTGTTCTAATGGATATGTTCATTGCACGTCCCACGTTGATTGCTGCTACCATTTCATGCAGTGTTGGTTGTCTGTTAGCACTGACAACTCTAAGCAAACGCCGCTGCTCTCGGTCGTTAAGTGAAGGTCACTGGCCACTACGTTGTCTGTCGTGAGAGGTAACGCCTGAAATTTGATTTGTAGCTCTACAGGAATCAGTAATCAATGAGTGGTTTCAAATGGAAATTGCATTTCTGAAGATGCATGCAGGCTGTCTTTGCCGAATTGAGGCCATGATCAGGGGTAGAGGCGTTTGTTAGACGGTATTAGCGTGATGACTACTGGGAGCAACTAATTTTTGACCATCTTGTTAATATGCTAATATATTCTCCAAGAAAATAATGTATCTGAACTTGCTTAAACAAATGCATTTATTTCAACAGAGATTACCAAGCTAGGTGGCGCTGTCGTAAAGACACTTGACGTTCATCTGGAAAATATGTTGTCCAGATACCTGCCCCACATAACACGTTTATTTTTTTACGTGATTTCCCTAATAGTTTATGCCGAATGTTGAGGTAGTACTTCTGTAAAGGAAGTGGTCGATTTCTTCTTCACCTGGCAATTACGAGCTTGTGCTACGTCTTTCGAGATCGACGGGACGTTAAAAAGTAATGTTCCAACATTTCGTTCTGACGATAAAGAGTTCCAACAGTAAAAAGTTCTATTTTTATATGAACTTTTACTATATATATGTTGTTAACCCGTCTTAGTAAAGTACAGTGGCGTGGTCGCATTGCGAACATTTAAAATCAACAGATTAACTGGTATACGAGATTGACTGGTATATCGCTGCAGAACAGACCTTTCATTGAGCCAGTTTACTATCTCTTGCAGTGAGGTGGTAAGTGGCCTGTACTTTAGACAGGATGTTTAAGGTAAATCGGCTTTCTACGCTAATGAGCAGTTATCTCTTCCACGAAAGTGCTAATGTTGCTGTTGTTGGCGGTTCTAGAAGTCTTCAATCCGGAACCGCGCTCCTACTACGGTCGTAGGTTCTTGTGATGTTCAGGAGCACGATCCATAGTTTCTGCGAATATACATGCATGTCCAAAGCAACATTTCATCGTCCTTCAGAATAACACAGGCACTGCAGTATCGTATTTACGCAATACGTTGCTAGGTGGAACTCTGAGGTTGCCCTTTCCAGGAACAAGGCACGATGGTAATGAGTTGTTTAAAATAAAAATGGTTCAAATGGCTCTGAGTACTATGGGACTTAACTGCTGTGGTCATCAGTCCCCTAGAACTTAGAACTACTTAAACCTAACTAACCTAAGGACATTAAACACATCCATGCCTGAGGCAAGATTCGAAACTGCGACCGTAGCAGTCGCGCGGTTCCAGACTGTAGCGCCTAGAACCGCACGGCCACTTCGGCCGGCCGTTTAAAATAACCGACTTTTTAATAATAAGATGAGAAGCATTGTAGCAAAAACTAAAAAGTAACCGATTTTGTGACTTCTACGAGTTCCTAACCACGAGCGAACTTTGTAATCTCATCGGTGTGCTGAAATAGTTTTGTTTTATGAGTTTCTGCATGTTTATTTAATATCTAATAGCCACAGTTTTCGCGTTTTCGTTTGCGTCGGAAAGTAAACCAATTTTGTGACATATTACAAGTTCCTAATCAGGGGCAAATTATTTAATTTCACCTGAGTACTTCGGTAGTTAGGTTTTTGAATCTCTGTGCTTAATCCAATTTATTAGAGACAGTTCCTGCGTTTTCGTCAGTGTCTACAGTAGAGTTGCTCAGCACGTGCCGATAGTCCGTTTATCTGCACAGTTTAGTTTTCCACGGTCTTTAGTATGGATAGGGGCTGTGATTGTTGTGTGTGGGTGCGAGCCAAGTTGGTGACACTTCACTCTCAGCTTCAGGCTGTGATGGCTTCGGTTACAAAGCTTGAGGCCGCAGTGAATGGGCACCACTGTTGTGGGCAGGCTGTGGGGATCCAACGGGCGTCCAGCACGTCCGAGTCCTCCAACCGGTCCTTACCGCTGGCCAGCCCAGTTGCTGCTCGCACTGAGGTAGACCCCCCCACCTGTGGTCGAGTGGGAGATCGCCCCGGGGCGTAGCAGGCGGTAAAAGACTTCCCAGGCGGCCGGACGTAAGGCCTCCTTGGTTTGTCTGACAAACAGGTTCCAGGTGCTGTCTGTGGCTGACACTGTCGCTGAGCCAGATGCTGTCACCTGTCCTGTTCCAGAGGAAACCTCTCAGCTGCAAGATCTGGACAATCACAGAGGGTGGGATTATTGATAGTTTGGAATGCCAAGGTTCGGCGCGTTATGCGGCCGCTTAGGGACATGGCTGCCAAGAAGGGAAAGGAAACCAATGTGCACTCTGTGTGCATACTGGGTGGAGTCATTCCAGATGTGGAACGGGTCCTCCCAGATGCCATGAAGAGCACAGGGTGTAGCCAAATGCAGGTGGTTTGCTCACGCTGGTACCAATGATATGTGTCACATTGGATCAGAAGAGAGTCTCTCTGGTTTCGAGCGGCTAACAGAAGTGGTAAAGGCTGCCAGTCTTGCTTGCAAGATGATAGCAGAGCTGACCATTTGCAGCATAGTCGACAGGGCCGATTGCGGACCTCTGGTACAGAGCCGGGTGGAGGGTCTGAATCAGAGGCTCAGACGGTTCTGCGACAGTGTAGGCTACAGATTTCTCGACTTGTGCCAAACGGTGGTTGGATTTCGGGTTCCGCTGAATAGGCCAGGTGTCCACTATACGCAAGAGGCGGCTACATGGGCAGCAGGGGCTGTGTGGCGTGGACTCGGCAATTTTTTAGGTTAGAGGGCCTCGGGAAAACACAAGAAGGGCTTCAGTCACAAAGGGTGCAGGCCGAACACAGGAAGAATGTAGATACAGGAACCATCGGTGTAACAGTTGTAAATTGTAGCTGTGTTCGGAAAGTACCAGAGCTCCAAGCGCTAATAGAGAGAACTGATGCTCAAATCGTTATAGGCACTGAAAGCTGGCTAAAGCTCAGCCGAAATTTTTGCGAAGAACCTAACGGTGTTCCGAAAGGACAGGCTAAATACCGTTGGCGGTGGCGTGTTGTTGCTGTTAGAAGTAGTTCATCTTTTCGTGAAATTGAAGTAGATAGTTTCTATCGGTTAGTATGGGCCGTGGTCATTGTTGGCAACCGGAGTAAAATAATAATTGGATCCTTTTACCGACCTCCCAATTCATATGATATAGTTGCTGAAAGGTTCAAAGAAAACTTGAGTTTGATTTCAAACACGTACCCGTCTCATACGATTATAGTTGGTGGTGACTTTAATTTACCTTCGATATGTTGGGGAAAATATATGTTTAATTCCGGAGGTACGCATAAAACATCATCCGAAATTGTGCTAAACGAATTCTCCGAGAATTGTCTCGAGCAGTTAGTTGATGAGCCCACGCGAATGGTCAACAGATGTGAAAACACACTTGACCTCTTAGCAACAAATACTGAGTTGATAACGAGCATCAAAACGGATACAGGGATTAGTGAACACAGGGTTGTCGTAGCGAGATTGAATATTGTAACCCCCAAATCCTCCAAAAATAAACGAAAAATATACCTATTCAAAAAGGAGATAAAAATTCACTTGACGCCTTCCTGAGAGACAATCTCCACCCATTCCAAATTAATAATATAAGTGTAGACCACCTGTGGCTTGAATTCAAAGAAATAGTACCGGCAGCAATTGAGAGCTTCATACCAAATAAATTAACAAACAACGGAGCTGATCCTCCATGGTATACAAAACGAGTCAGAACACTGTTGCAGAAACAACGAAACAAACATGTCAAATTTAAGCAGACGCAGAATCCCCAAGATTCGATCTTTTACAGAAGCTCGAAATTTAGCGCGGACTTCTTTGCGAGATGCTTATAACAGTTTCCACAACGAAACTTTGTCTCGAAACCTGACAGAAAATACAAAGAGATTCTGGTCGCATGTGGAGTATGTTAGCGGCAAGAAACAATCAATGCCTTCTCTGCGCGACAGTAATGGAGTTACTATCGAAGACAGTGCTGCCAAAGTAGAGTTACTAAACACAGCCTTCCGAAATGCCTTCACAAAAGAGGACGAAGCAAATATTCCATAATCCCAATCAAGAACAGCTGCCAACGTGAGTAACGTAGAAGTAAATATCCTCGGAGTAGTGAAGTCACTTAAATCACTTAACAAAAGCAAGTCTTCTGGTCCAGACGGATACCAATTAGGTTCGTTTCAGAGTATGCTGATGCATTAGCTCCATATTTAACAGTCATATACAACCGTTCGCTCGAAGAAAGATCCGTACCCAAAGACTGGAAAGTTGCACAGGTCAAAATGTTCAAATGTGTGTAAATTCTTATGGGACTTAACTGCTAAGGTCATCAGTCCCTAAGCGTACACTACTTAACCTAAATTATCCTAAGGACAAACACACACACCCATGCCCGAGGGAGGACTCGAACTTCGGCCGGGACCAGCTGCACAGCTCACACCAAAATTCAAGAAAGGTGGTAGGAGTGATCCACTTAATTACAGGCCCATATCATTAACGTCGAAATGCAGCAGGATTTAGGAACATATATTGCGTTCGAACACTATGAAGTACCTGAAGAAAACAGTCTGTTGACACAGAGTCAACACGGGTTTAGAAAACATCGTTTTTGTGAAACACAACTAGCTCTTTGTTCGCGTGAAGTGTTGAGTGCTATTGACATGGGATTTCAGATCAATTCCGTATTTCTGAATTTCCGGAAGGCTTTTGACACTGTACCATACAAGCAGCTTGCAGTGAAATTTCGTGCTTATGGAATATTGTCTCAGTTATGCGACTGGATTTGCGATTTCCTGTCAGAGAGGTCACAGTTCGTAGTAACTGACGGAAAGTCATCGATTAAAACAGAAAGTGATTTCTGGCGTTCCCCAAGGTAGTGTTATAAGCCCTTTGCTGTTCCTTATCTATATAAAAGTTTTGGGAGACAATCTGAGCAGCCGTCTTAGGTTGTTTGCGGATGACGCTGTCGTTTATCGACTAATAAAGACATCAGAAGGTCAAAACAAATTGCAAAACGGTTTAGAAATGGTATCTGAATTGTGCTAAAACTGGCAGTTGACCCTAAAAAAACGAAAAGTGTGAAGTCATCCACCTGAGTGCTAAATGGAATTCGTTAAACTTCGGTTACACGATGAATCAGTCAAATCTAAAGGCCGTAAACTCAACTAAATACCTAGGAATTACAATAACTAACTACTTAAACTGGAACGGTCTTAGGCGCTGCAGTCATGGACTGTCCGGCTGGTCCCGGCCGAGGTTCGAGTCCTCCTTCGGGTATGGGTGCGTGTGTGTTTGTCCTTAGGATAATTTAGGTTAAGTAGTGTGTAAGCTTAGGGACTGATGACCTTAGCAGTTAAGTCCCATAAGATTTCACTCACATTTGAACATTTTTTGAACTTAAATTGGGAGGACCACATAGAAAATGTTGTGGGGAAGGCTAACCAAAGACTGCACTTTATTGGCAGGACACTTAGAAAATGTAACAGATCTACTAAGGACACTGCCCACACTACGCTTGTCCGGCCTCCTTTAGCCATAACAACACAAAGCCAACACCGTACTGCACAAGCATTCATCACAGCCATCCGCACGCCACTGGTGCAGACGCGACACTTCATACCAAGTGGAAAGCAGGCAATGGTAAACCACTCCAGTAGGAGCTTGCCTGGAATGGCGATGCAGAATTCCTCCATCTGCTCACTTATGCTAATTCCCTGTGTATGGGATTTCTCTGTCGTGGTGGAATAAAATAACGCCCATCTCTACTGAAGTGGGAATAAAGTGTTCCATTTACTGAAAGCAGGACGAGGACACAAGTGCCACTCACGAGAAATCATCGTAGTAGTTTCTGTGTGTATAATACACCTACCGAGTATTACTACTTGGGATAGTTGGATTTGAATTTATTGTTTTTCTACTGTAAAAGAAAATATCCATCCTTATAGTGGAGCGTGTTTATGAGCTCACTTCCGGGACATGGAGATGCGCATCAGCCCCAAATCTCATCCACCTGAAAGATTAACAAAGAGTGTCGGTGTGCTGGCCTGCCTGGTTGTGGTTTTCTTGCGGTTTCCCACCTCCCACTAGACGAATACCGGCCTGGTAGTCACGTTTTACCTCAGTTTACTATCTCTTGCTGTGAGGTTGTAAGAAGCGTGCAGTTTGAAAAAGGTGTTTAAGGTCAGGCAGCTTTTTACGCCAACGAGCAGCTGTTTCTTTCAGGAAAGTGCTAATGATAATGTTGGAGGCGGTGCTTCAAGTGTGATTAGCTGGATGGTAATTGCTCGCCCATTATTCAAGTTTAGGCGATAATGTCACCACACAAGTACAACGTCACAGGTGGCACAGACCGAAATGTACGCAATATTTTTTATTAATTGTCTCTTTGTGCATCTACCATTTTGGGCAGAGATCAACGGCTTGTCCTATGTATATAACGAATTAAAGCTATATTTAGTGGACATAGGACACGAAGTCCGAAACCAAAGAGATTTTTGTTCACTCTGTGCGCCATTAAATTAAGACAGTAGAAATGATAGTAAATAATAAATATTAGTTATTGTGCCTCTACAGTATAATATGAGGAATGCATGATCAATTTTGTAGGTGATTTGAGGATGTAGAAGGTGCGAAATTTAGTACAGAGAGCTCTCACTTATAGTAGATACATTGATTGCAACACGGCTAGGCAATGAAGCGAACTGAGCTTGGATGACGAATCCGGTGAACTGTATGCCAGAACTCAACGGCTGTATAATGTCTAGCGAACGATGGTGTGCCAATCTCTCGGCAACCCAGGACCAGATAGTTTCAGAAGGTTATAGATCTGGAGAACGTGTTGACCAGAGCAACAGTCGCTGAATCGAGGTCTTGCATTATCTTGTCCAAAGAGTTCACAGGGACGTCTAAATGGGCCACTGTCATCGGCCTTAACACGTCAGGAAAATAAAACTTCCTTTCCAAATTATCAGCTATGCAAACCACAAGTGATCGCGTTGTGTACCCCGTGACACCCCATACTATAATGCCAGATACTGGACACATGTAACAGTGACGAATGCTTCTTGGCGACGTTAGTTCTCCTCGGACATTCCACACACATATACACTGAACAGCTAGAACATTATGACCACCTACCTAATAGCAGGTATGTCAACCTTTGGCACGGATAACAGTAGTCGCATCGTGGCGTGGAAGCAATGAGGCCTTGTTTGGCCGCTGGAGGGAGTTGGCACCACATTTGCACACACACGTCACCTAATTCCCGTAAATTCAGGGGAGGGGGGCGGTGAGCTCTAACACCAAGTTCAGTCGCATCCCAGATGTGATCGATCGTGTTCAGATCTGCCGAGTTGGGGCGCCAGCACACCAATTAGAACTCGCCACTGTGTTTGGTTCTGAGCGCTATGGGACTCAACACCTGAGGTCATCAGTCCCCTAGACTTAGAACTACTTAAACCTAAGGACATCACACATATCCATGCCCGAGGCAAGATTCGAACCTGCGACCGTAGCAGCAGCGCGGTTCCGGACTGAAGCGCCTAGAACCGCTCGGCCACAACGGCCGGCTGCCACTGTGTTTTTCGAACCATTTCATCACACTCCTGGCCTTGTGACATGGCGCATTATCTTGCTGAAAAATGCCACTGCCGTCGGGAGGCATGATCGTCATGAAGGGGTGTACACGATCTGCAACCAGTGTACGATCTCCTAGGCCGTCATGGTGCTTAGCGCGCGCCCCGGTGGCCCACGGATGGCCATGCGAATGTTTCCTAGAGTATAGTGGAGCCGCCGCCAGCTTGTCTCCATCCCGTAGTACAGGTGTCAAGGAGCTGTTCCTCTAGAAGACGACGGATTCGTGCCCTCCCATTGGCATGATGAAGAAGGTATCAGGATTCATCAGACCATGCAGTGCTCTGACAATGCGCCAACGTCCAGCGTTGATGGTCACGTGCCCATTCCAGTCGTAGTTGCCGATGTCTCGTTGTTAACATTGGTACATGCATGGGACGTCAGCTGCGGAGGCCAATTGTTAAGAGTGTTCGGTGCACTGTTGTGTTCAGACTCACTTGTACTTTGCCCATTATTAAAGTCTGATGTTAGCCACAGTTCGCCGCCTATCCTGTTTTACCAGTCCGTCAAGTCTACGACGTCTGACGTATGTAATGAGAGGTGGGCGCCTAACACCACGACGTCTGGACGTGGTCTCACCTTGGTTTCGCCACGTGTTGGAGACACTCGCCACAGCACACCTCGAACATCCGACAAGTCATGCAGTTTCCGAAACGCTCGTGCCGAGCCTCCGGGACATCACAATCGGCCCTCGGTCAAACGCAGATAGATCGCGCGCCTTCCCCAATCTACACACAGATAGCACGATCACCGGTGCTGCATGCGTTGTACGTGTGTCTGACAAGCAGTCATTCCTCGCCAGGTGACGGTGCTATCGCCCGGACGGGTTTATATCGATAGCAGGTCGGTGGTCATAATGTTTTCGGTGAGCAGCAGAGGTGTTCCTCGTGTGGACGCACTCTTAGAATCCGAAACTCGATTACAGCATGCCATTTCTCACACACTGACATAGTTACACAAGCCACGGTGAAGAACTCTGTTGTGGCAGAGGGCTGCATATATGCAGATATGAAAAGTAAAGATGTAGAATGTTAATGACCTTTGTTTTATTTAAAAAGCTTTAAGAATTTTCAAATAAAAAATCTCGGTGCTTTACTTTTCAGCATGCCTCTGTACATTATTGTAGTGGACCGTGCTTCAGGAGCGAGTGGCTCTCTGCTGGAAGTGAGGGGGGTGGGGAGTGGGCGCGGGTACACCTCCAATCTGTTGCCAAAACTCTTTATTAACAATCATACATAAATGTAGAGCAGTGCATCTTTGGCAGGCAGACAGTAGGCCGTGTAGTAATGAAAACTCTCAGGTTTCAGCTAATATTATCTGCTGAGAAGTTATCGTGTAACATAGAGAAGTGAAAGTTCTGTTGGCCTGCTAGGGACACGTGACATTAACTCTGAGGGTGACTCCCCATCCAGGATAACTTGCTGCGTTCTGCCCGTAGAAGGCATCTCTGCTGTAGTAAATCAAACTTTTTTCGAAAGTTTAGAAGCACCGAATTCCATATAATCTCGATCAATATGTTATCATGTGTGCGAGTTGAAATTCAGATTATCGTGGTTAGCGTACGACCATTAATTACATGAGGTTTATTTTTTAAAATTGGATCCCCCTCCCCCACTGGTGAGATTGGATGAAATGTGGTGCCCCAACCCTCTTCCACACTGCAGTGTTTGTTTTAAACATTGATTAAAACACTTAAACAAGAACATGTTTTAATTAGAAAGCGTATTAAACAGTGTTTTTAACACATGATTAAAAACACCATCTGAAACATGCCAATCCTGGGTGGTATTCGAACGGACAGGCCTACATATACAGATGGACAAAAAGGCTCCAAGAAAATGGTATTAACTGTTTTGGCATAACTCTAAGAAACTGATTTTTCACTGATGTATTATATATGTCACATGTCCCTGAAACTTTACCTACTTTATAGATGAGGGACAAATTTGTTTGTACCATACTTTGAAGCATATGGTTACGTACTTTTTCAGTCTCTTGATCTACATGATCACTAAAAGAATTCTTGTCACTAAACTGCAGATAAGCTTGTCAGCAAGCCGCTTAACTCACATATTGTAAAAGTTTTGATTCTCATTCATGTTGAACATAATAACATCGTATTTAAATGAGTTGCAGAACACCATGACTAACTCACTGAATGACTCGCAGTGATTTCGACTGGCATCGCAGGGAAGTCCCTGCGCGAAATCTGGAACTTGCGCGTGAGCTGTTTCAAATAGGGAAATCCCGGCTTGGAAACACAAAATGTTATCTGTTATAATAGTGTATAATCGCTGAATTAAAAAGTTGACGTGAAATTTTCATTGCCCCCTGTCCCCTGTAAGTGATTAAGTGATGTTTTGTGAGACTTTGTCAGATCCCTACCCCTCCCCCCATCCCCCCCTCGCCCAATTTTGTGCTCACGTAATTACTGGACATCCCCTTATGGGATTCCTATGCCAGTTGCCATGTCAGTGTTATGGTATTTAGTCCAAAGTTTGGTTTGATGCAGTTTCTACGCTAGACTCTCTGAGGAAGGTTTTTCATCTCTGCACAGGTACTACAAAAAATGGTTCAAATGGCTCTGAGCACTATGTGACTTAACTTCTGAGGTCATCAGTCGCCTAGAACTTAGAACTAATTAAACCTAACTAACCTAAGGACATCACACACATCCATGCCGGAGGCAGGATTCGAACCTGCGACCGCAGCTGTCGCTCGGTTCCAGACTGTAGCGCCTAGAACCGCACGACCACCCCGGCCAGCTCAGATACTACAACTTACACTATTTGAAGCTGTTTGCTGTTGTCAACCTTTGGTCCAATTTTGTAATTCAACCCCCCTCCCCTTCCCCCACTCCAACTGTTATCGAATTAGCTGTTCCTTGATCCAAAATGGTGGACCCTGTCAACTTAGAAGTTGCGCTATACAGCTCTTTCCCCTCCAATTCGGTTCAGTACTTTTTTTCCTAGTTATCCTGCCATCAGCTTCTTTTGCCGAAAGTTAATCCCGTCTAGTACAGGGTCCGATATACTCAAATTTTGCCAAGTTTATTTTATTTAACTTCTCGGCCAAAGCGTCAGTTACCTAAGGAAGGGAAGTTGTGTGCGACACCTGCATGTAAACTGCACAAACTTTGCCCTTTATGTGATCGTATTTTAACTGAGAGTAAATTGGGAACCAGCCCAGCGTTTGCTTAAACTAGCGTGGGAAACCGCCTAAAAGCCACACTCGGGTTGGCCACGGTCGTTAAATCACCCCACGGATTCGATCTACATTTGGCGCAACTTCCTGTCTCGCAAGCCAACGTGCTGTACATTACAATGTACAAGCAGGAATTAGCTATCCTATCTACCTGTCAAATTTTGCAGCATTATTTTGTAATCCCGTTCGATGCGTTTACGAGGGTATGATGAAAAGTAATGCCTCCGAATTTTTTACGTGAAAACACTGAATGCTACTTAAATAAAACAGACGTCATTAACACTCTACATCTTTATTCTTCATGTCTGCATAGTTATTTCTCAACACAGTTATCCTGGCGATGAACACATTTCTCCCAAAGAGAGAGCAATTTCTTGATACCATCACTGTAAAATGGCGAGGCAGTGGCTCCATCAACAAAGTCAAACATTTTAGACTTTGCTGATGGAGCCACTGGTGACGTGGTGAGCTGGTGTTAGTGAAGCATGCCTTTAAGGCGACAAGGACGCAGTTACCAACATCTCATTGAATTTGAACGAGGTCTGCATGTAATAGGACTACGAGAAGCTGGATGTTTCTTCTGCGATACGGCAAAAAAACTTGGCAATAATGTAGCCACTGTATATGATTGGTTCAAACGGTTGAAATGGTTCTGAGCATTATGGGACTTAACTTCTAAGGTCACCACTCCCCTAGAACTTAGAACTAATTAAACCTAACTAACCTAAGGACATCACACACATCCATGCTGGAGGCAGGATTCGAACCTGCGACCGTAGCGGTCGCGCGGTTCCAGACTGAAGCGCCTAGAACCGCTCAGCCACACCGGCCGTCTGTATATGATTGCTGGCAGCGGTGGTTAAGAGAATGTACGATAGGAAGAAGACTGGGCTCCGACCAGCCATGTGCCATTACCGAGAGAGAAGATCATCGTGTTCGCCATATGGCACTAGCGCACCGTACTGCGTCAGCAGTAGCAATCTGAGCTGCAGTTGACACCACAGTGACACAACGAACTGTTACAAATCGGTTATTTTCAAAGACAGCTCCAAGCCAGACGCCCCTTAGCGTGTATTCCACAAACCAAACCACCTCCATTTGCAACTTCTATGGTGTCAAGCAAGTGCTCATTGTGTTTTCTGATGATAGCTGGTTATGCCTCGGTGCCAGTGATGGCCGTGTGTTGGTTAGAAGGAGGTCAGTTGAGGGCCTGCAACCAACCTGCCTGAGTGCTAGGCACATTGGACATACACCTAGAGTCGGACAGCAGAGGCACTCTTGTAGTTATCCCACGCACTCTGCTCAAATTTGTACCTCAGTCTGGTGATTCGACCTCTAGTGCTGCCATTCATGAACAGCATTCCAGAGGGCGTTTTCCAACAGGATTACGGTCGCCCACACACCCCTGTTGTAACTCAACATGCTCCACAGAGCGTCGACATATTGCCTTGGTCCGCTCTATCAGCAGCTCTGTCTCCAGTTGAGCACATATTGGACATCACTGGATAACAACTCCAGCGTCATCCACAAACAGCACTAATTGTCCCTGTATTAACTGACCAAGTGCAATAGGCACGGAACTCCATCCCAAAAACTGACATCTGGCACCCGTACAACGCTATGTATGCATGGTTGTACGCTTGCATCCAACATTCTGGCGGTTACACCGTTTATTAATGTACCAGCATTTCACATTTGCAAGGGCTTATCTCACGCTTAGATTAACCTGTGATCTTTCAATGTTAATCACTTAAATTGTTAGCTGGACAAATGTATTCCCCAAATTCCATTACTCTACATTAATATTTTTTTGGTGTTGGGACATTTTTCCGTCAGTGTATTTTGGTACGGCCGAACCCAAGGTTGGAGGACGACTTGTATATATATCCAACGCCACGTAGATGACAAGGCCTTACAACTCATCGCAAATCAGGGTGTGACGTCACGGGCTCCAGGCAATACGAGCCGAGCCACCACAGCGACATGTTTAAGAACGACAATGCCTACCGCTACAGCAGCACGAACGGAAAGTTGCTTTGCCACTAAAAAAGCTCCTTCTTTCAAATTGTTAACCGTCCTGGTTACTCTGTGCTCTTGACCACATTTGAAATCGTGTTAGAAATCTGTTTTCTTTTCTGATATGTAGTGGATCATGAGGCATAAGGTATCTTTAACAGCTCAATGCTAATCAGTGAGTGGTCAGCGCGACAGAATGTCAATCCTAAGGGCCCGGGTTCGATTCCCGGCTGGGTCGGAGATTTTTTCCGCTTAGGAACCGGCTGTTGTGTTGTCCTAATCATCATCATTTCATCTCCATCGACGCACAAGTCGCCGAAGTGGCGTCAAATCGAAAGACTTGCACCCGGCGAACGGTCTACACGACGGGAGGCCCTAGTCACACGACATTTCATTTCAGTGCTAATCAGCACAGTGGTGAACAAATGTTGTGTTCGTGGCAGCGTCGGTAAGTACACCGATAAGAACAAAGTTCACATATTCACATTTCCTTATGACGAAGAAATGCGTGCTAAATGGTTATCTGCAATCAAAAGGGATAATTTCATTCCTAGCTATCACCTTAAGCATTGCTACAGATAGTATGACGAAAGAGCTTAGCAGTTTAGTGTTATTACGTAGTAAAATTTTAAGTAACGTCAATACTGTAGCTCTTCATAGCTCTGTCACCTACATTTCAATATCATGGGAAACGACTACAGAAGGTTGGAAAACGGGAGCTACACTAACTTCATCTCTGAGCAAGCCAAAACTCAGAAGAACTGCTGTACCACGCAACCTTTCCAAAACAACGCAATCGTCAGGGAATCTCCATCTGCAAAGCAGCAAAAGCGCGAGTCTGCTGCTCTTAGAACGCAGCAACAGACTCTAGTGTTAAATCCCTGGAGAAATACGATAAGAACATACTTTTAAGCGCATTTCACGAACTAACGAAGAAACTTGAGTCTGTAAAGTGTAGTGAAAAGCCGTCTACAGCAATGAAGAATAAATGTATTTTGTTTATCTTATTTTTATTTTGATCTCGAGAGGACTCCATACGACGTTCTGTACATAAATTCTAATCCGAGAGTAACTGTTTTTGTCAAATGCCAAGAAATCTCGTCTAAAAATATTGCAAAAATTGTAAGTGCTATTCCTGTTGTAGGGAATATTATAAAATTTACGGAAGGTTTTATACACAGTCAAGAAGAAAGTGAGCTACATGATGTTATTCTCGACTTGCTACGCAGTTTAGTGTGTGATGACAGAATAAAACTTCCCATGAGTTTATAAAAAGTCAGCTTCATCTAAGCTTTTCACCTCCTAAAAGACGTAGATTTGCTCCTCGTCTATTAATTTTTGCATCTTTTTTGCGTTTTATTTCAAGTCATACCTACAAGTTCATACATAGCACTGGCAATATTATTCTGCCGCATCTCACTTAAATCAAAAACATTTGTGGTAACACTGATGTTAATCCCAGCAGTTCAAATCTTTTGGCTTACTTTAAGGTGAAAACATCAAATCTGAACAATAATGAGTGTTTTGCGACACTCATCTCGGATGAGATACATATTAAATGAGTCAGGCCAGGGGGGGACCTGGTTGAAAAGGCCCATGGCAGCACTGCTCTTGGAACAATAGCCCATGCATCTATGGCAGGATGTAATGTCACCATTCAAGCATGTTGCTCACATCTTGCCGGGAAATAAGAGGACTGCTGATAGCTTGTTCAGTGCAATCAAAAATCTACTGACTGGATTGACAGTTATCTGTATTACTTCGCACAACAACTGAATTAATTTGGCTATCTCAAGTTGCATAACACATCAGTATTGCTTACCGACACGCTACAGATTATTCTAGGCCCTGTTTTATGTTCAAGATACTATTTATATTTTCAAATGCATAAGAAATAATTGGGTTAACCTGAAAAATTATCGATATTCTTCATTCCCAGCTTTCAAAACATCTGTTATAATGCAAGCTCCTTTTCTGCAATAAGATCATTATTCGAAACTGGGAGCAACAAATTATTAAATTTTGGGTAGGGCTTAAGCTTGAAAGTACTGTGACTATTTTCATTGGAAAAACAGGATGTAAAACTTGTTTACCAAATTTTCAATGATAACATCCAGAAGAGTTTACTTGAGTTAGGACTCACATATGATATTGAAAATTATAAAGGTACTCCTGGATTTATAAATATTATTAGCACCAGGTGGCAGATCGTTAATTTTAAGACCCCTTTTAAATGAAACTTCCTGGCAGATTAAAACTGTGTGCCGGACCGAAACTCGAACTCGGGACCTTTGCCTTTCGCGGGTAAGTGCTCTACCAACTGAGCTACTCAAGCACGACTCAAGCCCCGTCCTCACAGCTTTACTTCTGCCAGTACCTCGTCTCCTAACTTCCAAACTTTACAAAAGCTCTCCTGCGAACCTTGCAGAACTAGCACTCCTGAAAGAAAGGATATTGCGGAGACATGGCTTAGCCACAGCCTGGGGGATGTTTCCAGAATGAGATTTTCACTCTGCAGCGGAGTGTGCGCTGATATGAAACTTGAGCACTTGCCCGCGAAAGGCAAAGGTCCCGAGTTCGAATCTTTGCCCGGCACACAGTTTTAATCTGCCAGGAAGTTTCATATCAGCGCACACTCCCCTGCAGAGTGAAAATCTCATTCTGTACCGCTTTTAAATGACTAAGACTTGCGGAGGTAATGCAAACACCGCTTACGAAACACCATGAAGATGAAAGACGTGTGTTTCTAGAGACGTTTCTTAAATGGCTGGATAAACGGGTATTCATGAGTTTGTCAGAAGGTAAGCGTACTGAAAAAACTCGTTCTATACTGAAACAGAACATATGCATTATTCGAACTGAAGATCTATTGTATATGAGAACTGAAAGTATCATCTACATTACCCGGAAATTTCAGACTGATGCACTGGAAGCAAGGTTTGGATTGTGTTGACAGCAACGCAGATACATGAAAAAAAAAACTGCTCACTGCGTTCTCTACTAGAGCTCTCTTTACAAAGTGGCTCAACTAAGAAAACCGTAATGAGATCTCTTCCCAGTTGTGACCAATCAGAAAGTCTTAACACAGTAACTGACAGCTCTGCGCTAAATAGTTTGAATAAAGCAAGCGTCTGTCAGGCTTATTTGGAACACATCACCCCAGAGATACCGGTCCTTACATTTATTACAGGCAATTGCTGCTACAGTGGACTTAAGAAATTAAAATGTACCAACTGTGTTTAATTTTTACAGTGGATAGAGAAATGGCGCGTGGGGCAGAGCTCAATCTTATTAAAAATTTAGACAGAGCTAGCTTGAAATATCCTCATAAAAATACATTACTGGCTGTGATGTATTCTTTCTGCTGGATCCAATAGCTATTGCCAAATGGGTGTTGTGAGCCCTTCCTTACACTTCAAAACCAGCGCGCAGTAGTTAGTAAACTAAACCTTGATTTCATACTGAGTAATGAAATTTTTGGTAGAAGACCGAGACAAGCATTCACAGCACAAAAAATATTGAAGTCTGTCGTGTGTACAAGTGTTAATATACTGCTTAGCAACTACTGTGAAATTGAAAATAAGGCGCAGATATCTTTTACTAAAGAGGATCAGGTAGTGATTGTGGGTGGGGCTGGTAATAGCATTGATAGGGATGGGGAGTATAATATAGATGGTGACCTGGAAAAGATAGCCACTCAGACTGGCAACACGAATGTGCATTTCGTGGAACTGTTTCAGCGTCACGATCGGCCTCGTCTTAATACAGCCGTCAGGCGTAATAACATGAGACTTGGGGGTGCGCTGATGACAGAAAGCATGGGTCACATTTCAGTGGTGTCGGTGAAGTCTATCAGCAGGACGGGTTTCACTAGACATGGCCTGCACCTCAGCAGGTATGGGAAGGGGAGGTTGGCAAAGCTTATAGGTGACAGCATAGGTGGGGTTGGTGGGATCGCTCATGGGAAAATTCCTGCAGTAGTGGGTGTTAGAGCTGCACCTTTTTTAGATTGAAGTCAGCTGATAGGTATTCCTGCTTAAGGGAAGTCTCTCTAACAAGGGAATCACTTTTGACAAAGCTTAGGTATCCGAGTGTTGAGGGAATTAGTATATTTCATCAAAATATACAAGGTATTAGAGATAAAGTTAGTGAACTGCTTATAGATATTGACTCTGAAATTATTGGTATATCTGAACACTTCTTAAATAAGGAGATAATTCATAGGCTTCCTTTACCAGGATAAAGGTTGGCTTGCAGCTGTTCGAGGAGCTCTTTGCGGTGTGGGGGAGTAGCCATGTACGTGAAAAACGGCATCCCATTTGAGTCAATTGATGTTTCAAAGTACTGCACTGAAAAGGTGTTTGAATGTTGTGCAGGTGTGGTTAAATTTAACGGAGCTAAACTACTAACTGTTGTTATTTATAGATCCCCAGACTCCGATTTCACAACATTTTTGCTAAAGCTAGAGGAGGTTCTTGGTTCACTTTATAGGAAATACAAAAAGTTAGTTATATGTGGTGACTTCAATATTAATTGTATAAGTGATTGTGCAAGGAAGAGGATGCTGGTAGACCTCTTTAATTCATATAATCTTATGCAAACCGTATTCTTTCCAACGAGAATGCAAGGGAACAGTAGAACAACCATAGACAACATTTTTGTTCATTCCTCATTACTAGAAGGGCATTCTGTTAGCAAAAAGGTGAATGGCCTTTCAGATCATGATGCACAAATTTTAACTTTAAAAGATTTTTGTGCTGCAACACGTGTTAAATATAGTCATCAGCTGTTCAGGAAAGCTGATCTAGTTGCTGTAGAGACCGTTGTAAACCTTATAAAGGAACAAGAGTGGCAAGATGTTTATAGCGCTGATACAGTAGACGATAAATATAATGCTTTTCTCAAGACTTTTCTCATGCTCTTTGAAAGTTGCTTTCCGTTAGAACGTTTAAAACAGGGTACTAGCACAAACAGGCAGCCTGGGTGGCTGACTAGAGGGATAAGAATATCTTGTAGAACAAAGTGGCAATTATATCAAAACGTTAGAAACAGTCAAAATCTAAATACAGCAGCCCATTACAAACAGTATTGTAAGGTGCTTAAAAATGTTATTAGGAAGGCAAAAACTATGTGGTATGCAGATAGAATAGCTAAGTCTCAGGATAAAATTAAAACCATATGGTCAGTCGTAAAGGAAGTTGCTGGTCTGCAGATACAGGTCGAGGATATAGAATCAGTGCATGCCGGCTGGAGTGGCCGTGCGGTTCTGGGCGCTACAGTCTGGAGCCGAGCGACCGCTACGGTCGCAGGTTCGAATCCTGCCTCGGGCATGGATGTGTATGATGTCCTTAGGTTAGTTAGGTTTAATTAGTTCTAAGTTCTAGTTCAGAAGTTGAGTCGCATAGTGCTCAGAGCCAACCAGTGCATAGTGGGAATGTCCGTGTTACTGATAAGTCGTATATATGTACAGTATTTAACAATCACTTTCTGAATATAGCAGGTGAACTAAATAGAAACCTAGTCCCAACAGAGAATCATATAGCGCTCTTAGAAAAAAGTGTTCCGAGACTGTTACCTGAAATGCTCCTCCATGATACTGACAAGAGGGAGATTGAGTTAATAATTAAATCACTAAAGACCAAGAACTCTCATGGATATGACGGGGTATCTAGCAGAATACTGAAGTATTGTTCTATGTATGTTAGCCCAGTTCTCAGCCATATCTGTAACTTTTCCTTTAGGAGTGGTCGATTTCCTGACTGATTAAAGTACTCGGTAGTGAAGCCACTTTATAAAAAGGGAGACACTGATAATGTTGACAATTTTAGACCTATTTCTATGCCATCGGTGTTTGCTAAAGTTATCGAGAAGGTTGTATATACAAGGTTACTGGAGCATTTAAATTCACATAATTTGCTGTCAAATGTTCAGTTTGGTTTTAGAAATGGTTTACCAACTGAAAATGCTATATTCTCTTTTCTCTGTGAGGTTTTGGACGGATTAAATAAAAGGTTGCAAACGCTAGGTGTTTTCTTTGATTTAACGAAGGCTTTTGACTGTGTTGACCACAAAATATTACTGCAGAAGTTGGACCATTATGGAGTAAAGGGAGTAGCTCACAATTGGTTCGCCTCTTACTTTGAGAACAGAAAGCAGAGGGTAATTATCCGCAATATTGAGAGTGGTAGTGATGTTCAGTCCCAATGGGACACTGTTAACTGGGGCGTTCCCCAAGGGTCGGTGCTGGGGCCACTACTGTTTCTTATTTATATAAATGATATGTCTTCTAGTATTACAGGTGATTCAAAAATATTTCTGTTTGCTGATGACACCAGCTTGATAGTGAAGGATCTTGTGTGTAATATTGAAACAGTAACAAATAATGTAGTTCATGAAATAAATTCGTGGCTTGTGGAAAATAATTTGATGCTAAATCACAGTAAGACTCAGTTTTTACAGTTTCTAACTCTCAATTTAACAAGAACCGATATTTTGATCAGACAGAATAGGCATATTATAAGCGAGACGGAACAGTTCAAGTTCCTAGGCGTTCGGATAGATAGTAAGCTGTTGTGGAAAGCCCATGTCCAGGATCTTGTTCAGAAGCTAAATGCTACTTTATTTACCATAAGAACAGTATCTGAAATAAGTGACACTTCAACACGAAAAGTAGTCTAATTCGCATATTTTCATACGTATGGTATTATTTTTTGGGGTAATTCTTCTGATTCAAAAAGGGTATTTTTGGCTCAAAAACGGGCTGTTCGAGCTATATGTGGTGTAAGTTCGAGAACCTCTTGTCGACCCCTATTCAAAAATCTGGGAATTCTGACATTGGCCTCACAGTATATATTTTCTTTAATGTCGTTTGTTGTTAGCAATATTAGCCTATTTCCAAGAGTTAGCAGCTTTCACTCAGTTAATACTAGGCTGCATGTAGCATGTAGACTGCACTTCCTTGACTCTTGTGCAGAAAGGAGTGAAGTATTCTGCTGCATCCATTTTCAATAAGCTACCACAAGAACCAAAAAATCTTAGCAGTAGCCCAAACTCTTTTAAGTCTAAACTGAAGAGTTTCCTCATGGCTCACTCCTTCTATTCTGTCGAGGAGCTCCTGGAAGAGCTAAAAAATTAAGCAAATTCCAGTGCTACATTGTTGATTTTCTTCATTTAAACTTACGACTTGTCACCTGAATATGTTTTTTTATATTTCATTTTATCTGTTTCTAATATCGTGTTATAATTTCATGTATTGACTCGTTCCACGACCATGGAGGCTTCTCCTTAATTTGGTCCCACGGAACAATAAATAAATAAATAAATAAAATAAAATAAATAAATAAAATAAAACTGAAAACTGTTGCAGTGGGACATATTTGAAACACAGAAAATAGAAAGAGATGTCCATAATTTTAGATGCTGCTTGTCAATTTGTCAATGATTATTAACTGTGAGCCTATACCACCAGTTAATCTGGTTTACAATTTCCTTTTATCAGAACTGAGGTTCCTTAAATTACAGTACACAGGACATACACTGATCAGTCAAAACATTATGACCACTGCGCGACGTTGGATGCCGTCTGGTGGCGTTGGGGTCACTGACGCGGTAAGAAAAGCATGTAAGCGGACCAGACACGAACGGGGCACCTCCCTAGCGAAGATATGGTCTGAAAATGGGGAAATCCATTGAGATAAGCGACTTTGACAAGGGGAAGATTATTATTGCGCAGAGCCTGTGAACGAGAACCTCGAAAACGGCGAAGCTGGTCGATGTGTTCATGCTTTATTGTCGTGAGCACCTACGGAAAAAGGTAGGACAGTGAAACAACCACTAGGCGTTAAATAGTTGGACATTCACGACTGATCACAGAAAATGGGGTTAGGAGAGTTGTCTGGTCTCTAAAGTATGATAGATGGTGATCTGTGACATCTTTGCCGAAAGAACACAATATTGGTCACGCACAAGTGTTTCGGAACACACCGTTCATCGAACACTGTAGTGCATGGAGCTCCACAGGAGACCACCCCTGCCGACCGCGGTGGCCGAGCGGTTCTAGGCCCTTCAGTCCGGAACCAAGCGACTGCTGCGGTCGCAGGTTCGAATCCTGTCTCGGGCATGGATGTATGTGATGTCGTTAGGTTAGTTGGGTTTAAGTAGTTCTAAGTTCTAGGGGACTGATGACCTCAGATGTTGAGTCCCATAGTGCTCAGAGCCATTTGAACCATTTGAGACCACCCCTGTGTGTTCAGATGTTGACCCAACGACATCGTCAACTAAGATTGCAGTGGGCAGAGGACTATCGGGATTTGGCAATCGATCAATGGAAACG
This sequence comes from Schistocerca serialis cubense, assembly GCF_023864345.2. NCBI lineage: Eukaryota > Metazoa > Arthropoda > Insecta > Orthoptera > Acrididae > Schistocerca > Schistocerca serialis. Next base: position 360,620,140 of record NC_064643.1, read on the forward strand.
TGTCGGCTCTTCGGGTGAATCGCATTTTTGCTACAATGGGTTGCTGGTCGTCTCCCCAAACGCAGTCATCGGGGTGAACTACGGCTCGAAACGTGCTGTGCGCCACGGACGCAGGTTTGTGGGAGCAGTATTATGCTACGGGAGACATTCTCCTGCGCTTGCGTGGGGTCTGTGGTAGTAATAGAAGACAAGTTGACAGCAGCGAATCACCTACATCCCTTCGTGCTTGATGTCTTCACCGACAGCGATGTTCTCTTTCAACAGTATAGCTGTCCGTATATCTGAGCCAGACACGTTACAGGAGCGTCGTAGTGAACTCACGTTCATGTCTCGGTGACCAAATTCGCCTGATGTACGTCCTACGGAACTCATCTAGGTCGCTATCGGCCGCCATCACTGCGTACGCAAATCAGCTTCCTGTCATTTGCGCGAATTACAAGTCCTATGCGTAGACATCTAATGCCACATACCTCCACAAACCTACCAATAAACTGTCGAATCCCTGATACGCAGAATCATTGATGCATTTCGTTCCAAAGACGGAGAAACGAGCTATAAAGCATGTTGTCATGACGTGTTGGCTCATCAGTGTATACTGTATGTGGTATTTCTTTACTGTCACTGCGCTATTCTCTCTCTCTCTCTCGTGTGTGTGTGTGTGTGTGTGTGTGTGTGTGTGTGTGTGTGTGTGAAGAGAGAACTTACATCTATATTGAGTTGTAAATATGCGAATACTCTACAGAAAGACACAAGCTTACATTCACTAAACATAAATCGATAGACCTAATGCCATACATGAGTATAATCTAAGTTTTTTTGAAAGAAATGCATACCCCAATTTGCAAGAGAAGGAGCATGTTTCTCTCTTAAACGGTAAGTAGTGCTTGAAAGCGTCTGAATTATTTTCTGAAGTATAAAAGTTGACATACATGCCCTACTGTTACTGTAGGAAGATGATTGTCTCGTGAATATGGCTCACCCGTAGAGCGTTTTTTGCCAGTGTGCTACTTAGACACATACTAATTTCCACACTAAAACAAGCGTTAGACGAAATACTTTTCCATAACAAAACTGATAGCTGCTCATTTATTCATTCCTGGCGCAAAAAATCATAGGCTATTCGAAGGTTTTCGTGCAATAAACCTTACCAGAGTTACACTTGTTGTAAGACAGCAGATTAATTAACGCAAGCATGAAACTTCCTGGCAGATTAAAACTGTGTGCCGGCCCGATACTCGAACTCGGGACCTTTGCCTCTCGTGGGTAGAACGGTGGTAGAGCACTTGGGTAGCTCAGTTGGTAGATCACTTGCCCGCGAAAGGCAAAGGTCCCGAGTTCGAGTCTCGGTCCGGCACACAGTTTTAATCTACCAGGAAATTTCAGATTAGCACACACTCCGCTGCAGAATGAAAATCTCATTCTATCACAAGTATGTTTACCTATAAAGTGTAAATTTTAGCTTTCTGTGAGCAGCAGCAAATGTAAGAATCTGTAAGAATCAGTTGTAACAGTAAAACTAATTCAGAATAAATAAAACTCCAGTATACCGAAAAAACTCTGCTATTTTATTATATTGAAAATTTCTTATTGAAGTATGCGTTTTTTTAAAAAAAAGTCTTGCAACAGCAACACACGGCTTTTTATCCTTGTTGCACCTGTCTGATATTTGTTCGAGGTTTGTAGCTCAAAGTTCGTAATTATTTAGTCATACAACCTTTTGTTAGCTGTAGTAATTTTAAATAACTATTATCATTAAACTAACGCACTGCAAATAAATATACCGCTGCAATGTCACACATCCATTATTTAATATCTGATGTACTTCGCAAAATAGCTGCTTTACTTAGTTTTCATGGTAGTGATAATATAATTCTGGTGTCACCGCCAGACACCACACTTGCTAGGTGGTAGCTTAAATCGGCCGCGATCCATTTAGTACATGTTGGACCCCCGTGTCGCCACTGTGTGATCGCAGACCGAGCGCCACCACAAGGCAGGTCTCGAGATACGGACGAGCACTCGCCCCAGTTGTACGGACGACATTGCTAGCGACAATACGGACGAAGCCTTCCTCTCATTTGCCGAGAGACAGTTAGAATAGCCTTCTGCTAAGTCCATGGCTACGACCTAGCAAGGCGCCATTAGCCTTACCTAGTTTGAGAGTTATCGTATAAATGTCTGAAGAAGAACGTTGTAAACCAACAAAGAATAAAGTTAAGTATATTCCAAAGCTACGTATTTTCTTGATAGCAGTCATAACGTATCCTGTTCCAGACTTGACGCCAGTCGGCGTGTGTGTACGCGTGCCTTTCGGCTCCCTTCCCAGTGTGGCGTAGCAAGCTTGTTACGCCACAACAGATTGGCGACGAGAGAAGTGTTCTTTCTGATTGCTTACATTTACTTGTGTCATGGCTTCGCCAGATGTACTGTCCGAATTTTATCGCTTGCAGAATCAGCAGACGCAGGCGTTATTGGATGCCCTTGGACAGCTCGTCCAGGGTCAACGTGACATTCAAACCGATGCGGCAGCCGCCGCTTCACCGCTACCGCAGCCACATCTCGCAGTTGCACCGCCTTTTAGGCACTACGATCCAGCGCAAGAATCGTGGCCAAAATGGTCCTGACAGTTTGGCTTTCATCTAGCCGCCTACAGAATTCAAGGTAATGAGCGGCAGCCGTTTTTGCTTTCTTGTGTCGGTGTGTCCACCTACCGTGTGATAGTGAAATTGTTTCCCCGACGCGACGTAGCAACTCTGTCCTACGAAGAAATTTTGTCTTCTTTAGATGCCTATTTCAAAGAAACAGTTAATGTGGTTGCAAAACGGTATACGTTTTTTCGTACGAAATGTACGGCCGGTCAAACTAATAGGGAGTGGGTTGCAACTTTGCAAGGCCTTACAAGGGACTGAGCCTTTGACTGTGACTGTGGCCTTTCTTATTCAGATACAATGGTAAGTGATGCAATTGCACAGAACGTTTCTGATGTTCGCATACGGGAGCAAATTTTGAAACTAGTTAATCCCTCCCTTCAACAAGTGATCGACATATTGGATAGACAAGACACACTTGACTGTGCTCAGGAATCTTTTGAAACTTCGCCAGCCGTGTGTAACATTGACCGGCCCGCTGTGCGCGCTGCGCGGCCCGGTCACCTGCCCTCGCGCACTTCGACGCAGCTGCCGCCGCGCTCTAAACCAGGTGTGCCGCGCCAGCACACAAATGCAGTGAAATCATGCCCGCGGTGTGCTACTAGACATTCGCGTGAACATTGCCCATCACGCCAAGCTATTTGCTTTTTCTGTAATAGGAAATGACATGTTCAAAGTGTTTGCCAGCAAAAGCTCAGATCAGACAATCACAACAATTCCAGGCCCTTTGCTTCGCGCCGGAATCGAACCAAGGACACTCAGGCTCGTGGACCTTCGCCCATGGACATTCATGTAGTTAATTCCACTTCGTCCAGTGCCACTTTCTCTAACAGTGACTGTGTTCGTCCCACAAATACTGTGCGTCGACGTCGCCGGAAATCACGTCAATTAGCAAGTGATTCTGTACCACTGTCTGTTCAAATTGCACGAAACAGTCGCTCTTGTCGTCAGCAGGACAATAAACTTTTTGTAGATTTGGACTTTAATGGCAAGGTCATACCATTCCAGCTCGATACCGGAGCTGCAGTTTCATTGCTCAATCACGACACGTACAAACAACTGGGCAAACCTCCGTTACATGCCGCGAATGTTCAGTTAAAAAGTTATTCAGGACAGATTACACCTGTGTTAGGACGGTGCAGTCTTCTTGCAACATACAAGGGACAAACAAAACTTGTGTCATTTTACGTTCTTCGTTCTTCTTCTGCAGTGAACTTGTTTGGATTAGATTTATTTCAGTTGTTTAACATGTCTATAGTAAATCAGGTCCTATCAGTGAATCAGACTGTGCCTACAGACAGTGTTTCTAGTGTTTGTGAAGAATTTGCAGACATTTTTGCACCGGGCTTAGGTTGCACTAAAAACTATGAAGCACATTTGGAACTGAAAGTAAACGCGCAACCGAAATTTTTCAGAGCGCGCAATTTTCCTCACGCATTGCGTGATGAGATCGCAAGAACATTACACGATTTAGCATCACAAGGTGTGAGTGAATGTGCGCAACGCCTTTTCGATTTCAGCTCCGCTTCATCGCTTGCGCCGTACAGGTGTTCTGTTTCTCTGGACGACGGAATGCGAACGCGCTGTTCGCCAGTTGAAATCGGCGTTGCTTTCAAATACTTGTCTTACGCCATTCGATCCCCAGAAACCCCTTTTGTTGATGGTAGATGCATCGGATTTCGGGATCGGTGCTGTGCTTGCGCACAAAGTTGGCTCGCATGATCGCCCTATTGCCTTAGCATCAAAATTGCTCTCATCTGCACAAAGAAATTATTCACAGATAGAGAAGGAAGCTTTGGCTCTCGTGTTTGGTGTTACTAAGTTCCATGATTTCTTGTATGGTCGTCACTTTACTATCATCACAGACCACAAACCTTTGACATCGCTTTTTCATCCGACCAAGCCTGTACCTCCACGTACAGTGCAGAAATTCATTCGCTGGTCTATTTTCCTCTCGCAGTACCACTACGATATCTTGTATCGGTCCACTGCTAAGCACGGAAACGCCGATGCGTTGTCCCGTTTGCCTGTTGCTGAGGATAAAGCATTCGATTCTTCCGAACTTGCTTGCATGTTCATTGATTCGGAAACCGATGACGTGGTCGAATCGTTTCCGATTGATTTTCGTCGTGTAGCTACAGCCACAGCTGCTGACCCTGTCCTTGCTACCGTTTTGCATTTTGTTGCTACGCAATGGCCTTTGTCAAAGTCTCGGATCGAAGATCCGTTGGTTCGCCGATTTTTTGCTCACAAGGAGAGACTTTTTGTTCGAAGTGGTGTTTTGTTGTTGCGTTCTGATAATGATCAGTCCAGAGTCGTGGTCCCACGTTCGTTACAGTCCTCTGTCTTACGGCTTCTTCACCAAGGACATTGGGGTATAGTGCGAACGAAACAACTTGCTCGTCAGCACTGTACTTGGTTTGGAATCGATGCTGCGATTACGAATATGTGTTCTTCTTGCATGGCGTGTGCCGAACAACAATCCGCACCGCTGCGGAAAGTCTTTGCATGGCCAAAAGCCACTTCCCCTTGGCAACGCTTGCACATAGATTTTGCTGGTCCATTCTGGAATGCTCGATGGTTGGTTCTGGTAGATGCCTTCAGTAATTTTCCTTTTGTTGTCCGGATGTCTTCCACGACGTCCTCTGCCACCATCCAAGAGTTGTCTGCTATCTTTTGCATTGAAGGTCTTCCGCAGACTATTGTTTCCGACAATGGCCCACAATTCATGTCCGCAGAATTCCAGTCATTCTGCAAGGCTAATGGTATTCAACATCTGACATCCGCGCCGTTTTCGCCTCAGTCAGACGGTGCCGCTGAACACTTGGTCCGGACTTTCAAGTCACAGATGTTGAAGTTGAAAGAGTCGCATTCTCGGGAGGACGCGTTGTTGCTCTTTTAGTCATCGTATCGCTCTCAGCCCCGAGATGGTCCCTTGCCGGCTGAGTTGCTCCACGGTCGTCCTCATCGAACCTTGATGTCTTTGCTGCATCCGCCGCATCAGGTTCCAGTGCAGCGGCAGACTCCTGCTTTTGCTCCAAGCGACGTTGTATTCTATCGCCACTATCGCGGTTCACGGCGTTGGCTCGCAGGGCGCATTCTTCGCTGCCTCGGCCGCGCGATGTATTTGGTTTTGGGGGCCTCTGGTGAGGTGCGTCGGCATCTCAATCAGCTGCGCCTCTGTCGTCGCACGGGTTCTGCCGCTCCCCGTCTGCTTTCCGCGACGGTGCCGTCCGGTCAGCGCCCTGGGGACCCATCTACTAGCTCGCCTCATCCCCAGGTGTTACCGACGCTGCCTTCCATTTTGCCCCATGGCGACGCGCCGCCGCAGCCGCCGCCGCCGCCGCAGCCTGTTCTCCCGCCGGCGCCGCCCGCATTCGACGCTTCGCTGCAGCCGCCAAGCGCCTCCCTGGGTCACGCGCCGCCGATCGCTTCCCGTGACCAGCTGTCCTCCGCCATGGAACTCTTGCCCGCTCCGGACCACATGCCGTCTTCGCGCGTCGGCTACCCCGACGCGATGGAGGTCGACCCTTCGGCCCCTCCTGTCCCCTTTACGGGCGCATACGCCGCATGTTGACGTGCACCCTGGACTAGGTTTTCAGGCGTTTCCTAGCTCCCCTCGGACCGAATGGCCGGGTGCGGGTGGCACGGCCTCACCTGTTGTTAGGCTCCCCACCTCTTCGCATACGTCAACATGGGGTCCTCCCCACGGCGGGCGGAAGCCTTATAACACGACCGTTCGCCGATTTGCGGGGGAGGAATGTGGTGTCACCGCCAGACACCACACTTGCTAGGTGGTAGCTTAAATCGGCCGCGATCCATTTAGTACATGTCGGACTCGCGTGTCGCCACTGTGTAATCGCAGACCGAGTGCCACCACAAGGCAGGTCTCGAGATACGGACGAGCACTCGCCCCAGTTGTACGGACGACATTGCTAGCGACAATACGGACGAAGCCTTCCTCTCATTTGCCGAGAGACAGTTAGAATAGCCTTCTGCTAAGTCCATGGCTACGACCTAGCAAGGCGCCATTAGCCTTACCTAGTTTGAGAGTTATCGTATAAATGTCTGAAGAAGAACGTTGTAAACCAACAAAGAATAAAGTTAAGTATATTCCAAAGCTACGTATTTTCTTGATAGCAGTCATAACGTATCCTGTTCCAGACTTGACGCCAGTTGGCGTGTGTGTACGCGTGCCTTTCGGCAAGTAACGTTTGTAGAGGTAATGCTTGGCCGGCTCCCATCATCCGAGACTCGTGACGTCACAGTCGAGTTGTACGGCCTTGTCATCTAGGTGACGTTGATACATCCCGATACAGGATCTCATGCAACAAAGCTCTGTGGTGTTCATATTTTAAACTTATGAAAACTTGATATTTCTTTACTCAAAGAGTACATGAAACAAAAAGTTGCTTACAACTGTAGCTTGGGCCATCGATCGCCAGTATAGCATCGGCAACGGGACGGTGTGTAGATTTTCGCGCAGTTTTTGTTTTCCAGTCCGTATAGATTTATTGGTTTTGGCATTTTGATTCTAAGTAAAAACTTGAAAATGGAAAAACGGGAAGACAGAGAGATTTCCCCTGTGCCGCGAGGGTAGTGTTTGCAAACAATTCCAACACGACGCGCTTTGACAGCACGAAGAGTGCGACTGAAAAATGCAACTCACCGTCGGCAGCAAAGCAGATCCGTAATCCATAGGGTCTATAAATATTTAAAGCGTCTTGTAGACAATAACGATGAAGTGTTAGCATCTACAAGCACGCTTGTTAGGAAAGATTTGAGGAAGGTAGAGTCAATAACGATGATATCAGGAAATGCTGTGACATGACACCGAAAAAAGCAACTATTGCAAGAAACAAACCTAGCTACAGTTTGTAGCGTTGGTTAATGAACTATCCAGCGCATGTGTCGTTTCACTGAAGTACATATTCTGGAATTCGAGTCAAAGTGGGGGTCTTAGGTCTTAAGGTACCTCTTGCGAAAGGGACCAGGCTGATTGTTGTGCATATGGTGTTAGCGAAGATGGTTTTCTCAAAGAAAGTCAGTTCGTTTACAGATGTCATAAAAGAAGCAAGTTAGAAGACTACCACCATTCGGAAACGAAGACCACCAAGTTTGTGCAAGTATGCATTTTCATTAGCTTGCTAATTTGCGTGAAAGACTAGTAATTATAGTATATTTTACTGTGATATCCGTCTTTGTCAGTGATTTACATGCATTTACACTGCATATAAACACACTGTAACTGCAAAAAGCCGCGCGGAGTGGCCGCGCGATTAGAGGCGCCACGTCACGGATTGTGCGGCCCCTCCCACCGGAGGTTCGAGTCCTCCCTCGGGCATGGGTGTGTGTTTTGGTCTTAGCATAAGTTACTTTAAGTGGTGTGTAAGTCTAAGGGACCGATGACGTCCCTTAGGAATTCACACACATTTTAACATTTTTGGCTGCAAATATAGAGCCTAAATATTTCACTGTTGTTGTTGTTGTGGTCTTCAGTCCTGAGACTGATTTGATGCAGCTCTCCATGCTACTCTATCCTGTGCAAGCTTCTTCATCTCCCAGTACCTACTGCAACCTACATCCCTCTGAATCTGCTTGGTGTATTCATCTCTTGGTCTCCCTCTACGATTTTTACCCTCCAATACTAAATTGGTGATCCCTTGATGCCTCAGAACATGTCCTACCAACCCATCCCTTCTTCTAGTCAAGTTGTACCACAAGCTTCTGTTCTCCACAATCCTATTCAACACCTCCTCGTTAGTTATGTAATCTATCCATCTAATCTTCAGCATTCTTCTGTAGCACCACATTTCGAAAGCTTCTATTCTCTTCTTGTCCAAACTAGTTATCGTCCATGTTTCACCTCCATACATGGCTACACTCCATACAAATACTTTCAGAAACGACTTCCTGACACTTAAATCTATACTCGATGTTAACAAATTTCTCTTCTTCAGAAACGCTTTCCTTGCCATTGCCAGTCTACATTTTACATCCTCTCTACTTCGACCATCATCAGTTATTTTGCTCTCCAAATAGCAAAACTTCTTTACTACTTTAAGTGTCTCATTTCCTAATCTAATACCCTCAGCATCACCCGACTTAATTCGACTACATTCCATTATCCTCTTTTTGCTCTTGTTGATGTTCATCTTATATCCTCCCTTCAAGACACTATCCATTCCGTTCAACTGCTCTTCCAAGTCCTTTGCTGTCTCTGACAGAATTACAATGTCATCGGCGAACCTCAAAGTTTTTATTTCTTCTCCATGGATTTTAATACCTACTCCGAATTTTTCTTTTGTTTCCTTCACTGCTTGCTCAATATACAGATTGAATAACATCGGGGAAAGGCTACAACCCTGTCTCACTCCATTCCCAACCACTGCTTCTCTTTCAAGCCCCTCAACTCTTATAACTGCCATTTGGTTTCTATACAAGTTGTAAATAGCCTTTCGCTCCCTGTATTTTACCCCTGCCACCTTCAGAATTTGAAAGAGTATTCCAGTCAACATTGTCAAAAGCTTTCTCTAAGTCTACAAATGCTAGAAATGTAGGTTTGCCTTTCCTTAATCTATTTTCTAATATAAGCCGTAGGGTCAGTATTGCCTCACGTGTTCCAATATTTCTACGGAATCCAAACTGATCTTCCCCAAGGTCGGATTCTACTAGTTTTTCCATTCGTCTGTAAAGAATTCGTGTTAGTATTTTGCAGCCGTAAGTTATTAAACTGATAGTTCGGTAATTTTCACATCTGTCAACACCTGATTTCTTTGGGATTGGAATTATTATACTCTTCTTGAAGTCTGAGGGTATTTCGTCTGTCTCATACATCTTGCTCACCAGATGGTAGAGTTTTGTCAGGACTGGCTCTCCCAAGGCCGTCAGTAGTTCTAATGGAATGTTGTCTACTCCCGGGGCCTTGTTTCGACTTAGGTCTTTCAGTGCTCTGTCAAACTCTTCACGCAGTATCGTATCTCCCATTTCATCTTCATCTACATCCTCTTCCATTTCCATAATATTGTCCTCAAGTACATCGCCCTTGTATAGACCCTCTATATACCCCCTCCACCTTTCTGCCTTCCCTTCTTTGCTTAGAACTGGGGTTCCATCTGAGCTCTTGATATTCATACAAGTGGTTCTCTTTTCTCCAAAGGTCTCTTTAATTTCACTACAGAAATGTAATTATATTATTTCTGACCAAAGCAAAAACTGTTATAATGAGTAACAGAGGTGCATTTGACGGCCTGGCAACAGCGCAGCAACAGCCACCCGCCAATAAGCCTAACCAGAACTATACTAAAAATTGTGATGTACTTACCAATGGCACTGCCAGCCGCCGACTGATCGTGGCGAGAAACTGATGGCAGTAAGCTACTGCAAATACTTCCACACCGACAGTGGTCAGCCGTGGCTTACATTTAAAAGTAGCGCAACAACTGAAGCACTCACCTTGACGTCAGAACTGCTGGACTTTATCTGCTTAATGTACCCGTCCAAACAATTACAAAATCGGCCGTGTTAAGCCCATACGTCATGCAGCAAGTTTTCAGAACAACTTCGACCGCAATCGCTTCTAGCTCCTACAAGGTCGCGAAAAAGGCTCACACATTTTTCCCCATACAGATAGTAGAGGCTACTTGTGACGTCCTCGTCACAAACCCAAATCACTGGCGACAGGTCTCATTTATTGTGAGACTTGCTGTGTTCAGATGATACCCAGGCAAGGCGCTTTCTGGATGGAATGACAAGACAGCCACTGAGCCTATCCCAGCCAGCTCACCAGGACTGCTGCTGTTTCCGCGTTATTACCAGAGAGCATTAGAGGGCTTATCACTTTAAACAATAATAGTTTGTTACTATCAAATTCCCACATAAATTGTTTTATGGCTAAGCTGGTGTCGACTGGCTAGTCATTATAAACAGCCCATAACTATTTATTGACCGATGGTTGCGTCAGATGTTGCATGTTCTGACATGTTAGGGGTCAACATTTCCGTGGAGTTCCCACGAGAAGATTCCAATTCACTCTTAGCATGCTCTGACGCAACCATCGGCCAAGAAATTTTTGAAGGCTATTTATAATAGACTGCCCAGTCGATACCGGGTTATTCATTAAGGGATTTGTGTAAGCATTTCACTGAAACAAATTTATTGCTAATGTTCTAGCGCTATCCATGCTGCTGTTGAATGCACTGAAGGAGAACAGTTAACCGATTTGATGTAAATGAATCATCCAGATGACTGGCTAAAGCATACACAAATTAAAAACTTTATTGCTCGGCGAAATCTGGTAGCTTACTAAAATCTCATGGGGTAGCTTTACAAGGAGTGTCCCATCTTTAGGAGCCGACCACTGTGGCCGAACGGTTCTAGGCGCTTCAGTCGGGAACCGCGCAACTGCTAATGTAGCAGGTTCGAATCCTGCCTCGGGCATGGATGTGTGTGATGTCCTTAGGTTGGTTAGGTTTAAGTAGTTCTACGTCTAGGGGACTGATGACCTCATGTGTCAAAAAAAAAAAGGTTCAAATGGCTCTGAGCACTATGGGACTTAACATCTGAAGTCATCAGTCCCCTAGAACTTAGAAGTACTGAAACCTGACTAACCTAAGGACATCACAAACATTCATGCCCGAGGCAGGATTCGAACTTGTGACCGTAGCGGTCGCGCGGTTCCAGACTGAGGCGCCTAGAACTGCTCGGCCACTCCGGCCGGCTCAGATGTCAAGTCCCATAGTGCTTAGAGCCATTTGAACCATCTTTAGGGTTAAAATGAAGAGGCATGTTCGAAAAGCACTGAATCACGTGCCAACACGTCATGCTTACACACATTTAGTAAATGGTTTTTTGGGTCCTTAACCACGACTCAATTTGGATCATAATATACAGTATATTATTTATCAAGTCAAAATCCCTTTTTTCTCAACTCATACTAATCGTACATGGATGAATGAGGTATCGTTAGAAAAGGTTTTTGATGGGCTTCTGACACTGCATACCGATTTTGCTCTAAAACATACTGTTTGTGGAAAATCGTAACGTAAAAGAGACTTTTATGTATCATATGCAAAAGGGTATCAATGATACCTAGTTTCATTCCTATATTTTACGAAGCTAACTTATTAATCACAAATAATAGGCTTCGTTTTATATCATCTTGTTAAAATGTCATTTTATTTGTTTTAAAGTGCTTATTAACTTGGGAATTTGTATACAGCATTGTTGTAGATAATAACCATGACTTCTGCGGTAGTGCAAGACTGATTTGATGCACCTCTCCATGCTACTCTATCCTGTTCAAGCCTCTTCATCTCTGAGTAACTACTGCAACCTACATCCTTCTGAATCCACTTACTGTATGTATCTCTTGGTCTCTCTCAACGATTTTTTCCTCCAACGCTTTCCTCCAATATTAAATTGGTGATACGTTGATGCCTCAGACTTTTCCTACCAACCAATCCCTTCTAGTCAGGCTGTACCGCATATTTCTCTTCTCCCCAATTCTATTTATTACCTTCTCATTAGTTACGTGACCTACCCATTTGATTTTCAGCATTCTTCTGTAGCACCACATTCCAAAAGCTTCTATTCTCTTCTTGTCCAAACTGTTTATCATCAATGTTTGCTTCCATACATGGCTACACTCCATACATATACTTTCAGAAAGGTCTTCCTAACAGTTAGCGCTACACTAGATGTTAACAAATTTCTCTTCTTCAAAAACGCTTTTCTTCTTATTACCAGCCTACATTTTATATCCTCCATACGTCGACCATCATCAGTTATTTTGCTTCCCAGCTAGCAAACCTCATCTACTACTTTAAGTGTCTCATTTCCTAGTCTAAATCCCTCAGCATCACGTGATTTACCTCGACTACATTCCATTATCCTAATTTTTGCTTATGTTGATGTTCATCTTATATCTTCTTTTCAAGACACTGTCCATTCCGTTCCTCTGTCTCACTCCGTTCTCAACCACTGCTTCCCGATCATGCCCCTTGACTCTTATAACCGCCATCTGGTTTCTGCACAAATTGTAATTAACCTTTCGCTTCCCGTCTTTTACCCTTGCCACCTTTAGAATTGGAAAGAGAATAGTCCAGTCAAACAATGGAAAAATCCAGGCTGGAATGTAACAATATTATGAAAAGAATAGTTGCAACTCATCATACAGCTGAGATGCTGAGTCGCAGACAGGCACAACAAAAAGACCGTCACAAAATAAGCTTTCGGCCAACAAGGTCTTTGTCAAAAATAGGCGACAGACATATACACATACACTCACGCAAACGCAACTCACACAAACATGAACAGTCAATACTGTCAAAAGGATAGACTTTCTGAAACGACAATCATATTTCTCATTGTCGCATTGAATTGTGATTTACTTATTGCTACTGCAGTATAACATGCTTATTGTAAATGAAAATGTTGTCGAGTTAAAGTTATAGGTTATGTGGCCCTGCTGTTAGGAAACTTCTTACTGTCATTGGCATTTATTTAAATAATGTATCTATCTTGGATTATTTTCTTATAGTTAATGACATTTGTCCAAGTTTATATTATTATTGTTGTTGTTATTATTTTGTTAACTTTGATGACACTGATTGCATGTAAATATGTTCAAAGGTGAAATAAAGCATTTGTTGCCCGCATCTCGTGGTCGTGCGGTAGCGTTCTCGCTTCCCACGCCCGGGTTCCCGGGTTCGATTCCCGGCGGGGTCAGGGATTTTCTCTGCCTCGTGGTGGCTGGGTGTTGTGTGCTGTCCTTAGGTTAGTTAGGTTTAAGTAGTTCTAAGTTCTAGGGGACTTATGACCACAGCAATTGAGTCCCATTGTGCTCAGAGCCATTTGAACCAAAGCATTTGTATTTGTAATGACAGTCTCTGATCTCTGCCCGTCATATGAGCCAGGACAAATATTCCGAATGCAAAACACATTTTTGGACATATGGAAATTCATACACAAGGATACATTATAAAATCATGATTATTATTCCATATCGTTCGGTTCATTTTTAAAGATATTTTCTCTTTATTTCCATGCCTACTCTTATCCCAATGACTACACTTATTCTAAATCTGTCATTATTAAAACTATAAAACTGCGAAAGTTTTGCACAGATGCCCTGGTTATTATTTGTTGAAATTACATCCACTCTTTTCCTCTCCATCTTCGTTTTTATTGTCTGTAATAAATCATCACATATCTTGACATTATTATCTTACGCTTATCACTACCAGCTTTACACGAAATAAATTGTATTCATCATCATCGAATTTCCTCTTTCTTCTTGTCCTCAAAACCGGTGGCTTGTCTGATATTGTTAATCCATATGCGGTCTTCCGAAGATGTAGCCAACGATTTGCTGAGCAATGTCGCGCCGACATTATTCTCGACTACATTGTTTTCCAATTTACACGAGCTCGTACGCAGCTACTGTTGATGTGGCTGGCGCGTCAAATCAACAGCAGCTTATAGGAGGTACAAACTTTCTTATGGGAGATCATTTTGATTTTCCTGTATTGGTGAATTCGACATTTACTGGCAGTAAGTGGATGACTGTAGCGAGTGTAGGTGATTCAAATACTGTTTTGGAGATTTACAAGCTTTTGCAGATCACGATACTCCCTGTTGGAGAGTATTTGGGATTTTAGAGAGTACAGGACTATTTCAGAGCACAGCATGTGGACTAACATCATTACCCAAGCCACTGCATTTGATGAGAAGGAAGAGGAAAATCCAACAGTGATGAGTACATGTTTATTTTGTGTGGAGCTTGCAACAATAATTGTAAGATAACATTTCCAGGAGATGTAATTACTTATACATAGTAGTGTAATAGTTTGCTGCTCAGAAGATATTTACTCGAATCCAACATCATCTATTCACTGTTTACGAAGCCACAAAATCATTATGCTTCCAGTAGTTCTTTGACAGTGAGTGAAAGCGAGCAAAGGCATTTAAAATCGTTGCATCTGCCAAAGGCAATGTGCATGCTGTCTTTATATTTTTGTTTGCAAAGGAACTATAACTACTCATATTCATCAGGAGTTGTGTCTAGTTTATGGTCCAACGGTAATGAGTGAAGAAAAGATTTCTGTCGAGACTTCAAAAGTGTCCGTACATAAATGCACAAAGAAGAGTGGATTGGCAGGTTCAGTATCTTGACTGATACGATCGTGCAACGGGTTGGTCAGAAGCTGGCCTGATCAACGATTGGACAATATACAAAGAAATATCACTGAAAAACTCGGATATAACCAATTGTTTACAATGTAGGTACCCAAAATGCTTACCAACCAACAGAAAGAGCAAAGGACGTTTAGCGGGCGACCGTTTTTTGACCGATATCGACAAGATGGAAGTCAGTTGTTCTCCCACATTGTTGTGGTCAACGAGACGTGGCTATCATACAGCAAAATAGAATCAAAACGACTGTCAACGCAGTCATCTTCACTAAAACCGAAAAGATTCAGTCAATCTACTTGTGTGAATCGAGAAGTGGTGGCTATCTTTGGGTAGATTTCAAGAAACTTTCTCCACCAAGTGCAGCTCGTGCGTTCGACGAAAGACTCACCAAGCTAAGACACGCCATTCAGAATCAAAGACAGGGGAACTGTGTTTCAGATCGTCCTATTCTATGATAACGCGTGTTCACTCATTGCTGCCCGTAAAAGAGTCAGCATTTTTGTTGGGAACTTTCCAGTGGCCCGCAATGTGGTCCCTATCTCGCACTCACAAGTCAGCAGCTATTACCTCTTTTTAAGCTTGAAACAATGACTTGGTGGAAAACTCTTTAAAACTTTTTATCTAGCGAAACACAGTATTTAACATTTTAATAATAATGCGAAAATTTATCACTCTTGAAAGACACTCATACCTCACGACTGGGTATGACTACACATATGCATTACCTTTCTTTGATAAGTAACCATTACAGTTTCAATTATGCAGTTCTCTTTCAGACTCTGTTACATAACAGTCTGACTTTGGTCAGATGATATGACTGTTAAAATATCTTTTGCAACTCAGAATATCGCCAACTAAACGTTTCGAGCTCAATATGGGCACACGCATAGTACACAGCCTGACAAATATGTGAAGTACCCAGAAGAAGTGGAGGAAACGAAATGAAACTCCACGGATTGAGACGGTATGTGATGTTATTTTAGTGATTACAAACTGAAGCAAAATTTTCAAAGAACTTGGCATGTGAGATTCCACTTATCAGTATGACAATGCATCTCCTCTGGAATGTGTGCAAACACTATTTCCGTTGGGAAGGGTCTCTCCTGAGACAAGCTCGACCACAATTGTTGTATCTTGTCCTTGATACCCTGGATCCTGGCATTGACATCTGAGCTGCTCACACACATGTTCCTTCGGGAACAGACCATGGGAGTACCGCAGCATCATGCAGACAGTTCATAGAGACACGTGCTACATGTGAAGAGCATTGTCTTGTTGGAAAATGACAACACAATACTGCGCGTGCTAGGTAACACGTGAGGACGCAGGTTGTCTGTGATGTAATGTTGTGCTATCACAGTTCCTTCAATTACTTCGAACCATGATATGAAATACCTGATGGATACTCACACCACGAAGCCAGGAGTAATACCTCTGTGTCTCTACAAAACATCGAAATAATGGGACTTCGCCCAACGTTGCTGTTATAATCGTCGACGACGGGCATCCAGAATAGTCCTGAACTGTTATTCATCGCTCGACACATATGAGGCCATTCATCATAAGCCTATTCTTCCCGGTCAAACGCAACAGTCTGTGTTGCGGTGTTAATGGCAGCCTTCGCATGGGAGGATTATTCCCTACTCCGGCTGGTTGTGGTCGCAGGCCAGTGGTGGAGGATCACGCAGAATGTTGCAGAGAGTCCATTACTTACGAGGGGCGTTTGAAAAGTTCGTGCAGAGTCCGAGAGATGGTACCACCGGCGCGTATCGAGGTCATGTTTTGTTAGTAGCATCTTTGGAAAGAACGCACAACGAGTTTCAGCCATATTGGTCTATTTCTTTGTGTTTGGCAGTCGTGTAAATCAAGGAAGTCGAGTGATTGTCAAAAAATGGACGAAGAAGAATTACGTGTGGTGATTAAACATTACTTTATGAAAAGCAAAACTCCTCAGGAAACTAAAGATAAGCTTGATAAACATTACGGTGACTCTGCACCTTCGATTATAACAGTTTATAAGTGGTTTCAAAATTTTCGGAGTGGCCATATGGGCACAAGTGATGCTGAACGTTCTGAACGCCCTGTAGAGGTTACGACTCCAGAAATCATTGATAAAATCCATGGTATGGTGATAGATGACAGAAGAGTTAAGGTGCGTGAGATTGCTAGTGTTGTGGGCATCTCGAATGAAATGATACATAATATTTTGCATAAAAATTTGAACATGAGAAAGCTATCGGCAAGATGGGTTTCGCGATTCCTCACGCTTGACCAAAAACGGAATCGTGTGAAGTGTTGCAAGGGTGGTTTGCAGCTGTTCAGGAAGAACCCGCAGGACTTTAGGCGTTGTTTCGTCTCTGTGGAAGAAACATGGATACATTACTATACTCTGAGACCAAACAACAATCAAAACAGTGGGTTACCAAGGGAGAATCTGCACCAAAAGAGGTGAAGACCAGTCCTTCGGCCGGAAAGGTTATGGCGACTGTCTTTTGGGATTCGCAAGGGATAATCCTCATCGACTATCAGGAAACGGGTAAAACTATTACAGGTGCATATTATTCATCGTTATTGGGCGTTTGAAAAACGAGCTACAAGAAAAACGCCGGCGACTGGACCGCAAAAAAGTCTTTTTCCATCACAACAATGTACCAGCACACACCTCAGCAGTTGTGATCGCAAAATTAATGGAAATAGAATTCCAACTCGTTTCACATCCCCCTATTCTCCAGACTTGGCTCGCTCGGACTACTATTCGTTCCCCAATTTGAAGAAATGGCTGGCAGGACAAAGATTTTATTCAGACGAGGAGGTGATTGCTGAACTAATAGCTATTTTGCAGACTTGGACAGTTCCTATTATTTCGAAGGGATCAAAAAACTAGAACAGCGTTGGACGAAGTGTATAAATCTAAAAGGAGACTATGTCGAAAAAATAAAAAAGGTTTTTTGCATGGACTTTTCAAACCCCCCTCGTATATCTGGATGACAGATGCAGATGTGAATGGGTTACGATGTGTTTGGTGCACAATAGGGCATCCTCTCGTACGGTCTTTACGTTGGGTATGCCTGCTTTCATGTTCCTATGCAATCCAGCATTGGGGTACTCTCACAACGAAATACCCCACAAATCTGGATATTGCACTATTCGACCAACTGACCATATAGAGATCCAAAATAAAGTCCCTTTCTAACTCAGTCAGGTGCCGATAATGCTGTGTCACATGAGTTCACGGCATTTCCTTGAGTCCCCGGCATTTCCTTCACAATGATAACTCAATATCTGACGCTTTTCAGGCTCCTCATTGCTCTACCAGGCCTGGTAACAACACTAAACATGGACAAAACTAATGCACTCTGGAGACCATTGTGCTTACCACAGAGTATTGCAGTTCTCATCATTTACATACTGGACAATGGCGTGTGCGTGTTTACTAAGTTACACTGACACCCACCATGTCTTATGGGTGCATTAAAAATCCAATGATGTGTCAGCACGTCAAGTACCAATACATATCACCACACTGACAGTGATCAACTAATTGGGATTCGTGACGCAAGCACACACACACACACACACACTTCTTTTGGAAAAAGTCTTAATTAACTGGGCACCATCGTTGTCAATGGGGATGCATTACATGTGCCGACAGATCAATGGATTTTTAATTCTATAAATACTATTAAATAATGTAAATGAGTGTGATCATAAACATAAATATGTGAATTAGTTTGCGGAAATATGATGTGAAATGTATTTTTCGACCACCTTCTAAGAGATTAAGGCCCTGTTAGCGTCCGTAAAAGATGATCTTGGTTTGCGTAAGGCTGGGGTCTATCGTATTCCTTGCAGTTGTGGCATGTCATATATTGGTCAGACAATCAGGACTGTGGAAGACCGGTGTATTGAACAGAAGCGTCACACACGCTTACAACAGCCGAGCAAATCCGGTATTGCAGAACATTGCCTTGACACCGGTCATCCTATGGAATACAACAACACGGAGATTCTGGCTTGCACGTCCAGCTATTGGGATAGTATTATTAAGGAAGCTGTTGAAATCAGACTATCAAGCAACCTTATTAACAGAGATGGTGGATTTTGTTTAAATGCTGCTTGGAATCAGGCTCTGTCTCTCATCAAAAAACAGAGGGACAGAATTAGTGCTACCTCACCTGTTGATTAATAGTAACTATCGATATTTCTGATGTTGGTTATCTTTGTTTGTGTTGACACTTGTTCTGTGTGTGGTGTCTTCCTTGTTTCTCCTCTGTGAACCGAGGTATTAAATTTGCTTGCACACTTCTTCTTCCTTGTATTTGTGCCTTGAGAATGGTAGGGTGTGCTCCTGTCGAAATATCGGCGGTGTTCGACGACGCCACCCGGCAGCAAACCCGTAAGTTATTTGAACGTTCAATTCGCCGGGAAAAGTTAAAGTCTCAAACTGAATAGTGTCTTTTTCCACCTTTTGATTTCTGCTTAAAATTAATACAATATGGCTCGACGATATAAGTTGCCGTTATATATCGTTTGACATTATTACACGATTTGTTGCATGCTATCGAGTGTTCCAAGATGATGGGAGCCACACTGATAAACTATATGCATTATAAATAAAAAATTATCTGGTTACCTTCCATTAGGAACGTGGGTGCACTCAACGACTGTTGAAAGAACTGTGACAGAAGACCCCGAACAACAGGGGACTGACGTATTAGAACGTACACTGATACGATAAAATGGTGCACTGATAATGGCTAGGCACTAGCCGAAATCTAGATTTGCCGATTAAAACCTGCAAGAAAAGGACACTGAATGCTGCCCTCTAATTTTTTGAAATAAAAAGTTACGTACATAGGACTTATAGTTAGAGAAGTGTGCGACGAATCTCACTATATCTTTAGATCTTTTAGGGATGTTGTTGTCGCTGCAAATAGTCAAGTTCTGACTATCTTTAATTTTCCAAAAAAAGCTGATAATTCCACAGAATTGTACTCTATATTTTACGTACTCATTACCTAAACAGAATGCAGACTACTAGCAAATGATTAACTGGATCATTCTCTACAACTTGAATGACGAATACAACTTACAGGCTGCTCCTACTTCCAGACTCCTACAGACTAATGGTAACTAACTAAGCCAGCACTTTGCTAGTTCCTAAGTAGCTTACGGTACTAAACGATACTCGTTCACTGTTCTCAAACTGTATCTTTTAACTTTTGTATCATTTTCATATAATATTATTTTACAAGAAAGCAAATGACGTGGAGACACAAGTATTTCAGATAGAGCACGCAATGGCAAGACAGAGATTTCGAAACCTGATTATAAACAACAAAACCATTCCAGGAGCGGGTATAGACTCTGACTATATTTTACTAGTTTTGAGCCGCAGGTTAAAACTGGAGAATTTACTAAAAAGTAAGAAATATAAGAGATCTGAACTACTTAAACTGTAAGAATCAGAGGTTGCTGAGGGTTTCAAAGGAGCATTACGTATTGACTGAAGCGGGAGGAATATACGGTAGAAGGCGAACGGATAACAGTGCACCAGAGACTTGTAGACCTTAAAGTATGGACTTCCAACAGTTTTATGATCTGGCTAGAGTGTGAATATATGTCACTTTTTTCTTTAAAACACTTATTTCAAGTAGCGTGGTGTCACCGCCAAATACCACACTTGCTAGGTGGTAGCCTTTAAATCGGCCGCGGTCCGTTAGTATACGTCGGACCCGCGTGTCGACACTATCAGTGATTGCACACCGAGCGCCGCCACACGGCAAGTCTAGAGAGACCCCCTAGCACTCGTCCGGTTGTACAGCCGACTTTGCTAGCGATGGTTCACTGTCTACATACGCTCTCATTTGCAGAGACGACAGTTTAGCATAGCCTTCAACTACGTCATTTGCTACGACCTAGCAAGGCGCCATATTCTTCAACAATGTATTCTGAACATATAATATTGTGAATCATGTACCGTCAAGAGCGACGTTCATCATTAATGGATTAAAGTTAAGTATCAAACTAATTCCGTCCGCTTTCTGAATTCTAATTCCTTGTCATGTTCCAGACCTCACGTCAGTATAGTTCTTCCCTTGTCACACTAGCCTGCGCGTGAGCTAAAACGCGTGCATTTCGGCCTCCTCTAGTAACACGGTGTTGGCTCTTCTGCCAACACAACAAGTAGTAGGAAGTCAAATCCCGGACATTAAAACAAACTTTCATATTTCAACTATTTCAAACCACGTGCAGTGTAGGACAAATGTAGCCATTGTATTGCACAACTTTTCTTGGCAGATTAATATTGTGTGTCGCGCTAGATCAGGAGATTGACTAATGGAGCTTGCTGAGGAGGTAAAACCATATCATGCAGCATTTCAGCCACTCCTGGCAGTACTTTCAACATACCTACCCACCGCAAAAGTATCGTCCATTTTTTTTTTTTTTAATGGAGGGAAGTGTGGCGTGTGTAAAATTGTAGAAGGAGCTCAAGACTTGGCTACGGTAAGCGGGATCAGATGGGTGTAGGTTGCAGAAATTATGTAGAGTTAAAGAAGTTTGCACAGGGTAAACAACCCAGGAGATTTGCATCAAACCATTCATCGCACTGAAGATGACGGCCACAGTTACTGCATTTTTCGAAACGGTTCGTGCATTTATAATATGTGTCTTTAAGCTAATTTTATCGAGATCGCAGTCTGATGAACGAAAATCCCGTTCATAACAATTTTAACCCTTACATATACGCTGGCGTCCAAAATTAAAGCAACAAACCGCTATTTCCCCGTCTTGTGTCTAATTCACGGTATAATCACAAAAATTGTCAATAGATGTCGTCAGGTCACCTATCAAACGGGGTAGTGTTTGCCGGGTAGTCCCACATCCACAGTCGCTGTGTTAAGTCACAAACGGTGCAATAGGCACAAAGAAGATGCCTACCAGACCCTCTGCGATGGAGGGCCACAAGAAGAAAGAAAGCAGGACAGTCAGAAATTGATGTAGTTCGGAGGCTTAATGTGAATCGTTTTGTTGTTTCTCGGATGTGGCGACAACTTATAAAGACCGAAACAGTATCTCGAAGAGCAGGGCAGGGCCGACGACGAGTGATATCAAAAAGAAAGGACGGTTATTTGGCTGTAAGGGCTCGACGGTACCGCCTTAGTACTGCACGGCAACTGGCATCTGACCTCGCAGCATACACTGGACATGTTGTATCGAGGCAACGGTGTGGAGAAGGCCCGGCAGAGTAGCCTTTATTGTCGGAGACTTCCTGTATATGCACCTCTGGTGCGTCTTCACAGAAGGGAACGTCTAGAGTGGAGTCGTCAAAATGCCACCTGGGCGGTCGGACAGTGGGCTAATGTTCTTTTCCCGATTTTGTCTGGAGAGTAATTCTCGACGCATTCGCATCTGGAGGGAACGTAGAACACGGATTTCGGAATCCAAACATTGTGATAAGAGACCGATATCGAGGGAGATCCTTAATGGTGTGGGCAGGGATTATGTTGACCAATCAAACATCTCTTCATGCAATAGTACAGGTGAATCGGCAAGGTTTAAATGCTGTTAGGTATCTCGACGAGATCTTGGGACCTCACGTGCGGTTGTTGAGACGTGGTGTGGGCCCAGACTTTGTATTGATGGACGATAATGTTCGACCTCATAAAGCACAGGTGGTGTCAGTGTCATTGGAAACGGAAGATACTGAATGTGTGGCGAGGCCTGCTCGCTCTCCCGATCTTAATCCCACAGACCATGTCTGGACTGCACTATGGAGACATTATGCATCAGATCAGCATCCAGCAACCACTCTCCAAGACTTGCGAGCAGCTGTGCGTGAACAATGGGCGTGATTGCTTCAACATGACTCTGATGACTTCAGACACACTGTGCCCCGTCGTTGTCAGACTTGTATTGCTGTCAGGGGTGCTCACACGCACGTTAACCACTTCCAGGAATGTGTGTGCAAATCCGTTAAGTTGGAAAATTTTTGTCTAGAGTTATGAAAATTGCAGTGGTTTACATTCTGTGTTCTGTAGATTATTTCTACTTTACTAACATATGCTTACACTGTTTTGTGGCAAATTAAACGCAACTTTACAAAATTTCTGCTTGTTATTCTAATTTTGGACACCAGTGTGATTTCTCAATTATAGTGTTTCTTGAAACGACGATATCATATCCTCACTGTTAAGAGGCAAGGGAACAAAGATATATTTGTTTATCTTTACGTAAGCAACTGGTCTGTCAGGACAATTACATCACAAAGGAAACTAGTTTGTGATGACTTAACTACTTGTCTTATCATACAACAACGACTTTCTAGGAATAAAATACTGCGACCGATGTAAGCAGCCTAATTGTAACTGTGCTTCGTACTGAACTGGCTTACGACGTTCAGATTTTTGATAACTTCTATGTTATAGATCGCAGTTCACTTTTTATCGCCACGCGTGGTAGCCGCGAGGTCTCAGGCGCCTTACCACGGTTCGAGTCCTCCCTCGGGCATGGGTATGTGTGTTCTCCTTAGCGTAAGTTAGATTTAAGTTCGATTAAGAAGTATGTAAGCCTAGAGATCGATAACCTCAGAGGTTGGTGCCATAGGAACTTACCACAAATTTCCAGTTTCACTTTTTATCCGAATTATGTTTGATTTGAAGGTTGATTCTTAGTAGAGGCTACGCGAGACGGCACGAGTAGTACGTAACTTGTAAACACTGGCTGCAGCATACAATAAGTACTGACCGCTGCCATCGCTGAGGTGGAAATGTTTGTAAACACATTGGACAACCCGCGTTGACACACCAAGAAATCGGGTAGATTTATTCCTAGTGTATCACACTAGTCCGCAGCTCGTGGTCGTGCGGTAGCGTTCTCGCTTCCCACGCCCGGGTTCCCGGGTTCGATTCCCGGCGGGGTCAGGGATTTTCTCTGCCTCGTGATGACTGGGTGTTGTGTGATGTCCTTAGGTTAGTTAGGTTTAAGTAGTTCTAAATTCTAGGGGACTGATGACCATAGATGTTAAGTCTCATAGTGCTCAGAACCATATCACACTAGGAATGAAGCTAATCAATGTCATTGGCACGTCTGAATACGGTTGCTCCTTTCTGCCATTCTGCCACGTCTCTACGTCGACCCATCTTACTGTGCTGATCTCATACAACCGACTGGCGTACACGCATCACTTCACTCCAATGAAGGGACACATGGAGGCCTGGTAACAGGTACACTAAACACAGCGTTCCAAAACGAGCCGTCCGCGCTTGTAAGGGTGCAACTAATATTTTATTCGATGAGCTTGCCTCCGAGGCCGCCTGCTACACTACAGGCCATTAAAATTGCTACACCACGAAGATGACGTGCTACAGACGCGAAATTTACCGACAAGAAGAAGATGCTGTGATATGCAAATGATTAGCCTTTCAGAGCATTCACACAAGGTTGGCGCCGGTGGCGACACCTACGACGTGCTGACATGAGGAAAGTTTCCAACCACTTTCTCGTACACAGACAGCAGTTGACCGGCGTTACCTGGTGAAATGTTGTTGTGATGCCTCGTGTAAAGAGGAGAAATGCGTACCATCACGTTTCCGACTTTGATAAACGTCGGATTGTAGCCTATCGCGATTGCAGTTTATCGTATAGCGACATTGCTGCTCGCATTGGTCGAGATCCAATGACTGTTAGCAGAATATGGAATCGGTGGGTTCCGGAGGGTACTACGGAACGCCGTGCTGGATCCCAACGGCCTCGTATCACTAGCAGCCGAGATGACAGGCATCTTATCTGCATGGCTGTAACGGATCGTGCAGCCACGTCTCGATCCCTGAGTCAACAGATGGGGACGTTTGCAAGACAACAACCATCTGCACGAACAGTTCGACGACGTTTACAGCAGCATGGACTATCAGCTCGAAGACCAAGGCTGCGGTTACCCTTGACGCTGCATCAGAGACAGGAGCGCCTGCGATTGTGTACTCAACGACGAACCTGGGTGCATGAATGGCAAAACGTCATTTTTTCGGATGAATCTAGGTTCTCTTTACAGCATCATGATGGTCGCATCCCTGTCTGGCAACATCGCGGTGAACGCACATTGGAAGCATGTATTCGTCATCGCCATACTGGGGTATCACCCAGCGTGATGGTATGGGGTGCCATTGGTTACACGTCTCGGCCACCTCTTGTTCACATTGACGGCACTTTGAACAGTGGACGTTACATTTCAGATGTGTTACGATCCGGGGCTCTACCCTTCACTCGATCCCTGCGAAACCCTACATTTCAGCTGGATAATGCACGACCGCATGTTGCAGTTCCTGTAGGGGCATTTCTGGATACAGAAAATGGTCGACTGCTGCCCTGGCCAGCACATTCTCCAGATCTCTCACCAGCTGAAAACGTGTGGTCAATGGTGGCCGAGCAACTGCCTCGTGACAATACGCCAGTCACTACTCTTGATGAACTGTAGTATCGTGTTGAAGCTACATGGGCAGCTGTACCTGTACACGCCATCCAGTCTCTGTTTGACTCAATGCCCAGGCGTATCAAGGCCTTTCTTACGGCCAGAGGTGGTTGTTCAGGGTACTGATTTTTTAGGATCTATGCACCCAAACTGCGTGAAAATGTAATCACATGTCAGTTCTAGTATAGTATATTTGTCCAGTGAATACCCGTTTATCATCTGCATTTCTTCTTGGTGTAGCAATTTTAATGGCCAGTAGTGTACATCAAAGTTTTACGCTAAGCGATTTTTTCAGAGGAACGATAACTACTTCATTCGTAATATACTGAGGAGACAAAAGTCATGGGTTGCGTCGTAATATCGTGTAGGACCTCCTTTTGCCCGGCATAGTGCAGCAACTCGACGTCGTAAGGACTCAACAAGTCATTGGAAGTCCCTTGCAGAAATATTGAGCCATGCTGCCTCTATACTCGTCCGCAACAGCGAAAATGTTGCCGGTGCAGGACTATGTGAAAGAGCTGACCTCTCGATTATGTCCCATAATGTTCGACGGGATTCATGTTGGACGATCTGGGTGGCCAAACCATTCACTCGAACTGTCCAGACTGTTCTTCAAACCAGTCGCGAACAATTGTGGCCTGGTGACATGGCGCATTGTCATCCATAAAAATTCCACAGTTGTTTGGGAGTATGAAGTCCATGAATAGCTTCAAACGGTCTCCAAGTAGCCGAATACAAACATTCCTTGTCAATGATCGTTCAGTCCGATCAGAGGACCCAGTCCATTCCATGTAAACACAGCCCGCACCATTATGAAGCCACTACCTGTTTGCACAGTGACTTGTTAACAACTTGGGTCCATGGCTTCGTGGGGTCTGCACGACAATCGAATCCTACAGTCAGCTCTTACCACCCGGAGCAGACCAACCACGGTTTTCTATTCGTCTGGGGTCCAACCGCTAAAGTCACGAGCCCAGGCGAAACGCTGCAGCCGATGTGGTGTTAGCAAAGTCACTCGCGTCTGTCTTTGCTACCATAGCCTATTGACACCAAATTTTGTCACACTGTCCTAACGGTTAAGTTCGTCGTACATCAGAAAGTTGTTTCACGTTGTGTTGCTTGTCTATTAGCACTGACAACTCCGTGCAAACGCCGCTGATTTCGCTCATTAATTGAAGGCCGTCGGCCGCTGCGTCATCTGTGGCGAGAGGCAATGCCTGAAATTTGGTATTCTCGGCACACTCTTGACATTGTGGTTCTTGGACTTCCCTAACGATTTTCGAAATGGAATTTTCCATGCGTCTAGCTCTGCTCCAACTACCAATCCGCATTCGAAATATGTAACTCTCGTCGTGCGGCTATAATCACGTCGGAAAACTTTGCACGTGAATCACCCAACTACAAGTGACAGCTCCGCCAATGCGTTTCCCTTCCATACTTTGTGTACGCGATACTACCAGCACCTATATACAGGGTGGAGCACGAAATGTGTTACCATTTTGTTTTTGAATATAAACTTTATTGTCAATACAATCTGAAAAGAACATATACTACAATGAAGAGACGTCCATGGAGATTTGTTCTAACTCAGCACATGCTCAATATGTCCACCATTTCGTTTCCTAACTTCCTTCAAACGAACACTGAAGTTAGTGATTACCCTAAGGCACATGTCTTCCGTAATTTCACTGCAAGCTTGACGAATAAGTCTTCTGAGCTCCATTAAATCACGTGGACGTTTCGGGAAATTTTTTTCCTTTAGGAACCCCCAAAGAAAAAAGTCATATGGTTTGAGGTCTGGACTATTGGGGGGCCAATTTTGTCCGTCATTGAAGCGACCTGGAAACCTGAGTGAAATGATCCGCACGTCGAAATGCTCGTGTAAAAACTCCAACACAGTGTTTGCAGTATTTGGCCTTGCTCCGTCTTGCATGAACCACTGCGTGTTGAAGGGCAAAGCAGTAGCAAGAAGCTGTGGAATGAAGCTATTGAGAAGCATGCTCAAATAACGCTCACTGTTCACAGTTTCTTCAAAGAAAAAGGGTCCAATAAGTCCGTGACTGGAAATTGCTGCCCACGCTGTAATCCTCGAAGTATAATGTTGTCGTTCATGAAGCACTTGTGGGTTTTCAGTGGCCCGAAAGCATATATTTTGTTTGTTAACCACACCGTCTAAATGAAAATGTGTCTCGTCTGAAAACCAAACGTTGTGGAGGGTTTCTTCCCTATCCGCCCACTGAGCAAACAGTAGTCTCTGCTGCTTGCGTTCTTCAGTGAGCTTCTGTGCACAGGTCATCTTGTATGGGTACATATGGAGGTCACTTTTAAGACTGCGTTGAACGGAGCGTCTGGATATTCCCAGTTGCACTGCTGCCTTTCTACACGATTTCCCGGGACTTCTCTGTACAGTAACTAGTACCGCTTCAATATCCTCCGGCGAACAAACAGGCTTAAGCCGAAGTCGCTTCGCTTCCAATACTGTTCCTTCCTGTACAAATATATCGTACAACCTGTGGATGGTCTTCTTGTAAGGAACCCATCGTGTGTTAAACTGTTGTCGAAAACGCCTCCGAGTCACAACAAGGCTTTTCGTTTCATGAGAAAGTAACAAAATTGCCGATCGTTGCTGTGTCGTCAGTCTTCATTGTCATCCATTGCTGCTTGCTAGTCTCCTAGCGGCAGTATCATGAATTACACGTCATTTCGTAACTCATTTGTTCTTCCAAGCTCTGCTGGTATTGCTGTAGAGATCCCAGCGGGATATGTAATGTGCGTCGTAAATTGTGAAGGAAACAACAGGTAATACATTTCGTGCGCCACCCTGCATGTTCTTTTCGCTATCGCAGACTTTTCTCACCACAGTGTCTTTTCAAAACATTCCGGAATTCGTAAAAAAGAATTCTACGCTTACCTTTTACTTACTGTACATGGCCTCCTTCGAAATACTCTCCTCCAAAATTAATTCACCGCTCCCAACGTCATTCCCACTCCCGGAAGCTGCCTTGGTATGCCCCAGGCTGGATTGCGCGAAACACCGTCTACGAAATTTGTTTTATCTCTGCTATCGTTGCAAATCTTCGTCCTTTCAACGGAGTTTTCAACTTTGGAAATAAAAATCCACAGGCGCTAGGTCTGGAGAGTACAGAGATGAGGCAGCACAGTGATTTCGTTTTTTGTGCTATAGTCACGCACCTACAGGAATGAATATGTGGGTGCATTATCGTGAGGCAAGAGACATGAATTGTCTCGCGACTTTTCAGGCAGTTTCGTTCTCCCGTTTTCTCGCAGGCGTCGCAACACGCCCCGATAATGCCACCGATTAACAGTTTGTCCCTGTGGCACAAGTTCATGATGAACTAATCCTTCAAAACCAAAGAAAACTATCAGCATGGCTTTGACACCTGACCTGACCCGACGAGCTTTTTTTGGTCTCGGAGAAACTTTGCCGGCCCTTTGTGAAGACTTAACCCTGGCCTCAACATCATAACCTTAGCCCATACCTCATCACCAGTTATGACTCTCTTAAGAAATATCTCATTCTCATTTGTGCGATGCAAAAGCTCTTCACAGATTACGAGGCGAAGGTCTTTCTGGTCTTGACTCATGAGCTGGGTGACGAACTTGGCGGCAACACGACGCATGCCAAGATGCTGTGTCAGGATTTCATGACGTGATCCAACTGAAATGTTACGTTCTTCTGCAGTCTGTCGGACACTCAGTCTTCGATTGACATGCATAATTTCGTTGGTGTTCCTGACATGAGAGTCGTCGGTAGACGTCTTGAATGACGATCATCCTTAACTTCCGTCCAGCCATATTTAAACCACGTGAACCATTCGTAACACCGAGTACAGCTTAAGCACTCATCACTAGAGGTTCAAATGGCTCTGATCACTATGGGACTTAACATCTCAGGTCATCAGTCCCCTAGAACTTAGAACTACTTAAACCTAACTAACCTAAGGACATCACACACATCCATGCCCGAGGCAGGATTCAAACCTGCGACCGTAGCAGTCGCGCGGTTCCAGACTGTAGCGCCTAGAACCGCCCGGCCACTCCGGCTGGCCTCATTTTAAGAACAAGGATGATAATTACAATATTCACCTTTCAATAATGAAAAAGGATGACTTATAGCGTTTTGTGTATCAAATATCAATACAAATGCAAGTAAAAGTACAACTAAAAGACCCTTCCGAATGTAACAATGTTTCTTCACGATACAGAAGCACATAAACTAGGGTTCTACTCGTACCTTCTGCGTTTCGGTGAGCGCACTTGACAGTGGATTGCTAGTCGTACTCGCAGTGTTTCAGTCTTCCGTAAAGTGGTTGTTGACAAATGAGGTTTTCTACAACCGAATCTGTTTTGATCTCTCACACCACATTAACCGTTCCCACGCGTAGGAAACCTCTTTAAAAGGCAGTGAAATATCGATAATGCTTTCTCTGAATAACAGATGTACACTTTTACGCTCGTTTCCCGTTATCAGATAATGTAGATCTTGTGAAAGAAAAGTTCACTGCGTACCAAGTGCCTTTAAGCTTATGAAGAGCTTTTAATTAAATGAAATGAGGTCATAAGAAGTCTTCCGTGAAGTGGCTGTTGACGAATGTTTGCTACAGCGGAATCTGTCGTAATCTCTTACACCATATTAACCGTTCCCACGCGTAGAAAACCTCTTTAAAAGAACAGCAAAAAATCGATAACGTGTTCTTTGAGTGATAAAAGTACATCTTTACGCTCGTTTTTTTACCTTTATCAGATACGGTTGATCAGGTGAAGGAAGAGTTCACAGGGGCCAAGGGCCAGTCAAACTCATTAAGAGCTTTTAATTAACTGAAATGAGGTCGGAAGCAATATTCAAAGTATTCTGTTGTTGTTGTTGTAGTTTCCAGTTCGAAGACTAGTTTAGGTGCCCTCTGCACTCGGGAAGACTTTTCATACCTTAGATTGAACTGTAGGGGCGGAAGAGTGCATCTTACACTTTTTTCAATCAAAGAACTCCGCTGTTGGTCTTCCATTCTAATGAGAATTTCGAACATCTTGGGCCATTTCACATTGTCGAACGCTTCTTATTGATCGACAGATGCTATGAGCGTGTCTTGCTTCTATTATCAAGCGAAACCTCAGGACTGCCTCTCTGGCACCCTCATCTTTCCTAATGCCAAATTGTTCCTCATCTGACGGATCTTCAATTTAATTTTACATTCTTCTACATAAAGTTCTTGTCAGCAACTTGGATGCGTGAGCTGTTTTGCTGATTGTGCGATGAGGTTTGCACTTACCCACTCTCGCTTTCTTCGGCATTGTATGGAGGATATTTCTCCGAAAGTCTGATAATATGTCTCCAGACTCAAAGATTCTACACATCAAATTGAACAGGCGTTTGGTTGCCCTTTCCCTAATGATTTTCTATCCCTTCAGCCTTATGTGATCGCACGTCTTCTGAAGTTCTATTAAACTCTGACTGCAATACTAGATCCCCTAAGTCTTCCACATCGACTTCCATTTCTTCTATCACGACATAGGGTAGGTCTCCCATTCGTACGGTCGTTCAGTGCACATTTTCCATTTATCTGCTCTCTCCTTTCCGCTTGACAGTGAAATTCCCCTTGCACTCTTAAGGGTATAATCCTCTTTAAACGCACAAAAAATAGGTAATTTTCGTGATCTTTTAATCAAGTAAAATAAAAAGTAATGCTAAGTCTGTTGATATAGTTTTATCCTTCCACTTTCATCATTATGAAATCATTTTTGTGTCCATATCAAAAGTTTTCTGTAGCCGCTGCAGAAAGTGGAAAGATCCTTTGGTCATCGACGGGAATTCCCGAAGCCCTGCTATTGGACCTGTAACGAAATAATTTTGTATAAGTCATTTTCCATATAATTTCTATCGGCTTACATAGGATAATTGAAAAATATTAAGTTCAAACAAAATGGTGACGTGTTTAAATACATGTCGTTTTCTTCGCCCACAAAATCGAGACAAAAGCGAGCACCGAAATAGAGTTTTAAAGATACCACAAAACGGCTACTTTAACATCACTGCCCGTTAACTGAGATGTAATTATTTTACTTGCAATTAATATAGAAGGAAATTTCGGGTTGTGAAATATTTTTATATTAAAGTGAAAACCAATGGCGACAACATTAAAAGAAACTGGGACCTCTTTCATTAAATGACAGACTTAATATTGAACTTTTACGCAAGTTAATGTAATTTCTTCTAAAAGTAGCAAAGCCCCACAATTTTAGCTCAGAGAGCAAATCTTTTGGTAAAATTTGTTACTGACCGTAAATTTAATAAATGCCTTTTCTTGCGAAGTATTAAACTGGATATCAGGCTTTGTAATATTAACATGATTGCAGGTTCTATCGTAGGGCCTATTTTACAAACAAAAGACTGTGGCGCATAAAATGGCGCACGCAAAACCAATGGCGACAACATTAAAAGAAACTGGGACCTCTTTCATTAAATGACAGACTTAATATTGAACTTTTACGCAAGTTAATGTAATTTCTTCTAAAAGTAGCAAAGCCCCACAATTTTAGCTCGGAGAGCAAATCTTTTGGTAAAATTTGTTACTGACCGTAAATTTAATAAATGCCTTTTCTTGCGAAGTATTAAACTGGATATCAGACTTTGTAATATTAACATGATTGCAGGTTCTATCGTAGGGCCTATTTTACAAACAAAAGACTGTGGCGCATAAAATGGCGCACGCAAACTGTAGTAACGAAAAGAAATTCATCCGTACTGAAGTAAACGCATAAAATTGTGAATCCGTAAAGGAAGGACAGGTTTGTAAATGAAATATGGTTAAACTTTAATACAGTAACACTTCGTTAACACGAATCCGAAGGGACCGAAAAATCAGGAGTTCCTGTTAAAAAGTGCGTGTTAAGTGAAAAACACAGATTTTAATAAGTATACATGTACAGCAGTACCTAATGTGTAATACACTACACTATCAATCATGTTATTGTAGACTTATAACACTATAAAGTGATTGTAAAATTCCAATACTCACAAATTATGGACGTTACTTTCTTGGAACAAATTCGGTCATGGTTCGCTGACGTTCATGGGAACGGTAATATTTTGTAATTTCACAACCCGTTGTAATGATAGCGTCCGTAAACCCGGCAGTGACGTCGGATCTTGAAGCGAACCGTTCTAAACAGTCCAAGGTTGTAAACATCTCCTGACGGGTAGGTGGAATGGTATCTCTATTCTCTTCCTATTCACTTTCTTCTGATGGCCCTTCTTGCACCTCGTTCGCAGTTGTTGGCACATCCGATTCCACAGAAGCACATACGGTAACATCGTCGTCTACACTAATGAACTCTTCGATACTAATCCCCGGGTTCGCAACGTCCTGCAGAACTGTCCATTCATCAGGTGAAGTGGCATCTTCTAACTCGTGGACCTCTTCAGTGTTGGTATGTCTCCAAGCTCTGTTAAAGCACTTCCCTATATGATTGTGGCGACACTGAGTTCCAGGCTGCTGCGATGGCTTTTATTGTGTCAAGCAGATTCCTGTTTGGGGTTGCACTATTGTTTTCAGCAGCACGAATTGCAGCTCTTACAAGTCGCTCACGATAATCTCTCTCTTTATGAGAGAGATTATGCCTTGATCAAAAGGCTGAAGGCTGCTTGTGGCGTGGCGTGGCGTTGGATAGGTTCAGATCATGAATGTTATTGGCAGTACATCTGTCCAATATAAGAAGAACATGTCTATTTTGAGGAACCATTCGACTGTTGAAACGAAGAAGCCACTTGCGAAATGATGTGCCATCGATCCAAGCTTTCTTGTGGTGAGAGTAGATGCAAGGTAAAGTGTCCATATTTATGTTTTTAAAACAACGTGGTTTCTCGGATTTACCGATAACCCAGGGACGAAACTTCTCACTGCCGTCAGCATTACAGCACAGTACAACAGTCACACGTTGTTTGCTTCGTGCTCCACGGTGACACTTAACACCTTTTATCCTCAGGGTATGATTTGGTAAAAGATTGTAGAAAAATCCAGTTTCATCCATGTTCAACACATCACACGAGGCATACTTTTCCCTCACTCGGTTGAATTCATGCAACCAGCTGTTCGCACTTTCTTCACCAACTTTATTTGCTTCACCATAAATTTGTACAGATGAAATTGAATGTTTCTTTTGGAACCGATACAACCAATCAGCAGAACAACGGAAGTCTTCGATGCCCATATCATTAGCAATATCATTTGCTTTTGACTGAATCACAGGGCCAGTCAAAGGTATGTTAGATGCACGCATATGATTGAACCATTCTTGCAGTAACGTCTCGATGTCTTCACACTTGGCGCTACGAAGTCGTTTATATTTGTTTCCAAAACCTGATGCCGCAGCATTAATAATTTTTTCTCGATTCTCAATAATCATAGATAAAGTAGATTTAGGTATTCCAGACTGCTCTGCAATTGCTTTTTTCTTGGTACCACGGTCCACTTCATCTAGAATCTTAAGCTTTAACTGTACATTTAGAGCTGTCTGTTTCCTATTTGCCATTTTCGCGTGCTACGGTACCGGTTGTAACTGTAGTTTTTATTCAGTATTCCAACTCGATACGGCTACGACTAACAGAACACCTGTCAAATCTGACACTGAGTACATTGCTAAATGCTGCTGCACACATTATTGAATGTCGTACAATGTACAGCATACGCTGATTGTTGAGGTGATAATCGCGGCTACCGACCTACAATACGTTAAAAACGAGTCAACAATAAGTATAATTAGCTTTGTAGCTACATTTCCTACATTCATTTCGGAAAAAAATTACGCTTTAGAATACTCTAAGTAAGGTCGGAAGTTTGTGTTAGAGTGAGATTTAATTACGCTAGGAACTGAAACAGAGTTCGTAATTCGGCTTAACCGAAGTTCGTGTTAACCGATGAAACGTACCATAAGAACTAATGTATTCATGGTGGGACCAATATTTTTTTTCGCGTTAACCGCGAGTTCGTCTTATGCGAGTTCGCGCTAACGAGGTTATACTGTAGTATATTTTAAAGAAATAAAAGTCAACTTACACTATTCCACAGAGCAAAACATTTTATGCCTAATATGTGAAACAAAATGTCCTCTACGTGACACGCGCGAATTGAAATGCACGCAGATGGTATTCTGGTTACTGATAACAATTCCAGTTGCAAACAAGTAACAGTCCGAGAAAGATCTCCTATGACCCCTTCATCAACTCCGCAGAATTAATTGCGTAACATGAATCAAGAGGGACAAGCACAATGCAAGAGACTGAGAGCAAACAGAAAAGAGCACAGCAAAAGAGAGTGGTGCCCTTGTTTCACTGCTATTTATACTATTTACACATTGTGATCTTTGTATCTTTATCAATGTATTATGCAAAGGTGTCTGGCATAGTTACATTACTTTGGGTAATTTTCGTATAAAATTTGGAGACGTTATAAAGTCCTCTCCCCCCCCCCCCCCCTCCATGTTGAGATCACACTGTTTTGTCTTTTGGCGAACAACATTTAACCAAAGTCACTTCATTTGTCGTTTACATAATTCATGGGCATAAGCTCATAGTTTTACATGTTACATGGATGCCTATTTTGACATTTCAGAAAAAAGAGCGATTATTTGAGTACGTTTACATTTACGCTTTACTGTTACGCTTGTTATTTGACTGAGGCCTGTGTTCTAACTGTAATTACTCGTTCACCTATTCAGACGCGGCCGCAAGGAAAACGGAATAAAAAAATCAAGGAATGGACGTACAGATCTCTCAGTATTTCTTCACTGAAAGTTATTTGAATATTTGGATAGCAAAGCACAATGATATTTTACATTTTACAAGACAGTATAAATATTGCAGAAATTAATAGGTATCTTGTCATGTCATTTTGAAAACACATTAATTTCTGACGGCCATGTTCATGATAACACATGTCAAACAGGATTATTACATAAAATGCTATGTCTTTAAACAGTTCTTTCGTGTAAGAGTCTCTTATCACTATAATTTTTTCGTTTACAGGTCACATTATGTGGATTTGTCATAAATGTACTTTCTCACACAAGTTGGAATTGTAAGTCTTTACAAAATTAAGTTCGATTAAGAATTTTTGACGGTTTCACAACGTCCTTGAGACGGATTACAGGAACGGCGGTTCTTGCTGATAGATGGTCGTCGTACTGGCTACAGGTGGCTCTTCCGCAAGACAGGCATCTCGGGTATGGGGCACACGGAATACAATCGATTAAGCCTTAATATACAAGCGTGCAATTACGCGGCTTGTCTGAAAGAGAGTGTTTAGTACATATATTGTTCTATGGATGCATATATTGATTTATATTCTGTTCGTGGTGATAGTTTACAGTTCTTTCTGTCCATTTATTTCTTTCGTTTGCCACAGTGGAGGTTTGCTATCTGGACTGTTGTCCACGATGTCGTTTCTTTCCAATTGCATCATGATTGTGATTGATTTGCAGTGAGCATTATAGTTTACTTATTGGCACAGCGGCTATCACTATTTGCACCAAAACAGCGTTCACAGCCTAGCGGTGACAAGTCTCGTATGTTCTGAAATGCTGCGAGTAGTGGGCGATCACGTGGTTTACATTCCACCACCGACAATCTAGTACTTCGCGCGAACATTGTCAAGGTGCGGTTTTTTACGTTGCACGCTGTGTATACTCGGACTGCAGAATATTTACCCATTTCAGGCTGTGTTTTAATTAATTTTAGGTGGGCCGATCCCGGCAGTACTGCAATGCCGGGCCAACCCGCGACAGAGGTGGAGCAAGCCCCTAGCACTCCGTCATGAGCCAAAAATGAGTTTAATATTCTGGTCCTGCGATGCAGGACGTATCAGATATTAAGCTGATAAGAACAGATACTACACTTTGATCTTAGCCACTTTACCTTAGAGTTTCTACACAGGATCTTTACCTGCACGCGTCATTCAACATTTCACTGAAGGTAAGCGTCAAGTTTATTACGCGCTTTGCAAGACTAGTATGTTCACTGTTCTCACGGACTAGTTCCTTTGCACAGTTTTGTTTATTTGCACACTATGTTCACGTATTAATATTATGGCTTTTTCTGAGACTCTTTAGTAGCACCGATTTTGGCATTCGTCTTGTTACTCATTTGCAATTACATACAGTAATTTGAGTCAAATTCCGCTGATACTGAAGCTATGCGTTTCATCTAACATTCAAAGTAGCTTGTTTTTTGCTGTGTGGAGAATCGTTTGGTGCAACATCACTTTATACTACTTGTTTAATATTTACATTCGAAAATGGCTATACATGAACATTGATTATATCAGTTTTTGCAATATTTTTGAAAATCCGCGATGCAAACTGTGTTTGGCCATAATTCTATGTGCTGTGCGACCGTGCCTTACATGTACGTGTTTTAGTTCGTATAGTGCACCCAGTTTATTCCAAGGAAAACCCAGTTCAAGGCAAATTCCCAATCTTGTGCCACACCGAAAAGAAAGCACGCTAATAAATAAATAAACCTAAAATGCAAGCTTAATGTCCGAGGACGTCAGTAAGTGCCAAAATAAGCTCATAGTTTAATTACAAGATAGATGACTTGAGCCCCTTGCTTGCTGGCTAATGCATTGACACAGGAGATCACCCTTTAGTGTTTATGTACATAAGTACATATACTACTATTCAAAACTTTTACCTTGACCTTGCGGGACATATACTTCTGACATGAACAGTGCACAGTTATTTAGAACTAATCACATATTTTGGAGCGAAATTATAAATAAATAATTTTAAAACTAATATACTATCTACCAATTCTGTTTGGAAAACTACACTGCTATTTATAATTTATTGCGTAATATGGCTTTATAAGACAGGTTTTGGTTTTACAAGTAAAATGGAGTTTTGGCAAAGTCATTTTTAGTGTCCTTTAAATGCATTTCAGCTTCTGTGTACAGTATCCATATCATCACTTTGAGACTTTTCTTCTCACAAGTAACTCCACTATGTACAGGAAAACAGAAATGAAATATTTACACAGATATATTCAATACAAATGCCATATTTATGAAATAAATTTCACGAGATGATAAATTCGCATAAACCCTTAATTTTATATGATAGGATGTTTGCAATTAAATAACTTCATTCATAAGGAAAGTCCACAATTTTGTACTGA
The DNA here is from genome assembly GCF_023864345.2 of Schistocerca serialis cubense. Lineage (NCBI taxonomy): Eukaryota > Metazoa > Arthropoda > Insecta > Orthoptera > Acrididae > Schistocerca > Schistocerca serialis. The sequence goes on from NC_064643.1 coordinate 360,657,638, forward strand.
CCAGTGCACTTCAGCTGTCACTTCTCATTCTTCTTTTTGTACAAGGAGGGCTTAAATGGCTTTTAGTAACATTACGTCTCCAATTCGGTACCTCCGTACTTTAACCAAGGTTTTGTCATATTTATGTTTTCTAAATTGTGCTTGGTGAGCTAACGAAATTTCAGCTCGTTTTAATTTTTCCTCCCAGACATTCTTGAAAGGGGTTTAATCCATTCATTATTTTCATGTGTCTTTAGTATAAAATCTGCAGGTGTGAAAGTGGTGGAGGAGTGTGGCAAATTGTTAATACTTTCCTAGAAGGGTTCTGTGTGTATATTCGATCCACTTGGTCTATCTATGAGGTATACAAGTTCTGATAAATCTGTTGGATTCCCTGAGAACACTATTTCAATGGGATTCCCTTCCAGGTGGTAGTATGATGATAAAATTTGCTTAAAGTTCTGTTCTTTTAAAAAGGATTTCCACTTACGGCTGGTAGAATTACTGGCATTGTCAGAAACTATTGCTGAGGGCTTTCCTATCCTAGGGATGTAATCACTGGCAGTGCGTTTGATTATGCGAGCAGTAGTGATGGTTTTCGTAGTATACAGTTTCACACGTTTTGTGAATATGTACCATTTAATATTGGGAAGATAACAATAACGTTTGTTTACACCATAGTGGAAGAGTGGGTGTTCATATCAAAGGAACTTTGTATTCCAACGGAATACATACACACCATTCTTCCTTTTCTGTATCACGACGATGGAATAGGATGCCATTGTGTAAAGTAAAATGTGGATTTACTGGTCCGTGACCTATTGCTTGAATAACTGTGTTCCACCTAGTGTCATCCCTCCCTAAAGCCTGCATGTTAGGGCACATATTCAACTAGGACTCGTATATGTAGCTTCTTTCATTGGCGTCTGCCAGCTTAGCTGGGCGGGAAGGTGCTCGCCTCCCAAGCAAGCGGGCCCGGGTTCGATTCCAGGCCGGGTTGGAGATTGTCTCCTCTCGTGGACTGGGTGTCGTGTTGCCCTCTTCATCATTTCATCCTCATCACCGGCACGCAAGTCGCCCAATGTGGCGTCCACTGAAATAAGACTTGCACTTGTCAGCCGAACTTCCCGGATGAGGCCTCCCGGCCAACAATGCCACACACTCACTTCCATTTTTTTTTTCTTTGATTAGCAGTACTTTAAAATTCAGTAGTCGGCTCAACGAGTTCTTGCGGTAGACGAGATAGCGCGTCTGCTACCAAGTTTTCCTGTCCGCTGATACGAACAATCTATAAGTCGTATTCACGAGGGGTCAATGACCAGCGCAACAAACACTGATGCAACAACTTACAGCTCATGAGGAAACTCAAGGCTTGGTGTCACAAAACACCTTGACCTGTATCCATACACATAATAATTAAATTTCTTTAGTGTCCATATTACGGCCAATACCTCGATTTCTGTAACAGAGTAAGATCTCTCATGTTCCGATATGGTCCTACTTGCAAACCCGATGACTCTAAACACAACTTTGATGCTGTTAGTATCCATTTGGAACAGGCAAGCATCCAGTCCGGAGAATGACGCATCTGTCGTCAGACAGAAGTCTTGGCTCATATCCGGGTGATACAGAATTATTGCATTTACTAGAGCGTGTTTGATATTATCAAACGCTATCTGGCACCCGCAGGTGCTTCGCTATTAACTCTCCGTCGCTCGCGTGGATGACACTCGTCATCCACATGACTTTCCCGCTCAATTTTGTCTGACAGGGCAGGATTGAGATCGCGCCATTTTCAGTACCTTTCTGTTAACTCTCCAGCAGTTAGCTCCAATCATTGTTGGCTTTCAGTTACGAAAGATACATTGTTTATGAAACATTATTATAGTCTGAAGGACAGCAGTCATCCGCGCCAGCTCTGCTGCCACAATCTGGAAAAAAAGTAAGTCTGTATTACTTTATTGCTTTCCTAGATTCAATCGATCTTTCATGTGCGGAAATTTGGGCTTATTGAAACTAACTGTAGTTACCTTCCGCGTTACCTAGTATTCTTTTTTTTTTTTTGGATTGTGGAAGAAATGTCAAAAGCAAAACAACCTCGGACAGAGTTTAGCAGAGATCCTAATGTATGGTTGGAATGGTTCAATTAGCTGAGTGATCAAGATGCTCGCAGTGATAGCGCTGACTCAGAGACGGAGGACTGTGTTCATGAAAGCGGTCATGATTCATTAACAGAACGAGAAGTGCCAGAGAATGATGAATATGAGTCACAGGAAGAAGTAACTCAAGAGGATGCATTTCTTTTAGGGAAAGATGGAATAACTAAATGGAGGAAAAATAAATATCCTACCATTGTTAGAAGCAAATCTTATAATATTATTACACATTTGCCTGGACCAAAAATCAAGCTCGTGTAAAAAAGACAAATAGAAATTCTGAATTTGTTCTTGCATGAAAACATAATAAGCATTGTCGCAACATGCACTAATATATCCATGAGTGAAGTACATGGTAACTTCTCTAGGGAAAGGGATGCGATAGAGATCAGAGCTTTCGTTGATTTGTTATATCTCTGTGGATCTTTGAGATGTTCTAGGAAGAGTATATCGAAATTGTGGGATAACTCAAAGGGAAACGGACTTGAATATTGTGTTATTTATGCATAAGTGAAAACCGATTCAGGTTTCTGTTGAGATGTCTAATATCCCTGATAGAGGTGTTCGCAGAGAGACTGACAAGTTGGCTATATCCCTGATAGAGGTGTTCGCAGAGAGACTGACAAGTTGGCTCCTATCAGACAGGTACTTGAACTTTTCAAGAACAATTGCCAAAAATATTTTTCACCTAGTGAATATCTTACTGTTGACGAACAGCTTTTGGCATTTAGAGGAAACTGCCCATTCCATTCAGGCAGTATATCCCTATCAAACCAGCAAAGTATGGGTTAAAAGTGTTTGCTTTGGTTGATGTAAAAACAGCTTACACTTTGAATTTAGAACCGTACGTCGGTAAGCAACCAGAGGGACCACGTAATGCCAGTAATTCAGCTGAAGATACTGTTCTTCGAATGGTGGTACTGTTTCAAACGTTAGAATATATTATACTATGGTTGAATATTAAATGTATTACATTTAGATTTAATAAAAAATCATAAAATCACTCATAAAGACCGTTCAAAGTATACAAATAGACCGCTTGCTTTGTGGATGACACCTGTCATCCGCGCGAGTGACCGTGTCACGAATTTTCGCGCGAGTAACGGAGGGTTAAGCATTTGACTCGGGATAAAACGACGAAAGAAAGATACTAATCCAAAGTAAGCCTTTAACTGTTTTGTATTACAAGGAGGTGGCATGTTTTTAGTGTCTCAATCTTACTCACGTCTGGTTTAATACCTTCAGCTGTTACGATATGACCTAAGAATTTTACTTTGTCGATTCCAAACTTGGATTTCGACCAATCTGCAGTGACACCAGCATTCTGGAACTTGTGAAGTACTCTGTCAAGTAACTCAATATGCTCGTTCCACTTTGCAGTGGCTATCAGCAGGTCGTCTTCGTATACTGTTATTCAGTGCTTTTTTTCTAAAAAAAAAAAAAAAAAAAAAGTTTGAGGGTACTCCGACATTGGATATAATGCAGCGAAAATTACTTATAACTGAAGCATGGGATACCACCCGTCTGCTTTTAGCCATGACGTTATCAACATCATCATTGTAGCGAGACCGTAGAGACATCTATCGGTAGCTCGGCGTTTGAGCGTACGCATATCCATTCAGCACTACCATCGCCCACTATTAGCGGGCGATGGCACTACATGCTTGTGGAACTGGCTGCCAGCGATTCAGTTGTCGAGAACGGTTGCCGCAGGTTCTAAATGACATCGCTTTTCCCACCAAAAACTGCAATATTATCATTAGTATTGTAATTACCAATACGAAAAAATGAAATAAAAATTTACGTCCGTGAAATAATTCTTTGGCATTCTTCCAAGTTCTCAACATAGTAAAAAAAATTACTTTGCAGACGAAAAAGTTTAGGGGTAAGCATCCCCCAGCATTCCCACAGAAAAACAGCACTGCTGTTATTTTATCCAGTGATGAGGTATGTATACTGTGTCTAGAGCGGTGATACACACCAGCACTCACATTTAACCCAAAGGGTAGTACACGAAACTGATAACTTCTGCTGTTGAAAATGGATGCGGTACATTTTCTTGATTCCTCAGACAGCAAGATCTGCCAACAGGAATACCGTAAATCTGTCGAAGACAGATAGATATTGCACACCATAAAATTTCTGTATTTGTTGTTCTAGGTTTTCTGGCCTTGTTCTGACAGGTATTATAATCTTATTGATCGCTTGTGCATCCAACACTAAGCGTTAGCTACTCCCTGACTTGGCTGCAGGTAATAGAGGACTACTGAAAGAAAATAAGGATGTTTCTGATAGTCCCCTTTCTAGGATTTTCTTGATATCCTTGTTTGCGGCTTCCCTATTGGTACAGGAAATGGATTAGGTTGTGTGACAATACGTTTCGTGAGCCTTAACTTGCATGTGATATAGGTATCCTTTCATTATACCTGGTTTTTCTGTAAAGACTTGTAGATATCTGTACAAGAGATTGCATAACTCATTTCTCTGCGGCTCACTTAAGTAATCTGATTCTAAAATCTTTCCTGGTAATATTGCCGCGAGATCTTGCTTGTTTTTGTCCGAATTAGCACACTTCGTTCTGTTAGAGCAATTGAACTACCACCTGTCAGTGGAGGTTCAATACCTACAGACGGAGGTTTCACTAGCTGGCAGAATTTGCCATGGCGAGCTTTTGTTTTGAGCAAATCCAGAATTATATTTACTCCATCAACTGTAATATGACATTTGCATGCCGACAAGTCGATTTTTGCGTCCTTCTCTTGCAAAAATCGTACACCAATAATACAGTTGGATGACAAATTCTCAACCACCAGGAACATGCAGTAAAACGCTCCATTTCATGTCAGTATTTCCAACTGTGTCTGCCAACTAATGTTGTTCGACCTGGTGCCTATCGCACCAATAATTCTAAAATCCTGGACTGGTAATTTGGGAAGTGTACCCTTCTGACATATACATACACACAAATTATAAGAAATAACGTTCGCCAATGCATCGGTGTCAACTACTAATAGCAAAGGTAATTTATGTACTTGAGCTTCAAATGCGGTTTGTAGCACTGTACTTTTTTTCTCTCTGCAGGAATTTTCCACAGAGAACAATTCATCATGTTTATCAAACACCGTTGTCATAACGGATCACATTGTTCTATTATTGTTTATTGCCCTCCACACTATTCTGGACCACTATCCGAGGGCTCGATGTGGTCGAAATTAGTTTGTTGGCAGGCTGTTTGGTGGTTGATTACTTTCAATCCCTTCACTAGGCCTCATGGGTTAGTTTTTACCCGCCAGTTCATGGTATTATTACTGTTATTCTGGTTGCTTTTGTTTGGGTTGTTGCTCTGTATCGAATGCTGTTGCCCACTATTTTGTTGTGATTTGATTGCCAATTCCCTTGTTCGTTGTTTGGCAATGTTTGTCGCATTATGTTGTTAACCTGATTATTACTGTGGTTGTAATTCCGATAGTCGGGTTAAAACCGATTATCGTACTTTCTTTTCTTTCCTTGCGTAGTTACTTCTATAACACTGCGGGGGCGCATTTCGTTTATTTCCACTACCATTACCGCTAGCGTTAGTGTTTTGGTTTCAGATTTGGTCCCCGTTACCTCAGTTATTATAGTACGCATTGTCGTTACTATTAACCTGCCCATTGTCTTGAGTCCACTGCTTTGTGTCCTCATGTAACAAGTCTATCGAGTCAACAACAGACATGAACTGGTCAATGTCATTTTCAGGAGAGTGCAGTAGCTTTTCTCTTAAATTTAAAAGTAATTTTGACTTTGAAACTCGTATAACATCCTTTACTGATATGGGATCATCCCAGTATCTTGTCTTATTGATATATTTCTTGAAGTATTTGCGTAGAGTACCTTGTTTACTGTTGTAAACTTATTTTCTTAATCTCCATTGCTGGCCTGGAGACCAATACTTTGATAAAAACGCTCTCTCGAATTGTTCTATGTTTCACATTTCTGATGCCAACAGCGCACCTTCGCCTTGTACGTAGGAGGCAACAAATTGTATTCTGTGGGTGGCTGTGCAGGATCTGGGCTGCATCCCTCTGAAACTCTCCATGAAAATAACGAGATGTTGACCACCTCTCTTTCCCGGGATGTACGTCCGAAATTGACGATTCTTGAGCAAACTCTCTTGCAACAAGATGTTCGTCAAAGCATTTGCCGCTCTGTACCACACGATGAATACCACTTATTCGTGTACGTGTTGTACGATGTTTCTCTGTACAACACATCCGACTGTGCAGACGATTAGTACAAATGCGTATTGTTTGTTGCCGCTGGGCTTCTGCCTGCATTATTGCACGCAGCTGACAACTCATGGTGAAATTTGCCTACGTGTTCTTCCACGCCACGCTTCCGCTTGGGATGATCACGTTTTAGCATAGTTTTAATTTGTTCTAATATGGTTTTACACCAACACTCTCCTTGTGTGCTGAGATAGTTCAGCAGTAGAATTTTGAATTACGGTGTGTAATCCAGTCCTAAGCGCGTTAACCTGTGAATCCTTTTGATGTAACCAGTTCACGAAGTCGCTATTAATTCTGTCACTTGTGCTGTTAAGGTCTCGGTAATCTGTTTGTCTTTGTTATGCAACCAAGTAACAATCTCTTCATTCCGCTGATCATTTTTCTTGTTCCAGCGACTGCTCTTCGGTTAACCGCCGAAAATCTACATTTAACTTTTCCTCCAACGTTCGCTAATTCGCACAGCTTGCTCGTTAGCGAAGCGTTCGAAATTAATATTCATCTGGTGTTGAATTTCGCCGCTTATTTGTTCCTTCTGTTGATTTGTAAATTACTTAAAATTTTTGTTCATTTTGTTCAGAATGCGCGTACTATAAGGGGCATTCAAACGAAACCCGGTCACTAGTGTAGAGGAACAGTAACGATTTTATTAACTCAAGCATGTAGTTATACGCAGTACACATACTCAAAAATAGTCGCCAAAACCGTTGGCACATTTATCTCATTGCGACACTAGTCGGTCGATTCCACCCTTGAAGAAGCTAGTAGGCTGCTGTCGGATCCAGGCTGGACTCAGTCACACGCTTCGTCGTCCGTTGCGAATCGATGTCCGCGAATAGCTTGTTTTAGAGGTCCAAACACATGAAAGTCACACGCTGAAAGGTTTGGATGGTACCGTGAATGTTCCAGCGTTTCCCACCGAAACTGCTGCAATGTCGTCTTCACCGCATGTGTGGGCATTATTATGCAATAGGATAACGCCATTGGACAACATATCTCGGCGTTTCGACTTGATGGCTCGTCTAAGGTTCTGTAAAGTGGCTTGATAACACTGGGCATTGATGGTAGTTCCCCGTTCCAGGAAAGAACAGTGAGCCCTTGTGGTAAGAAATGAAGGACATCTGACCTTACCAGAACTGGTGTGCACGGCCTTTGATTTCTTTGGAGGTGGTGAAGTAACCGATGGATCTCGTCCACGGTGATTCTGCTGTTGTCCGAGACTAAAGCATTCACTTCCGCAACCATTTCCAGTGTGATGACACGATGCGCCTGTCCAGGACGGGCATCGCCTTCCAGTGACTCGCGCCCCTCAAGGAATCGTTTGCGCTATTCCACAACACTTGAACGACTCAGGACTCAGACTGTACTCACAGTACAGTCTTCATCCGTCGATACATTTCTCAGCCTCCAACTTCCTCCACCGCCAAAAATCGAATCACTCCTCATTGTTCCTGCTTACTCGCCTGCATGTTCAGTGGTGGACGATAACTTGTATGACCACCTTCTCTTCGGCGTGAAATCTCACTAGCGGTATGCAAAATCAAACGGTGCGCACCCTTCAGTCTCTCTACCAATAGAAAAAAATGGTTCAAGTGGCTCTGAGCACTATTGGACTTAACTGCTGAGGTCATCGGTCCCCTAGAACTTAGAACTACTTAAACCTAACTAACCTAAGGACAACACACACATCCATGCCCGAGGCAGGATTTGAACCTGCGACCGTAGCGGTCGCGCGGTCCCAGACTGTAGCGCCTAGAACCACTCGGCCACCCCACCCCGGCCGGCTCTACCAATAGATGGCGCCACCATACCCGTAGTTAAAAAAACAACATAGTGCCACCTTACGTGTAAGGCAAAGGTAGATGCATTGACCAGTCTTCATTTGAATGAGCCTCATAATTTGCACGATCTGCTGTCGCGCAAGGTTTATGAAATTTTCGTTCATTTGCGAGGTTTGCTTTTCACAAGTTGTTCGAAATTTTGCTGTATAAAATCTGCTAGTTCCTTATACAATTCGGTAATAGGACCAGATACAGGAGTTGGTAACTCAGTCTTGGCGTCTAATTCTGCCGGTATATCAGCATTGCTCGTGGCAGAACTTATAGCTTTTGGTTCAACGTCCGGAATTTGGCGATCGTCGGCATTTAATTGCGAACAGTGTACATTCTCCTCGTTCTCAACTGTCGGATTCTTTCCTATTTTCCCCATATCTGTAAGTTATACAGGCAGTAATCGTAAACACAAAAATACACTTTCCTACAAACACTTATCTTCTAACCGAAGCCGGCCGCTGTGGCCGATCGGTTCTAGGCGCTTCAGTCCGGATCCGCGCGACTGCAATGGTCGCAGGTTTGAATCCTGCCCCGGGCATGGATGTGTGTGATGTACTTAGTTAGGTTAAAGTAGTTCTAAGTGCTAGGGGACTGATGACCTCAGAAGTTAACTCTCATAGTGATAAGATCCATTTTTTTCTAACCGAAAAACACTTTCAGATGTAATAATTACCAACAAGCTAAACAATCTAACCACGCGCAGCCATTACGCGAATCCACCAATAAATTACATCTTGTGGCGCGTAACTTTCATACATAATTATCTAAAAGTCACATGAAATAATTTTGTAAATTCGTACAGGAAAGGAGATCAGGCCCATCTATTTTCTAACACGAAGTACAAGATTTGGCCTTGAACTGTTTTTCCTTACATTACAGTTGCGATTTCTTATCGCCTTATTAATTTAATTATTTTCCGTTTCTTGGTTCGCTCACTTAATGTTTCTCAATTGCAGACATGTTAAAGATGAAACGGAAAATACATATAACTGCAAACATGAAATTGTAACAATTACATAGACAATAATATTTCTTTTATTATTTATTCCTTGGCAGTCCTCGTCTGAGGCCGCCAATTTAATGTCACCACCCGTTAATTGGGATTTAATTATTTTACTTTCAATTAATATGGAAGGCAATTTCGGTTTGTGCATTATTTTTATATTGAAGTGCAAAGGAATGGCGACAACGTTAAAAGAAACTGAGACCTCTTTCATTAAATGACTGACTTAATTCTGATCTTTTACAAAAGTTATTGCAATTTCTTCCGAAAGTAGCCACGGCCTACAGTTTTCGCTTGGAGGCCAAATCTTTTGGTAAAATTTGTCACTGACAGTGAATTTAAATATGTCTCTTTGCAGAAGTTAGAATTAAATTGATTATCGGATTTCCTAATATTAAAATGATTGTTCCCTCGTATTTCACAAACAAAAGACTACGGCGCGTGAAATGACGCACGCAAGCTATAATAACGAAAAGAAATGCTATCCTATTTAAGAAAACGCACAAAATTATGAATCTATAAAGGAAGGACAGGTTTGTAAATGAAATATGCTTAACGTTTAATAGTACATTTTAAAGGAATAAATGTCAGCTTACACTATTCCACACAGCAAAACATTTGATGCTTGATGTTTCAAATAAAAGATCAGATCAAAAGAGAGTGGTGCCCTTGTTTCACTGCTATTCCCAGCTAGCACTCAAGCTTATTTCAAGGTGGATATTGAGTTTAGGTTCAGTTGAAAATTCAAGATTGAAAAATCAACCTGTTACACAGCTTATTTCAAGGTGGATATCGAGTTTAGGTTCAGTTGAAAATTCAAGATTGAAAAATCAACCTGTTACACAGTTTACAGCAAGCTGTAAAAATTTAGCTTGAATTAAAATAATTTTCCCAAGCTTGAAATAAACTGTAATTTCTCTGGGAGGCTGTACAGCAGATGCGCGCGCAGCATAGCTTCCATAGACGTCCACGGGAAGCGCCACAAGCGTTTATAAGCCTTGCAGTTGCACTGAATCTGCTAGGTTTATGGCCATTTTATTTTTGTGATGTGCATTAATGATTGTTGACTGTTGTGAAGTTTGTTTTATACTGGAAAATAGTTCGGAAAGTGTGTGGCGTCCCCTGCCTTACTGCTACACCGGGTCTGAAGAAGATATATAGTGTATTACAGGTACGCTGGTGCATTTTTCCTCATATTAAAAATGTCAAATATTATTACGTAACGTAAAGAAATATCATATTCTTTTACGTAGAAAAATTGAACCTGGATGAAAGTGAAACGGATTACCAGCTAAGAAAACATATTACAAGTTGTTCAGCAAAAAGAGGTCATTTTAAACTAGCTCTCTAGTACGTGGCACTAATAAATTAAAACGTAATGTTATTTTACCTTTTTAAAATCTCGCCTTTGTATATATATCGCCTTATTACATTTGTTTACTTGTAAATACTCGCATGTGTCACACCATGTACGAATAATCGTGAAGTGTGAAACGTTTCTTTGCTAATACAAATAGTAATGACATGGTGAACGGGAAAAGTGCATCAAGAACCAGTCACTACATAGGTGTCAGTATTTTTTATTTACGTAGCTTTGACTGGTCTTCAATTGCTCTTAATTTTGTTGTTCCGTAGGTGAAATAATACTGCAAGTCCTACTGGTACTTCTTACTTTTATTGTTATTTGTAATGTGGCTGAAATCTAATAAAAGGCAATATTAAAATATGACAAGGAGAACATTTTTTGTTCTTTTACATTTCAGTTCCACTGAACTGGTAATTTCTTAAATTCATTTCGATTTCATCTTTTATTTCATTTTGATTCAGTTTTACTCACCAAAATATAATTGTGGTTAGAATAAACCGTCTACATTTTTCTAAACGGTAGTTTCCTTTTAAGCTTACAGTATGAGGTGTACATGATTTCAAGTAATTGTTTCTTTATAATTCACATTAAATGGCCCCGAAACTGTTAGAAAGAGTGATGTGTGGCTTCTTCATGAAGTCATCGCAAAATTACCCAAATGTCATCTTTACTTTCAAAATTTCAAACAAAAAGTTATTTCAAATTACTTTAAACACCCTTTGGAATGAAGTCACCAGAAGCAGCTGCTTACTCAGTGACGTTTATACTAGTTAATGATTCTTACTACATCAGTGAGTTTGAAGTTATTTTGCTAATCTGGGGCATAAATTATATTTAGGTTGATCAGTTTCAACTTTATACATTTTTTATGTTTAGGTATGGCTAACATTTTCTTTTACCTGTTACAGGATCATTATACCAGCAGAAGTCAGCGATATTTGATCCTGCTCTGGTCTGTGTGCTGGGGCCAGAGGGGCTTCAGAATAATTAAATTTTAAAATAAAACAATTTTAAACACTTTGAAAATAAAATTTTTTAAACATACATGTCTTGATAATTTTTTCACACCATTTCCATTCTGATATTTATTTAATTAATTAGGTTCAATAAATTCAGATTAATAATTATATAGCTTAAAACAAGCTGTAAATACCAGGCTGCATTCCACGTGTGTAGATACAGCTGGAGCCAAACTTGATAAGTCAAGCTTGAAATATAGCTTGAACTCTGCCAACTTTGATGTTTGTTTCAAGCTCGAATCCAACTAACAGGCTTGAATATTCCAGCTTTGATCAAGCTTATATACTTGAACTTTACATCTGGAAACAAGTTTGAAACCGGCTTACTGTGCTATCTGGGTTTACACTAATTACACATTGCGATCTTTTTAAGATTGTCATTATATTATCAAGAGGTGCCTGGCATAGTTACATTACTTTGGGTAAATTTCGTGTAAAAGTTTTATGTACGCTGATAGAAAATTCAGTTTAGAATACCGGCATCAAATTCCATTCAAAATCGTAGGTACCGTTCTCAAGTTACGTTTTCCACCAATCTGAAAATTACTGTGACGAGAAAAATTCTGGGTTAATGTTTTGTAGTTAAACATATCTCTAGTATGTGATCCCTGGACAATGCAGCAATCCTTTCAGATTCAGTAGGAGGTTCCCTCCACCTTGTTCGTGACCACGGTGGTCCTGTGCGCTTCTTTCGTAGCTTCTATCACCCGCTGCTCTGTTCACCTGACACGTTTTTCGTCCGCTTTTGATCAGAAATTGTAAAAGGCTGGTCCGATCTCAGGTTCCGATTAAAGGCCATGTCCTGAGGATATATTTTATGTGCCTTTAACGCAGTTGTTTCCATTGGCTTCTGCATTCTTATACGGTTGATAATTGGTGATTCTCCCATATGGGCAGTTTCCATCCCCAAGGCAAGAGGATTCAAAATGGTTCAAATGGCTCTGAGCACTATGGGACTTAACTACTGAGGTCATCAGTCCCTTAGAACTTATAACTACTTAAACCTAACTAACCTAAGGACATCACACACATCCATGCCCGAGGCAGGATTCAAACCTGCGACCAGAGCGGTCACGCGGTTCCAGACTGAAGCACCTAGAACCGCTCGGTCACCACGGCCGGAGGATTCCTGAAACCTCTGTCCGCTCCTCTGCCCTGTTTAGCAAGACCGTTGTCAGAACAAATGTGTCTCCTTATACAGTAAAACCTCAGCAGCCATTACTGATGATTTTTATTGGAAATTTAGGCAGTGGCAGGGATAGAACTTGTGACTCAGGACCCAGTTGCTGAGCCCAAAAGGTGGCTATGTATCGCAAGACAAGAACAAAGGTGCTTCAGATGATCCAGAGGTTGCTCCACTACACAGAGTTTCTATGAATATGGATGGGCTGTAGAGTAGTTAGGAATTTCCATTGACTGATGATTATGGCTCGTTTTTTGTCTGTGCCGGAAAGAAGAAGGAAGGAAGGTTAAAGTTTAACATCCTATCGACACCTCAGTTATTAGAGACAGAGCACGAGCCCGGAGTACAACAGGATGGGGGAAGAAATCGGCTGTGCTCTTTTCTCAAAGGCACCATCCCGGCATTTGCCAGAAGCGATGAGGAAACCATGGAAAACCTTAACCTGCATGGTCAGACAGGAATTTGAACCATTATCGTCCCGAATGCAAGATCAGTGTCTAATCAGTCACCACCTTGATCGATGTCTGTTTTGGAATTTAGGCAACGCTTCACAGCCCAATAAAGTATACCCACAATCACATTTTGAACGCGCTGGGTGAGGTGGCTCACTCTCATATTGCCTGCATTCAGTGCGAGTGGTGTGTCATCAACTATTATCACGTCGGCGGTGAAAATACACTGCAGCGCCAAAGAAACAGGTATAGGCATACGTATTCAAATACAGTGATATGTAGACAAGCAGGATACGGCGCTGCGGTCGGCAACACCTATGTAAGATAACAAGTGTCTTGCGCAGTTGTTAGATGGGTTACTACTGCTGCTACAGTGGCAGGTTATCAAGATTAAACGACTTTGAACATGGTTTTACAGTCAGTGTACGAGCGATGGGACACAGCATCTTGTAGGTACAAGTGGAGATTTTCCTGTACGTCTATTTCACGAGTGTACCGTGAATATCAGGAATCCGGTAGAACATCAAATCTGCGGCATCACTGCTGCCGGAAAAAAATCCTGCAAGAACGGGACCAACGACGACTGAAAACAATCGTTCAACATGACAGAAGTACAACTCTTCCGCAAATTGCCGCGGATTTCAGTGCAGGGCCATCAACAAGTGTCAGTGTGCGAACCATTCAACGAAACATCATCGATATGGGCTTTCGGAGTCGAAGGCCAAATCGTGTACCGTTGATGACTGCATGACATGAAGCTTTACGCCCCTCCTGGACCCATCAACATGGACATTGAACTGTTGGTGACTGGAAACATGTTGCCTGGTCGGACGAGTCTCGTTTCAAATTGTATCGAGTGGATGGACGTGCACAGGTATGGAGACAACTTCATGAGTCCATGGACCCTGCATGCCAGAAGGGGACTGTTGAAGCTGTTGGAAGCTCTGTAACAGTGTGGAACGTGTGGAGTAGGAGTGATATGGGATCCCTGATACGTCTAGATACGACTCTGACAGGTGATACGTACGTAAGCATCCTGTCTGATCGCTGCATCCATTCACGTCCATTGTGCATTCTGACTGATTTGGACAATTCCAGCAGGGCAATGTGACACCTCACCCGTCCACAATTGCTACAGTGTGGCTCCAGGAACACTATTCTGAGTTTAAACACTTCTGCTGGCCGCCAGACTCCCCAGACATGAACATTATTGAACATATCTGGGATGCCTTGCAACATGCTGTTCAGAAGAGATCTCCAACCCCTAGTACTCTTAGGGATTTTTGGAGAGCGCTGCAGGATTCATGGTGTCAAATCCTTGAAACACTACTTCAGACATTAACCGAGTCCATGCCACGTCGTCTTGCGGCACTTTTGCGTGCTCGCGAGGGCCCTACACAATATTAAGCAGGTGTACCAATTTCTTTGGCTCTTCAGTGTAGATTGATATGCAAAACTTAAGGACAAAAGTAACTTTCTCATGATTTATTACTGCCAAATAACGTAGCTCGATGTAACTTGGACCTTATACAGGAAGAATTGCTACGGTGTAGTACAGAAAGTAACTGAAATAAATTTGCAGTGAGACAAACCGAAATGACACCTTTATTCAAAGACAATAATTATACTAAAGTTACCACGATTTGTGACGGTTCCTTGCACAATACAAAAGAAGAGCCACAGTTCTTAATAGTGTGTGATTACCACAGATGTCAATACACACCCTGCAACGTGCTTCCTTGCCTGCCACAAGGTTGGTAATGACCTCTCATGGTAGGACGTTCCATTCCTCGACCAGTGCGGTTGCCAACTCCTGGATTGTCATTGGTGCATGTGGACATGTTTCAATACATTTCCACAAACATTTCACATATACTCGATGGGGTTTAAGTAATGGGAATGGGCATTTGAGTCCATTTGTCGAATATTTTCTCGTTCCAAGAGCTTTTCTATCCTTGCTGTCCGATCCGGTCGCACATTGTCATGCTTAGGAATGAAGCCAATGCTGACTGCATTACTGAACAGATGTGCGTGGTAATGGAGTACAGTGTCAAACAACGCTGAGGACTGAGTGTACTGTGTTCAGAGATTTGGAGATCAGTACACCCATGAAACACTATGCCCCCCACATGATAACACTTCCTGGGGGCATTGCATGTTTCCCAAAAAAAATTAAAATGGCTCTGAACACTATGGGACTTAACATCTGAGGTCATCAGTCCCTAGAATGTAGAACTACTTAAACCTAACTAACCGAAGGACATCACATACATCCATGCCCGAGACAGGATTTGAACCTGCGACCATAGCAGTCGCGCAGTTCCAGACTGAAGCGCCTAGAACCGCTCGGCCACTCCGGTTGGCCACGTTTCCAACTCTCGCCATTTCGGTGTATGTCCAGAAACACTACTCAGACTGAAGCTGCTCTCATATGATAAGAGCATGGACTCTACTCCCCACTTGTCCAGCCTCTATGCCAGTGGTCGTCAAACCTTTTTGCTTATGACCGAGTATCGATACTGTGGGGTCACACCTTTGGTGGCATATTAAGGTGGGGGTTAGAGTGACTACTCCAACAGAAATTCAACTTTCACAAACCATGGTTACTGATAGTAGCTTATCACTTACATATTTTGAATCTACAGAGTACAAGGTATCACACAAAACATTTTTAAGAGAAAAAGATAACAATATATTCCAACTAAATGCATTTTTCTGAAAGCTAACGTAATGACCAATTTCCTGTAGTGAGCAAGTATTGTGGCCATTGCCATCAAAACAGGTTCCCATGTTTGTTCTTCTGATTTCCAGACACATTTTCCAGTCATCTTCACGCCCTAGTATCTGAAAGAACACCAAACAGACCGTTTTCAATTGGACTTTTGTATTAGACCAAATAGAACAGAGACGGTTTTAAATAATATAACTTATTCAATTCAAGACTGTCACAAAGGAATTAACTGTGGGAAATAGCTTTGTATACAAAACGGTTTAGAAGTCAGTTTTATCTGGTGTATTATGCATGTTTTTGGAAGTAACTAACTCTGGTTGAGGTGAACGCCTTGGCCATTTTTCCCGACCGGATGCCATTACGGCGTTAGTGATCCATCACACTGAAATAAATAACAAGCCACTACATTTATAGGCCAAAACATATTGTTTAAACATTGATATTGTAGAAAGTTATTACTCACCGTACAAGTGAGGTAACAAGAATAATATAAATGACTTACCTCGAATCGGAAGACAGAAAAAAAAAAATTACTAAAAAACAACAGAACAAGGTTCCACATTCTATCCGACTGGCAACAATGGCGATGTATTCTCCACTCCTAGGCAAGCAGCAGTGCTGTTCAGGGCAAAAAGTATGCAATGGCCACTTTTCATCTCCTGGCCACTTTACCACACCTTCTTCTACCAATCTTACGATAGTATTCAATGGCCCATTTTCATGTCCTAGGCATTTTACCACAACTTCTTCTACCAGTCTTACTATAAACTGGTAACCTACATAAATTATTATGTTACACTAGTTAATAATAATGATGATAGTAATAATAATAATAATAATAATAATAATAACAATAAAAACCTTCTGAGCGCACCTTCGCACCGACCGCAGGGGAGATGTGCCAGCCATCTTACGTATTCCCACGTGCACAGTTCGGGAGGAAGGCACGCACTCAGAGCTGGTTCACGTGGTGCACAGACCATAAGTCCAGCTAATCCCCGAACGAATCATCAGGTGATGACAACTCTTCACTCAGTTGTGCTGACAGGTAAGAGGTGGTAGGAAGCAATAGCTTTCCACTGTCACAAATCTCAGACGCGATGTCCTGCGTTGATTACGGGGCTACAGATTGGTGGTGAGACTAACATATCACAAACAAATTGCTAATAAAGACCTAAACATTCCACAGAGATTGCAAAACTCGCTGCCTAATATGTGTACCAGAAATAGACTCTATAAAATACGCGTCCGCTAACAACTCCAAGCAGATGCGTGGTACTAGAAAAATAGCTCCCTTAGTGCACTTCACTGGGAATGTCATGACAACACATCTACCTCCCACAGAGCCTGGAAGAGTTGTACAGAGGCCCATGGACAATTAGCCGGCGATTTCAATGCCCCAAGTGACATCTGTGGGAACTACTGACGGGTACATCCCCATGTGTGTAGCCAGACGAAAGCAAGTCAAGTAATTAAATTTCAAAAACACTCGCCATATATCGTGGTGGTCTTGTTTGCGAACAAAAGCTCCGTCCTTCAGCATTCATTTCCTCTAAATATTATCTGGCGGAAAAAAAACCTTCCGATCACACACACATACACACACACACACACACACACACACACTCACACACACACACACACACACACACACACACGCACACACACACGATTGTGAAGTGCGCGCCGTCCGCTACCTGCCAGGTAGCTGCAGCATTGCTGGGTGAGAGAAAGCCGCTCCTTCACCAACCGCGCAAGCAGTTATGTGCACATCTCCAAAAAAGTGGTTCAAATGGCTCTGAGCACTATGGGACTTAACTTCTGAGGTCATCAGTCCCCTAGAACTTAGAAGTACTGAAACCTAACTAACCTAAGGACATCACACACATCCATGCCTGAGGCAGGATTGGAACCTGCGACTGTAGCGGTCACGTGGTTCCAGACTGTAGTGCCTAGAACCGCTCGGCCACCCCGGCCGGCGCACATCTCCAGCCATACCATATGCTCAGAAACCAGAGAGACTGTCACTACGACTGCCAAGTAGTCAACAGATCTGTTTACATAGGTGGAATAATCGTCCAGTGTAAACACTTCCCATATCGAATTTCCTCACTCAACACACCTCATCACAAAGGTTTCCCAACACATACTGAGTATTATTTCTCTATTCAGCCATCCAAAGGGTGCCATCACTGGGACTTATCCCCACAGCTGCAGTCCAGAGCCGACAGGTCGAAGCATTCTTTGTAAGAAACCAGCCGCTATATTAGAGGAGACAGTTACCTGCTGCTATGAAAGGAGAGAATCTGTATGCAGGAGAAGTCTGTTGTGAATGACAAATGCAAAAAAATTAAATAAGAGTTAAGGCCATGCATGTTCAAAATACATTTTTCTTTAGAGATTTCATATAATATTAAGATTTTCATTACTAAGTAACTGTGTAATACTCCTTACTTCATATTTTTGTATACACAAATTATATTGACTGTCTTAAAATTACTTCTCATTACCAGCTGTCTTTTATGTGGATTGTCTGCAAGAGTCTTGCATCTTCTGGGGTGATGTGCAACATACTTTGGGTGGTACGGAAATGTAAGTCTGGAATGCAAAGCAATTTGAACAGATCATTATCACAGTTCTTAGTTCATTGAGGGCTAGCCACCACCCAGATTCCAATACTATTATAACAATGTAAAGGATCTGTTTTGCGTATTATCTAAGTACAGTAATTTTATCATATGCAACCATTCCACCTTAGCCAAAGGACAAGATAGTCATAATGACAGAAACATAGGCAAAGTAGTAATCTCCACTTGGTGGGTAATGTAATATGTAAATGACTATGAAGTACTAACATGTACAACCCATAAAATCAGTTAAGTGATAGGAAGAGCTGAAATTGTTGTCTTCTGTTTTAATTAGGAACAATCTACTTAATTTTGTTATTGTGTAATTAATAAAGTCATCAATGTCATAGTTTATTCTGCATACCTGATGAAATTCAAATATTATCGTTGTTTTCTGGCTAGTTTGTATGTGTGAAATGAATAGTAATGTTTATACTGTTTCTGTATGTATGTGAAATTGATTTAATGGAATACTTTTCAATTGTAATTACTGAAAACTGTAACACAGCAATGACATAATTGTTTGAAAGTCACTGGACTCGCGTTCAGGAGGATGGTGGTTCAAACCCATGTTTAGCCATCCTGATGTAGATTTTCCATGATTTCAAATTTTAGGAAGATTCCTTCAAAAGGGCACAGCCATTTTCCTTCTACATCCTTCCATAATCCGAGCTTCTGCTCCATCTCTAATGACCTCGTTGCCGACAAGACATTAAACATTAATCTCCTCCTCCTCGTCAATTGTTTGAAAGTGTATATAAGAATGTGAGTTGGGGTTTACTGTTGTTTGGAATAGACCACTGTGTTGCTCGGAGTGATAAAATACCTCAAAAACATATAGAGGTGTACCTATTATTTCAAGTCACATTGCACGCTGATGATTATTCTTCTGATCCCATTCTTGTCAAGATAACCAAGACATCTACCTGTATAATTCTGATAAGATTTATTTGTATCAAGTTTATATCATTTCACTCCCACTTTTAAGAAGTTGCATCTCAACTGCCAGGACGCAAGTAATGCACATATGTGTGTCTTAACTACATGCATACCATCATGACAGAAGTTCACTAGGTAATCGATATGGCAAAACATGTACAGTGTGTGTGTTTATTTGCACAGTGACAACAACACTGAGGGATCTTGCTGCTTCAAGGATGGAAGTGGGTCTTTTTAAATACCTTCAACAAAATGCATTGAATGAAGGATGGAGCAAGCAAGGTCGTGCAGTAGTTAGCACACTGGATTCGCATTTTGGGGGATGATGGTTCAAACCTGCGTCAGCTCATCCCGATTTAGGTTTTCCAATATTTCCCTAAATCACTTCACTCAAATGCCAGAATTATTCCTTTGAAAGGGCATAGCAGACTTCCTTCCCCATCTTTTCCTAAACTGATGTGACCAGCGTCCATGTTGTTTGGTCCCCCCCCCCCCCCCCCCAAGCCAGCCAATGGACTAAAGAGGACTGTATCCAAAAATAAGTGAATTTTTTTACCTAAAAGCAAGAGTATTTTACTGTCAAGACCATGAGTTTTCACCACTCTCACATAAAAACCCACTGCTTCCTTCCATGTGTTTTAGGCAAGGCATGACACATGGGTTATCTACAGTGATGGGATTACTTCACTGATGTAAGTATTTCATTGGTTGACCAGGATCAAACACCTGTATTTCTATTTCTGTCCACACTTGTGAAACTTGCTAAGGGACATTAGCTTTACTGCTAGCTATAATACAAGATTAAACCATCAGTAGTTCTACATGATGACTGAGTTGCCACAGCTGCCCAGTGATTCCCAAATAGCTCCATGATTGAATCACTAGACCAGAAAAAATAAACTGTGAATATTCTCCACTTAATCTTCCAACTGGTTCCCAAAAGTATGAGAGACACACAAATGAAATTAAACAATTTACTCTGATGAAAACAGTATGGTTTAATTTTAATTTTACTATTTCCATCAGTATTTCATTTAAGTTCCTTTCCTACGAATAATGCTCGGATAGGGTCTGGGTGTCAGCTGGGGTGACATACAAAGTGAATGTTTACTTGGGTCATCGTAACAGGACTGGCTGTTGTGGATTAGTTTTTATATAGTTTACACAAACCTTTCAAGCTGAAGAGTTTTAAGGGTTGTTGAGTAGCATCACACTGAGAGGTTCCTCGCCTTTCCTGATCTGAGAATCTTCCTCATGCCCAATGATTGTACTGTCAGCAGTACTTCTAAAGGCTAAGATTCTTAGTTTAATCAGGTTGGTTAATCACAGAGTATTGGTGAAAAAGAGGGCAGAACAGCGTACAAAGGTTGTCATGAATATCATGCATTTTCTGATTCCATTCAAATTATGCTACTCACAAAGGTAAATAAATATGTAACACAGAAAAAGTTTTAGAAATATTTCACTGCAGACATCTTTATACGAGGGCAGTTCAATAAGGAATGCAACACATTTTTTTTCTGAAACAGGGGTTGTTTTATTCAGCATTGAAATACACCAGGTTATTCCCCAATCTTTTAGCTACACAACACTATTTTTCAACGTAATCTCCATTCAATGCTACGGCCTTACGCCACCTTGAAATGAGGGCCTGTATGCCTGCACGGTACCATTCCACTGGTTGATGTCGGAGCCAACGTCGTACTGCATCAATAACTTCTTCATCATCCGCGTAGTGCCTCCCACGGATTGCGTCCTTCATTGGGCCAAACATATGGAAATCCGACGGTGCGAGATCGGGGCTGTAGGGTGCATGAGGAAGAACAGGCCACCGAAGTTTTGTGAGCTCCTCTCGGGTGCAAAGACTTGTGTGAGGTCTTGCGTTGTCATGAAGAAGGAGAAGTTCGTTCAGATTTTTGTGCCTACGAACACGCTGAAGTCGTTTCTTCAATTTCTGAAGAGTAGCACAATACACTTCATAGTTGATCGTTTGACCATGGGGAAGTACATCGAACAGAATAACCCCTTCAGCGTCCCAGAAGACTGTAACCATGACTTTACCGGCTGAGGGTATGGCTTTAAACTTTTTCTTGGTAGGGGAGTGGGTGTGGCGCCACTCCATTGATTGCCGTTTTGTTTCAGGTTTGAAGTGATGAACCCATGTTTCATCGCCTGTAACAATCTTTGACAAGAAATTGTCACCCTCAGCCACACGACGAGCAAGGAATTCCGCACAGATGGTTCTCCTTTGCTCTTTATGGTGTTCGGTCAGACAACGAGGGACCCAGCGGGAACAAACCTTTGAATATCCCAACTGGTGAACAATTGTGACAGCACTACCAACAGAGATGTCAAGTTGAGCACTGAGTTGTTTGATGGTGATCCGTCGATCATCTCGAACGAGTGTGTTCGCACGTTCCGCCATTGCAGGAGTCACAGCTGTGCAGGGCTGGCCCGCATGCAGGAGATCAGACAGTCTTGCTTGACCTTGCGGCGATGATGACACACGCTTTGCCCAACGACTCACCATGCTTTTGTCCACTGCCAGATCACCGTAGACATTCTGCAAGTGCCTATGAATATCTGAGATGCCCTGGTTTTCCGCCAAAAGAAACTCGATCACTGCCCGTTGTTTGCAACGCACATCCGTTACAGACGCCATTTTAACAGCTCCGTACAGCGCTGCCACCTGTCGGGAGTCAATGAAACTATACGAGACGAAGCGGGAATGTTTGAAAATATTCCACAAGAAATTTCCGGTTTTTTCAACCAAAATTGGCCGAGAAAAAAAAAGTGTTGCATTACTTATTGAACTGCCCTCGTAACATAATTTGGCTTTTATGGAAAAAAAGGAAATTCTCAGACATAAAGAAAATAGCAACATCACATGTTGTATGAAGACAAATTTATTCAAAACAGAGTTCCGGGATAAAATTGTAGCCTAATGCCCCATCATAATAACATACATAATAATCGTAGTAATATATGTAGTACAAGCAGAAACATAGTTCTACACAGGAAAGCCATGTAGTGTAAAGGAGCAAGGAAATCTGATGGAACAATAAACTTTGATACCACACTGTAGTGCCTGTGTTATTTTGAATTATAATGCAATGTTCCTTAAAGGCACTGTGGCATCTACAACCATAATGAAATACATGTAATGTGTTCACAGCTGCGAGTATGGACAACCATCAGTTCTATAATGGAATGATGGCAATGGATGTTTATGTGGGACCAGTACTCTAACCCGGATTTCCTGCTTATTGCGAGCAGTTGCCTTACCATTTGGCTATCTAAGAATGGCTCACAGCCATACCAAAACTTCTATATGTTTTCAACCATGTGTCGACAACCTGTACTCGTACATTCATTTTGTATATACCAGTACAGAGGAGACAATTTACTCGAATGTTTCCCACCCAGTTTTGGTGGATAGATACGATATTGCACTGCCTGTATTATTCTGAATTATGATGAAATGTTCCTTTGGACATTCATGCACATTCAGAGGAGCAGGCATTACGCCAACCACAACCATAATGAAATACATGAAATGTATTTGCAGTTGCAAATATGGACAACCATTAGCTGTATAATGGAATGATGACAATGAAAATTTGTGCCAGACCAGTACTTGTACCCATATTTCTTGTTTATTGCAAGCAGTTCCTTACTATTTGGGTATTCAAGCATGACTCATGGTCAGACCAAAACTTCCATATGTCATCAAACATTTGTATAAAGCTGATGGTTGTCCATATTCGCAACTGCAAATACATTCCATGTCTTTCATGACTTACTGCAGTCCCTGGAAAATTGCATCAGATTAGCTGGCAGAGACTGTAGTCATGTGTGTGTGTGTGTGTTGGCCGAGTGCTCATTTTCTGACAGTCTTTTTGTTGTGCCTATCTACAACTCAGCATATGTGCTATATTGTGAGTAGCAACTATCCTTTTCATAATAATCAAATGACAGATATTCATGATGGAATGTAACAATATATGACAGGAAAGTTGCTACTCACCATATAGCAGAGATGCTGAGTTGCAGATAGGCACAATAGAAAGTCTGTCACAAATAAGCTTTTGGCCAGCAAGACCTTCGTCAAAAATAGACAAAACACACACACACACACACACACACACACACACACACACACACACACACACACACATGCAACTCACAGACACATGACTGGAGTCTCTGCCAACTGAAGCCACACTCACTTTTCAAAATATTGTTACATTCCATCTTGGATTTTCCATTGTTTAATAATCAGATTTACTGTAGACAGGGATCATATGTTACAGGAATACATGCCCATCAGGAAGGGAGTACAATGAAATGGAAGAGTTTTATGAAACGCTTCAGAGAGAGCTGCATGATTATGACAAAATTGATCATGTTGTCATAAGTGAGGACCTAAATGCAAAAATAGGGGACATTACAGGATCAGATTTAATGGACGCTATTGGAGAACAGCATATTAACAAAATTTGAGAAAATGTAATTCATTTCACAACATCAATAATCTGAGAGGTTTGATTCCACAGGGAAACAGTTGTGTCCAGCAACTGTATTCATTTGAAATAGTAAATAGTACAGCAGTGCTGTTTATTTCATATCTAGTCTCTGTGTAGTGCCATCTTTGGTGCTAAAAAACATGTGAGGTACCAGTTATAATAAGGCAATGTGCATGCCTTATTAAAATTTACAGTTGATAAGCTTCAATTGTGTCAGTAATAAAATATATACCAGTAAATGAAAGTTAAATGTTAAAAACACTTGTATATGCATGTAGTCCCAATTGGAATATTCATGGCAGAGGTAGAGATCACACTGAGGACACTGTTAATAACTACAAGACAGCTGGCTTCAGTGTTCATCATACTAATCTACAGTACGCTCTTTACATGTAAAATGCATTGGCAACATGTACTAACTTTGTTTTAACTTCATGATTCATAAGTTTTATCATTTTATGCTTTTTTAAAAACTAATATACATAAAACAAGTAAGATGGCTGTAATAAACAATGGAAGAGTTTGTAACTGTCTGCCATCAAGCATCATCTTGTGTAACACTGCTTAATGAGCAGAGGGCCACAAGAAGCTCCCTGTTTTGGGAAATGTTTAATAATCATTGGGATTGCTACTATGCACCAAACCCAACAGACACTCATATCAATAATTACCTAGTTATGATCACATGATCACACTCATCCTAGATTGCATATGAGTATAAAGCTTATGGAGACAAATGTAATGTATTTCCCACAATGTTGTGATATTAGTTTTAACACCAAACTGTGTAAATTTTAATAGATTTGTATACAAAACTCATAAGAGAGGGCATTTTAAACAGAAAGATTCCTTACCTTTCGACATACTTCCAATGGTACGAGGACTTTTAACACCAGTCTTGTCTGTTCCAATTTCTTTACCTGTACTTAGTTTTTAGCAATGTGTTGATAAAAAAAAGGTGTTTTGTATTTTTTAAATTATGTTCAGTTTTAAAATGTGCAGCAGTAACTGACATCACTAGCTAATTCACACAGTTACCACCATGAACAACTCTAAAACATTAGTTACTGCTTTTAGTTACAGCCACCTTATTTGTCTTATGTACATTAGTTTCTAAAAGGTATTGGGTGAACATGAGGACTAGACCCCTCCTTATTCCTTCTTTCATACAAATGCCTGATCTGCCCCATCCTTTGCTATGCAAATGTTGCATGGGTATCTGTCCCCACCCCCACCACTCAACTTCTGTAATTCTCTCCGGATCCTCCAATGCCAAGCTCTCCACTCTCCACCTCACTTTCTGCACCAGCTTACCTTCCCCCCACAAGGATCCTTTACCTATTCATCAAATTCTCTCCTCTCCTCAGTCGCATTGAACACCTCTGAATAACCTACACCATATGTAAACTTGATCCCAACAATCCTACTGTGTCCTCTCTTCTTTGCAGTCCTAGTGTTCTCCTGCATCCCACCAACTGTTCACCTGCACACCCTCCACATCTTCTCCCAAAGAAATTTCAACTATCTCTCTTTCCCAAACCATGAACTCTGGCCCAACATATACCTGTCCTACCAACTCTGAATCCACTATACCCTATCACACCCCAAGGACTCCCTCCTCCTCCTCATCCCATACTATACCTTCTCCTTTTCCCCTTCGATGTCACCCAACATCCCCTACCCCCTTTTCCTCTCCCAATCTATAGATCCCAGTACCAGTTATGCTGCTCTTCCTGTCCCCCACAGCCACCCCTGTCTCATCAAGACCTCTTACCTGTCGTCAGTATTGATTACCACCACTCTCCTATCTCCTTCCATGCCCATCCTTCCTTCCATCTACAGTCTACTGTCTCTGGGCAGGTCCTTTTCCTGTTTTAATGAAAGTGCAAAGTGCTTCTTTTTGTATTGGTTAATGAATCTTCTGTTGTGTTTTCCAAGTGTTTAGTGTTCTTCAAGTGTTACTTATGTGTTTTTAACTGTTCTATCTGTCCTCACTTCTATCACTGCTTCTAAACAATTTATGAAGGCAGCTTTTTGTTATTTATATTTCTCCCATTAGAGTCATCTTTTCAAATAATTTTAAATTCATAGTACATATGTACATACACTTCCTTTGTGTTCAGTTCTACTGGGTGAAGAGGAGCTTAATTGTACTGCTGCCAGCCCCCTGCCCACCCCCCACCCACACGGGCTAACTGGGATGAAATAACAAAGGAAAACATAAAAGCATAAAATAATAAATAAAAAGTTAAAAGATACAGTCTGTGAAAATAAAATAAAGTTAATATATGATGGCAGTCCATCATAAATGTAGTTTGGTATGCTGTCCGCTGAAGCCAGCTGTCTTGTAATTGTAAACAGCAGCCTCAGCATGAACTCAGCTTCTGACATGAATAGTTCAGGTGTGACAATATGCATATAAAATGTTTTGAATGTTTTAACTTAGATTTACTAACATATATATCTTACGACTAACTTATAGTTAACACTTATGCAACAGTGTGTTTAATAAGCTATGTGTGTCACCTTGTTGTAACTGGTTCTTCACATGTTCCTTAACACTGAAGATGGTCGCACAGCGATCGGAATCTAGATATCAAATAAACAGCATCTTCAGAGTGAGCTGAAAGACTGACACTCCATCACTCACTCCATACTTTTAAATTCGGAGACTGAGCCATTGTGCATGCTGTCATAGAGACACATGCACTAGAGAATGTGGGAATGCTGATGTATCACTGCAAATGTCACTGCACTGACATCTTTGTAAGTTTATTATGGAAACAACTTGGAGGAAAAGCTGCTGGTATCTGCCCACAGTATTTTGGAGACATGTTGATGACTTGTAGGTAATGTGGCCCCATGTTGAAGACAAATTACAAGTATTTTTACACCCTCTAATGCCATCCATGGAAAAATCCTGTTTATAATGTAAATTGAAAAGGTGGTATGCCTTCCATTTTTAGATGTTTTGGTTTTACAAAACAAAATTATGGCACTTTGGGACACCCAATTCATTTATATTTATATTTACATGCAAATAGCTGCCACCATTCTTCCCAGACAATGAGTGTTCCCAGGTCTTTGGTTCACAGAGCACACATTATTATAACAGATACATAATGTGCTATGAATGAAACCAAAGGTTACCTTAATGAATGCAAAAGAAGACACAGAAAGATTTAAATCCATGGCTTTCATGCCATAAGAAGGAAGCTTGTCATCAAAAATAGGATGGATACTGAGCAAGTGCAAAGTAACAGTGATTTTTTGTCCTCCACCAAAGACAGCAGCACTTCTGGATTCCATTAGAGATGATTTAATGCTGCAGAAGGCTGAAGTTTATAAGATTTCTTGCAAATGTGATCTTTCATATATTAGACAGATGATTTTTATAGTACATGAAAAATGTACAGAACATTGGAGGTACACATGGCTCTTGTTGTTGTTGTTGTGGTCTTCAGTCCTGAGACTGGTTTGATGCAGCTCTCCATGCTACTCTATCCTGTGCAAGCTTCTTCATCTCCCAGTACCTACTGCAACCTACATCCTTCTGAATCTGCTTAGTGTATTCATCTCTTGGTCTCCCTCTATGATTTTTACCCTCCACGCTGCCCTCCAATACTAAATTGGTGATCCCTTGATGCCTCAGAACATGTCCTACCAACCGATCCCTTCTTCTGGTCAAGTTGTGCCACAAACTTCTCTTCTCCCCAATTCTATTCAATACTTCCTCATTAGTTATGTGATCTACCCATCTAATCTTCAGCATTCTTCTGTAGCACCACATTTCAAAAGCTTCTATTCTCTTCTTGTCCAAACTATTTACCGTCCATGTTTCACTTCCATACATGGCTACACTCCATACAAATACTTTCAGAAATAACTTCCTGACACACATGGCTCTTACAGTCCAATAAATTGTCTGTGCCAGAGCACTGCATTGATGCTGGTCTCTCTGTGGTGTACAGATGTGGAACTCAGTGGTGAAAGAGGCAATTGAAATTCACTTGTTGGCAAATTTAATTAATAGAAATAGTGGTTTCAGTTTGGGTAAGTCATGGAATCTGGTGCTTCCTGTAATAAACTTACAAAGACTTCACCACAGTGCCAATCACAGTGATACATTGATATTCCAGCGTGGAATGACCACACAGCCACATATATAAATCATGCATTATTGTATTTCTTTGCAGCCAATCAACATATTTGGTACTTGTGTATCTGTGGATACATGCATAGTGCTGTTGTCTGTGAGTTTAAAAGGACAGAAAAACTGCTGGAACTACGATCTTTCAGCTCACTCTGATGACGACTGAATGATATACAGCCTAAATATTAGAAGAAGAAATGGAATTTATGTAGCTGTGTGATGTCATTGGGGTGTTTTACAGCAGTGATATAATTTCTGATCACTTCATGTTAGTTTAAAAAATCAGTTTATTAGTTACATGGAGTTACATTGATTCATAAAACTAAGGCGGAAAAGAAATGTGTAATGTGTTCCTAATACAGAATCAAGGAATTATTATTATGTGGCTTGCAATAGGTTAAGACCTTACAAAATGAAATTACTATTGATGATATTAACAAAAAATGGGAAAGTATTAGCAGTTGCATCCACAATGCTGCTCTTGAGGCATTTGGTAAAAAGCATAAACTAAGGAAGAAGTTAGGTCACAAGATATCAAATAATGAAATAACGTCCACTGAGAAGAAAAAGAAGTTGAACAATGTATCTCTACAGACAACAATTGAAAGCAAAATAGATAAATATAATTCAAAGAGAAACATTGTAAAAACAGCTGTAAGAAATTTAAAGACCAAGCAGAGTATAAATTTATTAATAATATCAAGGATGCCCTACGTGCTAAGCAAAGAATTGTTTGTAATGCAATGAAACATGTTAATAAATTGAGAAGGGTACAGCCAATACAAACCCAATATTAGAAGAAGATTGGGAATGACATTAAAATGGTTATCAAACAATGGAAAATTCAGGATGGACTGTAACAATACTATGTAAAGGAAAGTTGCTACTCACCATATAGTGGAGATGCTGGGTCGCAGATAGGCACAACAAAAAGACTGTCACAATTGAAACTTTCAGTCAATAAGGCCTTTGTCAAAAATAGACGATACACCCCCCCCCCCCCCCCCTCCCCACACACACACACATCATTGCAGCCTCTAGCAGCTGAGTATGGCTTCAGTGGCCAGAAGCTGCAGTCATTTGTGTATGGGTTGTGTGTGTGTGTGTGTGTGTGTGTGTGTGTGTGTGTGTGTGTGTGTGTGTGTGTGTGTGCGTGTCATCTATTTTTGACAAAGGCCTTATTGGCCGAAAGCTTATATTGTGACAGTCTTTTTGTTGTGCCTATCTGCAACTCAGCATATTACAGGTGGTTATAGTATAGTAAAAGGCAGGAGCTATCAGTAGATAAAGTGGTAGGCAATCCTTACATAGATTACCTTTTGATATACGAAATACTTAATGAACCACAGTGAAAAAAAATAGAAACATGATTGTACCTTACTAAATTTAAGAATGCTCCATCTGTTAAATTTGTGCTGAAAAAAATGGACAAATACCAAGTACAAGGAATAGTACTGTTGTCATCCCCATTTTTTGAAATGGAAAACAGAATAACTGTGCTAATTACAGAGAGATAAGTTTGATGGATATTGTCTAGAATGAGTGCCAAGAGACAACAGGCCATGAGGAAACACTCATTTTGGTAGATGAGCATGGCTTCAGGAAGGTAACGTCATTCACAGAAAGTGTGTTTATTAATAAAAAAAGTTGATAGAGAAAAGGCATGATTTAATATTGAAACACATATGGCCTTCAGAAATATTGTGATAGCCTTTGATCATGTAAAAAGGTAAATACCATGGAGTAAACTAGAGAAACAAGGTTATCTTAAACACATCACAATGGTTCTGAAAGATAAATACAAAAGCACTAAAAAAATTATTCAAACAGGTGCAAGAATTTCAGGTATGTTACGTGTGAGTCAATGGACAAACATTGGTGCAAGTTATTACCGACATTATTTGATGTACAGGGTGAAGCAAAATTCGTGCACTCCGGCTTCGCTGCATGACTCCTCTTATGCCAGCAATAAAAAAAATGACTGTCACAAAATTTTGGCTGGTGGGTACATCCGGCAGAAAAAGGACGTTAAAGAGTGGCAATCTGGCAACGCTGTAACCAAATGTATGGTAACTACCTCTGTTAGTAAGTATTAGTTGTGCTGCACAGCTGGTGCAGTGGATAGAGTTTTGGGTTAGCATGTAGGAAGTCGATGGTTATTATTTGATAAAGGTAGTCCAGGTGGTACGGTATCTGGCATCTTAATTGTCAACAGCGATTGCAGCTGGTCCTCTAGAAAACATTTGTGCTTACATACTACAATCTTAGAAATGGAAGATTGGTCAGCTTTGAAAGAAGATCTTTCCACGTCATGTGAGTGAATTTATTCACACCACTTCATCTACAAGACATGAAACCTGTTTTCTTTGTACCCTCCTCCAGCGGTCCCATAGATTACTACTATTATCCTTGCCTCGTTCAGGTCCATTACATTTCATTAGGGCCTTACGTTACCAGTAGGACTAGCAATGTGCTTTGTGAATAATGTCCAAACTCGGTTACTATTTGTATGTGTTATCAGCATGGTCCCACTAATTATGCCTTTCAACACTGATTCTGGTAATCGCATGCTGTGTAGTACATATCTCAATGCATTATTATTATTATTATTCTATAGATGGGATTGTGGAAACATCATGTCTGGTTCCATAAGTGAAAAAGTGCAATTCAAAACCAAACATTTCTCAATTAGTGATGTCGGGATGAGTCTTGCAGAACAATACCTGCCAGAGGGGTAATGCGCATCAGATGGAACAGTGCGCAGGACTGATGGAGTGTTTTATACTGTATGTACTGTCCACCAGACAGGGACTAATTGCGACCAGAGAAATGCGCACATGACAGACTCCAATGTACATGAGTATATGTATCAAATTTTCTCATTGTAAACCTCTAAACCAGTGTGGCATTCATATGGCATACAGAAACGATGAATATGTGGATATGCTTCTGGTCCTTGGTGCATCTGATAACTGGGCTGGCACTGGCACTCGTGAATATGCTGCTACATATCCTCGTCAATGCCATCCAGATAAAAATGTGTTTCGTTGTCTGGAGCTGTGCCTTTGGGAGTCAGGTTCTCTCCTTCCACCATCACTTGACAGAGGTCGTCCATGGACTCACTGTACTCCAGCCA
This sequence comes from Schistocerca serialis cubense, assembly GCF_023864345.2. Classification (NCBI taxonomy): domain Eukaryota; kingdom Metazoa; phylum Arthropoda; class Insecta; order Orthoptera; family Acrididae; genus Schistocerca; species Schistocerca serialis. The sequence goes on from NC_064643.1 coordinate 360,689,005, forward strand.
TTGAGCAAGCTATTCTGAAGATCATATACCAAGAACCTCAATGAAGTACACGTAGCAAGGCAGCTGCATGTCTCGCAATGCACGGTCATTAATGTGCTGCACCCCTATCATTATGCTTTCACGCAACACCTGCATCCTGCAGATCACTGTCAGTGGATGGAATTCTGTGAATGGTTCCAACAATAACAACAAGAAGCAAACGATGACTTCGTGAACACCAAAATATGGTCGGATGAAGCAACATTCACATGTGAGGGTGTCTTCAAGATGCACAATGCACACTATTGGTGTGATGTTAACCGGCACGTCACCCGCGACCGTAGATATCAAGTTCGCTTTGGTATAAACGTCTGGGTCTGAATATTGGGCGACAGGTGTCTGGGCCGCTACATGTTGCCTGACTGCTTGACTACACGAAAGTATCATTCATTGGTCTCAAACTATGTGCCAGATGTGCTGGAAGATATTCCACTACATGTTCGGCAGAGGATACGGTTCCAACGTGATGGTGCACCTCCACACTCCGGAATTAATGTGCGTCAGTATTTGGACAGAACACTTCCAGGGAAATGGGTCAGATGTGGAGGTCCAGTTGTATGGCCACCGCGTTCACCTGACCTAAATCTCCTGGATTTCTTCCTGTGGGGACACCTGAAGGAGCACATGTACTCTACTCCGCCGACAAATGTGGAAGAACTGGTAGTGCGTGTTCATGCTTGTCTTGCTTCTGTGGACACAGCTTTGCTGTGAAGGGTCCAGAGCTGTATGATCCAGTGGCTTGTGCAATGTTTGGATGTGCTGGGAGGTTGGTTTGAGCATATGTTGTTCTGAGGACAACATATTCTGTTGTGAAGATCATGCGATCATTAATACGGATATTATTATTGTCACTGGTAGCTAATGTGCGACGTCTGAGTCATATTACATGTAGTATAAATAACAAGCACTTGCTGTGTTATTGTACTTTGTTATCATTTAAGCATCTCAAAACTGATATTGTTTCTGTAGTTATTATGTCCTATGACAGGTCTCTTTCTTATTTGTCTAACCATGTATTTGTTATGTTCAGCATTACAAAATGTTCTAAATGTAGGATACTTGTGACCTAAGAAATGGTGTATATTACTGTATGAAATGTGAGACTGAAATTACCAAATAAAAAAAATGTGTCCCACCCTCGACCTCCTGCTTGCTAACCCAAAACGCTATCCACTGCACCAAATGTACAGAACAACTAATGTTTCCTGACAGAGGTAGTTACCATACATTTGGTTACAGTATTGCCACATTTCCAGTTTAACATCTTTTTTTCTGTCAGATGTACTCGCTGGAAGTAAAAAATTTCTGAGAGACATTTTTTTTATCAGTGGCATGTGAGGAGTATTGCAGCAAACCCGAAAGCGCTAATTTTGCTTCACCCTGTATACATCAACAACATATTAAGATGGAACCACAAACACCTGCCATTTTTAGAGTTTATTGCACTTGGTATTAAAAAAATCTGGGCAAGGAATACAATATGAAAATCTCAGTTAGTAAAATGAAGATAATGGCATTTAAAGGAGTTGAGCCAGTCAGATCAAAAATTGTTGTCAGTAACAGAAAAATTAAGAAGTTAATAGCGTTAATTATTTAGCAAACCAAATAAGTAATGAACATAATTATTTTATTTATTTATTTCCTGCAACAGCTTATACAAGTCAATAAAGAATACAGAGAAGGTTTTCACACACATAATGATATACAATAATATAATTTATCACAAGGTTGATGTAAATACAAATGACTATGTTAATGCAATACCATACATACAACTAGTGTGATCTGTCACACATTACATTTGAAATTTTACATTATAAGATTCCATTTCAATTGGAGAGGAATTCATTTACAGAGTAGAAGCCTTGATCCATCAGAAATGACTTAAGCTTTTTTTGAAGTCTTCCTTTAATAATTAGATGTTGTTGGGAACGTGATTATATAATTGTGTACCTCTATGAAGAACACTTTTCTGATAGGTTGATGTCCTGGCATAGGATACATGGATGTTATTGCTGTTTCTTGTTCCATGTATGTGCACAGAGCTGTTTTGCTGATATGCATTGTATTGTATTGTTTTGTATTGATCCAGGCAATCATAGTATTGTACAGTTGTACATATGATATTGGATAGGTCAAAAGAGCATATTTACAAGTAATTTTTACAAATTGATTTTTACATTATTTTGTAGCAAGGAAATTATCTATCTTAAACAAAATAGGCACCTGAAATAAGATTTCTAAGAGCAGTGAAAAGGTATACATGCCAAGAGTGGATCAGGAATTAACAAATTAGAGAAGAATTGAACGTTGAGGAGATAAAAAACACAATAGAGAAATTTAGAAATAAATGGTAAGAGCATGTAAGCTGAATGCCAGAAGAAAAACAACTTTTAGGATATGGTCTGTGAGAAAGAAGAAACCCTGGTAGACACAAAGTGAGATGAGATCAACAATAACATTTTAAGACAGAATAGGCAGTTAGCCTAATCCCAGGAACTGAACGTGATGATGAGGCCAGGAATTCCACAAAAAGCTGAAATAAATGATGTCAACCTGCATTTTAGTTTTTAAGATCATTTTTCTCCAGAGTATTTTATTAATTAAAAACAAACAAGAACCTGAAAGCCAAACCCACTGATTATATTGTAGACTGTCAACTTCATTAACAGAGTTGCTGGGAACATTAAAAATTAGATCAAAATTATAAGTAGTTTGTTTATGGGTTGGCCTGTGAGTGTCAGACAGGCCAGTTAGTTGTGTTTGCTATTTGAGCTTGAGATGCCTCAAAATCTGTAATACAATTACTCACCAGGGATGAATACATTGGATGGACAAAAGATTTGGTTGAAGAACCTGCAGCTACAGTATCTTGACTGTAATGCATTAGTGGGATTTCATATAATAACTGCATCAGCTATGAGCGTCACTATCCTACTCTATAAATTACTGTTTAGATTACAATGTAAATTAAAACAGATATTATCAATCATTCATGTTTTTTATTAAAATACAAAATGCTTTTCAAGGGTTTGTACCCTCTTCCTCAAATGTATACAGTGGTTTACATGTGTATTGCTGCTTAGTGCAACCAGTAGCCTGCTTTGCATTATACTTCACTGTGAAATAATTATATCATTTGTTATTCAGAATATGCTACCATATATTATACTATAAGTTATAAAATTATCCACAAAAAAGCTGTTCCAGTAAGCTGTATAGTGACTCATTATCATATATCAGTAAATGCATATGAAAACACAAATTTTACAGGCATTACATAGATATACATGTTGTAAATCAAAGAGCATTGTACAGCCATTTAAAGGTACAGATAGCATGTCAAGGAAAATTTTCTTGTTGTTATCATCTTTGGACTGAAAATTGTTTTGAAGCAGCTCTATACTTTACCCCACACAAATATCTCCATATCAGCATAACTACTGCAATGTACTGCCACTTGAAAATGTTTATTTTAGAGATTTTATCACATTTAGCAGACTACATGCAGTTCACTAAATTAGGTCTCAAAGGAGGCTGTTGTAACACCACAAAAATGTACGATGGCTGATTTGAAATTAAAGCTTTAGATATAGGACAGTTCATCAGAAATGCCTTTACAAGCACTGAAGATAAAATAATAATAATCTATTGCACTGGCCATTTGGTTTACATGCTGTCTCAGCTCACTGAGTGTAAAATAAAAAAAACAAACACCCACACACACATCACCGTTTCATTAACTTATTTGTACATGGACAACAAAATAGTTTTATTTGAATTATTAATTGTGTTCTTCAGTCCATAATCAAAAAACAAATTTAAGCTGTCTTATAAGAGATCTTAATCTTCCATGTCCATCAACAATTTGAGGCATCATTCTTAAAAATTTCAGACATTATTAAAAATTCCACACATGTATGTTACCAGTACACTAGAGTGTTGAAAGATCTTTCTGGAATTGAAAGAGTAATGTAGCCACGATCTGGGTCTGCAATTGATATTGTTGTACTATGATCTCCCCTAGAACACAGAAACATTAGCAGTCAGAACATGAAGCAAAAAAGAAAACAATGGAATCTCCAGGTTGGAATATCAACAATATTGTTAAGGAAACAGAAAAACTTATTATCATGTTAATGCATTTCATCAAGAGTAAATTTTGATAAAAACTGATGAAATAGATGATAGTTATAATGTTTGACTATTGATAATTTCAGAATTAAGTCTTTTGTCCACTTTACATTTGTGTAAACTTTGTCTATGGTTAGGATGTGTACTGGTAATAGCTATAGATAATTATAAATACAAATGTTTTATTCCACTATTCAGCATATTTTCATGCAATTGGTGCCATAAGTGTTTACATAATAATAATAACAATAATTATAATAATATAATGTTTGACATGAAAAATGTTATTAACTACCATATAATAATCTAGGATGGATAGAATACATATTTGTGCAAATTTCAATAACAAGAAGTTTCCTAATAGATCAGTTACAAGATAAATGAACTATGTAGTACAGTGAATGACAAATAAATAATCAAACAGATAATTAACAGTAAATGAAACAGTAATAAAATAGTTGCACATTGTGGCATATGTATAGTTTGCAGTTAATTTATAGTTCATTCTCATAAGGCAAGTGGGTCATTTGTCACATTCTCAAGGAACTCTTGGGCATAGTAAATTACTTTACTTTTGATCCACCTCAAAAGACCAGTTTTAAATTTATTTACTGGCACTATGTAGGCATTTTCAAGTAATTTCTTGGAGTAGACAGGACCAAGACATTTGTAGCTCTTATGTGTCCTCGCAAACCTAGCATGTGGCATATTAATTATATGTCCACTTCTTATGTTATGGTCATGAACTGTCCTCCTTCAGTCAAATTTACTCAGATTCTCTTTAATGAAGACAAGGCAGTTGTAAATATATAGGCCAGGCACTGTCATTATATTTAGTTACTTAAAATAATCTCGACATGATTCATACGGGCTAAGTTCTGCTATGCACCTTATGGCTTTCTTTTGCCATTTAAACACTAAGTTTGAGCCTAAGGAATTGCCCCATAATCGTATTCCATAACTCAGGTGAATGGAAGAATGCAAAATATGCTTACAACAGAAGTTCTTTACTGACACTACTCTTCAGCTTGTACAACAGATGTATGGCATGTGCCAATTTGCCACATATCTTCCCTGTGTGGGTATCCCAGCTGAGCTTTAGATCTATATGAAATCCTAATAATTTTACTGTTTTGTTATCATGACTGGGAGCATTCAGACTGAATACAATAGCTTCAGTTTTACTATCATTCTTCTGCGGTACATTTGCCTCAAACAAAGTAGTGCACTTCTCCATTGCCACTGCCATGCTGTGTAGCACATTTTCAAGATTGGTATCACATATATGAGTGTTGTGTCATCAGCATGTAGCATTGCATCACACGATGCAACTGCAGGTAAATCACTTATATAAATAATGGAAAGGAAAGGTCCAAGAACAGATCCTTGAGGTACACCCTTTACAACTGGAAGACATTCTGACATTTGATTATTTACCTTAACTAACTGTCTTCTATTGTCCAAGTATGACTGCATTAGGCATAGATTTTTTTTCTAGAGCAGTGTACCTTAAGTCAATAAAGTATTTATTCATCAAAAATGAGCAGTAAGCATATTCTGTAAAGTATATAACCACACCTGCTGCAGAGGTCTTTTTAAGGGTCATGATATTTATACACTCAGTTACCACTGAATTTGTTTATTAATCATTTTAATGAATATATCATCTCATTGTGTGAAGTTCAGAGTAGAATTAAGTACTCTTGTGCACAGATAACAAAACATGGTACTGAAAGCCTTTGGCATTTTAAAAGAAAACTAAAAAGATAACTCATTAGCCACTCATTCTATAAATTATCTGAATATCAGTTCAAAGGTGGAAAAGTTCTGTTATTTATAAGCCAAGTAGCAGCATTCAATGTGATTCTGCATAACAAGTAGTAATGTACTATAAACAGGACTAAGGACTGGAAATCGTAAACAGTTGTTTTCACTGAAAAACACCAATGCAACTGTTTAACATAACTGAGAAAGCTGCAATTTTTCTCGAAGTAGTGGCTTCCTCTCTGATTTACTAGGCTAAATTTAGTTGGCATAAACATGTATATCACTAAGCAGTATAGTAATAACTTATGGTTAATACGACTCTATGATTCGCTTGTCTCTTATGAATCGATACCGTGACTTGCTCCAAACCCCTAATGGGATGTACACCTGATGTTAAATGAATGAATGAATAAATGAATGAAATTAGTCCCTGAATGAATGAATGAAATTAGTCCCTTTTGATTTTACCACTTGTTTTGGAAAGCAAGACAAAGTTGCTGTGGCAAGAAGCTTAAGGAGAAGTTAAATTTTCCAATTACTACATGCACAATGTAATTGGCACTTTTTGCAGATGACCTGGAAAGTGGGGGTATCGATAGAAGTCAGCTGGTATTGCCTTGGTTTGTCTTGATTTTAGGTTTCATTAGCAACAAATTCTTATCACACTAACATTCTACAGTAGTATTTTTTTTAATTTGTAGCATATGATTCTTATGTAAAGTTATTTCAGCACTACTTACTTCACAGTGTCACCCCTGGTTTCATAGAAACACAGATGAATGTTTGTTTTGTGTGCTACCTAACTTACAAGAGTAGTGTTTGTGGGAGACAGATATCACTCACATCCCCTTCCCATCCCCCACCAAATGAAAAGTTACATTCTGTATACAGTACAATTTTACTTCTTCTCATGATTTCTCTCTAAACATCATTGTGAGCATGTATAGCAAGGGAAAGGTGGGCAGCTGCCCCCTTGTAGAAGATACTTGAACTTGTTTGAAAAGATGTGGGTGTTCTCTTCATATAATCAGCACTGACTTGTCAGCAGGGAAGTTAGTAGAAATAATAAATATAATAAATTTGGGCAAAAGCAATCCACTCAGCTACTGGCAGGCATTGTGACAACCATGAACAATGTGGTTACTCCCGGATAATTTTAAGTCAAAACACTTTTCTGCTGCTAAAATATTAATTTTAAAAATGTCACTTTCTACGATAGTCTTACACCCTGCATATTAGTAACAGACCATATCATGTATTTATTTTGTCACTGGCCCGCCTTTTAATTTTGGAACTTGGAACACAATCTACTGAAAGATTTTAATAGAAGGAATTAAATGTTGCACACTGTGACTTGAAGAAAACAAAGCAAGTTCAGCTTCTTGGCTACAACACTAACACGCAGTGCAGCAAATATGCAAAACCTAGCAGTCTTTTAATGCTGTAAAATAATTGTGGATGATGTTTTAGTGGGAAGAAGAAACAGTGACCAGTACCACTTAAAGATTTATTTTCTTTTGACTGGTTTAAGTTATTTTATATAACCACTGTCACTTGAAAATACTGTTAAGACATATATGTTAAATGCCTGTCATAATCAAGAAATGTATGTTGTAACACCAAAGTAGAGCATTTGCAGGGGACAATGTTTTTAAATATGATTATATATAGGTTATTGAATGAGCTACACTACCTGCATTACAGTTATGTTACAAAGTGAAGTTCTCTACATAACTTGTTTTTTCCTAATTGTTTTCCAATTGCTTACTGTTTCAAAATAAATATGAGGTAAGCTGCTGTTATTTTTCTCACTTGTTCTTGACAGCAGAATGAAGAATGAATTTTGAGCTCTGCATGAAATTTTATTATTTCTGGATGAGTAGTAGGAAACACTGCATAGATGTTGTACACAAGTTTAAAAGACATTGAGTTTCTAAAACACTCTGTCCTCAGGCTAAGTTACTGCATCCATGTATAAGATGTTTAAGGAAAGATCTCATAACAGCAGCGACTACAAAGAGATGTACATTAGAATAAGAAAAATTTGTTGTTGTTGTTGTGGTCTTCAGTCCTGAGACGGGTATGATGCAGCTCTCCATGCTACTCTATCCTGTGCAATCTTTTTCGTCTCCCAGTACCTACTGCAGCCTACATCCTTCTGAATCTGCTTAATGTATTCATCTCTTGGTCTCCCACTATAATTTTTACCCTCCACACTGCCCTCCAATACCAATTTGGTGATCCCTTGATGCCTCAGAACATCTCCTACCAACCAATCACTTCTTCTAGTCAAGTTGTGCGACAAGCTCCTCTTCTCCCCAATTCTATTCAATACCTCCTCATTAGTTATGTGATCTACCCATCTAATCTTCAGCATTCTTCTGTAGCACCACATTTCGAAAGCTTCTATTCTCTTCTTGTCTAAACTATTTATCGTCCACGTTCCACTTCCATACATGGCTACACTCCATACAAATACTTTCAGAAACGACTTCCTGACATTTAAATCTATACTCGATGTAAACAAATTTTTCTTCTTCAGAAACGCTTTCCTTGCCGTTGCCAGTCTACATATTATATCCTCTCTACTTCGACCATCATCAGTTATTTTGCTTCCGAAATAGCAAAACTCCTTTACTGCTTTAAGTGCCTCATTTCCTAATCTAATTCCCTCTGCATCACCTGACTTAATTCGACTACATTCCATTATCCTCGTTTTGTTTTTGTTGATGTTCATCTTATACCCTCCTTTGAAGACACTGTCCATTCCGTTCAACTGCTCTTCGAAGTCCTTTGCTGTCTCTGACAGAATTACAATGTCATCTTCTCCATGAATTTTAATACCTACTCCCAACTTTTCCTTTGTTTCCTTTATTGCTTGCTCAATATACAGATTGAATAACATCAGGGATAGGCTACAACCCTGTCTTACTCCCTTCCCAACCACTGCTTCCCTTTCATACCCCTCGACTTGTATGACTGCCATCTGCTTTCTGTACAAATTGTAAACAGCCTTTCGCTCCCTGTATTTTACCCCTGCCACCTTCAGAATTTGAAAGAGAGTATTCCAATCAACATTGTCAAAAGCTTTCTCGAAGTCTACAAATGCTAGAAACGTAGGTTTGCCTTTCCTTAAACTAGCTTCTAAGATAAGTCGTAGGGTCAGTATTGCCTCATGTGTTCCAACATTTCTATGGAATTCAAACTGATCTTCCCCGAGATCGGCTTCTATCAGTTTTTCCATTCGTCTGTACAGAATTCGAGTTAGTATTTTGCAGCTGTGACTTATTAAACTGATAGTTCGGTAATTTTCACATCTGTCAACACCTGATTTCTTTGGGATTGGAATTATTATACTCTTCTTGAAGTCTGAGGGTATTTCGCCTGTCTCACACATCTTGTTCACCAGATGGTAGAGTTTTGTCAGGACTGGTTCTCCCAAGGCTGTCAGTAGTTCTAATGGAATGTTGTCTACTCCAGGGGCCTTGTTTCGATTCAGGTCTTTCAGTGCTCTGTCAAACTCTTCACACAGTATCATATCTCCCATTTCATCTTCATCTACATCCACTTCCATTTCCATAATATTGTCCTCAAGTACATCGCCCTTGTATAGACCCTCTATATACCGTATTTATTCGAATCTAAGCCGCACTTTTTTTCCGGTTTTTGTACTCCAAAAAACCGCTTGCGGCCTAGAATCGAGTGCAAAGTAAGCGGAAGTTCTGAAAAATGTTGGTAGGTGCCGCCACAACTAAGTTCTGCCGTCGAATATATGTAGCGCTACACAAAGATAAATACTGGCGCCAAAACCTCTGCGTCAGTAAATAAATTTAAAAAAAAGGTGGAAGATGAGCTTTTTTCTCCGCTCCGAGTTTCGACCACTACATTTTCATACATTATCCAACGAAGTAAATACAAATTCCGTATTTGTCAGAACTCTACGGTCTGAATTTTTTCCTACCTGTGAGAAGAGATGGTTGCTAATAGGAACTTTTATGTATTGTGAATCACATGCAGTATTCTCTTCACCATAAGAATAATTCGAATATAAACATTTTGCCATGTATTGTTTCGTGTTTGCTGCTATCTCATTTAAATCCTGTCTGCCTAATAAACTACGAAACTTGAGTGAGACAACAGCAAACGAGGAAGAATATACATATCATGTCATGTTTATATTCGTATTATTCTTATGCCAAATAGTGGTGCAGTCAGAAATGAAGCACGGCAATTGGCTAGGTTTTTGAATCTAAGATGATTCTAATTTCTGTGCAGAATATAATGTACTAAAGAGGCGTCTGCAAAGATTTTCAAACGGAGAAAAATTTTCGCTAAACTCTCGTTCAGAACATCTTCTATCATACGCAGTCTATTATTTGGTTCTTGTTGATCATTATCGAAGAAAGCAGCAGTTCAAAATGGTTCAAATGGCTCTGAGCACTATGTGACTCAACTGCTGAGGTCATTAGTCCCCTAGAACTTAGAACTAGTTAAACCTAACTAACCTAAGGACATCACAAACATCCATGCCCAAGGCAGGATTCGAACCTGCAACCGTAGCGGTCTTGCGGTTCCAGACTGCAACGCCTTTAACCGCACGGCCACTTAGGCCGGCAAAGCAGCAGTGTAAGTAACAACAAACAGCAGTCTCTTGCCATTGTTTCACTAATGAGATGATTCCTCTCTTTTGTTTTTTAATTGTAAGCGGCGGTAGCGTGCACAAAAGCAAGCCATGCCGCGAGCGGCGACAGGTCGTAAACACACATTATCAGAATGTGACAAACAATACATGACACAGTACAGTAATGCATTTTCAGCTTAGAGTGACGTAAACACCTAAAACAAAGAGAACGACACTTATCAAAGAAAAATAAGCAATCAATTCAAACCATACGAAGCACGTGAAAAAGGAAGGGTACCCGTATAAATACGGACGGAGCACCTGATGCACAGCAATGGCTACCTGGTAAAGCTTAACTGCTAAGCTTACGAATCGAACCAAACTACTGTAGCTGTATCGTCATTCATTCGACCTAAATTGTGTCTCATATTACAATGGACCAACTTTGTTTTGATTTTGAGGTGCGGCCTAAAACGTTTCTCTCCCCTTGGAATTTCGAGTCTCAAATTTCAGGTGCGGCTTAGATTCGGGGAATTTTTTTTTCCCTTGATTTCGAGTCTCATTTTTCAGGTGCGGCTTAGATTCGAGTGCGGCTTAGATTCGAGTAAGTACGGTACTCCTTCCACCTTTCTGCTTTCCCTTTTTTGCTGGGTTTCCATCAAACTACTTGATATTCATGCAAGTGGTTCTCCTTTCTCCAAAGGTCTCTTTAATTTTCCTGTAGGCAGTATCTATCTTACCCCTAGTGAGATAAGCCTCTACATCCTTACATTTGTCCTCTAGCCATGCCTGCTTAGCCTTTCTGCACTTCTTGTCGATCTCATTTTTGAGACGTTGGTATTCCTTTTTGCCTGCTTCATTTACTGCACTTTTATATTTTCTCCTTTCATCAATTAAATTCGATATTTATTCTGTTACCCAAGGGTTTCTACTTGCCCTCGTATTTTTACCTATTTGATCCTTTGCTGCCTTTACTATTGCATTCCTCAAAGCTACCCATTCTTCTTCTACTGTATTTCTTTCCCCCATTCCTGTCAATTGTTCCCTTATGCTCTCCCTGAAACTCTGTACAACCTCTGGTTTAGTAAGTTTATCCAGGTCCCATCTCCTTAAATTCCCACCTTTTTGCAGTTTCTTCAGTTTTAATCTACAGCTCATAACCAATAGATTGTGGTCAGAGTCCACATCTGCCCCTGGAAATGTCTTACCTACCATTATATAATCTATCTGATGTTGTTGTTGTGGTCTTCAGTCCTGAGACTGGTTTGATGCAGCTCTCCATGTTACTCTATCCTGTGCAAGCTTTTTCATCTCCCAGTACCTACTGCAACCTACATCCTTCTGAATCTGCTTAGTGTATTCATCTCTTGGTCTCCCTCTACGATTTTTACCCTCCACGCTGCCCTCCAATACTAAATTGGTGATCCCTTGATGCCTCAGAACATGTCCTACCAACCGATCCCTTCTTCTGGTCAAGTTGTGCCACAAACTTCTCTTCTCCCCAATCCTATTCAATACTTCCTCATTAGTTATGTGATCTACCCATCTAATCTTCAGCATTCTTCTGTAGCACCACATTTCGAAAGCTTCTATTCTCTTCTTGTCCAAACTATTTATCGTCCATGTTTCACTTCCATACATGGCTACACTCCATACGAATACATTCAGAAATGACTTCCTGACACTTAAATCTATACTGGATGTTAACAAATTTCTCTTCTTCAGAAACGCTTTCCTTGCCATTGCCAGCCTACATTTTATATCCTCTCTACTTCGACCATCATCAGTTATTTTGCTCCCCAAATAGCAAAACTCCTTTACTACTTTAAGTGCCTCATTTCCTAATCTAATTCCCTCAGCATCACCCGACTTAATTAGACTACATTCCATTATCCTTGTTTTGCTTTTGTTGATGTTCATCTTATATCCTCCTTTCAAGACACTGTCCATTCCATTCAACTGCTCTTCCAAGTCCTTTGCTGTCTCTGACAGAATTACAATGTCATCGGCGAACCTCAAAGTTTTTATTTCTTCTCCATGAATTTTAATACCTACTCCGAATTTTTCTTTTGTTTCCTTTACTGCTTGCTCAATATACAGATTGAACAACATCGGGGAGAGGCTACAACCCTGTCTTACTCCCTTCCCAACCACTGCTTCCCTTTCATGTCCCTCGACTCTTATAACTGCCATCTGGTTTCTGTACAAATTGTAAATAGCCTTTCGCTCCCTGTATTTTACCCCTGCCACCTTTAGAATTTGAAAGAGAGTATTCCAGTCAACATTGTCAAAAGCTTTCTCTAAGTCTACAAATGCTAGAAACGTAGGTTTGCCTTTCCTTAATCTTTCTTCTAAGATAAGTCGTAAGGTCAGTATTGCCTCACGTGTTCCAACATTTCTACGAAATCCAAACTGATCTTCCCCGAGGTTGGCTTCTACTAGTTTTTCCATTCGTCTGTAAAGAATTCGTGTTAGTATTTTGCAGCTGTGACTTATTAAGCTGATAGTTCGGTAATTTTCACATCTGTCAACACCTGCTTTCTTTGGGATTGGAATTATTATATTCTTCTTGAAGTCTGAGGGTATTTCGCCTGTTTCATACATCTTGCTCACCAGATGGCAGAGTTTTGTCAGGACTGGCTCTCCCACGGCCGTCAGTAGTTCCAATGGAATATTGTCTACTCCAGGGGCCTTGTTTCGACTCAGGTCTTTCAGTGCTCTGTCAAACTCTTCACGCAGTATCATACCTCCCATTTCATCTTCATCTACATCCTCTTCCATTTCCATAATATTGTCCTCAAGTACATCGCCCTTGTATAGACCCTCTATATACTCCTTCCACCTTTCTGCTTTCCCTTCTTTGCTTAGAACTGGGTTTCCATCTGAGCTCTTGATATTCATACAAGTCGTTCTCTTATCTCCAAAGGTCTCTTTAATTTTCCTGTAGGCGGTATCTATCTTACCCATAGTGAGATAAGTCTCTACATCCTTACATTTGTCCACTAGCCATCCCTGCTTAGCCATTTTGCACTTCCTGTCGATCTCATTTTTGAGACGTTTGTATTCCTTTTTGCCTGTTTCACTTACTGCATTTTTATATTTTCTCCTTTCATCAATTAAATTCAATATTTCTTCTGTTACCCAAGGATTTCTACTAGCCCTCGTTTTTTTACCTACTTGATCCTCTGCTGCCTTCACTACTTCATCCCTCAAAGCTACCCATTCTTCTTCTACTGTATTTATTTCCCCCATTCCTGTCAATTGCTCCCTTATGCTCTCCCTGAATCTCTGTACAACCTCTGGTTCTTTTAGTTTATCCAGGTCCTATCTCCTTAAATTCCCACCTTTTTGCAGTTTCTTCAGTTTTAATCTACAGGTCATAACCAATAGATTGTGGTCAGAGTCCACATCTGCCCCTGGAAATGTCTTACAATTTAAAACCTGGTTCCTAAATCTCTGTCTTACCATTATATAATCTATCTGATACCTTTTAGTATCTCCAGGGTTCTTCCATGTATACAACCTTCTTTCATGATTCTTAAACCAAGTGTTAGTTATGATTATGTTGTGCTCTGTGCAAAATTCGACCAGGCGGCTTCCTCTTTCATTTCTGTCCCCCAATCCATATTCACCTACTATGTTTCCTTCTCTCCCTTTTCCTACACTCGAATTCCAGTCACCCATGACTATTAAATTTTCGTCTCCCTTCACAATCTGAATAATTTCTTTTATTTCATCATACATTTCTTCAATTTCCTCGTCATCTGCAGAGCTAGTTGGCATATAAACTTGTACTACTGTAGTAGGCGTGGGCTTCGTATCTATCTTGGCCACAATAATGCGTTCACTATGCTGTTTGTAGTAGCTTACCTGCATTCCTATTTTCCTATTCATTATTAAACCTACTCCTGCATTACCCCTATTTGATTTTGTGTTTATAACCCTGTAGTCACCTGACCAGAAGTCTTGTTCCTCCTGCCACCGAACTTCACTAATTCCCACTATATCTAACTTCAACCTACCCATTTCCCTTTTTAAATTTTCTAACCTACCTGCCCGATTAAGGGATCTGACATTCCACGCTCCGATCCGTAGAACGCCAGTTTTCTTTCTCCTGATAACGACATCCTCTTGAGTAGTCCCCGCCCGGAGATCCGAATGGGGGACTATTTTACCTCCGGAATATTTTACCCAAGAGGACGCCATCATCATGTAATCATACAGTAAAGCTGCATGCCCTCGGGAAATATTACGGCTGTAGTTTCCCCTTGCTTTCAGCCGTTCGCAGTACCAGCACAGCAAGGCCGTTTTGGTTATTGTTACAAGGCCAGATCAGTCAATCATCCAGACTGTTGCCCTTGCAACTACTGAAAAGGCTGCTGCCCCTCTTCAGGAACCTCGTCATCTGCAGAGCTAGTTGGCATATAAACTTGTACTACTGTAGTAGGCGTGGGCTTCGTATCTATCTTGGCCACAATAATGCGTTCACTATGCTGTTTGTAGTAGCTTACCCGCATTCCTATTTTCCTATTCATTATTAAACCTACTCCTGCATTACCCCTATTTGATTTTGTGTTTATAACCCTGTAGTCACCTGACCAGAAGTCTTGTTCCTCCTGCCACCTTTTAGTATCTCCAGGCTTCTTCCATGTATACAGTCTTCTTTTATGATTCTTGAACCAAGTGTTAGCTAGATAAGTTATGTTCTGCACAAAATTCTACCAGGCGGCTTCCTCTTTCATTTCTTAGCCCCAATCCATATTCACCTACTATGTTTCCTTCTCTCCCTTTTCCTACTCCCAAATTCCAGTCACCCATGACTATTAAATTTTCGTCTCCCTTCACTACCTGAATAATTTCTTTTATCTCATCACACATTTCATCAATTTCTTCGTCATCTGTGGAGCTAGTTGGTATATAAACTTGTACTACTGCAGTAGGCGTGGGCTTCATGTCTATCTTCGCCACAATAATACGTTCACTATGGTGTTTGTAGTAGCTTACCCGTACTCCTATTTTTTAAATTCATTATTAAACCTACTCCTGCACTACCCTTATTTGATTTTGTATTTATAACCCTGTATTCACCTAACCAAAAGTCTTGTTCCTCCTGCCACCGAACTTCACTAATTTCCACCATATCTAACTGTAACCTATCCATTTCCCTTTTTAAATTTTCTAACCTACCTGCCGTATTAAGGGATCTGACATACCACGCTCCGATCCGTAGAACGCCAGTTTTCTTTCTCCTGATAATGACGTCCTCTTGAGTAGTCCCCGCCCAGAGATCCGAATGGGGGCTATTTTACCTCCGGAATATTTTACCCAAGAGGACGCCATCATCATTTAATCATACAGTAAAGCTGCATGCCCTCGGGAAAAATTACGGCTGTAGTTTCCCCTTGCTTTCAGCCGTTCGCAGTACCCGAACAGCAAGGCCATTTTGGTTAGTGTTGCAAGGCCAGATCAGTCAATCATCCAGACTGATGCCCCTGCAACTACTGAAAAGGCTGCTGCCCCTCTTCAGGAACCACACGTTTGTCTGGCCGCTCAACAGATACCCCTCCATTGTGGTTGCACCTATGGTACGGCTATCTGTATCGTTGAGGCATGCAAGCCTCCCCACCAACGGCAAGGTCCATGGGTCAATTTATAGACCTGAAATAAGTTTGGCAAAATGTAGGGCGAATGATAACTATATTCTTAAATCCAGAAACAGCTGTAAAGCTGCCTGGGAAGTAATTAAAAGTGAAATAAATAGACCAGCAACTCAACTAGCTATACCCACAGCCCCAGATGTCTTAAACTCACACTTTGTTAACTTCAGTTTACAATAAGATTTGTCTCACCTCAACGCCATGCTTGATGCTAAAACTCTTTTAGGTTCAAATAAGTATGTAATCCATAAATTCTGCTGGGCAACAGTAACTGAAAATGATGTTAGCAAAGCAATAGGGAAACTAAGTAGTTCCAGAGCAGAGGACTTCTATCGCCTGTCAAACTTCGTCATAAAGAAGATATCAAGTGATCTTCTGTCCCCTCTAACCACTCTCATTAACTGTATATTACAGCAAGGGATTTTCCCCGACTGTTTCAAAATAGCAGTAACTATTCCCATATTTAAGAAAGGAGATAAATCAAACCCAAGTAACTATCGCCCTATCTCATTAATCCCAATAATATCTAAAATAATCGAAGACTGTGTTCACCAACAAATAAATCACTATTTTGAGAGGAATAAATCATTAAGTAACTCACAATATGGATTCAGGTCTAAACTATCCACAGTAAAAGCGGTTGAAAATATTGTTAGTGATATATACGATGGCTTTGAAAATAAATTAATCTCCTGTGCTACTCTCCTAGACACTGTATTCATAGTTCTTTGATCATGAAATTAAGACTCTATGGCATGGAAGAGGACACCCTGAAATTATTAGAATCCTACTTAAGCAACAGAGTACAATTGGTTAGTGTAAATGGGCAGCTGCCAAACCTACAAACAATAAAAAGAGGTGTGCCACAGGGCTCCATACTTGGGCCCTTCCTGTTTGTAGTGTATGTTAATGATATGTTACCCTGTAAAACAGTCCTCTATGCAGACTGTACGAGAAATCTGTAAGAGAAAAAAATAATATAATATTTGAAAAATCGTTTCATTGGTTTAGTGCTAACTCCCTATTCATAAATGAAACAAAAACTGAGGAAATATTCTTTAATTTGAAGGTATCAAACAAAGAAAATAAGTCCGTTAAGCTGTTAGGAATGATGATTGACCAGAAACATATCACTTAGTCTGTTCTAAACTTGCACGTGCTATATTCCTACTTTATAAGCTTAGGAGTAGTGTCAGCCAAAACTTGCTGCTGCATTCATGTTTTGGTTATATACACCCCCATCTTTCATATGGTATTCTGCTCTGGGGAAATTCTCCCAATTCAATATCAATTTTCAGATGGCAAAAAAAAGCTCTTCGATGTATAGTGGGTTTATCTCCTAGGGGTACATGCAGGGAACATTTCAAAAAACTTAATATCATGACAGTTCCTTGTTTGTACATCTATTATTGCTTATTACACGTAAAAGAAAACATTGCTCAATATCCCCTTAGGTCATCTGTCCACACCCACAATACAAGACGAAACCACACAATTGATCTGCCATACTCTAGACTGTCCAAGACACATAATAGTTATAAATATGTAGGCCTTGAACTGTTTAATATGCTCCCTACAATTGTACAAACAGTATCTAAAAGTAAATTTAAGACAACATTGGGTCAGTGGCTCAAAGGTAAAGCATTTTACTCAGTTGATGAATATAAAGTTTGTAATATGTCAGATTTGCTGTTTTAACATAGGGAAAGGTACCTCTGCCTGTAGTAGGAACTAAACGTGGAAAAACAATATCTAACATATAGGCATAATAGACCTATTTCGAGTGCTCTATATTTGTATCAATAGCTTAGGATAATGACACAGTATTATCAACATGTATATGATAATGACATAGTGTCATCAACATGAATACTCCTCGCTTAATATAAATCTGTATAATGTTTTCTTTTTTATTGTAAAATAAACAATACATAAAATTCCAAATGTGTGCTATTGTACTACACTAACATTCATATGATTTATATATACATTGTTATGAGAATATAACCATCTTTATACTGTAATTGAACTTATTGACGAAGCCCATTGTATAAGAAAATACTGATCGGCTAATAAAGATTCTTATTCTTATTCTTAAGGGCAAATATTAATTCAAAACCACTTTCTTAAGGGTTCAGGCACTGCAGGATTGAATAGTACTTGATGGAAAACATTTATCTTAAACACTCTTTTATACAATAGTTTGATCATTTACCATCAAAAAAGTTTCTTACTTAACCAGGTTCTTGAAACGATAAGAGCAAATATGACCATTTGCTCGATTGAGATGGTCTTCTCTACACAATTTTTATGATAAAACTCCTAGTCTTGCATGTTATGGAAATATGAAGTACAATTTAAGTTACACATTTCACTTTGCACATGGCTTAATGCATCCCAGTGAGTGGCAATGAATATTCCAAACGTCAGCACCAGGAAAGATGTGTGCACAACAACAGTGTAAAAAGTGGAAGTCCAGGAAGATAATTAATTTTAGGATAAAGAATAATAGTGCTTTTGAGTATATAATTTACCTAATTTGTGATTGTTTCATGAAGTAATTGTAACCATCAAATCAATATCAGGAATTTTTTTAAAAGCAAGGTGAGTTCAGTTACATTACATACATCCTTGGTCATGTTTTTCAGAAGTCAAGATATTTAAATAACTTATGTTTTTATGTGTAATTTAAGTGAAGACATTATTTTATTATACTGTAATCTGTAGGAAGCAATAGCATTACTAATATTTTGATGTTCTCTATACAAATTGACATGACATGTGATATAATACATAAATAAATTCTATATCTACATGACTACTGCACAGTTCACATTTATGTTTCTAGCAAAAAGTTCACTGAACCAGTTTCACATGAGGAAAGCGAAAACATAAACCTTCCCATGTGAACTCTGACTTCTCTTTTTTTATGATGGTCATTCCTTTCTTTCTAGGTGGATATCAAAACAATATTTTTACATTTGGGGAAGAAAGTTGGAGACTGAAAATTCATCAAAACATCTACCCACAAATTGACACCCCATTTTTCATATCATATCAGTGATATTGTCTCCCTTATTTTATGATAATACAAAAGAAGCTGCCCTTCTTTGAATTTTTTCATTGTCCTTTGTCCATCCTATCCGGTAAGAAGCCCACATTGCACAGAAATGCTCTAGCAAAGGATGGACAAGCTTAGTATAGGCAGACTCTTCAGTGGATTTGTTGCATCTTCTTAGTGTTCTATCAGTAAAATGCAGTCTTTGGTTTGCTTTCTATACAACATTATCTACATGATTGTTTTGATTTCAGTTGTTCATAGCTATTATTCATAGGTATTTACTTGAATTGGTGGCATTTACATTTGTGTGATTTATTGCGTAATGAAAATTTAATGGATTCCTTTTAGGATTCATCTGGATGACCTCACATTTTTCATTGTTTAGGGTCAATTACCACTTTTTGCGCTATACAGGCATTTTGTTTAAAACCTGTTGCAATTTATTTTGCTCTTCTGATGATTTATGGGAATGTGACCTTGCGAGGTAACATCGCTGGTGGTAGACTCAGCTCTGGCACAATAGACTCTTTGAACAGGAATGCTTAGGAATGTATGCTCTTATCAGTAATAAATGTTGTTCTACAGCGCGTTATAACCATATGGTTATTCATTGTAATCATCTCCTACAACCTGTGGATACACATTAGTGACTCCTGTCAATTGTGATCATGTAGAAATTTATCATTTCTGACATGTACACATCGATGATGCCACTGACATGCTCAAATTTTGCAGTACAGTTTTCACTGACAGACAACATCTCTTCTTTCATGGATGGCACCTGTAACTATGGATAACACCATGAATGTAACCAGAGTGATAAGAAGTCATAGTGACACCCTGTTGGACAGAGCTATAGCAGTTTGCAGTTTGTGTTGTGTGTACTTTGTGATTTCTCTCAGAACTGTGCTTCCCTTGGCAACTAGGCCACACCTGAACCTAGGCAACCCAATCTATTGGACACATGCTTAATTGTGTTTGATCAGTAAACCTCACCATGGTAAAATACAGTTGTAGCGCAGCTCATGCAGCCGGCTGTGTTACCTACTGTGCCATCTACCACCGTATCACGTTACAATGCTGTTCCCAAATAATAGGTGCTCATCATGGGAATCCATCAACTACAGGACACATCTCCCATTTCTGTCATAGCGGTTGGATTGGCCTGCGTTGTGGTTCATCATTGTGGACAATAGCTTTGCTTTGAGCAACCCCACAATCATTCATGCAACCATATTCATCACACTTCTAAACCACAATACTGTAACAATAAGTGATACCATACACGTGCCCACAACAGACAATAAATATGGAACTGTGAAATCTGCTCTAATTTGCCATATCAACCATTCCCCAGAGGAACAAATTAGTCACAGCATTAAAAATGAAGTGTTCAGTGATAAACCACCATCACAATTATTATGCTGTCTGCATATGCAGATCAACATTTATCACATCCTGACCACATGGTATAGACTGCAGATTGTGAAATGTCCTCTGCAAGTCCATGAGCATGAATCTCTAGATGCTCGTTATAGTTTACTGAATTGAATACATTTGATCAAGAAACACAGTGTATCAAAAATGTGGACAACAATGATGGTGGGCATGATGTGCAGTTTCCATGATGGCACACACAACAGCATGCCAACCTCAAGCTAAACCGACCCTGCCTGAATATCACTGACTACGACATCACTGCTCATGGATGGAGTGATGACATTTGCACAACATCAACAAACCCCCACTTGTCCACCATCCATGCTGAGCTGACACATAATGCCAATAACCACACCGCACCAGTACAGAACACCGCCAGCCATGTCATGCCCTCACTGTTGCGAGTTATCACCAATCTCACTGTGCCCTCCCCCATGCAGAACATTGCCAAATGCATCATGCCCACATAGCCACATCATGTAGTGGAATAATTATCTCTGCTAGAAACCTACGAAATATTATAGGTGGAAAAAAGCAACCAATCACAAATTTTGACTAAATTATTTATTTCAACATAATTAGTTTATGGCCTATGCTCATTGTCCAATGACATAAATAAACATGTGCCTACCAGCTTTCTCTTCAGCATGACATGCATCAGTGAAGCAGACTCCTGTTTTTTAATACATAAAGTAAATTTTTTCTCAAGTATCAGGAAATAAAATGTTAAAGTTGCTATAAAACACACAGTCATTAATATTGTGTTGTATTATGGGACAAAAGTGTGAAATTTGTTGAAGAAATAATTACTGCTAATGTGAATATGAGCCAAGGTGTGAAACTAGGTAAGGTGAAATAAATCATACATACAAAAAATGTTCTGGTTGCAGTTTTTCTTCAGTATACTTCTGAAAACATCTGCTGCAAACCTTCATTGATGAAATCATGAAAAAACTATTTATATTATTAATATAATGGAAGGAAACATTCCACGTGGGAAAAATTATATATAAAAACAAAGATGAGGTGACTTACCGAACAAAAGCGCTGGTAGGTCGATAGAGACACAAACAAACACAAATATGTCTGCTTGTGTCTGTATGTGTGGATGGATATGTATGTGTGTGTGTGTGTGTGTGTGCGAGTGTATACCCGTCCTTTTTTCCCCCCTAACGTAAGTCTTTCCGCTCCCGGGATTGGAATGACTCCTTACCCTCTCCCTTAAAACCCACTTCCTTTCGTCTTCCCCTCTCCTTCCCTCTTTCCTGATGAGGCAACAGTTTGTTGCGAAAGCTTGAATTTTGTGTGTATGTTTGTGTTTGTTTGTGTGTCTATCGACCTGCCAGCGCTTTTGTTCGGTAAGTCACCTCATCTTTGTTTTTATATATATTTGTATTATTATGAATTTTCGCTCTATTGTAAACAGAAAACGATGAAAAAAGGAACTTACTTATTGAACAAAATGATAGCTGTTGCATTATATGGAGTTGTGAATGCCACAGTTTCAATTCCATTTTCATTGTTTGGAACAATATTAATCCTCACTGAATCTTCAGGAATAAACTTGGAAAAGTGGCCAATAGCATAAAATAATGGCTGCTTATAAAATTCATCATTTTTTGCATTCACAATAACTGAAGCATCAACATAGTTTTGTACCCAGTTAGGGCCACCTTCCTGGTTTAATGCCAGATTCCAGTCATACCATCCAGTAACCCAGTGTGTGAAATCCTGGAAAGACGATTTAAGTGAATACACTGGGAAGTATATGGTAGATAGTGCAGTGATTATCATTTTATTGTTGGCTGAGTGGTACATACTGGCACAGGATATGTCGTTGTATTTAGTTGCAACACACGCCATACAGAAAACATGCATGGAATAATTGTTACAATAGGTTATTACACATGTAGACAAAATTTTTGGTGTGTTTATTTTAATGATAATATTTACTAAGTATCAAAAATGTTCTAGTAATGGAGAGGTTTTCATATTGTACCTTGAATAACAGTCAACAATATCTAATCTTAAATGCAAATTATGTCTTCTTAGCTTACCATCAGCAGGTGCAGACATAAATAAATTCTCAAAAGCTGATGAAATTCAAGGCTCTTGAAACAAAAGATTCCTCACCTAGTAAAACAAAAGAAATGGAGAAGAAAATGGGTTTATTTCGGGACAAAGCAGGAAAACTGATCAAACACTAAGGTCAAGCAGGAATGTACACTATGTGATCAAAAGTATCCGGACACCTGGCTGAAAATGACTCACAAGTTTGTGGCGCCCTCTGCCAGAAATGCTGGAATTCAATATGGTGTTGGCCCACCCATAGCCTTGAGGACAGCTTCCACTCTTGCAGGCATATGTTCAATCAGGTGCTGGAAGGTTTCTTGGGGAGTGGCAACCCATTCCTCATGGAGTGCTGCACTGAGGAGAGGTATCAATGTCGGCATTCCAAAACATCCCAAAGGTGTTCTATAGGATTCAGGTCAAAACTCTGTGCAAGCTAGTCCATTACAAGGATGTTATTGTCGTGTAACCACTCCGCCACAGGCCGTGCATTATGAAAGGTGCTCAATCATGTTGAAAGATGAATCACCATCACCGAATTGCTCTTCAACAGTGGGGAGCATGAAGGTGCTTAAAACATCAATGTAGGCCTGTGCTGTGATAGTGCCATACAAAACAACAAGGGGTACAAGCCCCCTCCATCAAAAACACAATCACATCATAACACCACTGCCTCCAAATTTTACTGTTGGTACTACACATGCTGGAAGATGACGTTCACCAAGCATTTGCCATTGTGTACTGTGATTCGTCACTCAGTAAAACGTTTTTCCAAGGTTCAATTGTCTAATGTTTATGCTCCTTGCATGAAGTGAGGCATCATTTGGTATTTACCGGCATCATGTGTAGCTTATGAGCAGCTGCTCGACCATGAAATCCAAGTTTTCTCACCTCTCATATAACTGTCATAGTACTTGCAGTGGATCCTGATACAGTTTGGAATTCCTGTGTGATGGTCTGGATAGATGTCTGCCTATTACATGTTATGACCCTCTTCAACTGTCAGCAGTCTCTGTCAGTCAACAGAAGAGGTCGGCCTGTATGCTTTTGTGCTGTACGTGTCCCTTCACATTTCCACTTCACTGTCACTTTGGAAACAGTGGAACTAGGGATGTTTAGGAGCTTAGAAATCTCGTGTATAGACATATGACACAAGTGACACCCAACTACCTGACCACGTTTGAAGTCTTTGAGTTCCATGCATGCAGCACCCCATTCTGTTCTCTCGTGATGTCTAATGACTACTGAGGTCGCTGATATGGAGTACCTGGCAGTAGGTGGCAACACAATGCACCTAATATGAAAAGCATATGTTTTTGGGTTGTCTGGATACTTTTGATCACGTAGTGTATGAGGGATAAAATGCAAAATGAAATGACAGTGAGAGATAAGTTTGAAAACTTGAGAAGTCAGAAACAGCTAGGGATGCAAGACACAAGTCAGAGCAAGGAAAAGACAGATTTAAACTAGGAGCACAGATGAGAAATTTTTGACAGCAATAAATAAAAGTAATGTGATGCAAATAGTGAAAAAGAAGTAAAAAGAAAGAAATGTCTAACTGAATAATGTTAAATAGGAATAAAACAGAAAAATCAATAATCAAATCGGCAGCATTGGGAAAAGGTAAGGTGAAAGTTGAAAGAGAAAACATCACAATAACATAAAATATAATGCTCTCAATTACTGAGAACACCTTTAATGCAAAACAATGGGTTGACAAGTCTCATGAAAACATACTAGGTAATATTTTTTTAGTAAAATAAAAATTTAATTACCATCAGAAACTTAATTAAGCTTCAGGTATTTAGACTAAGCATATCCTATTTATATAGTAAGGAAAATTCTGGCAGAATGTGAACACTTTATGAGTAAAGGATGCCATTCACCAAACAGAAAAAACTGTTGAGTCTTAAACAACCACACACAAAGAAGAAAGAAAACTGGCTAGTTTTCAAAATAAATCTTTTGTCAGGCTACGATATCAATATGAATGCACACATCCATGCACACATGCCCGCATACAAATGCGCGCACATACACTCACACACACACACACAAACACGCACACACACACACACACACACACACACACACACACAATTGGTTTTGGGTGGATGGCGAGAAAGAAGCAAGAAACGTGAATGTATGCTTTCCCGGCATATACAGCTGGCGAAGAGTTCTCGGGCTTCCAGCCGGGTGGCGATGTCTTCAAACTGCGACGTTTCGACGAGTGACATACTCATCATCTTCTGACTTCGCCAGAAGATGATGAGTATGTCACTCGTCGAAACGTCGCAGTTTGAAGACATCGCCACCCGGCTGGAAGCCCGAGAACTCTTCGCCAAGAAGCAAGAAGTAGGAACATGGGTGGCATGGGTAGCTAGTGGTTGGAGGGAGGCAGCAGAGTTGCTGGCTCAGAATGCAGGAGGGAGGAGTGGCAGGTATATGGACTGGGCATGTGATACACAGTATTGTAGCTGGTGGAGTGTGGCACATGACAAAGGTGATGTGTGTTGGAAGTGGGTTACAGGACAGAAGACGGGGAAACCAGCAAACTGAAGCAATGGCAGCATAAATGGGACACAAGACTTCATCATAGTTTTTGTCTGATCAGTCATTTCACACTTTAATGCAGTGTAGATGAAAACTGCACCTGGATGAAAGCTATTATGTACTCTTGCATTACGTCCTGCAGTGATGCAATGATCATTTTCTAACAAAGGCTCACATATCGTAATCTTATAATGTGCAGCAAGTACAAAAGTAGAACACAGCACACAATCGTACTGTG
The DNA here is from genome assembly GCF_023864345.2 of Schistocerca serialis cubense. Classification (NCBI taxonomy): domain Eukaryota; kingdom Metazoa; phylum Arthropoda; class Insecta; order Orthoptera; family Acrididae; genus Schistocerca; species Schistocerca serialis. The sequence continues at coordinate 360,714,585 of NC_064643.1, forward strand.
CTAATGAAATCTTACAAAGATTTCATTACCAGAACACAGTATGACTGCATGCTGTGTTCTAGTTTCGGGCTTGCTGCACGTTATCAGAGTACGATGTATGAGCCTTTGTTTGCAAAATGATCATTGTGTCACTGCGGGATGTAATGCAGCAAGATTCTTCATCCTGATGCAGTATTCATGTAGACTGCATTAAGGTGTGAAATGACTGATCAACTAAAACTTGTCATGATGTCTTGTGACCTGTTTCTGCTGCCCTTGCTTCTGTTTACTGATTTTAGCGTATTTTTTGTAAATTTCTGAAAGAAGTGTGATTGCGATTATTAATGCAGTTTTCAGGTTGTGATGACATTTGAAAATGAAGACTCAGTGCATCAAAACTAATAATGTAACCTTTTCAAAAATTTCTTGCACATTGTACCTGCTGCACATTGTGCCACTGGGTGATCAACTTCATTCTTGGTTACAGTTTAGGAGTAGCCATTCATTCTGGTTGACAATTGGTTGGTTGTCATACTGGCATAAAAAGTTGTACAGTGTGATTGCAGCGGATTTGGTATGTGACATGGCTGCTTCCACAGGTGGCTCAACATCTGATGGATAAGCCTGTACGAGGAATGGAGTAGGAGGTGCTGAGTGGGTGGATTGGTTACATTTTGCACCTGGGTCTTGCGCCAGGATATGATGCCTATGTCATACATCATAAATGATTTCTTTTATTTCAAAGGAAATGCCTTTTGACTCAATATAATATTATTCACCAGTATGAATCATAATAATCAATACCCTTTTACATAAAATTCAACCATAGAAAAAATTACATGAAAAACATTTTATAATACAACTGAAATGATAGTTCTATAATTTTGGTGTGCCATACAGAACAAACAATTTTTGGTTACCTGTGTCTCTTCCCAGCTTTTCCAGATTTATCATTTGGTTTGGGCAAATACACATATGAGATAAAATAAAACATTAAAAAATTGTTATTAACCCTCTGGCTGCTGCTGACAAGTTAATTCGTCATACTCCACCACTCCTGAGGAGCTATTGACAAGTTTAAGCCTGGCCTTTGGATTTTACTTCAGTGCTACTGAAGAATTAACATGGGCTTCCTTGCTGTCCCCTGAGCACTAATGGCAGGCATAGGTGAGCCAGCAGTCAGGTACCTAAGTGCTGTTGATGAGTTTAAGTTTACAGTGGTGTTTCCACCCTATATCTCAACAGCTTTAGGCAACTAGGTTGTGTTCAGACACTTTCTGATGATCTCTTTTGCTGCATTCAACCTCACTTTTCAGCAAAATTTGGATCCCAATGCTTTTTTCATCTATTCTACATAGAGCCAGATTGAGGATGAATAATTTTGTGTTGGCATAGGTGACAACTCCTCCACAGACTTTGCAAGCAACAGTCCTAAGCCATTTACACCAGCAGGTGTAACATTACAGTTATATCTTCCAACAAGAGTTCCTCCAAATCTCCTCTATCAGCTTGGGACAACAATAAATCTACAGAGAAGCTCCGAAGTCAGAAACTAATTTATACACCTACAATAATGTTTGTCTCAGCAGTGCCAAATTTCAGAGCAGTAGAATGAGACATCACAGAAAGCACTCCACAGATATTCAACATGGTGTGAGGTAGGCTGATTAGGTACCCCAGCCCATGTAAAGGCCCAAACACAGGCTACTTAGTGTAGATGGATGCACCATCTGAGAGTGACACAGCACTCAGCTCGGTATGTAGCAAGCACATCTGCAGGAGCCAAATAGTCAATGAAAGATGATAATTTGAGTTGTCTCAACATTATCTTGCTTCTCAATACGAATAAAATGTGTTAACTACGGTGTTTACAATACTGCTAAATTTCTCTTACCATACCCACATCACACAAGGTGCTTAATAACAAATTATACATTTTGTCGCTGTGTAGCAGATTAATCTGTGACTAATGCCCCTTCAGCCATTGTGAAATTTAAACAGTTAAGAATAAAAGGAACCCATCGGGTGCTCAACTAAATCCACATTAAGTTTAAAAGACTGTTCAAAAACAAAAAACTGGAAAATAGAGATATTTCTAAGGCATTTATAAAAATAAATATCCATGACCAATGTAGATAATTTTTTTTTAATTAAAAATTTGTAAAGCAAGTGCAGGCATTGTTCCCCTCTTCCTTCTTCTATAAAACCATCTGAAATCCTATTATGATCCTTCTCACTGGAATCAGTTCACATATGATGTTCTGTAAATGATCATAAATGATCATGGTGAAGAGCATTTAGGAATACATTACAATTCAAGCTACACATTAACAAACAGAAGAGACACTGTAGGCTACTTGTATAAAGTATGCTAGTGATAAAATTATCACTACTGTGCTAATCTACTCACACTGCTGATTATGGGAATCACTTGTAGGTTACCTTGCCCTCTGGCAGCTCCTACCAGACATCTTCAGTGGGTGAAAGATCTAAAGAAACTGTCACCAGGGAAACAGTTGAACACTGTCCATGTCATTTATGACCCATTAAAATAATATATCAGTCCTCTAGGGTCTTAGCCACATGGGGCTATTGGGATCCAGCAAAGAACTGACTATGGCCCTACTGCTACAAAAAGCATTATTGCAGAATGATAAATTGCTGCCTCAGTATATTACAGTGCTTCCATTGTCCAATTGTGAGATATACTGATAGATGCTTCCCCTGCCTACTTTGTTTGGTTACACTTGAAAGCTAATAATTTGCATATCCAAGAGTTTAGTACACTTCATCCTAATTTGATGTTGTGCAGAGTGTTGCAATTTCTAAGGTAAGAAGTATACATTTAGACCTTGTGGGCCCATTCTGCACCTCCAAGTGATTAATGGTGACAGATATACCCTTCAGGTTCGCCAATATCATCATAATATGTTCCACCACTTACCACACAATTATACATGTCCTAGCTTCAAGTCCATTTCAGGGAGTCTGCATCAGGAATGGTAATGAACACATAACGTTAACACCAGTTCATCTATATAAACCGAGGATTGAAAATTTATGACACAGACATTTAAGAACAAGAGGGCCAAAACTGTTCTGGTAGCTCATACACAGGCAGCAGTTAATGTGTTTCTCACAACCCACAGTATCTGTCACCAGCAAATTCCTGGCACAAATATTGCATTGCAAATAGCCAAGAAACAATGCTAAAGCCTGTCAACTCACAAATTACATTATTCTAAGCCCTTCACATGCCTCAGTTCAACCTGATAATCTCTGATGTGGGCATGTTCATTCAGAAGATCACTACTTGAATTCCAGCTACTGTGGAAGCTATCCATAGCCAAACAATGTATGCAGTGACAGCAAAATCATTTGGTGTCGGTAATTCAATATTGGTATCTATAGTTCACAAACAACACTTTTACAGCTAATGACATTCTACATTTCAGTGCTGGTAAAGATCAACAAAATATTTTTGGATTACCATTTCTTAGGAATCTTAGCAAAAAATGAAGTACTGATTTTCTTTTCTCAGCATTTTTCTGAATGGCTTATGGCTTCCACCTCCATTTCATTTACTCATATTTCTATTTTCGTGGTTTTTGCACCATCAAGCATGTCCTGGACCAATTTTGCTGCCTTCAAATAATTTTTTTGAGTGTTTTCTTCACTTTAGCTCAAGCTTGAGAGAGATGTTCTTCTCATGCCTCCTTAGGGAACTTGTGTTCTTTTTTCTTTTCTTTCAGAGCAGCTATCTTACAGCCATCTGATTTTTTTCACGTTATTAATCTTTCCTTCTCAGCAAGACACCTTTGGTTTTGTTCATCTTTTTGCTTTTCTTTTCTAATTCAAGTTTTCTTTTCCTTTCACATTCTTCCTTGTAAACAACGTGATTGTTTGTGCTTGCTGTCTCTACCTAATGAGCTATGAATCAATGGGCATAGAAAGAAAATGGGGATATTGTCCCAAAGCATGTCTCACAGTCAAAACAGTGTTTAAAAGTCTTTCGGTCATCACTGCCCTGTCCTCTTTTAACGTGTGCTTCAAAATGGAATATCTTCTTTCTATGTCTGCAGTTCAATGGCACACTGTAAGAGAAGTCTTAACAAGTTTAGAGACATTTGCATACTTTAACTCTTTGGATAATGGCCCTCTTTTTGAGATGTGCTGCTGCAGTAATTGTCAACAATTTTGTTACATATAACTGGGTCATCTTTTTCAAATTGTAGAACCTCTCATCTAATAAGTAATCTTGCCAAAAAAATTTGAAGTGTGTTGCCTATTTCTGTATGCAAGTTTTGAATCAACTTTTGTGTGAACTTACTGAATGCTTCAGCAGATAAAATTATGAAATGAAGTTCTGCTTCCATTGATGGTTTTTTAAAGCATTCACAATGACATTGTAGTTTTTGGACTGAACAATAGTAGAATTCTTTTCGAAAGGTGTATGCTTAAAAGAAGTAATATTGAATACCATCCTACCATTTCACAATTCTGTTGGCTGAAGGTCCTAAGGTAAGCCACCTTGTGGTTATATGCCTCAAAACTTGTGATATGGAATATTAAACTTAGACTGAATTCCTTTAAAATCCCAGCAAACAGGCCAGCCTTCCAAATAATGGTAAACACTGATCAGAACTTTGGATGCTTCTTCACCTAACACTCCAGAGCCTTTGTATAGGCATTATGCATCATGTGAATGTTGCAAGTTCTGATGTTTATTAAGTTGTGTGCCTCAGGTCTCCCAGACATCACTGTCTAAAAGCCTAAACACTTTACATCCATCTGATCCCAGCATAAGGCATTTATTTAGGGACATGTTGGCTTCAGAATGTGCTTCACATTATTTCTGAAGTAATGCTTCACCATCAGTTTTGCTGATAAAGTGAGCTCTTAGGTGATGCATTGTTATGCAACTCTTACTCTCTGGCTAAAATGTAATAGTCATTTGTAATTACTTTTTATTGGTCTGAACAATAGCACGATTATTTTCTAGAGGTGTATGCTTAAAAAAGTAATATTGAATACCATCCCACCATTCCACAATTCTGTTGGCTGAAGGTCCTAAGGTAAGCCATAAGTGCTCTAAAGAATAATAAGGCAACTGGAGAAGATGGTATAGCACCTGAGACGATAAAGTGCAGAGGCAGCAAAGCAATAGACAACATGACCAACATAATCAAACAGATTTGGTGAACAAAGAAGTTGCCAGAAGGATGGAAGAATGAAACTGTAGTACCAATACATAAGAAGGGGGATAAGAGAGATGCAAACAACTACAGAGGAATATCGCTACTAGAGGTTGGATACAAGGTGCTGTCAAAACTCTTGCTCAAGAGAGTAGAAGAAGAGGTAGAAAATACAGTTGGTGACTACCAAGCAGGATTCAGGAAGAGAAGAGCATGTATAGAACAGATATTTATCCTGATGCAACTGATAGAACATAGGGCCTTAAAAACAGAAAGACAGCAATAACTTTTGTGGACTTCACAAAGGCATATGACTCCATTACAGACAGACTCTTGTTAGGATCCTGAAGAACAGAGGACTAGATGGAACTACACAAGAAGCCATAAAAGAAATTCTCACAGACACAAAAGCAAGGGTGAGATTCAGAGGAGCATTGTCAGAAGAATTTGAGATCAAGACTGGTGTTAAAGAGGGAGATGGATTGTCACCATTGTTGTTCAATATAGCATTGGACGAAGTGATCAGGCTGTGGAGAGCAATAAATGAGGAAATGGGAATACTAAAGACCCATATGGGGGACAAAAAGGACAACAGGGGTCAAGTGGACTGCCTAGCCTTTGCAGACAACATAGCAATAGTAAGTGAGATGGAAGAAGAGGCAAAGAGACATCTCAACAACTTAAGTAAGGTAGCCAGAAAGGCAGGACTGGAGATCGCCTATAACAAGACAAAGACGTTAAATACCACTGCAGACTGGGAAACACCAGGAGGCACTGTGCAAATGGTGGACAAATTTAAATACCTGGGAGAGTTTATAACAGGAAGGAACAGGAGCAAGGAGGGAATAACAAAGAGGATAAAGAAGATGAGGTTAGCCTTCTGTTTGATGAGAGAGATATACAATAAAAAGAACATACCCACAGAGGCAAAGATAAGCAACTACAGGGCAATGGTACAAAATGCAGTGTTATATGCCATTGAGACGATGACACTAGGAAGAAATGGGCCAGAACAAAGAGAGAAAGAAGAGAAAAAAATACTGAGTAAAATACTAGGTCCTGAAAGAGGTGGAGAGAGATGGATGAAAAGACCTAGGGAAGAACTGTACTGGAACATGAGAACAATATCTGGGGAAATCAGACTCAAAAGGGAAAGGTTTGCTGAGCATGTAATTAGGATGAGTATGGACAGAATAATGAAGAGAGTGTGGGAAATAAGAGGGAGGACAAGGGGAAAGACAGAAACCAAGTGGATTCTTGAACTTCAGAAGGACTAGTTGTAATTGGGGATCAAGGGGAAGGAAAGCAAAATTGGAGGAACAAATATACACCAACCAATATGCTGGAGATCAACGACAGAGAATAATACAGAGTGTCACCAATGGAGCCGACAGGAGAATAGGACTCTGAAGATCTCAGAAGAAGAGTGGGAGAGGAGAAGAGAAAGAATGAAGAGGTTCTGGGAGTAGAAGAGGAAAATGTAGTCCACAAAAGGGCTACCCGTGGTCCTAAAGAGGCCATAAAACAAGAAAAAGAAGAAGAAGAATTATTTTTTATCTCTGACAAAGGTAGTTTCATCTAAACTTAATGTGAAAAATGATGAACATGCTTTTTCTAACATATGTTCCCAGAAATATGGTGCCACTTCATCAGTTATTAGGTATCTCTTTTTCTGAGGTGAATGTGAAAGATGTTCAGAAATGAAACTTCCTGGAAGGACAGGAAAATTGGAGGAACAAATTTACACCAACCAATATGCTGGAGATCAATGACAGAGAATAATACAGAGTGTCACCAATGGACCGACAGGAGAATAGGACTCTGAAGATCTCAGAAGAAGAGCGGGAGAGAAGAAGAGGTTCTGGGAGTAGAAGAGGAAAATGCAGTCCATGAAGGGGCTACCCGTGGTCCTAAAGAGGCCATAACACAAGAAGAAGAAGAAGATGAAGAAGAAGAATTATTTTTTATCTCTGACAAAGGTAGTTTCATCTAAACTCAATGGGAAAGATGATGAACATGATTCTTCTAACATACGTTCCCAGATATATGGTGCCACTTCATCAGTTATTAGGTATCTCTGAAATGAAACTTCCTCGCAGATTAAAACTGTGTGCCGGGCTGAGACTTGAACTCAGGACCTTTGCCTTTCACGGACAAGTGCTCTACCAACTGAGCTACCCAAGCATGACTCACGCCCCATCCTCACAACTTTAATTTCGTCAGTACCTTGTCTCCTAAATTCCAAACTTCACAGCTCTCCTGCATACCTTGCAGAGCTAGCACTCCTGGAGGAAAGGATATTGCGGGGACATGGCTTAGCCACAGCCAAGGGGATGTTTCCAGAATGAGATTTTCACTCTGCGGTGGAGTCTGTGCTGATATGAAACTTCCTGGCAGATTAAAACTGTGTGCCGGAGACTCGAACTCAGGACCTTTGCCTTTCGTGGGCAAGTGCTCTACCAACTGAGCTACCCAAGCACAAATCACGCCCCATCTTCACAACTTTAATTCCGCCACTACCTCGTCTCCTACATTCCAAACTTTGCAGAAGCTCTCCTGCATACCTTGCAGAACTAGCACTCCTGGAAGAAAGGATATTGTGGAGACATGGCTTAGCCACAGCCTAGGGGATGTTTCCAGAATGAGATTTTCACTCTGCATCAGAGTGAGGGCTGATATGAAACTTGAGGAGGAGAGCTTCTGCAAAGTCTGGAATGTAGGAGACAAGGTACTGGCGGAATTAAAGTTATGAGGACGGGGCATGAGTCATGTTTGGATAGCTCAATTGGTAGAGCACTTGCGTACGAAAGGCAAAGGTCCCAAGTATGAGTCTCGGCCCAGCACACAGTTTTAATCTGCAGGAAGTTTCATATCAATGCACACTCTGCTGCAGAGTGAAAATCTCTTTCTGATGTTCAGAAATGCTATGAGGTAACAACTTCTTAAAATCATTGCAGATATCATTTGATAAATCTGTTGATTAACTGAAAGTCACTGATTTCACTGGCCAAATAACTTAAGCGGTGGTGGATAAACTTTGATACTCAACATCTGTTAACATCCAAATTGTTGGCACATGTACCCTAACTTGAGGGTCATATCCGATATGAACAGTTCTAAATGTAACAGATGTGGTTCTCATTTAATTTCAAGGCTAGACTTACGTTTTGTTGAGAGGAGTGGTTAAAAACTGCCTGAAAACCTTTCTTCCCAAAATTAATAGAGCAAGAACACATACTGCAAAATAGTTCACTTTCACCAACTTCTTTCCCACTGCGGTATTGGCCACTATCCAGTCAGCTGCACTTTCAAATAAGCACTCCATCAGTTACACCACTGCATTTCCTACAGCTGCCACCACAGCACGAGAGCACTGCCACAAACTATTACACCGCTAGCAGTGAGATGCAAGCACCCTCTCGCCAGAGCTCCAGTGCCATGTGTACTTAAGTTCGAACATTCAGGCACTGAGCCCATTTATTGTGTTTGGGTGTTGAATAACATTCACAGTCTTTCATAATGGCCAGGGCTTGACATCTTCTTAATAGACATAGTAGTGAAGAGTGACAGGTTTATAAATCTTTTATATATGTATATATTTCTACATTCAAAACTGGTGTTACCAGATGATGCTGCAACTACAACAACAAAGTCACTCTCTCTCTCTCTCTCTTTTTTTTATTTTTTTATTTATTTATTTTTTTTTAAATTACTGTTTGACATTAGATGTAGAATAAATTAATATCTGAATTTGCTGTCGATGAACAGCTTTTGTTCCTTGCTCCTGTATCCACTAAAGAAGCACACAGTGTGCAAAGCGAGTTATAACACACCCATGCAGAGACTTTATTTTCCAAGCTTCCTCTCTTTTCAAACCATTCACTATAGAATTTGCATTTTCTTATTTTGCAGTTTTTTTAACAAAATTAGAATCTGAGGCAAAAATAGAAGCCACTGTAATAGAAGAGTATTTTACATTCATAATAATAATAGAAATTCCTCGATGGAGAAAAACATAAAATAAAGGAAAAGCAGTCACTCACTCACAGCACAGAAACACATAACAGAAAACGCCATTCACACCAGCTTTTGAGTGCTAGCTCTTTTTCTAGCAATACCACCATCACTTCCCAAATCCCTCAACATGCAAACTAAGAACTGCTGTCCAGCATCTAAAAACTCCTACTTGTGGACAAAGGCTCCACCACTGTTGTGGTTTCCAGCTGTCAGATACATCCACCAACAAACCTTGCCATAGTGACCCCATTCCAGAAATCCAGTAGGATCTCCATCTTTCCTCAAATCCTTAGACCCATCCCAGAACATCTCCCTGGAGTCCAATAAATCCAACCACCCAGGATGCCCCATTGTGGCTGCTAACTCGTCACCCACAGAGAGAATCTCTGCTCTTGTAGATCGACACCTTCAGCCCATTACCAGTAACCTTCCCTCCTATATAAAAGATACCAACCATTTCCTCCACAGTACTGTCCCTTTACTATTGTAAATAGTACCCTAATGCCCTTGGTCTGACTGCTATTGAATACTAGCTTTCCCAACACCCGACAGATTCTAAACCAACAACCTCCTTCCTTGTTGCCATAATCAACTACACTACTGGCCATTAAAACTGCTACACCAAGAAGAAATGCAGATGATAAACGGGTATTCATTGGACAAATATATTATACTAGAACTGACATGTGATTACGTTTTCATGCAATTTGGGTGCATAGATCCTGAGAAATCAGTACCCAGAACAATCATCCCTCACCGTAATAACGGCCCTGACAAGCCTGGGCATTGAGTCAAACAGAGCTTGTATGGCGTGTACAGGTACAGCTGCCCATGCAGCTTCAACACGATACCACAGTTCATCAACAGTAGTGACTGGCGTATTGTGACGAGCCAGTTGATCGGCCACCATTGACCAGACGTTCTCAATTGGTGAGAGATCTGGAGAATGTGCTGGCCAAGGCAGCAGTCCAACATTTTCTGCATCCAGAAAGGCCCGTACAGGACCTGCAACATGCGGTCGTGCATTATCCAGCTGAAATATAGGGTTTCGCAGGGATCAAATGAAGGGTAGAGCCACGGGTTGTAACACATCTGAAATGTAACGTCCACTGTTCAAAGTGCCGTCAATGTGAACAAGAGGTGACAGTGACATGTAACCAATGGCACCCCATACCATCACACCCAGTGATACACCAGTATGACGATGACAAATACACGCTTCCAATGTGCATTCACCGCGATGTGGCCAAACATGGATGTGACCATCATGATGCTGTAAACAGAACATGGATTCATGTGAAAAAATGACGTTTCGCCATTCATGCACCCAGGTTCGTCGTTGGGTACGCCATCGCTGGCGCTCCTGTCTGTGATGCAGCGTCAAGGTTAACCACAGCCATGGTCTCCAAGCTGATAGTCCATGCTGCTGCAAACGTCATCGAACTGTTCGTGCAGATGGTTGTTGTCTTGCAATCGTCCCCATATGTTGACTCAGGGATCAAGACGTGGTTGCACGATCCATTACAGCCATGCGGATAAGATGCCTGTCATCTCGACTGCTAGTGATATGAGGCCATTGGGATCCAGCACGGCATTCTGTATTACCCTCCTGAACCCACCGATTTCATATTCTGCTAACAGTCATTGGATCTCGATCAACCCGAGCAGCAATGTTGCGATACGATAAACCGCAATCGCGATAGACTACAATCCGACCTTTATCAAAGTCAGAAACGTGATGGCATGCATTTCTCCCCCTTACACAAGACATCACAACAATGTTTCACCAGGCAAAGCCGGTCAACTGCTGTTTGTGCTTGAGAAATTGGTTGGAAACTTTCCTCATGTCAGCACATTGTAGGTGTCGCCACCAGCGCCAACCTTGTGTGAATGCTCTGAAAAGCTAATCATTTGCGTATCATAGCATCTTCTTCCTGTCAGTTAAATTTCGTGTATGTAGCACATCATCTTTGTTGTGCAGTAATTTTAATGGCCAGTAGTGTACATCATTATCCACAATTACTTCTCCATTGAAACCATTACCTACAGACATATCCGGGGTACGGCTATGGGCACCCACATGGCACCATCCTATGCCAACCTATTCATGGACCATCTAGAGGAATCATTCCTAAACACCCAGAATCCTAAACCACTCACTTGGTTCAGAATGATTGATGACATTCTTGTGATCTGGATTGAGGATTAAGAGACCCTATTGACCTTCCTCCAGAACCTCAACAGCTTCTCCTCCATTTGCTTCTCCTGGTTCTACTCAACCCAACAAGCCACCTTCTTAGATGTTGACCTCCAGCCCAAAGATGGCTACATCAGTACCTCTATCCATATCAGATTTACTAACCACCATAAGTACCTCCACTTCGATATCAGGAAGTCTCTTCCATACAGCCGTATGATATCAAAAAGACCCCTTCATACAGCCTAGTCACCCATGGTTGTCACATTTGCAGTGACGAGCTGTCCCTTGAAATACACCAAGGGTCTCACTGAGGCATTTACAGACCGCATTTATCCTCCAGGGAGTATACATCCCGAGACAACCAGGAATTCCGCGAAAAACCTGGGAATTTTTTAAAATACCAGGAATTTTTCATTGTTTCAGTTTTCACTTACATTTTTGTAATTTTGACTGGTATGAACTGATACTCTAACAAACAAGTTTACTGTATCCCGTTACTGCAGAATAATAGTGCAGCAATGAAACATAAACAAGAGAAGAAAACCACAATAAAACGTAAGTTGCATAGAAAATGCGGTATTTACGAACAGCAGAATGTGTCAAAGGCTTAAAGAATGAAGACTATGCAGTACTTAATAACAACAAACAGCTTCCATTGAGCGTGACGTCACAACTACTTACTTTAGGGTTGTTTGAACGGTTGCTAGTGGGCCCGTGTGCATGAGCAATTGAGTCGCGTATGAGTGGTACCTCTCCTGCTTCTTGCTACTTGAAGTGGGCTGTTAACTGTATCAGTAGTAGCAACAAGCTTGTCAGATGCTACCTGGAAAAATTTTTCTTATGCACCCAATCTTCTCCACATGACCCACGTTTACATTTTGTGATTTGCCATTTTTGCTTGTTTAGAGCTCTCATTTCAAACGAAAATGAAATGGATTTCTGTGACCGGGAGTTATCAAGTGAATTAAAATACTTTCATATAATTACAGAAGGCTAAAATACGTTATTAGTCTCAGTTTTCTGATTTTATTTTATATTCATGTTTCTGGCAGTCAAGCATTAATCGTCTTGCGGAACAATGAAATTATTTTTGTCAGTCTGCTAAAGAAATTTGACCTTTACTAATTTTCTCAACAGAGGCAGTCAATTTATTTGAGATGAAGTGTTACATTCCACACTCTTGGCTAGTTTCAACTGTTTGCTGAACTTCAACTGCATGTTTTCATCCTCTGACACGTATGGCATTATGCCATATTAAAGAACCAAACATGAGATAATACAAGAAAATTTGCATCCCAAAAACTGCACTGAAAACTTAATATCAGGGTAGGGCTTCCATTTGTCTAAAACAACCAACACACTTGCTCAATTAATAGTCGCCTGAATAAATGGAGCACTTCTGGTAATTAAGAAGTTAGTCTCCATGTACTGCTGTGTACATAGGGTCAGAGGACTCCAAAACAAACAGAAGTTGTGTGGTGGGTAATGTGGGGATTGTTTTGCACTTTCTTTAATTCTTTTTAAACCAACCAACGCAGTCTCTTTACTTTTCTCCTTTCCTGCTCCCCTTCCATCCCCATCACCTCACCCCCACCCTCCATCTAACCTCCCAACTGCACCCAGCAGACCTACCCTCTCCCCATCTACATCTACATCTACATCTACATTGATACTCCGCAAGCCACCCAACGGTGTGTGGCGGAGGGCACTTTACGTGCCACTGTCATTACCTCCCTTCCCTGTTCCAGTCGCGTATGGTTCGCGGGAAGAACGACTGTCTGAAAGCCTCCGTGCGTGCTCTAATCTCTCTAATTTTACATTCGTGATCTCCTCGGAAGGTATAAGTAGGGGGAAGCAATATATTCGATACCTCATCCAGAAACCCACCCTCTCGAAACCTGGCGAGCAAGCTACACCACGATGCAGAGCGCCTCTCTTGCAGAGTCTGCCACTTGAGTTTATTAAACATCTCCGTAACGCTATCACGGTTACCAAATAACCCGGTGACGAAACGCGCCGCTCTTCTTTGGATCTTCTCTATCTCCTCCGTCAACCCGACCTGGTACGGATCCCACACTGATGAGCAATACTCAAGTATAGGTCGAACGAGTGCCTCGTAAGCCACCTCCTTTGTTGATGGACTACATTTTCTAAGCATTCTCCCAATGAATCTCAACCTGGTACCCGCCTTACCAACAATTAATTTTATATGATCATTCCACTTCAAATCGTTCCGCACGCATACTCCCAGATATTTTACAGACGTAACTGCTACCCACCTCATCACTGCATACAGCCCAGCACCACAACACTGTCCCCCACCCCTACCCTACTATAGCTCACCCTCCTTGACACAGCCTCCTCCTTACCATCCCCCAGTTGCCTCTCCCATCATTATGTACTGCTGCTGCTGCTCGTAGTGTGGCTTCAGCTGCCAGAGACTGTGGTCATGTGTGTGTGAGTTGCATTTGCATGCGTTTGTGTGTGTGTGTGTTTCGTCTATTTTTGACAAAGGCCTTGTTGACTGAAAGCTTATTTTGTGACAGTCTTTCGTTTCATTTCATTTCATTTCATTTATTTATTGGTCCATTTGATTCATTACATACTTAAACAGTACATTGAATATAGGACAAGTCAAAATTGCGAAAGGAGCAGAAACACACACACACACACACACACACACACACACACACACACACACACACGCACACACACACATCTGTGACTCAGCATCTCTGCTATATGATGAGTAGCAACTGTCCTTTCCATAATATTGTTACATTCCATCCTGGATTTTCCATTGTTTGAACTAATTAATTGTTTTTATTTCTTTCTAATAGCAATTAGCTCTACTTGTCTCTCCTCATTAGGCCTACGCAAAGCATCAAATGCATTATCATCCTCTGATGCACTAGCAATGTACTGCCTCAAAATATTTCGAGCATGCCCAATGTTGAACTGGACATGGAAATAAAAGTATTTTGTGAAACCACATTAAAAAGACATTCACATTCAAATTTGAGCCTTATTATTGAAATCCATTATAAAATTACAGTAAATAAAACATATAATACAACATTGTTTAAAGCACTAAAGTTGGCAGTCTTAGAGGACAAAAGGCACAAAATCTATAGCTTTTTGCTGACAAGGAGGTTGCTCAGTTCAGGGATGTCATGGGTGAGAAAGAAGGTGGTAATTATTGTCATGTTATGGAGTATTTTGAAGAGGCATGTTTATGCCTGACAGCAGGTAGTACCAATCTAGGACAGTGTGGCTAGTATGGATTAGCATCTTTCACATAGAAGTATAGCCCATTATAGGGATGGCCATCTTCAAAAGTGGTGTTTATTTGAGTAAATGACTGTGAAATTAAATTAAAGCTTTTTGAGTTGAAGGAAGGCTGCTATTATAGTCACTATCATCAGATCATAATTATCATTAAGGCAGTGACAGCATACTTTTTCACGATTCCATACACAGTGAACCTATAATAAAGGTGGCATGATCCAACACACTGACAATGAAACTCTTGCCTACTGTGCTAATGTTACATTACATGGTCAATAATTTTATGTCTATGTTTTCTGCTTAATTCCAAAGCTGACTTTCAGCAGGAACATGATGCGCTTTTTGCAGAAATCTATGTGAAAATCAATGTTACAGGTCACGAAAATATCAAAGAAAACTTAAAATGAAGGAAATGTTGTAACACGGAATCATTGGTGATGAGAAAGTATTGTATTGAGAGAAAAGGATTTCTGTTGGGACTGGACTGACAAAAATGAACACAGAAACTGGGAAAACATAAAATTGTGGACCACAGAGATGGGGTTTTACTGTACTGTACTGTTCTAAGTGACCAACTCAGGAAAAAACAAGAATAACAAAAATTAATGTTAATAATTTACTCATATTTTTCTTCTTTTTCTCCAAGTTTCTTCGACAAGCTGTGCTGAAGAAAGTATGACAAAAGAATTCAGCTTGACATGGGTGGAAATAAAATATTAGTACAATTTAAAACTGTTTTTCATCAATAACTTTTCTGAATGTTATACTGACTTCAGTCTATTTTATCATCATCAGATATGTCTGGATAAACCTTTTCTAGACATATCTAATCGTGATCAAACAGATTGAAATCTGGCATAAAATTAACAAAAAAAAAAAAACCTCAGTTATCAAATATTTCTTTAAATTCTCCTATTTATAAATAAATAGATCACTGTCTTGCACTGTGATAATGTCACATTTCATTGAATTTAACTATGGTATAGCATTGCTTTTAGATGAATATTTTTAGTGAATGATAGTATCTGTTAAAGGAATGTGAATACAATAAAGATACCTCTATTATGTTTGCCATGTATTCTTCACCATTTGACCAGTCACCTAGTCTCACTCTGCTGACATTTGGGCCAATGGTAACTAGAAAGAAACAACAACAAATAATAAAGGATAGGAATGTTATGTTGATAACAAAACAATACAAGGGAATCTCTTTATACAGAACAACACAAAGATTATCAGAAATACTGCAACTGAAACAGACAAAATAACTTAAACAAAAATTCAGTAACCTTAAATAAATGAGAAAACACAAAATATGAATCAATTAATCTCCCACTATCTACAGAAAAATCCATAAAAAGTTCTGTAGCAAGGATTCGTTTATCTCTTTCAAAAAATCAGTATTTCTTAAGCCTTAAAATTGTGTGAAAATGAGTTAAAGATTTTAGTGCTATACTACGGAGCAGCAAAACTGGCAGCTGGAGAAACAGGTAAAGAACATAGCCCTCCATCTTCCCTGAAGGTTCTCCCACTCATCTTCCCACTTTAGACCTCAGTAATTGGAAGTCTGAAGCCTTTGGAACAAAGGGGCATGCCCTTCAAGCTGAGTCCACAAACTATGCCATCAAGCAATGAAGCAATTCTGTGTAACATATGAATGCATAATGCATTACAAAGTGCATATGAAAACTGGCAGATAACACATTTCAATAACAATTCTATGGTCAGAAGCAAACAATGACTTATTCCAAGGAATTTATTATAGCTATGGAACTATGAAGCAAGAACATTTTTGAAAACATTACATTCCTGCTCAAGAGAGCAGGGAGAGGTAACAAAGTTTAAAAGACAGGAAGAAAATGAATGAGAAATAAGACAGTTAATAATATTAATTGATGCTTAATTGTTCTGTTCCACATATTTAAATGTACATGAGAATTCAGTATCCAAGGGAACATTTGAAGCAATGACAATGTTTCCAATGAATCTGTCTCATGTACCTTCCTTCAGAAAGACATTTTCTTGCAAAATTTTGATGTGTCATGTGCACCTAACCTATTATTCTGTAGTAACATTATCATTTGCTCCCTCAGGCAAATTCTGCAAGTATCTAATTGTGGATATGCAATTTTTGGATGAGGCCTTTTCTTTCCCTAACATCCATGTACACCACTGGCCATTAAAATTGCAGCACCATGAAGGCAGCATACAACAAACATCAGATTAGCATAAAATGTTTAATATTCTTGAATATGCAAATCATATGCATTTCAGGACAATCATTCAACCATATTGCTGCTGGGGCATTGGTTGGGACTCCATGACTGTCATAGAAACATGTAATCTGTGGGTTCAGAAGTGCCATACCCAGTGCCATGCAAGATAGCAGTGGTGCCATGTAGTTAATGCTTGAGAGGATAAACATACTGTTTGGGGCACAACAAATCACCAGCACAATGACCATTTAGAGGCTTCCCTTGTGGCAGCAACAGAAAGAGCGAGGATGTGCCCAACATTAACAATGGGCATTTGAGTAGCACCATAACATCTTCTCCAATGAGTCACAGTTCTAGTTACAACATCACAATGGAGATATCCATTTGTGAAAGCTCTGAGGAGAAGGAACAGTGACAGATTATTCTTGTCATTTCCTTATGGGTGTAGCACTTCATGTGATGGCATAGGGTACCACCGGGTACACAAGTTGATCACCCATGGTTAACATAGCTGGCAATTTGGACAGCAGGTGTTACATTTCTGACATACCTTTGCCTCATGGCTATTATACTTTGTGTGATTGAACAGGAAGCCACTGGGTACACAAGATGATCACCCCTGGTTAACATAGATGGCAATTTGGACAGCAGTTGTTACATCTCCGTCATGTTAAGGACAGTGGCTATGCTGAAATTTGAGGTCTTCATGACATTATTTTTCAACAAGGTAGCACAAGATCACATGTTGGTCACACTTTCCTGAGCTAAAACAATACATAGAGTGTGTGATTGTTGCCCTGGTCAGCTTGTTCTTCACATATTACAAGCACTGAAAAAATCTTACGGGTTGGCGAATCACTGGCATGCCTAATATACTGTATACACACAATAAATAAAGTCTCCTGGTGTTGCAATTTTGTTAGTCAGCAGTGTATTTTATATTGGAATGTACTGTTTTGATAAGGAGGATGCCTCACAATCTCATGGCCCAATCCTGCTGCTAAGCTGTCAGGTTCAAATTGATTGTAAAAATGCTTATCACATCTGACTTGCTCTAGCATTTCTGCTTTTGTATAGCTGCCAGAAAAGTGAAACAGTTTTCTAGTCATTGCATTCTGCATAGTTTCTTCCTTCGTTGTATATGAATCTTTTATTAAAAATTATAACTGAGATTATCCAAGAGTTTCATGTAACCATCTTGTCCATCATGTAATCAACCATAAAACCACTTTTTAAATGCATCACTATTTCT
The DNA here is from genome assembly GCF_023864345.2 of Schistocerca serialis cubense. NCBI lineage: Eukaryota > Metazoa > Arthropoda > Insecta > Orthoptera > Acrididae > Schistocerca > Schistocerca serialis. The sequence goes on from NC_064643.1 coordinate 360,732,732, forward strand.
ATCATCATGACTTTTGTACTGTTGATAAAGTCATATTAAAACAATACAGCATGACAGATAATAAATGTGATTTTTTTTGCCAGTCAAACTGCTATTCCCCTTTGAATTTTGCCAGATGTGATTGTTTTATGATTTTGGTGGAACCAGATCTCATTGACATAAATAACAAGATAATTTGCTTTCCTTACATTAAGTGTTTTTCTTGGAAAAGTTGGCCTAGTTTTTACAATACAGGATCTCTCCATCAGAAAGCATCTGCAATCTTTACTTTGTCTGTACCTGAATCCCAAAGATATCAGAATCATTCCAATCTAATGGCAGTCCACTGTGAAACAAATTTTGGTGCCTACAACAACTGCCATCTTTGCCTTGTGGGGTACTTCCCATTATCACAGAATTCCATTACTGTGCCACCAACAATATCCTCTGGAAATTATTCAAATCTGTGACAGTTTTTCTTCCACTAACATCTTTCTTTGGAGATTCAAACTTAATTTACTGATCAGAGGTCTCCATTCACCCTGCTTCTGCCTATATTCTCTGCACTGTTTGGAGCTAAATACCACATGCCTTTGCAGTTACAGTCTGCAGTGCCAACAATACTCTGTGTCTCATGGGATTGCCTCTAAATCCTCTCTATTTGAATGTTGTTGTTGTTGTGGTCTTCAGTCCTGAGACTGGTTTGATGCAGCTCTCCATGCTACTCTATCCTGTGCAAGCTTTTTCATCTCCCAGTACCTACTGCAACCTACATCCTTCTGAATCTGCTTAGTGTATTCATCTCTTGGTCTCCCTCTACGATTTTTACCCTCTACGCTGCCCTCCAATACTAAATTGGTGATCCCTTGATGCCTCAGAACATGTCCTACCAACCGATCCCTTCTTCTGGTCAAGTTGTGCCACAAACTCCTCTTCTCCCCAATTCTATTCAATACCTCCTCATTAGTTATATGATCTACCCATCTAATCTTCAGCATTCTTCTGTAGCACCACATTTCGAAAGCTTCTATTCTCTTCTTGTCCAAACTATTTATCGTCCATGTTTCACTTCCATACATGGCTACACTCCATACGAATACTTTCAGAAATGACTTCCTGACACTTAACTCAATACTGGATGTTAACAAATTTCTCTTCTTCAGAAACGCTTTCCTTGCCATTGCCAGCCTACATTTTATATCCTCTCTACTTCGACCATCATCAGTTATTTTGCTCCCCAAATAGCAAAACTCCTTTACTACTTTAAGTGTCTCATTTCCTAATCTAATTCCCTCAGCATCACCTGACTTAATTAGACTACATTCCATTATCCTTGTTTTGCTTTTGTTGATGTTCATCTTATATCCTCCTTTCAAGACACTGTCCATTCCATTCAACTGCTCTTCCAAGTCCTTTGCTGTCTCTGACAGAATTACAATGTCATCGGCGAACCTCAAGGTTTTTATTTCTTCTCCATGAATTTTAATACCTACTCCGAATTTTTCTTTTGTTTCCTTTACTGCTTGCTCAATATACATATTGAACAACATCGGGGAGAGGTTACAACCCTGTCTTACTCCCTTCCCAACCACTGCTTCCCTTTCATGTCCCTCGACTCTTATAACTGCCATCTGGTTTCTGTACAAATTGTAAATAGCCTTTCGCTCCCTGTATTTTACCCCTGCCACCTTTAGAATTAGAAAGAGAGTATTCCAGTCAACATTGTCAAAAGCTGTCTCTAAGTCTACAAATGCTAGAAACGTAGGTTTGCCTTTCCTTAATCTTTCTTCTAAGATAAGTCGTAAGGTCAGTATTGCCTCACGTGTTCCAGTGTTTCTACGGAATCCAAACTGATCTTCCCCGAGGTTGGCTTCTACTAGTTTTTCCATTTGTCTGTAAAGAATTCGTGTTAGTATTTTGCAGCTGTGACTTATTAAGCTGATAGTTCGGTAATTTTCACATCTGTCAACACCTGCTTTCTTTGGAATTGGAATTATTATATTCTTCTTGAAGTCTGGGGGTATTTCGCCTGTCTCATACACCTTCCTCACCAGATGGCAGAGTTTTGTCAGGAATGGCTCTCCCACCGCCGTCAGTAGTTCCAATGGAATATTGTCTACTCCGGGGGCTTTGTTTCGACTCAGGTCTTTCAGTGCTCTGTCAAACTCTTCACGCAGTATCATATCTCCCATTTCATCTTCATCTACATCCTCTTCCATTTCCATAATATTGTCCTCAAGTACATCGCCCTTGTATAGACCCTCTATATATTCCTTCCACCTTTCTGCTTTCCCTTCTTTGCTTAGAACTGGGTTTCCATCTGAGATCTTGATATTCATACAAGTCGTTCTCTTATCTCCAAAGGTCTCTTTAATTTTCCTGTAGGCGGTATCTATCTTACCCCTAGTGAGATAGGCCTCTACATCCTTACATTTGTCCTCTAGCCATCCCTGCTTAGCCATTTTGCACTTCCTATCAATCTCATTTTTGAGACGTTTGTATTCCTTTTTGCCTGTTTCACTTACTGCATTTTTATATTTTCTCCTTTCATCAATTAAATTCAATATGTCTTCTGTTACCCAAGGATTTCTACTAGCCCTCGTCTTTTTACCTACTTGATCCTCTGCTGCCTTCACTACTTCATCTCTCAAAGCTACCCATTCTTCTTCTACTGTATTTACTTCCCCCATTCCTGTCAATTGCTCCCTTATGCTCTCCCTGAATCTCTGTACAACCTCTGGTTCTTTTAGTTTATCCAGGTCCCATCTCCTTAAATTCCCACCTTTTTGCAGTTTCTTCAGTTTTAATCTACAGGTCATAACCAATAGATTGTGGTCAGAGTCCACATCTGCCCCTGGAAATGTCTTACAATTTAAAACCTGGTTCCTAAATCTCTGTCTTACCATTATATAATCTATCTGATACCTTTTAGTATCTCCAGGGTTCTTCCATGTATACAACCTTCTTTCATGATTCTTAAACCAAGTGTTAGTTATGATTATGTTGTGTTCTGTGCAAAATTCTACCAGGCGGCTTCCTCTTTCATTTCTGTCCCCCAATCCATATTCACCTACTATGTTTCCTTCTCTCCCTTTTCCTACACTCGAATTCCAGTCACCCATGACTATTAAATTTTCGTCTCCCTTCACAATCTGAATAATTTCTTTTATTTCATCATACATTTCTTCAATTTCTTCGTCATCTGCAGAGCTAGTTGGCATATAAACTTGTACTACTGTAGTAGGTGTGGGCTTCGTATCTATCTTGGCCACAATAATGCGTTCACTATGCTGTTTGTAGTAGCTTACCTGCATTCCTATTTTCCTATTCATTATTAAACCTACTCCTGCATTACCCCTATTTGATTTTGTGTTTATAACCCTGTAGTCACCTGACCAGAAGTCTTGTTCCTCCTGCCACCGAACTTCACTAATTCCCACTATATCTAACTTCAACCTATCCATTTCCCTTTTTAAATTTTCTAACCTACCTGCCCGATTAAGGGATCTGACATTCCACGCTCCGATCCGTAGAACGCCAGTTTTCTTTCTCCTGATAACGACATCCTCTTGAGTAGTCCCCGCCCGGAGATCCGAACGGGGGACTATTTTACCTCCGGAATATTTTACCCAAGAGGACGCCATCATCATGTAATCATACAGTAAAGCTGCATGCCCTCGGGAAAAATTACGGCTGTAGTTTCCCCTTGCTTTCAGCCGTTCGCAGTACCGGCACGGCAATGCCGTTTTGGTTATTGTTACAAGGCCAGATCAGTCAATCATCCAGACTGTTGCCCTTGGAACTACTGAAAAGGCTGCTGCCCCTCTTCAGGAACCACACCTTTGTCTGGCCTCTCAACAGATACCCCTCCGTTGTGGTTGCACCGACGGTACGGCTATCTGTATCGCTGAGGCACGCAAGCCTCCCCACCAACGGCAAGGTCCATGGTTCATGGGGGGGGGTGTTTGAATGTATGTATCTTATAAATGAATTATCTTAACTCTTGAACAAAAATATTGATAGCACACAATGAAAATCTCAGTTTTCTTTGTAAATATGCAACACTTCATAGAGAGAACACCTAAGTGAATGATTGGTAGCAACATAGTTTCAAAGCTGTGCCAGCAACAGCAGGTAAGAAGTGTAATGTTGCCACATACGAGGTGCTATCCAAAATTTTTGGGACTGGTGCTGCCATCTCTTGAAAACCTTACCTTTGGACTAATGGTCACCATCACCCTCGAAGTAGTTCCATTCTGCATGTATGCATCAGTCCCAGTACTTCTGCCACTGGTCAAACGTTTTCTGGAAGTCCTGATCTTTGAGGGTGTTTATCACCGCCAGCGATGCTTCTTGAATCCTCTCTAGAGTATTGAACCAATGGCCTTTCAATTTGAGTTTCAGTTTTGCGTATAGCACAAAGTTGCAAGGTGCCAAATGTGGTGAGCACAGTGGGTGGGGTACAACCGCCATGTTGTTTTTTTGCCATAAAGGTCCTGGTGAGCAAGGACGTGTGACAGGCCACATTGTCGTGGTGCAGCAGCCAGTTCCCTTGATGCCAAAGTTCAGGCCATCATCACCACACGTTTTTATGGAGACGTTGCAAAACATCACAGTAGTAAGCAAAATTCACTGTTTGATTGGGTGGGACAAATTCTTTGTGCACAGTTCCCTTGGTATCAAAGAAAACGATAATCATGCTCTTCACTTTGCTCTTCACCTGTCTCGCATTTTTGGGTCTTGGAAAGACTGGACTTTTCCACTGGGATGATTGCTGCTTTGTCTCTGGGTTATAACCATAAATCCAGCTTTCATTGCTGGTGATAACCCACACCAAGAAGGTTGGATCATCAGATGCTGTCTGATGAAGGTCCGTGCACACTTCAACATGCTGTGCCTTCTGATCGGCAGTCAAGATCCTTGGTACAAATGTTGTGGTGACACAATGCATGCTTGATTCATCAGTCAATATTTGTTGACATGTCCCATAACCAATACCCACTTCATCCGAAAGGTCTTGAATGGTTCGACGTCGGTCCGCATGAACCAGTCGTTGAAGTTTGGCAACAATGTCTGGTGTTGTGTGGCTAACGGGCCTTCCAGTGTGAGCATGATCTTCGACATCCGTACAGCCGGCCATGAACCAAGCACACCACTCAAACACATGCATAAAGCTCATGCTCTGTCTCACAAACACTTGTTGAATCATTGCGAGGGTCGCCGTAGCACTTTTCCCAAGATTCGCACAGAGTTTGATACGCACGCACTGTTCTTTTCACAGATCCATCATAAAATCGCCACACACCAAACACAGAGTATTACGGAAATGATTGTGGACATGCAACATGTCCTCCCAACTGAATGCCACTCCACACACTGACTCATCAGATATGCAGCTCTCGCCACCTAGCGGTGCAAAGATCTACTACTCCTACTTCCCAGATGGCAGCAGAAGTCCCGAAAATGTTGGACTCCACCTCGTAAACCCTGTGAAAGATGGACATCTACTTAGTAGTCATTGCTTCTTACCATATGATGTGGCCTGGAAGGCAACTGTGGAAGAAATAAAATTGTGGCAACAGTGTACATTTAGAGTTGTGTACCAAATTGTACTAGGCAAAATGTGTCTCAGTTTGAGTTACAAAGTCAGTTGCCAGTTTTTCTGCACAATAAGATAATGTATTTTCCCCTTAATTGTGCATGTCAGATTCTTTATGCTGTAATGGGTTTTTATTCATTAAACACATAAAGTTCTCTGATGAATCATGTTTTCTGTTTCACAAGATGGATGAATATCAGCATGTCTCTCAATAAATATTGGACAACAAATGATATTCTACAGTTTCTGGAAGAACAAAAGGCAATGGAAGCAGTGTTCTCTGAGAAGAAACAAATCTTTCACCATGGCAGTATATGTTTATACATGGATAGAAGTGTGTGCAACTACATAGAAGACCACAGTCAAGCTTTAAATGTAGTTTTCCACATCTTAACCCAATCAGACATCTTTGGAACAACCGTGACTGTCATGTTTACTATGTGAATTCTCTGCAAGCTGCAAGTTGCGCTGGAGACAACAGTGGAGAAGTGTTAGCATGTGGCTGACTTACTTACATCTCCTGTATTTACTGGGTGTGTTGTAAGCCACAGTTACACTCAGAATTTATAGATTAGCATAAAAAGGTGAATAGTATTGTGGAATCACATCTGAACTAAACATTATAAATGTTGCACACAGTATAAATTATTTTTTTGTATAAAACAGGGATACCAGTTCCAAACTTTGTGTAATTACGACTTTTGTTGACATAAAAGACCAGCAACTACATTTCATCATTTATTTATTTTACTGTCACTGTTGATATATATTCCTTAATGGTGACTAGCCCCATGTATCCATTCATTTTTTAACCATTCCCTGCATTTTTATCATGTGTCTGTAAAATACTTTCAGTGTAATATACAAAAATGTTGTTCTGTTATTACATTATATTTTTGAACTGTCTGCAGTGCACAATTGACTTCCATACACTATGTCAAGTTGACCTGACATATAGTAGACAGTTGTGCAAAGGATAGAGAGTTTAAATTTGTATTCTAAGAACAAAACAAAATTGTGATAGGAAACTAAATAAATATTTTCAGTTTTCGTAAATTCAGAACTGTCTACAGATTCAGACAATGATGCCAAGATGAATGGATCAACACTGGCCATTCTGAGTCATCTGGTTTCATGGCTGCACCACGAGCAGCGTGGGTGGCACATGACTTGAGAAGACCCACTGGTAGCATAGGCTAGGAGGAAAGTGAGAATATGGTTCTTGGTCACTTGCATCTATGCATCGGAAGCTTTTGGTCACCAATGCTACTATTGCACACAATGTTATTCTCTTGGTTTGTTACTTGTTACTCAGATTTCGTTCACAAGCTACTGATGATTCTTTTGGCTTTGCATTTGCTTGTCCTTCATTTTACCTTATCAGTTCAGTGATGGCTAATATTTTTACTGCTTAAGTGTAAGACCAGAGAGAGAGAGAGAGAGAGAGAGAGAGAGTAGGTAGACTGCACACTGACCCCCCCGCACCGCCCAGCACAGTGCACCCACGGGCGCACACAGAGAATGCTGGTCAGCCTGCCTGGATGCCCTGCTAGCCCCACAGTACCTCTCACATGGCTTTACAGTAACTGTTCATGTCCATCCAATTCTTTTTGGCTGCTTACTGTTTTCTCTGAATCTATCTATGGGCACTACTCCCCCTGTGTATTGCGTTACTAAAGTGGCGATGAGGCTGAATTTTTTATGTCAAAGAGCTCGTACCAATGGATCAAAAGCTTTTGGGGCTCTGGCAGCATCAAATAATGCTGCAGGAGCAACAGCAGGAACAGATGTCAGTTCAACAACAATTACAGCAGTAGCTGATCAAGCAGAATGTGATCCTAACTGTGTGCACACGGCCTACCCTGCCAGTTGAGCACCTGTGGGGTAACCTTCAGGCTTCTTAGGCTGTGTGAAAACTTGTGTTAGGATTGTACTGCATTTTGCAAGGTTTGTGTGTGACTAATTTGTAGAATTTTTCAAAATGAGCAGCAACAATATAAGTAAGATAGGCTTGAGTGTTAGCACAGATTGTAATAACGATGAAGTGCAGCAACTTTACTTGTCAAATTCAGAGATAATTGCCAGAGGGGAAGAGGACTGTGAAGATAATACAAGCAGTATTTGTTTGCTGCTTCAGAGATATCAACAGTCACAGACATTAAAATACCTTTTTGACCAGTTAACAACATTCTTTGGTGATAAACTGCCAGAACAAAATAAGAGTATAAATAAAAATGGGAATAGGATTAAAAGAAGTAAAGGTAGACTTAACACTGGTTAATAAAAAACTTAATTGTACTGCTATATTATGAAAGGAAAGTTACTACTCACCATATAACGGAGATGCTGAGTTGCAGATAGGCACAACAAAAAGACTGTCGCAAATAAGCTTTTGGCCAGAAAGGCACAAATGCAACTCACATATGACTGCAGTTTCTGGCAACTGAAGCCATTTGCGTGACACTGCAGACTGCAGTCATGGGTGTCTGAGTTGCATTTACGTGATTGTGTTTGTGTGTCGGTGTCTATCATCTTTTTTCAATGAAGGCCTTGCTGGCCAAAAGCTTATTTGTGACAGTCTTTTTGCTGTGCCTATCTGCAACTCTGCATTTCCGTTATATGGCGAGCAACAACTTTCCTTTCATAATATTTTTACATTCCATCCTGTATTTTCTATTATTTGATTAATTGTATAGCTGAGAGAGTTGATAAAGTATAAGCTGAACTAGGTACATTTAAACAACTGACTGATACTGAATTGGAATTAGTGGACTGGAGGGTTACTATTCTTGAGAGGAGATTAAGAGAAACAGAGGAAATGATAATTCAAGAGACAGAGAGCAATGGACAGGATTTCAAGCATATGAATATATCTTTTAATTTAGAGTCACATACTTTATACAAAAAATTGGAATTAAATAAAACGGAATTAAAGAAAGAGTTAGCCATTGCAAGTGGAAATGTTGAGGATTGCAACAAGAATATAAATATTGTTAACTCTAAAGTCAATCAATTAGAAAGAAACTATTACTCAAATAATTTCAGTAATAATTTTTTTATGTACTAATATATTCAATAATGTGATTTTAAAATATTTCCAGAGAGATCATAAGCTCCATCTGGTGAAGTTTTTGTGTCAATGCAAAGATATTTTCACACTCAGTATGCCAGATCATTTCAAAGTGAAGTTAGTTAAGAAGTTTTAGATGAGGAAGCATTATGCTGGGGTAACCAGCATGGACCTAGACATGTCATTTGAAGGGTCTGAAAGCATGTTTATTAGCAAATTTTGTTCAGAGAGCAAGTAAGCTTGGATTAAGAGCGAGAATTTAAATGGCTCCAGTTACAGAGAAGGTAAGTAACATGAGAATGAGCTGTGAGAGACACTTAAGAACATTGGCACTTTTGGATAAACCACTAGACAAGCTTATTCAGTTTCATGTCTTAAAATGTGGATTGCCAAATCTCAATGGGGATTGGGCTGTGGCCCAGATGATTCACTAGAGGAATTTTTGAAGAATGTAGATAAATTGGATAGGACATGGGAGAGACATGAAAGATATGACAGTAATAGTAATTAGAGGGAGAGCCATTATCAGAGTGGAGGGTACTCCACAATCAACAAAATGACAGAAACAGGAGAAGAGACTGGAATAATTTCAGAGGTACTAATTACAGCAATAATTATGCTACATAAGACAGAAGGGGTGATGATAGAGGTCATGATCTGAGGAACAGGCAATAGGGGATTGAAGAAAGGAAAAATTCAAATAAGGGAGGAGACAACAGAAATGATAACCAGGGAAATGGGTAAACATCCCATTGGATGCCTGTCCCTCTGAGGTGGGATGTAAATACAGAAACGAGGCTAGTCAAAATAAAGTTAGGAGAAGGAGTTACTGTTCACAAGCTAGTTGTCATCAAAGAATTAATAGGGATTACCATGTAAACAGAGCTGATATTGATGGAGAATTTTGGGAAAATATTTTGAGGGAGATGGAGGATGAAGAAAAGGAAGTGAGTTGGGAATTTGAATTAAGTTATAATATGTTGCAAATCTTTTTGATGAATCTGGAGATCAGTATGTGTCAAGTAATGTTAGCAGCTGTAAAGATGTTGATGGATTTGGGTTGATAAGTTTGATGATTGACAAAGTTGCTTCTACTTTAGCTCAAGTAGTTATAGTGGAGGTTGATAATCACATGCTTAGGGAGTAAGATAGTATGTTGTATGACGTTACTTGTGAACCTAATGGCACAACTATTATTACGTTTGATGCTGATGCTGATGTGATCTATAAGATTGATGTTGATGTTGATGTTAGAAGTAAGATTAATGATTTTGATGTGTATTTATGCAGAAGTGATGTTGATTTTGATGCTAATGAGGAGTATAGTGCTTTGTTTTGTGAAGTGTTTGATGGTATGATTTATGTTGAAATTAGTGACGATAATACTAGCAGCAAAGTTCTAGGTCTTGGTGATGATATGATAACGCACAGTAAGAAGTACATGAGAGTCAAAGTATACCAATGAGATCTTGCCAAATAGTGATTATAAGCTAGAGCAGAACAAACACATTAATGATAAGATACTTGAAGTTACAGCTAGTCAGATTAAGAATGCAGAAGTTAGTTGTGATGTGCATAGTGATTTTCAGGTAGATGATGAAAACACACATTTTCATTTAAGTCATTGGAACATAGATAGTAAGATAACCTTGAATGGTCAACACATACACACTAAAGAAGATGATTTGCTGTACAAGAGAATATTGAAATTAGTTGTAAGGTGCCATTAGGGGCTTAACAGCCAACCACATCATTTGAGTCACCTATAGGAACATAATTAAATTTTAGAGAAGCTGGGAATGATTTATTAGCTGTGAATGAAATTCTTGATAATAAAGACATATTAGGCAGTCCCTATATTAACATTCAGATTGGTAATTGGAAAAGAGATAGTTCGACTGACACAAGTAGTACAGTATGTTACGGTGAAATGAATACCCTTAGCTGCATACAGGTGTTGATATAAGTCAACAGGGACAGTGGAAAATGTGTGCCAAAACCGGGACTCGAACCTGGGATCTTCTACTTACACAGAAGAAGATGGTCAAATGGCCGGTGAGTGACAGAATAAAACATACAGAGAATTATACTGAATTTCCAATCACAGGTGCTAGGTGCTAGGATCAAAAGAGCAATGTGCAAACTTCGCAAGCTAATCAATGGACAAGCTTTGGTAATGTTTAGCATTGAGAACATTAGTTTTGAACAGGGCTGTTTTGTGGTGAGCACATAAATGAACACATATTATTAGGTATGGATTGGACTATAAAAGAAAATGATAGTTTTAGTTGGAAAAAAATTAAATTATTGTTTGTTGAATCAAGGTCTGGTAACATTAAAGAAACAAAATTCTATATGATGTCTAATGAAAACTGTAGTAATCAGATAAGAGTAGTAGTAATGATGGATAATAGCAATTATTTTGTTGAGGATGAGGGTTTTTGTGATCATAATATTGTAAATTATTCTTATGCACACCTTATTACAAAAAAACCTAATGCAACTGAAAAGTTAATTGTAGTAGAGAAAGATGACTTATAAACATTTTTGTGGGAGTTTTGTGACATTTTTAGTGAAAATCAGGGTAGAGTGAAGGACTACCAATAAAAGTTGAAAGCAATAAATCACCATACATTCCTTATAAAACCATGTAGAATACCTATTTGCAAAAGAAAAGCAGTGAAAATGGACCTTCAGAAATTACAAAAGTAGAGGACAGTAGAAAGATGCAGGGCCAGTATAATAATCCACTGGTTGCTGTATCCAAGAGAGATGGAGGTGTCAAGCTAGTATTGGTCTCCAGGTGTTTAAACAAATTTTTAGAACAAGAGAATGATCATTTTTAGAACAAGAGAATGATCATCCAGAAAGTATGGAAGAGTTTGTGGAGAATGGGGTAGTGACAATGTGATAGCAGAATAGTGATACAGCCTAAAGATACGATTTCTAACTAGTCATTGGTAAATAAGGGTGTACATAAAATCTGGGAACACATTCAATTATTTATTGCACAAGACCTAAACATCGTACAGATCTCATACATATTGCATTTTGAAGAGAAACTCTAAAATTTTGTTTTACAAACATTCGATATGTGAACCATGAGGGACATCAATACGGTAATCTAATTCTTGCCATACCCGTCCCAGCATAGCATCGTTGACTGTGGCAGTTGCTTCCCGTATTCTCTCCTGGAGGTCTGTTACATCATGTGGTAGAGGCGGTGTGCCCCACAGAAAAAAGTCACATGGAGTGAGATCTGGTGACCGGGGAGGCCATTTCATGAAATAGCTGTCCCTTCTGTAGCACGGTCGATCCATCGATGTGGCAGCTTGGTGTTCAAGCACCCACGATGAAAATGGGGTGGAGCCCCATCCTGCTGAAAGGCAAATGGAGAGTCCAATTGCAATTGAGGCACCAGCTATTGCTGCAACATGTCCAAGGAGGAATATCCAGTGACACTGCTCTCAGCGAAGAAGAATGGCCCGTACAGTTTTCAATGTGACAAGGCACAAAAAACATTTACCTTTGGGGAATCACGCTCAAATTCAGTGTGCTTGTGTGGATGCTTTGCACCCAGATTTGATAATTATGGCTGTTCACTTTCCCATTAGTGTGAAAAGTGGCTTCGTTGCTAAAAATTTGGCGATCAACAATGCCATCCCCATTCTCATTCAATTGTTGCCGCTGTGAACAAAACTCAAAACGCTTGTCTTTGTCATTGAGCTTCTGTACTACCTCCAATTTGAGTGGTTTCATAGACAGACTCTGTCACAGGACTTTCCACAGTCTCATTGGAGCCATGTTGAGTTCACAGGATGCACGACACACTGATTTCTTTGGACACCTTATGAATGTCTCTCATATGCGCTCCACATTCACTTCACTCACACAGGGACATCCGCTTCTCTTTGCCGGGAACAAGCAACCCGCCATAACGAACTTGTTGTGCCAGTGGTAAATGGCCTTCCTTGTTGGTGGCTTCTTGGTTTTAAACATGCATTGAACAGTTGTAGCACACTTGTTTTTGTCAAACTCCAACACACAGAAAGCTCGCTCTGCATCTTAACATGCCATGTTTGTAACTAGCGCTGACTATTGGCAAATTAGCAAACTATGCTGTGGTGGAATACATGAAAAAAAGCTTTCAGGGTTTCTCTTCAAAATGACATTTGTATGATATCTGTACAATGTCTGGTTCTTGTGCAATAAATAATTAAATATCTCCCTGGTTTTTATGTACACCCTGTATTCATAACATGTGTAATTGTTATGAGTGTACAGAGCATACTAACACTCATTGCAGTTTAATTATAAATCATGTAACTATGCGCAGTTGAAACTCTACTATATCAATGACTTGCGTAAATAATATTATTGATTTTTTAAAGTCTCTACAGTCAAAATGTTAAAAATTTGAGAAAATATGATGATGACAAAGCTTATTTTACTCACAGTTAATCAAAATATGCATACTAACTCCAAACATCCCTTGTTTTATCATATAGATTTTGCTGACTTCAAGCAAAGATCAAGTCAAATGCCACATCCAAATCAGAGATACAATTTTAGTCCTTTCCTTATTATTTATCAATTTCAAACAGATATTCTTCTCTATTCCTTTTCTTTTTATCAGAATGATTATCACATATTTCCTGGATCATTATTACCAATGCAAAAAATGTATAGCAACACCTACAGTATATCTTTCAATTGATACATTTATAAAATTATTCAAATAGCTTCAGTCTTTTGGCAAAATAATTCTAAGAAATTAATATAGTAGCAATACATGTTCTTCATGAAACAATGATATCTACATGCATCTACAGCCTTTTATCCAGTATTAGTACATTAATATAACTACACATATCAAAAATGACACAGAACAACTCAATAGTTGTAGAGAAAAATACTTCATTTATAAAGTGAGTTATTACCATTACTCCTTCTATTACCTATTTAACAGAGTAACGCATTATGTGTGATGTTTCACGTACATCTGATTTATTAAAATTGATGTATTACAGTAGATTTTGCCACTGTTCTTTCATTGGAAATGTTTCTACATTCTATATGAAATATAAGTTAATAAATAACAACTTTGTCAGATTATTATATGCAAGGTATTTATGTCTTAAAAGAAAGTACCAAGTTATATCCTGAAAACATCTTTTCTTTTATTTTTTTCCTTCTTTGGGCATCAAGATTAATTAAGAGCAAATTCTATTTGCTTCAACTAAGACATTGGGAACTTTGTTTTAATTTTCCACTATTCAAAGTTTTATTTGATCTATATTTTTGTTTTTTTGGTCATCAGTCTACTGACTGGTTTGATGCGGCCCGCCATGAATTCCTTTCCTGTGCTAACCTCTTCATCTCAAGAGTAGCACTTGCAACCTACGTCCTCAATTATTTGTTGACGTGTTCCAATCTCTGTCTTCCTCTACAGTTTTTGCCCTCTACAGCTCCCTCTAGTACCATGGAAGTCATTCCCTCATGTCTTAGGAGATGTCCTATCATCCTGTCCCTTCTCCTTATCAGTGTTTTCCACATATTCCTTTCCTCTCCGATTCTGCATAGAACCTCCTCATTCCTTACCTTATCAGTCCACCTAATTTTCAACATTCGTCTATAGCACCACATCTCAAATGCTTCGATTCTCTTCTGTTCCAGTTTTCCCACAGTCCATGTTTCACTACCATACAATGCTGTACTCCAGACGTACATCCTCAGAAATTTCTTCCTCAAATTAAGGCCGGTATTTGATATTAGTAGACTTCTCTTGGCCAGAAATGCCTTCTTTGCCATAGCGAGTCTGCTTTTGATGTCCTCCTTGCTCCGTCCGTCATCGGTTATTTTACTGCCTAGGTAGCAGAATTCCTTAACTTCACTGACTTCGTGACCATCAATCCTGATGTTAAGTTTCTCGCTGTTCTCATTTCTACTACTTCTCATTACCTTCGTCTTTCTCTGATTTACTCTCAAACCATATTGTGTACTCATTAGACTGTTCATTCCGTTCAGCAGATCATTTAATTCTTCTTCACTTTCACTCAGGATAGCAATGTCATCAGCGAATCGTATCATTGATATCCTTTCACCTTGTATTTTAATTCCACTCCTGAACCTTTCTTTTATTTCCATCATTGCTTCCTCAATGTACAGATTGAAGAGTAGGGGTGAAAGGCTACAGCCTTGTCTTACACCCTTCTCTTAATACGAGCACTTCGTTCTTGGTCGTCCACTCTTATTATTCCCTCTTGGTTGTTGTACATATTGTATATGACCCATCTCTCCCTACAGCTTACCCTTACTTTTTTCAGAATCTCGAACAGCTTGCACCATTTTATATTGTCAAACGCTCCTTCCTGGTCAAAAGTGTCTTGATTTTTCTTTAGCCTTGCTTCCACTATTAGCCGTAACGTCAGAATTGCCTCTCTCATCCCTTTACTTTTCCTAAGCCAAACTGATCTTCACCTAGCGCATTCTCAATTTTCTTTTCCATTCTTCTGTATATTATTCTTGTAAGCAGCTTTGATGCATGAGCTGTTAAGGTGATTGTGCGATAATTCTCGCACTTGTCAGCTCTTGCCGCTTTCGGAATTGTGTGGATGATGCTTTTCCGAAAGTCAGATGGTATGTCGGCAGACTCATGTATTCTACACACCAACGTGAATAGTCGTTTTGTTGCCACTTCCTCCAATGATTTTAGAAATTCTGATGGAATGTTATCTATCCCTTCTGCCTTATTTGACCGTAAGTCCTCCAAAGCTCTTTTAAATTCCGATTCTAATACTGGATCCCCTATCTCTTCTAAATCGACTCCTGTTCTTCTTCTATCACATCAGACAAATCTTCACCCTCATAGAGGCTTTCAATGTATTCTTTCCACCTATCTGCTCTCTCCTCTGCATTTAACAGTAGAATTCCCGTTGCACTCTTAATGTTGCCACCGTTGCTTTTAATGTCACCAAAGGTTGTTTTGACTTTCCTGTATGCTGTGCCTGTCCTTGCAACAATCATATCTTTTTCGATGTCTTCACATTTTCCTGCAGCCATTTCGTCTTAGCTTCCCTGCACTTCCTATTTATCTCATTCCTCAGCGACTTGTATTTCTGTATTCCTGATTTTCCCGGAACATGTTTGTACTTCCTCCCTTCATCAATCAACTGAAGTATTTCTTCTGTTTCTTCGCAGCTACCTTCTTTGTACCTATGTTTTTCTTCCCAACTTCTGTGATGGCCCTTTTTAGAGATGTCCATTCCTCTTTAATGTACTGCCTACTGCGCTATTCCTTATTGCTGTATCTATAGCGTTAGAGAACTTCAAATGTATCTCGTCATTCCTTAGTACTTCCGTATCCCACTTCTTTGCGTATTGATTCTTCCAGGCTAATGTCTTGAACTTCAGCCTACTCTTCATCACTACTATATTGTGATCTGAGTCTATATCTGCTCCTGGGTATGCCTTACAGTCCAGTACCTGATTTCGGAATATCTGTCTGACCCTGATGTAATCTAATTGAAATCTTCCCGTATCTCCCGGCCTTTTCCAAGTATACCTCCTCCTCTTGTGATTCTTGAACAGGGTATTCGCTATTACTAGCTGAAACTTGTTACAGAACTCAATTAGTCTTTCTCCTCTTTCATTCCTTGTCCCAAGCCCATATTCTCCTGTAACCTTTTCTTCTACTCCTTCCCCTACAACTGCATTCCAGTTGCCCATGACTATTAGATTTTTGTCCCCCTTTACATACTGCATTACCCTTTCAATACACTCATACACTTTCTCTATCTGTTCATCTTCAGCTTGCGACGTCGGCATGTATACCTGAACTATCATTGTCGGTGTTGGTCTGCTGTCCATTCTGATTAGAACAACCCGGTCACTGAACTGTTCACAGTAACACACCCTCTGCCCTACCTTCCTATTCATAACGAATCCTACACCTGTTATACCATTTTCTGCTGCTGTTGATATTACCCGATACTCATCTGACCAGAAATCCTTGTCTTCCTTCCACTTCACTTCACTGACCCCTACTATATCTAGATTGAGCCTCTGCATTTCCATTTTCAGATTTTCTAGCTTTCCTACCACGTTCAAGCTTCTGACATTCCACACCCCGACTCGTAGAACGTTATCCTTTCGTTGATTATTCAATATTTTTGTACAACAGGTTATTGTTGGCTGTGGATCAGTGCCAGCTGTGCTAATTCCCCAAAACAACAATGGTAGAAACTAAAAAGAATTCAACAAAAAACGTAAGTGTTGCCTCTGCTTTAGGTCCTAAACATGTACAACTGAACCAAAAATCTACCTATTGAGATATTAGCCAACATGAAACACTAACATGTCCTTATTGAATGGTCACTCACCACAATAAATCTGCAAGTAATGATAACTCTATCAGTCCAATGTTACAATAAGCTTACAGTTCACATATGCCCCTTCTCTACACCATTATTTTGCAAGATCTCCGTGTACTAATAGTGCTATCTGCAATTAAAACCAATTCTGACTATTATAATTGGAACATATTCTACCATATTTTACCAGCAGGAAACCGGAGGAGCTCCAAAATTTCCTGATAGTCACTCTCTTTATAGTTGACTTACCACACCTGTAAACTGGATCCCATTATGTCTGAACTCTCTGACCCTGTGAGCAGCACCCAAAGCTCAACTGCAACTGCTACAGTCCCAATCACAACTGCTCATAAAGTCCATGTTAAATCTTTTTAGAAACATTAAATCAAACAAATGTACAGGGCTACCACTACTTTTAACAATTACAGTATTCTTAAGGATGACCACCAGTTTATTTTCTAATGGCCAGCTGCCACATGCAGCAACATCTTTGTCACTCAAGCTGCTTTTGCAATATAGGCAATCGTTAAAGAATTTGGCACAAGTGGTCTACAAAATATATCTGAACAACAACATGTAAACAACCATTTATAATAGCGCATAATAAACATCCTGCGTATGACAATATATGCTCTGGTGCTGGATCAATATGTTATGGTGATAAAATTGCTGTGATACCAAATACCACCAAAGCTTTACAGACTGAAATTACCTTCACAGTCTTGTCCAGAAACAGATCTCTCATATATTATCTTACATCACCTACCATTCCCCTTATACCTATAGTCCCGCCACAAAGGAGGACAACACTCATGACTGAGTACCACCGTGGACTGGAGCAATTCAGTCACATTCTCCACCAGGGTTTTGACCATCTCATATCCTGCCCTGAAATGAGAAATGTCCTCACCACTATCCTCCTCACCCCCTCACCCCCCCCCCCCACCCCCCCACCCCCCCCACATACACACACACAATTTTGTTTCCTGTCTCTACTCCACCCATTCACTCAACATGTTGCCTCACATTTCATATCCCCACAAATGACCAAGATGGAAGACCTGTCCCATACATCCTCCCACTCCATTCCTGTTACTTACATCTCCTACCCCATCAAAGGCAGGGCCATCTTTGAAAGTAGCGATGTGATCTACAAACTCAGCTGGCACATTCTATGTGGGCGTGATCACTAAAGAGCTGTCTGTCCACATGTATGGCCACTGCCAAACTGAGGCCAGTAGACAGATGTATCACTTAGTTGCTTAACATGCCACCCAATATGTTATAGTTCACTTTAATGGCTGCTTCATAGCCTGTACCATCTGGATTCTTCCCACCCACACCAGTTTTACTGAACTGCACAGGTGGGGACCCTCTCTCCAAAATGTCCTTCATTCCTGTAACCTTCCTGGCCTGAACCTTTGCTATTCCCTATTCTCCTTCTGCCTATCCCTTTCCCTGCCCCATTACAGTACACACATGCCTTCTATCTAGTCAATGCACTTATAGGTCCTATCCTCTTCTCTACATCCCCATCCCCTCTCTTCCCAGCACAGTCACCTGATTCTGCACACAGCAGCCCTGTTATATCCCCATCATGTCCCTGCATGCTGCTTCAGGTAGCACGGGCATCTCTCCCACCTTTACTGTGCTATCCATCGTCCTTCTTGCTGCATGCTACCTCCTTACCCTTAACACTAGCCACCAGGAGACTGCTGCTCAAGTCACAAACGGCTGCTGTTGGGACTTAGTGCCCAATGACAGTGACCATGTTTGTTTGAGATGTTTTTGTGTGAATGTGTGGGAGTTCTATTACTGAGGAAGTGCTGTGACCAAAACCTTAAATATTCTGGTGTACTTTTTCATTGTGTCTGTCGGTGACTAATGCCTCCTCTATGTAGTGAGTAGCAATATATCCTTTCTATACTGTTATTCCAGCAAGGAGTTTTTATTGTCTAAGTTTGTTTATGTAAGCTAAGTAGCAGGTGTTATGGCATAAGAGCCCTGGAGCCATGAACTAAAATGGAAACTGTTAAAAGTGCTTACTATGCTTACCGTATTTACTCGAATCTAAGCCGCACTTTTTTTCTGGTTTTTGTAATCCAAAAAACCATCTGCGGCTTAGAATCGAGAGCAAAGTAAGCGGAAGTTCTGAAAAATGTTGGTAGCTGCTGCCACAACTAACTTCTGCCGTCGAATATATGTAGCGCTACACAGGCATGCTTTGTAGGCCCAAAGATAAATACTAGCGCCAAAACCTCTGCGTCAGTAAATAAATAAAAAAAATGTGGAAGACGAGCCTTTTTTCCTCCGCCCCGAGTTTCGACCACATTTTCATACATTATCCATTGAAGTAAATACAAATTCCATATTGTTCATCTTCGAATGTTGCAGCGTTTCAATGTACTACAAAAATCCGACTGGCAAGACTGTTAGGGATGTTTGTCAATATGGCCAACTCTACGTTTTGAATTTTTTCCTACCTGTGAGTAGAGATGGTTGCTAATAGGAACTTTTATGAATTGTGAATCACATGCAGCATTCTCTTCACCATAAGAATAAAACGAATATAAACATTTTGCCACGTATTCTTTCGTGTTTGCTGCTATCTCATTTAAATTCTGTCTGCCTAATAAACTACAAAACTAGAGTGAGACAACAGCAAACGCGAAAGAATATACATATCATGTCATGTTTATATTCGTATTATTCTTATGCGTAATAGTGATACAGTCAGAAATGAAGCACGGCAATTGACTAGATTTTTATATCTAAGATGACTCTAATTTCTAAGCAGAATGTAATGTACTAAAGAGGCGTGCGCAAGGATTTTCAAACGGAGAAAAATTTTCGCCACACTCTCATTCAGAACATCGAACATCTCTAACGCAGTCTATTATTTGGTATTTGTTGATCATTATCAAAGAAAGCAGCAGTGTAAGTAACAACAAATAGCAGTTTCTTGCCATTGTTTCACTAATGAGACGATTCCTCTCTCTCTCTCTCTTTTTTAAAAAAAGCGGCGGTAGCACGCACAAAAGCAAGCCATGCCGCGAGCGGCGACAGGCCGTAAACCCTCGTTATCAGAATGCGACAAACAATGCATGACACAGTACAGTAATGCATCTTCAGTTTAGAGTCATGTAAACACCTATAACAAAGAGAACGGCACTTAACAGATCAAAGAAAAATAAGCAATTAATGCAAAACAGACGAAGCACATGAAAAAGCAAAGGTACCCGTATAAATACGGATGGAGCGCCTGACACATAGCAATGGCTACCTGGTAAAGTCAACTGCTAAGCTTACGTCTCGAACCAAACTACTGTAGCTGTATCGTCATTCATTCGACCTAAATTATGTCTCATATTACAATGGACCAACTTTGTTTCGATTTGGAGGTGCGGCCTAAAACTTTTCTCTCCCCTTGAATTTCGAGTCTCAAATTTCAGGTGCGGCTTCGATTCGGGAAATTTTTTTTTTCACTTGATTTCGAGTCTCATTTTTCAGGTGCGGCTTAGAATCGAGTGCGGCTTAGATTCGAGTAAATACAGTACATTTGAACTATGGAGTAACAATTTCAGGGAATGTTCTGACAGCACCCAGTATATTTAAAATTCAAAATAAGGCAATTACAACAATAAACAAAAGTAAAATATGGAGGGGCATACAGACTTGACTTCACTGTTCTTAGCATATCGAAGCAAGAAAAATTATTTTATTTTTGAAAACAAATTTAATATATAATGATAGAGGTCTGCAGAGGAGCTTCCATGACCATAACACCAGACTCAGCAAAAACTTTCGTACAGCCGAAACAAATAATACAATGTGTCAGAATTATGCATTCAACAAAGGTTTGAAACTATTCAACAAACTACCTGTGAAAACAAGAAATTATTCAGGACACAAAGTCCTTTAAACATTCTTTACAGTCATTTTTAAAGTGATACATTAATTTCTACTCAGTGAGTAGGTACTGCATATATAAATTACAGTTCACAATGTCACACATTTATTTCCTTTTTTATGTACTAGCTGAATTTATATAGTATGTTTTAATTTATTTGTTTGTATCCTAATTCATGTATGTATTGTCTATATTTTTAAATATTATTATAGTTATTGCATGCTTTGGCATTTTTGTTAATTCATATCTGCTGTCATTTTTTGATACAATATTTGTGCAGAATTTTATGTTTATTTTCATTTATTAGCTGTTCAAGATTAAAGAAACATCACTGTTGCAAATTTCAAACATTTGTTTTTGTTGCAAATTCACTCTCTTCACTTATTTTTTTTTACTCTATATCAAGCATTTTGTTGTCATCAGCCCCATACCTTCATGAAAATACATTACAAGGTTTCTGAGATTCAACAAATGAATCTCTCCTTAAAAACTACAGTCCCACAGAAATTCAGTCCTCTTACAGGACTCAATTTTAATGCCACAACAAAATTCAGTCTTCTGGACTTGTCAGTGATAAGATGTCATGGGTAAATTATTTTACAGACCTTTCCAGCATTGAAAGATGATATGACTGTGGGGTTGGGTTTTGAAAATGCAACTAGTGTTTTGGCTCTGGAAGCTAGAATTGTGCTGACTGACATTTTACACTGAGAATATGTGGGAGCATGTTTCATATATTTATGATGAATTAAATTCTCATTATATCTTTTGGTTTTCTAAAGACAGTTTTCACACAGCTTCTTTCTGTAGTTGTTACACAGCACATATTTATTATAATAATTATGTGTGAATTTTAGTTCCAGCACGAAATTGCAGCTAAAATGAAAATATTGAGAAGAAAACATTTTCTGGATCAAATGGTGTAAAGCAACAAATTTATGGAAGCAGCAAAACTCTTATCTCAACTTTACAGATGGTAACAGTTTGGATTTGTTTAGGTGATTTTCAAAATGTGTTTGTCTGTGACACCCACATCCCCAAGATATTTGTTGACTATGTAGCTTTCTTTCATTTTACGTCCTATACATACACATTTCTGTGCTCCCTCACCTTTCCCTTTTTGCAATTGTAACTTACCAGTGTTCTCAGTTTTAACATGTCACAGACAGCACTTTTATAACAGCAATAACAATAAAACTAACAAATTGTTTTAACAAATTAACATGAGTAATTCATAGGACAAACTCAAGTTGCTTCATATTACAGAGCAAATATTGTAATAACTGCGTAATCTTATTGTCCTAATGGATATGTTATAAGGTGAAAACAATTATTTTTCTTTCCCTCTTGATTGTTGTAATTCAAGTTTTGAAATGGTGAAGATTTGGCAATATGTGTTCTACAGTTGCTACAATATTGGTAGTAGAGTCAAAATTTTAAAACAATATTAACAGAAGGATGCAATTCATTATCAAAGATCTCAAAAAG
Source organism: Schistocerca serialis cubense (assembly GCF_023864345.2). NCBI lineage: Eukaryota > Metazoa > Arthropoda > Insecta > Orthoptera > Acrididae > Schistocerca > Schistocerca serialis. The sequence continues at coordinate 360,755,150 of NC_064643.1, forward strand.
AAAATTCAGAAATTTTAAGACCAGTGTTGAGGTGGTGCTTTCCCTAGACACCCACAGTTTGTATTCCCAGACTATGAAAGAGAGTGGAATATCCAGAAGCTGCATGTATATCACAGCCTCTTTTCCAATGATTATAATGCCATCTTTCCCCTAATTTGTAACTAGCAGAAAAATATTTAAATTCAAAAAATTAATCACATATGGGAGAGTCTCTTCCTCAAATTGGAGATTCTTACATTAAAAATATAAATTTTTTACTAAATTATAATTGGAAGAGGGTGTTACAACCCCCATGAGACTTCTCCCACTCCTCCTTGTGACACAGCTTGAACTCTAGTGCTAGAGAATTTTATGCAAAGATCTTGCTGAAAATCCTTTGTCACAAATGTTTTAATCTGCCATTACTTCTCTCTTATTTATTCAGAGTTGATTTTGTAACAGAATTTAAACTCTGTAGTGGAGCATGTAAACCTGCATTTTATGAGAAGTACATTTCACTATCTTTCAGTGTAGTGATGCAGTGTTGGATTTTCATTTTGGGTGATTTGAATTCTGGTCTCCATGGTTGGGGTTATGATGTTATTGAATAGCCCATTCTTCTAAATACGATGTAGAATGTAGAAACATTTTCAATGAAAGAACAGTGGCAAAATCTACTGTAATACATCAATTTTAATAAATCAGATGTACATGAAACATCACACATAATGCGAAACTCTGTTAAATAAGTAATGGAAGGAGTAGGGGAGAGTGGGGCACTCTGAACCACGGGGCACAATGAATCAGGTTGCATAATTTTGGTATAAGGTGGTAAATTATTTTTTCCTCTGTGCGTATGTTGTCAGTACTGCTCTACCAACTGCCACTTGTTTTCTGCAGGATCTAGTTCCCGCCATTAGTGTTGAACTGGTGATATGTTAGTTTCGCGACAGTGAAGTAATTTTTGGGGACATAGATTGAATTTTTTTCAATCCTTGTCACCAAATTACAGAGAAAGTAAGTCATTGTAGCAATATCAATACTGTATTTTAATGATATAGATCTTCAAATATTAACAATGTTCATACATAACCTCACACGAGCTTTGTTTGAAATATGTACTGTTGGGGCACATTGAACCAAGCTCTCCTGGGGCACAATGAGCCATGGTTCATTGTGCCCCAGGAATCTTTTAATTGTCCAATACAAGCACTCTGTACTTTGTTTCCTTAGCATGGGTAAAACATATGTGTAGGAATTTAAGGCTTTTAAATCACAGACATTCAGCAGTTCTGTTTTATATTATCAGGTTTGAAGATGGTTCTTTCATACTGCAGGAAGAAGGACAGGTAAAACTGACCATTACGTTATGCAAGAAGCTGTACAGGATGTTCTTAATAAGGGCATGGCAGTTCACCAAGCAGCTAAATCTCATCTAATACCTTACCCTACTCTTCATTGATATGTTCAAGACATTAAATGTGGTTCCAGAGAAAGATTGACACCAAACTATGACAATCTTAAGGTATTTTCTGTGGAGCAGGAGAAAGAATTAAGTAAAGGATGAAGCTTTTGTTCCAGATAGCAACATACTTTATGTGCTCCCACCACCTGCTACTGATGGTGTGACAAAGAGACAAAAATCATATTTCAAATTTGGAATCAGCTTCAAGTCCATTGATGTTCAATAATTCCAAAATAAGTAACATGATTGTGTGCCTACAGATTTAATTATATGATTCACACATGGAATATATGTACACATTATGTTTAAAGTATATTTACACTTACTTTGTATGCTAAATAGGTTCCTTCAATGAACCTGTTTAAAGTGGCTCACTGTACCCCACATGTGGGGCACAACGAACCATTTACCAAATTTTCTACAAAGGCCTGCAGCTAAAAAACAATTATATATGGCCATTTGATACTTGAATGATTATAACTTCTGTAAATCACAAGTCTGTAATAAAATTATTGGATGAGTAACAAGGAGAAATATTTTTTATGGTTCAATGTGCCCCACTCTCCCCTAATGGTAATAACTCACTTTATAAATGAAGTATTTTTCTCTACAACTTTTAGTTGTTCTGTGTCATTTTTGAAATGTGTAGTTATATAAATGTACTAATACTGGATAAAAGGCTGTAGATGCATGTAGATATCATTGTTTCATGAAGAACATGTATTGCTACTATATTTCCTCCAAGACATATTTTAATATATTCCCTGTATTACACATCAAGACAGTTACATCTGTAGATGGAAAAATGAGATTCATAAGCAATTATTAGTGTTCAAATAAGGCATGTATCCTGACTCACCAATGCTGGCTTCTGTTGATATAATAAATTTTGAGGGGTATTTCTCATGTGTATTATTTAATATCCGAGCTGGAGATATTTGATCATAGTACCAATGGACAGCAAAACCATCAACATATTTTTGCATACTTTCATCTTGCATAAGCTGCAATGAAAAAAACTTTCATTTGAAATGAAATAATATTAAATAATATAGCCAGCTTGGAATGGAAGATTGATATTTCAATCTAGATAAATATATTACAAAGCAGGATACATATAAAGATATCACGCTGGCAAAATTGTTCAAGACAATACAGGTCTGATTTCTCACTTCATAACTTACAGTCTCACTACATTTTTCAAATCTTTCATTATCTCTTTTTCAATAATTTAATGTTCTCACTAATTTTGTATACCAACAAATTTCTTCTAATTCATGTCATGTCCACATCCTCATTTTTAACTCCTATGCTAGTGTACTCATTCACCTGTGAAGTGTGATAGTAATTACAGTAAAATAAGAAATTAATGCTGAATCTTTGCAATTAAAAATAAAAATTTCTTTCTACAGGTGCTACCAAACAAACAATGACAGCAAAAAGTTTTCAGATAGTGGTAAGTAAACTATATTAGTCATGAACTGAAAGGTTGAACTGAAAATGACAATGCTTCTCTGTTTCTTTTTTTTTTTTTTCAATTGGAAGTTGAATGCTCTTGGTTTCCTCTGTCCTGAAAACAGTCTAACCTTATGAGTTATAAGTGAACCTGCAGTTTGACACGCAATCTGAATCACTACTATTCTTAATTTTAATTTAATTTTTTCAGCACATTATTTCCAAACTTGATGGTCAAGTTAACTGCCAGAAAAAAATTTGACCTAACAATGAATTAAAATTATGCAAACAAATTTCTAGGTTATTTTTTAACCACCACTCTACAGAACATTTGTCACAGTGAAAATCAGCAAACATTGCATATACATTATAAGATAAATGTAATTTTAAATGTGAACAGAACTCTGATGATGAAGCTGTTGATTTGAAAGTTAAATATTTAAACACCTGTCATATAATTTGTATGACACCAACAGATACATTAAATTCACAAATATAGGGTGAATCTCAGATAAAATAGATTATATGATGAGCAATGTGAAAGAGAGTATTAATTACATATGTGTTGGTTTTCATTACTCACATCAGTTGCCAGAATGTTTAAGCTTTCCTACAAGTGAGTAATGGAGTGATAAGACACTGGACTTATATTTGGCAGAGTTAAAATCCAGTTCAAATCCTGTCTGGATCTACATGGATTTCTTAAATCACCTAGGTGAATACCAGAGTGGTTCCTACGAAAGGGCAAGGCCTATTTCCTTCTCTATCCTCCCTGAATCCAAATTTGTGCTTTGTCTCTGATGACTTTGTTATCAATAGGGTGTTATACCATAATCTTACTTCTTTCCCTTTTTGAGTTTTGCTGTGTCATGAACAACTAAAATGAAACAATGGATATCCAGGATGGAATGTACTGTAATAATATTTTGAAAAAGTTGCTACTCACCATTTAGTGGAGATGCTGAGTAGTAGCAGATAGACATAACAAAAAGACTGTCACAATATAAGCTTTTGACCTACAAGGCCTTTGTTGAAAATAGTGGACAGACAGACAGACAGACAGACACACACACACACACACACACACACACGCACACACACACACACACACACACACACACACACACACACACACACACAAAGCTTCAATTGTGACAGTCTTTTACACACACACACACACACACACACACACACACACACACACACACACACACACACAAAGCTTAAATTGTGACAGACTTTTTGTTGTTCCTATCTGCAACTCACCATCAATCATGAGTAGCAACTCTCATAATATAGAGCAACTAAAATGGTTGCACAGAAGTGGATTCTGAAACATAAACTTCTTTAAAACTAAGATAGCAGAGGAGAAGACAGATACCATTAATCAGGCAAAAGCGTCAGAAAACAAATGGGATACATTTTATGAAACCACACTGAGACCTTTGGACTGCCACTCACTATCGAAGTAGCATTGTCACGTCCATAACACACTACAGTCAGGCCTGGTTGCCTAGAGGTAAAGTTACTTGCCTGGAAACGTAGACATCATGAGATCAAATTCCAGCCAGTCCACAGAAATCTTCTGCCTACCTTCAATATAGCCTTCATTTCTCAACAATGTGAAGAGTTGACAGGAATGACAAGAGGTTCAGATTCTGTGTTAAACTGTAGGTACCCATTCTGTAGTTGAATAAATGGAGTACATAAGGACACAAAAGTCACTAAAATTTGTGTCCAATTGAAATACTTGCACTTGGCCATTCAGATGCATCAGGTTATTATTATTATTATTATTATTATTACACACTACCATAATGGATGTAATGACAAATTAAAATTTCCACTTAGCCTCATTAAACTAAGATAGAACATATATTATTTTAATAATGTCTGACATATTGATGGATCTATCGATATAATAGGCATTTGTATGATGAGATCACTAGGCGCAACATGGAAGGATACAAGAGAAAACACCTGCTGCAGCTTAAAAGGGCTCCCATGGACCACTATGGCCTCACTTGCTATAACTGGCCAACAGCATGTTCTCTGGTGTATCTATTTACAATGAACCTGCACTATCTGGTTTTCTCCTGGAGTGTGATCAGGGTTTTGGTGTTACCTCTCGTCAAGCTTTGGCTAACACTCATAGTTGCATATCTGCCTAGTGCAGAACTGTCTTCACTCACAGTTCAACCGGCAGTTGTACTTTTAGTGAAAAAGCTAACAGCATATTGGTGCACTGAGCTGTGGTTCATACCAACAAACAGCGATTTTCCATCACTAACATTCCAGTTATTTGACAAAATATCTGAATTCTGTCTTGAACAGAGGTACCCATCTCCTGAAGTCTTTTGTTTTGTGTGTTTCTAGAAGAATTAGGATCTATTACTTTCTGTGACTTAATTGTTAATAAATTATGACTAATAAAATCAGTGTTGTTTTTGTATCAGGCTTACAGGAGTGGTGACAATGATTTTTTGGCACAGCAAACCATCCTCTACCAGAATAGAACTTTTCAGGTCATTTCGGTGAGTGTTTCAACTATACTGGACCAGCAGGTTTTTGAGCTCTGGAAAAGATAGCTAAAACTGCAGCACAAGCTCACACAGAAGCTGACAGATCTGGCATGTCTACAATCATTTCTAACAATTCCAGCTTTCCAGTCATTTAATGAAGCTCAAGAGTACTGGGAAGAGTCCCAAAAGCATTTTCTACTTCATTTTCATGAAATAGTATTCAGGATCTTGAGCAACAGTGAATGTTTCTCTTATCTGCAAAGCCATGGCTCTAATATCTTGTGAAAAAGTTGGTCCATTTGTCTGACCCATCAGTGCTGCTCCTCACTGCTTTTCACTCACTTTTAAATGATCATTTGGCTACAAAAATGCATGTGCTGACCACTCATTTAGAGTTCCTTCAACACTGCAAGGCATACTCCGACAGCTAATCATCATGGGTCTGTAACACCTGAGTAGAAAATGCTAGTTTGCATGTCTTTGTGGAAAATATTATATGGATTTGTTAATAAATGTTGTAGTGATTAGACTATCAACAGGCAGTCAAGTGTGTGACCAGGAATGATGACAGTGAGATTCTTCTTTAGAAGTTTTGGATATTGCTACAGCTTTCAAAATTTCTCAAGAACCTCAGGCTTCCATTCCCATGGTCTGTGAGATATCATAACTGTCATCTCAATCAGGAACTGTGGTGTGGCCTTGTCTGTCTGATGGTGATCTTTCACTAATGTCATGCAATCCTAGTGACTCCTCCTCGACTAAACGGGACTTAAATCCAATGCCATAAAAGTTTTTCCTCCTGGCCTTGGTGAAAATTTCATAGACTGACTAGCAGACCTGATTGTTTTTCCTTGCATGATAGATGTAGTTGTCAGTGTTATAATGATGTCTGTCAGCAGTGTTTTTTCCAGGGTCATATAGCAAATGATTGGCAGAGCTGGGCACACTGTTAGCAGTCAAGTGCACTGATGCAAATAAATGACATCGCAGAACTGAGAGTAACACAACACCACCTTATGCTGCCAGCAAAGACTCGTAGTATTACCATTTCATTCCTCTTTGATACTGGGGCCTCCGTCTAAATTATTAATCAGCCTACATATCTCCAGTTGGGATCTCCACTTAAAATCTGCACCAGCTGAGCTAATGGCTTTCACCCATCATGAAATTCTGACATGTATAGTGCATTTAAAATAAGTTGTGACTTTTGACAGCTCAGTACACAGTAAGTGGACTGAAGCATAGTTGCCAACGTGTGCTGGGTGCATCAGCAGGTGATCAAAGTATAATTCCAGGCCTACTTGGCGTGACCTGATCATTTTGTTAATGGCCATAGTTAGTTTGATAGTAGGTAAACTTCTGCAAAATATTCTTACCTTGCAGTGAAAAATAGGTATAGCTATGAATTTGTGTTTGGTGCATGTTAGTGTATGTGCTACTGCATATTGAATGTAGGTAATATATTGAATTATCCCTTTAACTTGGAAGGATATCACTGTCTGTCTCCAACCTTGAGAAAATGGAATGTATGTAAGGTGCACCATCATGAATTTGTATGCTATTGAAAATTGGGATGAAATATTCATAAATTCCTCATATCTCCTAAATGATTTGAGATATCAAAATACAATTTTAGCAAATGACAGTGCACAAAGGAGAGAGTGTTTTGGCATATGATTAATATGCAAAACTTCCATATCTACCACAATATTCAAGCAACTACAGATTTTTTTCAGTGAAATAATGTAATTATTGAGCGCCATCAATAGCTGGTGAAACAAGAACTGCTGTGGATTTTGTAACAATATAAGTGAAGAAGTTACAAGTTTATTTTTATACTGACAATAGTCTGTTTCATAAACTATTGACCTGACTTGCACTCAGTTGATAGCTCAATATTACACTATTTCAGGATTCTGCCCAACTGAATTAGAATGTTAGTGAGATGAATATTTCTAAACCCTGCCATCTGATGACAAAAAAAGCAGATATTAACATGGCAACAATAGAAGTCACGTTTTCCCCAAAACTTGTCACAGTCCTTCATGAATCGATGTCTCCTTAACTACCTTCTCGGTATGGCTGACAACTCAAGATCAGTCATGTCATGTAACATTTACGGTGGCTTCTTTTATCGGAGAATGCCTAATTAAACTATTTCATTTACTGTTAGCCAGTTCGTCGACCTGGTTGCATGAAGTTTTGGCTCATACTACAGCACTGCAAGTTCCATTAACTCTGCCTTATACAGGTTCAAATTTATCTTGTGGAACGTTTCTTTTTACACAGAGCAAAATATCCTCTCCCCTCCATTGCATTGTTGGAGGTTTATGCGTCACAACAAAGTGTTATAGTGTTTTGTCCTTTAGTATTGTTGAAAAATTCTGAGGAATGTTTTGCAGCAGAACATTATCTTCCCCGCCAGTGAATGTGTTCTTGGACAAAACTTTTATCACAAATCTTGTATTCAGATTACTGCACCAGATTACTGCACTATTGTTGTTAATGTGATGCCAACACAAAGCACTTGCTCACAATACCTGATGACAACAGAACAATTCAAAGCCAGAAAATACTATTTTACCGGAGATGACGGACTTTGATGGATCTATTGTGTGACATCATGTGGTACTGTTTGTTCATGATGTGGCAACAGGAATGCTTCACCAGGTGGACAGCTAGCAACATGGAAGGGAAAGCCAACTCACTATTCGTGTTACCTGGGCAACGGCGTCACGTCCCCTCCCATCAGCCAAACGTAAAAAGTCACAACTAGTTTTAAACAAACTATAGGGCAAGTAGTTCTGGAACTGGTATTTAAGCAAGTGACCAGAACCATTCCTTTATTTATATTAGTAGAATCTTCAGGTAAAATATTTTTGGCCTTCATGTGTAATCAGCCTTTGGATTTTCTATTCCACTCTCAGTCCAAGCAATTTATAATACTGTTCCATGTGCACATGTGGATTATTTGTGTTCCCAATATGCTTCCTTGTTTTCTCCAGGCCTTGGAATGACTTCTAATTTTTCTGCCCATATTACATTAAAATATTTGACAGTTCCAATTTTTTAAAGCCCACCAGATACCAATAGCCCTACAGCTCTAGGTTAAGGTAGAACTGGATCACTTAGAGAGGAGTTAAAATTGTTGCCCCTGATTCCTTATAACAGTTGGACATCACCTTTAGCCATTGTCCACAAATCTGGTGGTGTGTTATTCTACTGTGTGGCATGGTAGTGTATTATGCCTTTGCGGGAACTTATAAAATACAGAAAAAACTCAGTTGATTGTGGACTCATACACCCTTACACACCCTGACAAATTGTTTTGCCAACCACTGTGGGCGAGTGGTTCTCGGCACTTCAGTCTGGTATCACGCGACTGCTACGGTCGCAGGTTCGAATCCTGCCTCGGGCATGGATGTGTGTGATGTCCTTAGGTTAGTTAGGTTTAAGTAGTTTTAAGTAGGTCTAAGTTCTAGGGGACTGATGACCTCAGATGTTGAGTCCCATAGTGCTCAGAGCCATTTGAACCATTTTTGAACAAATTGTTTTCCAAACTAACAGAGTTCAGTATTTCAGAATCTTATTTTCAACTTCCTTTGGGTGAGGCTCCCTTGGAAACAGATTGCCTGTTGCCATTGCTGTCACACCAGCAATTTTCCAAAAAACATTTAGAACAAACTATTGCCAGCGTCCCACAATGCATCAGCTACCTGTATGATATAGTTATCATGGGATGGTCTCAGGAGGAGCAAATGTCAAATCTCCAGTGAGTATTTTCAGTCTTTTTGTAAGCCTGGTTAAAGTATAACTTGTCAAAATGCTCCTTCTTACAGCTTTCCAGTATACAGAAATATGCTTAGCCATGATGGATTTAAATCAACATCAGAAAATGTCATAGCTGTTTCCCATTTACCAAGCAGTAAGCAGACTTACTTAGTATTTTCACTTATTGTTAAACAGACAGTTAGTGTTTTGAATGAATGAACTGATGGCATATGGTGACCAAGTGCATGTTTTGCATCCAAGTGCTTCCCAGCTGGACTGTCAAGCTGTGTTCTTCAGCACTGATGTATGAGTTATTCCAGAGGTATCAACCTCTTGAAGCCTTTTCTTTTCTATATATCCAGAAGATAGAAACTATTTACTTTCTTTCACTTAGTTGTAAATAAGTTGTCCTTTATGAAATCTTTGTTGTTCAGGAAGAAGACTTGCAAAATATTGTGAAAATATTAGAGCATCATGCACAGTAAAGATGACACATGGAGTTGAAGATAGGCACAGTGAAAAGACAGTTACACATTTAGCTTTTGGCCTGAACATTATGAAGAAAAGAAAACACACACACCTTCAAACAAGCAAGCAAGTCTCATGTACACATGACATACTAACCACAACAACAACAACAACAACAACAATGAAATATAAAGAAACTTTGATCGCAACTGTGGATAACTTTAACCCTCAAGCTCTTCTTCTCACTAATGCAAGACTTGTCATGTTTGTTCATTTATACACTAATATTGTACGTGATTTTCCCACCAGTCCACTACAGCCATCAGAATTATTTCTTGTAAAACATGGAAGATCTTGTACCATTACCGTTTCCACCCCACATAAATGAACAAGCATCAAAAGTACTTCTCTACTAAGATGAACTATACACTAATATAGAACTATGTTCCTTCTCATAACAAATACTATTTTTTCATTATGCACACATTTTCCCTATATTTTACAGATGGACTAGCATTTAGGGAATCTTGTCATGAAGTTTTCATACAACGCAAATACTTATTATATTCCTTGCACCACTATAAATTGATTGCTTTTTTGATTTGTTAGGAAAATAAAGTAAGTAAATGTAATATATATGACAACAACACCAAGTGCAATTCCAATTCTCTGACAGACAAAGAACAAAAGTAAGATTTACAGACCAGAGTCCATAGATCAAAGGATGCCACTCAAAGATTTATAAAATAAGACAAATAATGCATATTTACAGCTAGACATAAAATATTTCATGTTTTTCTTGAATAAAAACTATTTTATATAAATATGGTAGGAAAGTCTTTGGTTTTCTAAAAAATTAGGACTGCTTGAATGCTGGAAAGCAATGATTCTTTCCTCTCATCCCGTCTAGTAAGTCTCCCCTTGTCCACAGTTCTGGGCAACTTTTCGGAACTCTTCAATTGCGTAAACCTCACTAGTCCTTTTCCTTCACCTGTCTTTCTTCCCCTTCAACCCATCTGCCAGAAGAAGGGCCACTGGCTCCAAAAGCTTTCAAATTTAATTACCTTTAAATGTGTGTTCTCCTTCCACTACTTAGTGAGTAGACGTTTACCTACTCAATTACATCTACATCTACATCTACATACATACTCCGCAATCCACCATACGGTGCATGGTGGAGGGTGCCTCGTACCACAACTAACTCCCTGTTCCACTCCCAAACAGAATGAGGGAAAAATGACTGCCTATATGCCTCTGTACGAGCCCTAATCTCTCTTATCTTATCTTTGTGGTCTTTACACGAAATGTAAGTTGGCAGCAGTAAAATTGTACTGCAGTCAGCCTCAAATGCTGGTTCTCTAAATGCCCTCAGCAGTGATTAATGAAAAGAACGTCTCATTTCCTCTCGAGACTCCCACCCGAGTTCCTGAAGCATTTCCGTAACACTCACGTGATGATCAAACCTACCAGTAACAAATCTAGCAGGCCCCCTCTGAATTGCTTCTATGTCCTCCCTCAATCCAACCTGACAGGGATCCCAAACACTCGAGCAGTACTCAAGAATAGGTCATATTAGCATTTTATAAGTGGTCTCCTTTACAGATGAACCACATCTTCCCAAAATTCTACCAATGAACCGAAGACAACTATCTGCCTTCCCCACAACTGCCATACTCATTACTTAATACTTGTAATATTAACACCCATGTGCTTGACATACACAAAGGTCAGGTACTGATGACTCTATGCAAAATATGTAGCTAAATAAATTTTGTAACACGTATTTACCTCATCTAACACAAAAGGCACAAAGAGACGTTGATCATCAAGTAAAAGAAGCTTAACATTGCTGTGTTGGGAAGCATGGAGTGAAGGAAACAAATTTTCAACAATCCACTTTCTTTGCCTTTGTGGTGTCCATCCAAGTGAATTAATCCCTGGTATATTAATTATTCCAGTTGCTGGTTCATTTCCTGTCGAAACTGCCCAAAACTCAAGACCATTTTCTTTGTAGGCATCAAGGAATCTGAAATATTGGGAATTGATAATGAGGTCAGTGACTAAAATTTACTAGAGTATCTAATTTACAAATGAAAATGAGATATAGAAAAATTAATGTACTAAAAATTATCCTTCACAGTGTGCTACTGTGGTAAGCAAGGAAATTCGTGAAATGGGAAATTTGTCTCTGTAATGACATTAGGTCTAATGGAATTACAGAATAGAGCATTTGAGACACCAAAGCTCTGTACATGCCAAATGCAGCAGTAGGAACAACAGGAGCAAAGCTAACAAACACACAGTTGAAAACACAAATTGAATCTTCATTAGAGGATGTTCAAAAACTCGTCAGGAGAGAGAAGAAGGGAAGAGGACAGGGAAGATGACCGGAGTCTCTCCTATGCTTTAAAAAAGAATATTCATGAAGTAAAGGTCTGAATGTGACAAATAGTAAAAAAACTATCATGAATTGCAGAATAATTAGTTACAAAATTTGTTAATCAAATCTTTTACCATAGTTAGCAAGTTACAACAGATCATTTATTGTATTCTGTGGATTCCATCTTGAAGGAGAACCTTTAGAAGTGAAAATGTGTCAAAGTAAACATCAAACAAAGTGATCAACTGTTATGGACTATATTAACAAGTAGCTATTGTTAAACTGTTGCAAACGGTTTGCACTTACTCATGGTAAGTTTAACATAAAAAATTAACAGAAAAACTGCTATTTAGGGGAAAAATTGCTGCTTACTGTTTATATACAAACACTAGCTTCTCTTTTTTAATTTCATTCGCCTCTCTGTTTTTATGTGTTCGATGCTTAATAATGCTGCAGATCGGTTTTGCTTTAATCTTACGGTGCTAATTTTTTTGAATATAGTAGGACCTTGTTTGCTTGTATGGTAAAAGACTGGAGGATTCTACTTTAGCTCCTGGTAATGATAATGCAGTTTTAGTTTTAGACATAGACTGTGGTCATAATTAATAAATTATTCTCTCCCTACTAAAACATACTTTAACCTCAAATGCTATCCATATCTTATTCCTACAAGATCTGTGGGATCAGCATGTGCCATAGCTGTACATTAGTTCTAAATAGTGGAGAAAGGAGTTGTCTCACACATATTGTGATAATTGCCTCTGCATTGACGAAACTTGTTTGATTCCTCTCAGAGGACATTAAGTGGATAGCAAGTTAGTTACTTGGTCTCAGTTTCCATGGATGACTTAAACAAATAAGTCCAGTCCAGGGTAGAATAAGAATAATATGAGAAGAACAGATACCTCCTCACAACATAGAGTCTCACACAGAACAATGAAAAGACTATGAAACTTTAAATTTTTTGGCAAAAATGTCCTTCTACAGATGAATATAACACACACACACACACACACACACACATACACACAGCACACATAGCTACTCTGACTCTGTCTACAGCTGCTCAGGCCCGAACACAGACTGCACCTGCATCTGACATGGGCAGCAATCCATGGTGGGTGTAAGTAGAAGCCATTGGGCAGTGAGAAGAACAAGGCTGCTAGGTACAGAGTTGATAGGCTGCAATGGGAGAGGGAGAAGGGGAAAAGACTTGGGTAGTGCTGGATTGAGAGTAAGAAACGGGTGGAAAACAGGGAATAATGAAGGTTGAAGCTGGGGACGGGGTTGTAATGGGACATCCTCCTCTAGCATTACTTTTCCCCAACAGTAGTTGTCGATAAGAGTATTATTTTTTGAATTCTGGACAGATCAGTATTAACTCAGTTGCTTTTCTTAAAAGGTTCCTACAGTTTTGTACACTGCATATTATATTTCAAGCTAAAATTTATGAAAAGAAATTACTTTATAAAATATTTTAGTTTCGACGTTATAATAGATAAATACTTGTTCTAAATGTACAGTTAAAATTATTTCTTTTTACAAAAAGTTGAAATTACGAACTATATCCACACTTAAAATTTCTATTATTAAGTACACAATCCTGTACTGTTTATTTCTGGATTCATTTACGAAATTATAATCAAAATTAATAATGTAACAAAAACTAGTAGGAATTCATTAGATAAGAAAAATTGTAAACCCTTTGGAATATTGTTATTTCCACAGAGTGTGGGAGTCATAAGCTTGCCTCTGATGTGAACAGATGTATTTTTGTATAAAAGGTGTGAACAATGTAATTTTGGCTATGATAATGTGAAAAATCAAAATACTGTAAGAAATACTAAAACGTGAGAAAATCAGTGGAGAATATATGTATGTCAAAAATTCTGCAGTAACAATCTTCCAATTTCATTAGTTCAATCAACTGCAAGGGCCTGATGTTAGATTTTCATCTTCAAGAATCAGCCCCCAAATAATAAGAACTGGAACCATCTCAACATGACAAGCTCAGTAAACTTGAAAGTTTATTGTAATCTTTGCTCCTATCAACTCTTCGTAAGAAACCACTTATTAATTACTTGGACTGGGCCTTGTTTAATGTGGGCAATAAATGGAAGAAGGAAAGAGGGGTGAGATTACAAGTGGGGGCATTGTCTGTGATTAATTGGCTAATAATGAAGTTTTGTCTGTTGCAGGAACTGTTTTATTTCATTGATTTTTGAAAATGACGTACAAATAAATTTTTGATCACATGGAGCAAAACTGAAGGCTGCCCAACATAGGATCTTTATACTAACAGTGACGATGCACTACTAATAATGGTGGGCCAGATATAATTGAAAGTGAGGGGGACTTTACAACTACAACCAGGGACATCAAAAAAGAAAGATAAGTACAAACTATTTGTAACATTAATTTGTTTGTGGACTCGTGTGCTTGCTAACAAAATGAATAGGAATGAAAGCAAAAGTGAGGTAAAATGGAAGCTGCAGGATCCAGTCACAAGATGTTTGAGCCGAGTAAAATCATAGTCAGTAAAGAAACAGTAAAGACTGATGTTTTACAGTTAATTTTGGCAAAACTAGAGGAAATTAAGACAGACTACAATAGCAAATTTAGTGCAGTAAATGATCAGTTAACTGAAATAAGAACAGATAACGATAGTAAATTTACTTCAGTACAAGGACAATGAAAGGACTTGAAAACTGCAAGCAGTAGCAAAATGGACAGGGTACAAGATCAGATAGGTCAACTTAGTAATCAAGTTTTGGAGTTAGAAAATGGGTTGTCAGAGGGGTTAAAAAATGTGAATGAAAAAGTTGATGTTTTAGAAAATAAATTTATTGTTTTAGAAAATGAGTTTGTAGCTGAGTCAGTGAAACAATTAAAGAATGTTGATGATGTCAGAGTGGAACAGAAGGTCATAGCAAAAAAACTGCCTGAGTTGGGAGCTACCACCCAACAAAATGATTCCAATTTAAACCAAAAAATTTTAAATGTAGAAAACAATATACAAACTAATATAACTGTTTTAGATAAAAAAATTCAGCAGTTCAGGAAAGTTGTATTAATAAAAGTCTGTATGCAAACAATGATATTGCATGGTCCAACACTCTAATCAATAGTTTTCTGTCAGATAATTTACATCCAGTGGATTTTCTGCACCACTGCAGAGATAGCTTTGTGTCAGGCATGAATGACAATCAAAAAATTAAGTTTGTTAAAAGACGTCTTGAAGGCATATCTCTGTCATGGGTAAATTTAAATTTAAGTAAGTGGGAAATGTACCAGAGTTTTGAGAAAAGTTTTTTAAATAAATTTTGGTTGGAAGCTGAAGAGTGGAGATCAAAAGTAAATTTTTGAATGGTCCTAATTATAGGAATAGGGTTGGCACATTGAAAGACTTATGTAAGAACCAACTTAGAAAGTTAGCACATCTTGACAAACCATTGGATGAAATGATCTTGGTTAATATGCTTAAAAGGAGATTACCAGAAAGACTGAAGTGCAATTTGGTATACGGACCTGACAATTGTCTTGAACAGTTTTTACAATATGTTGACAGGCTGGATGGGCCAGTAGAAAGAAGTATTTACCATAATAATAGGAACAATGGGAGTAATCAAAGAAACAGAGATAATGATAAATTCCATCAGGATCAAAGTGACAGCAGAGAGAGAAATTCTGAACAGCAGCAGGACAGGAATAATGGGAGTAACTATGGGTATTTTAATAGAATAAACAATCACAGAAGCAACTAATCAGGAAATGGCAGTTTGCATTAGTGAAGGTCCACAATTTTGGCATGAGGAATCATAACAAACACAGGACCTCCAAGTTTCACTTGCAGTTAGACAGAAATAACAGTGTTAATGATATGGGACGTGTTTCTGAAATTGAATAGAAGACTATGAGATTCCTCATTTGTGTTTTGATCAAAAGTTTTGTGATACTAAGTTTCATTATGGTGATGTAAGTGCTAATCACAAACCAGAATGTGAGAGTAGTGAGAATTTTAGTTTAGTATGTACTAGTGATTTCTTCTCTTGGGCAGAAAACAGTATTATTGTTGTATGTAAATCAGATGATGACTGTAGTGGATCTGAACTAGGTGGTATTTTTGATGTAGATGTGAATGAGAGCTGTGAAGTAACTAAGGTTGGTAAGTCTGAGACTGGTAGCTTATTGCAAATGAATATAAGCAAGGTAAGTGACTTTGATGGAGATGAGACGTGTATTGTCAGTGATGTTGTTGATGAAGTAATTTTGGAGGAATATGATGATGATGAGTGTGAGGTATTTGTGGTGTTTAAGAATAATGAAGTTGCAGTTATTTGTAAATGATGTTTCAAATACATGTAAGGTAAGTGATGTATGTGATGTGTAAGGATGGTCATGGAGTAACAGTCCATTCAAAATAGTTTTTCATTACTGTCATTCAGAGTAATGATCCAAACAGTGAAGGTGAGCTATCTGTGAGCTTGGAGAGTGAAGGTGAAAACTTTTTGAAGTTTGTTTGTGAAATAGGATTTAAGCAGGAAGTGTAATTTTGACAGTAATGTGTTTTGTGTTTTTTCTGTAACAAATGATGTTAGTTATGCCATGGAATCTATTCATTGTGTTCAGTCTTTACCTGACAACATGAGTAATCAAAGTAATGTTATGATACATGTAAAGCTGATAAAACCTTGTGAGGACAGTGTGGATGGAACATTTGATGAAACTGAAAGTGACCTTTGCATGAAGTGTCTGACAACAGAGAGGATGATTCAGATTTTTGGTGCCCTTACATTGAAGTTGATATTGATCTGAGGGAAGGCAACTGTTTGATTGCTACAAGTAGCCTGATTTGTCGTATATCTGAACAGTTTAGAGACAAGATCAAGTATAGTAAGAATTTTGAGGAAATGCACATTGTAGGTGTAAAGGTAAGAGGAGCTACAGGTAAGCAAAGTGAGCTGGTAAGATCTCAGGTAGTTTTAACTTTATACTCCTTCGAATATGGATGCTTAGTGGTCCCTAGTTTGGAAGAAAATATAGTTCTTTGTATGGACTGGATTGAGAAAGTTGAGGTTTGTTTTGGATGGAGTGCTAAATAATTTTTTATTTTTGAACCTAAAAGTAATATTTATGTGAAAGATAATTTGTGTATTTCAAACTGTGGGAAAAGTTGTAACTATTTGCAAAACACTGTGAACCAAAGTGAGCACCAAATGTTTTATGACGCTATAAATTTTGATGAGACTAAGGATCAGTATTTTGAAAGTCTAGTAGATTCTAAAGTGAGAGAAACTAAAACTCTTAATGTCTAACAGAAGGAGAAACTTAGGAATTTGTTATTGGAGTTTAGAAATGTGTTCAGTGAAAGACCAGGGAAAGTGAATGGCTATTACCCTTTCTTTGTCAATCCTTGTAATATACCATTTTCAAAAAGGACAGATGTGGAGAAAGAAATTCAGAAAATGGAAATGTGGGGAGTAATTGAGAGAAGTTGGAGTGCTTACAAAAGTCCTTTGGTTGTGATAAGTAAGAGAAATGGTGGACTGAGAATTGTTTTGAACTCTAGACATCTTAATAAGTTTCTTATCAGAGAGACTAACCATCCTGAGAACATGGATGAGCTGTTACACAAATTTTATTATGTAAATTTCACGAGTAGTTGGGACTTGACCTCTTGGATTTCATATGATTCCATGTGAAATTAATTTTAGAAAGTATACTGCATTTTTTGTGGAGGTAAGTGTTTTCAATACTTTGTGGTGCTATTTGGGCTAAATGTGTCTGTAGCTGAATTCATAAGAGCACTGGATTCTGTCTTGGGGAGTGAAATAAGTTCAAAAGTAATTTTGTGTGTTGACGACACTTTGGTCACTGAATAGACTGGGGAACAACGTTTGGATCTGTTAAGAGATGTGTTTTCAAAATTGGAATCAGGAGTTATGACTTTGAAAATAGGTAAGTGTAAATTTGGTGTGGAAAAAGTAAAATTTTTAGGACCTGTTATATCTAAAAAAGGAATTGCACCTGATAAAGAGAAACTCAATGTCATTGCTAATTTTCCTGCTCCTTGCAACAAAAAACAGCTTATATCATTTTTTGGGTTAACTGGATTCTATACAAAAAATTTTAGCAGCCAAGATTTGAATGCTTCATACCTGTGTGAACTTTTCAACAAGAATACTGTTTGTGATTTGCATCAGGAATGTCAGTGTGCTTTCGATGAGATCAAAGGACAGTTTTGTCAGAGTCAGGTATTGTTCAGACTGGATTTGTCTCTTCTGGTTTGTATTATGACTGACATTAATGATGTTGGTTTTGGTGCTCATTTATTTCAGGAGGTTGAAGTTGAAGGTGTTATTGAAAATAGATCACTGGCATTTGCTAGTAGAGTATGTCAGAAGCATGAAAAGACATACACTCTAACTGAGAAAGAACTTTTGGCTGTACATTGGGCATTCAACAAGTTTAAAAATTATTTACTAGGTCTCAAAGTAATCATCTACAGTGATCACAAAGCATAATGTTATCTCCAGGATTGTAAGCTGTACCATAATGGAATTACACATTGGGGCTTGCTTTTAGAGCAGTTCAATTATGAAATCAGATATATTAAGGGCACAGACAATGTAGTTGCTGATGCTTTGTCCAGGCTACCTTTAGGGAGTGACTCATCTAACATCTTTGGAGAAGGAGAGAAAGAGTTTAAAATTATGTACTTAGGAGGTCTGAAAGAGGAAAAAAATATCTTGAAAATTTGCAGACATCTGCTGGTATCAAAATCATGATCAAAACTGGAAATTGGTTACGAGCATGTTGGGTAAGAAATGAGGCAAAAGACTGAACAATATTATGATGTACACAAGGGTATTTTATTCAGGAAACGTAAGACATGGTTGGAAACTATGTTGGCCGGAACAGTGTCTTGATACTTAAATTACTTATACACATGAGAGTTATGGTCATTGTGGATCAACCTAATGTACACAAAAGATTCAGGAAAACATCTATTTTTATAACATAGGACGGAGAGTCAAGAACAAGACTGCCAGCTGTGACAGATGTGAAAGGGTGAAGGTAAGTAACGAAACAAGTAGAGGTCAAGTGCAAAACATACTGCCTAATAATAACCTAGACCTGATGTCTGTGGACATCTATGGATCTTTGCCTAAGTCTAAGAATCGATTTAAGTTTCGGTGGTGGTTGATGTATTTTTGAAGTTCATAAGGCTGTTTCCTCTTAAGGAAGCTACCAGTAAGCAAATCATTTCTAAGTTTGAAAACACATATTTTCATCAATTTTATGGGACAGTGGTTCTCAGTTTATATCACAAACTTGGAAAGACTTTATTGATCATGCAAAAATAAGGCTTATTTTAACCTCTGTGTACCACCCATCGAGTAATCCTACAGAGAGATATATTAGAGAAATTGAAAGACTGTTTAGGATATATTGTAGTAAGAATCATACCAGTTGGTTAGATTCTGTCAATGATTTTGAGGATATTATGAACAGCTTATAACATTCTTTAACAGGTTTTTCACCATTTTAAATAATGTTTAATCACAGAGCAGCTAACTTTATTTCTGAGAATGTTTTCACCAAATAAAATTCTGTCACCACAAGAGAGAGAAGAGCAGGTCAGTGAGATGAT
The DNA here is from genome assembly GCF_023864345.2 of Schistocerca serialis cubense. Classification (NCBI taxonomy): domain Eukaryota; kingdom Metazoa; phylum Arthropoda; class Insecta; order Orthoptera; family Acrididae; genus Schistocerca; species Schistocerca serialis. The sequence goes on from NC_064643.1 coordinate 360,774,844, forward strand.
GAAAAAGCAGATGGATAGGAGAAAAGCAAAGACATGAAGTATGAGGTAGGAGATCTTCTGTTGGTGAAAGCCAAAGAGAAATCCAAAGTGTTGAAATCTTTGATATTTATATAAGACAATTCAAAATTCCTGAAAATCTGCATCCTAATGCATACAAACTTGTATATCCTAAATCTAAGAAGTTGTTTGGATCACACAATATCACTGAACTGAAAGCTTATAGACATGATCCACAAGCACCTATTTCTTTTTTCTTTCTCCTTTTCCTCTTTTTTCTTTCTCCTTTGTCAGGAATGTAGTATGTAAGATGATGTGATTTCTAAAGTTCTGTCTTATCTATTGACTGAGTTTAAGTCTATGCCACACTATATTTGCACGTTCATACAGCTATATAATTCTGTTATGTAATAGATTTGTGCTTTAGATTTTGATATATGTACACACCATGTGACTATATATATATATAAACACAGATGATATGACTTACCGAACGAAAGTGCTGGCAGGTCGATAGACACACAAACAAACACAAACAGACACAAGCAGACATGTCTGCTTGTGTCTGTGTATGTGCGGATGGATATGTGTGTGTGTGCGAGTGTATACCTGTCCTTTTTTCCTTTTTTCCCCCTAAGGTAAGTCTTTCCGCTCCTGGGATTGGAATGACTCCTTACCCTCTCCCTTAAAACCCACATCCTTTCTTCTTTCCCTCTCCTTCCCTCTTTCCTGATGAGGCAACAGTTTGTTGCGAAAGCTTGAATTTTGTGTGTATGTTTGTGTTTGTTTGTGTGTCTATCGACCTGCGAGCCCTTTCGTTCGGTAAGTCACATCATCTGTGTTTTTAGATATATTTTTCCTACGTGGAATGTTTCCCTCTATTATAACTATATATATATATATATATATATATATATATATATATATATATATATATATATATATATATATATATATATATATATAATTGAATATATATATATAGTTATAATATATATATAGTTATAATAGATAAACATTCCACGTAGGAAAAATATATCTAAAAACAAAGATGATGTGACTTACCAAATGAAAGTGCTGGCAGGTCGACAGACACACAAACAAACACAAACATACACACAAAATTCAAGCTTTCGCAACAAACTGTTGCCTCATCAGGAAAGAGGGAAGGAGAGGGAAAGACGAAAGGATGTGGGTTTTAAGGGAGAGGGTAAGGAGTCATTCCAATCCCTGGAGTGGAAAGACTTACCTTAGGGGGAAAAAAGGACGGGTATACACTCGCACACACACACATATCCATCCACACATATACAGACACAAGCAGACATATTTAAAATATATATTTAAAATATGTCTGCTTGTGTCTGTATATGTGTGGATGGATATGTGTGTGTGTGCGAGTGTATACCCATCCTTTTTTCCCCCTAAGGTAAGTCTTTCCGCTCCCAGGATTGGAATGACTCCTTACCCTCTCCCTTAAAACCCACATCCTTTCGTCTTTCCCTCTCCTTCCCTCTTTCCTGATGAGGCAACATATTTAAAATATGTCTGCTTGTGTCTGTATATGTGTGGATGGATATGTGTGTGTGTGCGAGTGTATACCCATCCTTTTTTCCCCCTAAGGTAAGTCTTTCCGCTCCCAGGATTGGAATGACTTCTTACCCTCTCCCTTAAAACCCACATCCTTTCGTCTTTCCCTCTCCTTCCCTCTTTCCTGATGAGGCAACAGTTTGTTGCGAAAGCTTGAATTTTGTCTGTATGTTTGTGTTTGTTTGTGTGTCTGTCGACCTGCCAGCACTTTCATTTGGTAAGTCACATCATCTTTGTATATATATATATATATATATATATATATATATATATATATATATATATATATATATATATAGTGTTACACTGTCCGGGTTATCTGGATACTTCCCACCAACACCAACCTATCCGAACTCCGGAGATGGGAACTTGCCCTTCAGTATATCCTCTCTTCTCGTTATCCTCCAGGCCTCAATCTCCGCTAATTTCAAGTTGTTGCCACTCATACCTCACCTGTCTTTCAACAACTTCTTTGCCTCTACACTTCTGCCTTGACTGACATCTCTACCCAAACTCTTTGTCTTTAAATATGTCTGCTTGTGTCTGTATGTGTGGATGGATATGTGTGTGTGTGCTAGTGTATACCTGTCCTTTTTTCCCCCTAAGGTAAGTCTTTCCGCTCCCGAGATTGGAATGACTCCTTACCCTCACCCTTAAAACCCACTTCCTTCTGTCTTTCCCTCTCCTTCCCTCTTTCCTGATGAGGCAACAGTTTGTTGCGAAAGCTTGAATTTTGTGTGTATGTTTGTGTGTCTATCGACCTGCCAGCGCTTTCGTTCGGTAAGTCACCTCATCTTTGTTTTTATATATAATTTTTCCCACGTGGAATGTTTCCCTCTATTATATATATATATAGACACACACACACACACACACACACACACATATATATATATATATATATATATATATATATATATATATATATATATATATATATATATATATATATATATATATATACATACATATACCATATATGTGTGGATGGATATGTGTGTGTGTGCGAGTGTATACCCGCCCTTTTTTCCCCCTAAGGTAAGGTATATACCATATATATATATATATATATATATATATATATATATATATATATATATATATATTCCTTATACACAAATATCCCGCACGTCCAGGGCCTCGCTGCGATGGAGCACTTCCTTTCACGCCGATCACCTGCCACCCTACCTAAAACCTCTTTCCTCATTACCTTAGCCAGCTTCATCCTGACCCACAACTTCTTCACTTTTGAAGGCCAGACATACCAGCAATTAAAGGGAACAGCCATGGGTACCAGGATGGCCCCTTCGTACGCCAACCTATTCATGGGTCGCTTAGAGGAAGCCTTCTTGGTTACCCAGGCCTGCCAACCCAAAGTTTGGTACAGATTTATTGATGACATCTTCATGATCTGGACTCACAGTGAAGAAGAACTCCAGAATTTCCTCTCCAACCTCAACTCCTTTGGTTCCATCAGATTCACCTGGTCCTACTCCAAATCCCATGCCACTTTCCTTGATGTTGACCTCCACCTGTCCAATGGCCAACTTCACACGTCCGTCCACATCAAACCCACCAACAAGCAACAGTACCTCCATTACGACAGCTGCCACCCATTCCACATCAAACGGTCCCTTCCCTACAGCCTAGGTCTTCGTGGCAAACGAATCTGCTCCAGTCCGGAATCCCTGAAGCATTACACCAACAACCTGACAACAGCTTTCGCATCCCGCAACTACCCTCCCGACCTGGTACAGAAGCAAATAACCAGAGCAACTTCCTCATCCTCTCAAACCCAGAACCTCCCACAGAAGAACCACAAAAGTGCCCCACTTGTGACAGGATACTTTCCGGGACTGGATCAGATTCTGAATGTGGCTCTCCAGCAGGGATACGACTTCCTAAAATCCTGCCCAGAAATGAGATCCATCCTTCATGAAATCCTCCCCACTCCACCAAGAGTGTCTTTCCGCCGTCCACCTAACCTTCGTAACCTCTTACTTCATCCCTATGAAATCCCCAAACCACCTTCCCTACCCTCTGGCTCCTACCCTTGTAACCGCCCCCGGTGTAAAACCTGTCCCATGCACCCTCCCACCACCACCTACTCCAGTCCTGTAACCCGGAAGGTGTACACGATCAAAGGCAGAGCCACGTGTGAAAGCACCCACGTGATCTACCAACTGACCTGCCTACACTGTGACGCATTCTATGTGGGAATGACCAGCAACAAACTGTCCATTCGCATGAATGGACACAGGCAGACAGTGTTTGTTGGTAATGAGGATCACCCTGTGGCTAAACATGCCTTGGTCCACGGCCAGCACATCTTGGCACAGTGTTACACCGTCCGGGTTATCTGGATACTTCCCACTAACACCAACCTATCCGAACTCCGGAGATGGGAACTTGCTCTTCAATATATCCTCTCTTCCCGTTATCCACCAGGCCTCAATCTCCGCTAATTTCAAGTTGCCGCCACTCATACCTCACCTGTCATTCAACAACATCTTTGCCTCTGCACTTCTGCCTCGACTGACATCTCTGCCCAAACTCTTTGTCTTTAAATATGTCTGCTTGTGTCTGTATATGTGTGGATGGATATGTGTGTTTGTGCGAGTGTATACCCGTCCTTTTTTCCCCCTAAGGTAAGTCTTTCCACTCCCGGGATTGGAATGACTCCTTACCCTCTCCCTTAAAACCCACATCCTTTCGTCTTTCCCTCTCCTTCCCTCTTTCCTGATGAGGCAACAGTTTGTTGCGAAAGCTTGAATTTTGTGTGTATGTTTGTGTTTGTTTGTGTGTCTGTCGACCTGCCAGCACTTTCATTTGGTAAGTCACATCATCTTTGTTTTTAGATATATATTTCCTACGTGGAATGTTTCCCTCTATTATAACTATATATATATATATATAGAGAGAGAGAGAGAGAGAGAGAGAGAGAGAGAAACATTCCACGTAGGAAAAATATATCTAAAAACAAAGATGATGTGACTTACCAAATGAAAATGCTGGCAGGTCGACAGACACACAAACAAACACAAACATACACACAAAATTCAAGCTTTCACAACAAACTGTTGCCTCATCAGGAAAGAAGAAAGGAGAGGGAAAGACGAAAGGATGTGGGTTTTAAGGGAGAGGGTAAGGAGTCATTCCAATCCCGGGAGCGGAAAGACTTACCTTAGGGGGAAAAAAGGACGGGTATACACTCGCACACACACACATATCCATCCACACATATACCATATATGTGTGGATGGATATGTGTGTGTGTGCGAGTGTATACCTGCCCTTTTTTCCCCCTAAGGTAAGGTATATACCATATATGTGTGGATGGATATGTGTGTGTGTGCGAGTGTATACCCGTTCTTTTTTCCCCCTAAGGTAAGTCTTTCCACTCCCGGGATTGGAATGACTCCTTACCCTCTCCCTTAAAACCCACATCCTTTCGTCTTTCCCTCTCCTTTCTTCTTTCCTGATGAGGCAACAGTTTGTTGCGAAACCTTGAATTTTGTGTGTCTGTCGACCTGCCAGCATTTTCATTTGGTAAGTCACATCATCTTTGTATATATATATATATATATATATATATATATATATATATATATATATATATATATATATATATATATATATATATATATATATATATATATATGTTTAAAAACAAAGATGATGTGACTTACCATACGAAAGCGCTGGCAGGTCGATTAGAAACACAAACAGACACATACATACACACAAAATTCTAGCTTTCACAACCAATGGTTGCTTCATCAGGAAAGAGGGAAGGAGAGGGAAAGACAAAAGGATGTGGGTTTTAAGGGAGAGGTTAAGGAGTCATTCCAATCCCGGGAGCGGAAAGACTTACCTTAGGGGGAAAAAAGGACAGGTATACACTCGCACACACACACATATCCATCCGCACATACACAGACACAAGCAGACATATTAAAAGGCCTTTTAATATGTCTGCTTGTATCTGTATATGTGTGGATGGATATGTGTGTGTGTGCGAGTGTATACCCGTCCATTTTTCCCCCTAAGGTAAGTCTTTCCGCTCCCAGGATTGGAATGACTCCTTACCCTCTCCTGTAAAACCCACATCCTTTTGTCTTTCCCTCTCCTTCCCTCTTTCCTGACGAAGCAACTGTTGGTTGCGAAAGCTAGAATTTTGTGTGTATATTTGTGTTTGTTTGTGTGTCTATCGACGTGCCAGCGCTTTCGTTTGGTAAGTCACATCATCTTTGTTTTTAGATATATTTTTCCCATGTGGAATGTTTCCCTCTATTTATATATAATGACTAAATGGGTATATCCTTTTACAATTTTGTATTGTGACAATGCCATTAAATATCTTGTGATAGATTTATGATTTTAGAATGCTATTAGTGTTGTTGCTGTGGTCTTCAGTCCAGACTCTGGCTTAATGCAGCTCTCCATGCTACTCTATCCTGTGCAAGCTTCTTCATCTCCCAGTACCTACTGCAACCTATATCCTGCTGAATCTGTTCAGTCTATTCATCTCTTGGTTTCCCTCTATGATTTTTACCCTCCATGTTGCCCTCCATTACTAAATTGGTGATCCCTTGATGCCTCAGAATACATCCTACCAACCAATCCCTTCTCCTAGTCAAGTTGTGCCATAAATTTCTCTTCTCCCTAATTCTATTCAATACCTCCTCATTAGATATGTGATCTACCCATCTAGCCTTCAGCATTCTTCGGTAGCACCACACTTCAAAAGCTTCTATTCTCTTCTTGTCTAAACTATTTATCATCCATGTTTCACTTCCATACAAATACTTTCAGAAACGACTTCCTGACACTAAAATCTATACTCGATGTTAACAAATTTCTCTTCTTCAGAAACGCTTTCCTTGCCATTGCCAGTCTGCATTTTATATCCTCTCTACTTCAACCATCATCAGTTATTTTGCTCCCCAAATAGCAAAACTCACTTACTACTTTAAGTATCTCATATCCTAATCTAATTCCCTCAGCATCACCCGATTTAATTTGACTACATTCCATTATCCTCGTTTAGCTTTTGTTGGTGTTCATCTTGTATCCTCCTTTCAAGACACTGTCCATTCCATTCAACTACTCTTCCAGGTCCTTTACTATCTCTGACAGAATTACAATGTCATCAGCGAACCTCAAAGTTTTTATTTCTTCTCCATGGATTTCAATTCCTACTCTGAATTTTTCTTTTCTTTCCTTTACTGCTTGCTCAATATACAGATTGAGTAACATTGGGGATAGGTTACAACCCTGTCTCATTCCCTTCCCAATCACTGCTTCCCTTTCATGCCCCTCAACTTTTATAACTGCCATCTGGTTTCTGTACAAATTGTAAATAGCCTTTCACTCCCTGTATTTTACACCTGTCACCTTCAGAATTTGAAAGAGAGTATTCCAGTCAACATTGTCAAAAGCTTTCTCTAAGTCTACAAATGCTAGAAATGTAGGTTTGCCTTTCCTTAATCTATTTTCTAAGATAAGTCGTACGGTCAGTATTGCCTCATGTCTTCCAACATTTCTATGGAATCCAAGCTGATCTTCACCAAGGTGAGCATCTACCAGTTTTTGCATTCGCCTGTAAAGAATTCATGTTAGTATTTTGCAGCTGTACCTTATTAAACTGATAGTTCAGTAATTTTCACATCTGTTAACACCTGCTTTCTTTGGGATTGGAATTACTATATTCTTCTTGAAGTCTGATGGTATTTCGCCTGTCTCATACATCTTGCTCACCAGATGGTAGGGTTTTGTGAGAGCTGGCTCTCTCAGGGTTATCAGTAGTTCTAATGGAATGTTGTCTACTCCTGGGGCCTTATTTCAACCAAACTCTTCACGCAGTATCATATCTCCCATTTCATCTTCATCTACATCCTCTTCCATTTCCATAATATTGTCCTCGAGAATATTGTCCTTTTATAGACCCTCTATATATTCCGCACACCTTTCTGCTTTCCCTTCTTTGCTTAGAACTGGGTTTCCATCTGAACTTTTGATATTCGTGCAAGTGGTTTTCCTTTCTCCAAAGGTCTTTTTAATTTACCTGTAGGCAGTATCTATCTTACCCCTAGTGTTATGTGCCTCTACATCCTTACATTTGTCCTCTACCCATTCCTGCTTAGCCATTTTGCACTTCCTGTCAATCTCATTTTTGAGACATTTGTATTTCTTTTCGCCTGCTTCACTTACTGAATTTTTGTATTTTCTCCTTTCCTCAATTAAATTCAATATCTCTTCTGTTATCCAAGGATTTCTATTAGCCCTTATCTTTTTACCTGCTTGATCCTTTGCTACCTTCACTATTTCATCTCTCATAGCTACTCATTCTTCTTCTACTGTATTTCATTCCCCCATTCTTGTCAATTGTTCCCTAATGCTCTCCCTGAAACTCTCCACAACCTCTGGTCCTGTCAGTTTATCCAGGTCCCCTCTCCTTAAATTCCCACGTTTTTGCAGTTTCTTCAGTTTTAATCTACAGTTCATAACCAATAGATTGTGGTCAGAGTCCACATCTGCTGCTGGAAATGTCTTACAATTTAATAACTGGTTCCTAAATCTCTGTCTTACCATTACATAATCTATCTGAAACCTTCCAGTAACTCCAGGCTTTTCCATGTATACCATCTTCTTTCATGATTCTTATACCAAGTGTTAGCTATGATTAAGTTATGCTTTGTGCAAAATTCTACCAGGTGGCTTCCTCTTTTATTCCTTACTCCCATTCCATATTCACCTACTACGTTTCCTTTTCTCTCTTTTCCTACTGTCGAATTCCAGTCACCCATGACTATTAAACTTTTGTCTCCCTTCACTATCTGAGTAATTTCTTTTATCTCATCATACTTTTCATCGTTCTCTTCGTCATCTGCAGAGCTAGTTGGCATATAAACTTGTACTACTGTGGCAGGCATGGGCTTCATGTCTTATCTTGGCCACAATAACGCATTCACTGTGCTGTTTGTAGTAGCTTATCTGCATTCCTATTTTTTTTATTCATTATTAAACCTACTCCTGCATTACCCCTATTTGATTTTGTATTTATAACCCTGTATTCACCTGACCAGAAGTCTTCTTCCTCCTGCCACCCAACTTCACTAATTCCCCCTATATCTAACTTTAACCTATCCATTTCTCTTTTTAAATTTTCTAACCTACCTGCCTGTTTAAGGGATCTGACATTCCACACTCCGACCCATAGAACGCCAATTTTCTTTCTCCTGATAACAACGTCCTCTTGAGTAGTCTCCACCTGGAGATCCGAATGGGGGACTATTTTACCTGCAGAATATTTTACGCAAGAGGATGCCATCAACATTTAACCATACAGTAAAGCTGCATGCCTTTGGGAAAAATTACGGCTGTAGTGTTGCCTTGCTTTCAGCCATTCACAGTACCAACACAGCAAGGCCGTTTTGGTTAGTGTTACAAGGCGAGATCAGTCAATCATCCAGACTGTTGCCCCTGGAACTACTGAAAAGGCTGCTGGCCCTCTTCAGGAACCACACATTTGTCTGGCCTCTCAACAGATACCCCTCCATTGTGGTTGCACCTACGATACAGCTATCTGTATCGCTGATGCACACAAGCCTCCCCACCAACGGCAAGGTCCATGGTTCATGAGGGGGGCTATTAGTGTTAAATATTATTATTATTATTATTATATTATTATTATTGTTATATTATTATTATTATTATTATTATTATTAGTTTGTACTCTGCAGAAAGTGATGTAATTGTCAGGAACCTTTTTGGGTAAAGTCATGGGTATTGTGGTAAATTGAGTGAAGACTTGTTTTATTCATGTGTAATGTAAATGTTAGGAGTAGTATCTTGAAATTTCATATGTGCAAACCAAACACATGTCGTGTTAAACACAGAATTATTATGTCAGTACATCAAGAACTATGGTCCATACCTCATTTTTTAGGCATTTGTTGGATGCTGTGTCAGTACAGTCCAACTTGCACGTTACTGTGAGATATCCTTAGTATATATGTGCACATTACCTAACTAGTTCATTTGTTCATTGCATTTAGCTCTGTTTATTAATGTACCATATCCTTTATTCCATTCTGATGTAAACCCTGAATACTTCATTTTTCAATATAGAGAGGCAAAACACATACCGTGTGATGTGAGGAAGGTCTTGATCAGCATACTTTGTACATAAAACACTGTTTCAAGATTCAATGTGAAAGCTAGACAGGAAGTTACCTATCCATTGGAGTGTGTGATAAGTAGTATAGGGAGGAATCTGAAAGATGTGTGTGGGTCCCCTCCCACACTCCTGTATGGCTGCACTCTTGTTGGTCCAGTTGACTTTGAAGAGATCTTAGGTGCTGGGTAATGTACTCAGGCATCTGTCAACTACATCAGTCTTGTGACTGATATTTGTAAATTGTTAGCCAAGAAATTATCCTATATGCATAATTCTTGTTTTTATACAAATTTCAAGGAAGTATTTGTTTAGAAAAGACATCATTGTTGTGGACAGTGTTATTCCACATTATTTCAAGTAGGAGGATTAAGTTCCCAGTACATTATGTAATTTTAAATCTTGTTTGACTTAGGTATAATGTTGTGGAAGGTTAGCGAGACCTATAAACTGGTGTAATCAATATTCTTGTAGTTAATATGTTATGTATCAGATACATCTGTACATCTGAATTCTACTTTATGGTAGTTAATATGCTTACACTTGTGGTATTTACTATGTTTGTAGGAACAATGTTTCACTTTTGTATTATGTTCATTTACATTAGGTTATTATGGCAACATTTTTCTATAATATTTTATTATCCATTTTTACATAACATTAACAGACACTTAAACAACATTCATTGCAATGCTGAAAGAGGCTTAAAGATTACACTAGATTAGATCATTCTGTATGAAGCTAGATATGTTAGAGCAACTTCATGTGAATTTTGTCCATAATTTTGGAAATTATCACTATATGTTAATTTGCCATTTCTCAACTCAGGTTTCACACTTATTCGGACTATAGACAAATTGTAAGCAAGAAGAACTCTGTTTGTTGTAATCAGAAATTTGTCAGATACTGTGTATTTCATTCCATGCCTTTTGAATTTTTTTGTAAGCTAACCTATACTTATGTTCATAGGGAAGTGATGATCATACAACCTAAAATTTTCTTGTAATTTCAGAATTTAACTTTGACAATCTGTATTCTATCTTTTGGCATCATTTTGTACACCATTTGGTAAACCTCATAGTAGGTCACAAAATATTGTAAACACAGTTTCCATATTATTATTCCATATTATTGTCAACAGTTTTTTTTAATACCAGTATTATTTTTCGGATTTTGGACAGTTCAGTATTAACTCAGTTGCTTTTCTGAAAACTTTCATATAATTTTATACACATTACATTGTATTTCAAGCTAAAATTTATGGAAAGGAATGATTTTATAAAATATTTGAAATTACGAAATATTTGTCACAATTAAAATTTTTATTATTAGACCATCTGATGCTGTTTACCATGTTTATTTCTGGATTCATTTATAAAATAATAATATAAATTAATAGAAATTCATTTGTCAAGAAAATTTGTAAACCGTCTGGTATATTATTATCGCAGAGTGAAGTAGCAGTGGACATGCCTCTGATGTGACCAGACATGTTTTTATATTTAGGATTAACAATGTAATTTCAGTTTTGTTAACGTGAAAATTCAAAAGACATTGTTATATAGATAAATGTGAGAGAATAAAATTAACATGAAAACAAAAAATACAGTGCACACTTACTTCAAACTTATTGTCAATTGGAACCATGATAACCTATAATGCCAAAAATTTCAACTTCAAGAATCAGCACCTAGATGTGAAGAACAAGAGCCAATTGTGAGAAGGAAGATGAGTAAAAAGTTTACTGTAAATCTCACTCCTCTCAGAATCTATTAAAAGAGTTAACCATAAAGACAATGACAATCAACAAATGATGTGAGGAAGGGGTAGATTACAATACCATCAGGACTAGGCTGTGTGCAAAAAAATGTCCCCATATTGCCACACAAACTCTGGCAAATTGTCTTCCTTGAGGAGGACAAGTGTACCTGGCTGTAGATCGTCTTTTGTTTGCTGCTGCTGCTGTGATAGGGTAGTCCTTTGACCATCATTCTCACTTATGCTGCTGATACTGCTGGATGAGCTGCCATCTCAAAAACCTGGACGATGCCTCTGAATGCAAGCCTGGCTCTGAGACTCTTATCAAGATTTCAGAGTTCACTCGTAAGAACATGGTGTGGAGTAAGATACAAGAATGCACTTGGGTTATCAGGAAGTTGTATAATGGGCTGGGAATTCAAACACATGTCAATTTGAGTTAGAAGTGTGTATAATTCTTCAAACATCAACACTTGGTTGGCCACAGCTCTCTTTAAATGTGTCTGGATGCATTCTATACATGTTTCCCATAGTCCGCCAAAATGCAGAGTGTGATATGCAATAAAATGCCACCCAATAAAATGCCACAATATCCCACTCTGTAATGCATAGTTCTGGATTTCTATTGAATGAAACTGAGAGCTGAAAAGTTTATGCAGTTCACTCAGCTCATTCCTTGGTGCCATGAACATCTTCCCATTGTCACTGTAAATATTAATGCAAGTGCTCTGCAGTGAAATAAATCTTCAAGGAGCTTGGGGTTGAGCTTGGAAGGACATGTCAGTGACAAGCTCATTGTGTATCGCCTTTGTTGTCATGCAAACCAACAATGCAGTGTAAACCTTTGCTCTAGTTACACCACTGTTTCCACTGTTCATTGCACTTACTTGACCTCTGCAGTCAACCCACAATTAACAGAAGGTCTGCTTTGTTCTACATGGAAAGACGGGATTCGTCCCTTGAGTTGGGTTGCAGTGGTTGCCTTCAAGCAGTAGCAAGGAAGGCACTTGTGAATTATTTGCCTAATTACAGGTCTTCCACCATCTGAGGCTTGCTAATAGGAGTTGAGGTTCTGCATGCAACATTAATATACATGACTATTAATTTAGTTACATGATGCTTAGGAAGAAGAATTATGGGGTGCTTCTGACTATAAGAAGCTGCTGACTGTCCCAGTTTGTAACCCATGTTTAACCACCATTCCTTGTCCAGAAAGAGATGAAGCAAGATAAGTTTGCTTTCCTTGGAGACTGTTTGATCATATTGTATTTCTTCAGTATCCTTGTAATAGTGTTGCTGTCACATCATATGAATGAATGCCTTTACTTCTGTGGTGAAGTTCTCCTGCTCGTAACTTTCCTCTTAATGATTTTTCTCAAAATTCTCCTAACATAATTGTTGTTCCTCCATGTGCACAGCACAGCCTTCATTTCTTCTTGCTGCCAGAACCACTGGACGTGACTGAGTGAGGAGGTATCTTTACTAACATAGTCAAACCGAATGACGTGTCTTGTAAGGTTGGGTGGTTCTCTCCAGTTAGCTGACCAAGTATCTATACTTAAAAAAAGGTCAGTGGACCCAGCAGATGAATATCACAAGTTTTACCGAATGATGGACCTTTTAACATTATGTGCTTAGGAAGCTGCCAGATGGAGATTTCAAGGGGTGCTGTTGGGACTGGCCCTCTTATATGAAGCAGTAATGCTGAGACAGGATGTGTTTGGTAGTTAGCAAATCTTGAGGAAAAAATGCACGTCACAAACATGCAATGACTCTGTGGTTTGAACATCACTGATACCACTTACTGGTATTGGATGCCAGCTGAGCTGTAATTCCATTCAATTTGCTAAGCTGCTAGTTATGTCAAGAAGTGATCCACATTGGAACATCTTCCCATTCTTCTTGGCATTGTTTACAAGAGCAGTTGATAATAGTACTTCTGCATTTTGGTGGTTGTATTTAACTGTGCAGTATGTTTTCTGTTGTGGTATCACAACTACAGGTGACTTGTTCCTTGTGCAGAAGCGTAGTGTGGTCTTGTTACAAATGCGGCAGCTGCTGGCCTGGTATTCCTTCTACCTATGTTTCGTGCCATGCCAGACAGTGAACCACAGCTTTTGTCTGTTCATAAAGTTTATTCTTCTTGCAACATGCCTCTGTTTGAACTTAGGAAGCCTACTTATTCTTTGTGTCGAATAACAGAATTCACATTTGGGGGCAGTGGTGAGAAACGTTTGTCAAAAATTGTACCCTTCTGCATTAGTAAGCATGGCTTGCTAATGGGACTGCTGCAGCATTTTGTCCAAATAAATAAGCTCTAACATCTGGCAGCTGATTTCTAGACATGCAGCCAGATTTTTCAGATGAGGAAATGTGGTGACTACTGTTTTAGATTTTCACTATTTCCTCAGATTCACACTATTGTGACCCAGAAAAATATGTGACACAAGTACCTCATGCAATTTAATGTCAACCAGCATGACCTCAATCATGTTCAGATTTCTCATTAGATGGCTAATTAATGTCCATGAGTCCTTAGCGGACTCAGTTTTGATGATAGCAGATTCAGAAGTTCTTTTGTGTGCAAATCAACAATTATTATGGGATTATTACAGTTTTGAATAAGCAGATCCCATGCAATCCTGAAGTTACTTTCTGTAACCACTGAGTTTTCGTTCAGCTTACAAGCTTCACCAAAATCACATGACAACAAATAATAGTACCCTTGTAAAATAGTTAAGGACTCATTGCTAATAACTAGTGCCTTCAAGGTGTTGAGAAAATTTGCAAATTCTGCAATACCACCATAAAATTTTGGCAACAAAATTGCTTGGAGCTTTATTTCATGTGCATTGCATGAACTTCCAGGATGAGGAGGTAAGACAACTTTGACTTGAGTAATGTCATTATTTTTCATTCAAAATTTAAGCACAAGTCTTCAAATGACTCCCTATCTGCATCATGTGATCCTTCCAGTCATTATTCTCTAACCATCTCAGAATGCCATTGTACTCATCTTTACTTGTATTTAGCAATGGCTGTCTTAGTCTAACGTAATTGCAATTTGATCCTTCCTGAAAGCTGTTAACAAATGTGGAGGGTCTGGTCACTCATGCCTCAATCACACTATTTTCTTAATTATACTTTATTTTTTGACAGGATCCATAATTAAAAATATCAGCACACAGGATAACATGTTAAGTAAATAGAGCCAGACTGCTTACAGAGTAGGAGAACAGTACCTATGGTGCACTGACAGGGCTGCAGCTGCTGGTGGTTTTGGTAATGGATGGCTTACTGGTGTTACGTTGTCAGAACTGTCAGTCAACAATGTCTCCGGGCTTGAGATGCACTTCACAACATGGTTCTTGTGGAATTTGTGCCCCAGTGACTGAAGAGCTCTACTGCAGATGTACCTCACTCTTGATATGTGGGAGGAACTTATAACACATGCTAATCTGAGAGAATCACACACAAAGCCACAAAAGCTGATGGTCGCACTTTGTGGTAGGTACAAGTCAAAGCGCAACATACTGTTTGTGATGGAACACTTCTGAATAGTTTCATTTGTTTCCATTGTGCCCAGAGGACTGAATTGTAGGCATCCTCAAGATGTGTGGTAATTGTGTGATGCCTTGCTCTTTCCTCAATCTATACAAATGCATAAACTCTTTGCAAAAGAAAATAAAATTACATTGTTGTTAATAGTGTATATTTGAGACTACATTGTGAGACATAGTTATAGGTGTGTCTAAGTCACTTGGCTGTCACAGTCAGTCTCTCCTCCCTCTGCCGTCATCTGGCCATCCTATTGTGTGGACAGCCAGATAGAAATTCTTACTTGCAATGAGTGTCTGGTCACTGCTATGCCCTCTCAATGGCACCTTGCACCAACACAGAACAAACAAAAAAGGGAAAAGTCAGAGTGCAAATGCAGCTTTGTAACAAGAAAGGAAGTAGAGAAGATGAGTGCTTTCTCAAGAAGAAACTAAGTGTGCAAGCTGCAGACAATGTTGATGAACTTCATTGCTGTTTCTCTATGAATGAGCGCACTCCAAACTTTTGTGACCAACAGTTTTCGGTACATACCCAGTGGCTGCACATCACACATGTGCAAAAGTCCAAAATTAATCACTGACAGAAACACAAGTGAATTTAGGGCTACGAAAGTAACAGATGAAGGTGACATACACAGCACATCTGCTGTCAGTGGTTCCATCTCCATAACAATGAAGAACACTTTAAATGTGGCAAAGGTTGTGGCCAAAAACCACACATGTGGCACTTGAGAGGTAACTGGTTTCATTTACAGGAAAATGGTCCAAAGGCATGTGTCTTTTCGAAGCCAAAAGTTACAAAAAGTGATACGCAAAACTGCCATGCTCAATTAGACCACCTGAATTCATGAGATATGATCAAAATGCTCAAAAACAAGTCTGTGACAGGTCTGAAATTCAGTGATGTCAGTGTCTGGAAGCACTATGTCCACTCCATACACCGAATGAGAAGGGAACTGAAACAAACTTATGAAGTTAGTCCACTCTGATACCTGAGAACCAAACAGAGAAAGATCTCAACGTGGTGCACAAGTTTTTGTGACCACAGCAGATGGTGTGAAGTCTATTTGCTTCAACATAAATGAGAATTTGTCAACAAATTTGATGAATTTCAAGGTAGCAACAGGAAACAAATTGCAGTTATCTAATATAAAGGAGAAACAGCTGTTTTTCCCTGCTTCAGAGTAACAATTTTCCTGCTAACTGTACTGTTACTTTTAGCCTGACTAGGCACAAATGTGTGTTAAGAGTTTTAAATACTTAATTATTAATTAGTTTCTGACATCTTCCTTACTTTGTCAATATATTTGATGACTTGTTCCACATCTCAGCATGCCCTACCTGAGGTTATGTTTCATTAAAACATGATTCATGAGTTAATGCTTGAACAAGTAGATCATAGTACACATGAACAACACTCCTCTTTTCTCACTTAAGATAACAAACATCACATATTATCCAAACAATGCAAAGACATATTAGCAAACTGTAGTCCATATAATGCTAACTGATTGTTTTTCTTATCGTTTGTGTTACCTTTTTTGATGTTTTACTTTAAGATTCAGAGTCAGGTTCTTTATTGCTGTTGACCTCATGCACTGAAACAAGCTTTACATTGATGACATGATGCAACAGCAAACACTGTACTAATCACATATGTTTTATTTATCCTATATTAACCAGTTGTACAAAATAACTATCATAAACCAGAAACTCAATTTGTACATTACAAGCATCAAAGAATTCTCTTAAACTGTAAAATGGATTGTCTATTTACCAATTTTACAATTTACTTTTAAAATTGTTGACACATATGTTGAGTTTATAATGTGGTAATTCATTAAAAAATTTCAGGCACCTCACTTTGTGAGTATTGCCCTTTCTGTCAGCCTATACCTAGGAATGTCTATACACTTTTTGTTTCTGGTGTCATAACAGTGCATATTCTCTCTGGTGTTAAGCTCTGTTATGTTGTTTTCAACATGTATTAATGATGCATAGATATAAAGATTTATCACTGTCAATACTCTGATCTTACTGAATAAAGGATGGCAGTGCTCCTTTGGATTTATCTTATACATTATTAATAGAACCTATTTCTGATTCAGTAGTACATCACTGACATGACATGAGTGACCCTATAGCAACAGCTCCTAAGGTGTGAGAGACTGAAAAAGTCCAAAGTAACTTGTCTAAAGATATTTATTACTCACTAGATCAGCTAATTTCCATATGAGACAGGACACCCATGAAATCTCTTTGCAGAGATGGTTAATGTGGGGTTGCCAGTTTATTTCGGAATCAATATATATTCCCAACAGTTTTACAGATTTTGATTTTACATCTATAGCTAGTCTCAGTTGCAGATGCTGAATTTTTTCTGGTTCACACAGTAGTTTGTAGATGATAGTTTAGAGAAAAAGAAAGTGTCCTGTGATTTCTGGTGAAACCTTTGTTGTGACCTGTGGTAATTAAAGTTGTATCATTTTCATATCAGATAACTTACTGAAGTCCAACATAACATGGCAAATCATTAATTGCAACAATGAAGATGGTCCAAGGACAGAATCATGGGGTACACTAGACCTGACTTTCTTCGAGGTAAAATGCCTAGTTTGAACTGACACAAAAAGTCTCCTGCTATTTAGATAAGAATCAATTATTTATAAAGGTGTATTGAGAATGAGATTTTCACTCTGCAGCGGAGTGTGTGCCAATATGAAACTTCCTGGCAGATTAAAACTGTGTGCCGGACTGAGACTCGAACTCAGGACCTTTGCATTTCACGGGCAAGTGCTCTACCATCTGAGCCACCCAAGCACAACTCATGTCCCATCCTCACAGCCTTACTTCTGCCATTACCTTGTCTCTTACTTTCCAAACTTCACAGAAGCTCTCCTGCGAACCTTGCAGATCTAGCACTCCTGGAAGAAAGGATATGTGGAGACATGGTTTAGCCACAGCCTGGGGGATGTTTCCAGAATGAGATTTTCACTCTGCATCGGAGTGTGCACTGTTTTAATCTGCCAGGAAGTTTCATATCAGCGCACAATACGCTGCATAGTGAAAATCTCATTCTGAAAACATCCCCCAGGCTGTGGCTAAACCACGTCTCCGTGTATCCTTTCTTCAAAGAGCACTAGTTCTGCAAGGTTTGCAGGAGAGCTTCTGTGAAGTTTGGAAAGTAGGAGACGAGGTACTGGTGGGAGTAAGGCTGTGAGGATGGGGCGTGAGTTGTGCTTGGGTGGCTCAGATGGTAGAGCACTTGCCTGTGAAAGGCAAAGGCCCCGAGTTCGAGTCTCGGTCCAGCACACAGTTTTAATCTGCCAGGAAGTTTCTATAATGGTGTATTATTTATTCCATGATATTGTAGTCTGGCTAGTAAGATGTGAAAGGATATACAGTCAAATGTCTTACTCAAATCAAATAGCACAAGAGAGCTATTATTTTCAAATGCAGTTAATGTCTGATTAACAATTTCAAAGACATTTTCTTGTAAAAAACCATGCTGTCTATTACAAAGAAGGTCATGATTTTCTAAGCAGTTATTGAGCTGTATGTGAAAAATAGCCAGTAGCTGTCTATAATTTTTGAGTTTGAAAATTTTGAAGCTATGCTAAGACAAAATTTTCAATTTATCAGATTGCATTAATAATATAACTCCCACAAGTTTCTCTTTAGCTGTAATGCAAAATTTTATAATTACTGAATTGGGGGGTACTGACTTTATATGGTAATCAGCCCATGCCTGGTAATATTGGTCCAGAAGAAGAGAAGAACCTGTGAACTCATAATTTGTTTTCATCCATATGGGAGGACTCCATGCTGCTGCTTTCAATTTCAGGTTTTGGTTCCTCAGATTCCGGGCCCATTTAATCAAAGGCATCTGTGAAATATAATACCACATAAATTAATTCATATGTCAACAGTTTATTGCAGTACAATTCTATCAAAAAATTGTTTCCTTTTCTCTTAATTACAGCAATAACCTGTATTGTTTTTGTATTCGACAATACTTGTGGCTTTAATATAAAATGTCAGCTGATGACTTTGTCAGTATTATGCAGCTATTACATCTCAGATGTTAGCCACTACATGATAAGAATGAAGGGAGAATATGCAATAATAAGGGGTCATGAATATGATTATAGTACTAGTTCAGGAAGAGTGTGTAAACTCATTGTAAAAACTCACTTGGATGGTATAAGATGTAACACATTTTAGTCCTTAGCTTTCTGTCATAATCAAGGCAATGAAAAGCAAAGGCAGTCAAGAGTAAAGGCAACCAAGGGTAAAGGCTACCAAAAGTTAAGGCTACCAGGTATTAAAACTAATCTAGGTAATCTTGAGTTAGGCATCTAGAAGTAACAGATCCCAAAGTTGCCTTGGTGATGTAGGATTAAGGCAACCCAGGGTTAAGGCAAAGCAAAGGACATGGAATATTAGCCGAACAGCGTGGATTTTGTCTTAAAAACACATTATAAGATGAACATCAATGAAAGTAAAACAAGGGTAATGGATTGCAGTCAAATTATGTCAGACAGTGCTGAAGGAATTAGGTTAGGAAATGAAACACTAAAAGTTGTAGATGAGTTTTGTTATTTGGGCAGCAAAGCAACTGACAGTAGCCACAGCAGACAGGATATAAGATGCACACTGGCTATAGGATGAAAAGCGCTTCTGGAAAAGAGGTATTTGTTAATATCTAATATAAATTTAAGTGTTAGAAAATCTTTTCTGGAATATTTGTCTGGAGTGTAGCTTTGTATGGAAGCGAAACACGGATGATAAGCAGTTCAGACAAAGAGAATAGAGGCTTTTGAAATGTTTTGCTACAAAAAAAAAAAAAATGCTGAAGATTAGCTGGATAGATCAAGCAGCTAACAGTGAGGTATCAAATCAAATTCCAGAAAAAATAAATTCATGGGACAGTTTGACTAAAAGAAGTGATCAGTTGATAGGACACTTCCTGACACATGAACAAATCATCAGTTTGGTAATGGAGTGAAGTTCTGGGGATAGAATATGAAGATAGAGGCCAAGGGATGAATACAATAAGCAGATTCAGATAGATGTGGGTTGCAGTGGTTATTTGGAGATGAAAAGGCTGGCAGAGGATAGAGTAGAATGGAAAGGTGCTTGAAACCACTGTTTGGAATAAAGGACACTACAAAAATGCACCACCACAATTTTCCAGTGCTACTGAGAAAAGTAACGAAGCTGCCACAACTGTTGAAAAAGGCCACGGTGAGCAGGAATTAGACCTAAAACCATCGCATTAGATTTCCACATGGTGAGCCACCCCAGAGGCCAGCAATGCAGTAACATCATTATGGCAGAAAGACTGGGCACTTGCAGGCTGGTTACTACACCTCCAAGTGGAAGGTTTGTTTTATGCATTTCTTGTGGCGAAACAGCAAAACAATTCCAGAGGACCACCTTCACAACCTCAAGATTTTGTACTAGAGGTTGGCAGAAAAAGGACTCAAATACACCATACACAAATGTTTTTTCATGCAACTATCCTTGACATATTGGGGCTCAAACCTTCAGCAAAGGGATGTGCATCAATGAAGGATGATGCGCTCGTAACCTGTATGGAATTTATGTCTAACATTGCATCTAACATTTTCTAGCAAATTACAATGCTATCTTGACTGTTACCTGGTGAAGCAGCCTGGTGGCTATCCTTCACTGCACATTCTTGGATAGTCTGCACCTACTGCTGGCACATGTGCTGCTGAGGCCCCTCCTTTTCAAGTGGGCAACATAATGTGGGCCTGCAAGTCAGACACCACCCTACTTGGGTCCACAGAATGATTTCTATCCACCGTAGGTCCTTGAAGTTTAGTATGGCTTCTGCCCAAGGACTTTGGTGGAACTGACAAAATCTGCCCTCCTGATCAGCAGGTGCTGGTATCTCCATCCCTAACAGACCCTCCAGTTACATAGTGGCTTATGCATCTTGCACAGTCTCTCATCCTGCATTGACCTACTACAGCAATGCCAACCACCTCCCTCGATTGCAGCTGTTTCACCAGGTCATGCACCAATTTAGTCTCCTCCACTGACAGTCACTGCTAGGGAGGAAGAGGGGTGGGAGGGGGGGGGGGCTGAGGGAGATTACCACTTGATACCACTATGGAGACCAGATAGATGGTGATATGTTACTGTTGGCTGTTGTATCGCTGTTAGCCAGAGGGCACTGGTCACTAGGTGTACACTCTGATGGAACGACACCAGAATCTGATGTATAAGTCAGCCCTAGAACAGTTATGATGTCATCTGTGGAGTGCACAGCAGGTGTTTTACTTGCTTGGCTCAGGTTCTAATATTGTGGATTCTGTTCGTCATAGGCAGAAGTTTGAGACAGAGCAGAATGGACTTTACTTTCATACACTGACTTAAGTTAGCCTGCACTGTCTTCCAAGGAGCATCCTGCATATATCTCTTGTTGTATATGAATTGAGGCAAGCTCGTGCTAGTTTATATGAAATTCACTTTTGCAAAACTAATTATGTAACACATTGTTTCAAAATCAATCAACTTACTTTCAGTGCATGAGCAGTTTACTACAGTGGCTGTCTAGCACTCCAAAAGAACAGAAAAACAATAAAGTCCCTATGCAATCTTGTGTAAACGGTATGTACGCATTTGTGATTAGTCTTGTGTCTTTAGCACCACATATTGTATACAATATTTTCCAGCAGACTGCAAGAAATGTCTGTAATAAACTGCTTGTGCTCTATTGAGTAGATTGACTAAGTTGAAACCTGTCACAGCATTTTATGGTCACAGTTTAAGGTTGACAATCAGTCACACAGAATAAATAGTTCCCCAGTAAAATGAATGTTCTGTAGGATTTTTGTTGGGGTAGCTATGCCAACCAAACACTAATTGAACAGACATGCACTGTTGTGGATATGCAATTTTAATTCACTTTATTTTTACACCTTATAAAATCTAGGTGTATAGCAAAAGCATGCAATCCTCAACTGAACAAAAATAAAATACAAAAATATTTCACACACATTTAGTCAATTGTTTGTTTGTGATTGCTGCTTTTTTCAGGTCACTACATCAGACCCCCTCCACCACCACCCTTTTTTGAACCCTGGAGCCCAAGGGATATTATGAACCTTGTGTCTGACTGATCTATCAGCTCTGGTTACTGCCACTAATGCCATTAGATTGGTGTCTGCAGTTACATGAGCTCTTGCATTGGCTTCTCCTCCACTGCCCAACCCAAGGCCTTTGTAAGGTGTGTGGTGTGGGGGGCAGGGGGTTGGGACAAGGTAACCATAAAACATATCTGGAGAGACCAGAGGCTTCCACTCTATTGAACCCTTTTCAAAGTATGCAGACTTCAGACATTCGATAGATACTATTTCCTCACAATTGTTCCACCATATCTTGAAGGTGTTTGTTCTCTTCTTGATTCTTCCTGATGACTTAGAATGGTCCAGTGTATGTGAGCTTTAATGGAACAGGGCCATATTCTTTTGTAGGTATTTCCCAACCTCAGTAGATTTCTCTGTCTGTGGTAACAGCTGAAGCTTTTCTGAGAGTAATTAGCTTACGATCTGACATTTTCACCATAGACCAGCTTGGCTGTAGAGTAGCCCACATCTTCCTCCAAGTCCATAAATCCAGATAAACTAGCAGTAAAGACACTATCAAGTGCTCACCTCTGCATATGAGTGCACCCTTAAAGGTTCGATAAAGAGGCTCCACCACCCTGTTACTTGCGGGATGGTAATTGGTCATTCTAATGTAGGAGGAACCACAGAGCCATAGTATTTCATAGAATAACATTGACTCAGACTGTCTGCCCCCATCTACAGTAATCAGTTGGGCAACCTCATATTGGGAATTCCAGCCTTTAACCAACGCTCAGACCACAGTTATTGCTGCAATATCTGTAATTGGGAAAGCCTCCGGTAGTCATGTAAAACTGTCCACTACAGTCAGCAGATAACAATAGTTATTGGAGTAAGGCAGTGGTCCAGCCAGGTCCACATGCACTTGTGAGAAATGTGCTGTAGGCATAACTGTGGTGCTGACACATGCCTACCAAATTTGTATAATTGGTATTAGTACATACAAGCCTGGGTTCACTTGTGGCAGTCTTTGTTCATTCCTGGCCAGACTACCTTCTTTGTTGACAATCTAACCATGGCCTCACCCCAGGGTGAGATACATTATGGGGTGCTTAAAAAACTGGTTGGTAACATTGTTGTGGTACGAAAGCTTGCAGCAGGTTTTGAGACATGTTGGACCATAATGAAACATTGAGCTCTGGAAGTGAATTTGTGCACAAACAATGCCAGACTTTCTGTGCTCCAGTGCTGAATGTAGCTCTGGGTCTTCAGATATATGTTCAGCAATGCTCTTTCATGGGACACTTTTACACAACCAAAGCATTGTGAGAGGGACTCAACCACCACATTACTGTTTCCATTGATGTGACATACATCCATCATGAACTGCGAAATATATTTAGTACATCTTCACTGCCTCAATGTTCTGTGAGTGGTTTCCAGGGAGAAAAATGACATGAGAAGATCAAAATCCATTCCTGTTTGGTGTCAGAAGTGTTTTATTACCACATATATAGCATAAGATCTCTATTAACAGTCCTAAATTTTTGCTGTGCCATTATTAGTGACTGAGATGAAGAATGCCAAAAGCTGCCACACCCTGTTGACTAATGTTGCAAAGTGTCTCCCACAGCAACTTGTCTTGCGTCCACTGTTGTGGTCATATGTGTGTTATGATGCAGGTGAGTTGAGTAGCACTGCCTGTGCAGCATAGTCATTAGCAGAACTGAATGCCATCAACTCTCTGTACTCCATTTTAATTTTCTGTTTCCTGCACTACACTTTCATTTTAATAATTCTGTGAGTGGTGCCAGCAGTACCAAAGCTTTTGTATGTGGTGTCTATAAAAAACTGACCATCCCAAGGAAATGCTGCAAGTCTCTGAAAGTTTTGTAAGTGGCACATTTTGAACATTATCTACCCTTTCCAGCAAAGAGATGATGCCATTAAATGATGCCTCCAACTCCAGAAATTTGACACTGCTTTTACTCAATACACATTTCTCCCTGATTATGTTCATTCCCATATAGGCTGAGACACTTGAATAATTGCCGAAGGTGTTCCTCCTGTTGTTCTAATGACTCCAAAAATTCTAAGATATCATCCATCCATTAAGTAGCAAAAAAGAAACTTGAGGTCCCTAGGAACTTGGTGTATAATTCGCTGCCAGATCTGTGCACCACTTATTAAACAACACAGAATGAAATGGTACTCATAAAAGCTGAATAGAGTAGTGATAGCTGTCTTCTTTATGTCTGCTGATGTGACTAGTATTTGAAGATATGGGCTGGCGCAATCAATGACACTGACAGCTTTTCCCACTGCTATTGCATAGTTAAAGTCCACCTCATGAGGTATAGGGTACCTGTCTGGTACCATTCTGGCATTCAGTACATGGTAATTGCCACATAAGCACCATGTGTCATAGCATTTCAATACCATGTATAAAGGTGATGCCCACTGGTTCTCTGAAAGTGCCATTACTCCTTGAATTTGTCTATTGATATCCACTCTGGCTGCAGTGAACTTTCCCAGTCTTCAGTGTTGTGGTTTCGCTATATCCAAATTCCAGTCAATGTATGGAAGAAGTGTGTTGTCTTTGGACCCTTCTTGTCTTTTGCTTGCTTCACAATGGAACCTCAGGAAATTTGTCAATAATGTTGTCCATGTTATGGCAGTACTGTGTTGATGCTTATTTTGCTATGAGAGAAGTGTGCCACTGTGTATGTCCACCACCAGTTGGAAATTGTGCAAGAAATCTGCCCCTAGAATGGATTCTCTAAGATTCACCATAATGAATGTTTACAGAAACTGTCTGTTCAAACAAGTATCCAATAGCACTTTCTCTTTCCCCACTGTCTTGATAAATGAGTTATTAGCAGCTGTTGCAACTGTTAATCTTTGTGATCCTGTGACATCATCTGCTTTGAAACTGTGTTCCAGTAGCACACTGACGTCAGCACCACTGTTGACCAAAAAATGGGGAACTAATACCTTGTCCATCACAAAAAGCTTTGTGAATTTTTTAATGCTTTTGTAAAATCCATTCTCTATATTTGTTGGCACTATGTGTGTGAGGCCCCTAAATTCATATGGAATTCCAGGCAGATCTTCTCAAAACTCAGATCCTCACATCCGGGCACAGTTTATGCAGTGATGTCTCATTTGTATTGTACCAGTACCCAGCATGGGTTCAAATTTTGTCAAGTGTCTGCGGGTTTTATCATGCCCAGAGATGAAACTTGATGCTTTTGCATGAGCTGCAGTTAAGTTTGAGGCTTTGTTTGTGGCTGTTGAAGCTGGAGACAGTTGTGACTCAAACTGGTTTGTTGCAACCATTGCAAAGGAAGGGATTCTGAGTAACAAGCCATTCATGTAAATCTCCGTGCGTTGTGCACCCAAGTGCATGCTGCAGGCATTTACAGTTTCAGACATCAGTTGATGAACTGGCAGGGTAGACTCAGCAGGGGAATGATAGGATGGGAAACATTTATGAACAGGACAATGAGTACTGGCTGGTGGAGGAATTTTGGTGTTCACAAGGAGCCACATACTTTTGCTCCCTAACACTAAAGCATTGGTGGTACCAGCCCATCCATACTTGTCCTGTGATCCTGTTGACTGTTAAGTGTATGATGCCATCTGTTTCTTTTTTTGTCATCAGAATGTTATGCTTTATTTTTGTAGTGCCACAATTTGTGTGCTGAGCAGTGTGATGCCCTCCATCAGCTGATCTGTAGCTGTTGCTGGTGTGCTGTTCGGGATGCTTGGATTGGGGCTGCTGGTTGGCTGCACCCCTAGCATGGACAGTTCAGAGCCATCTGTCATGTTGACTCTTGCTATGGCAGTACCAACATTAATCTGAATGCAACCTGCAATGTTTTCCACCTTATTTACTAACATGGTGAAAGGCCATTCTGTACTCATGGCAAGAACAATCCACATGTGTTTTGGAAGCCTTTTTAGCAACAGATCTGTAACAAATTTCCTGATAACAAATCAGAAATCACTAATGATGTCTATTCTTGCAATATCTGCTTGGGGAATCTATTTTCCAATTAATCATCTGTTATTAAGCATTCCATCATTGCTTCAGGTACTGAAGGGATGTCCTACCTTGTGGTTGGAGGTGCTGTTTGCATGGGAAGCTGTATTGTAAAAGTACTTGCTGTTGCATGTGGCAACAGCTGCTGTGCTGCATTTGCATCCTCTAGACTGATGCTGTCGCTCTCATGTAGGTTATTCATGCTTCATGTTCTTGCTCGGGTCATCACAATAGGATTTTCATTGGTGTAGTCATATAAAACAAGCAGTAACTGAACAGGCACACACCACTGGGATATGCACTTTTGATTCCTTGTAAAATCTAGGTAGAGTGTGTTTCACAACTGAACAAAGACAAAAATATTTCACACACACTTAGACACTTAGTCACTTGTCTCTTCATGACCACTGTTCAATTCTCAGTTTGCTACAGATGTATTTTTTTTCTTTTGAGTCATGTAATGTACACACACACACACACACACACACACACACACACACACACAGACAAAGCTGTCAGCTGAATTAGGGACACCTGCCTACCTACAAGCATGTAGGCATGCAGCAGCTACTTTTGTTCTGATGATGATGCTCTTAGTAATGATCCATTAAGATGTTGAAAGCTTTTGGAAACCACCCCAATGCATGATGAGTAAATTAAACTCCCTTTCAGAAATTATAGAGTTTGTTAACAGCTGAGTAAAGAGGGCACAAATCTCGTTTGATGGTGCCACAGATATGTTCAATAGGAGTGTTGTTGCTTGGCTTGGTAGGGCCATACAAGTGCCCCCATTGTTCAGTAGACATTCCTCACCCCATTCACAATTCATATCATGTCAAGTGTTGTGCTGTATCCCTGAATGTAGCTACAGAGTGTTGTAGGCAAACAAATGGAAGAAAATGATTCAACAAAAGGTTTCTGTATCATCTGCTAAAGACAGACAATGGCAGATGCACAAAAGGAACAGTTTTATCCAATGTTAAGACTGTTGACACAAAAATACCTCCACCAGTATGCTGGAAAGTGCACTGTCACCAAAAGAAATGTATTATTCTATGCCTATTTGGTTTTCATTATGCTCACACCTTTCCAGCAGTGTATCCAATTGTGTAGTACAATTCATGAATCCAGATGAGTTTTTCATATGCTTTGATCATCCATCAGCAGACTTTCTGTACTCATGTTAACCTCTGTGCTGTATGAAAAGTTTTCAGTGGAGATAGACATTGTTGCCAAGCCCTGTGCCTGTACAGTCTTGGACATCATGCATCTTATAGCAAATATTTGGCTGCAGTAGTGTACTGGTACTGCACACCATATTCATCCAGCATTCAGCTATTAAATGACAGCCAGTAGAAGTTCTGAACATATCTCAGGCAAATGTCTTAAGAAGAATCCACAGATAATCATTTCATACCACCTGTGCCATAACTTTTTTTAGTTATACATTGTGTGTGAAAAAATTCTATATCTCAATTCTGACAATGATACAAATATTGATACATTCAAACCAACTCACATGTCACAAAACCAGAAGTTAACAGTTTCAGGGCCTGAAGATTGTTTATAATAACCTTAATTAAGTCACAGAAAGTAATGGAAGTATACAATTATCAAATTTAATTGTATAAAATAGCGTTAATTGCAGGTGAGTCCAGTCAATAGTTTACTGCTTGTTGATTGTTAACAAAAAACATATTATATAAGCTGAAAATGTTACCATCCTTTGAAGAAGTGGATACTGAATACAAACTCAAGAAAGATAATACAATAAATGGTAGAATAAGAAGAAACCAAAATAACAGATTGAGAAAAGATATGATGATGAAATTTTGCATAAGTGTGCTGGGACCAATAGTCACATACAATAGAGCTATAGAGATTAAGTTAGATTAGATTCAGTTTTCATTCCACAGATCCAAAAATGAGATGATTCTCATGGATGTGGAACATGTCAGAAAGTATAACATACAAAACATGAAACATTTGAATATAATACTTACTACCCCAAACATTTGTCAGGAGATTGTCAAAATAGGTGAACGCAATAAAATAAACTGGAGATGCTAATATTTATAGGATCAATACACTGTCAGAAGGAAACATTGTTATGAACTTTTAATAAAATAGATAAAATACTTAATCTTGACTGTTGTGACCAAGTGCTGTCACAATTGAAATCTAACAGACAGTTTTACTTATGTTCAGATAACAATCGCTATAAAGATATTAATCTATAGAGTAGAAGGAGTTGCCTGTAAAAAAATCTTTCAAACTCTGATTAAACCATTCTTTATCTGAAACCAAGTTTTTAATGGTTGCTAGCAATTTATTGAAAATGTGTGTTCCTGAATGTTGGACCTGTTTTTGGACCAAGGTAAGTGATTTTAGGTCTTAATGTAGATTGTTCTTATTCTTTGTGTTGGTACTTTTGGTTGGAAATAGAGATCTATTACTTGCAACAAATTTCATCACATAAAAGGCAAAATGACCCACAACAACAGATCAGAGTGTCGGCGGGGAGGGGGGATCACATTCAGAATGCATTACACGATGTGTGCCTTCAATACAGCTACATTTGTAAGCATTTTTGAAGTGTTTGGTGGAAATAGCAACTGAGTGCTGTATTGAGTAGCATAAAGGATGTTTTCAAAGCTGCTGCATTCTTCATGGAAAATGCATGTACATAAATTCTGTGGAGTCCAAAATGGCACAAGAACACCAATAAATTTAAAAGAGGACATTAAGCTCTTCAAGAGCAAATAGCCAGGCTAGCCAATAATTGTACATCCTCTTGTAAACAAAGGAGACAATGTTGAGAGGAAAGATGAAGCAGATGTAAGAATGTATCAGTGAGAAGCTGGAGTTGAAAATATACAGTGTATCCATAAGTAAATTTCCAGTTTCAGAATGCTGTCGAAAGAGAACCACTGCTCAGAATGATGTCAAATTTGACCATCATGGTATTGGTTCAGGGAGAAAAATCAAGAGAAAAAAATATCTTAACAAAAATTTTATCAATAGATAGCGCTATAAGCATTTTAACATAAAAGGTGTTGGCTGCAATTGACAGACAGATGAGATGGAATACAATGGCTATGGCTTGAGTTGCCCATTACACCATCTGTACTGTTCAATGTGCATGACTGCACAACTTTGGCAGTCAACAGTTGTGGCACTGTTAGTCAGGTAAACCCACGCACTGTAGGAAGGCCATACCACGTCAGATATGAAAAATCAATTTTGAATTGTCCTGGGGTGAAAAATCACATAAAAGGCCAAATGACCCACAATGACAGATCAGAGTGAAATTAAAATTATATATTAATACCTTCAGCTGCTGACAGGGGTTGATGTATATCAACAGGGACAGGTGAAAATGTGTGCTCTGACCTGGACTTGAACCCGGGATCTCCTGCTTACATGACAGACTCTCTATCCATCTGAGCCACCAAGGGCACAGAGGATAGTGCAACTGCTGGGAGCACTCGCATACACCTCCTGCGAGACCCACATCCTCACTTTATTGTCCACACTCTACATTCATAGTGTCCCTACCCAACACACTCATTACAGGTAACAGAACCGGCAGGACTCATCTCTCTAAAAAAATATAGCCCTTCAATAAACAAGGCCATCAACCTGTGCCACCGAGTCACGTTTGCAGAATGAAGTGTTACTGGTGATGTGAGTGCAGATTTTTCATTGCCAATATTCTGCAGTTCTGCATACTGACATGTCCTTGGAAATGGGCTTTGTCTGTCCAAATAATGTTCCATGGCCATTCATTGTCCACTTCCATGTGAACAGGAAGTTCCAGAGTGAATGTTTGTCTTGCTGGCAGGTCAGCAGGAAGCAACTTCTGAACCTGGGTACTTTTGTGCGGATAATAGTGCAGGATGTTTTGCACTATGCTTGCAGGCATGTCCAATGTGCAGGCAATTCCCTGTGTGATGTTTGTTTGGACACAATTGCTCAACCCTTACTGCAGTGCTGTGGCCACATCTTTGACTGACATCAGATCAACTGCTTTCCACCCTCTGCCACATTGCACTTCGAAAGAACCTGTCTTTCTGATTTCTGAAATCATTTTTCCAGACATTTAGCAGGCATTGGGCCAATGTCTTTTTTTCACACCCCTGAGTGTCTGGAACTTCTGCAGGGCTACTGCTGTACAGTCACTGCTCTTGTAAAAGAGCTCTACCAGAAGTGCACAATCTTTATTGGAGACAGTCATGTTCCACAGGAACAGCAGTGTGTCGTGCATCTATTGTTGTACTTATTTTGATGCTAACAGCAGCTTCTATTGGTCAAATTGTCGTTCATTTTGTTCATTCCATGACATTTCCTCCTGCATCAATAATATGCTGTTCAAATTTGATGTAATTCTGAGCAGTGGTCCTCTTTCTACAGCATTTTGAAACTAGAATTTTAATTACTGATGCCCATATATTGCTGAATGAAGCTAACATTTGCGACTGAAAAGCCTGTAGTAAAAAGTTCTGTACAGACTTTCAGATTTGTTCAGGCTTGTGCTTATTAAGAATCATTCAAATTTTTGGAAACTCAAACTGAGTGACAAGGTAAGTTTACCACTATGACAGTTTCTAGGAATGACTGTGTTTACTGATGGTGACTTCCACCACCAGATACTGTGCACAGTATCAGAGCATTTGTGGCAATATCATGTGATGAAATTCCAAGCTCATTCCCAATTTCAAAACCACTTTTACTTGTAGACAAGATGTTTCCAGTTGAAAACTAACTCTGCTTAAATTTCATGAGTTTATTAAGTCAAATTTCAAGTGTTTATTAAGTCTTATGTTTGTATTGCACCTAGTAAAGTAAATTTATTCAAAACATAACAAACAAAATTCTGTATCTTCCTTTGCCATTGTCATTTTTGCATTCAGTTGAATTACTGCTAACATCTGATGAAAGTTGGAAATAATTTTATAGTTATATTAATTCTGTATTGTCCCATTTATATATGTCAGTGCTGAGTAACAGGCAAACAGTGTGCTAAGGCTACAGTGCTTAATCAGTTGGAAAGAGTAAGAGTTACAACGTAATAACCCTGTGAATTAGTTTTCAATATGTCAATAATTCTACCCAGCCCCTCCCAATGTTAGCAGTCTGTAGATGTAGCAATAAATGAACATAGATTATGTAATAAATTAATACCTCAGGGAGAAGAATAGTTACAGGCATTTTAAGCCAAGTCAAATGTGTGTATCTCTAGGAAGAAAAGCCTCTACCCTATTGTGGCACAACAGAAAGCAAAAGTGGTTTAACTGTATCTTGTAGGTAGGCAGAACAGCTAAGACTTCTGCTGTGCTACTGAGTTGTGCACACCTGTATTTCAAAAATGTGTAGTTGAACTGGGATCTCAAAACCATCTCGAAATCAGTATCGGTTTCTAATTGTCTAACAGACTCTCCCAAATGCATGGATGTTGCATGGTGATGACTGCAACAGGGTTTAATGATGTGATTATAACTAATTTATGAAGTCATGGTAAATTAGCTTTTAATGAAAACAAACCTACTAAAAGTCATCCCCATCAATCCCCAAGGTCCTGTCCATTACAACACTAGTGGACAAGTTGACTTATTGACTGAACATTTTATGTTTGACATATATATGAATTACAAAGGGAGAAATGAAACTGAATAATTGTATAAAACAATTGTTACCTTAAGATTGTAGTCCTCCCATGTCAAATTAAATTTTGTAAGCTGTGTATCGTTTTCATGATCATCATATGTGTAACCACGTACAGAAAAGTCACATCCACCTATTGGCACTCTTCCCAGATTCAAGTTGATACCAGTGGATGTGAAATAAGACCTGTAAGTAAATTAATCTATAATTGCTGCAAGTATTTAATGAATAATATTAGACAATATGTGAGATTACATTGAGTTTCCAAGTGAGCTGAACTAATTCGCTGTCCTCAGGTTTCAAGTTACTATTTTCATTCTCTGTCCCTTGTTTATTCTTATTTTATTCAGTTTGTTATCAATTATGTTTGTTTATATACTTTTTCCTCTCACAAAAGCCTTTATTCACGATATAATTTTGAGTATTTTGCCTTTTTAACACATTTTACTAGGTCACTTCCTTGTCTGTTTGGCACAAATTTTGCAGTTGGTTTTAAATTAGCTTAATGATTGGCTAGAGACTTGAAACTTTCAGCATAGCTCAGAAATGGATCACAACACAATATTAAATCACTTTCTAGTGTGATATATGGTGGAGGGTACTTTGTGTACTACTGCTATTTCCCCCTTTTCCTGCTCCAGTCATGAATGTTTTGTAGTAAGACCAATTGCTGGTAAACCCCCATGACAGCTCAATTCTCTATTTTTTACCTTCATGGTTTTTGTGCAAGATGTACGTAGGTGGAAGCAATCTGCTGTTTGACTGAGGTGAGGAAAAACTGAAAGAAACCTGAAATTTACCATATATCTCTGTTTAAATCTCATCCAAACAATTGAAATTGATTGAAAAAATCACACACACAATGGTAAAAAGCAGAAAATAATTATTTAAATAAAAAACTTTTCAATATAACATTGTTTAAATGGACTAAAAAGTATAAAATAATTTCTACTAGCCCAAAAGAGATTCCTAACCCCATATAGAGAGTCCTGAAAATGTGTGCTTTCTATAACAATTTTTGTAAAACTTGAAATGAAAAACATAGGGCACATGCAGTAGATAATAATAAGGAGTGCAGACAGTAGCTGTCATTGAGAAAAATCCCACAGCAGTTCATATCATTTTCAGTGCAACTGAACTGTTAATGACTTAGGTGAACATTCGTGCATCAGGTATATATTACATGCACCACTAATTTTTCCTTTAAAATTTTAAGAGTACTATTTTATCTATTAAAATCAGAAACACTAATTTTCAGGACTATTTTTGTGGGGCTGGGAATCTGTATGTTGTTAGGAAAAATTATTTATACTCTTTAGAACATTTTAAAAATGTGTGTAACATAACAGGAGAAATTGTTTACTTAAAACAGAGCTATCCACAAATACATAAAGCTATTAACCTCTGCATGGGTAATTCGTACTGATATTTAATTTCCTGTTTATTTAATAATGAATTTGTGTGTTTATAATTGTAGAAGAATTTGAATAACATAATGTGAAATGGGCAAAAAGAATGAAGTAGTTGTTTTGATGAGCAACTGCTATTCCAGTTCATGCAATGCATCAAATAAAAAATAATTGTAACAAGAAATATAATAGTATGTGAGACAACTAATTGTGTACAGAATTGTGTAATGTATTTGACGGAAGTATTTGAATATTACGAAAAGTGTTTTTAAATGAGTGATGGTCAGGTATATGGATATTAATTTCACGAAAGTAGTGTGTCACATGACAAAACTCAGGACAGAGATGCAAGGCAGAGGTCATGGTCTTTTG
The DNA here is from genome assembly GCF_023864345.2 of Schistocerca serialis cubense. Taxonomy (NCBI): domain Eukaryota; kingdom Metazoa; phylum Arthropoda; class Insecta; order Orthoptera; family Acrididae; genus Schistocerca; species Schistocerca serialis. The sequence continues at coordinate 360,808,515 of NC_064643.1, forward strand.
GTGGTGGTAGCCATGCAGGTAAGGTGGAACAGTCTGGGAGATGCATGTGTTTGAGTTCCAAGGTAGGAACATTCCCTTAGCATTGTTTGGAAGCTAGTCTTTGGTTCATCAGTTTATGAGCTGCGAATTTGAACTGTAACATAATGTAAAAGGTAGGAACATTCCTATAGCATTGTTAGTCTTTGGTGTATCAGATTGTGAGCTGGGAATTTGAACTGTAAGATAATGCAACTTACAGTGATTGTGATGTAGTGAACTGTTTATTTGGCTGAAACTGCCCTGCTAGAATTATTTCAGATTCTGATTGTACTATTGTGTATAGTATGAGTAGGAACAACATTCATAGCAAAGTAATTTTCTATGAATAAAGCAACAGTATAATTTAAACATGTGCTAAATGTACATTCATACCCTTAGGGTTCATAGCCTTAATTCTCAGTATCATTACATAATTTACTCTTGTCTTATATACCACTATTTCACTGACTGATTTCTTAGGCCACCTTAATAATTGTTATTTGCTTATACAAGGGCATAATGCAACAGTGTGCAACAAAATCCCTGTACAAACAAGCCATTTAACAAGTTGTGCACTCACCCTCTACTGGATTGCTAGCAGCAATAGTTACTGCTAACCTTAGCTAATGATTCATATGTTATATTAAAAAGTTTTTTATTTAAATCATTATTATTTGTTAATTTAATTTCACATTTACTTTGAGTGCTTTTATTGTCACATTAACTTTTTTATTTGTCCATCAGTTTTTTCTTACTCCTCCTCCAATTCTGACGAATTATTCCTGTATCTGGAGTTTCCAAGATATTCTCTCATGTCTAACTCCATATTCCATTTCTCCTTCCTTATCTTTGCGCCACCATCTCCTTCCATTGTCTCCTGTTCTATGTCTATCTCTGTAGCATTCTTCAAAATGTTAACAGAAGCTTGCATTAAATGTATCACTTATCAGTGGTGCTAACAATCAGGATATAGTCCAACTCTCAGGACACTATAAGAACAAGATAAATTGGGAAGGAAGCACTACAGCATATTACTCTCATTCTTTATAGGGTTTAGCTATTTGTTCTCCACTAGAGAGTTAATAATATTGGCGAGACCCTGTACTAGTACAACACTACCCGCACAAAAAATTTTCCTTTGTGTGTTGTGTAGAACAGAAAATTTTGCAAACAGTTGTAAGGACTAGCATTATATGGTATGCATCTACCATGTAAATCCAAACGTAGTGGGAAGCTCTAACACTCCCATTTCTCCATCGAAAACTCTTACAAACATTTTAACAATAAGCGTAGGCAGGACTTCGTGTTACCATTAAATAACAAATATAATTCGCTTCAAAACACAGATGACACAGAAACTGTATCAGCATACTCATCTGATAAGGTGGTGCAGGACACTCAAAACTTAGCGAACAGCCAAGTAAGATATAAGAACAAATGTAAAATCAAGATTTATTCAGACAGTTATGCCAGAGGATTAGCAGCTATGTTAACAGAAAGCAAGCCTCGTGTGATTAACAAGTTTGAAATAGAAATAGAAGGTACCGTTAAATCAGGAGCTGGTTTACGAGATGTTTCAACATCAATCAAGAAAGAAAGCACAGCCCTCGCGGGCAGAGACTTTGTAGTGGTAATGGGCGGAGCAAACGATGTCAGCAGAAATGAAAGGGAGATAGCTACTTCGACACTGAAGAAGACTTTCGGAGTGTTAATTCACACCAACGTGATTGTCGTTAATGTGCCCCATCGAAATGATTTGCCACAGTGGTCATGTGTGAATAAGGAAGTGGAGCAGACCAACAAGGAGTATAAGGCTATCTGTAAGCACTTTAAGAATGTTTCCTTAATTAACACCAGTAATTGTAGCAGAGAATGGCATACCAAGCATGGTCAACATTTAAATAATCTAGGTAAACATGTTTTAAGTGATACAGTTATTGGAATAGTATTGGATAAGCTAGAGAAGGAATAAAGACCAGTAGTGTGTTTGGATTATGTTTCAACTGACATGACAAAAAGCTTGTATGCATAGACTAGGCTGGGTGTTCTAGTAACATAAGGACACAACCTGGTCAACTTTCATGTGGTAACATTAGGTCATGTCAACTAAGAGAATATGCAAAAAAGAAATGCCTAAAGTAGAGTTTAAAATATGCAACCTCAATATTTAGGGCATGGCAGATAAAAACTTAATAGTCAACGAATTTTCAGATGAAAACATGGTAGATATTCTATGTGTAAGTGAGCATTGGTGTAAAGAGGATGAGCTTGGATACAAAGTATTGCATGATTACACACTACTTAGTTGCTATTGCAGAAAACAGCACTTACGTGGTGGGGTAGCAATATATACAAAAACACCATTCACACCAAACTGTTGCAGGATGGATCTCAATACCCTTTGTGATGAAATGCATTTTGAAATATCAGGTCTAGTAATTGAGAACCTTAAGCTAATGATAGTAGTAGTGTACAGGCCACATAGTGGTGACCCCCATATCTTTCTGGAGAAACTTGAGGAACTCTTAATGTACATATGTATACCGAAATGGAAAAAATACTATATTATCATTTGATGGGATATCAATTCAAGTTTTGATGTCCTGAAGGACAGAAAAACTGTGACAGAGCTCAAAAATGTGCTTTGACAATTTAACCTGTGTTATGTTAACTGCAAACCTACCAGAGGCTCATCCTGTCTAGACAATATATTTACAAATATTAAGGGAACTTGTATGTCCACTGATGTAATTAGTTTCCCTTACGCAGACCACGATGAAGTATTGGGATGCTGTGGGGACATCCACAATCTCACCTATGGGTGTGATATTGTTCATGTGACCACTGACACCAGTATTGTTGCACAACTGATGCAGTGTGTCCAACATGCACCGCAGTTCTTTGAAAGGCCATCCCAACACTCAGGAGACCACATTTCGACCCTTTCAACCTCACTCAGTTGGCTGTAGGAAGCACAAATGCATCTCCTTGGCATGTTTGCATGCTTTCTTCACACATCTGCACAATACTGAGCCTTGTGGCTGCAAGCATTCCCTATTAAAGGGTAGACACTTTGGGTGCTCTGGTAACTATGCCACTAAGCTATCTTTTGGCAGATGATGCTCAAACCATTTTGAGTACATCTACTAACCCTCAAGTGGCATATTCTACCATCATATCAAAATTGATGTCACCTTTCCAGGTGTGCTATTTTTTTTCTGCGGTATATATACATAATTAATTTTACACAGAACTCTCAGTGTGTGAATTTTTCTCACACTTGGCCAATATTTTATCTATATGATGTATTTCACTTATACAGTGTGCAGATTGTTTTGAGGTGAAATGAACAATTTTCATATCTTGCACTGCAGTGCACACTCTGCTGAAGATAAAAAAAAGTGCCATTTGGTAACATCTATAAGCTTGTGGTTACAGCCAACTGTTTGTTATATTCTTTCTCCCATGTTTGCTATCTCACAACGTCATGAGACAGCATGTGTGGAGTTTGGAATGTCAGGGAGAACCTAGTGACAATTTAAAGCCTGGAGTCAGTCTGTGATACATGAATGGACAGCACAAGTGGCATTGCACTGCATAACGAAAGGCAAGATCTGGGACTGGCCCTGTCCTGATCTGGCATGTAACTGTAACTTCTTGCACGTACATTGTAGCTGTTCAGTGTCAAAATATTTGCAGCTCTGTCATTTCTTTATTAATTCCAGTATCTCATCTGTGGCTGCCTCTTTACAACCTTTTCTAATCCTAATACTTTTTCCGCTCCATTTGCTACAGCTCTCCTAAATTCATTTTGTTTTCCACACCAGTGAATTTGATCTTTATTTATTTCATCACAAGTTCTTTCTAAATAAGTTCAGTTTCTGCTACCATTTGCTTGTCTGGTTTGGAATTTTTCAACTGCCAGCTGCTTTCTCTTTAACATTTGAATTTCAACTGACACTTTGTTAGATGTAACTTACGGTCACTATCAATATCAAACCCTAGATAATTCTGTGGTCCTTCATTTGATTTCTGAATTTTTGTTCTAGCAAAATACTGTTAATTCATAGGGAATCCTGGTATCCTCCAGGTACAGTTTCTTATAAGTGGTTTTCAGAAATTGAATTTACGATGACTAACTTAGACAAGAGATGAATATACTAAACAGATTCAGAAGGATGTAGGTTGCAGTAGGTGCAGGGAGATGAAGAAGCTTGCACAAGATAGAGTAGCATGGAGAGCTGCATCAAACCAGTCTCAGGACTGAAGACCACAACAACAACAACTTGTGTCCAACACAAAATTACCTTAATTAAACCATCTATACCAGATGGTGGTGATTACAGAGATTCTTACAAATATTTGTATTGTTTAGAGAGTAGAATAAATTATAGTAAGAAGGTAACTGCTGTGAATGTTTACTCATCACAAACAATACCTCTCTCTCTCTCTCTCTCTCTCTCTCTCTCTCTCTCTCTCTCTCTCTTTCTCTCTCTCTCTAACTATAACTCTGACTCTATGTTAATGAGATATGGCCTGGGGAGAGGATTGTGTGAGGTGAGGAAATGTGAGTGTGAAATGTGATTCATTCATCTCATTGCATACAGTTTCCAAATCAATTGATTTGATGTTCAGGTGACGGGTCAGGTTTTACAATAAGAAACTTTGTAGAAGAAATATGAAAGTTTACATAATTCTACCATTTTTTCTGAGAAATAGGTACATAAATACTTATCAAGGTTTCCAGTAAACAGAAAATAAAACACGTAATTCTCTTGTTCAAAATGCAAAACTGTCCTCAATGAATTCTTCAGTACAATAACAGCACTTTTCCACCAGAAGAATGAAGAGCAGTCTTTCCATGTTAAAACATTACTGTCTTTCATTTTATTACAAATTTTTAACTTCACCTCCTCTGGTGTCTGGGCATAGAGTTTCAGAGTTTTAAACTCCAAACTATATGAGGTTAAACATTTACAATAAAAATAAAAATTACGATAAAATAAAATGCATTTTAACATAGTTCACTGGAAAGATTGCTCTTTTCTCTTCTTCTGGAAATGTGTTATTTTTCCAATGAATAATTCGTCGAGGGTAATTTCAAAATTTGACCAAGGGAATTATACGTTTTATTTTTTTGTGTACTGAAAATATTCTAGCAAAATGTGTGAAGCAAGGAGAGCGAAGCTAAATTCTGGAGAGAGGCAGATGGCTTTAAATAAAAATGAGGATTGATTTGCTAATAAGAGAGAACGACAGAGAGAGTAGAATTTTGGGAGTAAAGAAAACACTATTTGAGGACACAGGGGTGATGGCATATAAAATGACAAGAGATGAAGGATGAGATCACAACAGGGGAAGACAGCAACTTCGGAAAAGAACTATTGAAGGTATATGTCATGATTATCATGAGAACAAATGATGAGTTGGAGGGAGAGTTCTCAGCAACTGCTGAATTTTTATTATTGTTTTGTGAAACATGTTCATTAAATATGTGGATGTGTTTACCATCAGCTGCAGCTTGAAAGTGAATATTCTTGAGACTAAACAGCTGGTTTGTTGTCACAGCCACAGTGTAATTGAGCATTTGTCATTATAATATTTGGTGTACCAAAGATGTTTCAGAAATAACTGTGTGTATCTGATTTTGATTGATTTGATTTTTATTTGCTCTTGTAGAATTACTATGGGTACAAGTGTCCTTGTAATATAAGATCTGTTAAGAATGTAAAATGTTCAGCATCATTTATTTCTTCAAAGTCTGAACTAATTTAACAGGGACATCTCATTGCTGAAATTGGATCATAATTCTGATGCATATCATTTATTACAGGGCTCCCATCATCAGTTTCATGAAAGACAATTGGCTTTAGAATAAATTATTAGTCACTATGTTCTATTTCTGTTGAGAATGTAATTGAGTGGTGAAAATTAATTCTGGATATCAGTAACTATAAATGCCTTCATCCGTATTGCCCAAGTTGAAATGAATGTTGAAATCGCCATACCCAGTATCTCCTCAGTTTTTTGTAGCAGTTTTCAATAGCCCTCTCTGAAACTACCTGGTGAAGTTAAAATTGTATACTGTATACTGTAAGAACTGCTACCTTGTATGTTATCAAGTAAATAGTACACAAAAGCATTCAAAGAGCTATTCATGTAAGTGCTGGGTTAAGAAGATTGACCCAAAACTTGATTCTTCCTTTGTGCATGTAGACACTCCCTCTATCCTGATTTTGTCATTGCAGTGATGTTACAGTAGCTTACATATATCTGGGAACATCAGTCCAATTTCTGTGACTTTTGTATAACACTTTGTTATGCATAACACATTTTTGTAGAAACACCTTTAGATTTTTAAGTTTCCTATAGTGATTTGATATTTGTTATTTAAAAAGTTTCTAAGTTTTTCATAAGAAAGACCAGTTGTTCTTTGATTGTCACTCTTTGTGTTCTCCAAACTTCCACAGGTTTTCGACTAATTGCTGTTATTGTGCATATTGTTATTCAGTATTTGTTCTGTCAGAAACATTTACTCTAAAAAGAACACAGAGAAATTATTGAAAATGAGAAGGACTAGACAGACAGTACTTATAAATTTGCTGCATATACTTTTATGTAAATTTTCACAACACAATATTCAGGTGAAATCATCAACATTGTTACCTTTATAACAAATACAGTCTACAGAAAATGGATATAAGTGACAAATAAATTAATTTAAATAATTAAGCAATTAGTCATTGTTACCTCATGAGGTTTTGTTGAGCATCTGATGAAAGGGAAAACACATTAATTGCAGCAGAGTCAGTAAATGCAGTTCCGAAGCCCATGATTGATTGATATTTAGTATCTCTGTCAATTTGCAGTGTCAGGGCTGCAAGTAAAATAAAATGTGAGAGAGATTGCTTGGGCAATCACATTAATTTTTCATGGAGATAAAGAGGTAATATTATTAGATGCCTCAGATAGCTAAAATACAAGTAACCTGAAACTTGTCAGTCCACTCAGCTTGTTTAGTAACAAATGCAGGTTAAAATTAAGGACAAATACAGTATTTCACATTGATGTATGCTTTTACGGCCAATGTTTGTGTACATAAAGTTCTTTTGAGTTCTGAAGCACCTCATATTATCAGAATCAATCAACTTTTCAGGCTGCTGGAAGAGTCATTGTTGAGATGGCATCTGAAATAATGAGCTCAAGAAATCTCTTGGTACACTGCAACTGTTCAACTAGTAAAATGGAAATTTCTTTTCCTCATTACTTTTTATTTATTTGTTGTTGAAGGCCTCAGATTGTTTGTTTTATATTGTCTGTTATTTTGCTTTTTATCAAAGACTAAGATTATACAAATGAACCTACAATTTTTGGTTACAGTTTGTTCTCTGTATAACAGATGCTCCTCATCCTGGTGCAACAGTCTTTCATCTCACATGTTATTCACCCCTTGCCACTGTTCCTGTGCAATTTTACATTCGCTTCATGAGTAAGGTGAGCCCAAAGAGCTGAAGGACTATGTTTAAAAAGTGTTAAATTGTTCATAAATACTACTGGTTTTGTTAACTTTTTCCAAGTATTGTTTCCCATAAGTTCTCTTTAACACTGTGATCAGTTCATTGCTTACATTTAAATTATACTTTTTTATTTCAAACTGTGAACTCAACTGTTTGACATGTTTCAGTGCCAACATACGGCTGCTGTGCCCAGATAAATCATTTACTTTCATTATTTTATCCATGTTGCGTCTTGTGAACACAGCAGCTACTATTGATAGTTGGTGAATAATGTAATCAGCCAACAATACTTTTAAAATGCTTTATTTCAATGCCATAACCAATTATGGGCTACCATGGCCATCCTTTGGTGCACAAGGACATTTTATGTTCTTTTGTGAATCAAGAATATTCTCACCATACATTGTGAAACCCTAAGGACTGTATATTTCAGTTTAGGATACCTTCTCTTGCCTCATGGAATAGTACTGTGGGGTAGGGCTTGCCACACTAATATGAAAAAGTTTTCATAATGCAGTAGAGGGCCTTGAGAATCATAGCCAAAATAAAACAACGGACATCTTGCAAAAGGCTATTCACTAGATTCAATATTCTCACAGTTTACTCCATATGTATGCTAGAAACCATTATGCCAGTGAAAACAGAGACTAAGGTCACAAATATAACAATGAAAAATAGTCAGTTATTGATAATATGATGTAAAAATGGAAAGACAAAAAAAAAAATCTACTCACCAAGCAGTGGCAGGGGAACACACACACACAAAAGGATTTAACTTTCACAAGTTTTTGGAGCCAGTGGCTCCTTCTCATGGTGATAGAGTTGAAGGGGAAGGAAGAGGGGCATATAGTTCAGAAAAGTCACTCAGAACCCTGGGTCAGGGGAGACTTATCGGACAGGATGAGAAGGAAAGACTGATTGTTGGGGGACTGAGCCGGATGAGATTTGAAAATCTGAGAGTTTAAGGGTGGAAGACAGGATAGTATGCAAGACAGGATTACTACTAAAACATCATGTGCAAGTTAATGAGGGTGAAAATCTGTATGCATTGTATGTAACAGAGGTGGGAGAGGAGACAGCAAAAATTAGACAAGTCAGAAAATAAAAGATGTAGCAAACTGAAATGGGGTGAAGAAAGGAGTAGTTCCTGTGAACAAATGCTGAGACGGAAGGAATTAACATAAATTAAGGCCATGTGGGTGGCGAGAACCAAGGACATGTTGTAGTACTAGTTCCCACCTGCAGAGTTCTGAAAAACTGGTATCTGGAGGAGGAATCCAGATGGCGCATGTGGTGAAACAGGCACCGAGGTCATGACTGTCATGTTGCATAGCATACTCTACAATAGGATAGTGTGTGTTGCCTGTATACACCCTCTGCCTATGCCCATTCATCCTGACTGAAAACTGGGTGGTAGTCATGCTAATTTAAAAGGCTGAAGTGTGTTTACATAACAGCTGGTATATAACACGTGTCGTTTAACCAGTGGATCTCCCTTTGATAGTATAAGTTTCTCCAGTTACAGGGCTAGAATAGGTGGTGGTGGGAGGGTGTATAGGGCAAGTCTGGCCCCAGGGACAATCACAGGAGTAGATGCTATAGGGTAGGGAGATGGATGCAGAAATAGCATGGGGTCTGACAAGAATATTGTGGATATTGGGAGGGTGACAAAAAGCTATTCTAGGTGTGGTGGGCAAACAGAATGGATATCAGACAGAATGGATCTCATTTCAGAGCATGATTTTAGAAAGTTATGGCCTCGTTGAAGTTACTGATTGATACATTCAAGACCAGGATAATACTGGCTGACAAGTGGTGTGCTCTGAAGCTATCACCCAGTATTATCCTGGCCTTTAAGCAGTAAGATGGAAGACTTTCTCTGTTGGTGCTGCACATTTTAGGAGTTTTGAAGAAGATAAACTCATCCTGCGGTGTTCTTCTTCAGCACACCAGTGCAGAAGTGTGCACAGAAGCAGCTAAGCAAAAAATCTGTGCAATATGCACATTTATTTATATATAAAAGACAACTTCAGAATTCTCCTTTATGTCAGACTGTGTACACAAGATTCATGTACCTATCTGAAGTTCTAGAGTCACATGTTTACTGCTCATGTTGATTCTGCATAACCTCTCACTTATAGTATCAATACCCATTTTTATTGTGATATATTGTGAAATTTCAAACATTCATGAGTGCCATGATAAACTCTTACTGTTATCATCAATTATTGGCTTAAACATAATTGTGTGCTTTTAAAATTTTTGAGAACATTGGGCCTATCCTTGTTCAAAAGAATCATTCTCTAATTTGATTGTATAATTACACGAGTAACAAATTTTTTTGAGAATATTTGCATACTCACAAAACTATACTTTTGCATTTACCAGTGTGAGTGTTTTGGAAACATAAATTATTTCATAACAAATCATCAGTTGTGTGGTTCACAGCTGCTACCAAATAATGCATTACCCTGAAGTTTATTCTATATCAATGCAAATAAATGTGCATTTTTGAGAATTTTCGGAAGCTACCACTGTCCTTCACATACTTTTTGAGTAACTTGTAGTAAATCAGTATTTGCGATTTTGTTACAGTAGCAGATATAGTAACAAACATATTGTGTAACATCTAGTTTCTCCTTAAAGAGAAATAGCCCCATACATTATTCATATTTATCATAAATTAACTCTGTTTTTGAGTTTGTCAGCAACTATAATTAACCACAAAATGTTTTACGAAACTAGTAATTTTTACCACAGGTTTTTGTGTTGCCATAACAGATATCTCATTTTGTGTATTTGCTTCAATCCTTGTAAGTAATTGTTAACCTTTTAGCTCAACAGATTAAAAGATAATCAGCAGGCTTAATTTCAAGTTATTTGTTCACTGGCTTGTAATACTCTGCACCAGCCAATGTGCAGCCCCACTGTGCATGCTGTTTTTGAATACAGGATGAGTTGACTGATGTTCATAAGCAGCTGGAAATTGCCCCGATTGCTGTCTAATGGTTGGCAGCTGCTGTGAATCGGTGTGTTAGAAGAGCTTCTGAGAGTCGTGTACCTGTGATACCAGTACCAGGGGAACCTCAAGTACTGTTCTCTCCTCTGGATTCTGTCTCCTCTGCAGAAGGTACAGGATCTGTTACTACTTGTCCACTTGACTGTGAGTGGCATGTCAGTGGTAGATCAAGGCATCAAGGGATCCTGTACAGGATGGACAGAGACCAGGGAGAACTCAGGGTGTTGCACTGATTCCCCTAACCAGCAAGTTTGAGGTGCTATCTTTCACTGAAACTAAAACTGAACTAGTGGTATTCGCTTCACCTGTACTTTTGGGGAAATCTGGTTTGTCCAGTGTCAAGAGGAGGCAAACACAAAAGGGTAGGGTTTTATTAATCATTGGCAGTTCAAACACATGGTGAATGATAGTACCCTTTAGAGAAATGGCAGCAAGGGACAGGTGCACTCAGAGTGTGTGCCTGGAGGCCTCATTCTAAACATGTTGAAGAGGCTATTCCAGCAGCCATAGAGGAAACAGGGTCAAATCAACTGCAGATTAGTGGTGCACAGTAGAACAAATGACGCCTGTTGTCTGGGCTCCGGGGTCACATTTGGGTCATTCCAGCGACTGGCTGAGAAGGTTGGGAAGACCAGCATTGTGCATGGAGTTTCAATGAAGCTCACAGTTTATAGCATTGACCCCAGCACTGGTCATTGCCCTTTGGTTCTGAATTGAGTGGAAGGGCTGAACCAGACACTTCAGAGGTTCTGTGACAAGCTAAGCTGCAACTTCCTTGACTTGCGCCATAGTGTTGAGAAATGTACCGTCCCCCTAAATGGGTCAGGTGTGCACTACAAGGCGAGGCTAGTACTCAGGTAGCTGATAATGTGTTGGCCACACACGGCGTTTTTTTTAAATTAGGCTACTCTCCATCCAACCCAGGTAACAATAGCTGTAGGAAACCCAGAAGTATCAGTGTAGGATCAAAAGAAATGCCTCCCACAGATAAGAGTATTAAAATCCTAATGGTTAACTGTTGAAGCATTCACAACAAGAATTCCTAAAAAGCACTGGAGCTCACATAATGCTAGGTACAGAAAGCTGGTTGAAACCTGAAACTGACAGCAGAGATTTCTGGGAAAAATTTGAGTGTATATCTAAAGAATTGGCAAATGGGAAATGAAGGTGGTGAATTTGTCACAGTAGAAAAGAAACTGAAATACACTGAGATAAAAACTGAAGCTGCATGTGAGATTGTTTGGCCAAGACTAAGTATCAAGGGAGGGCATAAAAAAAAAACTGGATCCTTCTATTGACCATCAGACTCATCTTCTGATGTGACCGATAACTTCAGAGAAAATGTCTGCTCACTTGTATGTGAGTTCCTCAGTCATAGAGTAATCATCAGTGGAGACTTTAATCACCCAACAATTAATTGGGAAAATTACAGTTTTGTTAGTGGTGGGCATGATAAGACATTCTGTGAAACATTACTAAATGGCTTCTCTGAAAATGACCTAGAATGAACAATTAGGAACCCCACTCATGATGAGAATATATTGTATCTCATAATAACAAATAGAGCTGACCTCTTTGAGGATGTCCACATTGAAACTGATATCAGTGACCATGACTTGGTTGGGGCAACAATGGTTCCCAAATTGCAAAAGACAGCTAAAACAAACAGAAAGATACATATTCCAATAAACTAGATAAAAAATCAATAGAGTCATATCTCCAATGAGGAACTTGAATCTTTCAGCACAGGACACTAGCACGAAGAGGAACTATGGCTCAAGTTTAAAAAAATAGTTGAGCATGTACTGGATAGATATGTATCCAGTAGAACAGTTTATAATGGGAGGGACCCTCCAAGGTATAGTCAATGTAAAGAAACTTCTAAAGAAATGGACGTAATGTGTGTAAAACAAAGTGGAGAGCTATAGTTTGAGAGATGCTGAATAAAATGTGTTTTGCTGTGAAGACAACAATGCATGATGCCTTCAATGACTCCCATAGCAGAATATTGTCAAATGATATTTCAAAAACCCAAAAAAATTCTGGTCATATGCAAAGGTTGTTAGTGGCATCAAAGTTAGTGTCCAGTTCTAGTGAATGACACAGGAACTGAAACTGAGGGTAGCAAGGAAGAAGCTGATATGCTTAATTCTACAGGGTGTTTCAAAATGAATATATGGGTTTTAAGACTTTGTAACACATATTACACTCACCTCACAATTACAAATAATACACCAAATGAAAGAGAAACGCAAACAGTTTCTCTTACAATTATTCACTGTGGACACCGATCACACATCAAGTCGATAGGGGAGTTGTTTGAAAACCTTGATCAATGTGTCATGAGTAACTGTTGCAATAACACTTTTCTACAGTCAGATAGATCAGCTGGTATTGGAAGCACATGCACATGATCATGTCAGATTGTGTGTGAATGTGGATGTCATGCATAAAATGCTGTGTCAACTGGTCCCTTGCACCCAATCCACCGATTGGATACAACATCATTTAGCCAGTCACATACTGAGTTATGCCAGTGAGGCGGCGCACCATCTTCCTCTCAAATAAAGATGTGTTGTTCAGCTGCTTCCCATTGAGGGCCATAGCTGTAGCATACAAGATAAGAAACATCAGTTACAGTTGATTCACCAAAAAAAGAAAGGTCCATAAACTTTCTGCATTTATATTTCTTGGGGCTAAGTGCGAAAGACTCGCACTCATTTAACACATTTTTCAGTCACTCTTTGTCATTCCATACTCTTCCCATTGCTCACAGGTATACAAACAAAACTGGTTGAGTTGCTCTTTTATTTGGTGTATTATATACAATTGTAAGTTGAACTTAATAAATGCTACAGTCCCTTAAAACTGGTATGGAAACATCCTGTATTTTCACATGTTCCTTTATAAAGCAAAACCCAGGAGAACTGCCCCCATTTTATTCTTGTACCACTGAAAAGATGAATGAAATAAGTCTTAGTGTCAGTTGTTGTGAGAAACAGCTGAGATCTTTAAAAATGAACAAAGCTCCTTGGCCCAATGAAATCCCTGTCAGTTTGCAATGGAGTTAGCCCCTCTTCTAACTATAACCTATTGTAAATCTCTTGAACAAAAAACTGTGCCCAGTTCTTGGAAAAAGGCACAGGTCACACCCATCTACATAAAGGATAGTATAAGCAATCCACAAAACTACCATCCAATATCCTTGATATCAATTTGTTGTAGAATCTTACAACATAACCTGAACTCAAACATAATGAGATACGTTGAACAGAATGACCTCTTCAGTGCCAACCAGCATGGATTTTGGAAACATTAGTCATGTGGAACCCAACTTGCACTTTTCTCACATGACATTCTGAAAGCTTTCCAACAAGGCAATCAAGTAGATATTGTATTTCTTGATTTCCGAATGAAATTTTTGACTGGATTGAGAACTTTTTGCAAGGGAGTATGCAGCTTGTTATCTTGAATGGAGAGTCATCGTGAGATGTAGAAGTAATTTTTGGTGTGCCCCAGGGAAGTGTGTCAGGAACCTTGCTGTTCATGTTGTATATAAATGACCTTGCAGACAATATTAATACTAACCTCAAACTTTTTGCAGATGATGTAGTTATCTATGATGAAGTACTATTTGAAAGAAGCTGTATAAATATTCTTCCAGTTCTTGGTAAGATTTCAAAGTGGTGCAAAGACTGGCTACTTGCTTTAAATGTTCACAAACATAAAACTGTGCTCTTCACAAAATGAAAAAAACAAAAAAAAAACAAAAAAAAAACATAGTATCCTATTACTAGAATATCAATGAATGAGTGCTGGAATCAGCCAATTCATACAAACACTTGGGTGTAACACTTTTTAGGGATGTGAAATGGAATAGTCAAATAGGCTCAGTTGTAGGTAAAGCATGTGGTAGACTTCATTTCATTGGTAGAATACTGGGGAAGTGTAATCAGTCTACAAAGGAGGTTGCTTACAAATCACTTGTTCAACTGATCCTAGAATATTGCTCAAGTGTGTGGACTTGTACCAGATAGGACTAACAGAGGATATGAAATATATGCAGAAAAGGGCAGCATGAATGGTCACAAGTTTGTTTGATCTATGGGAGAGAGTCACAGACATACTGAAGGAAATGAACTGGAAGACTCTTGAAGATAGACGTAAACTATTCCAAGAAATTCTATTAATAAAGTTTCAAGAACCAGTTTTAAATGATGATTCCAGGAACATACTACAACCCCCAATGTATTATTTGCTTTAGGATAATGAGGATGAGATTAGAATAATTACTGCACACACAGAGGCATCCAAACGATCATTCTTCCCACGCTCCATATGAGAACGTAATGGGAAGAAACCCTAATAACAGGTACAATGAAATGTACCCACTGCCATACACCTCCTGGTGGTTTGCAGAGTATAGATGTAGATGTAATATGATGTCAACTATTATATGATTATTCTCAGCCAAGTACCTGATGGACCCCTAATAGTGCAGTTTCCCAAGGAGCATAAAATACATGCGACATATCTAAGTGCCTCTGTTGATTTAAAACTACTTGTCACCTATCTTATATCATGTAAAGTGCTCTCTTCCAGTGTTGTAGTTCTGAAATTTTCCTCTCATTATTATCAGCTAATAAGAGGAGCTTCTTGGTCTCCTTAGCTCTTTTCTACAAAGTCTTGAGTTTTGTGCCTTGTTAATGATTAATTCATTCATCATGTTCTGTAGACCCCACTAAGAAGGTGAAGTTTTAAGGATGTGAAATGAATCACAATATACAGGGCTATTACAAATGATTGAAGCGATTTCATAAATTCACTGTAGCTTCATTCATTGACACATGGTCACGACACACTACAGATACGTAGAAAAACTCATAAATCTTTGTACGGCTGAAGCCGCACTTCAGGTTTCTGCCGCCAGAGCGCTCGAGAGTGCAGTGAGACAAAATGGCGACAAGAGCCGAGAAAGCGTGTGTCGTGCTTGAAATGCACTCACATCAGTCAGTCATAACAGTGCAACGATACTTCAGGATGAAGTTCAACAAAGATCCATCAACTGCTAACTCCATTCGGCGATGGTATGCGCAGTTTAAAGCTTCTGGATGCCTCTGTAAGGGGAAATCAATGGGTCGGCCTGCAGTGAGCGAAGAAACGGTTGAACGCGTGCGGGCAAGTTTCACGCGTAGCCCGCGGAAGTCGACGAATAAAGCAAGCAGGGAGCTAAACGTACCACAGCCGACGGTTTGGAAAATCTTACGAAAAAGGCTAAAGCAGAAGCCTTACCGTTTACAGTTGCTACAAGCCCTGACACCCGATGACAAAGTCAAACGTTTTGAATTTTCGGCGCGGTTGCAACAGCTCATGGAAGAGGATGCGTTTAGTGCGAAACTTGTTTTTAGTGATGAAGCAACATTTTTTCTTAATGGTGAAGTGAACAGACACAATGTGCAAATCTGGGCGGTAGAGAATCCTCACGCATTCATGCAGCAAATTCGCGATTCACCAAAAGTTAACGTGTTTTGTGTAATCTCGCCGTTTAAAGTTTATGGCCCCTTTTTCTTCTGCGAAAAAATCGTTACAGGACACGTGTATCTGGACATGCTGGAAAATGGGCTCATGCCACAACTGGAGACCGACAGCGCCGACTTCATCTTTCAACAGGATGGTCCTCCACCACACTTCCATCATGATGTTCGGCATTTCTTAAACAGGAGATTGGAAAACCGATGGATCGGTCGTGGTGGAGATCATGATCAGCAATTCATGTCATGGCCTCCAAGCTCTCCTGACTTAACCCCATGCGATTTATTTCTCTGGGGTTATGTGAAAGATTCAGTGTTTAAACCTCCTCTACCAAGAAACGTGCCAGAACTGCGAGCTCATATCGACGATGCTTTCGAACTCATTGATGGGGACATGCTGCGCTGAGTGTGGGAGGAACTTGATTATCGGCTTGATGTCTGCCGAATCACTAAAGGGGCACATACCGAGCATTTGTGAATGCCTAAAAAAACTTTTTGAGTTTTTGTATGTGTGTGCAAAGCATTGTGAAAATATCTCAAATAATAAAGTTATTGTAGAGCTGTGAAATCGCTTAAATCATTTGTAATAACCCTGTATATTTGCATAGTGGAAGAGGTGTTAGAAACTCCATTGACACATAATTAATGTTAAAATTTGTAAACAAACCTAAATTGAACATAGAAAAACCAATGGGACATCTATGTACTTTGGGAAGCTGATATTACCTTAGCTGTATTTAATTACTATTATTTATTTCCCATTGCTTGTTTATAATTCCCACAAGAAATTTTTATAAACAACATTTAACTACATGCTGCAAGAATAAAGGTCTGTTCATTATGTACATTGTTAACTGGCATTCAGTTAACACCAATCTTCAGACCGTGAATAGAGATAACCAGATAATTTGGAAGGATAACATTCCTTTGGATTTTCTAAAATCTTTATGTGAATTTGCAACCAAGTTGTTATTGCTATTTCTCTAATGGTATCCAGTCAAAATATTTGTTTTGATGCAGTTTTCCATGCTAGTCTATCCAGTGCAAACTTCTTCATCTCTGTATAACTACTGCAACCTACATCCATTTAAACCTGATTACTGTTGTGAAGTTTTGATCTCCACTACAGTTTTCACACCCCAGACTTTCTTCCATAACGACTTTTATGTTTCCTCATAGCCTCAGAATGTGTTGTATCAACTGATCCCTCTTTTAATAAAGTTGTGCCATAAATTTCTTTAATTTCCAATTCGATTCCTTACCTCTTTGAAAGTTATTGAATGTAGCCATTTAATCTTCAAAATTCTTCTGTAGAATCATTTTTCAAAAGCTTCAGTTCTGTTCTTGCCTGAAATACTTATTGCCCATTGTCACTTGGTACAAGGCTATAAACCAGAAATGCTAGAAATTTAGGTTTGGCCACTTTCATTGTAATACTTATAGCCAGCTTTAGGGGCAGAGAAATAATTCAATTAACACAATTTACATTTTTCATCCTCTGATGCCATATGGACTAATAGTTTAAGGTAGTTCCCCCCTTAGGAAAACGTATTTATTGCTCAAAAGAAAGCAATAAGACTATCTCATAAGGAAACAATTAGATAATAATAATAATAATAATAAAGATTTTATTGTTTTTAGGCCATTACAGCAATTGGCAATGTCAAATGAAGTTACAATTTATAATACAGTGTGGTAAGGTATTGACTACTGAAATATTTTAGCTTATATTACAATAAATGTACAGTGGGTCATCTGTCAGATTACTGCATTGTACAGTTGAAGAATTCATTGATATCATAGAACAGGTGGGCAATAAACCATTCATGCAGTCTGTCTTTGAATGTATGTTCAGGAAGATCCTGTATAGCATGTGGCAGCTTAATAAATAGTTTGTGCCCTGTGACTTCATAGCTATTTATTGATTTTGATAATCTGTAGTAAGGTGTGTATATGTGTTTGATGCTTCTTGTGTTGTAACACTGTACATTTTCCAGAATGAGATTTTCACTCTGCAGCGAAGTGTGCACTGATATGAAACTTCCTGGCAGATTAAAACTGTGTGCCGGACCGAGACTCGAACTCGGGACCTTTGCCTTTCGCGGGCAAGTGCTCTACCAACTGAGCTACCCAAGCATGACTCACGCCCCGTCCTCACAGCTTTACTTCTGTCAGTACCTCGCCTCCTACCTTCCAAACTTCACAGAAGCTCTCCTGCGAAACTTGCAGAACTAGCACTCCTGAAAGAAAGGATAATGTATATTTTCTCTACGTTTCACATCTTGTAGGTTCTTCTTCGTAAAGATTAAGACATTGTATACATAGAGGTTTATTATTGTCATAATTTTTTGTTTCGTAAATAAGGGTTTGCAGTGAGCCTTATGTAAAGAACTTGTAATTATACTAATGGCTTTGTTCTGCAATAATAGGATGTCATGTATATGACTACAGTTACCCCACAAGACAATGCCATAGGATATTATACTTTGGAAAAATGCAAAATAAGATGATCTGATGTATGTTTCAGGTACACAATTTCTGAGTTGTCTTAGTAAATAAATTACTTTAGATAGCTTACTACTAATGTAGTTTACATGTTGGCCCCAGGATAACTTTTCATCTAAATAAAGTCCCAGGAATTTAACAGAACTAGGGTCATCAGATAGTGGCTTGTCTCTTAGAGTGAAGATTATCTGCTGAGTTTTATTTTCATTTAGCAGGAAACCATTTGCTCTGAACCAATATGCTGTGTGAGTGAGTGTATTTTCAGCACAGGTTTTAAGATCATTAAGATTGTTACTGTTATGAAGGAAAGTCATATCATCTGGATACAATACAGTGGTGGATCTAATAAATGAGGGGAGGTCATTGATCATTATCAGAAACAGGAAGGGACCCAGTACAGATTCCTGAGGCACATCTACTTTAACATTTTCTATGTTTGACATTTCATCACCAACACAAACTACCTGTTTACGGTTGTTGAGATAAGCTTTTAATAGTCTGAGACTGTTTCCTTTGATGCCGTAGAATTCTAGTTTCTCTAGTAATGGTGTGTGCTCAACACAGTTGAAGGCCTTGCTTAGGTCACAGAATGAGACCTGAGCAAAGCCTTTGTTCTCAAAAACTTTGAGGATGTAACTGACTACCGTGTTGATTGCATCAATGGTCGACAGATTCTTCCTAAACCTGTACTGTGAAGCATTAATTATTCCTAGATTCTCAAAGTGAGATGATAATTGTTAGTACATGATGCATTCTATTACCTTCGAGAATGTGGGTACTATTGAAACAGCCCTGTAACTAGATGGAGAGTCTTTACTCCCTTTTTGTATACTGGGACGATCCTAGACAGTTTTAACTCATCAGGAAAATATCCCTCAAGTAAGCATTTGTTTATGCAATGGGTTAAAGAGTACAGAATGCAATCACACACTTTTTTTTAGCAAATTGCATGATATGCCATATATATCTAAGCTATCAGATGATTTCAGTTGTTTTATGACCCCTTGTTATGGGTGGCATTAAATTTTTATGCCAATGAATTTTTCAGTTTCCTTAACAAGTTGTATTTTTGAAACAGTTTGTTGATGGTACACACAGTGTTTGACTAAGTAATTCTAATGCATCTGTATTTGGTTGTTGATTAGTAACTGCAATGTTTACTGTGACTTTGACAAAGAATTCACCACAACTGTTGGCCAATGATTTCAGTGTGTTATTTTTACCCATGGGTGTTGTGTGAGAAATCAATTTCATTTGCCTTGCTGTTTTTAAATGTTTGTAAATATTTTGGTTTTATTCTGAGATGGTCATACATTTTTTGTCTCTAGCTCATATGTATATATTTTGAGTAACACAACAGATGATTTTACAATGCTTGTGGTAATAAAGGATTACTCCTTGGTTACAAATTTTCCACTGAAATATGTACAGGTTTCTCTTCTTGGCACAATACGCTTTAAATCCTATTATTATGTATCCCCTGTCCCTGTTTCTGTTTAATTCTACCCCTATATTTTTCAGGGAAGACAAGATGCTAATTGTAGAAGGAATTTAAAAAGAGTGAATTGTTCTACACATTTCTTCTCATTGCTCTTTCTTCAACTTTTCTCACATTGTTATGAGTTGGTGTTTCTTCTTCTTCTGCTTTTGAATGGGCCAGCTACGGACCACGATATTCAACTTTTCAGCCTGGAGACGGACTTGATGTTTGCCGAGTAATCCCGCATTCTCTGGCTATGTTTCTCTTTTGTCTCCTTTGTCCACAGGGCACCAGTCTTTCTACAGGGTTATCTGTCCTGAGACCTTTTTTCTTTTACTATCCTTCTGAGAAGCTCTCTGTTTCTAATGTCACTTTCTGTTGCGTTCAGTTCCTGGATGTCTTTCTTGACTTCTGTACACCATGGTGTCACAGTCTTCCTGCTCTTCCAGTGGTTGAGAAGTCGGTTGGTTAGTCTTGTTTAGTCCATCTTTGTGATATGTCCATAGAAAGTGAGACATCTATTCCTGGCTACATCTGTGATTTTCTCGGTATGATTGTATAGCTTTTGGTTTGATCATCTTCTGTGCTCACCATCTGTTTTGGCATGTTCCAGAATTTTTCTCAGGATCTTCCTCTCCTGAATCTCTAGGGTCTTTGTTGTATTTCTGTACAGTAAAATTCTTTTGTGATATGTCTTCTATTTTCCATCACATGATATATCCAACATTTGTTCGTACTGATTATTGTCATTTTTGCACGTAAGTAACAAGATGTTTTGGGATGAGTTGTCAGTGGCTGTACACTACTGCCTTTCATTCATACATGTATTCATCATGTTGCATAGATGCTACCAAGAGGATGAACCTTCAGCGATGTTAAATTAATCAAGGTATACAAATGAAAGAGAAGGGTATCATAGAAATGCAATCCTTATACTGAATTAACAATTAACTATACCGATACTGCTTAGTGCTATTCATGCTAAGGCTGTCAAAATTTAATGAAGTAAATTAGCATGAAAGCTGCTAACTTAAAAGAAAAGTTGCTTTTTCCATCTTGAATCCCCATGAAATCACAAGGAATTTTACTGTGAGAAATATTCCTAATCTTTAAGTTAATTACCCTGTGTCCTCCGTCAGTAGGCCCACTGTCAGACGGAAAATCAATATTAAAGTTTCAACAAACACTGAGTCTTTAGTTAAGTCTGCATGATCTTAATAATCTACATGCCTGCAGCATGGTTCAGATTCCTTATTATAGCTTAGGTCTAGCAGTAATCACCTGGGTAAACTAGGTACAAAACAGCCTATTAAAAACATTCAGTCTGAGAGAAACATTGCTTATGGATACAGTACCTTGTGGCACATGATACTAGATCATACAGAACTGATTAAGAATTTTCTACTTGTAGGTACTTACAGGAGGCATTCTTTCTTGCAGAAAATGAACCAATGCTCTTCTTGAAGCGAAGCCCATCTTTTGTTGAAGTGTACAGTAAATACTGTCCAGATGGAAAGTGCGTTACTGTTTCAAATTCATCACAGTATGTGGAATTGCAGACACATACAATGCTGTCATATCCAAAACTTTTGGGAATGCACTGTGAGTCAGCATTAACTGCAACTGGAATGGTAACAAAAATTGTAAAATAAAATTAATACAGTCAATTAAGATTAAATAATAACAGCATTAGATAAGAAGCAACTCAAAAATCACTTTGAACCAACTGCGCATCTGTAAATGTGTGTGAGCTTAGATTCAAATAGATAAAGAAATAAAATAATGAGTCTTGTGATATAAACAAAGAAACATTTATGGAATGAAAACATTCATCTACTGCATAAAAAGGGTCCCCAACAACTACAGAGGGGTTTCACACCTAGATATAATGTACAAGATATCCTCTAAAGTCTTACTAAGCACAGCAGGACTGTAACTAGTCCATCAACTTCGAGAATATCAAGCAGGTTTTAGAAAAGAAGGGTCCCACTCAGAACAAATACTAAACCTCAAACCTCAGGGCCTGTCAAAAGTCATAAGTAAAAAATCGTGACTTTCAAAAAAGCATATGACTGAATAGATCAAGAATCCCTCATTACTATATTTAAGGAACTACACCCAGACAACACAACCATAAATTTAAGCAGAGAATCCCTACTAAATCATACTGAAAAGTTAAGTTCATGGGAGAACCATCTGATACTTTTGGGACAAACACTGGTTTTTGGCCAGGGAATGGGCTCTCACCACTGCTATTTAATTGTGCTGTATAAAATTTAGTCAGAGAATGGAATGCAAAGACTCATAATGGAATCCAACTAGGAACAAAAACCAAAGGTATGAAAGTCAGCTGTCTGACATTTGCAAATGAAATGGCCCTACTATCCAAAACCAGGGAAGAAGCAAAAGAACAGACTCTTGAACTACAAAAACAGGCAGAAAAAAATAGGTCTCAAAACCTCCTTTGGAAAGAGCAAAATAATGATACACAAAAGAAACCCAACAAAACATTTTAAAGTGACAGAGTAAAAAATAGAAACGGTCAAAGTTTCAAATAGGGGTAAATGGACTGTCCTCAAGAAAAGGTAATGGAATCTGGAAGAAATAAAGCTCAACTGGTCTTCCAACTCACCAAAAATACATAACAGAAAGTCCTGCCATGGTACACAAAAATAAGGTAGTAAAATATGGTAATCAAACCAGAAACTCTATATGCAGCTGAAATGCTGTCCATCACCAATCTGATTCTATTGAATGGCTGGAGATCAATGAAAGGAAGGTATTAAAAAAATTGTAGCCTCCCCATCCCCACAAAAAATAATGGACTGAAAAAGCTAAAGAATGTTAAAAATTAATTGATTTAATTACAGACATGAGTAGTTCCTGTTCTGGCCCACTCACAATGATGCATTTGGGACATATACATGAATAAGGAAAGGAAACAAGATGGGAAAGATGTAGGAAGGAAATAATGACTTCCTGTGGCACACGGCACTGCAGCAATGCAACAGTGAGTATTGAAAATTTGTGCCAGACTGGGACATGGACCCAGATGCTCTGCTTCTCTAAATGGTTGCCTGAATCACCTTGGCCATACAGACCATGCTTTCCATCAGACTCAAATTCCCATTTGCCACACCACAGCAACCCCCACCCATTAATCCCTCACTTGCAGATTTCTGATTCCCATAGGAGTCAGACATTGGTTGTGCATCCACACTGAACTTTTTTCATCAAACAGCTGTCATGCAGATAGAACTGTAGATATGAGTGATATCTGTTCTGTTGGACATGGCAGACATGTCCAACAGAACAAACACCACTCATATCCATACTTCTACAGGCACAATGGTGTTTTGACGTAAAAATTTCAGTGCAGATGCCTTTTTCATCAAATAGCCATTACACACATAGAGTTATAGAACAAATACCACTCTTATCTATAATTCCATGAGCATGATGAGTATCTGATGAAAAAGGAAAGTTTCATTCAGATGTACAACCACTGTCCAAACTCCTACATCAGAAATGTGCGAGTATGAGGTTAATGAGTGGGGGTTGTTGTGGTGTGGTGAGTAGGAAGTTGGGGATCTAGGTCTGACAGAAAGTGTGTCCATATAGTTAAGGTGGTTAGGGCACCGGCTATAGAGAAGTGGCTGTCAGTGTTCTGTGTCTCTAAGAACACTGGTTAAATGCAGATCAAGTTGCTTCATTTTGATATGATGCTACCCACATGAACATTACTTCTGTAGAAGAAATCACAATAATTTTAATTACAAGTGGGCTGAAATACAAAACTATTGAAAGTCTCCAGCACTTAAATACAGAAAGACACTTCGAGGCAACCATTTTAGAAATCATTGGTGCAAATACAGCTTTTGTATGTACCTAACACTCTACAAATGGAAGCTTTTAAGTCATTTCTCAATAAACTTGGAACATTACTAAATAGCATACATATAGGCAAGAAATCAACAGTAATGTGCTGATTTTCTTGGAACAAACAAGAGATATGGACTATTGCTAATCCTAGCAGATACTTTTGATTTAAAACAAACAATAACAACCCCAACAAGAACTACAAAAACTACTGGATAAATACAAATTTTAGTGATCATGAAGCCCAAATGGTAACCATCTCAGGGTAATTAGTGCCACAGCATACCATAAAAGAACTTTGACTGAGAGAACACACAGAGTGTTGAACCATTCAGTCACTTATTATGAAGAGAAAGGTGGGAACAAGATGACACTGTCCTCAGGTATGCAGTTGGATAACGCAGTCATAGTGCCACAATATTTCAATGGACCAAGTGGCTGTCGTCTTCAGGTGACTATGCTGATGTACAATCTCACTGGAACTGAGTTTCCAACAGAATCAGCAGCTCCCTTTATATAACATGGCTGCTACCCAAACACATACGTGCAGCAGCACTGCTGCCCTGAAGCACAAGTGAACTAATAGCACATGGATGGAAGAAATAGGCAAAACTATATATTGCTAGCAGAACAATAATGAAAGGAATCTACTTGGTGAAATGAAGACCATTATTGTTCAATATTAGACAAAATCAGATTCCATGTCTTACTTAAAAAGAAACCATTATCCCCTTTACAAATCTTGTTGGATAATTGAAATTCAATAGTTTCCATTAGAACACATTCCCAGTAGCAGGAAGCAGGAGCAATCACTTGCACCTCCATACATAACATTTTATGTCTCTTATTGAGACAATGTTCTCTGGTTGAAGCAAAAGTGTAACAATGGTGTTCTACACTTTGGTCCTGAACAGTATGGATAGTTTGCCCAGTTATAAGCCATCCTACATTGACAAGGAATTTTGTATACTCCAGGTTTTCTCAGGCCGAAATCATCCTACACTGCTCCAAGAAGGACTCAAATCTCAGCTGGTGGCATACACTTTTGAGGTTACATCCTCTTAAAATTCCTAAAAATCTTTGGGAATACACCCCCACCAAGAGGTAAAAAATCAACTGATTTACAAGTATCTCTGATGATTACCCCTGCAGTCTGGGCTGAAGAGCATGACATATTTCGTGTTGAGTATAACTATTGTCCTTGAAAATAATTTTAAGATGGTCCAATTCCCGTATCAAATTATTTGCATCGGAAATGGCGTAGGCTCTCTTCACCAATGTTCACAAGATTCCCCTGCATTGGTGTGGTGGATGACAGCTTGCTGCATGAAGATAGTGATCAGTATGCAAAGGCTATGATATACACTATACCTCGAAGCCTCATTGTCATTTTCTGTGAACCATAGCATCAAGAACAGAAAGTTTACCATTCTAAATTTGATACTATGACATAGACAACTACAATGATTTAAAAAATGATTCAAAGTATCAGTCCCATGAGGCCAAACCATAAAAATATCATCAAAGTATATCCAAAAACAGGTAGATTTAAGAAATGGTGAAGTATTCCTTAAAAAAGTTGGTGACTATGGGGGAAGGGGGTTCCCCATACCAACTCCATCAGTTTGCTCAAAATATATGTCATTAAATAAGAAATACATCAAATATCAGCACATGGGAACATCACTTAGTTGTTTCACCATCAAGTTGGGGTTGGGTTGTTTGGGGAAGGAGACCAGACAGCGAGGTCATCAGTCTCATCGGATTAGGGAAGGACGGGGAAGGGAGTCGGCCATGCCCTTTGAAAGGAACCATCCCGACATTTGCCCGGAGCGATTTAGGGAAATCGCGGAAAACCTAAATCCGAATGGCCGGACGCGGGATTGAACTGCCGTCCTCCCGAATGTGAGTCCAGTGTCTAACACCATCAAGTCCCTCACCAATTAACAATAGAGACTCTTCCAGAGGAACGTGCAAAAAAAGTGACTCAAGATCAAAACTCACAAGCAAGTCTGAAGGACCCCAACATGAAGGCTTCAACCGTTGGATAAATTAAATTCCACTGAATTAGAAATGTGATGTTCGGATTTTCCAGTCTGGGGGTTGAGAACAGAAAAGGAAAGCTGCTTAGTGTACTTGTGTGGGTTCTTTTTTTTTTTTTTTTTTTTTTTTTTTTGAGATGCCATAATGAAGGTATTATTTCTAAATATGCTAGAATTGCCCATTACATTGATATGAAAATAGCTAATAAGATTAAGAAGCAAGTCAAATTTTCTCTAGTATATGAACACATTTGTTTTACTTGTAGACAATTGGATTTTATATCCAAAGATATGTATTTGGTGATTTCATCTCAGCTGTTGGCTACATTCTGGGAATGGGCATTTTCAAACTCAACACAGAGGAATGGTGTCAGGAAAGAATTGTCTAAGTTTTATTGACTTTGTTCTCAATCCACCATAATTGATGATGACAGCCATCAACAGATTGTAATTAATCTTACTAAAAAGGAACTGGATGATGCTATGTTATCAGAATTACAGAAATATTTTTGCTCCCACACTGAGAAGTGTACTATTATTTATTTCATCTGTGCAGTTGAACAGGCCCTGTCCTGCTTTCCTGAGGAATTGGCAAAGGAATTGAGGCAGGAGGACGCTCATAAGCTTCATCTAACAACACTCCCATGAAGCAACATTTCATCTCATGAAAGGGTGGTCATTCAGTCCATGACAGAAGATCAGGATTTACTTATTCTTCCAGTCAACAAAGGTAAAGCCACCATTTTTTTCTCACATGCACATTATTTGGTTAAATGGATCTTTTATTGGAGAACTCAGCATATCAAAGACTACATAATGATCCTACAGAACAAATACAGTGGAAGGCTATCACTTCTTAAGATGAGCTCCCTCCCTGATTAAGTGCTTAAAAAATTCACCCTGCTCTTCCCCCAAGATTACCAAGATTATATGAGTTACCAAAGGTTCAGAAGCATGAAACTCCTCTTTCTCAGCCCCCATATTGGAAAATGTGAACATCACATTTCTAATTCAGTGGAACTTATCTGGCAGTTATGGTCATTGTGGATTGGTACTTCAGAGTTCCTTGTGAATTTGTGTTTTATTCATCTCATGCTGTACATTTGCAATCCATTTGGTTTGCATACAGGATACATGCCAAAAATTTATAATACATCTACAATGATTTTTACATTAACAAATAATAGCACTACAATAAATAATAACACTATAAGGATGATTCTTTGAATAAGTAACACATTATATCCATCTCAAATTTCCAGTTTGTCCTGCATGAATTAATCCACTGAGTAATAACACTTCAGTGTCAGCACCTCATATAGCTTTCTTTTAAGTGAACCTAAATTCATCTGCATCTGCATCAACTAGTTGCCTTTTAATTTATTACAATTTTTCATTCCCATGTATTGAGGTCCCTAGGCATACAGTCTGAGGCAGTGGGTAGGGAGCACAAAATTTTCTTTGTTTCTACTATCATGTGAATGGGCAAATGGTTTCCCTCAAATAATTCATGTATGGTGTACAACAGAGTTAATATTTTACGTTTTATAAATAATGGTCGATACAAAAATTCTTACAGGAACATTATTCATGTCTCCAACAACACCTTAGAAATTATCTGTCATTATAAAAAGGTTACCCAATAAGTATTCAGCAGGTACTGATGAAATACCAGATATTATCATCAAAGCAAGTGTAACATCTATCATAGAACCGTTAATGGATATTTTCAATTCATCATTCGTGAGTGGTATATTCCTGAGAAATCTGCAAATGGCAAAAGTAACACCACTGTACAAGAAAGGGGACAAACATGAAGCTGCAAACTATAGACCTGTATCAGTATTGTCCGGCTTTGGTAAAATTCTTGAAAAACTATTTCTTAGAAGGCTGACAGCCTTTCTAAATAAAGAAAACATAATAAGTGATGCGCAACACAGATTCAGAACTGGCAGATCAACACAGTCAGCTATTTATACCTTCTTAAATGAAATTCTAACTGCAGTAGATAATAAGCAACATGTGTCTGGCATATTTCTTGACCTTAGTAAAGCCTTTGATGTAATTGATCATAATACTCTGTTGCAGAAGCTAGGTAATTACGGAATACGAGGCCTGCCAAACAAGTGGATACATTCCTATCTTCATGACCGTCAACAGATCACTCAGATAAAATACAAAGACATAAAAACACAGAAACATTGTAATTTTTACAGTAATGCACAAAACATTACATATGGAGTTCCTCAAGGGTCAGTCCTTGGGCCAATTCTTTTCATTCTTTATGTTAATGATTTGTCAGAAAAAATAACTAAAGGGACAACAGTACTTTTTGCAAATGACACAGATATCCTAATCCAATCACATGATGAGGAAAGCCTACAAAAAACAGCTACAGGTATAATACAAAATTTGACACAATGGTTCAGAACAAACAAGCTAGTAATAAATAATGAAAAAACAGTGACAGTCAATTTCCACAATTCACAGAAACTACATCCTGCAAGACCAATTTTTAAAATTGATGGAAAAACTGTCTCACCCGTGAGTGACACAAAATTTTTAGGTATACAGATTCAGCAAAACCTAAAATGGGAGACACATCTTAACCATGTAAATAAAAAGCTAAACACACTTATGTAAACATTAAGAATCCTCACACAAAATACAAGCCGTGTGTCTGTGATCACAATGTACCATGGTAGTATTGATTCATTGCTGATGTACAGCATTATCTTTTGGGGGAACTCCATAGATACAAACAAAACATTTAGGCTACAGAAAAAGATTGTTAGAATAATAAATCATGCTAAGTACAGAGACTCCTGTAGACCCCTATTTAAAAATCTCAGAATTCTGCCTCTTCCTTGCTTATATATGTGTGAAATATTAAATTTCACAGAAGGAAGTATTTTAAAAGATGGAAATATCTTCAAGTATAACTGTGATTACCACCCTCATGATACTAGGCAGAAGCATTACTTGCGTGTCAATACAGCAAGTACAAACATGTACAAACATTTGTAAGAGAGGAGTGTATCATACTGGCATAATGCTGTACAATCACTTGCCATCCTATTTGAATGAGATCCAAAATCTACAAAAGTTTAAAGTGAAACTGCAAGAGTACTTGCTTGACCACTGCTTCTATTCTGTTTCCGAGTTTTTAGAGTACTAGAAAAGTGTAGTGTAATTGCTCAAATATTCTTAATAAGTCTATCATTTTATTTCATTATATTAAATTTGTCACCAATATTCAACATGTATTGAATAACTTTTAATTATTTATCCTTTCAAAATAACAATGTGTATAATGTTGTATATACTGTACCAACCTGACTTGTCCTACATCGTTTGTGCAAAATATGTACCTAAACACGATTTACAGGACCAATAAAGAAATACAAAATACAAATACATAGTTCTTTGTGATTTGCACTGCACACATTTTGAATCATTTTTTTCTGTATTTTGAGTAACTGCACTATGTTTGTCAAGTTACTCCAAAAAACAATACCGTACCTAATAATGGATTCGAAGCAGCTTGTATGTGCTACTTTTCATGTGTCCATATCAGTTGCAGTTGATAATATTTGCACTGCAAATGCAAAGCTGCTCAGTTTGTTTGCTAGGTATTCAATGTGTACCTGCCACCTGAAATTTTTACCTACATATAAACCTAAGAATTTCACTGAGTCGACTACTTCTACATCTTGGTTATTCTGTACAATCTTAATCTGCTCACATTTTGACTGTTTGGTTTTGAACTGCTTCATGTGAGTCTTAGATGTGTTTAAACTCAACCCATTTAGCTGAAACCAAGTTTCTAAGGTACTGAGGGTTCTGATTACAGATTTGAGAATTTTTTCCAAATCCTAATCTTCAAATTAGACAGAAGTATCATCTGCGAACAGAACTGATGTTTTGTCTTTGTCACACTGGTTCCCCTGGAAGGGTCCCTGTGGTTAATTGAAGAGAAACTAGACAAAAACAACTAAGTAATATTGTCATTTGCTGACATCAACATATTTTTTATTTAATAAAACATATTTTGAGTCAACTAATAGTGAGTGTGGGGAAGTTGAAAAGAATGACAAACTTTGTTTTCTTGATGTTGTGTTTCACAGAAATGATATAGTGACTTTGGGGCATAGTGTGTACAATAAACCTATGCACACTGATCACTATCTTCATATGAGCAACTGTCAAACATGACACCAAGGCACAGGGATCTTGTGAACTTTGTTGCTGAAGAGAGCCTAAGCCATTTCCGGTGCTGAAAATTTGATATGAGAATTGGACCATCCTAAAGTTGTTTTCAGATAAAACGGTTATACTGACTGAAAAATATGTCTTTCTCTTCAGTTTGGAAAGCCAGGGAAACCATCAGAGGATACTTGTAAATCTGTTGCTTTTTTACTTTTTGCTAGGAGTATACCCTTGAAAATTTCAGGAATTTTAAGAATATATAACATCAAAAGTGTATTTATGCTACCATCTAAGATTAGAGCCCTTCTTGGATTAGTAAAGGATGATTTAGGACTGACGAAACCAGAGGTATACAAAATTTCTTGTCACTGTTGGATGGCTTATATTGGCCAGATTGTCAATACTATATAGGACAGATGCAGAGACACTACCGTCACATTCGTTTGCTCCAGTCACAGTAATCTGTATTGACAGAACACTGTCTTAATGAGGGACATGAGGTATTGTATTATGAGACACATATGATTGTTCCTGCTTCCCACTACTGGGAATGTGCTCTACAAGAATCTATCAAAATTTGATTATTGTCCGCCCCCGGTAGCTGAGTGATCAGCACGACGGAATGTCATACCTAACAACCACGGGTCGATTCCCGGCTGGGTCGGAGATTTTCTCTGCTTTGGGACTGAGTGTTGTGCTGTCCTTATAATCATCATTTCATCCCCATCGACACGCAAGTCACCGAAGCGGCATCAACTTGCACCAGGCGAATGGTCTACCCGATGGGAGGCCCTAGCCACAAATCATTTCCATTTGATTATTTAATAATATTATTAATCGGGATAAGGATTTCCCTTAAAGTAACACATGGAACCCAATTTTGTCTGATACTGAACAACAACGGTCTTCGTTTCAACCAGCAGATTTGTACATTAGTGTTCTGCTAACAATATATCATTTTGCCTATTTCTTCCAGCAGTGCACTACTAATCACTTGCACTTCAGGGCAGCAGCACTGCTGCTACCACATTTGCAGTAGGCTGGCCACAATGTATAAGTCGTTTTTGTTGAAAACTCAATCCTGGCTAGATGATGCATGAGCATACTCATCTGAAATGGTGATCAGTTGAGCCACTGAAATATTGTGTCAAGATGACTACATTATTCGGCTGCATACCCTAGAACTGTGTCAGCAGTCATTACACTGTGAAAGTTTATGTAATCACAACAAAGTGGGAATAAGTTTCTCAGATGCATTACACCAACAAAACGTTTGAAAAGTTCTCTGACATTCCCAACTATTATTTTGGAACAGCATTTTCTATCAAATCATAGTTGGTAAGTAGCACAAGTCTAAAAGTGAAAACATGGGTAACAAGAGGCATAAAAATCTCAGGCAGCACAAAAGGACAATTGCTCAAAATCTGAAACAACATGAAAAGAGAGTTGCTCAATTACAGAATAGGCACAACAGTTACAATACAAGATACATTCAAATATACAGAAAAGTTGTATATCAGGCAAAAATAATGGCTAATGATAAGCTTACATCTGAGTCCTAAAATAAAAGTAAGGCAATCTGGAAAGTAATAAAGTATGAAGGAAATAGTAAAAAGGAAAACATTATCCTGAACTTTGAAAACAAGAGAGTTAATTACATGCAACAGATTGCAAATCTTTTGAGCAGTGACATGCAGACAACAGAAAAAATCTAACCCAAACCAACAGCAGAAAAAAGCAAATTATTGCCTCAGAAAACCTGTCTCTATGAAACAATCCTGAATGAAATCATTCACATAACAAAAACTGCAAAAAAAAATGTCCTCTGAAGTCGATGGTATTTCACACTTCATCATAAAGGAATGTATTATAAATACTGCAACATCCTTTGCAGTTAAAATTAACTCATCCTTTTCAATAGGAACCTTTCCTGACTGTCTTAAAATTGCCAAAGTGATCACTCTTCATAAAAATGGAGATAAGGCAAATTTCGAAAAGTATAGACCAGTGTCTTTAGTACCAGGTTTGGCAAAATCACTGAAAAATGGTTCAAATGGCTCTGAGCACTATGGGACTTAACATCTGAGGTCATCAGTCCCCTAGAACTTAGAACTACTTAAAACTGACTAACCTAAGGACATCACATACATCCATGCCCAAGACAGGATTCGAACCTGCGACCGTAGCTGTCGTGCGGTTCCAGACTAGAACCGCTCGGCCACACCGGCCGGCAGCAAAATCACTGAAAGAATCTTGTATAACATTTCAGTGAAATTCCTCAACAAGAACTAGAATCTAGGAATATACTATAACTCCCTACATATTGCTCATGTAGGGATCATGGGACAAGATTAGATTAATTGTGACATGTACCCAGGCATGTAAAAAATCATTCTTAAACTGTTATAACTGATACAATGGAATGTATCCTCTGCCTTGGACTTGACAGTTGTTTGCAGTGTATAGAAATAAATGTAGATGCAGAAAAGAATCCTCACTGATGGCCAACATGCACAACTAGTGTCATCCATAAATTTTTACAATAGACTCCCAAAGCAATGGATAAAAAACAAAATGCTCGTGGTATTTTCTCAGATCTAAGCAAAATACTGTTGGAAAAGTTCCAAAAGTAGGGCATTAGAGACACTGTGTCAAAATGGCTTTCCTCATATTTAACCAATTGCAAACAAAAACTAGTAATAACACATGAACTAGATGACAGTACTACAACATATTTTTCAGATGCATGAAAAAAATCAAAAATGGAGTCCCTCAAGGATCGATTCTTGGGCCTATTCTTTTCCTTCTGCACATAAGCAATCTAAATTTATACATCGATTCACAAATAAATATCTTGTTTGCAGATGATGCTAGCATCCCTCTTAAAGGAAAACCCCAAGACAACTACAAGCAAACATAAGTAAAACTACAAACAGCTAAATGACTGGTTTGATGGAAATCAGTTAATAATAAATACATCCAAAACAACTTTTCTAAACTTCTGTTTAAAGGGAGAAGTGACCAGTATAAATGTGACAATAAACTCCACTGGAGTTACAGCCTCATTGGAGTTAAAATTTTTAGGAATATGGCTTCTACATGATTTTAAACACCAGACACACATAACAAAAAAGAAATAAAACACCAAAGAAAGTATGCTACAGCCTATGTTTACTTGCATACAAATCTAGTTTCACACTGTTTGAATTTCCCAGTTCCACAGTATTTTACAATATTCAATTATATTCTGGGGTAGCGCAACTGCTTGCTCAGCTATCTTCTTCATCCAAAAAAGAGCTATAAGAAGAATGTACCATGCACAACAAACAGATTCCTGTAGGCTCCTCGTTCAAAGCATTCAGTCCTACCACTCCCCTATGTTTTTATCCTAGAAACATGTAAATATATGAGAAAGAATTTAAAAGAAATGAATAAAAACATTAATATGCACAAACATAGTACCAGGGGAAGAAAAACAAATTTCTGTCCAGCTAGTAAGGACATCAACTTTTAAAACCTCCCCTACAAATAGTGCTATAAAAACATAGAAGTGGTTTGTCACATAAAATAAAACAAAAAGGGGCAGTAAAATGCAAACTGAGCACACACCACAACAGGACCACGGAATGGTTCCATATAAAAGTAATCACAACACATGTTAGGACATTTATCCCAGTGGGAGACAAGATGATCAGTTCGTGTTTCATAGAACAAGGCCGGCTGCTTACAGATCCACAACTGCACCCTCTCTTGTACATCCTCGTCTGACTGAAAATGATGTCCACACATTTTAACACAGTTGGATGCTCCTTGGAATGCTGCCAAGAAAGTAGTTGATATATTGCTGCTCAAGCCTGTCTCACTCTTTAATGGTGAACATCCTGTAGTCATCACATGTGTGAGGAAAGTTTTAATGGTGACACAGATGCACTGAAAGTTTTAACTGATCCCAAGCATGCTCAGTTGGGTTCCTGAAAGCAGATACCACAAACCACACCATGTGGTTACTTCCTGCCGGTTTGATGCAGGTCTCCATGCTTCTATGTCCTACTTCATCTCTGGATAGCTATTGCAACCTACATCCACTTGAACCTGCTCACTATAACTAAGCCTTTGTCTCCTGCAATTTTTATCCACCACACTTCCCTCTGTAATCAAATTTCTGGTGCCCTGTCATCTTAGCCTGTGTCCTATCAACTGATCCCTTGTTTTAGGCAAGTTATGTGCCAGCCGAACTGAAGACTGTCCCCAGAAAATGAGGACGTCTGGTCTCATTAGTTTAATGATTAAAAGTATAGGGGGATTTGCAAAGTTGTGCAGGAGGGGTGGGTGGGAGATATTGGGGAGACCAATGGTAGTAATAAAGAGGCGGCATCATTTTTCAGTTCTCGCCTAGTGCGGCAAAACACCTAGCAACGGCTCTGTCGCAGTGGTTTCTGAATGATGTAAAAAATGACAGTTTTTTTCCAAGTGCAATTAATACTGAAGCACTACGTTTTCTTTTAATGATAAAAAGAGATCAACAAAATTACAGCATTAGGTTCTTAACGAGCAGAACAATTTATCATTTCTTTTAAATTTTGGAACTCCGGAGGGAAGTACAGCATGGCACACAGACTATGCGCCATGTGTGAATTTCCTCCATGGTTTTTCACCTGGATTAAATCTAGGAGCATGTAAAAGTACCGAGAACATAGTAGGAATTAAACACGTG
This sequence comes from Schistocerca serialis cubense, assembly GCF_023864345.2. NCBI lineage: Eukaryota > Metazoa > Arthropoda > Insecta > Orthoptera > Acrididae > Schistocerca > Schistocerca serialis. Next base: position 360,843,429 of record NC_064643.1, read on the forward strand.
TTGTGGAAAAACGGCACCTACATTGTTTACCATCTCATTCTCACTTGAACTATCCTGGCATGCTGTTAAATGCGACAAAGAAGCATCCGATGATTATTGTGTACAAAAACTGAAAGTGGTGACGAATTAAAACGGTTTGCTGTGACTTGTGACGAATTGTTTATTACGTAACACATAATCTGCTAACTCCCGTCTGATTATGATGCCCCTCAAAAATATGAACGAACTTTCGTTACTGATTCACCAGACTGAATGAAGCCTGCGGGATGAACTGTGTTTCGAGTCTAAATATTTTTACACTGACTGAAAAGTTCCCTTGCTATTAAATAAGCTCAAAAACTCACATACCTTCTCAAGCAGTCTGCTCTTCATTCCAGCACTAGAAAAAGGAATTACAAACTCTTGAATGACTCCAGCAGCCTATTAAGGAGCCATTAAAAACGTAGCACTGTAAAGCCCAACAAACCTTAATGATACGCTACTATTGATTATCAGTTTTAATGAAATTTGCCAATTTAAATGGAATTTCATTAAAGAATAAAAGTAAATAATCAGTTACCTTTTTTAAATTTTTTTGCTTTTAGTTAATTTGCCTTTCTTTCTTTCTGTACGTACGAACGAACTTTGTTGTAGAACCTCTCAAGTGCGTTTTTTTAAAAATATTTACTGAATTCTTTCCCGGCGTTAGCTATGGAACACAAGACTGTCTCTATTAGCAGAAAACGGTTAAATATTGCGAAGCCGACGTTTAATTATCACTGATAAAACACACATCCCTATATATTTAAGTTATTTGAAAGAACCAAAATTGTTAAATTTCAACATTAACTATCCGCCTATGAATGCACAAATGTGAACTAATTTAAAATCCGTAAGTCTCAGGATCGCTGTAAAAGAAGAACATTTTCTTAATTCACTGCTAATTTTTATCTGTTCCCGATTTACGGGTTTGGTTAATTTTTCTTAGCGGAACAATTTTTTAAATGTGCCGCCGCTGCAAATCGTTCGGTCGCGGCACAGCCCAGCAACACCGCTAAAAATGCTGAAAATTCTTTAAAGAAATATTATAGATGACATGGGCAATCTAATTTACATTAATAATACACACTTTTGATAAATTATAATATATTTAAACCACTACAAATATTCAACTCACATTAGTTTGTAATTTCTCCTCTAATGGCGGCTAAATCTAGCTACAGACAAAAGACGTCTACCCATTCATAAAATGCTTCGTCACAGCTTGCTCTCGCTTTCAGCTCTACAGGGAGACGACCAAAGGATACTCAGTACGTGGTGCTTTTATACTACTGCTGACTATTAACATCTCTTTGTAATCATATAACATTATTTTCGTCTGTGGCTGAATTTTACATTTTTGTTATCGCAGATATTGACACATTTCGCAATTATATTATGAATATAGAAATATTACCATCCTAAATACAGAAAGAATATTACTACAGAAAATATTACAATAATAATGAATGTCCTTTACACAAAATTCAATAATATTTTTTGTTAAATAATTACAGTATTTACAAATTGCTTTATAGCGGCGTATATGGTACAATTAAATTTTAGTTTATTAATAGTGTGAGTTTGCCAGGGAACTTTACACAGTAAATAATATGCTTTCCACGGGGAATTTTATTGTCTGACAATATGGTAATAGAGAATTGTATTCTTGTCGATCTAAAATGAAACTTCTGGAATATATAATGTAAAGATATAAAATATAAAAAAAGCTACTGTAATATAAAATTCACCATCTAGAGAAGTAAAATAAAAATATATTGAAAATTAAGATCACTATTCCACATACGTGACTATGTCAAGTCTTATAAGGTCCAGTTCACACAGAGATGATGTGATGCCGATGTCTGATGGGAACACTGCGCTGTTACAAGCCACCTCCATGTTAACACATGAAGCAATTCACGTATGGGCGCTGGTTGGTTGGTTGATCGGGGGGAGGGGACGAAACAGTTACATCATCGGTCCCATCGTTTTAGGAAAGGAAGTCGGCCGTGTAGTTTGAAAGGAACCATCTCGGCATATGCCTGCACTGATTTAGGGAAATCACGGAAAACCTAGTTCAGGATGGCTGGACGCGGGTTTGAACCGTTGTCCTCTAATGCGAGTCCAGTGTCATAACCTCTACGCCACCCTGCTTGGTACGGACTCTGGTAGGCACTGTAGTTGGAGTCATGAACGATGATGGTCGAGTTTAAGGTTGTTCTGCGCATTCCCTGACAGCCAATGAGCATACAGCAGTGTTCTGAGGGCTGTGCTGTGCTGTAAGTGTTGTATGCAGTGCGACCGTTTAACGTGATCGTAGGGAATTATTTAGTGAATTTTTATTCCATATGTTGCGAGGTGCCATGGCCGACGGTGGCGGTAAGCGATAAATTCTACACAGGCAAGCGAGAGACATAATTTGAGGGATACACGCTTATATCAAGCGCAAAGCACGTGTATGCGCGTACCGCAACTGTCGCTTGGAACCGGCAACAATGCATTTCTTGCGCTTGTCTCGGCCTGCGCGAACCGTCATCGTTCGCGGATCCGGCTGTAATGGCGCAACGAAGCGACGCGAGCGTTCAAGTGGCGCGCTGCCGTTTTCGTTAATTTGAAGTCTTCTGATGCGCCTCCAAAAATTCTCGTCCACACACTGTAAGCGCAGTGAGGAAGGCCCTGCAGCGGGAAGCGTTTGACCATGCAGCGTACAGCCCGGCCTTCGCTCTCTCTAAAGTTCATCTATGCTCACATGAACCGTCAGCTAACAAGAAAAGATACTGGCACACTCAAAGAGCCGCGACCCGCATAGAGAAGTGGCGGAAGGCACGGGTGTTTGCCTTCTATAATGAGGGTATTGGGAAGTTGGCACAGCGTTACGACAAATCTGTTAAGTCGGAGCGGCGACTATGTAGAGAAATAAGTGGAAGTTGTAGCAAGTAACATATTTTTGATTTTCACTGTGGTTTCCATTTCGCGACCGATCGGACCTTACTTTGCGAATAGCCACCTATTTAAATGAAACGTCGGGTATGGTAAAGCTAGTGAAGAAAAAAGGAACAGCGTTCAAATACCGCGTTACAAAAGGATGTTAAGATTCAAATGGGAAAATGATAAACGAAATTACGATTGCATGGAACTTCACAACTTATCATCCTCCTTCCTCATCGCTATCATTAAAGGGTGTGTACAAGCTTTGCACGATGTGGAACGAAATCGGCCGTAACTAAGCGTAAGGAACAGTCTGGTATTCATATTGAAAGATTTAGAGAATCATGCATAATGTAAATGCAGATGACTGGGTGAGGATTTAAAGTCCCTCCCCCCACATACCGTTCCAGTGGTTTACTCCTTGCACCACATAAAGTGGCAACACTGGAGCACTAGAGGGAGCAGTCGAAGTACAAATGAAGTGAAGCTGCCTATCGCCTTCCAAGTACATAGTGCTGTATTGGAGACCCAAAATCTGAATAAACTATAGCGATATAAACAAATGGGCAGATAATTTATTCAACGAAACTCCAAAAAAACATAAAATTCTACGTTGATATGAGTACCCACATGATATGTATGCAGATTGTTTTACATGACATACAAGTGAATTATTTCTTCAGTTTCTGACCTTTCATTTTTTTATCTGTAATTGTAACAGATATCTTACCTGCAGAGCAAGTTAGGATGAAGAAAGCAGCCATTGCATGCAGGAGCTCCATAGTCTGCAATAAAGAAAAAAACTTAGTACTGAGTGATACTGATGCAAACAGATTGTCGTTTTAAAAGTGTTAAGTTCACAAATGAAGCCTTGATTTATCAAATAAAACACATGGGCGGACTTTATTACAACCATTACAGCTTATTCCAGCATCCTCTACACAGGAACGTTAGCGGCAACAGCACTGTAGGTGCGGAACCTTCTCTTTATTGTGAAGCACTGATACATTGGCAACAATGAATAACATCTATATTACTGTGCAACTGTCTCGGAACCCGAGGCACAGCAACAGCATTCATCTGCAAGTTGCCTATCTAACGGCTTCCAGGGGCAACAAAAATTTGGTTTTCAATATTTCGCGTGATAAAGGACCAAATTCAAAAATTTCAAATGCTGTCAAAATTCAATTTATGTTAAAAGCTTAACACAGTACGACAAATATTATAGTTAAAAACTGTGTTTGTTTCGAGGCAACATAATTGACGGTGCGCAAATGTCCGGACTTAATTTATCAAGCATATGAGAATGGAAGCACTTAACATTATCCAACAGACGTTACAAATAATTCCAAACCTTTTCTTGGTGACACCCCCCCCCTCCCCCCCAAAATGATGAAAGGAAAAAAGTTTAATCGCTTATTACATTTCCGCTGTTCATGTACTAAAACGGTAGCATCAGGCAAGACGCTTAATCATTTTATTTTTTTGTAACTGCGAATAGCCCATCTGACAACCACTTCCAGTTTCAGTTCTTCATTCTTTATTTCTTTTTCCTTCTAGTATGTTTTTATCTATTCACTATGTTTCCTCTTTCTGTTTTCAGACCATTTTGAACAAGCCTTTCTAGCTACCATGCCTGGAATCCTTCGATTTTCAATACTTTTTTCCCTAAAGACTTCTCTGTTTTTTATATCTTCTGCTTTTATATTGTTTATTTCTAAACCCTTTTTTACTTCGCTGGCCCAGCTTATTGTAGACTTCTTACCCCACAAATATTTGAAAATATCATTAATTAATCTACTATCTTACATTCGAAATAAATGTTCAAAAAACGTGAGTCTTCTTATTCTCATTACGTTTGAAATATTTCAGAATTTTGTTGTATTTCAACATTACTTCGTAATTTCCAACCTTTTGCTGTGTTTCTTGGTCCTAATATTTTCCTTATAATTCGTCATTCTAGTACTTCTAATTTACCTGAATTATAGTTTAATGTAGGACATTCGCTTGCATACAGGCAGTCTGGCTACACCGTTGCGTTGTAGTGCCTCATTTTTACATTTTTTGGCACGCACTTTGTGATTACCACATGCTCTCTCTTTTCCTCTATTGCAGATTTTTCCAAAGCATTTTCTTGGAGTATCTCCCCGGCATATTTGAACTTTTTTTTTACCTTCTCTAGTTGTCTAATAGCTGTTTTCCGGAATTTTTCAGCATCTTTTTTTTTTTTTTTTTGGTCGTCAGTCTACTGACTGGCTTGATGCGGCCGCCACGAATTCCTTTCCTGTGCTAACCTCTTCATCTCAGAGTAGCACTTGCAACCTACGTCCTCAGTTATTTGCTTGACATATTCCAATCTCTGTCTTCCTCTACAGTTTTTGCCCTCTACAGCTCCCTCTAGTACCATGGAAGTCATTCCCTCATGTCTTAGCAGATGTCCTTCTCCTCATCAGTGTTTTCCACATATTCCTTTCCTCTCCGATTCTGCGTAGAACCTCCTCATTCCTTACCTTATCAGTCCACCTAATTTTCAACATTCGTCTATAGCACCACATCTCAAATTCTTCGATTATCTTCTGTTCCAGTTTTCCCACAGTCCATGTTTCACTACCATACAATGCTGTACTCCAGACGTACATCCTCAGAAATTTCTTCCTCAAATTAAGGCCGGTTTTTGATATTAGTAGACCTCTCTTGGCCAGAAATGCCTTTTTTGCCATAGCGAATCGTATCATTGATATCCTTTCACCTTGTATTTTAATTAATTCCACTCCTGAAGCTTTCTTTTATTTCCATCATTGCTTCCTCGATGTACAGATTGAAGAGTAGGGGCGAAAGGCTACAGCCTTGTCTTTTCCCGGAACATGTTTGTACTTCCTCCTTTCATCAATCAACTGAAGTATTTCTTCTGTTACCCATGGTTTCTTCGCAGCTACGTTCTTTGTACCTATGTTTTCCTTCCCAAATTCTGTGATGGGGCCCTTTTTAGAGCTGTCCATTCCTCTTCAACTGTACTGCCTACTGCGCTATTCCTTATTGCTGTATCTATAGCGTTACAGAACTTCAAACGTATCTCGTCATTCGTTAGTACTTCCGTATTCCACTTCTTTGCCTATTGATTCTTCCTGACTAATGTCTTGAACTTCAGCCTACTCGTCATCACTACTATATTGTGATCTGAGTCTATATCTGCTCCTGGGTACGCCTTACAATCCAGTATCTGATTTCGGAATCTCTGTCTGACCATGACGTAATATAATTGAAAACTTCCCGTATCTCCCGGCCTTTTCCAAGTATACCACCTCCTCTTGTGATTCTTGAACAGGGTATTCGCTATTACTAGCTGAAACTTGTTACAGAACTCAATCAGTCTTTCCCCTCTTTCATTCCTTGTCCCAAGTCCATATTCTCCTGTAACCTTTTCTTCTACTCCTTCCCCTACAGCTGCATTCCAGTCGCCCATGACTATTAGATTTTCGTCCCCCTTTACATACTGCATTACCCATTCAATATCCTCATACACTTTCTCTATCTGTTCATCTTCAGCCTGCGACGTCGGCATGTATACCTGAACTATGGTTGTCGGTGTTGGTCTGCTGTCCATTCTGATTAGAACAACCCGGTCACTGAACTGTTCACAGTAACACACCCTCTGCCCTATCTTCCTATTCATAACGAATCCTACACCTGTTACAGCATTTTCTGCTGATGTTGATATTACCCGATACTCATCTGACCAGAAATCCTTGTCTTCCTTCCACTTCACTTCACTGACCCCTACTATATCTAGATTGAGCCTTTGCATTTCCCTTTTCAGATTTTCTAGTTTCCCTACCACGTTCAAGCTTCTGGCATTCCACGCCCCGACTCATAGAACATTATCCTTTCGTTGATTATTCAATCTTTTTCTCATGGCAACTTCCCCCTTGGCAGTCCCCTCCCGGAGATCCGAATGGGGGACTATTCCGGAACCTTTTGCCAATGGAGAGATCATCATGACACTTCTTCAATTACAGGCCACATGTCCTGTGGATACACGTTACGTGTCTTTAATGCAGTGGTTTCCATTGCCTTCTGCATCCTCATGTCGTTGATCATTGCTGATTCTTCCGCCTTTAGGGACAATTTCCCACCCCTAGGACAAGAGAGTGCCCTGAACCTCTATCCGCTCCTCTGCCCACTTTGACAAGGCCGTTGGCAGAATGAGGCTGACTTCTTATGCCGGAAGTCTTCGGCCGCCAATGCTGATTATTCATCAAAATTAAGGCAGTGGCGGGGATCGAACCTGGGACTGAAGAAGTTTTGGGTATGAATCCAAGACGCTACCCCTAGACCACGGATAAAATCAAACATTGTCGTACACCCTTCTTAATACGAGCACTTCGTTCTTGATCGTCCACTCTTATTATTCCCTCTTGGTTGTTGTGCATATTGTATATGATCCGTCTCTCCCTATAGCTTACCCCTACTTTTTTCAGAATCTCGAACAGCTTGCACCATTTTATATTGTCGAACGCTTTTTCCAGGTCGACAAATCCGATGAAAGTGTCTTGATTTTTCTTTAGCCTTGCTTCCATTATTAGCCGTAACGTCAGAATTGCCTCTCTCGTCCCTTTACTTTTCCTAAAGCCAAACTGATCGTCACCTAGCGCATTCTCAGTTTTCTTTTCCATTCTTCTGTATATTATTCTTGTAAGCAGCTTCGATGCATGAGCTGTTAAGCTGATTGTGCGATAATTCTCGCAATTGTCAGCTCTTGCCGTCTTCGGAATTGTGTGGATGATGCTTTTCCGAAAGTCAGATGGTATATCACCAGACTCATATATTCTACACACCAACGTGAATAGTCGTTTTGTTGCCACTTCCCCCAACGATTTTAGAAATTCTGATGGAATGTTATCTATCCCTTCTGCCTTACTTGACCGTAAGTCCTCCAAAGCTCTTTTAATTTCCGATTCTAATACTGGATCCCCTATCTCTTCTAAATCGACTCCTGTTTCTTCTTCTATCACATCAGACAAATCTTCATCCCCATAGCGGCTTTCAATGTATTCTTTCCACCTATCTGCTCTCTCCCCTGCATTTAACAGTGGAATTCCCGTTGCACTCTTAATGTTACCACCGTAGCTTTTAATGTCACCAAAGGTTGTTTTGACTTTCCTGTATGCTGAGTCTGTCCTTCCTTCAATCATATCTTTTTCGATGTCTTCACATTTTTCCTGCAGCCATTTCGTCTTAGCTTCCCTGCACTTCCTATTTATTTCATTCCTCAGCTACTTGTATTTCTGTATTCTTGATTTTCCCGGAACATGTTTGTACTTCCTCCTTTCATCAATCAACTGAAGTATTTCTTCTGTTACCTATGGTTTCTTCGCAGCTACGTTCTTTGTACCTATGTTTTCCTTCCCAAATTCTGTGATGGCCCTTTTTAGAGATGTCCATTCCTCTTCAACTGTACTGCCTACTGCGCTATTCCTTATTGCTGTATCTATAGCGTTACAGAACTTCAAACGTATCTCGTCATTCCTTAGTACTTCCGTATCCCACTTCTTTGCGTATTGATTCTTCCTGACTAATGTCTTGAACTTCAGCCTACTCGTCATCACTACTATATTGTGATCTGAGTCTATATCTGCTCCTGGGTATGCCTTACAATCCAGTATCTGATTTCGGAATCTCTGTCTGACCATGATGTAATCTAATTGAAATCTTCCCGTATCTCCCGGCCTTTTCCAAGTTTACCTCCTCCTCTTGTGATTCTTGAACAGGGTATTCGCTATTACTAGCTGAAACTTATTACAGAACTCAATTAGTCTTTCCCCTCTTTCATTCCTTGTCCCAAGCCCATATTCTCCTGTAACCTTTTGTTCCACTCCTTCCCCTACAACTGCATTCCAGTCGCCCATGACTATTAGATTTTCGTCCCCCTTTACATACTGCATTACCCTTTCAATATCCTCATACACTTTCTCTATCTGTTCATCTTCAGCTTGCGACGTCGGCATGTATTCCTGAACTATGGTTGTCGGTGTTGGTCTGCTGTCCATTCTGATTAGAACAACCCGGTCACTGAACTGTTCACAGTAACACACACTCTGCCCTACCTTCCTATTCATAACGAATTCTACACCTGTTATAGCATTTTCTGCTGATGTTGATATTACCCGATACTCATCTGACCAGAAATCCTTGTCTTCCTTCCACTTCACTTCACTGACCCCTACTATATCTAGATTGAGCCTTTGCATTTCCCTTTTCAGATTTTCTAGTTTCCCTACCACGTTCAAGCTTCTGACATTCCGCGCCCCGACTCGTAGAACGTTATCCTTCGTTGATTATTCAATCTTTTTCTCATGGTAACCTCCCCCTTGGCAGTCCCCTCCCGGAGATCCGAATGGGGGACTATTCCGGAACCTTTTGCCAATGGAGAGATCATCATGACACTTCTTCAATTACAGGCCACATGTTCTGTGGATACACGTTACGTGTCTTTAATACAGTGGTTTCCATTGCCTTCTGCATCCTCATGTCGTTGATCATTGCTGATTCTTCCGCCTTTAGGGGCAATTTCCCACCCCTAGGACAAGAGAGTGCCCTGAACCTCTATCCGCTCCTCCGCCCTCTTTGACAAGGCCGTTGGCAGAATGAGGCTGACTTCTTATGCCGGAAGTCTTCGGCCGCCAATGCTGATTATTTATCAAAATTTAGGCCGTGGCGGGGATCGAACCCGGGACCGAAAAAGATTTCGTTATGAATGAAAGACGCTACCCCTAGACCACGGATAAAATCCTCAGCTATTTTTAACGTTTGTTAAAACTTTTTTTTTATGGAGACATTCTTAAACTAGTTTTGCTGGGTATTTCTTCCAGTAGATTTATTTGTGTTGTAGCAGATGCCATATATTCGTAAAGTATAGCAAAATCGTCTGCAAATGCAAGATAGTTGATTTAGATCTTTTTCTTCATTTTTCTAACTTTAAATGGCGAAATGTTGAGTTCAGTAAGTTTTTCGTTCCAAATTCTCACTCTTTTCCCTAACACACTATTAAAAAGAACTAGGGATAGACCGTCACCTTATCGTACATCTGTTTTTAGTTTGAAAGGCTGTGAAATTTCTTCCATAAATTTTACTTTACAGACTGTATCTGTATGTGTTTCACGGGTTTAGATTTTACGCCAAATTCTCGATTTATTTTGTCTACAGTTTCTCTGCCAACAGGATCAAAAGCCTTTTTGAAATTCACAAACATAATTACAGTGTTCTTTGAATTAAGTAATCTGTGGCTAATTACTTACTTGAGATTAAATATTTGTTCTGAGCATGACCTTTCCTTCTTCAAACCACCTTTTATTCGCGTAAATGACTGCCAAGTGTTGCTTCTACTCTGCTTAATAAAACCTTGGAAAATGCTTTATACACTACTAGCAGTAAAGAGATTCATCTGTTGTTGTTTTACATCCTGTTTAATGCCTTCCTGCTGCCAACTTTCCATTCTTCTGGGATTTTTTCATTTCCAGATATCTTCCAAGAATAAACTTAGCTCATTTGCTGTATTTAGCAGGGACCGATTCAAAAGTTCAGTTGTAATAGAATCTTCTACACTAGCTTTGTTGTTTTTGAGATTTTTAATCACTTCTCCAATGTCTTCTATAGTTGGTGGTTAATCTTCTTACAGATTTTCGTTAATATCTGAGAATTCCAACATACGACTTGGTTCACGACAGCTCAGAAGCTGATGAAAGTATCTTGCTCGTATTTCACAATTTACAGCATTGCTTAACCCAAAGTTTGATAAAAGTCACGGGTGTTATTTTTTACAAAGTTTTTGTCAATTTCCAAACGTTTCTCCTTTGCAAAGACTCGTTTGGTATTTTGATTAATCTGACTGTTACCTTTCTTTGTTTTTTAAATTGACATTATCTTCAACATTCTTTGAGTATTTCCATTTTCCCCATTTTTTTAGCCCTCTCAGCTATGGCTTTCATTCCACCACATTTTCCATTCATTTTTTATTGACCCAAATGTTTTCCGTGCAGCACTATTAACTGCTTTGGATATTTATTGCCAGTTGCCATGTTTGGCCACTTTAATTTCATCTTGATAGTTTTAAATTGATCCTTTGTTATAGTAAGTCTGTCTCAATTTTATTAACCTTCAAGACTTTCTTTGTTCTTTATTAGGTAGGAGTTAGACTTTTAATTTTAGAGCGTTAATGATCAGAATCAGATTCATCATTCCTCATTATTTTCACATTTATAAGTTCCATTGTACTTTTTGCCAAATAGTCACATGGTCAAACTGAAATTCTCCTAACACTGGGCTGTGAGATACCCATGGTTTAGCTTTTCTTGGGAGTTTCCTAAGGAAGGTTGACATTAGAATGAGATTTTCACTCTGCAGCGGAGTGTGCGCTGATATGAAACTTCCTGGCAGATTAAAATTGTGTGTTGGACTGAGTCTCGAACTCAGGACCTTTGCCTTTCGCGGGCAAATGCTGTACCATCTGAGTTACCCAAGCAAGACTCACGCCCCGTCCTCACAGCTTTAATTCTGCCAGTACCTCGTCTTCTCCAGTATCTCATTCTGGAAGCATCCTCCAGGCTGTGGCTAAGCCATGTCTTCGCAATATCCTTCCTTCCAGGAGTGCTAGTTCTGCGACGTTCGCAGGAGAGCTTCTGTGAAGTTTGGAAGGTAGGAGACGTGGTACTGGCAGAATTAAAGCTGTGAGGACGGGGCATAAGTCGTGCTTGGGTAGCTCAGATGGTAGAGCACTTGCCCCTGAAAGGCAAAGGTCTCGAGTTCGAGTCTCGGTCCGCAACACAGTTTTAATCTTCCAGGAAGTTTCAAGGTTGACATTAGTTTCAGCTGAGAGCTTTGACACAAACTGATTAATCTCAACCATTTGCTTTGGTTCTTTTGAGCTGGGTATTTTCCTACTATGTTTCTACATGTCTTTTCTCTGCCTATTTTTGCATTGAACCCACCTAATAGTAATATGGTATTCGTCTTTAGAATTTGGGATATTTCAGTTCCCAAAAGATTGCAGAATTCCTCTACTTTTTTTTGTATTTTTCCTAGTTCAATTTATTGTTTCTTTACGACGAACTCCATTCGCAACATATTTTTTAAAAATTAAACTGGCTTTCGGGACGTATCCACAGAACCATCTTAATAGCGCAATGTCAATTACGACGATACTAACTTAAGGACATCAAAACACTCAGTCCCCGAGCGGAGAAAATCCCCGACCAGGCCGGGAATCGAACCCAGGCTATCTGCCGCGCTTGGTGTGCATCTACCGAGGCAGTCACATTACAGTTTGCAGACAGTATCCGCATATAGCACTAAACCTACGTGCAAAATTATATCATTGTACGACACCTGGTTCACGACATATAACGTCATGAACATTGAGATGCATGATAAGCTAGCTTTTGCTTAAAATGCACCGCCAGTTATTCAGTTTGTGTTCATCCAATGTTGCATAATGTGTGCAGTTGGCTACTTCTAACAAACTTTAAGCATTATTTCAGATCTTCTCTAGACTTTTTCTCGCCTACATATTTAAAGCAAATCTTTAATGCATTAGTTCATTTGTGATCAGACGTTTGAAGCAGTTTTATAGATGGGTGTTCGATTCTTTAAAGAATCAGGCGTTTGCTGGAGGTCAACTAAATTGACCTTGACCTCAGGGAACTACTAAAGTTCAGGGCTCAAAGGGCAGCAAATGAACAAAGCATTCTACTATGTATGAATTTCTTTGCACCGAAAGATTTCTTTTTCTAAATGATATACGGAACTAAAGTTACAAGCACGGATACTCATACAGAGTTTATCTTTCTTTTATGGGGTTCCTGACAACAAAATATTCATATTTCAGGATCATTTGTCACTCTTCACGACACCTGTTCCTCCACATCCGACTTGCGGACCGTGCGAAACCTGCCACGATCCCTTTTCCACGTTCATAATGTTCCTATGTCAACAAGTCGTAATAAAAACAGGCAGATTTGTTTTTCAGGTGGGCTGCGGTGTAGAGAAAGTAGTAAGGCGTACGTGACCCGCAGCAAAATGGCTCTGAGCACTATGCGACTTAACTTCTGAGGCCATCAGTCGCCTAGAACTTAGAACTAATTAAACCTAACTAACCTAAGGACATCACACTCATCCATGCCCGAGGCAGGATTCGAACCTGCGACCGTAGCGATCGCTCGGCTCCAGACTGTAGCGCCTAGAACCGCTCGGCCACTACGGCCGGCGACCCGCAGCAGTCGATTAACATAGTTGGTTAAATCGTAGCAGAATACCCTGTCAGACATTTTATTCGTGGAACAAACTGGCATCCTTTTCACTGTTTACGTTTGTCACGCACCGTGGAATCTCTAATCTTGTTCTGATGTCGACACAATTTTAGATCGATACGTACGGAATGGCTATTGTTGGAGACCGTGGCAAGTGCTCTGTCTCAAAAAGTACCATAGGCAGAAGAGCCATACCAACACGGAGGACACTCAACGTAGGTGTGCAAAGATGGACGGGAGTGTGTCAGGGAAATACTGAAAACTAAATGGTTCAAATGGCTCTAAGCACTAGGGGACTTAACATCTGATGTCATCAGTCCCCTAGAATTACAACTACTTAAACCTAACTAACCTAAGGACATCACACACATCCATGCCCGAGGCAGGATTCGAACCTGCGGCCGTAGCAGCAGCGCAGTTCCGGACTGAAGCGCCCAGAACCTTTCGGCCACAGCGGCCGGCTAGTGAAAACTCAGAATTGACAGACAGAGACGTTTTTCCCGTTAGTGTATACATACAAAGTTTCGAGAAGCAGTCGTAAGCAAATAATCTAGACTGAGGTCTTCTTCAGCCTCCTTGCTACGTCATCGTACTTTATTCTCTCCTTATACACTAGCTCGATCTCAAAGCGCTTAGCTAAATGCGAGACCGATTTTTAAAATTGGTTAGCTTCGTATGCGTCCAGGGATCAGCCACACACTTTTCGCAGTATCCTGTTATTATTCCGTTAACTTCTTTTAACTTGATTAAACTGTAATCAGGATTATAGTTGGCGAAATGAATGGGTTTCCTTAACACAAGTGTGGTTCTTTTCAGCAATAAAAACGTTTCGTTGAACCGTAGCTTACCATGGCGAGTGCAATGATAGATTGGTTTCCGAGCTCCATCAAGAGTACACTAAGTCTGGCACATCACATTGCCGTTCAGAGTCAAAGTTCGAATAATCGTTTGTGGATAACTTGGCGTAGCCCACCAACCAACGAATTTCACAAGTCTTTAAACACGATGCTGTACTTAAAAGTGAAAGTCCACGAACCTAAAAAGCAATTTTCACAGGTCTAATATCGCTCTGCTGTTGAAGAGTTTAAAGTCCACGAACGCTCCTGTCGAAAACTTCTGTTAAGTTCGTAACTGCTGCAGAAATTCAAGAAGTCGCGAGACTTGTCGCTCCCAAAGCTCCAGACACCTTAATCGCAACTGATACCCCGTTTATCGGTGCTTATCTTTAGTCACCGACTTCTTAATGGGAACTCACTCAGGCCAACACTGCCGCTGGCCTTATACGGACTTGATCTTTCATTGTAAAAACCCAAAAAATTACACATCTGTAGATCTAAATCTGTTATAGATTAAAGTGAACCGACGCGTTATTTCTGCTTGTGTGTGAAGGCTAATCTCACGAACTGCTATAGGGGTTTTGATAAGGTTCTCATTAATAGACTGATTCACGAGGAAGATTTGTGTTTAAAATTAATAATTGTAGTAATGATGAATGTGTAATATACTTAGTGTTATCTGTACCATCAGCAATGGTGGCCGAAAGACTACCGGCAGAACAACTCACTCCCATTCTGCCAACGGCCTTGTCGAATAAGGTGGAGAAGCGGACAGAGGTTCAGGGCACTCTTCTTGCCCTTCAGGTGGGAAACTTCCCCTAAAAGGTGGAAGATCAGCAATGATCAGTGCCATGAGGATGCAGAAGGCAATGGAAATAACTGCATTAAAGACACATATTTATGTGTATTAAAAGAGATGCAACTTGTAACTGGAAAAGTGTCGTGATGATCCCTCCATTGGCCAATGATTCCGGATTAGCTCACCATTCCGATCCCTGGGAGGGAGCCGCCAAGGGGGAGATTCCGGATTAGTCCACCGTTCCGAAGTTGGAACGACCAATGAAAGGATAATATTTTACGAATCAGAGCGTGGAATGTCTCAATTCTGAAAGTGGTAGGGAAGATAAAAAATCTGAATAGGGAAATGCAAAGGCTTAGTCTAGATATAGTGGGGGTCAGTGAAGTGAAATGGAAAGAAGGTAAAGGTTTCTGATCAGATTAATATAGGGTAATATCAACAGCGGCAGAAAATGGTATAAAGGGAGTAGGATTCGTTACGAATGCGAAGGTAGGGAAGAGAGTAAGTTACTGTAAACAGTTCAATGTTGGAAACTTCCTGGCAGATTAGAACTGTGTGACGGACGGAGACTCGAACTCGGGACCTTTGCCTTTCGCCGGCAAGTGCTCTATCAACTGAGCTACCCAAACACGACTCACGCCCGCTCCTCCCAGCTTTACTTCTGCCAGTACCTCGTCTCCTACCTTCCAAACTTTACAGAAGCTCTCCTGCGAACCTAGCAAACTAGCACTCCTGAAAGAAAGGATATTGCGGAGACATGGCTTAGCCACAGCCTGGGGGATGCTTCCAGAATGAGATTTTCAGTCTGCAGCGGAGTGTGCGCTGATACGAAACTTCCTGGCAGATGAAAACTGTGTGCCTCGTTGAGACTGGCTGTGGCTAAGCCA
Source organism: Schistocerca serialis cubense (assembly GCF_023864345.2). NCBI lineage: Eukaryota > Metazoa > Arthropoda > Insecta > Orthoptera > Acrididae > Schistocerca > Schistocerca serialis. The sequence continues at coordinate 360,859,201 of NC_064643.1, forward strand.
TGTCTCCGCAATATCCTTTCTTTCAGAAGTGCTAGTTCTGAAGGTTCGCAGCAGAGCTTCGGTACAGTTTGAAAGGTAGGAGACGACGTACTGGCAGAAGTAAAGCTGTGAGGAAGGGGCGTGAGTCGTGCTTGGGTAGTTCAGTTGGTAGAGCACTTGCCCGTGAAAGGCAAAGTTCCCGAGTTCGAGTCTGTCCGGCACACAGTTTTAATCTGGCAGGAGGTTTCATATCAGCGCACACTCCGCTTCAGAGTAAAAATCTCATTCTGGAGTTCAGCGATGGGTTTGTTTTCATCAGTTTTGACAGATACTAACGCCAACAACAATAGTTTTGCCATACAGCCCGACGTCGCAAGCAAAAGGAAGAACGGATTGGCATTGTCTGTATGCTTCAGGGCTTGTGTAGTCTAATACAATAACCTCCTTGGCGACGATCTGCAGCCGTGTTAAATTATCGAAATGTATTCACAAATTGCTGATAAAATTATACACCAACTGTACAAATGATCAGTGACAGATGACAATTCATGCCGGACCGGGACATATCAAAGATTGGTTCAGTCCGGGAGGCGTGCACGGATAGCCAAAATGGTTAAGGCTGGCCTTAAGCGGGAAATTCGGGTCCGAGACCAAGTCCGGCACAGCTTTTCATCTGTCAGCAATTATTTGTACAGTTGGTGTATAATCGTATTCGCAATTTGCGGTTTTGAAGGAAACGGGAGAATATGGGCTTGGTAGTAGGAATGAGTGAGGAGAAAGGCTAACTGAGTTGTGCAATAAATTTCAGTTGGTAATAGCAAATGTACTGTTCAAAAATCACAATATATACTTGGAAAAGACCTGGAGATATGGCAAGATTCCAGATGAATTACATCACGGTCAGACAGACGTTCCGAAATCAGATGCTGGATTGTAAGGCGTACCCAGGAGCAGATATACTCATATAACAATTTAGTATTGATGAAGAGTAGAGTGGAGTTTAAGTGAATCTGACGGAAGAATCAGCGTAGAAAGAAGAGGGATACTAAACTAATGAGGAATGATGAAACGCGTTTGAAATTCGCTAAAGATAAGTGATGTCACAGTAGGCATTTCAGTTGAAGAGATGTGGACATTTCTAAAAAGAGCAATCACATATGTCGGAAAGACAAATATAGATACTAGAAAGGTGACTGCTAAGAAACCTTGTGTAACAGATGAAATACTTCAGTTTATGAACGAAGCAAGGCAGTACTAAAATGTTCAGGGACAAACGCGAGCCGCGAGTGGACGAGCGGTTCTAGGCGCTACAGTCTGGAACTGCGCGGTCGCAGGTGCGAATCCTGCCTCGGGCATGGGTGTGTGTGATGTCCTTAGGTTAGTTAGGTTTAAGTAGTTCTAAGTTCTAGGGGACTGATGACCTCAGATGTTAAGTCCCATAGTGTTCAGAGTCATTTTTGAACAAACGCGAAAACAGCAGCATAAATCACTCAGAAATGGAATAAGTAGGAAGAGCAGTGAAGCCAAGGCGAAATGGTTGCAAGAAATGAAAAAAAAAAAAAAATGATCTTCGGAAGGACTGACCCAACAAACTGAAAAGTCAGGGCATCATTCCGTGAAATTAAAAGCAAGGGTGGCAACATTCAGAGTGCAATTAGAATTCCACTATTAAACGCAGAGAAGAGAACGGATAGGTGGAAAGATTACGCTGAAGGCCTCTATGAGGGGGAGGTATTGCCTGATGATAAGAGACGGGAGTCAACGTGAAGGATATAGGGGTTCAGTATTAGAGTCAGAATTTAAAATACCTTTGGAAGACTTGAGATTAAGCAAGGCAGAGGGGATAGATAACATTCCACCGGAATTTCTAAAATCACTAGGGGAAATAGCAACCAAACGACCATTCAAGTTGGTGTGTAGAATAAAAAAGACTGGCGACTATATAACGTCAGACTTGCGGAAAATTATCGTCCTCACAATTCCGAAGATAGCAAGGTCCGACAAGTGCGAAAATTATCGCATAATCAGCTTAACAGCTCTTGCATCCCAGCTGCTGACAAGAATAATATATAAAAGAACGGAAAAGAAAGTTGAGGAACTGTCAGATGACGGTCAGTTTGGCCTTCGGAAAGGTAAAGGCACCAGAGAAGCACTCCTAACGCTCTTCTTGATAATAGAAGCAAGACTGAAGAAAAATAAAGAAACGTACATAGGATTTTTCGACCTGAAAAAGGCGTTCAGCAATGTCAGATGGTGCAAGATGTTCGAAGTTCTGAAAAAAATAGGGGTAACGAGAGGGGTAAAGTATAAGGAGAGGCGGGTAATGTACAATACGTGCAACAAACATGACGGAACAATAAGATTGGAAGACCAAGGACGAAGTGCTCGGATTAAAACGGGGATCAGACAGGGATGCCGTCTTCCATTCCTACTGTTCAATCTGTACATGGAAGACGTAATGACGGAAGTAACAGAAAGGTCCAAGAGTGGGATTAAAATTTAAGGTGAAATGATATAATGATAAGATTCCCTGACGACATTGCTGTTCTAAGTGACAGTCGGAAAAAATTACAAGATATGTTGAATGGAATGAACAGTCTAATGAGTAAATAACATGGCTTGAGAGTAAACCGAAGACAGAGGAAAGTAATGAGAAGTAGTAGAAAGTGAGAATATCGAGAAACTTAAAAACATCTAATTGGTGATCACAGAGTAGACGAATTTAAGGAATTCTACTACCTTGGAAGCAAAATACAACGTGAAGGACGAAGCAAGGAGTATATTAAAAACAGACTAGCACAGGCAAAGAGGGCATTTCCGGCCAAAGGAAGTCTACTACTATCAAACATAGACCTTAATTGACGAAGAAATTTCTAATATTGTACGTTTGAGCATAGCATTGCATAGAGGCGAAACATGGACTGTAGGAAAAACCAGAATAGAAGGGAATACGAGGGGCGTTTGAAAAGTCCGTGCAAAAATAAAAACTACTTACGTCTTTGGGGTAAACCTTTTTTATTTTTCGACATAGTCTCCTTTTAGACTTATACACTTCGTCGAACGCTGTTCTAATTTGTTGATCCCTTCCGAATAATAGGAATTGTCCAAGTCTGCAAAATAGCTATTAGTTGCTGCAATCACCTCCTCGTTTGAATAAAATCTTTGTCCCGCCAGCCATTTCTTCGAATTGGGGAACAAATCGTAGTCCGAGGGAGCCAAGTCTAGAGAATAGAGGGGATGTGAAACGATTTGGAATCCTATTTCCATTAATTTTGCGACCACAACTGCTGGGGTGTGTGTGCTGGTGCACTGTCGTGATGGAAAAGGACTTTTTTGCCGTCCAATCGCCGGCGTTTTGCTTGCAGCTCGGTTTTCAAACGGTCCAATAACGATGAATAATATGCACCTGTAATAGTTTTACCCTCTTCCAGATAGTCGATGAGGATTATTCCTTGCGAATCCCCAAAGACAGTCGCCATAACCTTTCCGGCCACAGGAATGGTCTTCGCCTTTTTTGGTGCAGATTCTCCCTTGGTAACCCATTATTTAGATTGTTATTTGGTCTCAGGAGTATAGTAATGTATCCCTGTTTCATCCATAGCGACGAAAAGACGCTTAAACTCCTGCAGATTCTTCCTAAACAGCTACAAACAATTCTTGCAACACTTCACACGATTCCGTTTTTGGTCAAGTGTGAGCAATCGCGGAACCCATCTTGCGGATAGCTTTCTCATGTCCAAATGTTTATGCAAAATATTATGTAGCCGTTCATTCGAGATGCTCACAGCACTTGCATTCTCACGCACCTTAACTCTTCTGTCATCCATCACCATATCATGGACTTTATCAATGATTTCTGGAGGCGTAACCTCCAGAGAGCGTCCAGAAAGTTCAGCATCACTTGTGCCCATACGGCCACTCCGAAAATTTTGAAATCAGTTGTAAACAGTTCTAATCGAAAGCGCAGAGTCACTGCAATGTTTATCAAGCTTCTCTTTAGTCTCCTGAGGCGTTTTGCCTTTCATAAAGTAATGTTTAATCACCACACGAAATTTCTTGACAATCATTCGACTTCCTTGATTCATACGAATGCCAAACACAGAGAAATAGACCAATATGGCTGAAACTTGGCGTTCTTTCCAAAGATGCTACTAACTAAACATGACCTCGATACGCGCCGATGGTGCCATCTCTCGGACTTTCCACGGACTTTTCAAAGGCCCCTCGTAGAAGTGTTTGAGATGTGGTGCTACAGAAGAATGTTGAGAATTAGGTGTTCTGATAACGTAAGGAAACAGGACGTTCTCTGCAGTATTGAAGAAGAAAGGAACATACGGAAAACACTTACAAAAAGAAGGGACGGGATGATAAGATATCTGTTACTTCCACGGTGCTAGATGGAGCTGTAGAGGGTAAAAAAAAAAAAAAAAAAAAAAAAAAACTGTAGAGGAAAACAGAGACTGGAACACATCCAGAAGATAATTGAGAACGTATGTTGCAAGTTCTACTCTGAGGTAAGGAGGTTGGCAACAGAGGCGGAATTCGTAGTGGGCCCCATTAAACCAATCAGAAGATTGATGAGTAATAAAAAAAAGGCGGGGGGTGGGAGTGAACCTCTGTCTGCTCCTCCAGCCTCTTTGGCAAAGCCGTTGGCACACGAGGGTGACTCCTCATACCGAAGTCTTAGGCCGTTTTTTTTTTTTTTTTCAAAATTAAAGCAGTGGCTAAGATCGAATCTGGGAACATGGACATTTGATTAGGGTGCTGCATAAATTCTTAGTATTTTCTTTCTTTTTTGGCGAGTTGGAATTCTGGTTGCTGTTGGTTTATTTATCGATTGTCATTTTTTACTTGTAGTCCACTGTCGCTATTTTAAATATTGTCATTTTGTCATTTGGAGATTGAGTAAAGCTGTGGACGATAGAAAATCGAGTGCCAAGTGGAAAAATCGAAACATTTCCGGCATATTCTTCTGCTTAATTTCGGTAGAGGGGTGACAGCAGCGGAGGCAGCCAGAAACATTCCCTCCATGTATGGGGATAATGTCATTAGACAGCGCGCCACAAGAAATGATTTTCTCGCTTTAAGGAGGATCGTTTTGACATTAGTGACTCTCCACGTTCGGGAAGACCTTCGACGTTTGATGAAGATCGTTCAACCGCTTTAATCCTCGATGATACACGTGAGCATATTCGAGAACTGGCGTATGTGGTGAACTATGATTATTTCATCATCGTGCGACATTTGCATCCAATGGGGAAGGTTCAAAAATCGGGTATATAGGTACCACATGCTCTAAGCCAAAATCAGAGAAATCGGCAGGTGCTCATAAGTGCATCTCTGCTTGCTCCTCATCAACTAGCTAGTGAACAGCACCGACCATGACTACTCTGTATCGTAACTGGTGACAAGAAATGGCTTCTTTAGACAAAAATAAGGAATAGAAAGGAATGGTTGAGCCCAAACAACGGTGCAACTCCCTGTACAAAGTCCTACGGGTATCCACAAGAGATAATGTTATGCATCGGGTGGAATAGCGACGGTGTGGTGTACTACAAATTGCTACACCGAGGTATAACCATCACTGCTTTCATTTATTGTCAACAACTGAAACGCCTTGCAGACGCAATCCAAGAACAACAATCAGGAAGACTGAGTGAAGTGATGCTACTCCATGATAACATCCGTCCCCTTTCGGCTAGACTGACAAAACCACTACAAGGAGACGAGTTGAGACGTCATTCCGCAGCCAAGTTATTCCCCTGATCTTCCGCCCTCAGATTTTCTCATTTCCTGCTCTCTATTGAGCAACCTCAAGGAACTTCTTTTAAGGATGAAAACGCGCTTCGCACATGGGTCGACGAGTTCTTCCCCTTAAAATCACATGATTTCTACAGTCGCGAAATCTAATAGCTACCCCAGCATTGTTAAACTGTTGTAAATAATGAAAGAGAATATATTATTCATGACTTAAATCCGTGTTACATGAATCCGTGGCGTTTATTAAACTTATGGAAAAACGCTACAAACTTAAGCACCAACCTAGTATATACTTATATAACATTTACCTTTACGCCAGACAAATCGTCCAGCTGTAGATCGTTGGTGTACCCGTGCGAAGCCAACGCGGATACCTAGTATTACTAGAGAAACTATACGTAAAACGCCTTACGTGAGCCGGCCGAAGTGGCCGTGCGGTTCTAGGCGCTACAGTCTGGAACCGCGTGAGCGCTACGGTCGCAGGTTCCTATCCTGCCTCGGGCATGGATGCGTGTGATGTCCTTAGGTTAGTTAGGTTTAAGTAGTTATAAGTTCTAGGGGACTGATGACCACAGCAGTTAAGTCCCATTGCGCTCAGAGCCATTTGAGCCTTACGTGACTCACGCTTGCGCACTGATTCGTTTGAGCTGTTGAAAAATACCAGTTTCATTGCCTACGAGAATTCTAGCATAATGTCTTTCGCTGGCTGCATATGAACTTTATAACGAACAAAAATTAAATTAAACTTATAGTTGCTACACGGTCCTATATGATGAACTCTGTTCGACGTCGACGTGCAATAACCACTCATAGACAGAAATGGAAAAAGGAACATAAAACCCTTGTTCGGTATTATGATATTCTTTCTGACCAAGTGAAGGCTATTAGCACCCCTTGGCGTCCGTCCTCGTTGAAATCCAACCTGATTTCTCATCAGTGCAAACCAATTAAAATGATTAAAACTTTTGAAAACGCTCAACACTTTTTTCAGCCACAACTTTGTCACATGATCCAATGTTGCAGCTGCAGGTAACACTGAAAGTCCAATGTGTTCAGTGTAGCTGTAGTTATTGAGTACTGAGTAACATGAACCACGTACCAAATATACGACTGGTGTTTTGTCCTTAGGAACATGTGCCAGTTCGTTGGAAAACGATGTTCATTGTGGTACGACTTGTTCTGGTCATTAAAGCAAATTTCTTCCCGTCCACGACGAAATTCCATTTTGATCTGAACAAATGAATTTATGTGCGAGGGTATACTGTAATTGACATTTCTTGCAGAGAGGATTTGGTGTTAGATTGATGTAGTGGCTTCACTCTAGCTGGAACCTTCTCATAGGTTACGTCCAACCAAGTGGCATTGACATCTGATTTTAGGAAGTTCTGATAAAAATTTCGCCACACAGTGCTCCAGTGTCCAAGTAGCATTCGACATTTTATATCTGATTTAATGAAACTGTCTTGCCCTGATTTAATATTTTGAATTTATACCATGGGGCTCAGATTACGAGCACAACCTTTTTATCGCAGATTGTAGAAGGTTCCTTGGGGTTCATATTACCAGCACAACCCTTTTTCGCAGATTGTGCAAGATTCCAATAACAAATTACATTTTTGCCTCATCATTATAAAAAAATTATGATAAATATGTCAAAGCCATGTCATAGTACGTACACAGTAACTCTTTAGTAAATAGTAAAGACATTGTAGCAATAGGTACGAAAAATCAAACTTGTGTCCCATTATACCACTTCTTCCTCCACTGCTTTCTACAATAACCGCTTTCATGATGGTCTGGAAGGGTTTCATAATGTGTTCCTGCAGGAAAAATGCATCAGCAGCCAGTGCTACATATGGTGACACTTATTGCTTCCCAAACATGTTTCAGTACTACTGTGCGATCATCAGTGAGGTTTTTTCCCCCTAAGGATTTGTTTTATAATCTGCTGTGGTGTTTGACGATAGTCTATGTTGTATTTCGGTCTACGGCACGTCATCGTCACTGTTGCAGTAGTTTACAAAATTATATTGATTCCTTTCGTGTTAATAGCGTGTTCCCCATTTTTTGTTCAGCTGGTCAGCTCTAGCCGTAAAATTCATATTTTCGTGAATACAAATAAGTTCGTTCTGTATTTTGTTAACTGGTTATCTGATTCAGAATGAAGGTAGTTAATCGCCCAGCTAAGAGTTACACGTCAGCACGAACAACAAGTGATAAACAGCAAAGGAGAAAAAATATGAACGTTTTATTTTAAAGCTCTTACCAAATTCGTATTAACTATGTTTAAAGGGATAAAATACTTATAAAAATCATCAAACGCAGTGATTACAAAAGCAACATATTAAGAAAAGGTAGTTGGAGCAGCTTGGTAAAAGTGTGGTTGAAGTGTTTTCGAAGGACACAAGAAAACCAAGAATTTACGGACCGTATGCCATTGTGAACGCAAAAGAACTGCAATAGTCAAAGAAAAGGAAAATGGTTTGCATATGGTCTACTGACTGTTACAAGACGGTTAATGTACCAAAGTAAAACATCAACTATGAGCGAAGGGGAAGGCTCTGTGTTGAGTTCGTATTAGTGTGTTTGTAGCCCTCCCCGTGCTTCAAGTTTTAATATCGAATTAAATATTTGACATGTCTTTCATTTTTTTCTGTTACTCGAGACTCCAACCAGCTACTGCAGTTGTTTACAAAGAAATGCTGCATTGTTCTGATGTTGCCTCAGTGGAATTGAATGAGGCGCATGCTACAAGCAGAGGTAACTCGTGGGCAGCAGCAAAAAAATGGCTCTGAGCACTATGCGACTCAACTGCTGAGGTCATTAGTCGCCTAGAACATAGAACTAGTTAAACCTAACTAACCTAAGGAGATCGCAAACATCCATGCCCGAGGCAGGATTAGAACCTGCGACCGTAGCGGTCTTGCGGTTTCACACTGAAGCGCCTTTAACCGCACGGCCACTTCGGCCGGCGTGCAGCAGCAACTTTGTAGCACTGAATCATGAGAAACATTAGAAGTTGGCAACACTAGGCGACATACAGCATGCGACTTGAGGCATCGTGTCGCCTAGCGTTACCTCTGTGGAATTCAGCTTTAATAATACTAAGCGAGACGGCACGAGTAATGCGTAACTTACAAACACTGACTGCAACGTAAATAAGTGAACACGGCGCGACTGACCGCTACGGCTGCCAAGGCGGAACTTTTTGTAGACGCACTGGAGAGTCCGAGAAATCGGGCAGCTTTATTCACAGTGTGGTTACGGGCACGTCTGGACACGATCACCTGTCACGTCTCCACATCGATTCATCTCACTGTGTTGAACCCTGGGTCACATGACGGCCTACTAACAGTTCTATAGCACCCGCGCCTCCCAAAGCGAGCAGTGTGAGTTTTTAAGAGCGCGACTAACATTTTATCCGATGAGCCTGCTACACAAGCTGACTGCAGTCTCAGAATTTTGTGCTAATGGAATTTGGCAGCTGCTTAAAGGGCATGATAACAGCTTCATTCACAAAGACGATTATGAAGAAAAGTAACACAAACATGTAGATTTAACATTGTTCTCACAATTTTCTTCTACTTTTTCGATACTTTATTTATAGCTACACTGCCTCTCCAGTAATGTCAGAAGTAACGTCTAATGAACAAAAAGTAAAGTTAAAGGCATTTACTAGAAACTGAAAAATGCTCGTGTTTCACAAAATTTAATATGACTCATTTTGAAAACAGGAATGATAATTGTAATGTGCACCAGCCAATAAGCAAAAAGGATGACTTTTAGCGTCTTGGGTAGCAAAAATGTCGATACAAATACAATTAAAAAAACCTAAACTATAGCGTAGTATCTTCCGACTGTAACAATGACATAATGTTTTTTCAATAAATAAAAACACACAAACTAGGGTTCTACTTGTATCTTCGGAGTTTCGGCCAGTGCACTTACTTGACAGCGGACTGCACGCCGTACTCGCAGCGGTTCAGTCTCCGTAGAGGGGCTGCTGACGAATGTTTCCGACAACGTAGTCTGGTAATTTCTCATACCACACGGTCGTTTCCCACGAGTAGAGAACCTCTTTAAAAGGTTGAGAACTATCGATAACGTGTTTGTTAAATGTCAAAAGTACTCGTTTACGCTCGTTTCCCGTTATCAGATACTACAGATCAGGTGAAGACGAGTTCAAAGTCTATCAAGTGTTTGTCAAGCTTATTAAGAGCTTTTAATTAACTAAAATGAGGTCGGAAGAAACATCCGAAGTGTTCCTTTGTTGCAGTTTTCAGGCGCTCTCCACACTAGCCTACCCAGCGAGACTTTTCATTTCTTTACAATTACTTCACCCTGAACGCTTTTGCACCTGTTCACTACACCAACCCTAGCCTCCCTCAACAATCACCATTCTTGTTCTGTCCGCAATTCGAGGTTTAGTGGCTAGCGTTGCTACCTCTGGATCACGGTGTCCCGGTTCGATTCTTGACCGGGTTGGGGATTTTCTCTGCCCGGGGACTGGATGTTTGTGTTGTACTCTTCATTTCATCGTCATTCGTGAACGTGACGAAATTGGAGTATGTAAAGATTGGGACTTTGTACGGGTGCTGATAACCGCGCAGTTGAGCGCCCCACAAACCAAACATCATCATTCTTGTTCCTGTCGTGACAGCGAGGGTTTGTGTTTCAGGCTGCTCCGAACACAACGTTCTCTATAACTTTGTAGTCCCTCCAGGCATCCCTTAGTCGCTCGGGCCGGTATAAATGTGCTTTGCACAATAATCTCATCTGAATCACATACGAGGGTTGGAACTTAAATAGTGGCAACTATTTGTTCACAACCGATGCAAAAGAGTTACAAGTTTGCACCTGTTACTGCCCTTCAAAGCCGGCTGTGGTGTCCGTGCGGTTCTAGGCGCTGCAGTCCGGAACCGCGGGACTGCTACGGTCGCAGGCTCGAATCCTGCCTCGGAGGAGGAGAAGGAGGAGATTAGTGTTTAACGTCCCGTCGACAACGAGGTCATTAGAGACGGAGCGCAAGCTCGGGTGAGGGAAGGATGGGGAAGGAAATCGGCCGTGCCCTTTCAAAGGAACCATCCCGGCATTTGCCTGAAGCGATTTAGGGGAATCACGCAAAATCTAAATCAGGATGGCCGGAGACGGGATTGAACCGTCGTCCTCCCGAATGCGAGTCCAGTGTGCTAACCACTGCGCCACCTCGGTCGGTTCCCTGCCTCGGGCATGGATGTGTGTGATGTCCTTAGGTTAGTTAGGTTTAAGTAGTTCTAAGTTCTAGGGGGCTGATGACCTAAGATGTTAAGTCCCATAGTGCTCAGGCCCATTTTGTCCTTCAAAGTAGTCACCTGCGTTATGTAGAACCAGTTGCCAGCGATGTGGAAGGCGTAGTATACCGTTAGCAGAGCCTGTTCAGTTGATGGTGCGAATGGAGCGGTCTACTGCCTGTCGAATCTCTGGAACAGTTCTGAAGCGAATGCTACGAAGTGGTTCTTTCATCTTCGGAATCAAATCAATGTCACAAGGCTTAAGTCCGGTGAGTAAGGTGGATGGGACAGTACTTCCCAGTCCTATCGACCAAACAGAGCAGCCACAGCTTGCGCTGAATGCGCTCGTGCATTGTCGTGCAAAATGATGGTTGGGTCACGCGGAAGGTGTCGCCGCTTCTCTCGCAAAGCTGGTCGTAGGTGATGCTCCAAAAACGACCAGCTTTGCGAAAGAAGCGGCGCAACTTTCTGCGCAACCCATCCATCATTTTGCACGACAATGCGCGAGCGCATACAGCGCAAGCTGTGGCTGCTCTGTTCGGTCTATGGAACTGGGAAGTACTGTACCATCCACCATACTCACCTGACTTAAGTCCTTGTCACTTTGGTTTGATTCCGAAGATGAAGGAACCACTTCGTGGCATTCGATTGAGAACTGTTCCAGAGATTCAACAGGCAGTAGACCGCTCCATTCGGGGAGTGGCTCTCGACAGTGCGCACTTGGCTGTTTTGACGTTTACTGAGTTTTGACGTTTAGTGACCGGAAGTTGTTTTCATGTGACGAGTCATCCCGTTCGAAGACGTCATCCATGTTGATGTTTGCCTTATGTTCCATTTAACTGCTTTCATTGTTGCTGTTCCGTTGTGTTATTGTTTCTTGTTATTGTTTAGTTTGTTTTGCTAAACATGAGTGATTCCCTCGAAACGCTCTATAAGTGTGAGGAATGCAGTTCAGAGTTTAAAATGCGAAAGAACCGCTACGCCCATGTGGGGAAAGTTCATGAACTTGACATCCATGTGTCAAAATAAGGTAAAGGCAGAAAAATTCGGAGTAGGAATAAAAATCCATGGCGAAGAAATAAAAACTTTGAGGTTCGCCGATGACATTGTAATTCTGTTAGACACAGCAAAGGACTTGGAAGAGCAACTGAACAGAATGGACAGTGTCTTGAAAGGAGGATATACGATGAACATCAACAGAAGCAAAACGAGGATAATGGAATGTACTCGAATTAAATCGGGTGATGCTTCGGGAATTAGATTAGGAAATGAGACACTTAAAGTAGTAAAGGAGTTTTGCCATTTGGGGAGCAAAATAACTGATGATGGTCGAAGTAGAGAGGATATAAAATGTAGACTGGCTATGGCAAGGAAAGCGTTTCTGAAGAAGAGAAATTTGTTAACATCGAGTATAGATTTAAGATTCAGGAAGTTGTTTCTGAAAATATTTGTATGGAGTGTAGCCATGTATGGAAGTGAAATGTGGACGATAAGTAGTTTGGACAAGAAGAGGATATAAGCTTTCGAAATGTGGTGCTACAGAAGAATGCTGAAGATTAGATGGGTAGATCACATAACTAATGATGAGGTATTGAACAGGATTGGAGAGAAGAGAAATTTGTGGCAAAACTTGGCTAGAAGAGGGGATCGGTTGGTAGGGCATATTCTGAGGCATCAAGGGATCACCAATTTAGTATTGGAGGGCAGCGTGGAGGGTAAAAATCGTAGAGGGAGACCAAGAGATGAATACACTAAACAGATTCAGAAGGATGTAGGTTGCAGTAGGTACTGGGAGATGAAGAAGCTTGCACAGGATAGAGTAGCTTGGAGAGCTGCATCAAACCAGTCTCTGGACTAAAGACCACAACAACACAAACCACGTTCGTTATGTAGTGAATTGTTCGGAGCAGAAGCGACTAGAAAAACGTTCCCGATATTACCACTGCCATCGCTCTTTCAATCATTGCTAAAGGAACAGTTCTTGTCCATCCAACATGCAAGTGACAATAAGAGACGACAAATGCTGCTTAAAATTTTTTCCAAAACATATGGGACACACCCAAAATGTTCATTCTGCCTAGGTACGAGAGGGCAGAGTTGGCAGGTAAAATGTATAATGTGACACTTATGTATATGAAACATGAAATTATCAAATTTATTTGTGTGAACAGACATGTAGGGCCTATCAATGTGCTTCATTTTTATTTCCTTGTTTTTTTCTTTTTTCAGGACGGCTGCCACAGGGTGTTCCTGTTGGACGAGACTACACTTCGTCGAAGTGCACCAATCGCTGCAAGTGTGGAGAGAATTCATCTCCTTGAGAAAAAAGATTTGCATAATATAAAAAGGGATTTTGATATTGGTTATGCAACGAAGAAGCATGAAAATGGTGCAATGAGTGTTAAATTGTGGGTTGAAAAAATTAAGAGACAAAGTGACAACCCAGTACTGTATTTCAAGCGGCAAAAACAAATGAATCCTAATTTTCGAGATGAAGACTTCATTCTTATTATAATGACAGACTTTCAGGCTGAACAACTTCAGAAGTATGGAGAAGATAAAATGTGTGTGGCCGCGAGGGATTAGCCGAGCGGTCCAAGGCGCTGCAGTCATGGACTGCGCGGCTGTTCCTGGCGGAGGTTCGAGTCCTCCCTCGGGCATGGGTGTGTGTGTTTGTCCTTAGGATAATTTAGGTTAAGTAGTGTGTAAGCTTAGGGACTGATGACCTTAGCAGTTAAGTCCCATAAGATTTCACACACATTTGAACATTTTTGAAAATGTGTGTGGATGGCACACATGGCATGACTGCATAGGATTTTCAACTTTTTACTATTGTCGTTGTTGATAGGTATGGTGCTGGAATGCTAGTTGCATTTTGTTTTTCAAATAGGGGAGACGTGTGCTTACTGTCTTTTTATTTCAAATGTGTGAGAGAAAGGGTGGGCACTGTAAAGAACAATATGTTACGTCTGACGATGCACCAGCATTTTATAATGCATGGTCAGTAGTAATGGGACCTGGGCCAAGCCAATTGCTGTGTTCTTGGTGTACGCAACGGAACTCATCTCAGAATTTAAGGAGAATTGCTGGGGGTAATGACAAAAAATCATCAGCGTTTAGTTCACTAAAGCCACTTCAGACTGAACTGGATATAGATGTTTTTAGTTGTAGTCTGGAGAAAGTGCTGGAAGACTTATAGAATGATTCAGATACTGTGGAATTTGGCAGGTACTTTCTTAAGATGTACTGCCAGCGAGTGGAAAAGTGGGCGTATTGCTTTAGGCACCGATTGGGCATTGATACAAACAATTACTTGGAGTCCCTACATAAAGTAATGAAATACAGTTACCTAGAAGGGAAAAAGAGCAGAAGGCTGGACAAGTCATTAAACGCTTTGTTATGTTTAGTGAGAGACAAAGTTTACGAGGGCTTAGTGAAGCTCTCAAAACGTAAACAATGCTCTAGGGCGTCAAGAGTGAAAACAAGCCACAACGGTAGTTCAGAGATAACAAATGGGATGATTTTATGCAGGTGTGAAGGGTTGTGGGAAGTGCTTTCTTCCACCGGTATTGTGGTATGTATGTTGTAAAAAATTCAGAACTGATATGCGAAAGAAAATGTTCACTTAAGTGTAACATATGTGTGCATTCATATAAATGCAGCTGTTTAGACAACATTTTAAATTTTAACATTTGTAAGCATATACACGCATCTGCCAAATCATTGCCTGGTGCTGTCAGGATAGTGAACAGTGTTCCTTGCCCTCTAGCGCAGACAATGAATATGTGTCAGCATTGCTTTCTGGCAATTCAGAAAAATCTGCTGACACATTTGAACAGGATGTGATGTCTCACTGTGAAACTATGGTTGCACTCAGCAAAAGAACACAGTGTGGACAGGAGACTAAGGCCAAAGTATTGAAGGGTCTGAAGAAGATCATTGGCAATCTTAATGAAGATCTTTCTTTCTCACAAGAAAATATAGTAAATGTGAATGCCAAGATTGAATCTCAGGCTAGATTTTTTTCCACAAAGCGGAAAAGGATTTTGTGAGGGGTGATGAAGTGTTAATACAAAAAAAGGAAACTCCAGGTTGGAATATCAACAATATTAGGCAAAAAATAGTTTGCACTCACTGTAAAGGTGACATGTTGAGTTGCAATAGGCACAATGTAAAGAATGTTACACATTTAGCTTTTGGCCAAAGCCTTCTCCAGAGAACAAAACACGAACAGATTAACACTAGCAAGCACACGTGACCAATATCTCCTGCTGCAGATAGTGGACATGTGTGCAGGGAGTGAGCTTGCGTGTGTAAATTTGTTTGTGTTTTCTTTTCTGAAGAAGGCTTTGGCCAAAAGCCAAATGTGTAACAGTCTTTACATTGTGCCTGTACAGTGAATAGCAAACTATCCTTTTCCTAGTAGTGTTAATGCACATGTGTGTGTGTGTTTGTGTGTGTGTGTGTGTGTGTGTGTGTGTGTGTGTGTGTGTGTGAGAGAGAGAGAGAGAGAGAGAGAGAGAGAGAGAGAGAGAGAGAGATTCCATGTAGCTGAAGGTGAATAAAAATTTACTTATGCATTTTTTGAGTTTTGTTAATCATGGTATACTAAAATAATGCTATCCCACTATCTTGGCCCATTCAAACTGTATTCTATAATTCAGTGATATCTAATTGTGTAAATGAAACTGAATTGCACAATGAAACATTATAATTGGTCTGTATCAGAGTTTGGTAAAGGATTTGAGTTAACAGAAGACAACAAAGAAAGTAATAGAATTTGTCATGATTTTCTATTGCACATAAGCACAAAAATCAACGATTTAGTGTCACGCTACTGCAAGTCTTAGTTTCAAGTAAAAGAAAACTGGCTGAAATTCACAAAAGTGCTTAAATGTTACGTCTGTTATGACAAAATACTTTACCACACACAGAGTTTGCTTGTGTTGCTGCATTTTTTGGTCTTCTGTGGATAGCTATAATCAAATTTGGTTTTGATGGTCTGAAATAACTCTTTAAATGCAGTAATACAGCCATTTCTTGTAATCCCACCTGTCAGTCTACTGTAGATAGTGCTGTTTTAAAAGAGTTTAATGTTTCCTTATTAATGACCCCTTTTGTGAATACATAATTAGAATGCTAGGAGACAGCTGGTTGACTATTAGTTCTCTTTGTATAAAGTCCCATGACTAGTGTTCTGTTGGCAGAGTTCATTGGGTCAACTAAAGTCATCTAACAGTCCGATGTATTTAGATTTGTGATAACAGTGTCAAGGCAGGCATCACCTCTGTTTGGTAAATGACACGCTACAAATAGTCTATAAATGGTTAATAGATTCATAAATTTTCCTCTTTAGAACTCTCCTTGCAAAAGCGTACACTGAAATGAACACCCAGAGCAATTTCTCTTTTCAATGCATTAAATAGCACAGCCAAGATTCTATTTTGATGACAAAATTTTCAAAGTTGCCATCTGGAGAATGGTATACTTGGCAACAATTATTATAATAAGATTTAATATCTCCAAAGCAGCCAACTCTAAATCTAGGTCCACACAGTAGCTTTTTAAGTCAACTTCTTTAACACTGGATTTTCTGTTGGTATATTTAGATACACCACCGAAGGAAGCAGTTGTTCTGCACCATGCACTTTTTAAATTTAGGCATTCAATTCAGTTATACTACCCTGCTTCTTGTGCTGATAACCAATGTTTACACAGACACAGTACATCTGGCTTCACTTCTATAAAGAGTGATAACACATTAAGTTTAGTTCTAAGACATAGGCACTGCTTATGATTCTGGGAGTAACTTTCTGAGCAGTACGTAATTCTTCCTTGTGTTTGTCGCAGAAGATTGTTTCACAGGAATATTGGCGATTCTCAGGAATAAAAAAACGATACATCACAATATTTTTAGGCCATGTAGCATTATCCATTACATTATATCTAAGCTCAGAGTAAACACTTTCAAGCTTTTCAGCTGTAAATTTGTTATGTTCAGGGAAGTTATAACACTCCAGTCTGCTACTGCTGTATCATAATCTTAAAGTTGTAGGCAGGTCGTGAAATAAAACTATCTTGTTAAAGCAATTATGGTATAAAGCAACAGAGCAGTGTTACCCTCTAAGAGGAATATTGTTACG
This sequence comes from Schistocerca serialis cubense, assembly GCF_023864345.2. Classification (NCBI taxonomy): domain Eukaryota; kingdom Metazoa; phylum Arthropoda; class Insecta; order Orthoptera; family Acrididae; genus Schistocerca; species Schistocerca serialis. The sequence goes on from NC_064643.1 coordinate 360,876,353, forward strand.
TTGACCGTATTGTACCTAACGGAGGTGGCTTATCAGAAATGAAAGTCACAATTATGTAAATATTTGAACAGTAACAAACAAAATTTTGCCTATCTTCACTGTTTAACTGATAAAGAAAACGGTCGCCAACCTAACTAGGCAAGAGAATGATTAACATTCTCGTTCAAGAAAATAGTTATTAGTAATTTTAATGGATAAACACAACCTATACTATGTCACACGCGAGTGCAGTGAACTCTGACACATACATATGTTTTCGGTAAGACTGAAACTAACAGTTAGAGCAGCAGAAACTATTTGCAAAATTATAAGAGATACCGAAACACACTATTACTTTCAGGGCTTATACAAACTGAATGGTCTTTATAACGTTATTATTACTATTCACTGCAGAATCATTAATTGGATATAGGTTAAGTCTCTCTCAGTTAAATACTTTACTATTTAAAATGAAAGTTAATTGGAATCCACTAACAGGTTGCTTCTCACTATCATTTGAATAAAGAAATTATGGTTTTCATAATTAGTGGTCTTCCCATTACTTGTTACCTAGCATTAACACAATAGACAAACTGTGGATCCTGTTATATTATTAATATGCACTTCCACTACACAAGAGAGACAAACACTTAGCAAACATGGGTTTTCCACTTTTACTACATTGAGAGACAAAATTAACATATATGTAAGATACTGACTCACCTTCTGCGATTTACAACAGGCAGTAATATGATCATTTACTAAGCATAACTTTATAAGCCTCAGTCTTAAGAACTTTTAATTTGAAGTTGGCAACAACACATTAATAAGCAGTTTTACTAGGAAAATTATTTTCAGCAAGCATCATTAACTTTAACTCACTCTCTTGCCACATTAACTTTAATTTTCTTTTTACTATGTTCAAGAGGCATTAATTAGCAAAAACACTGGTCTTTAATGTTCTTTCAGTAAGGACATTCGAAAATCACTTTAGTTCAAACGGAGAGGAATCTGAGAGGTGTTATGATAAGGAAAAAATCAAGGTAGGTACATAAATTCAGTTATAAGTTACCTTATATTTGTGCAAACTAAAACATCCAATGAGCTGATCCTTCACTGTACATTATTATAGGATTCTGATACAGTGATTGCGCAATGTGGTGGCAACTGCATGTTGGTAGGTGGATTTGCAGGCAGAATTGCTGGACTCTGTCCCTTCTTGGTGGCGATGATAGATACAAATTCCAGAATGGTTCCAGCTATTTGTCCATCCATCCGAGGCACTGGAAAGCGGCAGGAAAAGCCTCTCTCGCAACCAGCACAATACACAACATTTACATGGCAGTGCACAGTTTGGTATCTCGTCCCCGACTCGTAGCTCGTCCCCGACTGACTCTTGTTCCACCTTTTCTACCTAGGCCGACCACAATTTGCGCGCGCTACACAGTTCCGCTCCCGAGGGGAATCACAACTTTTACATACAAATTAACTAAGAACCCTAAGTGAGGATCAGCAGTTTACATAACAGCAAACAAATACATTAAATAAGACAGAACATTTGCACATATTGACATTTCTACAAAAAATTATTTACACAGAAATTACAATTATATATTGTAAGTTTTGTTCCCTCCAAATGGGACAAAGAATTTAAATGACAGATACACTAATATGCATTGAATCAAACCATGACATCAAAGTTTTTTTTTACAAAGGAAGGAGTATACAGTTTTGTGTTATCGATTCAAACAAATACATTTACAGAAACTCAAAGATGTAATATTAAATAAAACAAAAGGCAAAATAAATCCGTACAGCATTAGAGCTATGGTGTTACAAAGATTTTTTTTTTTTTTTTTTTTTTTTTTTTTTTTTTTTTTTTTTTTTTGCTGGAAGCTAATTATTTTTTATGGAGTTATGCGAATTATTTTGACTCTGTTCAAATGTAACCATGATCTTTTTTCACCATACAGCATTTCTTATGCAGGTTTTTAACGGGGCTGGAACTATACTAAGGCTACTTAAAAGCCGCTTTTCGTCTTCCAAAATATTAAAAATACTTCATATTCCCCGGTTTGATCCCCCTACATGTGAATGCGAAATAAACCGTGGTAGCAGACTTATGTACAGTACAGCCTTGTGTTAATTTTTTAACCACATTTATTTTTTCTATATTTAACGCACATTTCGTTATAACAACTAATATTCACAGAAAAAATTGACACTTGTCGGTAGAATATTTCGGCGTATCTGTACGCACATATATCAATTACGCAAATTTAAGTATGGGCCTACTGCGGAACTTTTACACTATTCTGTTAATTGAACATGAACGACTAAAACATTAGATGGAAATTATTTCATGTTTAACTAATTCCTTCAGTATTCTCGGGTGCAACTGCATGAAAAGAGTCATCGCAGCCAAGGGTTTTCTGAAGGGACAGTCACGTGACTTCCGGCAGCTAAGCGTCAAAACAGCCAAGTGCGTACTGTCGGGAGACACTCCCGCTCCGTTCACACTACAACAGAACAGGCTCTGCTAACGGTATACTACGCCTTCCACATCGCTGTCAACGGGTTCTGTACAACGCTGGTGACTACTGTGAAGGACAGTAACAGGTGTAAACATGTAACTCTTTTATATCGGTTGTGAATAAATAGTTGCAACTATTTAAGTTCCAACCTACATATATTCGGACATACAAGATGCTGTCGTATTTCTGTCACTGTGTACGCTGTGCGCCAGATGAAAGACATGGAATTTCCTTGCACGTATCACTCATTATTACATAAGTAATATGTTGGAGATGAGTCAACCTCACTTCAATGAGAATCCCTCAGTTTGCTCTACAGTAAGCTGTTAGGCTCTGGACTATTATCTCATGTGCTCAATATCGGCTGATATTGTGAAACAAGATTACTCATTAGGCACGTTATCAGTCATCTGTTATGACTGAAACTAAAGTTTTAAGCGTGGGAATGTCCGAGAGGTTCAAGAGATTTCTAAGTATTTTGATGACGGAAACATTTGTGAACAACGAAATTACAGTAAACACCACCTTCCCAAACCGGTAGAATGCGAGTGATCAGAATCTGCACCGACGGGAAAAAAAATCGCAACATCAAGAAGGAGTTGTGTGGCGTAAACGAAAGTTGGCAGGCACGTTTCCACATCTGAAAGATGATGTCTTTACAAATTCCACGCCAGGCGCATAAGAGTGGCGCTAGAGGATGCAAATCAGGTTTTCTTTAAATACACGCTGTAATGGCAGTGAGCGTTATTTGCCTTTGGGGGTGAGTCTATCTTGGTCAAGAATGCCTTTAAGGCAGTGGTTCCCAACCTTTCGTCGACCATTGCCCCTGAGTGCAATATTTGCCAGTACCGACGCCCCCCTCCCCCATCGTCTGTTGCCCCGCCCCCTTCCATCATGTTATTACCAACTTGAGCACCTAACTAAACCATAGAATGAAAGGCTTTTCTTAAAAAACTTCTTTTATTTTTAAAATGATTAAAGATAAATGATATTTAGTGTGTGTGTGTGTGTGTGTGTGTGTGTGTGTGTGTTAGAATGAATTACGAAGGAATTCGTGGTGCATCACAAGTGCTACTCACAACTTCTTCTTAGATAATCAAGCCAACTATCACAGTGAGGGTACACACTCGTTACAAAACATACTCCCCCTGCTTTACTCCTCTCCATTGCTACACTTGCTTGACCTGCACACTGCAACCCCATTTAAAGTCAACCAAGTTAAAATGTGTGCATAATTCTTACTGTTGATAAATCACTTGACTGCTGCACTCCTTACTTCTGAACTGGCAGAAAACGGAAGACTTCAGGCTGTGAATGCTTTGTGTCTGACCACAGCCATCAATACTAATAAAAATACTGTGTACAGCAATATAGTAGCCCTTATGTAGTTACTCCTGCATCGTGCTGTCAATTAATACATTTATCCGATTCGAAGCGACTAATGAAGCAATTTCTGAACTACTGCAGGTACTATCTACAATTTGGAGAAGACATTTTCTTGAGATATTTAGTATTTGCCACGTGTATGTCTCACTTTTATCATCAGCGATGTACGGGACAAAGCACAACATATGTGTATAGTGGGTGAACTATGTGAGGAGCCTGTAACCTCCATCGCAATAACGCTACTAATTGAGGACAAGTAATTATTGATAACTTATTCAAACAGTATCAGAGTTTTACAAAATTGTGGTAATAGTAATGATCTTTTGGAAATAATTTAGTTTTGTGACTGAAACAGAATCGAATCGTTTAGTTTTTAACTCTCAGAAAATTTCAATTTATTCCTCAAGGGATAATTACCCCTAGGTTGGGTTCAAAAATGGTTCAAATTGCTCTGAGCACTATGCGACTTAACTTCTGAGGTCTTCAGTCGCCTAGAACTTAGAACTAATTAAACCTAACTAACCTAAGGACATCACACACATCCATGCCCGAGGCAGGATTCGAACCTACGACCGTAGCTGTCGCTCGGTTCCAGACAGTAGCGCCTAGAACCGCGCGGCCACTCCGGCCGGCCCTAGGTTGGGAATCACTGCTTTAAGGCGACAAATAAACCATTATCAACACCTCACTGGATTTGAAGGAGGTCGTGTATAGGGCTACGAAAAGTTGGATGTTCCTTCTGCTATACTGTAGAAAGACTTAGCAGGAATGTAGCCACTGTACATGATTGCAGGCAGCGGTTAGGCAGCGGTTGTCATGGGAGTGTACGGTCGCAAGAAGATCGGATTCCGCACGGCCACGTGGCATTACCGTGTTCGGCGTATGGCGCTGGCGCATCGTACTACATCTGCACCAGCAATTTGAGCAGCAGTTAGCACCATAGTGACGCAAATCGGGAATTCCAAGGACGGTTCCGAGCCAAATACCCTATAGCGTGCATTCTGCTGACACCAAACCACCACCATCTGCGCTGTGGTGTCAAGGGAGAGCTCATTGGAAGACAAGGTAGAGGTGTGTTGTTTTTTCTGATGAAAGCTCGTTCTGCCTCGATGCCAGTGATGGCCACGTGTTAGGAGGCCAGCTGAGGGCCTGCAGCCAACTTGTCTGCACCTACACTTGGAGGTATGGTCTGCGGTGCAATCTCGTGTGACAGCAGAAGCGCACCCTGACTGTTAATTTGTACGTCAGTCTGGTGATGCGACCTGTTGAGGTGTCATTCGTGAACAGCACTCCAAGGGGTGTTTTACACCAGGATAAATCTTGCCCACATACCGCTATTGTAATCCAACATGGTTTACAGATTGTCGACACGCTGCCTTGGCCTGCTTGATCACCAGATCTGTCTCCAATATTGGATGTTATCTGACCACAACTCCAGCGTCATCCACAACGACTATTAACCGTCCCATCATTGACCGAGCAATTGCAACCTGACATCTGGCACCTGCACAACACAATGCATGCACGGCTGCTAGCTTGCATTCATCATTCTGGCGGCTGCACCAGTATTTTACATTTTCAATGGCTTATCTCTCACTTACATTAACCTATGATCTTGCAATTTTAAACACTTTAATATGTTGCCTCGACAAATGTATTCTCGGATTTCATTATTCAACATTAGTTATTTTTTGGAGTTGCGATTTTTTTATCTTCAGTCTATATTACTAACCCGCTGATCAGCGGCACGGTCCCAGTTGTAGCTTGTCTATATAACGGTTTCCAGGGGAACACTGATTGATTTTCAGTATTTCATACAATTATTGTGAGGTACATTTTACTGTTATAAACTGTGTAAATGTCTTGATGCAGCGTAACTCACGGTGCTTAAACTACTTAGTCGATATTCGTCAAATATTTGAGGATGAGAGAACTTAGAGACTTCCAATAAACTTCATACACATCTTCAAACCTTTAAGAAACTTTTTCTCGTTGGCATCCTCCACAATATGAAGAAAGAAAAAATTTTGTCCCTTGCTATATATTTGCTGTTCATACAGTAAACTTCAGCATCAGACAAGACGTTTTAATTTATTTCTTCTTTACTAGAACGCTATTGGCAACACATTTCGCAGACAGTATCCATATACGCCACTTAATGTATCTGCCAAATAACGTCATCGTTCGATACTTAGTTCCGAGAATACGACTTCGTAAACAACGAGATGCGAGAAAAACCAGCTTTCGCTTAAAACGGAGCGCAAATTTCCCTGACTGAAATCATCCAACGTTTGATAATGAGGTCATTTATCAACTTCCAACAAACTTTAATTTTAAACTTTTTCTATACTTTTTCCCTCTAACACGCATAAAACCGAACATATAACACATTAACTAATTTGTAATTATACATTTGAAGTTGTTTTATACGTGGGAACTCCAGTCTTCAAAGAATCCGGGGCGAGAGAGTTACCGGCAGAACACTAAGGAACAGTATAGAACTATAAAACTTAGTTCAGTATTATATTACGTGTTTATAAATGAAAATCGTCGACTCATGCCTACTTTATAGATATACTTAATGCATCTGAAATGTCTGTTAAAACTAATACTTCCGTTTATATTAACTAAGCTTAACTGATAAATCCCAGATAATAGAAAAGCTGCCCTCACTACGAAAGTTGGTTTCACAACGCAGTACTTTACAAGGTATGGTCATACTTGACGATGTACGCCCTTGCTTTCATCCAACATCTGAAATCACTCACTATCACTGATGTGCATCTACACTTCAATCGACGTAGCAGTTTCTCAAGATAACAAGTTAACAAACAATATCCAGAGGTAGAAGAAGCGGTATACGACGGTAAAACCGAAGATCGATCCTTGGCAAAGCGGATCTGTCGTCTGACACTGTGCCATCCACTGAATCACCAGGCAACAAACATCGCGCTTCATCAGTCATAATAGCCTCTTCCAGCAAAGTCTTTAACATTTATTATAAGATGTTACTTTCCTTTATGAGGGCATTTTCTTTCTTAATTTGAAATGAAGATAAAATTTGTCTGTACAGTTTCCTGTCGCAATTTGTAAGGAACCCAGTATCCCTTACTCAACGATATGCATACTGTACTCTCACAAAAAAAATCGATAGTCAAGCGGCGAGTGCGTCCACCGAGTGTTATTGCTGTCGCATACAGCTATGCAGTAAGTGTGTGTTTATTCTAATGGCTTAGTGGTAGGAGGCAATGTCGTACCGGCCGAGAGTGTGTCCTCATCGTCGCGGGTCGACCCCCACCCAGCAAACCGAATTATATTGAATTCTGACAAGTGTCTTTACCAGTAAATGGTTATAAATCCGGAGTACCGAAATTACGCGTTTGCTTCTGCTGTGCCAGCCAATAGATGGCAGTGGGGATGACGTGTGCAAATTATTTCAACGGCGCATAACGATATGTAGGCTGTGCGTAAGTTCGTAGCCTTTTTGCTTTGCATGTTGGTATTTCGGTTGCTATGGGTTTATTTATTGACTGATTTTTATTTGTAGTTTACTGTTGCTATTTGAGTCGACGTACTGTCATTTCGTGATAGTAAGTGGAGCAGTGATATCGAGTGACAAGTCGAGAAATCGGAACATTTCCGACATATTCTTCTATTTGACTTCAATAGAGGAGTGACAGCAGCGGAGGCAGCCAGAAACATCGGCGCCGTGTATGGGGATAATGCCACTAGACAGAAAATGGGTTTGTCGTTTTGACATTAGTGACTCTCCAATTCCAGGAAGAGCTTCGGAATTCGATGAAGATCGTTTAACGGCACTAGATCACAATGATCAAAGTGAGCGTATTAGAGAACTAGCAAATGTGATGAACTTTGATCGTTCCACCATCGTGCGACATTTTAATGCAGTGGGGAAGGTTCAAATCGACAGGTGGCCATACGTGCACAGTCCCAGACCTAGGAGGGGGCAAACCGGGGTATCTACAATAGGCGGCAATTTCAGGGGGCTCCAAATTCATATTCTTGAAGAACGAAACCTCGTTTCACAAAGCGACTACCATGCAGAGCAAGTTGGTCTATCGATTATTTGTATGATTTTGAAACGCATCGCAGTTGGTTTTTTAACCATTTGGAACACATTAAAAGTTGATTTCTGAAGAATCGTAAGTTGATTTTTGAAAGCGTGCGTGATGTCTCTGCCAGGGGAATCCCCGTCGCATCTAGAAATAATATAAAAAAAACTATGACGCAAACAAAAGGGGACGCGGCTGTAAGAACTGAGCCGAGTAAACCCGAACGCGTGAATGCAATTCGCTGTTTATATGGTCGATTAGTTATCCGAATGATCAGCATGGTTATAATTATTATCGAAATCCATAGATTCAGACTACCAGAGCGGAAATAAACGACTAACAGAAAGAACATACATGAAAGATTGCATATTATCTTCTCAGTGTATCCAAGAAAATGAAATTCTGACAGAAAACTTTTTCCAGAACGATACACTACTTTAGGCCAGTTCTACAGTCCCCGGTTAGCAGCCGCGGAAGTTCTATTCTCGTAATAGCGCGGAAAACGTGTTGTACGAACTCGTAATGACGTTTAACCGGAAAATAAACGCGAGATAATTGAATCGATGATTCTGGCAGGGTTAGCGAAGTTAACTGGAGAATAAGTTTTGACAATGGCAGCAATAGTAACCGAGTTAGTGATGACAGGGTTGTTTGTTAGAACGAGGAAGGAGAAGATTCAAAAATGGTTCAAATAACTCTAACCACTATGGGACTTAACATCTGAGATCCTCAGTTCCCTAGACTTAGAACTACTTGAACCTAACTAACCTAAGGACATCACACACATCCATGGCCGAGGCTGGATTCGAACCTGCGACCGTAGCAGCAGCGCGGTTCTGGAATGAAGCGCCTAGAACCGCTCGGCCACAGCGGCCGGCGAAGGAGAAGAATCAGGGACATTACACAAATTATGTGGTAGAACATGATGATTCCAAATTTATATAAAAAATTCATACTAATACTTGTCGATCTCATGCTTGAGAAGCTGGAGCGTATGAATGAAACGTGAAACTATTTCCTAACATAAAACTTTTTACTTGTAGTAGGACTAATAAGCATTTCATATTGGTAATTCGTGAATTATATTCTGTTGTGTTATTTGTGTAAACGAGGTACATAAAAATGATCATTTCTGCCAGCACAGTTTCGCTTATTTGGTGAGTGTTACAATTACTGAAATATTAGAAAGGCTTACTTCGTTTTATCTAGCAGACAGTGACAAAATAGATGTAATCATGTAGAGAAATCGCGCCTGTCTTGGGTACTACTCATGTTAACAGCTGTTTCAGTATTGAGCAACATTTTGATTTTTCATGTAGCAAAACGTTTGACACAACACTAACGTCCCGACTCCACGCAGGCGCAGAAAGTATTGTTCCACTCTATCTTCTACTGGAAATGATCCATTTGTAAACAGTACAGCAGTGTCAGAACACCAAATGTCTTTTAGTGAAAATATGGGGCTACAATTGCCGGCTTAGTGAGCTATTGCGTCTTCTAAGTGCCAGAAAAGGCCACTTCTGAAACTTCCTGTCAGGTTAAAAGTGGGTGCCGGACCAAGACTCGAACACGGGACCGTTGCCTTTCACAGGCAAGTACTCTGCCATTTTTTCTTTTTCCTTTTTTTCTTTTATATTTTTATTTTTATGTTTTTTCTTCTATTTTTTATTTTTTATTCTTTTTCATTCCTTAGACCTCTTCCATTTCAGACGTTGGCCCCTATCACCAATACTACCTCCAGAAACTTATCTAACCTAAAAGCAAAAACAAAGCTAGTGCCACCGCCACTTTCACCCTAAAGCTAACTAAATACGCCTCAGAAAGTTTTATCAAAAAAAGAAAAGGATAAAGCAAGGGGTACAATACTTAATTATATTTTGTTTCTTTTTCATTTTGTTGTTATGTTTTTATTTCTTTTATTCTTTTTTTCTATCTTTTTTTGTCTTCTTTCGCAGGTGTCCGCTGCAGCCAGACGGCGGTATGTCCTGGTCGCTTCTGGTTCAGCGAGGGTGAACCACCCTATAATTACCGTTGATGTTTCTCATCAGTCCATTGATGTGTAATATCTGTCTCTTCTCACACCCGGTACACCCCAATGGTCTGGAGAGCGCTTAAGCAGCGACCCCAAGTAATTCGCAAAGAGCATACCATACGACGCTTTGCGTCGTAGAACCGTGCAGTTGCTCGTTAAATAATGCAAAAAATCTAGCAACCCTGCAACGCTCTCACTAAAAAAGTAAGACAATGGCATACCCTTAACCCACACCGTGGCATTGTAAGTGACGTCGGGATGGATCAGTTCGGTGGGCTCTACGGACTGAGGCGTCCGTCGCAGCAACAATGTCAACATGCGCCGTGTGAGGAGCCAGCAGTCGGTAGCCGTATCACAAACGAAACGGTCCATATCGGTGTCGATAGCGGTGCATCTGGGGCAGAGAGGATCCTCGGAAAGATGTTCATTTGTAAACGTTGTCGGGTGGGGAATTTTTCAGTCGTTATCACATACCACAGCGCCCTGAACGTGGTGGGAATGAAAGGCGAGTGTATGTTACTCCACACCCGCTTCTAGCCAACTGCCGGATGTCGGCGTTCAACCACATTAACAGGCAGCTTCCGTTGAAAGTAGCGGTAGAAGTCCCTAGTTCCACGATCCCGCGTGGTCGGCAAGACATCCACCGGATAACTCGTGTCGACCACATAGGTGCGAATGCGACACAGTGCTGGCGTGATATGTCCAACAGGAATAGGCGTCTGGAGGGATTGAGGCACCACCTGCTGAAGCAGTATACAAGGGAGGGTGTTTTGGTTGGCAGGAGAGCCAACACCGTGTTACTAGAAGGAGGCCGAAAGGCACTCGTTTTAGCTCACGCAGGCTGGCGTGAGGTCTGGAACAGGACAAGGAAATTAGAATTTAGAAAAACGGACGTAGCTGGTGGAATACTTAACTTTAATCCATTAATGAAGAACGTCGGTCTTGACGGTACATGAATCAATATCAATAGTAACTGATAATGGCGCCTTGCTAGGTCGTAGCAAATGACGTAGCTGAAGGCTATGCATATCGTCTCGGCAAATGAGAGCGTATTTTGTCAGTGAACCATCGCTAGCAAAGTCGGTTGTACAACTGGGGCGAGTGCTAGGAAGTCTCTCTAGACCTGCCGTGTGGCGGCGCTCGGTCTGCAATCACTTATAGTGGCGACACGCGGGTCCGACGTATACTAACGGACCGCGGCCGATTTAAAGGCTACCACCTAGCAATTGTGGTGTCTGGCGGTGACACCACATTCCTCCCCCGCAAATCGGCGTACGGTGGTGGCATAAGGCTTCCGCCCGCCGTGGGGAGGACCCCATGTTGACGTATGCGACGAGGTGGGGAGCCTAACAACAGGCGAGGCTGTGCCACCCGCACCCTGCCATTCGGACCGCGGGGAGCTAGGAGACGCCTGAAAACCTGCTCCAGGGTGCACGCCAACATGCGGTGTATGCGCCCGCAGAGAGACAGGAGGGGCCGAAGGGTCGACTCCATCGGGGCGGGGCAGCCGCCGGTTAAAGACGACATCTGGTCTGGAGCGTGCAAAAGTTCCATGTCGGAGGACAGCTGGTCATGGGAAGCGATCGGCGGCGCGTGACCCAGGGAGGCGCTTGGCGGCTGCAGCGAAGCGTCCACTGCGGGCGTCGCCGGCGGGAGAACAGGCGGCGGCGGCGGCGCGTCGCCATGGGGCAAAATGGAAGGCAGCGTCGGTAACACCTGGGGAAGAGGCGAGCCAGTAGATGGGTCCCCAGGGCGCTGACCGGACGGCACCGTCGCTGAAAGCAGACGGCGAGCGGAGATCCCATGCGACGACAGAGGCGCAGCTGGTTGAGATGTCGGCGCACCTCACCAGAGGCCCCCAAAACCAGATACACAGTGCGTCCGAGGCAGCGAAGAATGCGCCCTTCGAGCCAACGCCGTGAACCGCGGTAGTGACGATAGTAGACAACGTCGCCTGGAGCAAAAGGAGGTGTCTGCCGCTGCACAGGAACCTGATGCGGCGGATGTAGCAAAGACATCAAGGTTCGATGAGGACGACCGTGGAGCAACTCAGCCGGCGAGCGACCATCTCGGGGCTGAGAGCGATTCAAGGACAAAAAGAGCAATAACGCGTCCGTCCGAGAATACGACTTTTTTAACTTCGACATCTGTGACTCGAAAGTTCTGACCAATCGTTCAGCGGCACCGTTTGACTGTGGCGAAAACGGTGCGGACGTCAGATGTTGAACACCATTGGCCTTGCAGAATGACTGAAATTCTGCGGGCATGAATTGTGGGCCATTGTCGGAAACAATAGTCTGTGGAAGACCTTCAATGTAAAAGATAGCAGATAATGATTGGATGGTGGCAGATGACGTCGTGGAAGACATCCATACAACAAAAGGAAAATTACTGAATGAATCTACCACAACCAACCATCGAGCATTCCAGAATGGACCAGCAAAATCGATGTGTAAGCGTTGCCAAGGGGAAGTGGCTTTTGGCCATGCAAAGAATTTCCGCGGTGGTGCTGATTGTTGTTCGGCACACATCATGCAAGAAGAGCACATATTCGTAATCGCAGCATCGATTCCGAACCCAGTACAGTGCTGATGAGCAAGTTGTTTCTTTCTCACTATACCCCACTGTCCTTGGTGGAGAAGCTGTAAGACAGAGGACTGTAACGAACGTGGGACCACGACCCTGGACTGATCATTATCAGAACGCAACAGCAAAACACCATGTCGAACAAAAAGGCTCTCCTTGTGACCAAAAATCGGCGAACCAACGGGTCCCCGATCCGTGACTTTGGCAAGGGCCATTGCGTAGCAACAAAACGCAGAACGGTAGCAAAGACAGGGTCGGTAGCTGTGGCTGTAGCTATACGACGAAAATCAATCGGAAACGAGTCGAACACATCATCGGTTTCCGAATCAATGAACATGCAACCAAGTTCGGAGGAATCGAATGCTCTATCCTCAGCAACAGGCAAACGGGACAACGCATCGGCTTTTCCGTGCTTAGCAGTGGACCGATACAAGATATCATAGCGGTACTGCGAGAGGAAAATAGACTAGCGAATGAATTTCTGCGCTGCACGTGGAGGTACAGGCTTATTCAGATGAAAAAGCGATGTCAAAGGTTTGTGGTCTGTGATGATGGTAAAGTGACGACCATACAAGAAATCATGAAACTTTGTAACACCAAATACGAGAGACAATGCTTCTTTCTCGATCTGTGAATAATTTCTTTGCACAGACGAGAACAATTTGGATGCAAAGGCAATAGGGCGATCGTGCGATCCATCTTTGTGCGCAATCACCGCACCGATCCTGAAATCCGATGCATCCACCATCGACAAAAGGGGCTTCTGGGGATCGAATGGCGTAAGGCAAGTATTGGAAAGCAACGCCGATTTCAACTGGCGAAAGGCGCGTTCGCATTCCGTCGTCCAGAGGAAAGGAACACCTTTACGGCGTAAGCGATGAAGCAGAGCTGAAATGGAAGAGGCGTGTGGTATATAACGATAATAATAATTAATTTTTCCCAGCACACTCTGTAGCTGCTTCAAATTCTGCGGCGAAGGCAAGTCTTGTATGGCACGGAGGTGCTCTGGACTGGGATGTATACCTTGGGCATTGAGTACATGTCCCAGGTAGGGCAAGTCACGAGCAAAAAACACACATTTGTCCTTCCGCAAGCGAAGACCATTGTGTCGCAAGACCTGAAATAATGTTCTGAGATTGGCTAAATGTTCTTCTTCCGTCTTTCCGGAGATCACAATATTGTCCAGATAGTTTGCTGCAGTAGGGACCGACGCACAAACAGTTTGTAGATATTGCTGAAACAATGCAGGGGTGGATGCACACCCGAATGGCAGTCGTTTGAATCGATACAAACCAAGATGCGTGTTAACCACCAAAACGCGCTGGGATTCTTCGTCCACCGGTATTTGCAAGTACGCATCTGCTAGGTCCAACTTCGAAAAATATGTACCCGGGCACAGTTTGTTAAAAAGATCTTACGGGCGAGGTAAAGGAAAAGTTGCAATCACTAGTTGTGGATTCACAGTTGCCTTGAAGTCCACACAAAGTCTCAATTTTCTGGAAGGTTTTGGCAAAATTGCTAAGGGTGATGCCCAGAGAGAAGCCTGCACATGTTCAATTACATCTTGTGATTCCAAATTGTGTAATGTTTTTGCGACCTCATCACGCAATGCGTGGGGAACACTGCGCGCTCTGAAAAATTTCGGTTGCGTGTTTACTTTCAGTTCCAAATGTGCTTTACAGTTCTTAGCGCAACCAAGGCCCGGTGCAAAAATGTCTGCAAATTCTTCACATAGACGAGAAACACTGTCTGAAGGCACAGTCTGGTTCACTGATAGGACCTGATTTACTACAGATAAGTTAAACAACTGAAATAAATCGAAACCAAACAAGTTCACTGCAGAAGAAGAACGAAGGACGTAAAATGACACAAGTTTTGTGTGTCCTTTTGTCCTTTGTGTGAAGGCTGCACTGTCCTAACACAAGGATATCTTAACCTGAATAACTTGTTAACTTAACATTTGCAGCACGCAATGGAGGTGTGCCCAGCTGTTTGTACGTGTCTTGATTGATCAGTGAAACTGCAGCTCTGGTATCGAGCTGGAATGGTATCATTTTGCCGTTAATGTCCAAGTCTACAAAAAGTTTATTGTCCTTCTGACGACAAGAGTGACTGTCTCGTGCAACGTGAACTGACACTGGTACATAATCACTTGCGACTTGACGGGATTTCCGGGTATGTCGACGCACACTATTTGGGGGATGAACACAGTCACTATTAGAGAGAGTGGCACTGGGTGGAGTGGAATGAACTACATGAATTTCCATGAGCGAAGTTTCACGAGTCTGAGTATCCTTGGTTCGAATCCTTCGCGAAACAAAGGGCCTGGAATGGTTGTGAGTTTCCACTTGGAGCTTTTTCTGGCGAACACTCTGAACATGTCCTTTTTTATTACAGAAAAAGCAAATAGCTTGGCGTGACGGGCAATTCTCACGCATATGTCTAGTAGTGCACTGCGGGCATGATTTTAGCACTGCATTTGCATGCCTGCACGGCACACGTGGCTGAGAGCCTGGCGGCAGCGGTGCAGCCGGGCGCGAGGACTGTTTACTGTTCCGTGCAGCTCGCCCGGCGGGCCGGTTAACCTGACACACGGATGGCGAAGTTGCAAATGATTCCTGAGCAAAGTCAAATGTGTCCTGCCGATCCAATATGTCCATCACTTGTTGAAGGGAGGGATTGACTAGTTTCAAAATCTGTTCCCTTATACGAACATCAGAAACGTTCTGTGCAATTGCATCATGCACCATAGTATCTGAATAACGGAGTGCACATTGACACTCAAAAGCACAATCCCTAGTAAGGCCTTGCAAGGTTGCAACCCACTCCCTATTAGTCTGACCTGCCATACATTTTGTACGAAAGAAGGTATACCTTTTTTCAACTACATTGACTGTTTTTTTGAAATATGCATCTAATGCAGACAAAATTTCGTCGTAGGACAGAGTTGCTACGTCGCGTCGGGGAAATAATTGGCTATCACACGGTACGTGTGCACCCCTACGGAGGACAACAAAAAAGGCTGCTGCTCGTTACCTTGAATTCTGTAGGCGGCGAGATGGAATCCAAATTGGCGTGACCACTCCGTCCAGCTTTCCAGTGCAGCATCAAAAGGATGAAAAGTTGGTGCAACTGCATGTTGTGGCTGCGTTAGCAGTGGAGCGGCGGCTGCCGCATCGTTTTGCATTGCACGTTGACCCTGGACGAGCTGTCCAAGGGCATCCAGTAAGGCCTGCGTCTGCTGATTCTGTAAGCGATAAAATTCGGACAGTACATCTGGAGATTGTGGCGAATCCATTACACAAGTAAATCAGGGCAATATCGATAAGAACGCGGTTTTGCCTCGTCGCCAATGTTTTGGTTGGCAGGAGAGCCAACACCGTGTTACTAGAAGGAGGCTGAAAGGCACTCGTTTTAGCTCACGCAGGCTGGCGTGAGGTCTGGAACAGGACAAGGAAATTAGAATTTAGAAAAACCGGACGTAGCTGGTGGAACACTTAACTTTAATCCATTAATGATGAGCGTCGGTCTTGACGGTACATGAGTACAGTATCAATAGTAACTGGTACTGGCGCCTTGCTAGGTCATAGCAAATGACGTAGCTGTAGGCTATGCTAACTATCGTCTCGGCAAATGAGAGCGTATTTTGTCAGTGAACCATCGCTAGTAAAGTCGTTTGTACAACTGGGGCGAGTGCTAGGAAGTCTCTCTAGACCTGCCGTGTGGCGGCGCTCGGTCTGCAATCACTGATAGTGGCGACACGCGGGTCCGACGTGTACTAACGGACCGCGGCCGATTTAAAGGCTACCACCTAGCAAGTGTGGTGTCTGGCGGTGACACCACAGAGGGTGTCCTTGTCCGAAGTACGTAGGCGATGCATCGTCCGCAGGAAGAGAGCGTGCTCTCTGTTGTGTACGTTTATCGATCCAATGCCACCTGCATGTGTGGGCAACGTTAGCGTCTCGTAACGGTTCTTGAACACCCTACCCTCGCTAACGAAATGACCTAAGGTCGCCTGGAACTTGGCTGCTGCCGTAGTGGCCATTGGGAGTATGTGTGTGTAATGATTAAGTTTCGGAGCGAGGTAGACGTTGAAAAAATGTACCCGCGTGATCAAGTCAAGTGTTTGAATGTTATGGAGACTAACTTGAGTGCGTATCACATTAAACAGTCTGCGATACATTTCTGTTGCTGTAAGCTGCAGGTTCCCATGAACGGTCACTCCCAAACACTTCATCGCCGGGACTTTGGCAATGGGCACTGGCGTACTCATATGCAGTCCTCTGCCCACATCCATGTAGTACGACTTACGCAGGTTGATACGGCTCCTGGCCACCTCTCTGTGTCGCTGATGCCATGCGATCGCCATATATATATATCTTCTGCCGATCTCGCCAAGAAAACTACATCGTCCGCATAGGCACAATATTTAAAATGCACATTGTGGGGACGAATGTCCTCCATACGTTGTCGTAGACCACGAATTGCAGGCTTTAGGGCGACGGCGTAGAGAAAGACTGACAGAAGTCTTCCTTGCCGCACTGAGAGCTCGACGGTGGCGAGCGGTAGCCATGGACACGACTGTTGAAGGGGCTCCATGGATGAGAGGGAGAACCACACCTGCTGATATTGGGGACAGTCCCACCTTCTCTAAGACAGCTTGCAAGAAATATTGCTCAACTCGGTCAAATGCGTGGTCTAGGTCAACTGCTACGAGGGTGCTTTCTAAGTGGCATACCAACATGAGCGCCACAACATCTCTAAAAGAGCTTAACGCCGTATGTATATTACTGCCACCTCCCAGATATGTTTGGTCGGCGTGAAAGGCATCTTCGACAAGAGCGAGCACGAAGAATGTGGGCGAACAGCTTGTAATCCGAATTCATTAATGTCAACGACCGGAAGTCTTGCGGTCTGCACCACCCCATTTGGTTTTGACACAGGGATGATCATGCCCTCCCCAAATTCGGGGGGAACGTGGAAGTCCGGATCCGGGAGTTCGCAGCACATCTGCCGCCAAACTTCTCCCGTCAGGTCAGAAAAGGTGCTATAAAATTCAAGCGGAAGACCGCCAGGTCCAGGAGATTTGTTTCTCGCACGCCGTGACAGGTCCACGCCCATTTCTTCCCACGTGAAGGCCTCCAAGAATGTGACGTCGCCTTGCACCCTACCCGAAGATGGCAGATCGCGCAAATGTCCTCAATGTCATTGTCACGCCGTTGATCTGCTAGATAGAGAGTGCAGTAATAGCCTGTGAGGGCACAGGAAATGGCATTGTGTGTATCTGTGCGTTGCCTTTCCGCAGAAATAGCTGCCGTGATGAGTCGTATTTTACGATGTCTCCGTTCTCTGAGGATGTGATGAAGAGAAGCACGTTCCTTTGGGATGGAATCTTGCAGTTTGCTCGAACGCGCGTGCCGTCCAGTCTTGTCAGCCATGATCTGCAGAAGCCGTGCCTGTGTCCGGTGGACGGCCATTTGGCGCTCTGGTGAAGGTTGTTGCGACGTTAGTTCCCGCAAGACCGAGTAGTAAAACTCAGAGGTGAATCGGAAGCAAAGTGCCCTGTCTGATCCATAAGCTATGAGCGTGCAGCGAAGAGCTGGTTTGGTGCAGTATGTCCACCATCGTGTCGTGGAATCATAGGTAAGACGCAGTCGCTCACATTTGTGCCAGGTAGAAGCTGTAAGTAGGCTGTTTAGGTTTTCTTATTGGTAACGCCACGTAGCGCTCTGTATGAAAAATCACTGGCTGTTGGCTGTTTAGGTTTTCTTATTGGTAACGCCACGTAGCGCTGTGTATGAAAAATCACTGACTGTGCTGTGTGCAGTCTGTGGCTAGTTTGCATTGTTGTCTGCTATTGTAGTGTTGGGCAGTTGGCTGTTAACAGCGCGTAGCGTTGCGCAGTTGGAGGTGAGCCGCCAGCAGTGGTGGATGTGGGGAGAGAAATGGCAGAGTTTTGAAATTTGTAAGACTGGATGTCATGAACTGCTATATATATTATGACTTTTGATGACTATTAAGGTAAATACATTGTTTGTTCTCTATTAAAATCTTTCATTTGCTAACTATGCCTATCAGTAGTTAGTGCCTTCAGTAGTTTGAATCTTTTATTTAGCTGGCAGTAGTGGCGCTCGCTGTATTGCTGTAGCTTGAGTAACGAAGATTTTTGTGAGTAAGCTGACACGATGATTTTGACTATAATCTGTTCATTACTACACGTAAATTCAAAACATTTAAGAATTCTGGCAACGACATTCATCCACGAGCATAGCTTCATCAATTCTCTCATTGTTTTCCTCCCAACTGGTCATTGCAGCACAGATTAGAATTTGTGTGTGGCTACTTAGAGAATGAGCCAGCTGTAAGAATGCGATCGGTCATTCACGATTGTCACAGTGAAGGACAATTTTATCATGCCTTGCTCTCAGCATATTGGTCTCAAGCTACACAAGAAAGAGTAAAACATAGCCTCATGATGATGAAACGCTTTCAACAATCTGAATTTTCCAGTCTTGTCAAATATTTTGAAGACATGTTGCATAAGAATCAATATCTTTCAAACCCGTACAGCCCTTCAGAACTCATCCGCATTTGCTTTATCAAATTGCCTGAACATTTACGACATATTATTTTAGCAGGACGTTGCAAAGACGACCTTGAAGCTTTTCAGGGACTGTTACAAGAACTGGAAATTGACACTGACACTCGCGGAAATCGCGGAACGCGAAAACAGGAACACAACAATTACAGGTCACATCCGTCACAATTCCGCGACGAAAGAAATAATAACTGGACACGACAAGGCTATTCTCTCAACACAAATCGTGACCAAAACAGACACCATCCGTATGACAACCATTGGCAGAATAATAGTTACAGAGAAAGACCGCTTTTCCATAGTAATGATGTGACAGAGACAACCATAGAAATAGACAATATGGGAACCAAAACAATTATTATCAAGGGAGACAGAAAAACTTCAGACGCAACGGTCCACCACGCAGTTACGATACCGGGAGAAATTCTCCACGACTACGATAACTATGACACTTCCACAGAGATTATCTTACAACAAGACGCACAGTTTAGCGCTACAGTACATGTATTTGTTTGATTAATTTTGTACTTACAACAATTATTTTTAAAGATATTTGAAGTACAATGATACAAAGGCTTTCCGTGATACATTTCATTCCATTGCTATAATCTGTAACACCTCAGGGTATAGTTACATTAATGCTCAGGGGGGTACATGCTTACTTTGTGTACCATGTGTTTGGCAAGCACAAGGAGCCCTAGCTAATATGGTATTTGCTTATACAACTTTACACATCGGTACCATATTTCTCCAACACATAAATTACACAGCTATTTGATCATTTAACTGAGAAAGACAAACATATTTTTTACTACATCAGTGACATGTTTACGCAATTACACAGTTGGATAACTTCACACTTATGAAACTGTATTTTGTCTGTACTTTGTGAACTCTTCATAGCTTTTCCGAACCATTGTGACACTATGAGGGCTTTGAATGATGTATTTGGTATAAGATCATGATTTTTAAAGTACGTTCGAGGTAGATGACACTATTGAAATGAGCAGAGAATATTTTTTATGGTTTGAAATTATTGCAGAAAGCTACGACGATTTTAAGATTTGACTGAGTTTTTATGATGTTATTATTACGATGAAAATGTGTATTATGCTGTTGAGGTATGTTTATGATCAATAAGCTGATGCTATATGAGGAATGTGATTACGTGCTTATATGTATATGAATAATGAATAGAAGTTAGGGACTCTGGTTTGTGAAAAAGGATGTTGGAAACCGAGCATCATACTTTAAGAGTCATGAAATGTGTGTATATGCGTGAATGTATCACTATGCTTGCGAAAATTTTTTGGACACTGTTATATTTACAGGATTTTGTTTCTACAGATTTGAAACGCAAATTCTTGACCTGTGAAATTTTTATATGAGACTGTCACTGTAGTGTAAACTGGTGTCGTAAATATTTCGGTAAGAAAGTTAAGTGACCACCTGCACGTAATGCGTCATGGGCACCCAGCTGCGTGACAGTCGCCTGGAAAAAAAGCCATTAGTGTGTGCCTTTCAGAGGCACAGGTGGAGAAAAAAAAAGGAGACCATAATCCTTGCTATTGACATTCCTTTGTAGAAAGCATCGCAAATACGACACGCTCAAACTTGAAAACATATGATTATACTGTGGAGCTCTTAATTTATGATATTTACTAAAATGGCTAATGAAACGATGAGAAAAATTTCACGGCTTGTCTTGCACGGCATGTCTTGCTAGTTGAGAGAAATGCCATATGGCTTGCTTTATGTATTTATTTACTCATTTTGTTTAATATCTAGTTTCTAGCTGCACTGCAGCATTGGTTAAAATAAAATTTAATAGATGTACTAATATAGTTATTTTATGCCTGCAGATCCAGTCAATAATAACTGTATAATATATCCCCAAAAAATGAGGGAGCACAAAAAGACATTTCCCTTCACAGGAATTGTGTACATAATTTTTGTCAATGACTGGGTAACTTATTTAGTGGTGTAAGTTAAGGTGATGCATCACCCTAGTGTTAAGATGTGACATAGGTATTAAACATGGCCATTTTTACTGTAATATTTTTTCTGCTTGAGCTTTGTCATGTTTAGATATAAGTTATTGCATTTGCTGCTGCTGTTTGCCAGGCATAATGTTACTGAATTTGACTTCGTATTACTCTGTTAAGCCAGTTTTACTATGGATTTATTTTTCTTGTTTACTGCGCATTGCCTTATATTAGTTGTAATATTGCATTTGCTTTGCTAATTTATGCTGCTTGCTTTGCCAATTTCCATTTTTTGTCATTGCTGTTTGTGTTAATTGTTTTGTGCTGCTGCATTGCCTCGTCCCTTAGTTTAGCATCTGACCTCAGTAGATTTAAGTTAGCTTAAGAGGAGGTAGACTACATAAGAGAATGAGTTGCGATGAATTGGAAGTAATGCATTGAGAAGTTATACGAAAAAGGTACAGAAAGCAGGTATAGGTAGGATTTTCTTGGAAATAAATGATGATGTAAGATAATGGAAAATAAATATTGACGTAAGAGAAATGTGAACATATAAATACAGAAAGCATGCTTGGATAGGATTTTTTTGGTGGAAACAAATGTTGAAATAAGACGAAAAATCTATGGAATGAAATTTTGGGTTGGGCTGCAGTACCAAATGTTACACTGAAAACAAACCCTGTCCTGTATTTTTGTGTTATTACACTATGTGAATTTGTGTTTTTCCTGTCTGTATGTGTTTAGCTAATAAGAGTTATGTTGTAGAATTTTTCTGATAATATGTTATTTTCTTTGTAAAGATGTTTAGACATTATTTATTCTGTTCTGTTTTAATGCTCATGTGTGAAGTTGATGTTTCGAAAGTTATTCTGATCTTTAATGTATGTACTCATGTCATAATTCCTGTAACACTGATGTATATGTTATTTCGATTCTTTTGTAAAGCCTGTACTACAAATGTTATCTGTATTGTTATGTTCTTTAATGATGTATTTTGTACCTTTGTAATAGTATTCTTATGTTATAAAATTGTAATTGACACCAGTTCATCATATTATTAACTTGTAAGTTCCATTTCACTGCACATGTTTCTGTTGGTCATAGTATATGGACAACATGTGAGAAGTAGGGACTGTTAGTGTTGGCACGTGTGTTAATAATTCAGCAAGGGACTGGATAACAGCATTGCTGGTTCTAAGGACAATTCCAAAAACTTTGTGAGTGCACAAGTGTTGGTTATGGACTTGCTATATTGTCCGCAAGACTCTTCGATGGTGATTGTGCACCTGCACAGTCGCAGCAGATGGCTGATGGCCATCTCTACAAGGACTGCAGTGGGTCTGCACCTTTGGTGGCCCACCAATACCGTAATCTCTACCAGGACTACAGTGGGTCTACTCTGTGATGACCTACCTACCAATATTCTTCAAAACGTCGAATGACTCTGCTGTTGGTTTGCTCTGTTGTGGCCCATTACCTGTCTGCATGTCGAGAGTCAGCACTGTCTTTCCATTGGAAGGACAACAATACTTCTTCAAGACTGTATGGAAATCCACTACTTCCGTGTGCATTTTCTTTTACTGCTGAGCCTTTGAGAAAAGCACTGCAATTTTACTGTGATGAATGATCAGGACTGTCTTTATGGACTATGAGAAAATTTTAGCTTTTGACCAACATTGTATCAATAAGTGTGTGGATTTGATTTCTTTGTTATTGTAATTATGATTATTTTTTTCAAATTTGTATTGGCCACTGCCCAAAACAATTTGTAAAATTTTTTGGTGGGTGGCATGGGGGCTATGTAAGTAGGCTGTTTAGGTTTTCTTATTGGTAACGCCACATAGCGCTCTGTATGAAAAATCACTGGCTGTAGGCTGTTTAGGTTTTCTTATTGGTAACGCCACGTAGCGCTGTGTATGAAAAATCACTGGCTGTGCTGTGTGGAGTCTGTGGCTGGTTTGCATTGTTGTCTGCCATTGTAGTGTTGGGCAGTTGGTTGTTAACAGCGCGTAGCATTGCGCAGTTGGAGGCGAGCCGCCAGCAGTGGTGGATGTGGGGAGAGAAATGGCAGAGTTTTGAAATTTGTAAGACTGGATGTCATGAACTGCTATATATATTATGACTTTTGATGACTATTAAGGTAAATACATTGTTTGTTCTCTATTAAAATCTTTCATTTGCTAACTATGCCTATCAGTAGTTAGTGCCTTCAGTAGTTTGAATCTTTTATTTAGCTGGCAGTAGTGGCGCTCGCTGTATTGCTGTAGCTTGAGTAACGAAGATTTTTGTGAGGTAAGTGATTTGTGAAAGGTATAGGTTAATGTTAGTCAGGGCCATTCTTTTGTAGGGATTATTGAAAGTCAGATTGCGTTGCGCTAAAAATATTGTGTGTCAGTTTAAGCACAGTCCCGTATAAATTTTTCTAAGGGGACGTTTTACAGTGACAGGTATACGGCAAGCCTCTTCCCGGAAAATGTTGACGTGAAGAGTGCATGGTCTGTTGTGGCAGAGCGACGGCGCACATCAAGGCCTGAGGTCGGTGAATGCAGTGGGCCACAGCTCAGCACTGACAGTTGCTGCCTGAAGACCTCGTGAGACATAAATCCTGTCCAGCCTGCTGGCCGAGTGTCTGGTGAATTGTGTATATCCGCGACATTCACCGTGGATTAGTATCCATGTGTGATGCAAAGAAGATCCCTGACCATAGCATGAAGGTCTGGACGTGGGACATGGTGAGGGATCTGATTCTCAGGACGTAAGATGCTATGAAAGCCGCCGCACCACCAAGTGCTCTGTAGCGCCTTGAAACAATTGAGCTACCTCAAGAGTAGTAGTGTGTTCAATCTCGACGGTTCGCAGTACCAGACGGGGCATTAGATTAGATTAGATTAATTTACATTCCATAGACCCATAAAAGAGGGAATCCTCCTGGGTGTGGAACATCTCAGATAAACACATTACAAAAATGTAATTAAAAAAACTCGAGTTTCATTAATTTTAATGATCCTCGGTCAATAAACACTAAAATTATGCACATGAATCGAATTTAAACTTCTAATATTTACAGGTTTAATACTTACATCTACTTTCATTAAATCCATCATTCTGACATTTGCTAGTTTCTTGGCTATTACAACCAATTATTGTCAAAAATTAAAGTAAATTATTCATTTCAGTGATCCTCGGTTAAGAACAGTCAGATTATATACAAGATTTAAAATCAAACTTCCACTATTTACAAACTTAAGACTTACATCTGCTTTCCATACAGCCATCATTCACACAGAAGGTAGTTACTTGGCTGTTACAACCAAATATTGTCAAAAATTAAAGTATAATAATTGTAAGTAGGCTGTTTAGGTTTTCTTATTGGCAACGTTATGTAGCGCTCTGTATGAAAATCACTGGCTGTGCTGTGTGCAGTCTGTGGCTAGTTTGCATTGTTGTTGGCCATTGTAGTGTTGGGCAGCTGGATGTGAACAGCGCATAGCGTTGCGCAGTTGGAGGTGAGCCGCCAGCAGTGGTGGATGTGGGGAGAGAAATGGCGGAATTTTGAAATTTGTAAGACTGGAGGTCATGAACTGCTGTATATATTATGATTTTTCAACACTATTAAGGTAAATACATTGTTTGTTCTCTATTAAAATCTTTCATTTGCTAACTATGCCTATCAGTAGTTAGTGCCTTCCGTAGTTTGAATCTTTTATTTAGCTGGCAGTAGTGGTGCTCGCTGTATTGCAGTAGTTCGAGTAACGAAGATTTTTGTGAGGTAAGTGATTTGTGAAAGGTATAGGTTAATGTTAGTCAGGGCCATTCTTTTGTAGGGATTATTGAAAGTCAGATTGCGTTGCGCTAAAAATATTGTGTGACAGTTTAAACACAGTCTTGTATAATTGTTCTAAGGGGACGTTTCATATAATTTTCATTAAAATGGTCTACTGCACTTGTTGAGAAACTCATGGATGGAATAGAAGGAGTTGGCCACCAAAAATTCTTTTAAATTATGTTTAAATTGTGCCTTGTCTGGAACTAAACTCATAATGGTTGCTGGTAACTTATTGAAAATATGCGTTGCTGAATACTAGACTCCTTTCTGGACAAGAGTAAGTGATTTTAAATCTTTATGTATATTGTTCTTATTCCTAGTATTGATACTGTATACTAAGCAGTTAGTTGGAAAAAGAGATGTGTTATTTATTTATTTATATTATACAGATTCACAAGGCGGACTGTGCCAATGGTGAGCGCAATGCCTCTCGCTGATGGCAAATACTGAATATCTGTTGGTTCAATGCCATAGTGTAGTAGCATGGCCGTACCACCACCACCGTCAGAAGTTGGGTTGATGTAAGACGTGTATCCATAAACATCCAGTCGCAGATCAGGCTGTACCTCTTGAAGAAACACGATATCAATGTTCGCTGTGCCGGCCGGTGTGGCCGTGCGGTTAAAGGCGCTTCAGTCTGGAACCGCGTGACCGCTACGGTCGCAGGTTCGAATCCTGCCTCGGGCATGGATGTGTGTCATGTCCTTAGATTAGTTAGGTTTAATTAGTTCTAAGTTCTAGGCGACTGAAGACCTCAGAAGTTGAGTCGCGTAGTGCTCAGAGCCATTTGAACCAATGTTCGCTGCCTGCATCATGTCCTTTAACAGTTGAGTTTTGATCGTGGAACTAATGTCGTTGACATTGACTGCACCTATCCGACACACCTGGGTCATTTGATAGTACGATGACGTATCCTGCAGTCGTTTAAGCCAGTATGCGCCCCGTCGTCCGTCCGACCGCCCCTGTCACTCACACCGTATATATTATTGATCGGCTGAGACAAGATGACCGTCCGACGATCCACCGGCCGCGGGCATCTGGTTGTCGCTCGAGTCTGATATCAGTCTTTCCATCTCCATCTCGAACGCCCAATCACCAAGCCGGAGGCGTGGTACATTAGGCGAAGCATGACGTTGATCCGATGTCATAGCCGCAAAATCGCCAGGGGGCTCGTGGGTGAGTTGAACATCGTCAACTTGGCTTTGTCTTGGGTAGTCGTTGCCAGCAGCGAACCTGGAACCGTTGGTGTGAGGTTCACAGCCCGGCCCGCAGATGGACTTTCCTCATCCTCCTGCAACGTGTCGCCATCTCGCGAATCATTTCCTGCAGACAGCCTCTTCTTTTGTCGCTTGGGCGACTTCTGCTTGCGGGAAAGCGTGTCTGCGTCCTGTGGATCATTACAAACAGTAGGCACCTCCCGCATCTCCGTGTCCGAGCTCGAATCGATCTTCTGGTGCTCTCCTTCCTTACGCAGCTGTAGTGCAGGCGTGGCCGATGCCGTCGAGCACGGCGACGGTTCAGCTGGAGGCTTTGTCGTCGTGGTCGCGGAAACCGGACCCGCGGGGGTCGGTAACTGGAACGGAACAACGGCCGCGTCCGTAATGTTCCTCGCTGCCTCAACGTATGTAATGGGGAGCGTTGTCGGTTGCGATGTAGGCGTCGTGTCTGCACGTGGTATCTGGACTAGGCGTCGCTGCAGGCATTCAGAGCGTACATGCACTTCCTGCCCGCACCCTGAACAAGTCCGCGGTTGACCGACATAAATGGCGACCGCTCGACAGCCACCAACGGGCACGCACTATAGGATGTGTTTTCTCAGTTCGACCCGCATCCGACTCACTCCATCCAGTACAGGACACGTCTCGGACGTATGCCACTTTTCTTCCATGTAACTTAGCACTTCCTTGTAAGGCCGCAGCGAGCCCACGAAAAACGTGGCCGGAACATTAAACGGCAGCTTGAAGATTTGTATGTTCCGAGCGCCGATTCCTCCATGGTCGACAGTCACTACACGGAAGTTGCCGTCCGAGTGGTGGAAACGATATCCATCGGTGTAACGGCGAATAAACCGTCTGCACGCTGCTTCATCGACAAGTTTCAGGTAAACTATGCTGGAGACGATCGAAAGATGTATACCGAGAAGTTCCTGTGGATCGACGTGCTTTACTTCAGGCAGGAAACGCTCTATTTCGTATGCCGTAAGTCATGCGTACTGGGCCTAAAACGTTAATTTAATCGTGGCCTTTCTATAAGAAAGCGCCATCGTCGTTCACGGTGATCTGTTTACACCGCAATACCACCACCAGCGCGAGTCAAAAACGGCCCGCTTGCGGAGCGCCGCACAGAGCCCCTTGCACGTTCGCTTCGCAACACGGCTGATACAGACTGACCATCTCAGCTACCAAAGCATGACTCACATGTCCTGACGGCTGTAATTCCGCCAGTACCTCGTCTCCTATCTTCCAAGCTTCACAGAATCTCTCCTGCAGACCTTGCAGAACTAGCAGGAAGATGGGATATCTGGAGACATTGCTCAGCCACAGCCCCGGAGATGCTTCCAGAATGAAATTTTCACTCTGCAGCAGCGGAGTGTGCGCTGATATGAAACTTCGTGGCAGACTAAAACTGTGTGGAAGGTAGGAGCCGAGGTACTGGCGAAACTAGAGCTGTGAGGACAAGTCCTGAGATATGCTAGGGTAGCTCAGATGGTAGAGCACTTGCCTGTCAAAGGCAAAAGACGTGAGGTCGAGTCTCGGTGCGGTACACAGTTTTAATCTGAAAATAAAATAAACTAATGTATGTACTAATTCTTTGCTGGAATCTTTTAATTTCTCTTTTATAAATCTTATTTTGAACAGAATTCCATTTTTTAACTGATACGGTTCTTCCTGCTTTCTCTGGTTCTCGTCATGTTACTTTTGAAGCAGCACCAACCGCAACTCTGCTAGTTCTTTCACGTACGAGAATAGCTATTTTTATTCTGAAAATAAAATAGACTGGTTTAAGGAGAGAATTGTACAAAAAAGGGAAGAGCGCAGTGAACGTGTTATGTCACCAGTTACTTCCTCCCCCACCCCCCCTCCCAACCACCCACACACTACATATAGCAGCTACAGATGATTGCACAAGCAATTGTTACTGTTCATCAAACTATAACAAAAGCATACAGTTTGGATATGTGCATAGGTGCACTTCTAAAAGAATTATGATTTGTCATTGAAACTGTGGTAATTTATTCTTTATGTATGTCACTAAAGTAATAATTAATTCGATCACATAATAGGAATTGGTTTTGTATATGCTCAGGTGTTTTAAAAGTAGATACACAAGCCCGCATCTCGTGGTCGTGCGGTAGCGTTCTCGCTTCCCACGCCCGGGTTCCCGGGTTCGATTCCCGGCGGGGTCAGGGATTTTCTCTGCCTCGTGATGGCTGGGTGTTGTGTGCTGTCCTTAGGTTAGTTAGGTTTAAGTAGTTCTAAGTTCTAGGGGACTTATGACCACAGCAGTTGAGTCCCATAGTGCTCAGAGCCATTTGAACCAATTTAGATACACAAATAGTGATCAGTAATTGAGCACATGTACTTCCTGTAGAAAACCAGTTATTGCTGTGATGCATTAATGAATCTAACACAAGACAGCCGGCCGAAGTGGCCGTGCGGTTCTAGGCGCTGCAGTCTGGAACCGCGACATCGCTACGGTCGCAGGTTCGAATCCTGCCTCGGGCATGGATGTGTGTGATGTCCTTAGGTTAGTTAGGTTTAACTAGTTCTAAGTTCTAGGGGACTAATGACCTCAGAAGTTGAGTCCCATAGTGCTCAGAGCCATTTGAGCCAACACAAGACATAAATACAACAGTCAGTCAAATGAATTCGTATAATGTCTATTTTCTCACAGTTTCATTGACACTCTGAAAAGGATCACTTTTTCACAAACCATATTGCACGTAAAAGTTTCTAATATATTATGTTCCTAGTTACGCATCATCATCCACAATACAAATACGATTGATGGAATATCATCTTATTTAGAAATGTTAATCCGAATCGATCATACTGTGGCGCCCTTATGTTAATAACTCCATCAAATTGTATATTTTAGTGTACACACCTTAGAACTTACATTCCACCACTGTCAGTCTGTGTCCTTTTTCTGAGAATAATACTTATGTGTTGCTTTCTTTGAAGGACTGCAGGCTTTTTGCTGCTCTATCAATTTACGTGAAGTTGTTTGTAAGGTAAAACTGTTGCATAAAATTTTCCATCCTTTATTCGGAAACTTAGGACGCTCTCTTACCCGTCAGTCAACAGATACCTGATTTTTTTTATTAATTTCAAGATAGATTGTTGCTATTTTCATAGATGTACCACACAAGCTTAGTTAAAAGTATTAGACTATTGTTTTCATTATATGAGGCTATAACAGTTTTCATACTTCCTGCTACGCTTGGGAGCTTGTTTACAGTTTCGATCAGCCTCAAAGTATTTTCAAGGGAACATCTGAATCACTCTCACTTTCCCCAGTGTCACTCGAACTGCTGTCATAGTTTAATGAAATGATAAGTTCTTCAATAATATTTTCCAAGTCAAATGGATGAAATGGCTCTAAGCAGTATTGGATTTAACATCTGAGGTCATCAGTCACCTTGACTTAGAACTACTTAAACCTAAGGACACCACACACATCCATGCCCGTGGCAGGATTCGAACCTGCGACCGCAGCAGCAGCGCGGTTTCAGGCTGAAGTGCCTAGAACCGCTCGGCCACAGCGGCCGGCTATCCTTTTCCACTACACATTCATTCTCCTATGGTGTTATAACTAATTCTTTCGTGTGTCACACAACATTATGCCAATCTGACGACCAAGTTTGGTTTACAGCATCCTTTGTCACTTTTTCCACTTCCGCTAAAGTACATTTTTTGTTGCCCTTGTCACACAACATTTTACTTGAGCCCATATGAGTTGAATCAGATTGAA
Organism: Schistocerca serialis cubense; assembly: GCF_023864345.2. Classification (NCBI taxonomy): domain Eukaryota; kingdom Metazoa; phylum Arthropoda; class Insecta; order Orthoptera; family Acrididae; genus Schistocerca; species Schistocerca serialis. Next base: position 360,906,326 of record NC_064643.1, read on the forward strand.
GTGAGAGTAGTACGTTGGCAATCCGAGGACCCTATGGCCATACATTTTTGCCAGTTTTGTTACAACCTACAGAGCTAAAGGTGGTTTATCCTGAGCCACGAGATCCAACAATTCATCCTTTCTACAGTCGTCTGGTGAGGGAATACTTCTTTATTGTATCCTGTCGACAATGTCTTGCTTCTTGGAAGCAACTGTAGGTAACCTATCAAGGATAGTTGAATGATATGAAGCGTTGTTCATAACTATTACTGAGGGCCTGCTCAAGTTTTTCAGGAGCGAGTCCTTAAACCACCGCTGAAATGTGTCTCCGTTCATTTCTTCCTGGTAATCTGCATTTTTTCGTTGTAAATAACAACATACAGTTTTCTGTAAATCCTGCAGATTTACCTGAATGGAGAAGAATCAGTCTGCTACCTTTTTCAATGTGTTGTGGCATGGTGCCACACACTGAATCACGTGTCCAGCCTGTACTCATTGACTGGCTTGCATTCTCCCATGTTTCATCTAGCCAAACAACGTCATCAAAATTTTCCTTTGATAATGCTCTCAGCAATTGACATCGTCATCCGACAATCTCATCTCTCTTCATTGTGACCTATCTTCAGTCTTTTTTTTTTTTAATATTTGAAGCCCAAGCCATGCACTACATTTCGCAGTGACGATTTGCTGCCTCTGAAAAGCTCCGCTTCTTCTAAGGAAGCCTTTGGTTTATCGAGGGTCGGATGTTCCTTTCTTGAATAGTAACTGTAAATATGGCGACGAATTGTATCGTGCCGAAAGTCGTCGGTATTCGACACACGCTTCACAAATTGCCTCTTTTTTTCTTGGAGTGCTAAGGTGTAATGGTCCGACTTTACTTTCTACTCCTCCGTACTTTTCCTTTCCTATTCTCATGACAATGTTTCTGTGAATTTTGTGTGCCTCCGCGGTTCTGCCAATTACTTTAGTGAGAGATAGCAAGAGTCCACCATTGTCTTTCTCTTGTTGGAAGTATTCCCTGACATTATTGCAACATCCACGAGCCTGCCCCGTCATTGCAATGCCCAGACCGCAGATAAGACTTCTCTCGCACAGCACGCGTCCACAGACACCCTCCCCACTTCTTCCTTCTGACATTGAAACTGCGTAAACAGAAAGAAATAATCACACGAATGTCACACAAGTCAGGTCACAGCACTGCACAGTAGATCTGCTATACGATCGCTGTAGGTTTTGTGTGCAGAGCTCTGTTCGTAGGCACAAGGAGCTTTTTTCTTTCTTTGTTTTCTCTCCCCATGTTTCAGGGTTTCGAAAGTGAACACATTACGCAAAGTGCAGTTTCCAACAGGATATCCGTGTCCTTTCATTGGACATCCGTGTTGTAAAACCAACAGGCGTCCATGACCGTGCTGGCTAACCTGTGGATGCTGCCGGGTGTAAGGTCAGGAAGATGAGCATGTGGAGTAACCCTCTTGCTTTCCTTGAGGCACCTTACCATACAAGAAAATGCACTCATCCCAGCAGGCTCTTACTGCGGAAAGCATTCGTGTAACCACAGCCGTGTTATTTCTGCGGCCGTTATTATGGCTTTATAAGAAATCATTCATTCCATTTCTGGTATCGCACGTTATTCCATCTAGTGCGCATGCGCGGATTCACGCCTTGAATATCCCGCGTGTATCGTGTAATCGGTAGATGTGAATCAGTCTGCAGTTCCAGACATGTACGCTAGGTGCGTTGCTGCAGATTTGTGTTCCATAGATGTTCCGTGAGATAGGGCTTTAAATACGAATGACGTACGCGAAATAAAGCAGTGTGCTCTACTGTTGTTGTTGTTGCTGTTGTTAACTGGGCGGGTATGCTATTCCAGGTATAAATACCCGGAGAATAAAATTATGTCTTACAATGTGCATCCCAAGTTACACCGTGGTCAGTCTATTGCAACGATTGCTACCCCTGGATTTATCAGAAGATTTTATAACTGTCCTAAATAGGACAAAATAAAGAGTGTGTCTTTCATATCAATATGAAAGACATATATTATCTATACAAACTCACAAATATGATCATGATTTTGTATGTAACAACGGTATATCGATGTTAAAATATATACATTTATATTTGAGGTAGTAAAGAGCAAATGATGAGCTGACCGAGAAATAAGCTTTCTGGGGTTCATAACAGAAAAATAACGAAGGATAAAATTGAAGAAATAAATAAATCGGATTCTAACAATAAGATGAGAAGACGGCTTCACGAATCAGGCGCGTCATTAAGCTCCACTGATACCTCTCGTACTATGATTTCAGGTATTTTGAACAATTCTTGTAATTTGGATCTTCAAGATAATTCAACTGAACAGTCTCAGACGATGGAAAACTGTCTTCATCGTCAGTATCCTCTCATTAGGAAGATGACGTTGAGCTAGAATTTGCTGACTTATTGCAGACGGGAGGGAAAGGCAAAATTATAGATCTAATCGAAGCAGGCACATGGGCGGACTACGAAAAAATAACAGATCAACAAAGATTTTTCTTCCACAAACAAGCTATATTACTAAATGATAAACATCCAGATAACATACAGTTTAGGTCCACTGAACGCAACGGTAGGCATTTGACGTATCAAATGTGGTTCTGAACCATGGCAAATCAAGAAAATATTAAAATATTCTGGCTTATGTATTCGAAAGCATAAAATGTAATTTACTATACTGTCTGCAAGCTATGCACAGCTCTTCTGTATCAGACTTGTGTATTATTTGTGTCAACTTGACACAGTAAAGCCATTTAAATATCTGAGCGTAATGTTGCAAAGCGATGTGAGGGGGAACGAGCATATGAAAACTGTGATAGGGAAGGCAAACGGTCAACTATGGTTTATTGGGAGAATTTTAGGAAAGAGTGGTTCACCTATAAAGGAGAACGCATGTAGGACACTGGTGCGACCTATTCGTGAATACTGCTGGTGTTTGGGATATCTGTACCATGTCGGACTGAAAGAAGACATCGAAGCAATTCAGAGGAAGGCCGCTGGGTTTGTTACCGGTAGGTTCGAAGAAAACTTAAATGTTACGGAGATGCTTCTGCCGAACGATCTGTACACACCAACATACATCGCGCGTAAGGAACACGAAGATAAGATACGAGAAATTAGGTCTCATACAGAGGCGTACAGACAGTCGTTTTTCCCTCGCTCTATTTGCAAGTGGCACAGGAGAGGAAATGACAAGGAGTGGTTCAGGGTACCCTCCGCCATGCACCTTACGGTGGCGTGAGGGTATCTGTGTAGATGCAGATATAGGTAGGGTCTCATTAATTGGAAAAAAAGCTTCAGAAAGATTATCTGAGCATGAAGTATCACAAACATGTACCTAATGTTTTATCAAATTAAAAACGCATCTGCAGCAAATGAAACCGTATCAGGACATCGATCGCGAGATTGAGAGATTAAGTCACTCTGAGAAAGAAAAATGGAGACATATTCTGCATGTAGTGATGGACACTGTCATATATCTTTCCACAAGCTATCTTGCTTTCAGAGGTTCTGAAGAAACTCCGAGTGATCTCACTGAAATTTTCCTCAACCTGGTCAAAGAAATTTTCTTAGTCTGATAATTCTGTTCGTCAAGTACAGTTCTATTCTCAAGTACCAGTTAGACCACCTAAAAAAAGGAACAGGTATTCATTTGTCGAAGAAAATACAAAATCAAATCGTCGCTGTAATGGCAAACATAGTTCGAAATACCATTATCAGTGAAATCAAGGAGACCAACTACTTCACCATCATGTTTGACTGCACTCCAGATGTATCTCACACAGAAAAAGTGAGTCAAGTGAATCGTTGTATAAAAATAACAGAAACTGGATGTGAAAGAAAGAAAACTTTATCGATTTTATAGAAGTAGACGGAAAGACTGGAGAACATATCATACAGTGAATAGTAGAAAAACTAAAAGCTGATGGTTTGGATGAGCAAAAATGTCTTGGATGATCTTACGATAACGGGTCTATTATGGCCGCCATGTATAAAGGACTTCAATCCAGAATTATGGAAATGAACGAGCTAGAAGTGTTTGTACCATGTCTAGCACACTCTTTAAATCTTGTTGGTATACATTCTGTGTCGTGGTGTCCAGAAGCAGTAAGCTTGTTTGGGGTTGTACAGAAACTTCATTGCTTTTTTGTTGGATCCACCACGCGATGGGAAATAATGCAAAAGTATATAAAAACCAACTTAAAAGGAAGCAGCCAAACAAGATGGTCGGCTAAACACCTAGCTGTTACAGCGACGAGAAGTTGTCAAAGTTCTGGAAGAAATTGAAGAATTCTCTCTTGCCGCAGAATCCAAGTATGAAGCTAGCCATCCACTACGTGCGGTGATGGATTTTAAATTTCTTCTCAGCGAATTGGAATGGTATTCTTCGAGAGAGTAACAGAGTAAAAGTCGAAACACAGTAAGAGGCCTTTATCATTTTGTCCGCATCAACTCCGGGTAGAAACACCTGGGTTCCCTTGTTTCGCTGCTATTCATGCTAATTAAATATTATGATCTTTGTATGATTATCGATATATTATACAGAGGTGTCTGGCATAGTAACATTACTTGGGGTAAATAAGTATAAGATTTGTGACGTTATAAAATGTACCCCCCCCCCTCCCCCACATGTTGAGATCACACTGTTTTGACTGCTACAGATCAAAATTTAACTAAGGTCACTTTATTTGTTGTTTACATAGTTCATGGGCATAAGTTCATAATTTTGCATGTTACATGAATAGTTTTTCTTTCATTTCAGAAAAAAGGTGATTATTTGAGTACATTTACATTTTACTGTTGGTTCTGTTTTTTGTCTGAGGACTGTGTTCTGACTTTTACCCCGACTGTAATTACTCGTCCGTGTATTCAGGCGCGGTCCCGAGGTAAACAGGGTAAAAAAGCAAGGGATTCATGTACAATCATCACTCTACTTCTTTATAAAAATTATTTGAATGTTTGGATGGCAAAGCACAATGATATTATACGTGTTACAAGACAGTACATATATTGCAAAAATTCGAGCGCATTTTGATGAGTGATTTTGAAAACACATTAAATTTTGAAGTCCATAAAATATTCATGATAACAAATGTCAAACAGAATTGTTTTATAAAGTGCTTACTTTTCAAATAGTTCTTTCGTGTAAAAGTCGTTTCTCATATAGTGTTTTCAATCTTGCTCTTCCGTAGGGCAGACATCTCGGGTATTAAGCATTAATATACAACCATACAATTAGGCGGTTTGGCTGAAAGAAGGTGGGTGTATTAGTCTATATATTGTCCTACAGATGCATATAATAATCGTATAATTTGTTCGTGGCGATAGTTTACAGTTCGCTATGTCCATTTTTATTTATTTATTTATTTTTTGCCGCAGTGAAGTTTATCTCCTGTACTGTTGTCCTCGTTATCGTTTCTTTCCTAATGCACATGATTGTTATTTGTTTGCAATGAGCATTGCAGTTTATTTAGTGGCATATTATGCAATCACTATTTTCTCTAAAACAGCGCCCATAGCTTAACAGTGAGAAGTCTAAGTTTTGAAATACTGCGAGTACTGGGTGATCGCGTGGCTCACATTCCAACACGACAATCCCGAGCTTCGCGAGGAACGTTGGCGTGGTGCGGTTTACGTTGCACATTGTGTACACTCTGTTTGTAGCAGCGGGAGTTACATAGAACTGCTACTTGTGCTTTACCAGAGAGTTTCTACACTGGATGCTGCACCTGCACGCGTGATTCAACACTTCACTGAAGGTAAGCGCCAGCATTATTGTGCACTTTGCAACACTATGTTGACTGTTCTCACAGACTAGTTCCACTCCACAGTTTTGTTTATTTGCACACAAAGTGCACGTACTACGACTTTCTCTGAAACTCTTAAATAGTACTGACTTTAAAATTCGCTTTGTTACTGAGTGCAATTACGTAGAGTCCTTTGAATCAGCTGGCCTCTGTAGCCGAACGGTTCTAGGCGCTTCAGTACGGAGCCGCGCTGCTGCTGCGGTCGCAGGTTCGAATCCTGCCTCGGGCATGAATGTGTGTGATGTCCCTAGGTCAGTTAGGTTTAAGTATTTCTAAGTCTAGGGGACTGATGACCTCATATGTTAAGTTCCATAGTGCTCAGAGCCATTTCAACCATCCTTTGAGTCAAATTATGCTCATAGTGAAGCTATGCGTTTCATATAACGTCCAAAATAGCTTGATTGTTCGCTGTGTGGAGAACCGTTTGTTACGACACCACTTTATACTACTAGTGTAGTATTTACATTGAGACATGGCTGTACATGAACATTAATTAGAACAGTTTTTCCAGTATCTTTGAAAATGCGTGATGCGAACTGTGTTTGGCCATCATTTTGTGTGTAGTGCGGCCGTGCTTACCATGTATGTGTTTCGTTCGTGTATGGCCCCTGGTTTACAGTCGCACGTAAAGTGCCCTCCGCCACACACCGTTGGGTGGCTTGCGGAGTATAAATGTAGATGTAGATGTTTATTTCTTTACACCAAAGGAAAGCCAGTTCATGGGCCATTCTCAATCTTGTATCATGCCGGTAACAAATCACGCAAAAAAATAACTCAAAATGCAGAACTAACGTCCAAGGACATCGGTAAGTGCTAAAATAAGCAGATAGTTTAATTGCAAGATGAGGACCTGAGCCGCTTGCCTGGCCAATGCAGGACACTCATAGAAAATACGTCCTTTAGTATTTATATACTTGAGTAGATATAATACACTCCTGGAAATTGAAATAAGAACACCGTGAATTCATTGTCCCAGGAAGGGGAAACTTTATTGACACATTCCTGGGGTCAGATACATCACATGATCACACTGACAGAACCACAGGCACATAGACACAGGCAACAGAGCATGCACAATGTCGGCACTAGTACAGTGTATATCCACCTTTCGCAGCAATGCAGGCTGCTATTCTCCCATGGAGACGATCGTAGAGATGCTGGATGTAGTCCTGTGGAACGGCTTGCCATGCCATTTCCACCTGGCGCCTCAGTTGGACCAGCGTTCGTGCTGGACGTGCAGACCGCGTGAGACGACGCTTCATCCAGTCCCAAACATGCTCAATGGGGGACAGATCCGGAGATCTTGCTGGCCAGGGTAGTTGACTTACACCTTCTAGAGCACGTTGGGTGGCACGGGATACATGCGGACGTGCATTGTCCTGTTGGAACAGCAAGTTCCCTTGCCGGTCTAGGAATGGTAGAACGATGGGTTCGATGACGGTTTGGATGTACCGTGCACTATTCAGTGTCCCCTCGACGATCACCAGTGGTGTACGGGCAGTGTAGGAGATCGCTACCCACACCATGATGCCGGGTGTTGGCCCTGTGTGCCTCGGTCGTATGCAGTCCTGATTGTGGCGCTCACCTGCACGGCGCCAAACACGCATACGACCATCATTGGCACCAAGGCAGAAGCGACTCTCATCGCTGAAGACGACACATCTCCATTCGTCCCTCCATTCACGCCTGTCGCGACACCACTGGAGGCGGGCTGCACGATGTTGGGGCGTGAGCGGAAGACGGCCTAACGGTGTGCGGGACCGTAGCCCAGCTTCATGGAGACGGTTGCGAATGGTCCTCGCCGATACCCCAGGAGCAACAGTGTCCCTAATTTGCTGGGAAGTGGCGGTGCGGTCCCCTACGGCACTGCGTAGGATCCTACGGTCTTGGCGTGCATCCGTGCGTCGCTGCGGTCCGGTCCCAGGTCGACGGGCACGTGCACCTTCCGCCGACCACTGGCGACAACATCGATGTACTGTGGAGACTTCACGCCCCACGTGTTGAGCAATTCGGCGGTACGTCCACCCGGCCTCCCGCATGCCCACTATACGCCCTCGCTCAAAGTCCGTCAACTGCACATACGGTTCACGTCCACGCTGTCGCGGCATGCTACCAGTGTTAAAGACTGCGATGGAGCTCCGTATGCCACGGCAAACTGGCTGACACTGACGGCGGCGGTGCAAAAATGCTGCGCAGCTAGCGCCATCGACGGCCAACACCGCGGTTCCTGATGTGTCCGCTGTGCCGTGCGTGTGATCATTGCTTGTACAGCCCTCTCGCAGTGTCCGGAGCAAGTATGGTGGGTCTGACACACCGGTGTCAATGTGTTCTTTTTTCCATTTCCAAGAGTGTATTATTCAAAACTTTTAGCTTGAGCTTGTGGGAGATGATCTCCTGACACGAACAGTGCACAGTTATTTACAGCTAACACACATTTTGGAGCTAAAATATAAATAATCTTAAAACTAACAGACTGTCTACAACTTTGTTTAGAAAACGATACTAATGTTTAAAATTTATCACGTGGGATGTCTTTGTAAGACAGGTTTTGACTTTACAGGTAAAATGGAGTTTCAGAAAGGTCATTTTTAGTGTCCTGTAAATGCATTTCAGCTTCTCTTTACAGTATGCGTTTAATTGCTTTGAGACTTTTCTTTTGACAACAAACTCTACTACGTACCTGAAAACAAAAATGAAATATTTACACAGATATATACAAATTCTATATTTATGAAATAAATTTCTTTCCAACACTAAGCGGAAACTACCTCCTGATTGGCTGCAGGTAATAGTGGACTACATTCTTAACTTCTTTGTTTGCGGCCTCTTTCTATGTCCAGGGAATCGAGTAGGTTGTGTGACAATAAGTTTCGATTTCTCTTCTTCTCACTTAAGTATTGTGATTCTAAAATCTGGCCTGGTGATATTGCCTCGAGATCTTGCTTGTTGTTGCCAACATTAGCACAAACTTCCTGGCAGATTGAAACGGTGTGCTGCACCGAGACTCGAACTGTGGACCTGGAAACATTAGCACACCTGGCTACATCGGCTGGAGCAATTGAACTACTACCTGTCAGTGGAGGCTCAGTATCTATAAACTCGATATTCACTCCCTGGCAGAGTTTGCCATGGCGAGCTTTTGTTTTGAGCAAATCCAGAATACAATTTTTTCCATCAACTGTCATATAGCGTTTGCCTACCGAGAAGTCGATTTTCGCGTGCTTCTCTTGCAGAAATCCTACACCAATAATACAGTTGGCTGACAAATTTTCAACCACTAGGAACATGCAGAAAAATGCTCGATTGCCAACTGAGTCTGCCAACTAATGTTCTTCGACCTGGTGCCTATCGCACCAATAATTCTAAAAGTCTGGACTGGTAATATGGGAGATGTACCTTTCTCTCACATTTGTTTGATCAAATTATAAAAAATAACGTTCGCCGATGCGCTAGTGTTAATTATTACTGCTGTAGGTACTTCACTTACTTCAGATTTAGAAGAACCCTGTTCCACTGTATTGTTTCCCTCTGTGGAGTAATTTTCCGCAGAGGACAGACGTCACATATATCAGCACGTTATTATAACGGATCAGATTGATCTGTTTTTGCATGTAGTCCCCACACTATTCCCGAACACAATCCGAGGGCTCGATTTAATCGAAATTGGTTGGCAGGCTATTGGAAGGTTGATTACTTTCAGTCACTTCAGTTAGGTTTTGTATCCGCCAGTTCACAGTATTATTACTGTCATTCTGATTACTTTGGTTTGGGTTGTTATTATGTATCGAATGCTGTTGCCCACTGTTTTGTGGTGCAGTATTCGAGCCAATAAGCTTATCCGTTGTTCGGCCATGTTTGTGCCGTTATGTTGTTACCAAGATTATTAGTGTGATCGTCATTCCGATAACCGGAATTACACCGATTCTCATACTTTCTTTTCTTTCCGAAGTGCTGTCGGTTGTTACCTTCCCGTGCATGGTTATTTATATAACCTTGCTGGGGTGCATTTCGGTTATTTCCATTCCCATTACCGTTACCGCAACTGTTTTGGTTCTGTTTCCCATTACCACTGTTACGCATTGTCCTTACTATTAGCATGCCCATTGTCTCAAGTCTCATGTAACAAGTCTATCGAGTCAACAGCAGACATGAACTGCTCAGTGCCATTTTCAGGAGAATGAAATAGCTTTTCTCTTAACCCTTAACTCGCGAGGTGACTTTTCTGTAACGTATACCACGAGGTGTAGTCTCTGGGACCCCTATGTTTAAACCGAGATTTAAGACAAAAATCATATGAAATTTTTAATGTTCTATATAACATTTGTTTTCACAATTATGTAAGTGTTCTTTAAATGCTTCTGTTTATTTTATTGCACTAAACAAAGCCTGCAGCACTTTATTATTTATCACAAAAAAGCACATAATTTTGTGTGGTTATCTTAAATAGTACACATAAATAGACTGTTAGAATACTGAATTTTGAATTCTGAAAAATTATACGACCTCTGTAGCAAATAAATTTCCATGTAGAACTAAATTCCAGTGTTTAAATTTGCGAATCACGCGAAAGCTACAAAAAGAAACTGTCAAATTCACATGGATTGCTGGGAACTTCATTTTTATTATCACCAAGCAGAACACATTTGATTTTAACAGTCATTTTAAGTATTTCATTGAAAAACAGAATGATTCCCATCACAATTTTCCTTAAGTTCTTCCTCTGAATGATACTCTTGTTCTATAGCAGAACTGTGATCACTGGATAATGTAAAATCTTCGTCTTGTTCGTTTATTTCTTGATCTGTATCACTGACACCTTCCTCCTGAGACCGACTAACAATTTCACCAAACAAGGGAAAGTTAAAACGGACAAATTCGTGTGAACACATTTTGAACTATACGGTACCGTACTGAAGAAAACAGGTACGTAGTTCACGAGGCGCGGTCTAGGAGACTCCAGCACCTATCAGTAACACATGTCAACAATAAACACAGAAGACGATAACGCAACCACAAAAAATCGTGGGCTTGGTAATTTAAGGAGGGTGGGGGGAGCATAGAAGCATTTCACTTCAAGTGGCCTCGGAGAGCGAGTTCGAAAATTTTCGCGCGGTCTGAGAGACCACACCTCGTGAGTTAAGGGTTAAATTTAAAGGCAATTTTCACTTTAAAATGCGTATAACATCTTTTACTGATGTGGGATCATCCTAGTATCTTGTCTTATTGATATATTTCTCAAAGTACTTGGGTAGAGTACCTTGTTTACTGTTGTCAACCTCAGGTCAGTACACCTCCTTGCTCGCCTGTAGACCAGTACTCTGATGAAAATGCTCTTTCGAATTGTGCATATGTTTCGCATTTCTGTAAAATTTCTAATGCTCACAGCGTGCCTTCGTCTTGTACATGTGAGGCGGCAAATTGTATTCCTTGGGTGTCTGTCCAGGATCTGGGAAGTATCCCCTTGAAACTTTTTATGAAAACCACGGGGTACTGAACCCCTTTCTTGTGTAGGATGTACGTCTGAAATTGACGAAGCTTGAGCAAACTCTCTTGCAACAAGATTTTCGTCAAAGCATTTGCCGCCCCCGTATCATACAATGAATACCCCCTCATTCGTGTACGTGTTGTATGGTGTTTCTCTGTACAACACACGTGCGACTGTGCAGGCGGTAAATGCGTATGCGAATTGTTTGTTGCCGCTGCCAGCTGGGCTTTCCCTGCATTATTGCGCGCAGCTGACAACTCGTGGTGTAATTTGCCTACGTGTATTTCCCCGTCAAGCTTCCGTTTATGAAGATCACCTTTTAGCTTCGTTTTAGTTTGTTCTAATTCTGGTTTTACGTCAATATTCTCCTTGTGTTGAGATAACTCTTCAGCACTAGAATCAGAAATTCATTCCGCTGCTCAGTTTGGAACGCGATCTGTTGTTCAGAACATTGCTGTTCAGATTGCGTTTCGTTTAGATCGTTCACTTCAGAGTTTATCTACCTTACCGACTCGGGTAGGTCCTTACATGCAAGTTGTAATTCAACAAAGTTATTAGTAACAGTTTCTATCTTCGAATTTAATTTTATTTCAGCAGACTGCTTTCAGCTAGCCACCGAAAATCTTCACTTAGCTTTTCCTCTAACCGTTCGCTAGTTCGCATAGCCTGCTTGTTAGCGTAGCGTTAGAAATTAACATTCATCCGGTGTTGAATTTCGCCACTTATCTGTTCCTTCTGTAGATTTGCAAATTGCTTAAAATTTTCGTTCACTTTGCGCTGAATATGTGTATTAATTTGTACAGTATTCTCTCGCGCAAAGTGTTAGAGTAGCCCCTGGCTCAGCGTCCGTAATTTGCCGATTATCCTACACCCGAGATCACATTCAGATGTAATAATTACCAAAAAAGCTAAACAATTTAACCACGCGTAGTCATTACGCGAATCTACTAATAAATTCCGCCATTTTGTGGCGCGTAACTTTCATACTTAAATGTGTAAAAGTCACACGAAACGATTTTATAAATCTACACAAGAAAGAAGCTCTGTTTTCTAACATGAAGTTCTGATTGGCCTTGAACTGTTTTTCCTTACCTTACAGTTGCGATTTCTTATCGCGTTATTGTTTGTTTATTCCTTTTCTTGGTTCACACCCTTGAGATTTCTCAATTGCAGACATTAGTTATGTGTTTCATACATGGGACAGAAAATACATATAATTACAAACATGTAATTGAAACAATTTTAGACACAATAAAATTTCATTTATTATTCATTTCTTGGCTGCCCTGTCGCGGTTGCCAATTTAACCACCTGTTTCCAGAACGAGATTTTCACTCTGCAGCGGAGTGTGCGCTGATATGAAACTTCCTGGCAGATTAAAACTGTGCCTCACATGGATGACAGTTTCGGTTTTGAACTAGTTTTATATTAAAATGAAAAGCAGCAACGTTAAAATAAGCTGGGGCCTCTTTCACTAAATGGCTGGCTTAATTCTAAACGTCTACGAAAGTTAATGCAGTTTCTTCTGAAAGTAGCAACGGGTCACAGTTTTGGCTCGGTTAGCAAATCTTCTGGTAAATGTTACGTTGCGGAAATTATTATTAAATTGATTATCGGACTTCGTAATATTAAAATGATTGCAGGTTCGATCGTATTACACAAACAAAAGACTACGGCGAATGAAATGGCGCACGCAAACTATAATAACCAAAAGAAATGCTTCCGTATTTAAGAAAACGCACAAAACTATGAATCTGTAAAGGAAGGCCAGGTTTGTAAATCAAATATAATTACACTTTAATAGTATGTTTTAAAGAAATAATAGCCCCCTTACGCTATTCCACACAACAAACATTTGATGCCTAATGTTTAAAAGATCCTCTCCATGAAACGCGCGATATTCAAAGTCACGCACTTGATATCCTGATTTTTTATAACAATTCCAGTTGTAAACAACTAAGTAACAGTCCAAGAAAGATCTCCTATGACCATTTCATCAAATCCTCAGAATTTATTGCGTAACATGAATCAAGGTAACCAAGAGAGACGAGCACACTGGCAAAGAGAGTAAAAAACAGAAAGAAAGGATCAAACGAGCAGAGCAAAAAAGAGCGGTGCCCTTGTCTCACTACTTTTTATACTAATTACACATTGTGATCTTCGTATGTTTACCGATGTGTTATCCAGAGGTGTCTGGCATAGTTACATTACTTTGGATAAATTTTGTGTAAAAGTTTGTGACGTTATAGGTGCATCCACAAAAGATTAAGTTATGCATGTGATGCAACAGCGACATTGTGGCGTACTACGAATCGCTTTCCGAGGTGTAACGGATCAGTGCTGCGATTTTTTATCAGCAACTAACAAAGACGTCTTGCAGACACAGGCCAACAGCATCTACCCGGAAGACTGCCCGCCTACATTCTGCTAGATTGACAAACACACTACACAGCAGTCGGGGTGGGAAGTCATTCTGCATCGACCTTATTCACCTAATAGTGCGTCCCCAGATTTTCACCTGTTCCTCTCTCTATTGAACAACCTTCAAGGAACTTCCTTTCTGGGTGGAAATGTGCAAAAACACGTTATTTCTACAGACGCAGAATCGAAAAGTTAGCCCAGCGATGACAGATTGTTGTAAATAGTGAAGGAGAATATATTATCGATGACTAAAGTGTCTTTTATGTGCATCTATTGTGTTTATCAATCTTATGCACCAACCTAATATTTGACCAGTGTCGATCTTAAACGTGAATATAAATGTTCTACAATGCTAGTACATAGTCACAGTCACAGTCACAGCTGCAAAATACTAACACGAATTCTTTACAGGGGAATGGAAAAACTGGTGGAAGCCGACATCGGGGAAGATCAGTTTGGATTCCGTAGAAATACTGGAACACGTGAGGCAATACTGACCTTACGACTTATCGTAGAAGAAAGATTAAGGAAAGGCAAACCTACGTTTCTAGCATTTGTAGACTTAGAGAAAGCTTTTGACAATGTTGACTGGAATACTCTCTTTCAAATTCTAAAGGTAGCAGGGGTAAAATACAGGGAGCGAAAGGCTATTTACAATTTGTGCAGAAAGCAGATGGCAGTTATAAGAATCGAGGGGCATGAAAGGGAAGCAGTCGTTGGGAAGGGAGTGAGACAGGGTTGTAGCCTCTCCCCGATGTTGTTCAATCTGTATATTGAGCAAGCAATAAAGGAAACAAAAGAAAAATTCGGAGTAGGTATTAAAATCCATGGAGAAGAAATAAAAACTTTGAGGTTCGCCGATGACATTGTAATTCCATCAGAGACAGCAAAGGACTTGGAAGAGCAGTTGAACGGAATGGACAGTGTCTTGAAAGGAGGATATAAGATGAACATCAACAAAAGCAAAACGAGGATAATGGAATGTAGTCGAATTAAGTCGGGTGATGCTGAGGGAATTAGATTAGGAAATGCGACACTTAAAGTAGTAAAGGAGTTTTGCTATTTGGGGAGCAAAATAACTGATGATGGTCGAAGTAGAGAAGATATAAAATGTAGACTGGCGATGGCAAGGAAAGCGTTTCTGAAGAAGAGAAATTTGTTAACATCGAGTATAGACTTAAGTGTCAGGAAGTCGTTTCTGAAAGTATTTGTATGGAAGTGAAACATGGACGATAAATAGTTTGGACAAGAAGAGAACAGAAGCTTTCGAAATGTGGTGCTACAGAAGAATGCTGAAGATTAGATGGGTAGATCACATAACTAATGATGAAGTATTGAATAGAATTGGGGAGAAGAGGAGTTTGTGGCACAACTTGACAAAAAGATGGGACCGGTTAGTGAACATGTTCTGAGGCATCAGGGGATCACATATTTAGCATTGGAGGGCAGCGTGGAGGGTGCAAATCGTAGAGGGAGACCAAGAGATGAATACACTAAGCAGATTCAGAAGGATGTAGGTTGCAGTAAGTACTGGGAGATGAAGAAGCTTGCACAGGATAGGGTAGCATGGAGAGCTACATCAAACCAGTCTCAGGACTGAAGACCACAACAACGACAAACAAATGGTAGTGAATGTCTCCAGTTCTATTTAAAGTGAATGTATAGCTTTATTTTAGGGAAAATTTTTGCTGCCTTGGTTAATGTAAAAACCTCTATTTCTTGCAAGTAGCACTACTGAGCAGCAAAAACCCGATTGAAACGAGTCCTTTATCAGTCAAACTCCATTAGGTCACGGTAATTTAAGTAAAAAGTTTAGGCTGCTACGGTCTGAACTCGCTAACAATTGAAAAATTTAATTATGTAAATGAAGGTGGATGGGGGAGAAAGGAAAGGAAAGTGAAGGAATTGTTGATGTCAGCTGCATCGGGACTTTATGCATAATCAGCAGCTATGAAAGAAAGTGTGCGCTGGACCAGGATTCTAACCCAGGATCTTCTGCTTACTAGGCAGTTGCGATAACCACTGCACCACACGGACACTGTGATTATCGCACTTGCGCCGTCTATCTTCACACGGCTCACAACTGACCCACTCTCCGACGTAGCACCACCTGTCTGTAGTCCTCGTCCACGTCCTTCATGCTTTCTTCTTTGAGATTCCCATAGCAGCTCAAACGTAAGTGTGTATTCTTACTGAAGGTGACGGATTCATTGCCCATCGTGGCGAATCAATTGTATGAATACGTGTCTGTTCTTTCAGACACGTTCGAAAGAACATAACACACATTCCTATAACTGATTTGCGTAATATGTATCACAGCCGTGGATTCCGCTGTGTGTAGGAAAGCGTAGTGTCTGGGGACACGTTTTTAGTTGGGGGCCGCCAATAAAGCATAGTGTCGCACCCCGGGCGCGGTGGAGGGGCCGACAATAAAGTGCCGTGCCGCCGGCGCCAGCAATGTTCGCTATGCTACTGTATAAAGTTGGTTCCTGACAAGGCTTCACGGACCCTTCGACCGACCGTGGCGTTTCTGACCCTTTTGTAGGTGCTGCAGGGGCACTTCCGACAAGCCAGTGTTCCACTGTGGTAGTTGCCGCCAGAGCCTTCCCCTCTGTTGCAGGTTTCTTTGATGTGCAACAGAGGGGTGTACCGCCAGTGTTTCTCATATCACTCGCTGCAGCTTAATCTTTCATTTTATAACCAGACAAAAAGCAAAAAATAGAAATATCGTTTGAACATACTTACGTACTACGTTCATATACAGTCCTAAACCAGTATATAATGTGAGGTGATGTTCCTGTTCCAAACTGGTCGGAGAAGGCACGACTAACACTAAGAAGGTTTGCACTCTGATATTTCCAAACAGCGTACTTCACTGCTGCGGCTTCCTTTGATCATTGGAATAGCCATGTTTAAATGTGGTCGGAAACACCATTTTGACGTCGCGGGTTGTAAAATCCACGGTCGGAAAGTCCACAACTCCGATGATGCTGGGCGCCAGAGCTACTTTGATTCGAGTTGCCTCGTGTGACCTTTCGCCGACTGTTGTTTTGGCCTCGGATGCCCTTGTTTTGACTTCATAATCGCTTTCTGTAGCGAGATCCTCAAAAATCAAGTGTTACATGCTAGAAATAATCTTGCTGTGGCATTCTCCGAAAGTGGTTAACTTATTTGGAAACATGTGGCGATATAAGCCTGGGTCCTAACAACAAGCAATGTTTGGATACGACTGATCTGCAAAATCAACGAATGGTATCATATCTGTGCCTGTTATAGGAAGTAGGATTGTGTTCAGTAGGAGTGTTCTAGGAAAGTGACAGTATGTCTGTGAATAATAAAGACAGTGTAAAGGCATGGTGAAGTCAAATCTGTGAAGATGCAATAGTTAGCATGATGGAAGACAATGGGGAACCGCAAGTAACTGAAAACATTTTAATAAATTCTCAATTTTGGAAGTGATCAAGTAGGAGTGAGCAGTCAACAATGGAAACCTCGACACCCATGAGTCATCGTGAAGCAACAATAGATAATAGAGCAAGTTCTGTGGACTATTAAAGACAGAACCTGCGAATTGAACCATAAATTTGAAAATTGTCATCGCAGTTGATCCAAAGTGAAACGAATTAAGAGATTTAATTGTGACTTAGGAAAAAAATATCAAGGCTTCATTCATAGAAGTTCTTAAAAATAATAAGGAACTTGGCGAAAGAACAAAGGAATGGAGGACAAATTTTGCAAAACTACTTCTTTCTTTCTTTCGCTTACACCATAGTCCCGCAGCGATTGCAGGGTCGGCGTAGTTAGAACAGATTTGGTAAGGTTAGTTTTAGGAATGGCCGGATGCCCTTCCTACCGCCACCCCGAACCCCCAGGGATGGAGTCAGTGTACCCCATCTGTCTGCAATAGTGTAAATTGTGAAATGGTGCAAACGTGTTTCAAACGTCTGCGACATGTGGATCTGAGGCGGAAAGTGGGGACCAGCCCGGCATTCACCTAGTGGGATGTGGAAAACCGCCTAAAAACCACATCCAGGCTGGCCAGCACACCAGCCTTCGTCATTAATACGCTGGGCGGATTCGATCCGGGGCCGGCGCGCCTATCCGTGTCCAGGAAGCAGCGCGTTAGTGCTCTTGGCTACCCTGGCGGGTAAATTTTGCAAAACTACTGGGGGTTGGTAACAATTTATGATGAAAAAGTAATCGGCAGTCGGGATCAGTTAATCTTTTCCTAACCTTTAGAGCGCAAATAGACGATCTTAGACTTGATATGGTTTATTTGAAAACGAGTTTCAGTCATGCACTGTTGCCTTAAATCCTTGCAGAAGCATGGATCTATCGTGAGGGACCTTAATGTAGCATAGATGTAGCGGTGAATCACACACATAAAATTAATAAATATTAAAGGATAAGCATACAGATTATTATCCCGTAGGATAATAATTAGTCCCATACTTCTTTTCAGAGTGTAGGGGAGCGACACAGTAGACCCGCGCCGCCTTACTAGGCAAGGTCCTAGTGGAGATGGTTTGCCATTGCCTTCCTCCGACCATAATGGGGATGAATGATGATGATGAAGACGACACAACAACACCCAGTCATCTCGAGGCAGGAAAAATCCCTGACCCCGCCGGGAATCGAACCCGGGACCCCGTGCTCGGAAAGTGAGAACGCTACTGCGAGACCACGAGCTGTGGACGTTTTTATCCTTATCGCACATAAATTTTTTCTGCATGATGGCCTCATACTGAGTATTACTGACACCCATATAGGAACAGAAAATCGAAATGATTGACTTTACTGAGCAACAGAGCGTTTGTAAGTAGTTTTTGAAAGTAAACGAATGTGTGGAGCCAGTGGGCACATGAAAAGCAAGAATTCTGTTGGCATAGATGGTATCTCTTCAAGATTACTAAAGGAGTGCTGTAAGCCAATACACAAAATACTGTGCCACATATTCAATAAATCCATCCAGCACGGGGTTGTTTCTGAGAGACTAACATATGCTATTGTCAAACCTCTCTTTAAAAAGGTGATAAATCCGACATTACCAACTATCGGCCTATCTCCTTTTTAACAACCTTTTCTTAAATTCTTAAGAAACTGGTTCCGAACAGACTTATTGAACACCTCAAGCATTATAAGGTATTAAACAGAAGCCAGTTCGGATTTCAACAGGGTGTATCAACAGAACGAGCTATTTTTTGCTTCACCCATCAAATCTTACAGTATTTTAATAATAAATTATCTGCTGTTGGTATCTTCTGTGACCTTTCTAAGGCCTTTGATAGTGTTAATCATGAAATCCTCTTAGCAAAGGCTGAATATTATGATATAAGTGGCTCAGTTGGCTCATGGATTAAATCCTACCTAGCTGTAAGAAAGCAGAAGGTCATGTTGAACGACTTTGAGGGGTATTCTGTGTCATCTAGCTGGTGCTCTATTGGCTGTGGTGTTCCTCAGGGCTCTGTACTTGGCCCCCTGACCTTCCCTTGCATACGAACTTTAAAACTCACTTTACTCTTTTTGCTGATGACACCTCTATCCTCATCAACAAAACTTCCAACGTCAGTGTTGAGGAATCGGCCAATATTGTATTTAGTGAAGTATGTAATTGGTTGTAAATAATGGGTTATCACTAAATGTTGATAACACCCAGTTTGTGCATTTCCAAGCAAGGAAAAAAGTTGAGGATCAATTAAGTATTACATTGAATGGTAGTGAGTTACTACAAGTGGAGTCAACCAAGTTTCTGGGTGTACACATTGACAACAGTCTAAAATGGCCTGAACATATTTTGCACCTCCACAAAAAACTCAACTCAGCAACATTCGCTGTTCGTATCATTTCCAATGTATGTGACCGAGACACCACAAAAACTGATTATTTTAGGCATTTCCATGCATTATTGCTGTATGGCATAGTTTTCTGGGGTAATCGGCCACTATCCAAAAAAATATTCATTGCCCAAAAGAGAGTTATTAGGATAATGAGCAGAGTCCAGCCATGACATTCTTGTAGGAACTTTTTCAGAAAATTAGGGGTACTGACAACTGCATTCCAATATATCTACTCCCTGTTATGTTTCATTGGTAAAAATGGACAATCGTGCAAAACCAATGATTCATACCATACCCACAATACCAGGAGGAAGATGGACCACCATTATGAATCAAGAAACCTTACTATTGTACAAAAAGGAGTCCATTACATGAGCTGCAAGGTGTTCAGTGCTCTCCCACCATCACTGAAAGTAGTTATCCATGAGCTTCCCAAATTTAAACAACAGCTCAAACAGTATTTATTAGATAATTCCTTCTATTCGGTAGAAGAATATTTCAGTAGAGTTAACTGTAATTGATTTTTTATTTACTAATTTGATATGCTATTGTGCATTACGATACTCACAATCACTGTTGACATTACTGTGTCTTTCATTTAGCTATTAAGATCTACCATATTTTTAATGTAATTTTTTCTACACCTATTAATGTGTATTTTGTCTTATACGAGATATCCTCTTGCAAGAAGTACTTTTATGTGTTCCTTTTGTATTATTTGTAATAATTCTGACACGTCCTACATCCATTGAAGTGCCTCACAGTATTGGATTTATGGGATATAAATAAATAAATAAAAATAAGTTCCTCAGCAGCTATACACTTTTAGGTTGGAGGATTCGACTCTTCCTAAATGGCATGGCACTATTAAGGTACATTGCCATGGCACTATTAAGGTACGTAAGCTCCCTGACCGATGCAGGGAAATACAGTTGACTATTTATATGAATAATAAATGCCACATGCATTCATATTCATCACATTTGACACATTTAACTCAATTTTTGCAAGTTATTTATGTGTAGGATAATAACTACAGACACAATAAAACATGTGCATAGTACAAAGCCAACTTTCACAATTCACATCCCCACAACATGATTTCCAGCTTCTAGCCAAAATGTAAACGACAATATTAAATACATTTGTAAAAAAATTGTTTTATGTAACATATGAGTTATTTACTGATAATTTTTCTGATGTTATTTCGAAAGTTTGTATTTAACAGTTTTAAAGTTGATGACTTCAAATAAAATTAGTAGATAAATAGTAACTTTTTTACATACATGTAAATCCAATATCTCAAAAAGTAATCAGGTTTTTCGAAAATTACAAATTTATTATCATTTATGTTAGGTTCATGTTTGAAAATATATTCTGTATAAAAGTGGGCAGAACTTTTTCATTAATGTCATGAAATCTATACAAAATGCAAGTTTAGAATTTTTGAACTTGTCTGATACCACTATAATATGACTGCTGAACTTCTTATTTCGACAAAAATAAAAAATGAATTTCTGGGAAATAATTAGCTCAAAGTGAAGTATTATCAGCATCTGAGTGTTATGACTACAATAGTATTTAGTTAAAAAAGGTTACCTAAACTAAACTGAAACAAGACACTGATCTTTTGTTGTTGCAAAAGAAACATAATTAGCATGTTGTTAAAAGACGAGAATAACATAATTAGCAAATTTCTGTAAGAAAATAACAAGATTTTCATTATTAGAAAATTGAAGTAAAATTGTAAATAATCACATTTTCGAAAGTATTATCAATAATCGAGTAATTAAATTCATTAACAAACAATAACAATCAAATGATAATAAAAGGTAGCTAAATGAAAATTTGTTTCTTATTAATTCATCTTAAAACATCACAAATTATCAGCTGCTTCAGGCCAATATAATTCATATTCGATGGCAAAATGATTATTAGTTAGAGATAAAAATCTGAGTAGTATACAAAACAGTTACATTAGTCAAGTCAATAATATTAAGCATAACAATGGCAAAAATGTAACTGAATATTACTTGTGGTATGGAATAAGTTGAAATATTAAATCATTATTAACTGTTTTAATTTCAGTGGCATATCATTCATAGAATACACCATAGTAAAATCAAAAATGTCTCTCTCCACATACATAATGCTGTTGTTGTATTTCACTGTTGATTTTTCCTATTTGATCTACCACCAAATGATAAATGTAGGCCGCCCTTTTGCAAAAAGATGCATACTTCCACATTGTAATTCAAAGTCACTGTTTCTTGTATAAGTGTCTGTTTTGCATGCTCTGATATTGTCATCTTATTTTAACTTAGTTATTTCAATATCATTCGTAGTAAGTTCATACTTTTCACATGGTAGGTAATGATATTTCTTGCAGTATATTTATTTTTCTCTCATTTTACTTGGTACTTTCAATGTTGCTTGTGTTAATTTTACAATGTCTCCCATTAAACAAGCTACAAAAATGTCAGTAAATGAGTGTCTTGTGCCAATATCAATTGTTATACAAAAGTAGATAGGAAAGGTTTATGGACCTTGTGTTATCCTGCCAGTACGAAGAAGCAGTATCTAGGACCTCTGAAGGTTTCTGAACAAACTTCTTTCAAGTTAATTGAGTAGTTCACAGACATATATTCAAGAACACTGAAGAGGCCAAATATAATTAAAAATGCAAATAATTACTATTATCTAGACACATACAAAAATGTACTACAAAATTTCAGAGTGGGCATTTTAGAAAATCATCATAGTATGTAAATAAGAAACCGGAAATTAGGCAGTGTGAGTTCTGGAAAGTAGCATAAAGCTATAAAAATATTACATCTTGTTTCTTCACCTTACATCACTGATGGTATTCATCACCCATATATCTGAAATAATTATTCCGTTTATGAAGGCAACAAAGTTAAAATAATTTGATCACATATAAAAATTTGTAAATTGCCATTATCAATATAAATGTCACTCAGTTAGGTATGTGACATCATATTTTAGACTTTTCATCAAATTATTTAAAAAATATGGACATGATAACAAAGAACAACAACTAAAAAAAAGCACACTGACTATGCTCTTCAATAAAGGAAGACCAATGCTTCAAAATTTTTGGAAGCAAAGGTAGATAGAAGCTTTGATATTGTTGGAGGAGTTGAGCCAAAACTACCCCAATTCGAAAGAAAAAGAAAGAAAAAATAGCCTCAATGATTTGGCAAGATGGTGGTAATATACGAGGGTGGTTTGAAAAGTTCTCGGAATCACCACGAGAGATCAGCACTAGCGCAACGAGTTGTTCACGTGATATTCATTGGACTGTTCCTGTAAGCACATGCCACGTCAGAGCTCTTGGAAGAGAGTTGTGGCGGTGAAGTGGCTCTGTTGTTCTCGCTTAGTGATTTGCGAAGATGGAAAAAATCGAAATTCGAGCAGTGATCAAGTTCTTCGTAAAGAAAGGTATGAAGGCAAAGGACATTCATGCCGATTTCCAGAATACACTGGAGGACTCTGCTCCTTCATATTCAATTGTTGCCAAGTGGACAAATGAATTTAAATTTGGTTGGGAGAGCATAGATGATCCACGCAGTGGTTGGCCAAGATGTCTCACTACTCCAGAAATCATTGCAAAGGTGCACAAAATAATCATGGAGGATTGCCGATTGAAAGTACATGAAATTGTTCACGCTTGCCAGATGTCATCTGAAAGGGTATATCACATTTTAACTGAAAATTTAGAAATGAGAAAATTATCTACATCTACATCTACATCTATACTCCGCGAGCCACCTTACGGTGTGTGGCGGAGGGTACTTATTGTACCACTATCTGATCCCCCCTTCCCTGTTCCATTCACGAATTGTGCGTGGGAAGAACGACTGCTTGTAAGTCTCCGTATTTGCTCTAATTTCTCGGATCTTTTCGTTGTGATCATTACGCGAGATATATGTGGGCGGTAGTAATATGTTGCCCGTCTCTTCCCGGAATGTGCTCTCTCGTAATTTCGATAATAAACCTCTCCGTATTGCGTAACGCCTTTCTTGAAGTGTCCGCCACTGGAGCTTGTTCAGCATCTCCGTAACGCTCTCGCGCTGACTAAATGTCCCCATGACGAATCGCGCTGCTTTTCGCTGGATCATGTCTATCTCTTCTATTAATCCAACCTGGTAAGGGTCCCACACTGATGAGCAATACTCAAGAATCGGACGAACAAGCGTTTTGTAAGCTACTTCTTTCGTCGATGAGTCACATTTTCTTAGAATTCTTCCTATGAATCTCAACCTGGCGCCTGCTTTTCCCACTATTTGTTTTATGTGATCGTGCCGCGGCTCTCGGTGCTGGGTCAAAAACGCATGCCATCGCTGTGGAAAAAGTACACGAGCTAAGATACGAATTGTTGCCACACTCGCCTTATTCACCTGATATGGCTCTGTCAGACTTCCATCTCTTCCCTAAACTGAAAATTTTTCTTGTTGGACGAAGACTAACTTCAAACGAAGAATTATTTGCTGGAGTTGACAACTATTTTGCAGTTCTGGAGGAAACTCATTTTTGAGATGGCATCAAGGCACTGGAACATCGTTGGACCAAGTGTAAGAATCTACAAAGAGGCTACATTGAAAAATAAAAAAAAGTTTCAGTGATGTAAATACCTTTTTTCTATTCCATTCCGAGAACATTTCAAACCACCCTCATATATGAAGGAACTTAAAAACGTATAGTGAAGTGGCATGTAAAAGCCACTCACAAACACAGATTTACAACACAGACTGTCAAAACACACACCTGCGACCATCCCTTTGCAGAACCATATCACCAAAAAATTGGAATGGCAGCAGTTAAATTTTCAATATCTAAATCAGTATGCATACACAGAAAAAGATATAGAGAAATGTGATGACACTGAAGGTTGGTTCAAAGGGCAACACGCTGATAACATATTACAATTATTGGTACAACTAGAAAGAAAAAGATGTAACAGAAAACAGACAGAGACAGTGCTACAACCGCTTGTTGTCCTCTGCAGTGCAAGTTAGTTTAACATGAAATGTTCCCTGTATATTTTGAACAGTCACTTGTTCCAGACAAAGCAAAGCAAATAATGTTTTACATGGTGATTCAGCTACCCCTGCCACTGGGTTTTATACGTTCTGTAAGCCCCTTGGAAACGAGGCACGAGATTTTCATATTCTCTCGCACGATAAGAAGTGACGTAGGGTGGATTTTTTGCCAATTAGTGCGAGCCCTAAATCTGTTGCCTACTCCCTCCTCTTTTCGCAGTTAAGGGAAAAAATAACTGAGATCTTTGACAGTACATAGCAATATTTGGTTAACGTAATCAGAAGATAGGGGAATTACAATTTATTTTCCCTACATAGCGACACCACCGTTTAGGATAGGGAAAATTAGTTTTGTGCGATATTTGGAGCATGAGTTACAGCCAGGTGTGGTTTGGATTGCAGTAAGTTATGCATACCAGCAGTTATGAAGGCAAATAGAGGCCACAGGTCCATAGAACTGCCTGACAGGGCGCACATAGCAGTTTCCATAGCACAAGTCACAGGCAGAAGAGGACCACTGGCCAACCTAAGTGTTATGTATATGTGACACGAAGTGACGCGCTTGGCAAAACAGAGGCACACAGCCGAGTATAAATAGGTGCCATTTTCTAACAAGATTCATTCAAGTGTGGCAGCTCTCCTGGACGGCGAGGCGTGTCACACCGCCGAGCTACACGCAGCAACAGATGGGGCGACAGCGTCCCAGTCCACGGCGGGTCATTGGTCCGACTCTCTGAGGCCAACGTGGGGTACGCAGCCAGCCAGCAGCGGGCCACACTTCAGCTTGCTACCGCAGGCAGTTGTCTCGGCTCCCGACACACACCGGAGAGGCGAGGGCTGCAGATTCGTACACCAGATTGACGGCGGTCGTTGCTGCCGCGTTCTCATCTACACCAGCGAGGAAGAAGCAGCAGCGGGGCTGGCCTACGGCTCCCAGCAGAACAGTGCAGAGTCAACGGGGATGATGGCCACTGAGTCGACTCCTGGTGCAGCAATCCTAACATCATTGGAAATCAGCGGGCTGGCCAAGGCCAGCAAGACACAGCGTTGTGTTGCACAGGCCACTGGGGTGCTTCCTCAGCATTGCGGGGCCTTGTGACGCAGATCATGGTCAACGGAGTACTGTAGTGGAAGCAAATAAATCATTTGGAAAGTTTGGGAGTACTTTTATGTATATTAAATCTATAATAATTTCTTATTAGTAGACCAAAGTAGCCATTTCCAACTCCCATTATGCAAGGTGTATCCAACCTGTGCGTAGATAGGCTTGCTCCAGTTCATCGGCTTACCACGATTTGGCCCGGATGAATTCACTTAAACCAGGCTTTGATGGATTGGAATTTCAGCAGTCACAAGGGCTTACCTTGGTGTCTAAACTTTTCGTAATACCAGAAGCAAAATCATAGTAATGAGTAGTCATGGCAGGAAATGACACCAAGGAGGAAGCAGCTAATAACAGGGAGAAAAGCACTAGTAACAGAAGAGAATGGGAACGCTCATACTGGTGCAGAAGCCAGTCAGTATGTTAACACAACACTTTTTGGCTGAAACATTTATTTTAAAATGAATGTCCTCTACACTAGAGATTTAGGGGTCATAATAAGAAACCCTTGCGGATTCTACAGCAAAGGCAGACATCCTGAGGGGTGTTGGAAACAGATCATAGATTTATTATTTTGCAGCTTTGACTCTTGAGGGGAGAGTGATTACGTATTAATTGAAGCATGGCATTATCTTTTGGGGCAGCCATGTGTAAGTGTAAGTCCAGAACGAAAGCTGGCAGTCTGCATATAGCCCAGCTATATAAGCGTACTCATGCACACAGAGAACGCTGGTTTGTTTGCTAGCTAAGGTGCAGCAATGCCATTATCAGTAGAACGTCATGCTCGCTCCGTTATCTGAGTAGTCTTTCTCACGCGATTTCACGGAAACTACTCACAAAAAATTTGATTTTTACATTATGTATAACTTTGTACTTAAGCTTCATCGTGAGGTGCCCATCATCTCGCTAATGGTTGTGCTTACTGTGACATTCGCATTTAAGTAAGAAAGTGTGAGAAATTCGAAAAAGTTTCCAATGAAAAATACAGGTCGCTATGATTTTGAGTTTGGCGCATATTACACTTTATGCTGTTGTGAATGAAATCTAGCTAAGCTACTGATTTTTTCCTTAGACTTGTGAGGAGGTCTCTAGCTCTCTCCAGTCTCGAGAAAATGGAATTTATGTAGTATATTCACCTCCATCACGCGCATGAGAATGAAACATTCGTATTAATCTCTTATCTTCTGAAACATTCGAGATATCGAAACGAGATTTTGGCAAATGATAGTACACAACGACGAGAGTATTTTGCCATGGGGTTACCGGGTAACATACGAAACTTTCTTATCTACATCGAAAATAGCTGAAGCTACAGTTTTTATATACCTTGTTTCAATCCATTACTGTAACTTTTAAAAAGTCTTTGATAGGTAGTGAAAAGATAATACGATGGGTTATAGGATTTTGCCAAAATTGCAGTTGAATTGGTGACTTGTTTTTGTCTGAATTGTTAATTTTCTCATTTTGAAGCAACATCATCACTTAAGAGTAAAAGGTACATTTCTCTTGTTAACAGGTTTAATTTTATTTATTTTGCCAAAACATAGAATAATTTGGACAAAGTGGCCTTGCAGTAGGTATCGCATCATAATTCCGAAACAGTGTCGTATTAAGGAAGCAATAGGCGACCAGAGAGATAAATAGCTAACAGAAAACACTGTTTCGATTTGCAGTAATGTAAGAGAAGAAATGTCATTTTTATTTTCAGACTAGTAAATTCTCTTTTCAATGGCAGTCATAGGCTCTTAAAGTTATAGTACCAGATTGAAAATATAAAATAAAAACATTAGCTTTTGCTATATCGCCATAGATAATGAAATTCCATATGTTAAACATATAGAAAAATGCTCTCTTCTTTGCATACTATCACTTACCAAAATCTCTTATCGATATGTCGAACTCTTTAGGATTTATGAGAGATGTTTTGAATATTTCATACTCCCACACACATGGTAGGAAGTGAAGGTGAGTTACAAATTCCATTTTCTCAAGAATGGAGACAGCTGCAGACCTCCTCACATGTCTCAAGAAAAATTTGATATCGCAGCTCAATTTCATTTGCAGCAACATAAGGTGTAATACGCAACAAACGGAAAATCAAAGCGACCTCTAGTTTGCAATGAAAACTTTTCGAATTCTGGACAGTGTCATACTTAA
The DNA here is from genome assembly GCF_023864345.2 of Schistocerca serialis cubense. Lineage (NCBI taxonomy): Eukaryota > Metazoa > Arthropoda > Insecta > Orthoptera > Acrididae > Schistocerca > Schistocerca serialis. The sequence continues at coordinate 360,934,213 of NC_064643.1, forward strand.
ATGAGAATATCATGTTAAGAATGATCATTATCGAATTTTGGTGCACTTTAGGACGAAAGTGACAAATAAGGCTATAAGTAATGTAAAATTCATTTTTTTTGCCGATTAGTTTCGTAAAATCGCGTGAGAAACACGGCGCAGTGTGCGCTTCTATTGTGTCAGCACAGTCTATCGTCGATTGGCGCGCCAAAGAATGTCTCGTTCATTCCAACTTGCCTGTAGGTGTGGGGCTGGCTGTGCCAGTCGGCGCCGCCAACCAGCTACCATTGTATGCTGTTTCATTAGACAACAAGGGGATATTTTCACGCTGGGCCAAGCTGCCTCACGATGGACGCCCATGTACAGATAGCTCGATTTCTTTCTTCGCACACCCTTACGTTGTAGGGGTAACAGTTAGTTGAAGAAGACTTTTGATTGAGAACAGGGGCCTGTCCCCCACACGGATCCTCTATGACCTCATTCCTTTCCCCCAACTGCTCCTATTCCTCGATCATATCTGCATTCTCTACACCTCCCACCACTTTGATCCCCCTCACCCCCTGGTTGCTCCTCTCCTCTCCCATCCCCGCCCCCTGCCACACCTTCACTGTTGTGTCCCCCCTACCCTCCATCTCTACACCCTTCATCTCCTTTCCCAAGGTGGATTCCAACTACCCCTCCTGGATGATGCCCTCTCTCCCTCCATTTATCCCTCCTATCAACTATGATCCTCACCCCCCCCTCCTTTCCTCCATCCTTTTCTTGGGCTCCCTCTCCCCCCCTTCCATCCTCATTTTTCCCCACCTACCCTCTCTCTGCCCCCTTCTCTCCCCCGAGTCCTTTTGCATTTCCCTCCTCTGCCTTTTCCCATTCCCTCTCGCGTCTGCCCTGCCCCTTCCCCTCTTATGGGCCCTCTCCCTCCTTTGGTTCCCTCCCCTTTCGTTTTTCCTCTCCTCCCTTCTTGTTTTCCCCCTCATCTGTCCAGGTCCACCCCCACCCTCCACCCATCTGCCCTAGGCTATGGTGTGTCCTCTTTGGGCCGACATTTTAGTGCAGTGTTTACAGTGAGTGTTCAGTGTTGTGTGTCTTCTCCGAACATTCTAAGTTGATTTCTGAAAGAATCATAAGTTGAATTTTGAATGTGTGCTTTGTGTACATAATGTCTCTGTCAGGGGAATCCCCAACGCATCTAGAAATGAGAAACTTTCCCGCTGAAAAAAGGTGACGGTGCTGTAAGAGCTGAGCCAAATAAACCCAAATGGGTGAATGCCAATCACTCTTTGTTTATGTGGTTGATTGGGTGTGCGAACGATCAGCTTTGTTATAATTATTAGCAAAACCCATAAATTCAAATAAACGTGTAACAGGAGTACGAGGTAAGAACGATTACATGTTGTCTTCCTACTGTATCCATGAAAATGACATTTTAACAGAAAATTTTTGCCAGCACGCTACAGTACTAAGGCCCAGTTGTCCAGTCCCCAGTCAGCACCTGCTCATGTTATATTTTTGGAATAACGCGGAAAACGCGTTGTACGAACGGGAAATAACGCGTAACCGGAGACTAAACGCGGGATAATTGAACCAGTGATTCTGGTAGGGTTAGTGCTGTTAACCGGAGAACAAGTTTTGACAGTGGCAGGAGTAGTTAACAGAATTAGTGATGACCAGATTGTTTGTTAGAGCGAGGAAAGAGAAGAAACATGGACATCACACACACTATATGGTAGAATATGACTATTCCAAATTTATATAAAAATTTCGTACTACTACTTTACGATCTCATGCTTGAGAAACTGGAGCCTATGAATGAAATGTGAAACTATTTCCTAAAATAAAACGTTTTGCTTATAGTTGGCCTAATAGATATTTCCTATTGGTACTAAGTGAATTATATTCTGTCGTGTCATATACGTAAATAAGGTACATAAAAATGACTATTTGTGCCAAAACAGTCTCGCTTATTTGGCGTGTATTACAAATGCTGCAATATTAAAAAGACCTATTTTGTTTTATCTAGACGTAATGAAATCGAGAAACCACACAAGCTTTTGGTATTATTCACATTAACAGTTTCTGCAGTTAGACAATATTTTCATTTTTCATGCAGGAAAACAGTTGACAGAACAATACCGTGCTGCGTGGGATTAGCCGAGCGCTCTTAGGCGCTGCAGTCACGGACTGTGCGGCTGATCCCGGCGGAGGTTCGAGTCCTCCTTCGGGCATGGGTGTGTGTGTGTTTGTCCTTAGGATAATTTAGGTTAAGTAGTGTGTAAGCTTAGGGACTGATGACCTTTGCAGTTAAGTCCCATAAGATTTCACACACATTTGAACATTTTTTTTTTAACAATAGCGTCCCGACTTCAGTCAATTGCAGAAAATATTGTTCCACTCTATCTTCACTTGGGAATGACCCATTTGTAACAGTACAGCAGTTTCAGAACAACAAACTGGCCTTTAGTGAAAATACTAGAGTCACAATTCTTGACTTAATGAGCTATTGCGTCTTTTATGTGCCAAAAAATGCACCTTCTGCTCCCAATCATCCCAAATGATGGTTACTGCTTCACAGCAACAGTATCACTCCCACTTAGCATTGTCTGATATACATGTCAACTATTTGCGCTTACTTTAAGGGGACCACACCCTGCCTATCTAACCCATGTTAATTATTTGACCCATTTCTGAAAAAAACTATTTGATGTAGGACCTTAACATTTTTACTGTATGTTACATGAGGCTAATACAGTCAATTGTATTAAAATCTACTTTATGCATTGTATAGTGTTTATTAAATACTTTTTTAAATTTATTAACAAAAAATATTAAGTTTTTTCTGCAGAAAATATTTTTTGTGAACTTCCTAATGGGGGAATATTAATGAATGTAGTACCAGAGGTGGCTTTTTATGGTATGCAGAGTCTCTGAAAATTTCATTCATTTATCTATGATAGTTTCTGATACAATGGGGCATATGTACTGAAAATTTTAGTTTGCCGGAAATTGATTTTAAAGAAAAAACTTTTGAAGTTTGTGACTTACAGTTAATTAAAACTGTCCCGTTGCATGTGATGGCCCTTCTTTGGCCTCTAGCAGGTCTTCCAGCTTCTTTTTTAGCTTCCTGGATGTTTATCTTGCTTTCTTGGCCATATTAGATGCAGACCTGTTTGCATCGGCTATCCTCATTTTATCACAATGTTGCAGCCCAGTGATTATGTTTTCACCACGATTAATTCCCAGCTTTTTCAGTACCCAATACTTTCCAATATTACCACAATTGAATGTAATAAGAGGATCATGAACTCCTGGTTTATTTGTATGCATGCCTACAAATACAGTTTTAGGAAGGTAGTTCCAAATTATGCTGTTGAAACATTCATTAGAATTGTGTGTCTGCCCATGCATTTCCGTAGAAGGTCAGGATGAGCCAAGTCCCTGAAAATAGGTTTAATTGCTGTAATAACAGCAGCAGGAAGAGAATGCTGGTGAGAATAAGATTCTCCAGTTGCCTGAGTCCTATTGTATTTGCACCACGAATTTTCCCCTGATGGACACAATCCATGACATGGCTTATCATCAGTAGAGGACTTATGGAAGAATATGGCTCAAATATCTCTCCTCAATGCCTCCAGATTTTCTTTATTTCTCCTGATTGCCTGCCCATAGTATACCTGCAAGTTTTCTATTTCAGTTTTACTTAACCGACCCTGTCTGGTCAACAATTTTCCATCGTCTAATTTTTTTCCTCTCATATCAACAGTTAGTTTTCTCAGCCTTGTTCCCAAACATTTTTGAACATGGCCTACACATTCTATTTTGCTATTAATGGCATCTCCATATGGCTTAGAGTTCACCACATTGTTGTATGACTTACTGTCGCCATCGCCCAAATATTTGGTGTACTGTACACCTCTTGTTTCTACAGAGTGATGAAATATTTGTTATACTCCATGAAGTTCCATACCACTACTTTTTCCTTTAAAATAAGCCACACAGTTGTGTTCTTTATGTTCATTGACTTTACAATATTTGCAATTTTTAGGCATTATCTCCATATCTAACACTTTACCGGTGTCTACACTCATTGCAGTCACTACTCAATTCAGAGAGGTATGTCCTCTTTTCTGCCAACTTCCATCAAGTGCAACTGCAATATCCGAACATCCATCATTTTCTTCCACTGCTTCCCTAGCAGACAGTTTCATGCTTTCTTCACTGACCTCACATACAGCTTTCTCTAATATTACAGTCAGTTTTTAAAATTTATTTGGCAGTTGATGTAAGTTCATCACTGAACAAAATGTTCTCCCAGCAGCCATGCCCCTGCCAATGGATCGTAAGGCATAAACTAATCTAGTATTGATTTCATAAGGGCCACTTGCATCTGGTGAACTCATAAATGAAATCACAGCTGAGCATTTAGTGCAAATTAAATGCAAAGAAATTGCTAGACCTTTTCTCCCACTGGCACTCTCACAAATTTTCATACTCTGTGACTCACCACACTGTCTACATTGTACAAATTTAGAAATCACATCTGATAATATTCTCAAATTTATAATAATGTTACTGCACCACTTGTCACTTACGGTAAATTCATTATAACTCTCTTTAAATGGTGAGAGCTTCTTTGATGGTGCACTTGTTGAAGAATTACAATTAGAAACATCATTGCCAGGTGACATAACCTCTTGTACAGAAAGCTTTCTAAACTTGTCTCCTCTAAATTGTCATTTCTTGAAAATGCATTTACGCTTCGTCATCTTCAATAACCACAACAAAACACATGTAAACAAGCACTGCAAACGTAAGTGTAACAACTACTCGCAATCACACTTGAACAAAACTAACTGTGTGTTTCATGTTGTTTAAAAACAGCAGACACAAAAGAATACCGACCATTGCATTCCAAGGATAGCCAACACACTTGGGAGTAAAAAAAATAAATAAATATCAAACATGCAATGTAGGGGATATAAAGATCTAAAATATATGCGGAAAAGTGGGTGACAGAAAAATGGGCATGGCACATAAACACACGTGATAGTAAAATGCTTGCAAAAAATTTTTTCAACAAAATCCTTTTCATAGTACTTAAATAAAACCTTAATCTATCAAAATATGATGAAATCCGAAAATAAATTTTTTGCGACCTGAACCACAGTGTGGTCTCCTTAAGCTAAGTTTCTCTCTCCTTTTATTTAAAAAAAAAAAAAAAAAAAAAGTGATACTTCCTAAGAAACTGAAACTGTGTTATGAAATCTTAACCCTGGATAGCTGGTGCCAAGAGGAACCAAAATTACTAATGTTGGGTGGGTCGGCAACGCACAGTTTTTAAACTACGGAAACTTGGTACCGTGCTCTCCAATTAGCCGTGGGATTGCCCTGTTGCCAGATGATCTGCACAACGCAAGACCGTGAATGCTTTGCCTACCAGAGATTGCGGTGTATCCAATGTGGCCCGAATGGTCGGTGGTGTTGCACAAGCCTTCCACTCTGGGGGCGAATCTGCTGGGGCCCCAACACATCCATTGTAGTTTCATGATAAGACGTACCAGGAACAAACTCGTCAACAGCTGTTAATTTGCACACAGGAAGTCTTTTGCAAATTATGTCTGCCCTGAAAAGGGTCTTTTTTGTAGGTAGGACAATGTTTACTTAAGGCAGCTGCTCGAACTGGCGACCCTCTAATGCGACACAAGCTTGGTAATGTCGAACGGTGTTTTGCTGTACTCTTTCAAAGATTCCTGGCACTGCCCTGATGTGATCGGTGACAGGTTGAATGCGATCAATTCTCTTCGTTTCTTGCTGGTTCGTGTCCTGGTGGGTGAACTAGAACCTTGAAGAATCCCCACAGGAAAAGTCCAGTGGTGTGAGATCTGGTGATCGAGGGGGCCATGCCCTATGAGCACCTCTGCCAATTACCCGTTCATCAATGAGTTCATTTAAATATCCACACACAGCATGACTATTATATGCGGGTGCCCCATTATGCTGCAACCACATGCCATATGTTCTGGGGAACATCTTCTAGCAGGCCAGGTAGAGTTTCTTGCGAAAAGTGAAGGTAATTTGCCCTGGTAAGTTGAGGAAGTAGACGGGCCAGCCCATCACCCACATTGCCTGCCCAAATGTTGAGCTAAAATCGTTCCTGGTGTGCGTGGACATATGTGACGTGAAGATGTTCTAAAGGCCATCCTGATGGAAGATGCACTCATCGGTAAACAACACAATGGCAGGCAAGTCGGGATCTTGTGCAGCATGATGCAGAAACCACCGGCAAAACCCTAGCCTGTGTTTGGAGTCCACCACAGGATTTAGGTCTTGGACAGGTTGGAAACTAAATAGATGCTGGCCGCCATCCCTCAAAACGTCCCAGACCAACCGTTCAGTGACCAACATGTCATATCCAGCCGCTAGAGTACTAGTCGTAGGTGTTTCCTCAAAGCTCTCTCGAGAACAGTTCAGAACAAAATCTGAAGAAATTAAAATATGTCACAAAAATCAAGCTCCAGGAGAAGTGAAATTTTTAGAATTAAACATAGACAAGAATTTAAATTGGAATATTCCTACAGAGTATTTAGTAAACAAATTATGCAGCTTTGCATTTACAAAGCAAATATTAGCTCAGTGCTACTGACATGGACACAAGGAAAATTGCAGACCACTGCTACTTCCAATCAGCTATAATGTGCAGTATTGGTTTTTGGGGAAATTTGAGCAATGTGTTGCACGTATTAAAAGTACAGAAATGAATCATTAGAAACATATGCTGTGCATCCAAGGAACTCATGTCACCCATTATTTAAAAATCTTAAAAATTTAACAGTTCTCTCACTATATACTTATGATATTATCAGCTTTTTTCATAGTACTCTGCAATAATTCAAAGAACAATGTTTTAATACTCATATAATACATGAAATATAGACAAAATTATGCTCCCCACTCATTGCTTAAACTTATATGCTCATACTCCCTGGTGTATGGAAACGACAACAAACTAAAAGCCAAGAACATTCTTGAGTGTGAAATTAGATTCACTGAAAAAAGTTATATGACTTCAGTGATGCTACAACTCAATTGGAGATTTCTTGACAAATGAACTGATTATTTGAGCAGGATGTTTTTTTTATCAGTTGTCTTGTTAGCATATATGGATGTCTTTCACAAAGTAAGTCACATTAATGTTTAAATACTATCCTTTCAGCCATAATTTTGTGTCAGTGAACTTGTATTTACAATTTTTTTGACATGTCTCCTGTACTCAAATTGAATGATTAGCATCTGCACGTTATGAGACAAATAAATGACAGTCCATCAATTCGACTGGTTTTCTGTGTATGGTCTCACAATCGAAAGACGCAACATAGTCAGTTCTCCACATGTGAAAGACGCAACATAGTCAGTTCTCCACATGTGAAGGTACTAGTGGAGATGGTCCCCATATGGGCTACCATTTTCATTAATGGGTATATTGCTAAGGTTGTAGATCATTTCAAATACAATACACTTTAAAGGAGCACGATGGCTTTCTAACACTGAGCTATAAATGAACAGGGTGAAAGCAAATGTTTTAGAGAATAGCTTCATTAGTAGTGAGGACTGCAAATTTGTTTTTAGCTCAGTAGGGTCAAAATATGAGATACTCTGGAACTCTATAAAACAGATATGAAAAGAACACCAATAATCAGGCATTGATGTTAATTTTAAGAAAACCTTACCAGCAGTGGGGAAGCTAAACATGCACACAGAAGATGACATGAATTCAGAAGTATTTATGGTTCAAAATACAGAAAAATACATGATAATATTTTATGAAAGAAAAGTGGCTATTTACAATAGTCACAAATGTAAAAATCTGTTTCAGCGAGTAATATTTTATGAAAGAAAAATGCCTATTTACGATAGTCACAAATGTAAAAATCTGTTTCAGCGAGTAATATTTTATGAAAGAAAAGTGCCTATTTACAATAGTCACAAATGTAAAAATCTGTTTTGGCGAGTACACATTGGCTGTGTTCCCTTTTATTGCAGTCAAAACACTTGACCCAAAATTCTTCTCTTGAGTCCTCAGAAAAGAGAGCCTCGCAAAAGATGCAACTTGCATCTTCATCATCTTGATATCCTTCAAGAGATATTTACAGGCCACTGTTGTCATGTACAGCTCATTCCAGAGCTGCACCATTGCCCTATGAATCTGAGGATTGTTGTCTCACTTTTGAAGACCTTCCCTCTGTCTGTTTTTTGTTATTGGAATGTTGGTTTTCCCTTTACAGCCCTCTGTGCCTCCAGAAGTTAAGTTCCTCTTATACTTCATGACAGCAGACTGTTCTAGACGCAAAACACAGTAGGTAAGAAACTCAAATTCACCGAGATAGAAATTGAAGCTGCATGTGAAATTATTTGGGCAAGACTCAGTATCAGGGGTGGGCATAAAATGATAATTGGATCCTTCTATTGCCCATCAGACTCATGTCCTGATGTAATTGAAAGTTTGTATGAAAGTTCCCCAAACATACAGTAACCACCAGTGGAACTTTAATGACCCAACAATTAATTAGAATAATTACAGTTTTGTTAGTGGTGGGCATGGTAAGACATCCTGTGTAACTTTACTAAATGCCTTCTTTGAAAACTACCTAGAACAGATAGTTAGAAATCCTACTCAAAATGAAAATATATTGGATCTAAGGGCAACAAACAGACTTGGCCTCTTTGAGGATGTCCACATCTAACCTGGAATCAGTGACTATGATGCAGCAACAATGATTACCAAAATACAAAGGACAACTAAAACAACGAGAAAGATATATTTGTTCAGTAAACTAGATAAATAATTGGTGGCGTCATAGCTTAATAGGAGCTTGAAACTTTCACCAGAGAGCAGGAGCACGTAGTTGACCATGCATTGGATAGATATGTACCCGGTAGAACAGTTCATAATGGAAGGGAATTTCCATGGTACACATTCACAGTAAAGAAACTTCTAAAGAAACAGAGATTGTCGTGTAATAGGTGTAAAATAAAGCATAAGTCTATAGATAGAGAGAATGAAATACTATTTAGCTGCCAAGAGAGCAATGCACGATGCCTTTAGTGACTACTGTAGCAGAATACAGTCAAGTGATCTTTCACAGAACCCAAAGAAAGTCTGGTCATATGTAAAGGCTGTTAGCGGCACCAAAGTGAATGAGACAGGATCTTAAACTGAGTGTAGCAAAGCAGAAACTGAAATACTTAACTCCGTTTTTGAATGTTTCTTTACAAATGAAAACCCATGGGAATTTCCCCAGTTTAATTCTCGTACCACTGAAAATATGAATAAAGTAATAATGTCAGTGGTGTTGAAATCATTATAACTGATTGAAGCTCAAGGGGTTGATGGAATCCCTATCAGCTTCTGTACTGGGTTTGGGGCTGAGTTAGCCTTTCTTCTAACTATAAACTATTGTGCATCCCTCAAACAAAAAACCATGCCCAGTAGTTGGAAGAAAGCACAGACCGTACCATCTACAAGAGGGGTAGTAAAAGTGATGGAAAAAACAGCCATCCAATATCCCTGACATCAATTTCTTGTAGAATCTTAGACCATGTTCTGAGCTCAAACATAACGAGGTATCTTGAACAGAATGATCTCCTCAAAGTCACACAGCGTGGATTCCGAAAAAATCAATCATGTTAAATCCAACTTGCACTTTTCTCACATGATATACATAAAGCTTTTGATCAAGGAATTCAGGTAGATACAGGATTTTTTGATTTCTGAAAAGTATTTGACTCAGTACTGCACCAATACTTATCATCAAAAGTACGGTCATACGGAATATCAAGTGAAATTTGTGACTGGATTGAGGACTTTTTGGTAAGGGAGACAGAGAATGTTATCTTTGATGGAAGATTCATTGTCAGATGTACAAATAACTTCATGTGTGTCCCAAGGAAGTGGTTGGGACCCTTGCTGTTCATACTGTATATTAATTACCTTTGCTGACAATATTAATAGTAAAATCAAGCTTTTTGCAGATGATGCAGTTATTTACAATGAAATATTATCTGAAAGAAGATGCATTAACATTCAGTCAGATCTTGATAAGATTTCAACATGGTGCAGAGATTAGAAATTTGTTCTAAACGTTGAGAAAAGTAACATTGTGCACTTCACAAAATGAAAAAAATGTACTATCCTATAACTATAATATCAATGAGTCACTGGTGGAATCGGCCAACTCATACAAATACCTGAGTGTAACACTTTGTTGGGATATGAAATGGAATGATCACATAGGTTCAGTCATAGGTAAAGCAGGTGGTAGCCTTCAGTTTATTAGTAGAATAATGAGGAAGTGCAATCAGTATGCATAGGAGACTGCTTACAAATCACTTGTGCAATCGGTTTTAGAATATTGGTCAAGTGTGTGGGCTACTGAAGAACTGGAAGACTCTTGAAGATAGATGTAAATTAACCCAAGAAGGTCTGTGCATGGTATATGGTATACATGCGACATTGCAAGTGGGTCCCTTTTCTCCTTTGCCAATCTAAGACACTCTTTGATCTTCTTTGTCTGTTTGAAAACTATCTTTACACCATGTTTGCACAATATGTGGCTGATTCTGTCCATCACTCTGGGAATGTATGGCAGAAAGGCTATACCTGACATTTATTTTCTTTTTCTGATTTGTCACTTCACCAATTGTTTGGCTCTGTTACACTTCTAATATAACTTGTGGAGTACCCACTGCTCCCATCGCTCAGGCATGTAATATCTACAACAGAATGCAACGAGCTTTTCTTGGTGAGTGAATTTATAAAACATAGAGGGACTTGGCAAGAACGGATTAGGAACTTTTGGCCATTTTCTATCAACTAAGTAGCAAAATGCATTGAGATGACAGGGACAAGATCAACAGCATCACTCACAGGAGCAGGCAGAATGAACTCAATTGCTTCACTGAGTGACAGAAGAAAAAGTTTGAAAGATGCTAGAAGCAGACTGACAAGGCCTACCACCTTGGCTGTATGGATTACCTAAGATCCATAAGAATAACATTTCACTAAGACCAATTGTTAACGCTCCTGGCTCACCAACATATAAACTGGCAAAACATTTGGTCTCTCTGCTCCAGTTGCACATGGGGAAGACTGACAATACATAAAGGACTCAGGATATTTTATTGAGAAGCTGGAGAAACTAAAAATTACACCAAACGATATCCTGGTCAGCTCTGATATTGTTTCTTTGTTTATAAAAGTGCCACTCAGTGACTCTCTGGAGCACATCAGTTCTGTTTTCCTACAAGAAATCACACTGCTCTTTCATGAATTTCCCACCATCAGCTGTTTTATGAGGAATGGCAATTTCTACGAACAGCTGGAAGGCATCGTCATGGGTAGTCCTCTTAGTCCAGTGGTGGCAAACTTCTTCATGGAGCATTTTGATGCACAGGAAATTGAACTTGGCGACTTGTAAACCTAAGGTGTGGCACAGATACATCAATGATACTTTTGTTGTGTGGAGCCATGGTGAAGAACGGCTTTGTGATTTCCTAAGACACTTGAATAGCCTCTATGCCAACATAAAATTTACCATGAAAGTAGAAAAACACAAAAAACTACTATTCCTAGATGTGCTGCTCACAAGGGATGGCAAAAACCTGGGACACAGCATGAATTGAAAACCAACACACATGGACCAATACCTGCACAAACTATCAAACCATCATCTGAGCCAGAAAAGAGGCATGATTAATATGCTCGTAATGCGAGCGGAATGAATATGTGAGCTGCATCACCTCAGACATGAAATACAACACCTGGAAAGTGTTCTGAGGAGCAATGGGTACTCCACAAGTTATATTAGGAGTGTAACAGAGCCAAACACTTGGCGAAGTGACAAATCAGAAAAAGAAATCTTGGGTATGGCCTTTCTGTCATACATTCTCAGAGTGATGGACAGAAGTGGCCTTGTATTGGGCATACATGATGTAAAGATGATTTTCAAACTGACAAAGTAGATCAAAGAGTGTCTTAGATCAGCAAAGGAGAAAAGGGACCCACTTTCAATGTCGGGTATATACCGCCTACCATGCACAATTGGAAAAGTTTGTGTCAGAATGACAGGATGATCAATCAACACCAGGATCAAAGAACATAAGCAACATTGCAGGTTGGGGCAGGTGGAGAAATTGGCCGTGGCAGTGAACACACTGTGTGAGACAGACCACATAGTATAATCTGCCAACACAGAAGTTCCGGCTGTAGAGAAGCACTATCTCACCCGCTTGTTCAGAGAAGCTTCAACAAGAAAGAAGAAAGCCTTACGGTAAATGGATCCTGGCCCCCCAATGCTGCAGCAAATGACCGTCACAGGTGGCAAGAGGAGAGCCACATCGGAAATGACTGTAGTTAAGCCCTTGGACATTGGTGTGCCAGGTACATACAGCCTGTGGCCGCAAGCTCGGTTCTAGTTCACTGCCAGAAATGGAGGGGGAAGCTTTGACAAAGCCAGCCACTCATGCTGGCGAAATATCTGTAAGATCATCAGAACAACTTCAGCCGAAGACAGCTGAAGAACCCAAGACAGAGGCCAATAGGCAGTTTGTCAGACCAGTATTCACTTATGCAACACAATCAGCTAGTGTTCAACTCGAAATTCAGCACAGACGTTCAGCAATCTCTGGCACTGACACTGTGGCAGCCAGTTGTTTGCCTTGGGTCAGAAGCATAACAAGTACAATCAATTACACCAATCTTGCTGCTGTTCAACAATCATATCGAGACCTACAAGGACTTTATCAATAGGAACATCAGCATTGTATTTCCATCTTATCCACATTTCAAGGAATGATGTCAAGCTGTAGCCAAAACAGCAGCTATTCCTTCCTGCTGCCTTCAGAAGGGATATCTTCAATATGCTACATGACTTGTGTCACTGCAATAATTGATTGATAGCTCGCCTAGTGACAAATCATTACACGTGGCCACGAATACAGAAAAACTGTCATGAATGGGTGAGATGTTGTCTTAAATGACAGGGTAGCAAATACTCAGCCAAGTGCAAGCACGGAAAGGGAACTCTACGATCATGACAGTCTGTTTCAGTCATGTTCTCACTGACATTGTTGACCCGTTGCCACCATCTGACAGTCAACATTACAAACTTAACAATGATAGATTGCTGGCCGGAAGCTGCACCAGTGGGCAACATTAATGTAGAAACTCCGGCTTTTGCTTTTGTATCGTATTGGGTGCTGTGCTATGGCTGTACATTAAGTGTCGTGACAGACAAAGGAAAACAATTTTAATCCAACTTGTTCAGCCACCTCATGAAGTTTTGTCACACAACTCATCACAAAACATCGAACTGTCACCTAGTCAGTAACGGGATGATTGAGGGATCACACTGCTCACTTAAGACAGCACTATTGTGTCATGACACTGAGCAGACCAAGGCTCTTTGCATCATACTACTCAGTCTTAGAAACAATTTCAAACCAGATCAAGATGCTTCTTCAGTGAAACTAGTGTATGGTCAGACGTTGAAGCTTTCAGCAGAATTCTTGGAAACAAATGCTCTGTCACAACCAAGAGAGAATCAACCATGATTACTACACTGACTGCAAGAGCACATGGCCTGAATCTGCCCAGACCAGGCTCACAGACACAGTACAGCTACCACCTCTGGGCATCAAGACTTGAAAACCTGTTCACAAGTCATGTTATGCAAGGAAGCATCAAACTGTCATTGTAGCCCCTACACTCAGGAGACTGCTGTGTAGTCACAAGGGGAGACAAGACAAACTGACATTTCAACTTACAAAAAGGTGGGCACTGTTTCCATAGACGGAAATAAACCAGCTTACATCTTCCAAGAAGTAACAAAGCCAGAGTTTCCGAGACTATGGCCTCACCCAACAACTGCCTCACCACTGCATTCACAGCCACTGGCACAGATTACAGCATCAATGGCCCTGCCAACATTCCTCAACATTCAGTTGCTGCATCCACTTCCAGCATGCTATTTGTAATTACACTCTGCTTCCACCATGAGGGCTGATGTGATGAAATCGGACAGTTATGTAGTGTTATGTTGCACATGTCACTTGTGTAAACACCACATCATCAAACATTTCACACTACACACTAGAGGGGCAGTTTCTGTGTAGTCTGGTTACATCATTTTAAGTATATGCAGATTCTGATAGTGATGCGACAGTCTGTACAGCTTGTGCAGAGAAAGTCAATGACTTCAAACGAAATTACAAGATGAATAATCAAATTTTGAAGTAAATCCAGTAAATGAAAAAAAATCATAAAATTTTTTGAAAAAGAATAAAATTAATGTTATTTCTGTTAGATTCATGTTCAAAAATCTATTATGTATATAAATGAACAAAACTATTTTATTGTTGTCATGAAAACTATATGAAAACCAAGATAACAATTTCTGAACTTGTCTTTGTCATACAGTAAATTTATGGAGAATGATCTATTCCTTTACAGGTACTGACAACTACAATACATAGTGAAAGATAAGTCATTGATTAATTCCATTAAAAGTACCACATGTGTTTAACTGTATCAATTTATGCCAGAATGCTTCATATTGTAATTCTAATAAATAAATCCTTGAAACTGTCTTATGGCTAGCTTTCCTTTTACACCTGACTGAGATGAGCAAGGCAACACACTCACTCAATTGCACTCACTCACAGAAACAAGAGATACAAATATATACATATTTAGATATAAATATACATGTACCAGAAGGTCTTTCTAATGATGATTAATGAGGAGTTAACTGTTTCTGTGGCAAATGGATATGTGGATAGGTACCTGAATTATGTTTGATGCAATTGTTATGCATGGGGAGAGGGGGGGGGGGGGTGAGGGGGCAGTTAAAAGAAATACTCTACTGACTTGTATTAGTTGTTTGGTGTTGTGTAAGATATTGAAATCAAACATAATACAAAAATGTTGACCATAATAAATACTGATTGGATATGGATGCGCGAAGCTTAACAAGAGTTTAATATAGTTGTATAAAATAGCCATTAATACATTTAATGACAAAGATTTGTGAATACAGTCCAAGATTAGGACTATGCTATGTCAAATCATACACAGGCTGTAATGTTTACACAGCCCAATTAAGTGACTCCATAAACTTTCCTGGCGTAATAATTCATTGTACTCATATCGGGTCTCCAGCGGAATATCTCGTCATCTGGACACTAGATTCTAACTGCAGGAGAGGATTCTATTGTTATTAATGTGATGGATATTCTGTGGAATACTGTTAACTAGTTTTTAAGGAAATGCTACCCAGTCTTTGCTCACTTCAATTTAATACAAGTTTGTAGTGCCTGTATTGTTCAGAAGTATGTGGCAATGTTCCTCCCAACTACAGCCATTATGAAATATGTTAAATGTGTTTGGAGATGTGAATAGGTTCAACAATGAGCTGTATGATGGAAGCACAACAATGGGATTCAAACTTCAATTGCCCACTTATATCTAGCAGTCACCTCGTCATAAGGCTATCTAGGCAAACCTTTTGGCCAGAAACGAACTTCAATATGTTGTCAATCATGTGTCTACACCTTGTACTTGTACATCAATTATGTATATTCCCATACATGGGAGACATTTTAATTGAAAGTTGCTTGCTGAATGTTGGTGGATACTATAGTGCAGTGCCTGTGTTATTCAGAATTGCGATACAGTGTTCCTTCAGACATATATGTATGTCCAAAGGAAGAGGCACTGTGGCAACTACAGCCATTATGAGGTGTATGAAACATATTTGCATTTGGAATATGGACAAGTATCAGCTGCACAATGGAATAATGACAATGAAAATTTGTGCCTGATTGGGATAAATGCATGCATGGATGCATATCTGAAGAAACACTGCATCATAATTCTGAAGAAAACAGGCACTGCAATATCATATTTATCCATCAACACAGGGTAAGTGACAGTCAATTAAAATGTCTCACCTGTATGGTAGTGTACATAATGGATATATAAGTGCAAATTGTAGACACAAGGCTAATCATGTATGGAAGTTTGAGTCTGGCCAAAAGATGTGCTCCGATTGCCTAATCGTAAGGAGACTGCTTGTGTATGTCTGAAGGAACACTGCATTGTACTTCTGAACAACACAGAATGATATCATATTTATCCGCTGACACCAGGCAAGCAACTTTCATTTAAAATGAAATGGATGTATTTGTGTTGGTTCTAGACACATAGTGATGACATGTGGAAGTTTGGGTTTGACTCAGAGGCTAGATAGCCTAATGGTAAGGTGTCCACTCACGATAAGTGGGAAATATGGGCTTGAGTCCTGATCTCGCACAAATTTTCACTATCCCCATTCCATTATACAGCTGATGGATGCCCACATTTGCAACTGCAAATACATTTCATGTATTTGATTTAATAGTTTATCAAACTTCTGTTTGCATAAATATAACAACAAAGTTGGCAGCTGGGTGATAAACCCTGAATCAATCGTATGGCTCGCCTTGTGACAGTGAGGTAAAGTTTTTGCTGCTGTCATGATGCTTCTGTTCTTTGAGCCATGGACCACAGCAAAACAACAGAGGCTATCTTGTCAATTTTAAAATTAATTATAAAATTTCAAATAAACTTACAGAGGCTGTTCCAGCATGTAAAAACTTTAAACCATTTCCAAATAGATTGCTCAATTTAGCACATATGGATTTTGCACTTTTGACAGTGACAACTATATGAGGACATTTGAAATGCCAATCTGTTGTTTTATTAACTTCACTCACACAAAATGATAAGAAATTTAGGGTCTCACACTGTTTAGTTTGACCTTTGAAAGTAACTGTTATTTCAATGCACAGGAAAAAGTCTGTCAGTCTCCAGTAACGTTACAGACCACAGAACAAGAAAATTGACAGTTTCTTTTCTGTCTTAAATAACATGAAAAAATTGAATTTTCTGCTTATTGTTCTAGATTGTTTGATTTACCTTTGGCTTCTTCTTCCTGGTGCCTTCTGTGAAGGTTCTGAAATAAATATTTTTGCATGAAATTCTTCTTTTATTCTTAGGGTTTTCTCACTTGCACTCTCACTTTCTGTGTCAATCTACAAACTAAAGTCTTCTTCTTGAAATATTAGTAAATTATTGCAAAATGGTGGAGCAAGGTTCTGAGTTCTACTCATCCACTTTGTAAATTACTATGTTCTCTGTCTGAATACGCTGTCTGTGGCATTTTCAATTTTCTACCCCTTCCTCTGCTATTAAAATTGTTCTTCTTTCCATAAACTAATTAATTTTCCACAAATTTACACCACACATGTGCCCAACCATCCAAACATCTCATCAACTTTCACTTTTGCACAAACAATGTTTTAGCATAGCTAACATTTCCTACACCCCCCCCCCCCCCCCCCCCCCCCATGAACCATGGACCTTGCCGTTGGTGGGGAGGCTTGCGTGCCTCAGCGATACAGATAGCCGTACCGTAGGTGCAACCACAACGGAGGGGTATCTGTTGAGAGGCCAGACAAACGTGTGGTTCCTGAAGAGGGGCAGCAGCCTTTTCAGTAGTTGCAAGGGCAACAGTCTGGATGATTGACTGATCTGGCCTTGTAACAATAACCAAAACGGCCTTGCTGTGCTGGTACTGCGAACGGCTGAAAGCAAGGGGAATCTACAGCCGTAATTTTTCCCGAGGGCATGCAGCTTTACTGTATGATTACATGATGATGGCGTCCTCTTGGGTAAAATATTCCGGAGGTAAAATAGTCCCCCATTCGGATCTCCGGGCGGGGACTACTCAAGAGGATGTCGTTATCAGGAGAAAGAAAACTGGCGTTATACGGATCGGAGCGTGGAATGTCAGATCCCTTAATCGGGCAGGTAGGTTAGAAAATTTAAAAAGGGAAATGGATAGGTTGAAGTTAGATATAGTGGGAATTAGTGAAGTTCGGTGGCAGGAGGAACAAGACTTCTGGTCAGGTGACTACAGGGTTATAAACACAAAATCAAATAGGGGTAATGCAGGAGTAGGTTTAATAATGAATAGGAAAATAGGAATGCGGGTAAGCTACTACAAACAGCATAGTGAACGCATTATTGTGGCCAAGATAGACACGAAGCCCACGCCTACTACAGTAGTACAAGTTTATATGCCAACTAGCTCTGCAGATGACGAAGAAATTGAAGAAATGTATGATGAAATAAAAGAAATTATTCAGATTGTGAAGGGAGTCGATAATTTAATAGTCATGGGTGACTGGAATTCGAGTGTAGGAAAAGGGAGAGAAGGAAACATAGTAGGTGAATATGGATTGGGGGACAGAAATGAAAGAGGAAGCCGCCTGGTAGAATTTTGCACAGAGCACAACATAATCATAACTAACACTTGGTTTAAGAATCATGAAAGAAGGTTGTATACATGGAAGAACCCTGGAGATACTAAAAGGTATCAGATAGATTATATAATGGTAAGACAGAGATTTAGGAACCAGGTTTTAAATTGTAAGACATTTCCAGGGGCAGATGTGGACTCTGACCACAATCTATTGGTTATGACCTGTAGATTAAAACTGAAGAAACTGCAAAAAGGTGGGAATTTAAGGAGATGGGACCTGGATAAACTAAAAGAACCAGAGGTTGTACAGAGATTCAGGGAGAGCATAAGGGAGCAATTGACAGGAATGGGGGAAATAAATACAGTAGAAGAAGAATGGGTAGCTTTGAGGGATGAAGTAGTGAAGGCAGCAGAGGATCAAGTAGATAAAAAGACGAGGGCTAGTAGAAATCCTTGGGTAACAGAAGAAATATTGAATTTAATTGATGAAAGGAGAAAATATAAAAATGCAGTAAGTGAAACAGGAAAAAAGGAATACAAACGTCTCAAAAATGAGATCGACAGGAAGTGCAAAATGGCTAAGCAGGGATGGCTAGAGGACAAATGTAAGGATGTAGAGGCCTATCTCACTAGGGGTAAGATAGATACCGCCTACAGAAAAATTAAAGAGACCTTTGGAGATAAGAGAACGACTTGTATGAATATCAAGAGCTCAGATGGAAACCCAGTTCTAAGCAAAGAAGGGAAAGCAGAAAGGTGGAAGGAGTATATAGAGGGTCTATACAAGGGCGATGTACTTGAGGACAATATTATGGAAATGGAAGAGGATGTAGATGAAGATGAAATGGGAGATATGATACTGCGTGAAGAGTTTGACAGAGCACTGAAAGACCTGAGTCGAAAGAAGGCCCCCGGAGTAGACAATATTCCATTGGAACTACTGACGGCCGTGGGAGAGCCAGTCCTGACAAAACTCTACCATCTGGTGAGCAAGATGTATGAAACAGGCGAAATACCCTCAGACTTCAAGAAGAATATAATAATTCCAATCCCAAAGAAAGCAGGTGTTGACAGATGTGAAAATTACCGAACTATCAGCTTAATAAGTCACAGCTGCAAAATACTAACGTGAATTCTTTACAGACGAATGGAAAAACTAGTAGAAGCCAACCTCGGGGAAGATCAGTTTGGATTCCGTAGAAACACTGGAACACGTGAGGCAATACTGACCTTACGACTTATCTTAGAAGAAAGATTAAGGAAAGGCAAACCTACGTTTCTAGCATTTGTAGACTTAGAGAAAGCTTTTGACAATGTTGACTGGAATACTCTCTTTCAAATTCTAAAGGTGGCAGGGGTAAAATACAGGGAGCGAAAGGCTATTTACAATTTGTACAGAAACCAGATGGCAGTTATAAGAGTCGATGGACATGAAAGGGAAGCAGTGGTTGGGAAGGGAGTAAGACAGGGTTGTAGCCTCTCCCCGATGTTGTTCAATCTGTATATTGAGCAAGCAGTAAAGGAAACAAAAGAAAAATTCGGAGTTGGTATTAAAATTCATGGAGAAGAAATAAAAACTTTGAGGTTCGCCGATGACATTGTAATTCTGTCAGAGACAGCAAAGGACTTGGAAGAGCAGTTGAATGGAATGGACAGTGTCTTGAAAGGAGGATATAAGATGAACATCAACAAAAGCAAAACAAGGATAATGGAATGTAGTCTAATTAAGTCGGGTGATGCTGAGGGAATTAGATTAGGAAATGAGGCACTTAAAGTAGTAAAGGAGTTTTGCTATTTGGGGAGCAAAATAACTGATGATGGTCGAAGTAGAGAGGATATAAAATGTAGGCTGGCAATGGCAAGGAAAGCGTTTCTGAAGAAGAGAAATTTGTTAACATCCAGTATAGATTTAAGTGTCAGGAAGTCATTTCTGAAAGTATTCGTATGGAGTGTAGCCATGTATGGAAGTGAAACATGGACGATAAATAGTTTGGACAAGAAGAGACTAGAAGCTTTCGAAATGTGGTGCTACAGAAGAATGCTGAAGATTAGATGGGTAGATCACATAACTAATGAGGAAGTATTGAATAGGATCGGGGAGAAGAGAAGTTTGTGGCACAACTTGACCAGAAGAAGGGATCGGTTGGTAGGACATGTTCTGAGGCATCAAGGGATCACCAATTTAGTATTGGAGGGCAGCGTGGAGGGTAAAAATCGTAGAGGGAGACCAAGAGATGAATACACTAAGCAGATTCAGAAGGATGTAGGTTGCAGTAGGTACTGGGAGATGAAAAAGCTTGCACAGGATAGAGTAGCATGGAGAGCTGCATCAAACCAGTCTCAGGACTGAAGACCACAACAACAACAACAACAACATTTCCTACTGGGCCAAAGCTTACAAAGATACATAAAAGTAAAGACTGATATTACAAATTCATACAATACTGTTCTGTCATATTCATTTGCATGTACTATGATGCAAATAAAGGAAATGATATAATAAAGAGAAAAAAGCAATTTGATAATGCGTTCTGATGATACATTAAATTAATGTGAGGTTACAGGCTGCAAGTATGTTCATTACAAACCCCTCCCTCCCCCCTACGGAGGGGTTCTTTGATGGTGGTTGGAGAGGTACCCGTCTTTGACGGCTGTCTTCTTTCTTTCTTTGGTTCTAGCATTACAAGTCTTATTTTCTTTTCTTACTTCTCTACTAGGGGCACCATTCTATCCCCCTCTTTCCAAAATCATTAGTTTCATTGTGAATATCTTTCTCTTGTCCATACAAATCAGCTAGTTTTTGTAGCATTGCCTGATGTGTAGAAATACTCAGTTAGTTTCAGGATCAGGTTATCTAACATTAATATTGTAAAAAGAACTGATGTTTCCTTGATTCCATTTTGGAATAAACAAACAGTGCAATAATCTATAAAAGATGAAAGATATAAAGTGAATTTAGTAATCCAAGAGTGATGAGTTTAAAAATATTGGTATTAGTGCATAATAATTCACTTTTTTTACATATGTTATCACATCATTCATCTAAGTGGAGGAAATGCGATGTAACTTATCATTGCAATGGAGTGACGTGTTACCCTACCTATACGTAGTGAATGAATGTTGACTATTTGTTATTTAAGTAATTAAGAACAGAAAACTGTCTGGAAGTTTTTGTAATTTGTTTTTGCATATGACATGATATGTAAGGATGTCACACATCTACAAGATCAGACAGCATTCACATTATTATCAAGAGTTATGGTATCTGAAGGGCTTTGATTTTGTTGCATGATCTGGTGTCTCAGCTTAGAGTGATGAGTTGTGTTGTGCACTGTAACTATGCTGATGACATCACAGAAAAAAAGTGCAGAAAACTGTCAAATCTTTCATTCATTCATATAACATCAAAGTCTTTTGTTTGATGTCAGACTGAATGATCAAGCAATGTTTCCTGTTATTAACTGTTGTTGTTATATGTTGGAATACAATATAAATATTTATCAGAAGAAGAAGTATGGCATATTACATGAAATTTCTAAGTTTCCATTACAGGTACATCTGCAGGGGCGACAGAGTCATCTGAGCAGCCCCTCCACAGTCTATACAGAATATTCAATTACAGATGCAAAATTTAAGATAATAACAAACCCAATGTGAGCATATTTTTCAAAGTTGAACGTTGCACTTCTGGTTCTTGTACTTCGCATACTGTGATGCATTGAAATTTGAGCAATCAAGATTTGGGTCCTGAATGCGAGGCCAAATCTCCAGAAGGTGAGCACTTTCCATGTGGTGGCTGGTGACAACTGAATGATCACGCAACAAACAAGGAATAATTTTACGACGTCTATATGTGAAAGCAGGATGATCACGTGGACGAATACCAGCTGCTTTGGAACACAGTCCTGTCACGTATACATCCTCCAGATGGAAGAGCTTAGTCTGTAGAGCTGCTTTGTACAATTGTTTCACAACATCATTTGACATTACATATCCTGCACCAGATAGGTAATTTGGGTAGACTCTTCTAGGATACATATAACTTGGAGCATACCTATGCAGAAAGAAGGTATGTAAATTTTTTTTGGTATGAATACATACTATACATTTACTCTAATTACCCCTAGAATTAAGGAGCAGTGAAATTATTCTGTACTGTTATAAACTGCTTGTCATAAGTTATCCATGTTTATTCAACAAATAAGGAGAGGTTTCCTTGACATACTGAAACTGTAGAATGTTTTCAAGTTTAAAGAGAGTGTTCTGGTGGCTATCAGAGTAAAAAGGAAAGTTGAATGTTACTGTATCTAAAAAGGAAGAATAGAAGATTAGAGCTTAATGATGAACAGGTAATTAGACAAACTCAGATTTGGGTGGATGAGAAAGGAAAATGGTCACATTCTGTTGAAAGGAACCACCTCGGCGTTTGTCTTAACTGTTTTAAAAGAATGAGGGAAAATCTATATATGTATGGTCAAACTTGGAATTGAGCTGCTGTCCTTCTGGAGAAAACTACAGTGTCTAACCAATGAACCATCTCATTTGATACTGAAACTGGAAATGCATAATACAGTTACTCATACCTTGATAATATTTTCAGCAAAATCAGAATGATCAGTGAAACCAATGAAACTGGGCTAAAAAGAATGGGAACAAAAGAAATCATACTTGGCATTTGTGTTTTGTACTCATGTGAACAATCTGAAGAAATAAATGTTGAAAGATTACTAATGAACGTTATTTAATGACAGTGTGCATATAAGAACTGTCAGTTATATATTACTTGAGTGTGATCTTAAATAATGAATCACACAGTTTAAGAAATCCAGCTGGACAGAATATATTACAATGAGTAGGCCCCAGACAGATGTTTTGTACAAAAACCAATCAACAAAAACTAAAATTAATATTAAATATGTCTAATGGAAGTATAACATGTACTTTGCTGTAAAAAGTCATTTATGATGTCTCAAACTATGACTAGTGCTGAAGTAAATACAGTAAAACGGTGGTGGAAGTTTTTTCTTTGTTCCCTAAATCACATAAAGCAAACTCTGAACTGGTTCCTTTGGACAGAAAATAGCCGGTTTCCTTCTCCTATCTGACTTCGTTATTCATTCTGTGATTGATGGCACAAGTGATGAATTTAACAAATGTTTTGCTGTGATCATCGCAAGCCACAGATAGTGTGTGTGTTTCCTGCACTGACATTTTCTGATGAATACAAATTTATGTGCATACTAATTTATGTGCTCAACTCTTTCTCTATCCTCACACAATTTATATATATAAAATGACTGAACATTTTATAATTATACTACCTGATTGATTTCCAGGGGGTAAAATAGTTTATCATATTTTAAAAAATATGAAAAATGTGTATTCACAGAAAATTCTAGAAACTTATTGCTCTTTACGACTCAAGAAGTTCGTATTGTTTAGCTGGGATGGCTTCTGTACATCTCTAGAGTTAATGTCTGATCATGAAATAAAAGACGGTTTTGGCACATCCACTGATAGAATGTTGTTAATGTTGTTGAAGGGTTCTAAGTCAACAAAGCAAGTGAAATTACCTGAACAGCAAAAAGGACAAAATAAAAAAGTAAAGGAAACAACTGAGTAATCCCACTGTCCTCATTTGATCAGCTTCATGTCATTCCATGTCAAACCTTTACCCTGAACATGGTAAAATTATAGTAGTGTTGACAATTGAAAAGCCACAACCTTTGGCTTAGTCAACTTTAGATTCCTTAATCAATCAAACTCCCTTGTGTTTACCAGCTTCAGACTTTTGTTTGCTTTACAAATGTGTTAACATTTTATACATTTTGCATTAAGTATTTAAGCCAGAAAAAGTTTATGAAAAGTATGAAATTGTGTTTAAAGTCTGTTGGAAGTTGCTAGTGTTCTCATTACCATACAGTGGTTGAGTATAGTTTGTGGAATTGGCTCCATAATTTAAGAAAAACTAGTTTTTCATGCATTTCAATGTTTATTACATCGTATCTCATGCACTATGTGTCAGACAATGGTATAATTTTGCAGGCAAATTGAGAGGTATATAAGGATACTATCTTGAAAACGCCCTGTAAATAGAGTTAGTAATAAAGAAAAATATATCAAAACTCCCTGCCTAATGCAACAGTTTTACTGCATGAACAGCTAAAGTTAGTAAGCAATAAATTTTTTTTCTTACATCATTTTGTGGGGGGTGTCAACAAGAAAAAGTGTTGTAAAGGTTTGAAATTATGTGTAAAGTTTGTTGCAAGTATCTAAATGCTCTCATTCCCAAATAATGGATTAAATTTAGACTGAGTATTTACATGTGATGAGTTACACTGCCTCAAGACATATACACAGTTTCAATTGTAATACTTTTCTTACTGTACCACACCTTTGACATAAGATTTTACTTGTTAATAAGTAGATTATTACAGAATTTTAAATTTTTAAATTCAGTCAACAATTTAATGAGGTATCAAAACCCAAAATATGGTTGCCACTGGCAAACAGCAACTAGAATCCGCATTCCATGAACTGGGTTGCCTCTTTAGCAATATAGATACCACAACACAGAATCTAGTCTTCTATATTTGGACATTGAAGATAGCAAGTGGTAGCAGAAGCTATAACAGTCAAGCATACAGACAGTGGTAAAAATAGGTAAGAGAGATTAAAAGTCCCAGGAATATGAATTCGTAGAAGATAAATGGGGAAATAATGCCTTCGACTGCACATACCAACACACATTTGACAATAAAAAGGAGTCTGAAGGGAATCTATGCAGGAACGAGGAGAGAAGGAAGTGAGGCCATTAGAGATGGAGCACAAACTTGTATTACAAAAGGATGGGGAGGAAAGGGGCCATGCCCTAGTCAAAGGAATCATACTGACATTTTCTTTTACAATGTAGGGAAATCATGGAAAAACTGAATCTGGATGGCTGGACAGAAATTTGAACTGTTGCCCTCCCAAAGGGGAGTCCAGTGAGATAATCTCACTCGCTATTAGGAGTTTAGGGCTGCTATGGAGACTTTGAGGCAACAGGAACATCAAAAGAAATAGGAGTAGTCTGAAATGGTATAAAGGCTGGAGCAATATTATAAAAAACATGAGGAGAGGTGAGGAGCGGAAGGAAGAAGGTAAAGAGCAGAAGCAGGAAGGTGAGTGAATCAACACCAGGAATAATTATGCTTACAAACAGAAAATTGCTAGAGTCAGAAAAGAGGAAGAACAAGGAAATGACAAGAGAGAGTCAGTGACTGGGCAAAAGAAAAGTGAAATTTTTTTAAAACTAAAAAATGAATGGTAAGCACAATAATTGACAAAGGAGACAAAAGAGCAAAAGATCCACTGGATCAGGTAAAGCAACTTTAGAAGAAGGATATCAAAAGCTATAGGACCTGGTTCACCAAGATGATTTTGGAATCAACAAAATACTAAAAGTAAAGAATAATTTACGCAACCCAAATATGATAGAACCAGTCACTTACAGAGAGAAGTTTCTTGTCAGTTCTCACAGTCACTTAGAAATTAACAGTAAATTCCTATTAAATGTACTATTTACTATATTTATACAGACATACAGATCCAGTTTTCTGTTAACTGATTTTCCAGTTGTTTATGTATAAACTCCAACACTGATTCTGCAAATACAGGTTTGGTTGTTGGATTTCAGCTTCCATAACCTGTATTCATATCTGTACCAAGCTTCGGTTGGCAACTGACTACTTGGTTTAGAAATGATCATTCATGTGGAAATAATAATTTTATATGAAGTGAAAGAAAGGAAGAAATATTTAACTGACCAGGAAGTTATTAATTGTGTGGATTTAACTGAAGATAATCAAACAATGGAAAATACAGGATGGAATGTAATAATACTGTGAGAGGAAAAGTTGCTACTCATCATATAGCAGAGATGATGAGTCACAGATAGGCACGCCAAAAAGACTGTCACAAATTAGCTTTTGGCCAGTAAGGCCTTCATCAGAATTAGATGGCAAACACACACATACACACACAAACAAACTCAAACTTTGTTGTGCCTATCTGCGACTCAGCATCTTCACTCTATGGTGGGTAGCAACTTTCGTTTTCACAGTATTGTTCAACTGAAGATAAGTATATTTCATCTTCATTATACAGAAGTGATGATGTTTAAATGAACTAATTGGCAGTTCCGTACAGTTGGCTAAACTGTAAACTGTTATAACTACTCTTTCTATTTTAGTGACAATGATTTGTTAATGTGGAAACTGCATAGTTGCACTGTGGCATGGAGTGCACATTAAAGTAGGTAAGTCAGCTTGATGTCAAAAGCAACCAAGTAAGTACCCAAGGCAACAGGACCATGCCTAGTTAAAGCACTGGATTGTTTAAGTCAGCTTTCAGGATGTGGACAGTTTTACTTCTTTCAATATAAATGAAGATTACATATCTGGTAGCAATAATAATACTTAAAAAAAGAAAAAAGTGAAGAAGCAGAAAATTATAATTTTTTTCCTGCATGGAAATGACCATTATTTATGAGTCACTGAAAGTTCAAATAGCTATATTACTATACTTTTAAATCATTCCAAACTAGCTTTATTCGTTTACTTTTAAATCAATCACAATCTTCAAACTTTTTCCTGCATTTCCACTTTTATTATCTCAGAAAGTGAAATCTACTAATAAACTATAATATAAAGTTGGTTTGATACATAATTCTTTAATATGATTTAAACATTTTATTTCCTTGCATGCAAAATGTAGCAGTACATTACTTCTTTTCTGTGTTTCTAACCTCTCACAATCACACTCAAATACAATAATTTCTGGTGGTTTTTGTATCCAAATGCATCAAAAATTTCTGCTGAAAAAAGAATTTAGCTTTATTTAGCTACTTGAAGTTGTGGAGAGAAGTCTTCAGGCACAGTCAAAGCAAATATTAGACACAATGTGTTAACTTTAAGACTACACTGACAGCTCTTAGGGTCATAGGTCAAAGAATATGATCAAAGGATGTGTACCTGTAATGCAGGCAACTTCTGAAGGGTTCTGATGTCTTTACTGGAAATTCAACTTCTCATCCGGTAAGCTTATTTTAGCATCAAATGTCTGCAGCCCACATAAATAAAACAACCATTTGCTTTCATGTCACTGAAACTGGTTTGGCTTTCATGTTCAGACATGCAGTGAGTGGCTGTTTTCTGACTATAGTATAGTGCTGATGGGCTGGCAGCACAATCACTGAAGTGATGACATGGAATGACTTTCAGCCATTTATTTATTTACTTATTTATTTATTTATTATTTGTCCCGTAGATCAAATCAGTACAATGGCTTGTACAACTTATATGGGATAAGTCAATACAAATATACAGTTTACAGGAGTCTAAAACAGTAAACAAGAACACAGAAGAATGATTATTCTACATTACCTACAAATTATGTTACTTAAAGTTACAGCTTTACAGAGAATTGTTACATGATGTGACAAAATTGACTTAACAACATTCAGCTTTGATACATTATCATGCACTAAGACAATTTTGATTTCAAATATTCCTCGATGGTATAAAAGCAGTCTTTTATTATTTCACTGTCTGTTTGAATTTATTTATTTCTTGGGTTTCTTGTATAAAAGTTGGAAGATGGTTATATAATTTTATTCCCATGCACTTGACACCATCACTGTACAGTTTCGTTGAGTGGGGATGTATTCTTAGAGAGGTTTTTGATCTTGTGTCATAATCGTGGTAATCCATATTTTTGCTAATTTTGTTGATACTTTTTTTAGTAAAGAATAATAATTCTAGTATGTATTGGCATGGGAGGGGCAAAATATTTAGTTTCTTAAATAATGGTTTAAAAGTGTCTGTTTTTTGAACATAATTGTTCTGACTATCTTCTTTTGCAGTTTGAATATCTTAATTGATTCAGAATTTTGGCCCCAGAAGATGATTCCGTAGTTAAGTACAGAGTAAAAGAGTGCATGGTACATTGTGATTAGGGTACTTGTGTTAGTGACGTTCCTTATTGATCTAATCATGAAGCATACTTTACTAAGTTTTGTGCTGGTAATGTCAATGTGCCTTTTCCATGTGAGCGTATAGTAGTAGTGACCCCCAAAAATTTTATTTCATTTTCAAGTTTAACATTATTTTTTTCCAGTGATATAGTTGTTAGTAATGGATTTCTGTTTTGGGCAGTGTGGAAGGTTATTCCAATTGTCTTTTTTGCATTAAGAAGCAGCCTGTTACTTTGAAGCCATCGACTTATTTGATCTGTGGTCCTACCTATATTAGATTGGAGAATTTGTTCGGGTGCAGATATGAGTACAGAGGTGTCATCAGCAAACAAAAGGGTTTTTGTGTCCGGTAGGCTGTGAGGAAGGTCATTTATGTAAAATAAGAACAGCAAGGGGCCCAGGACGGAGCCTTGGGGAACGCCTTGCTTTATGGTATGTATGGAGGAATGTAAAGTGCTAGCTGTACCTGAGAGCTTAGTTTCATTTAATTCAACATACTGCTGTCGATCTTCCAGATAGCTTTTAAACCAGTCATAGGCATCTTTTGCAAAAGTATACTATGATTAACCATGTCGAAGGCCTTCGTTAGATCTAGGAAGATACCTATGGCTGGGAGGTTTTGTCCACAAGCTCCAGTGCATGATCTAGAAATTCTTGTATTGCATCAGTTGTAGCTTTCTTACTTTGGAAGCCAAACTGAGCAGGTGACAGGATATTTTCTTTGTCTAGAAAGGACATGATTCTGGTGGCCATTATATATTCAAATACTTTACTAAAAGTTGAAAGCAGTGCAATGGGTTGATAATTACTGGGATCCTCTTTGCTTCCTTTTTTGTGGACAGGTATAATTTTTGCAATTTTGAGCATACCAGGAAATGCACCATTCAGGAATGAGAAGTTTATTATGTGGGCTAGGGGTTTACTGATAAAGTTACTGCAATTATGAAAGAGGAAGCATGGAATTTGATCTTGTCCAGCAGATGATTTTTTTAAAATTTTGCTATGAAGTGTCTTTTCTATTTCAGTTTCAGATGTAGGCCTTAAAAATAGAGTCTCAGAGCATAAGTTTGGTTCTAGTTGTAAGGGACAGCTATTTTTAAGATGGTTAGCCAGGTTTTCTACTGTTTCTGTAAAGTAGTTATTGAATTCCTCTGCTGTTTCTTTCCCACTGGAGACTATTTTTCCATTTATTTTTAAGCTAATATCACTTTGCAGTTGTTTTCCTCTATTAGTATTCATATTAATAAGTTGCCACATGCTTTTGCTCTTATTTGATGACAATTTGAGGTAGTTATCATTCTGTAGCTTTTTGGCTGCATTTACTACATTCCTTAATGTCTTTTTATATAGAGTAAAGTATGACTTAAATGCTTCACTACTGCGTAGTTTGGATTTGCTAATATAAAAAAGTTCTCTTTTTCTTTGTGATGATCTAATGATTCCTGGGGTGATCCAGCTGGAGAGTTTTCTATCTTTGTTGATACATTTTGTTTGTAAGGGAATGTGGCAATTAAAATAATAACAGAAAATATCCAAGAATGCTTCATATTTGCTGTCTACTGTTTGAGCCTCATATACATTTTGCCAGTTTTCATTTTGTACATCAAAGAGGAAAGTATGCATGTGGGTTTTATTGAAGTTTCTCCTCTGTACAGTGATTTTATTGTGTTCGTGACTGTTACTTTGCCACCAGACCTGCATAATTAATGCATTGTCGTCTGAAAATCCTAGTTTGATGGAGGATACAGTACAATTTATAGTGCTTGCTACTTGATCCAGACAAGTTGTATTGTGATTTGTTATCCTGGTTGGAGTGTTAACTATTAGGTCTAGGTTGTAGCTGTTCATAAAATTTTTTATGCTTAGATGGCTAGAGTTTTCTGAGAGAAAATCTATATTATAATCACCACATATTAGAACACTATATGATTTTCTTTTACTTAGATTTTCTATTACTGGTGCTAGAATTTTGTAGAAAGTCCCTATGTTACCAGAGGGTGACCTGTAAAGTGCTATTATATAAACATTTAGATCTGTAAGCTCTACACCTGACAGTTCTATATCTTTTTCAATACTATACGAATTGTAAATATCAAGAGGTGTAGCAGTAATGTTGTCTTTTATAAATATGCAACTACCTCCACCTTTGTAAGATGTTCTTGAGAAGTGACCTACGAGTTTAAAATTTGGTATCACAACACTTTCTATTTCAAAAGACCTCATGAAATATTCATTAATACATAATATCTGTGTATCTGACAGTTCACTTGCACTTGATAACAAAATTTCTAATTCATTAAGTTTGGTTTTGAGCCCTTGCACATTATGGATGTATACTTTTGGATCAAGAAATTTTTTGTTTAATTTTTTTACACATTGGTCAGAAGGTTCAGACTTTACCTTATTTACTACAGTTTGCTGATGGAGTCCTTTGCAAGTTTTATGGTGTGTCTTTAACTTGTTTGATGATGCTATCTTTAACTTGTTTGGTGATGCTAAGTTTTTTCTTTTCTCAGAGGGGGATAGAAAAAATCCTCCTTGGGTATATTCCGCCTTGATCTTAAATTAACTCTTACAGGTGTAGCTGCTGCAGTCCTTGTTTGGTTGAAGAGCTATTAGCCTTGAATTCCTATAACTTTCTTTTATTATTTAGGTTAACAGGTTTAACTTTTCTCTGTTAAGCAATGTAAAAAGTGATCTTTAGTGTCTAATAAATATAAACAAAAATATAAAAGAATAACAGAAGATATGGTTTTAGAAATAGCACCAGAATTTGGAAAGGAGACAACAGCACTACAATCTGTGAACAATAATGCTGAAACTGGCCATCAACATGAGTTCACTATCATGTTCCTCGAACCACAGCAAGGTGGATTCTTCCCATTTGTTACATTTTTCTATGCCCATTATTAAGCAATTTTTTTTGTTTTACTAATTTTTATCTTATTTTCCCTGCATTTACCTACTTGCATGTAACACTTACTTAAAATTCTCAAGTTTTTATTTACACCAAATTTCACTTGAATTTATTATTCAGATTCATATTTTTATTCTCCTCAATCCTTTGTACTATTAGTGTGGCTATGGAGTATGTTAATTAATAATTAAAATTAGCATCAGAGTTTAATATATGTAAAACTTTGTGAGCTGATCAGCATAATTCGATATAATAACCAATGTGAACAGAGAGTTAAGCATTCCAACTTTTCTGTAAAGCGCTTTAAACTACCCAGAACCAATTAACTTCTGAAATAATTAAACTTGAAGTTCAGAGCCACCAGCTGGTTTCTATCACAGATTATTTTGTAATCACTGTTAGATTCTGACCTTTTACTACATACTTCTGCTACATTATTTTTTTCTGTGAAAAATGAGACTGATTAATTAATTTGCTTATCAATAATTTCATGAAATATATCCTGATTTGCAGTATGTCACTCACACATGAAACAAGGAGGATTCATACTGCGTAAGGAGAATATTATCCATGCGTTTTTCTAGACTCTGACCAGCAACATTTTCTATAACCCAAAATCACAATAGTTCTTTTGGTTCATTCGAAACAATAAAATTCATCCTAGTCCATTTTCCAAGCATAATGTAATTTATAAAATAACATTTTAGTCTTATGCCCATCCCATCACACTATACCACTACTATGCACCTACGATAAACAAAAACATGAGCACTGAAAACCACAAAACTCGAGAACTTTTGAGTGATTTTTGTAACCTAAATTAAGGCACATATGAACAGAACTGTGCTGTGATTAACAAGAATGTGGAGTGTTATTGTGATCAGAAATAATGATTGTTGGACATGATGACTCTCATTATGGTCTGGATTAAGCGAAATGTTGAAATGTAATCCTTCTGTAATAGATTACCATAGGGCAATGCTAGGTGCTAAGGGTGGGGAATTGTTCCAGCCTAGCGGAATTAGGACTTTCGAGGTTAATGAAGCATAACAGTGATCTATTTGTGTACACTGGTGACATGACTATTGGACAGTGGTATAAAAGAAACTAGAATTGTTGTTGTTGTGGTCTTCAGTCCTGAGACTGGTTTGATGCAGCTCTCCATGCTACTCTATCCTGTGCAAGCTGCTTCATCTCCCAGTACCTACTGCAACCTACATTCGTCTGAATTATACAATGGAAAATCCAAGATGGAATATAACAGTATTATGAAAAGGATTGTTGTTACTCACCATATAGCCAGTGGCCTTGGCATAGTGGTAACACCAAGATCACTGAAGTTAAGTGCTGGTGGGCTGGGTAGTACTTGAATGGGTGACCATCCTGTCTGCCAAATGCTATTGGCAAGCAAGGTGCACCCAGCCCTGGTGAGGCAAATTGAGGAGTTACTTGACTGAGAGGCAGTGACTCAGGTCTCATAAACTGATATACGGCCAGGAGAGCGATGTGCTGACCACATGCCTCTCCATATCCAGACCCAGTGACGCCTCTGGGCTGAGGATGACATGGTGGCCAGTCAGTACCAGTGGGCCTTCCTGGTCTGTTCAGGTGGAGCATAGATCAGTTTTTGCTCACCATAGAGTGGAGATGCTAAGTCACAGAAAGCACAACAAACGGACTTACAGAAAGCGAGCTTTGCCGAAAACAGACCAAACACAAATACACACTCAAGTAAATGCAGCTCACATTCAGGAATTTGGGATTGTGTAGCAGGAGAACTTTATAGATGGAGAGAAAGTGTTACAAGGAGCCTGATTGATATGCTTTTGCAAGACTATGTTGGCGAGGGTTAAGGATTGGTGCAGTCTGAACAGACAGATGTCATTGTGGAAGGAAGAGTGGCAGACAGACATGGGTAATTGGATGGTAAGGACATTTGGGGACATTCCATGAGCCAAGAAAAACCACAGGAACAGTACATGGGACTGGGTTCCGGCTAAG
Source organism: Schistocerca serialis cubense (assembly GCF_023864345.2). NCBI lineage: Eukaryota > Metazoa > Arthropoda > Insecta > Orthoptera > Acrididae > Schistocerca > Schistocerca serialis. The sequence goes on from NC_064643.1 coordinate 360,967,481, forward strand.
GATAAGGTAACTTTTCTGTATTAATGCACATGGAAGGAGCAAGGACCTATGGTGATGGATAAATGTGGGTTGCACGTCTGTGGGTGGATAAGTGTGAAGACAGGGTGTGATAAACCTTTTGCATTTCTTTTATGTTTTCGTCTTCTTTAAAGGCAAAGAGAAAAGATGAAGCGGTAGCCAAGCATAGAGCCTATGCCTACCGTTACGTAGTTTTGATTTTCAGTTGTTAAATAACAGAGGAGTTTTTCTTGCATCAGAGTAGGAAGGAAGGATTCGCACTCAGCTAGTGAACGAGTGATAAGCACGCCATTTTTTATGCGAGTGATTGTAGATCACCATTTTGGGGTCGCTATGAATAAGTGAGGAGAATGTATTTCATATGTGCACCATTTAGAAAAGTGCAGTATTGTTTTATTAACAGAAAGGTCGTGTGAGTTGTTATTTCAAATAGTACAATAATTACAAGAACTGAAGCCCACCTATGTACTTTGTTAAATTATGGAGACCTGATAAGTTCAATGGGACCACAGTCAAGACTCCTAAGGTGAACACTGTGACCAAATGTAGCATTATAAAGAAGGGTAAGCACAAATCCCCCCCATGAACCATGGACCTTGCCGTTGGTGGGGAGGCTTGCGTGCCTCAGCGATACAGATAGCCGTACCGTAGGTGCAACCACAACGGAGGGGTATCTGTTGAGAGGCCAGACAAACGTGTGGTTCCTGAAGAGGGGCAGCAGCCTTTTCAGTAGTTGCAAGGGCAACAGTCTGGATGATTGACTGATCTGGCCTTGTAACAATAACCAAAACGGCCTTGCTGAGCTGGTACTGCGAACGGCTGAAAGCAAGGGGAAACTACAGCCGTAATTTTTCCCGAGGGCATGCAGCTTTACTGTATGATTACATGATGATGGCGTCCTCTTGGGTAAAATATTCCGGAGGTAAAATAGTCCCCCATTCGGATCTCCGGGCGGGGACTACTCAAGAGGATGTCGTTATCAGGAGAAAGAAAACAGGCGTTCTACGGATCGGAGCGTGGAATGTCAGATCCCTTAATCGGGCAGGTAGGTTAGAAAATTTAAAAAGGGAAATGGATAGGTTGAAGTTAGATATAGTGGGAATTAGTGAAGTTCGGTGGCAGGAGGAACAAGACTTCTGGTCAGGTGAATACAGGGTTATAAACACAAAATCAAATAGGGGTAATGCAGGAGTAGGTTTAATAATGAATAGGAAAATAGGAATGCGGGTAAGCTACTACAAACAGCATAGTGAACGCATTATTGTGGCCAAGATAGATACGAAGCCCACGCCTACTACAGTAGTACAAGTTTATATGCCAACTAGCTCTGCAGATGACGAAGAAATTGAAGAAATGTATGATGAAATAAAAGAAATTATTCAGATTGTGAAGGGAGACGAAAATTTAATAGTCCGAATTTTGCACAGAGCGCAACATAATCATAACTAACACTTGGTTTAAGAATCATGAAAGAAGGTTGTATACATGGAAGAACCCTGGAGATACTAAAAGGTATCAGATAGATTATATAATGGTAAGACAGAGATTTAGGAACCAGGTTTTAAATTGTAAGACATTTCCAGGGGCAGATGTGGACTCTGACCACAATCTATTGGTTATGACCTGTAGATTAAAACTGAAGAAACTGCAAAAAGGTGGGAATTTAAGGAGATGGGACCTGGATAAACTAAAAGAACCAGAGGTTGTACAGAGATTCAGGGAGAGCATAAGGGAGCAATTGGCAGGAATGGGGGAAATAAATACACTAGAAGAAGAATGGGTAGCTTTGAGGGATGAAGTAGTGAAGGCAGCAGAGGATCAAGTAGGTAAAAAGACGAGGGCTAGTAGAAATCCTTGGGTAACAGAAGAAATATTGAATTTAATTGATGAAAGGAGAAAATATAAAAATGCAGTAAGTGAAACAGGCAAAAAGGAATACAAACGTCTCAAAAATGAGATCGACAGGAAGTGCAAAATGGCTAAGCAGGGATGGCTAGAGGACAAATGTAAGGATGTAGAGGCCTATCTCACTAGGGGTAAGATAGATACCGCCTACAGGAAAATTAAAGAGACCTTTGGAGATAAGAGAACGACTTGTATGAATATCAAGAGCTCAGATGGAAACCCAGTTCTAAGCAAAGAAGGGAAAGCAGAAAGGTGGAAGGAGTATATAGAGGGTCTATACAAGGGCGATGTACTTGAGGACAATATTATGGAAATGGAAAAAGATGTAGATGAAGATGAAATGGGAGATATGATACTGCGTGAAGAGTTTGACAGAGCACTGAAAGACCTGAGTCGAAAGAAGGCCCCCGGAGTAGACAATATTCCATTGGAACTACTGACGGCCGTGGGAGAGCCAGTCCTGACAAAACTCTACCATCTGGTGAGCAAGATGTATGAAACAGGCGAAATACCCTCAGACTTCAAGAAGAATATAATAATTCCAATCCCAAAGACAGCAGGTGTTGACAGATGTGAAAATTACCGAACTATCAGCTTAATAAGTCACAGCTGCAAAATACTAACACGAATTCTTTACAGACGAATGGAAAAACTAGTAGAAGCCAACCTGGGGGAAGATCAGTTTGGATTCCGTAGAAACACTGGAACACATGAGGCAATACTGACCTTACGACTTATCTTAGAAGAAAGATTAAGGAGAGGCAAACCTACGTTTCTAGCATTTGTAGACTTAGAGAAAGCTTTTGACAATGTTGACTGGAATACTCTCTTTCAAATTCTAAAGGTGGCAGGGGTAAAATACAGGGAGCGAAAGGCTATTTACAATTTGTACAGAAACCAGATGGCAGTTATAAGAGTCGAGGGACATGAAAGGGAAGCAGTGGTTGGGAAGGGAGTAAGACAGGGTTGTAGCCTCTCCCCGATGTTGGTCAATCTGTATATTGAGCTAGCAGTAAAGGAAACAAAAGAAAAATTCGGAGTTGGTATTAAAATTCATGGAGAAGAAATAAAAACTTTGAGGTTCGCCGATGACATTGTAATTCTGTCAGAGACAGCAAAGGACTTGGAAGAGCAGTTGAATGGAATGGACAGTGTCTTGAAAGGAGGATATAAGATGAACATCAACAAAAGCAAAACAAGGATAATGGAATGTAGTCTAATTAAGTCGGGTGATGCTGAGGGAATTAGATTAGGAAATGAGGCACTTAAAGTAGTAAAGGAGTTTTGCTATTTGGGGAGCAAAATTACTGATGATGGTCGAAGTAGAGAGGATATAAAATGTAGGCTGGCAATGGCAAGGAAAGCGTTTCTGAAGAAGAGAAATTTGTTAACATCCAGTATAGATTTAAGTGTCAGGAAGTCATTTCTGAAAGTATTCGTATGGAGTGTAGCCATGTATGGAAGTGAAACATGGACGATAAATAGTTTGGACAAGAAGAGAATAGAAGCTTTCGTAATGTGGTGCTACAGAAGAATGCTGAAGATTAGATGGGTAGATCACATAACTAATGAGGAAGTATTGAACAGGATTGGGGAGAAGAGAAGTTTGTGGCACAACTTGACCAGAAGAAGGGATCGGTTGGTAGGACATGTTCTGAGGCATCAAGGGATCACCAATTTAGTATTGGAGGGCAGCGTGGAGGGTAAAAATCGTAGAGGGAGACCAAGAGATGAATACACTAAGCAGATTCAGAAGGATGTAGGTTGCAGTAGGTACTGGGAGATGAAGAAGCTTGCACAGGATAGAGTAGCATGGGGAGATGCATCAAACCAGTCTCAGGACTGAAGACCACAACAACAACAACAACAAGCACAAATCTACAGCAGAGAAAGAAACTACTTCATTGGATAACCTACCACTGCCAGGATAATGGTTTGCCACGCCACAATCTGTGCAGTACCACGTGGATTCCTGCCATGTGACCGGAACTGCTTTGTTCACAGGTCTACCTCCTCAGCATCCGACCATGCCTGCACCTGCCTCGCTTCAGCATCAACACATGCCTTCCTGCTTCAATACCTCGGCCTGCAACAGGAACAATAGCTTGTTATATGTGCCTGACCTCCAGCTCTGTCCTACTGCTATGCCTCAGTGTTTTGTGCCACAACATTCACCTTATCCGCACACCGTTTTGAGTGAACATTCACACATTCTGCCCGACGTTCGACATCATTTTCCTCACTGTGCTTCTGGACAGCCCGCACCTCCGCAGCCTCCCTGCAACACAGGTGGCTCTGACTCTGATTGTAAATCGAGTTTTCTGTGGAATGACATGCGTTTTCAAACTTTGAACTTTTTCTAACCTGTCGCCCCCGCACCGGCTCCAGTCGAGCTTCAGCTACCGTTCTCAGCACATCTCGGTGCTTCATCTGTGTAGGTCTTTCGCTACATGTCAGTCCGAACACACCTGCAACGTGTCAAACTTCTGCAACCGCAATCGACACATTACGGTGTCTCACCCACGTCAGCCTTCTGCGCCGTGACGGATCGCACTCTACCACAATGCGTGACCTTCACGCTGCCACCCGACCAGCTGTCATCGCCACACACCCTGGAGACACACTCTCCTGGAATTCTGCAGCAACAGCAGCTCGTCTCAGGCAGTGCCCCGATGAATTCAACTCAACCTGTTCTTCCGAACGTTCTACAACGCTTACCGACGCTGCCGCCATTCAACCCCGACAGGGCAACAATCTGGTTCAAAATTGTGGACAAAGTGTTCGACCATTTCAAACTCGACGAATCAACCAGATTTCTGTACCTTATCACCCACCTGCATGACCAGGACGACTTGATGGCTGACCTGGTCGACGCCCCAGACTCAGCTACCCGGTACACTCTAGCCAAAAAGACAGTTTTACGTTGGTTTGCGTACTCAACTGAGACAGCAATACGGCAAGTGCTCCATGTTGAGCAACTAGGTAATGACAAACCTTCACAATTCTTGAGACGGCTATGGGCCTTGCTCAGTGACATTCTACTCTCTGACACAGCTCTCCTCGCCATCTGGTCAGATAAACTACCTCCTCATATCCGCTTTGCTCTGGCTCGGAGGTCTCCCCAACCTGTCGAGCAATGTATGACAATTGCTGACAAACTACATGATGAATCACTGCTCTATTTTGCCAGCTACTGCCTACCTGGCAAGTCTCAGGTTCAGGCTCCTTGTCCCGTGGCCAGACACAGCCGTGGCTGCACCGTATCAACTGTTCCGCTCGCTCGGACACAGTAAACAAGCAGCTGGGACATCAACGGCTTCGTCCTCAGTCACGCCCCCTCCTGCAACTGAACTGGCTGCGGCCACCGAACCTCAACCACCACCCCTGGCAACGCAATTTCCGCAGGAAATGCAACTGCGCTACCCATACTGTTACTTCCACACACGGTTTGGTGAGGAGGCAGAGAACTGCAGACCACCCTGCTGCTTCCCAAACGCCAATTGCAGGTAGGTCTGGGTGCCGCCTCCTGCGCACGACATGAAAGGCACCTCCCAGTGCTCCAGTCTGTCCGGGAACAATCGGATAATTACAGATGACTTTATATTAAAGACATTTCATCAGGATACTTTTTCTAGTGGACACAGGCGCCAATGTTTCACTGCTGCGTACGTCCTTAATGTCATTGAACATTCACCCTCATCATACTTCACTGCAAGCTGTGAATTCAACTAAACTACAATGCTCGGGTTCAACCTCCCATGTCGTCTCACTCTCTGCAAGCTGCAAACTCAAGTGGACTTTTTTAGTGTGCAATATTGAGGAACCTGTACTTGACATTGACTTCTTGCGACACCACAAACTTTCACTGGACCCATTGCAAAACACCATGTATCATCACCCATCCAAAACTCACTTCCCCTGTGCTCCGTTGAGCAAACCCCCCCGTGACACGTCGATCCGGGCTCATTTCATTCGTACATGCTTGTCTCTGTCAAAGACGTTACAAGAAACAACACACAGGTGCCTTGTTGAGCTTGAAAACGTCGCTCGCCTACGCCTACGCAAGGAAAACTTCGAGCTCTCCCTTCGGCTCCACGAAACTCAGCTCCAGCTCTCCAATGCAGCAAAGGAATTACAGATACTGCAGCAAGGACAATGCAACGTCAGTAAGTGCGCCGAATCTGCTTGTAGTCCCAGCAATCGAGCCTCCGTGTGCTTACCTCCCGCTACCCTTCGCAACTGTGCCATCAAGTCTACCATAACGTGTACTAACAGTTCCACAGGACCACACCCCCCCACAGAATTTGACACTCAGCTGGACACGAGTGTGCATGCGCGACGAGTATCACATGTTCCGAACAGACAGCTCCTACCCCTCCCCTCCTGGACAACACCTCAAACTATGCAACTTTGGCTCCTGCACGCCACTGTGCGACTGCCACTGACAACACAAACAGTGCACTCATGCCTAGCACTTCGCCCGTGACTGTGCTGCCACAGGCTGCGCCCTCGAACAATTGGCTTACAAATGCTTCACGAGCTCTACCGAGCTCACCCGACCACGGTGCCACTGCTTCGGGCCGGTGACCATCTTGTCACATTGACTCCTGGGACACTTCGCCACCTCGGCTCCCGTCGGATTCGCTGAGTGGCTCCGTACACCACGACCTCGCCTCGCCTGTCTCACATTGTAAACAAACCACCTCCCGTGCCACCGGCAACATTTCCATCGTCACCAACGGCACGGTTCACAAGCTTCGCCTCACGCCAGGCCCCCTGATCTCCAGTAAACCAGATTTCTGAACTTCTAAGCTCCGGCGTCATTGAACCCTCTGCCAGCAGCTGGTCTACACCCATTCATATGACACCCAAGAAAGACGGGTCCTGGCGCATGTGCGGAGACTACCGTTGACTAAACACACGAACAATTATGGACACCTACCCCATACCCAACATTGCCGACTTTACCAGTTCCCTCACAGGTGCGACCACGTTCTCTGTCATTGATTGCAAACGGGCCTACCACCAGATCCCCATGGCTCCTGAACACATCGAGAAGACAGCAATCACCACCCCAATCGGGTTATTTCAGTTTCGATTCATGCCCTTCGGTCTGAAAAATGCAACCCAGAGCTGGCAACGCATAATCAACAAAGTGCTATTCAACCTAAAATTCTGCTTTGCATATCTTGATGACATTCTTGTGTTCAGCTCCTCCATTGACGACAATATTCTGCATGTGCAAACTGTTATGAACACTCTTACAGCAGCAGGCATCGAGACCAACCAGGACAAATTGCAGCTACATCAACCCGCTGTCACTTTTCTTGGCTTTCGGATCTCTGCCGACAGCATTTCACCACCCCGTGACAAAGTACAAACAATACTAAACCTACCCAGACTTTCGTCATTGAAAGAGCTCCAGCGCTTTCTGGGGACGGTTAATTATAATGGCTGTCATCTACCTCGGGCTGCGGAGATTCAGGCTCCACTGACAGACGCCTTGGCAGGCACCAAGACTTCTGGATCTCGGCCTGTACCATGGACCCCTGCTATGACTGCCTCTTTCACTGCCCTCAAAAATCTTCTTGCCAAGGCCTGCACCATCGCCCATCCTCATCCCGGCTTTTCATCACTACAGACGTGAGCGATACTGCCATCGGCGCTGTCCTTAGCCAGACAGTTGACGGCCAAACTTTGCATCTGCAGTTCGTCTCGCGCAAGCTCACCAATGCACAACGGAAATATTTCGCGTTTGACAGGGAGTTGCTCGCGGTCTACGAAGTGATCAAGCATTTTAAGGCTGACGTTGAGGGATGCCCTTTCTATGTTTAAACAGACCAAAAACCCCGGGTTGCGGCCATTTCAAACCCGCCAGCTGACCCGCCTCCTCGCCGCTTCAGATACATGGACTTCATATCTCAGTTCACCACCGAGGTCAGACACATAAAGGGTGCTGACAATATAGTTGCTGATTTCCTTTCACTAGTCGACACCGTTCACTTGCTGTTAGACCTCTCTGAACTGCCTAACCTCCAACCCACCAATGAGGACACGCAAAACCTGATTTCAGACTCTACCTCCTCACTACACTTCATCTGCATCACCTTCCCTGGCATTTCTGGTGAGATCTGTAGCGACGACAGTACGGGCACGTTACGCTCCCTCATCCCAACCACACTCCATTGAGCTGTCTTCAACGCACTGCATAATTTAGCCCACCTTGGTGTTCGTGCGGCCAACTGCCTCGTAGTGGAGCACTTTGTGTGGAGAAATGTCAACAAGGACTGCCAGAAATGGGCACACTCCTGCATCGCGTGCCAACGCTGCTAAATACCCAAGCACACTTCACCCCCCCCCCCCCCCCTTTTCGATCCCTTCTGGGCATTTCTAGCATATTCATATTGACATTGTCGGCCCTCTCCCCCCCCCTCTAATGGCTTTCGTTATGTTCTCTCGCTCTCGTCTATCGACCGAACAACTCGCTGGGTCGAGGCTGTCCCCTCCCTAGTATCATGGCAGAAACTGTTGCTCAAGCTTTTGGCGCCAGTGAGCTCGACACCGGTTTTGATGATCTGAGTATCATCTTTGAACTAAGCTAAACATTATCTTTGTTCAGTTCCGCCATCCAGTTCTTTGTAAGCCTTACTTGTGTAAAGAGGTGAATAAATGAACTCCTGATTATAAGGTGTTGTTTGGTGTAACTGACCCGAGCATCCACCTCAACTTAAACCACTTCTTGGCCACAAATCTTCACCCTAGTAACACTAATTTATAATATAAAATTCTCTAGTCAGCTGTGTTGAATAACTTTGAGAAGTTCAAGAAAATTCCATTCACATGATCACCATTGTCCAGTGACTCAACAAAGACTTTTGTAAATTGTGCAATAACATATTCTGTACCCCTTCTGGGCCTGAAATCATGCTGTTCATTGCATAGAAAGTTAAATTTATTTAGGTACTTCATTAACCCATTTTTCATTAGTTTTTCATAGTTTGGAAAATGATGGACAGTAAGGAGATTGGTTGTAGTTTTCTACATTATCCACATCATCATTTTTAAGTACAGATATTAATTTTGTTTGGTTTAGATACTCTGGAAAACAGCCAGCTCTTAATGATTCAGTGATTATTTTTGATAATGTAGCTTTTAAGATATTTGCACATTCTTTAAGAACACAAGCTGGGATTTTGTCTAGACCAGCTGACATTTTTTATATGGGGTATAACTTGTGCCGCCCCTCTCTTTGTTGCTGGATGGAGCACCTTTGAGTTTGGTGATTAGACCTAGGCAGACAAGACATATGGGCCTGGAATTTTCTGCTGTAATTTCTTAACTATGTTGGTGGAGTAAACTTTAACAAAGTTAAAATATTCTGAATTGTTAGGCTGTGTCATATTTCTTCAAGAAATCCAACACATCTTGGCACAGTGTTACACCGTCCGGGTTATCTGGATACTTCCCACTGACACCAACCTATCAGAACTCCGGAGATGGTAACCTGCCCTTCATTATATCCTCTCTTCCTGTTGCACACCAGGCCTCAATCTCCGCTAATTTCAAGTTGCCGCCGCTCACCTGTCATTCAATAACATGTTTGCCTCTGTACTTCCGCCTCGACTGACATCTCTGCCCAAACTCTTTGCCTTTACATATGTCTGCTTGTGTCTGTATAGGTGCGGATGGATGTGTGTGTGTGTGTGTGTGTGTGTGTGTGTGTGTGTGTGTGTGTGTGTGGGCAAGTGTATACCTGTCCCTTTTTCCCCCCAAGGTAAGTCTTTCTGCTCCCGGGATTGGAATGACTCCTTACCCTCTCCCTTAAAACCCACATCCTTTCGTCTTTCCCTCTCCTTCCCTCTTTCCTGCTGAAGCAACCGTGGGTTGCGAAAGCTTCAAATTTGTGTGTGTGTTTGTGTTTATTATTGTCTCTATCAACGTACCATCGCTTTCGTTTGGTAAGTTATAGAATCTTTGTTTTTAGATATATTTTTCCCAAGTGGAATGTTTCCCTCTATTATATCCATATTTTTAATATTTGATACAAATGATCTGATGTGCCTAGGTTTTGAACATGTGTATGGCATTCTTTCCTATCTATACTGCTGCTGCATTGTCTAATAATGTAGGAGATTGTTTGGTTATGCTAGTGGGACAATTTACAAGTGAAGACATGACGTAACTGTACAGAATACTGAAGTATGGAATACTGACTTCATTGTATTGATACTTGGATCCACACAGATGATTATGTTGGTTTTTGAATAAGGTACCTTAGATAGTATCTGGTTTAGTTTTGAGAAAAAAGTGTCCATATCACAACTGGAGGACTGGTATACAGAGAATACAATTAATTTTCAACATTCTATGTTCTCTTGCTTCCACAGCTGAAAGACTGAAATGTTTATCAGCATTTAATGCAATAAGGTCATTTCTTACTTTAAGTGAACTACCTCTTTCCAAATAAATACACGAATCCCCACCTTTCATGGAGAGTCTACTATAGAATAAAATGAAACTGCTGATGGCAAAGAAATCAGTGTGGTGTGGGATGTGTATAATATGGATTGCTGGTAATTAAAATATTTACAGACTTACAAAAGTTAAAAGTTTGTGCCAAAAGTTTTGCAGCCACAAAAACTATGTGAACTGCAAGAATTTTTAAAAAATGGGCCACCACATGCTAAGATGCAACTATTTCAACAAATTGATTCAACTGAAAAATGCAGAACTGTTAATTAATTTACAGATGAAATGTTGTTACCAAAAATGTTTGTGAAATTACATAACCCTGAAGATATTCATTCCTTAGGTGTAGCTTCATTGCAAATACTTCTGGTCTCTTCTGCTGTGTTGCTGTAAGAATTCATAGTGTCATGTATGAAATAAATTCCAGGTACAGATTTTCCACAAAGTTGCTTTATTTGCAGGCAAGATGTCCAGCCGAAAAAAATATATAAACAAAGTTCTACAAGCTGTGCTGTTGATGGTTGCTAACACACTACCTTTCTTGCTGTACGAAAACTGCTGGTATGTACATGTGATTTACAATAATCATTGACAATCAGAATTTACAAATTTTAAGAAACGACCATTAAAAGTGTGTAACAAAGTTCAGTTGCCTGAGACTGCAGTTGTGTGTGTGAGTTGTTTGTGTGTGTGTGTGTGTGTGTGTGTGTGTGTGTGTGTGTGTTGGTGTGCGTGTGTCTTTTGTTGACGAAGGCTTTAATCACCGTTAGCTTTAACTGGGAGAGTCTTTTTGTTGTGCCTATCTGTGACTCAGCATCTCAGCTACATGGTGGTTAGCAACTTTCCTTTTCATAATATTATTACATTCCATCCTGGATTTTCCATTGTTAAACTAAATTAATTCAGAGACATAGGAAAATAATGAAGTTAATGCTTTAAAATATTGTGTGGATGCAGACATTATTTGATTAAGAATTCCAAAGTAAGTTACAAGTTTTCAGAATATAACAATACATACTGTCAAAAGAACGACTGAAAGGTATTCCTACCCTGTATATCAATTCCAAATAATATGTTTATCAGAAATAGCTAGCCAATTTGCAAAGACTAAATTTTTAAGTTGCAAAATACACTTTGTACCCATCTGTGTAGTAAGTTTAAATCAATTACTTGGTAATTATTGAAAGCACAATATTTCTAGCATGTTCACAAATTTGTTATTGAGTGCAGAATGCAACAGCAGACTAAGACTTTACATAAGTTGCTTCAAACAGACTAATTACTGGTATAGCTGCATTGTAGCACTGTACATAAAACGTAAAATTAAGCATAAAATATGTCCTTCCTTTGCAGTGTTGCACTTATTATTCGAGTCCATACATTGTTTTCACTTGGGGTTTCCTTCAGTTTTTTGTCACTAGCTTCCTGTTTATAAAGTCAAAGGCCTATGAATATTACATAAAACTTTTCTCTCTCTTCAAGGGATTCCCATAAACTCTTTAGCAGTACTTCTATTGGTGTCAGAATTGATCTTCCTTTCCTGAATCCCATTTGGCTTTTGGGAAGGTGTTCATTGATTGTTTACTTTATTCTATCTGTTTCTATTTTTGTGAGTATTTTGAATTGGCATGCCTCAGTATCTTCTAAGTTCCTTGTGGTTTCCTATTCTTATATAGCACTTTTGTTATTGACCGTCTCCACTTTTCTGGAATGGAGGCTATTTCTATACACATATTGTAAGGTTTTGTCCACTTTTGTGTTAATATTTGGCTGCATCTTTTAAAAATTCACTATACAGTTTGTCAGAGCCTGTAGATTTTTTTATGTTCTGGTGCTGTTAATGGCATCTTTGATCTCTTCTGTGGCCAATGGGATCCCTTCTGTAGTTGTTTGTGACAATACCTTACGTTTGCTCTCTTTGTCTGCCTTGCAGTCCCTTCCTGTTCAGTAAATTTTTGAAGTGAGTCTCCCAACCTTTCATACTTATTTAATGTGTTTTGGCTCATTTTCTAGGGTGTAGTGCAACATATGGGTCTCTTGTGGCTTCTTCCACTAATTTCTTTCCCTGACTTTGCTAGAATGTTCTTTTCTTTTAGAATTTTTTTGTTGGTGTAAATGTATTTTGTGATTAGAATGTAAATTTATTCAAAATACTGAACTTATAAATTTTGATTTCTTCTTTGTTGTTGCTCAGTGTATTAAGTTTGATTCAGTAAACGCTGGAGGTAAGGGTTTCATTCTTAAGATATGCTCTATGAAGGGACCAGTACAGGTAGTCAGTCTTAGAAAAATATAAACTTTTATTCTTACAATTTTTCAAAAGTGAATAACCTCAAATAAACCATGTCACACCTTTGACATCACCATATTTCTTCTCTCAACACCCTCTTCCAACTAATTCCATTATAACTCTACTCCTCACTGATGACCATAATTATAGTCCTTACAATTAATTTTCCTTGAGACATTTGGGTTTCATCTTCATCTATGACAATGATGGAAACTGAGTAAATGAATTAAAATTTGTCCCCTCAATGTGGATTCACGATAAGTGTAAGTGATGTGTCTTTAATTGTGTTGCAGGAAGGATCAGTCGGAGATAAAAATGCTCACATGTGCTGGCACTAAAGTGTAGGATAAGATGAAGGATTCTAACATGGGGCTAATTGAATTTTGCCACTTCCCAAGAACCACTACTGTTTACTGGATGTACATCAATGATGTTAGTAACAAAATGGCTCAAAGATTTAAGATACTTTCCCTCCAGGATCAGTCACAGTGAGAGACAGCAATATTTTTGAGTGGTATGACAGAGCCAAAGACTGTTTGTTGAAGTGTTACATACCAGGCCAAGTCATAGAAATATTAGATTTTATAATGATCATCATCTCATTACTAAAAGTCACCAGCTATGCCAGGAGGTCCTGGGTAAGGGCACTCCTGCCAAGAGAGAGTATTTTTGCAAAAACAGCATGGTGTGTGTGAGTGTGGCCCAGTTATTCTTGGACAGCAAAGGGTAAGATATGGATAATTGGGATGGGCGTCAGTTTGGAAGGGGAAATGGTAGTGTATATAATTAACTTACACCTATTACATTAATAAGAACAATGACTGGGTGAACAGCTTGATGGCTGTTTATAATACAGACTTCCAAAATAGCCCTAATTTCCAGGCAAGTTTTCTGAGCCTCAAGCTTTGAGAAGATATATTTGAGAAGAAGATAAAAAACAGTCTTGAGCTGAATCAGTGCAATTAGATATTGTAATCAAGCCACAATTTCCATGGCTGGGTTTCAGTGCTGATACTGTCATATCTAAAGATAATGTTGTAAATAACAAGAACGCCTGTAGTGTGCAGGAAAATAAATGATTCAGGTATTTGCAATTGTTTACCTTACATTGATAAGGATGAAAAGTTAAAACAAAAATATAGGTATTATGAACAAGTTAGGCTAGGTGTGATTTTACTGAACCTACCAGCTTCTGATTTCACAATTTATTGTCCTGGTCCACTTGACACTAAAATGATCTTGAACCTAAGCCTGATCTATTCATATAGAGACTGTACTAAGAAATGATTGTTTCTGTGAGAAATATCTCAATAGACTTTGTCACATCCTTTTTATCCCTGCCATAGCTTACAACAAAATCTCAATAAAAAAAGCAAATCATATAGTCCTGTTTCTTTATTTCTTTCAGTTCAGGTCATAAAGAAACTTGTCAGCAGCTAATATTAGGGCACCAAGATTCTATAAAGCACACTCAAACAGGACCACATCAGCAAAGTGTGGTAATAATCTCCATGGCAACTTGTTCATAATATATTCACAGCAAGACTTCCTTGCTGCAAAGGATGAAGGAAACACTACTGAGCATCCAATACATGCTTCAGCTTGAGGAAGAGTGCCATTACACTCCTTAAATTATGCTTTTTAACTAAGAAATTACAAAGACTTAAATGGACATCACATGGAATACAAGAAACATCAGCCTTCCTTAACCATACTGGCTCCAGAGTTCATGTTTCGCATGATAGCCACCTGAGCACTAGCGTCATCTGTTTGAATGACAAATCAGTTAGTCATAGTCTCATTAAAATTACTTGATAGTTGACACTTCATGCTTTGGAGCTGGTTTCCACCAATCAGAGTGCTCAGTGTCACACCTGAACTATTTACTATTGCTAAAGTGCCAAAATAATTGGTCACTTCACTTTCAATTCCTTTTCCACATTCTTTTTTGATGAGTTTAGATCCTGTGGCATGGGTCTGGCACTTTTACTTCACATCACACATGATAAATACATCCCAAGCAAAACACACACACACACACACACACACACACACACACACACACACACACACATGTGCCCACACACACACAGACAGACACAGACACACAGACACACACACACACACACACACACACACACACACACACACACACACTTAAAGAGACTAATGAAATACACATGTTTCACACTAAACACTACTTGATACTTGCACACAAGATGTGATTCAGTGTCACATATGCAGTAGTCATAATCACAGAGATTGGCTTACATTAGATAAGCTTCATATGACATTGTATGAAACTGAGGTTTTGAAGGCTGCAATTCATCATTGTAACTGAGTGATAATAGTCAAAAATATAACTAAGTCATTCAGCATTTTTCTTTAGTGCAATGGTTAGTGCATTAACTTGCCATGCTGAAGGTCTTGGGTTCAACTCTCGTCAAGTACCATAAAAGTTTTTTTATTGCCAAATCTAATAAAAAAGATATTTTTATTCAGTTAACTGGTTTAAATGTAATTTTTTATTTCTAATTCTTCGACACATAATTTTCACCATCTTATTCACTTTTTTCTTTGCTCTTATTTTTCCATATATCATTCCTTTTTCCTTTGGTATCTCCTGTGTCATCTATAATCTGCAATGAATTGACATTGAGGACTGCTCATTGGTTTGTATTGTGGAAGTTTGTGTAGCCAGTGAGAGGATGGATGGCTTCAGGTGACCAATGATAAAAAGAAATTGCAGTTTGCTTTTAGCACTGAAACTGAATCTTTTCTGTCTTGAGTTTGCTAATAGATGTTAGCCTTAATAGACATGAAAAAAATATCATGATTTTAGTTCTAACGCAGAACATTCACCACAGTGTTCTCACATACATTACGAATCATGAGGTTGTGGGCAGCTCATGACATGAGTTAATGCTCAGGACTGTAACATGCATCATCTGCTGCAGTTCACTCATTGGTCACTTAAAATCAACAGTTGACAGAGCATCTCACATTTCCAACATACCTCGCAGTGGCACCTTCCAACATTGCTCTGCATTGCACATTAATAATATTTCTGAAATGATGTACCATGTTTTTGTGTCACCTATACGTGAGCAGTAGCTGGTGGCTGATGTGGCAACAGAGTAGTGGTGAGTGACCTATGTCAACCATCAATTAATTTTAAATTGGCTATAGTTATGGTGTATCAGTGAGGAGTAGAGTTATGATGGAAAGAATGGGGCTGCTGAGAGAAGAAATACGGTGATATTAAAGGTGTGACATGTTTTATTTGAGATTATTTACTTTTGAAAAGTTGGAAGATTAAAGCTTATATTTCTCAAAGACTGAAAACCTGTATCGGCCATTTCATAGTGCATATCTTAAGGATGAGACCCTTTCCTCCATCATTTATTGAATCAAACTTAATAGACACTAACCAACAACAAAGAAGAAATCAAAATTCGTAAGTTAATTAATTAGAATAAATTATATTCTAATCACAAAATACATTTATTCCAACAAAAAAATTCTAAAAGAAAAGAACATTCCAGGAAAGATAAGGAAAGAAACCAAAGGAAGAAGACACTACCACCAAAGTGGACAAAACTTTACAATAAGTGCATGGAAACAGCCTCCATTCCAGAAAAGTGAAGGCAATTAGTAACAAAAGTGCTATATAAAAGGACAGGAAACCACAACGATCCTAGAAGATATGGCAATAGAAAACTTACCTTTCAAAATATTGACAAAAATAATAACAGAAAGAATAAGGTAAACAATCAATGAACACCTAAACAAAAGCCAAATGGGATTCAGGATGGAAGATCAATTCTGACACAGTAGGAGTACTGCTAAAGAGTTTATGGGAAGCCCTTGAAGAGAGAGAAAAGTTTTATGTAGTGTTTATAGATTACACAAAAGCCTTTGGCTTTATAAACAGGAAGCTAGTGACAAAAAACTAAAGGAAACCCTAAGTGAAAACAACATATGGACTCGAATCATAAGTGCAACACTGCAAAGGAAGGACATAATGATCTCAGATAACCTCTCCCTGTCAGAGCCAATACTCCAATAGAATGTAGTATTCCAGGGAGACCTATTGAGTCCTCTGTTAGTTACCCTTTCAGGGGAAGAAATTGTAAGAATACCCCAGGGGGAGTGTGTAATCTCATATGTGTATGCAGGCGATATTGTAATACGCTCAAAACACATTTCAAAGCAACAAGAAACAATAAATAATATGGAAGTTCAGTGTGCCAAACACGGCTTCATATGGGTACTGCACAAAGAAATGATTCTTTCTGTGAGAAATACTTGGATGTACTTTGTCATGTAAAGTCCTACCATAGCTAACAACAAAATCTCAATAATTAACCAAGCAATTCATATACTCTTGTTTCTTTATTTCTTTCAGTATGGCATTACAAAGGATTACTGTTGAAACTTGTCAGCAGCTAATATTAGGGCACCAAGATTTTTCAAAGCACACACAAACTGAATCACATCACCAATTATCATACGCTCATCTTCAACCATCGGAGCATCATTGAATTCATATAATTTGTTCAGATTTGAACTTGCTGTAATGAATTTAGTCTGATAATCTTCCACTAAATGCTTAGCTGACTTTAGTTATACAACCTGATGGAGCACAACCTAATAAAAATTCAAGAGTGTACGCTTTTTCCTACTTAGGGTAGTAGCAAGTGAAGTGTTCAGTCTAGCAAGCAGATGAAAAACAGTGACTCCATCCTATCAGCAGGATTTTTTAATCTCAAGCACAACAGGAGGTAGCCTGCCACGATAAGCACAACTATATATTTTACAGTCTTCCACCAGAATATACAATCCACATAGAAACAATGTTCAACAACTAGAAGTAAATTTTCAGACACTGGACAGCTCAGTTGTATGTCTTACTGAATTCTAGGGAATGACATTTTGTGCTCAGAAATGGAAAAGAGCACCTTCATTGGCTGAGATCTTCATATAGGGAAAAAAAAAAATCTGAAAATTGTACCAGACTTCAAGTACCTAGAGATCACTATACAAACAAGAGCAAATTGTTTCACAAAATGTAACAGAGAAAGCAGTGCAAGCAATAATGACTATCCATGAAATAGAACACACTAGATCCCCAGCCTAGAGACAGCAATGGCACTATTCTGAGCCAATATCTCATTAACAGTGACGTATACCTAGAAATCATCAAACCACATCCCACAGAGAAAAATCCAGTGACACTAGAAAGAGTAAAGCTGATCTATATAAAGAAAGTGATTGGAGTGCCCAAAACAAAATGATCCAGACTTGTATAACTGCTGAAGACCTATGAACAAATCTGATGCAGCAGCCCAACACCACCCCTTTAGAATGCATATTAAAAATATTTAAAGAAAAAGGGATGATATGTCTCAAGAATTTTACAGTACAAGCACCATCACTGATCAAACACGGATGAAGGAAAACTTTGTGATGAGACACTTGATCATCAGAATCGCAGTCCGTGATTTCCACTACCTTATTTGCAACAAAACATTACATCTTGAACCAGACACAATATAAGAGAGTAAACTGTGTCATCAAATATGTAAATCTTATCATGTAGAACCCTATATCAAGTGGGCACAATCAATAAGTGACTATGCAAATCACAATATGTAAAATTAATAATTTCATGTATTATTATAATTGGGTTTTGAACTTGTATGGCTATTCAGCTGCAATAAGTGTGTTATTAAATAAATTTTATATTCAACCTGTCTTTGAAACCAATTGTAGGTGAAGCAGTTAATTACACAAATACAAGTAGAGATATAATCTACAATATTTGCAATAATAATGAATTTTTAGATGAACTGTAGTTTTCAAGGTGAGATTAGAACTTGACATCTGCAGCCATGACAGAAATAAGTATAGATATGTCTGAAATGGGCGATGTACTTGAGGACAATATTATGGAAATGGAAGAGGATGTAGATGAAGATGAAATGGGAGATACGATACTGCATGAAGAGTTTGACAGGGCACTGAAAGACCTGAGTTGAAACAAGGCCCCGGGAGTAGACAACATTCCAATAGAACTACTGACGGCCTTGGGAGAGCCAGTCCTGACAAAACTCTGCCATCTGGTGAGCAAGATGTATGAATACCCTCAGACTTCAAGTAGAATATAATAATTCCAATCCCAAAGAAAGCAGGTGGTGATAGATGTGAAAATTACCGAACTATCAGTTTAATAAGTCACAGCTGCAAAATACTAACGCGAATTCTTTACAGACGAATGGAAAAATTGGTAGAAGCCGACCTCGGCGAAAATCAGTTTGGATTCCGCAGAAATGTTAGAACACGTGAGGCAATACTGACCCTACGACTTATCTTAGAAAATAGATTAAGGAAAGGCAAACCTACATTTCTAGCATTTGTAGACTTAGAGAAAGCTTTTGACAATGTTGACTGGAATACTCTCTTTCAAATTCTAAAGGTGGCAGGGGTAAAATACATGGAGCGAAAGGCTATTTACAATTTGTACAGAAACCAGATGGCAGTTATAAGAGTCGCGGGACATGAAAGGGAAGCAGTGGTTGGGAAGGGAGTGAGACAGGGTTGTAGTCTCTCCCCGATGTTATTCAATCTGTATATTGAGCAAGCAGTAAAGGAAACAAAAGAAAAATTTGGAATAGGTATTAAAGTCCATGGAGAAGAAATAAAAACATTGAGGTTCACCAGTGACATTGTAATTCTGTCAGAGACAGCAAAGGACTTGGAAGAGCAGTTGAACAGAATGGACAGTGTCTTGAAAGGAGGATGTAGTGTTGGCAGAAGAGCCAACACCGTTTTTCTAGAGGAGGCTGAAATGCACGCGTTTAATTACATGCTGACTGGCGTGAGGTCTGGAACAGGACAATATCTTGAGAATTACAAATAAAGTAAGTAGTTGATATAATACTTAACTTTAATCCATAATCGGTGTACATCGCTCTTGTACAGATATAATCTCCATTTTACTATACACTGGTAAGGGCGCCTTGCTAGGTCGTAGCCAATGACTTAGCTGAAGGCTATGCTAACTATCGTCTCGGCAAATGAGAGCGTATTGGTCAGTGTAGCTTCGCTAGCAAAGTCGGCTGTACAACTGGGGCAAGTGCTAGTAAGTCTCTCTAGACCTGCCATGTGGTGGCGCTCGGTCTGCAATCACTGACAGTGGCGACACGCGGGTACGACGTATACTAATGGACCACGGCCGATTTAAAGGCTACCACCTAGCAAGTGTGGTGTCTGGCGGTGACACCATATTCCTCCCCTGCAAATTGGTGTACGGTTGTGTTAGAAGGCTTCCGCCCGCCGTGGGGAGGACCCCATGTTGACGTATGCGATGAGGTGGGGAGCCTAACAACAGGCGAGGCAGTGCCACCTGCACCCGGCCATTTGGTCCGAGGGGAGCTAGGAAACGCCTGAAAACCTAGTCCAGGGTGCATGCCAACATGCGGTGTATGCGCCCGTAAAGAGACAGGAGGGGCCGAAGGTTCGGCCTCCATTGGGGCGGGGCAGCCGCCGGTTGAAGATGACATCTGGTCTGGAGCGTGCAAAAGTTCCATGTCGGAGGACAGCTGGTCATGGGAAGCGATCGGTGGCGCGTGACCCAGGGAGGCGCTTGGCGGCTGCAGCGAAGCGTCCACTGCGGGCGTCGCTGGCGGGAGAACAGGCGGCGGCGGCGGCGCGTCGCCATGGGGCAAAATGGAAGGCAGCGTCGGTAACACCTGGGGATGAGGCGAGCCAGTAGATGGGTCCCCAGGGCACCGACTGGACGGCACCGTCGCTGAAAGCGGACAGGGAGCGGCAGAACCCGTGCGACGACAGAGGCGCAGCTGATTGAGATGCCGACGCACCTCACCAGAGGCCCCCAAAACCAGGTACATAGCGTGGCCGAGGCAGCAAAGAATGCGCCCTGCGAGCCAACGCCGTGAACCTCGATAGTTGTGATAGTATACAACGTCGCCTGGAGCAAAAGCAGGTGGCTGCCGCTGCACAGGAACCTGATGCGGCGGATGCAGCAAAGACATCAAGGTTCGATGAGGACGACCGTGCAACAACTCAGCTGGCGAGCGACCATCTCGAGGCTGAGAGCGATACGAGGACAAAAAGAGTAATAACGCATCCTCCCGAGAATGCGATTCTTTCAACTTCAACATCTGCGACTTGAAAGTCCGGACCAATCTTTCAGCGGCACCGTTTGACTGAGGCGAAAACAGCGCGGATGTCAGATGTTGAATACCATTGGCCGTGCAGAATGACTGAAATTCTGCGGACATGAATTGTGGGCCATTGTCAGAAACAATAGTCTGTGGAAGGCCTTCAATGCAAAAGATAGCCGATAACGCTTGGATGGTGGCAGATGACGTCGTGGAAGACATCCTGACAATAAAAGGAAAATTACTGAAAGAATCGACCACAACCAACAATCGAGCATTCCAAAATGGACCAGCAAACTCTATGTGCAAGCGTTGCCAAGGGGAAGTGGCTTTCGGCCATGCAAAGAATTTCCGCGGTGGTGCGGATTGTTGTTTGGCACACGCCATGCAAGAAGAGCACATTTTCGTAATCGCAGCATCGATTCCGAACCAAGTACAGTGCTGACGAGCAAGTCGTTTCATGCGCACTATACCCCAATGTCCTTGGTGGAGAAGCCGTAAGACAGAGGACTGTAACGAACGTGGGACCACGACCCTGGACTGATCATTATCAGAACGCAACAGCAAAACACCACGTCGAACAAAAAGTCTCTCCTTGTCAGCAAAAAATCGGCGAACCAACGGATCCTCGATCCGTGATTTCGACAAGGGCCATTGCGTAGCAACAAAACGCAAAATGGTAGCAAGGACAGGGTCAGCAGCTGTGGCTGTAGCCACACGACGAGAATCAATCAGAAACGATCCGACCACGTCACCAGTTTCCGAATCAATGAACATGCAAGCAAGTTCGGAGGAATCGAATGCTCTATCCTCAGCAACAGGCAAACGGGACAACGCATCAGCGTTTCCGTGCTGAGCAGTGGACCGATACAAGATATCGTAGCGGTACTGCGAGAGGAAAATAGACCAGCGAATGAATTTCTGCGCTGCACGTGGAGGTACAGGCTTATTCGGATGAAAAAGCGATGTCAAAGGTTTGTGGTCTGTGATGATGGTAAAGTGACGACCATACAAGAAATCATGAAACTTTGTAACACCAAATACGAGAGCCAAAGCTTCTTTCTCGATCTGTGAATAATTTCTTTGCACAGACGAGAGCAATTTGGACGCAAAGGCAATAGGGCGATCAAGCGATCCATCTTTGTGCGCAAGCACAGCACCGATCCTGAAATCCAATGCATCTACCATCAACAAAAGGGGTTTCTGGGGATCGAATGGCGTAAGGCAAGTATTTGAAAGCAACGCCGATTTCAAATGGCGAAAGGCACGTTCGCATTCCATCGTCCAGACGAACGGAACACCTTTACGGCGTAAGCGATGAAGCGGAGCTGAAATGGAAGAGGCATGGGGAACATATCGGTTGTAATAATTAATTTTTCCCAACACACTCTGTAGCTGCTTCAAATTCTGCAGCAAAGGCAAGTCCTGTATGGCACGGAGGTGCTCTGGACTGGGATGGATGCCTTGGGCATTGATTACATGTCCCAGATAGGGTAAGTCACAAGCAAAAAACACACATTTGTCGTTCCACAAGCGAAGACCATTGTGTCGCAAGACCTGAAATAATGTTCTGAGATTGGCTAAATGTTCTTCTTCCGGCTTTCCAGAGATCACAATATCGTCCAGATAGTTTGCTGCAGTAGGGACCGACGCACAAACAGTTTGCAGATATTGCTGAAGCAATGCAGGGGCGGATGCACACCCGAATGGTAGTCTTTTGAATCGATACAAACCAAGATGCGTGTTAACCACCAAAACTCGCTGGGATTCTTCGCCCACTGGTATTTGCAAGTACGCATCTGCTAGGTCCAACTTCGAAAAATATTTACCCGGGCACAGTTTGTCTAAAGAATCTTCCGGGCGGGGTAAAGAATAAGTTGCAATCACTAATTGTGGATTCACTGTTGCCTTTAAGTCCACACAAAGTCTCAATTTTCCGGAAGGTTTTGGCAAAATTACTAAGGGTGATGCCCAGAGAGAAGCCTGCACATGTTCAATCACACCTTGAGATTCCACTTCGTGTAACGTTCTTGCGACCTCATCACGCAATGCGTGGGAACATTGCGCGCTCTGAAAAATTTTGGTTGCACGTTTACTTTCAGTTCCAAATGTGCTGTATAGTTCGTAGTGCAACCTAGGCCCGGTGCAAAAATGTCTGCAAATTCTTCACATAGACTAGAAACACTGGCGGAAGGCACAGTCTGATTCACTGATAGGACCTGATTGACTATAGACAAGTTAAACAACTGAAATAAATCTAAACCAAACAAGTTCACAGCAGAAGAAGAACGAAGGACATAAAAAGACACAAGTTTCGTTTGTCCTGTGTATGTTGCAAAAAGGCTGCACTGTCCTAACACAGGGATATTCTGATCAGAATAACTATTTAACGTAACATTTGCGGCACGCAACGGAGGTGTGCCCAGTTGTTTGTACGTGTCTTTATTGATCAGAGAAACTGCAGCTCCGGTATCGAGCTGGAATGGTATGACCTTGCCATGAATGTCCAAGTCTACAAAAGGTTTATTGTCCTGCTGACGACAAGAGCGACTGTCTCGTGCAACATGAACAGACACTGGTACAGAAGCACTTGCGACTTGACGCGATTTCCGGCAATGTCGAAGCACACTATTTGTGGGACGAACACAGTCACTGTTAGAAAGAGCGCACTGGGCGGAGTGGAATGAACTACATGAATTTTCATGGGCGAAGGTTCACGAGCCTGAGTATTCTTGGTTCGATTCCGACGCGAAGCAAAGGGCCTGGAATGGTTGTTAGTGTCCGATCTGAGCTTTTTCTGGCAAACACTCTGAACACGTCCTTTTTTATTACAGAAAAAGCAAATAGCTTGGCGTGACGGGCAATTCTCATGTGAATGTCTGGTTGCACACTGCGGGCATGATTTTAGCACTGCATTTGCTTGCTTACGCGGCACACGTGGCTGCGCGGACGTGCGCGAGGGCTGTTTACCGTTCCGTGCAGCTCGCCCGGCGGGCCGGTTAATGTGACACACAGCTGGCGAAGTTTCAAATGATTCCTGAGCAAAGTCAAGTGTGTCTTGCCTATCCAATATGTCTATCACTTGTTGAAGGGAGGGATTGACTAGTTTCAAAATTTGCTCCCGTATACGAACATCAGAAATGTTCTGTGCAATTGCATCACGTACCATAGTATCTGAATAAGGGAGTCCAAATTCACACTCAAAAGCGCAATCCCTAGTAAGGCCTTGCAAAGTTGCAACCCACTCCTGATTAGTCTGACTGGCCGTACGTTTTGTACGAAAGAACGTATACCTTTTTGCAACTACATTGACGGATTCCTTGAAATATGCATCTAATGCCGACAAAATTTCTTCGTAGGACAGAGTTGCTACGTCGCGTCGGGGAAACAATTTCACTATCACTCGGTACGTCTGGACGCCGACACATAATAATAAGTGAGGCTGCTGCTCATAACCTTGAATTCTGTAGGCGGCGAGATGGAATCCATATTGGCGTGACCACTCCGTCCAGCTTTCCAGTGCCGCATCGAAATGACGAAAAGGTGGTGCAACTGCGTGTTGCGGCTGCGGTAGCGGTGGAGCGGCGGCTGCTGCATCGTTTTGCATTGCACGTTGACCCTGGACGAGCTGTCCAAGGGCATCCCATAAGGCCTGCATCTGCTGATTCTGCAAGCGATAAAATTCGGACAGTACATCTGGAGATTGTGGCGAAGCCATGACACAAGTAAATTAGTGCAATATAAAGAAGAAGACCGTTTTTAACCTCGTCGACAATTTTGTAGTGTTGGCAGAAGAGCCAACACTGTTTTTCTAGAGGAGGCTGACATGCACACGTTTAATTACACGCTGACTGGCATGAGGTCTGGAACAGGACAATATCTTGAGAATTGCAAATAAAGTAAGTAGCTGATATAATACTTAACTTTAATCCATAATCGGCGTACATCGCTCTTGTACAGATATAATCTCCATTTTACTATACACTGGTAATGGCGCCTTGCTAGGTCATAGCCAATGACTTAGCTGAAGGCTATGCTAACTATTGTCTCGGCAAATGAGAGCGTATTGGTCAGTGTAGCTTCACTAGCAAAGTCGGCTGTACAACTGGGGCGAGTGCTAGTAAGTCTCTCTAGACCTGCCGTGTGGTGGCGCTCGGTCTGCGATCACTGACAGTGGCGACACGCGGGTCCGACGTATACTATAGGACCGCGGCCGATTTAAAGGCTACCACCTAGCAAGTGTGGTGTGTGGCGGTGACACCACAGAGGATATAAGGTGAACATCAACAAAAGCAAAACAAGGATAATGAAATGAAGTCGAATTAAGTCAGCTGATGCTGAGGGAATTAGATTAGGAAATGAGACACTTAAAGTAGTAAAGGAGTTTTGCTATTTGGGGAGCAAAATAACTGATGATGGTCGATGTAGAGATGATATAAAATGTAGACTGGCAATGGCAAGGAAAGTGTTTCTGAAGAAGAGAAATTTGTTAACATCGAGTATAGATTTAAGTGTCAGGAAGTCGTTTCTGAAAGTATTTGTATGGAGTGTAGCCATGTATGGAAGTGAAACATGGACAATAAATAGTTTGGACAAGAAGAGAATAGAAGATTTCGAAATGTGGTGCTACAGAAGAATGCAGAAGATTAGATGGGTAGATCACATAACTAATGAGGAGGTACTGAATGGAATTGGGGAGAAGAGGAGTTTGTGGCACAACTTGACAAGAAGAAGGGACCGGTTGGTAGGACATGTTCTGAGACATCAAGGGATCACAAATTTAGCATTGGAGGGCAGCGTGGAGGGTAAAAATCATAGAGGGAGACCAAGAGATGTATACATTAAGCAGATTCAAAAGGACGTAGGTTGCAGTAAGTACTGGGAGACGAAGCAGCTTGCACAGGATAGAGTAGCATGGAGAGCTGCATCAAACCAGTCTCAGGACTGAAGGAAACAACAACAACAACATGTCTGAAATGATATGCAAGTTTCAGGAAGAAAATTAACAAGAAATAAGAATCCTCTAGGACTAAATAAATTCAACAATTGCTTTTGGGCAAACAGCACGTTATTGGAGTCACCAACAACAGAATGAAATTGATTAACAGTGACCAATTATTGATCTTATAACTTCCTAAGGATGCTGCTGAAGAGATTAGGCATGACACAAGCCGCATCTTGACTCAAGCTTCATCTCAGAGGTCCAACTTTAACATCACCTCAGCTGAAGGAAATGCTGTACGAGAATTGAGAGAAGACCAAGACTTTGTCATCTTACCTGCTGACAAAAGAAATGATGTCCATTATAATTATCCGGGCAGTTGTGCCGTGTCGGTTGACGAATTCTGTGTTGATTCCCAATGTTTCGTCTCCAACTGCGGGAGACATCTTCAAGGGGGCCCGTAGCTCAATGGAAGGTCCAACACACCCACTGGCTCGCTACTGACTGCCGCTAAATTCCGTGTCCGCGCGCTCCCATGCCGCGGTGTGACGTCACGTGTTTTGAGGCCACTGTCCATCGCCGTCGGTCACTGTTGCCATCACCCAGTAGTGGACGGGTGGTACACATCTTCTTTAACGCCGGCATCCATATGCCGTTTAATTTCACACCCTCCTCCTTTCGGTTGAAATTATTTGGGTTTTAGCGATTTCGATTGCCTCCCTGTAGAGCCTTTCGCAATATCTGCTTGTGGCCGCTAGTACTTGCATCTCCTCGAAACGAATATTGTGGTTCCCTGGCTGGAAAGCATGCTCCGCAACAGCTGATCGTTCCGTTTCTCCTCTTCTACAATTTCCCTTATGCTCTTCCAAACGTTTAGAAACAGTTCTTTTAGTGGTACCCACATAAACATCACCACAGCTGCATGGGATCCTATACACTCCAGCTTTTTCCAGTGGTTTTTGAGCATCCTTGGCAGGCTTAAGGTATTCCTGTATCTTCCTGGTGGGCTTGTAAATTACGGTAATATTCCGCTTCGTCAAGATCCTCCCTATTCTTTCCGTTACATTTTTAACAAATGGCAGGAAATCCTTAGATTTTGCAGTAGCCTGTACGTCAGTATGATTTCTGCGTGGCTGCCTCAACGCATGTTTTATTTCGGCGGACGAATATCCATTCTTCATTAGTGCATTGTGGAGATGTTCCATCTCATCTCAGCGTTGAGCAACTCAGGTTCACAAATATTTCTAGCTCTGTCCGCTAATGTCTTTATAACACCCCGCTTCTGTTGTGGGTGGTGGTTTGAATCCCGGTGCAAATAATGGTCCGTGTGCGTGGGTTTGCGGTATACTGAGTGGCCCAAACTATCATTTTCATATCTAAAAACAAGCACATCGAGGAAATGTAACTTGCCGTCTACCTCCTCCTCCATTGTAAACTGAATTCTCGAGTTTATACTGTTTGGATGTTCGTAGAACTGGCTTAGTTCCTCCCTACTATGTCTCACAGCACAAACATGTCATCCACGTATCGGCACCATACATTTGGTTTTTTGCTGGCAGTACCTAAGGCCCGTTCTTCGAATTTCTCCATAAAGAAGTTTGCAATTACAGGACTTAGGGGGCTTCCCATAGCCACGCCATCCGTTTGCTCATAAAACTGTTCATTCCACTTGAAGTATGTGGTTGTCAAACAACACTTAAACAGTTCTGAAATATCGGCAGGAAAAATTCGATCCAGCTGTTCAAACATCATTAATTGGAACCATGGTAAACAGCGATACCACATTGAAGCTGACCATTATGTCCTCCGGCTGGACCACTATGCCATTCAATCTGCTGATGAAATGTGTCGAATTCTTTATATAAGAGCCCGAACGGCCCACATGTGGTTTTAGCAGCGTAGTCAAAAACTTGGCTAACGAGTAGGTGGGCGAACCAATGGCCCTTAGTATCGGTCTTAACGGCACTTTTTATTTATGAATTTTGGGCAACCCATAAAGCCTCGGTGGTAGCGCAACCGAATTGCAGAGACCTTTCTGTACACTCTCTTCAATGGAGGACTTTTTTATTAACCGTGACACAGTTTTGAGAACGCTGTTAGTGGGGTCCTTATTCAGCTTCCTATATGCTTGCGGATCCAGTAGATCAGTAATTTTACTCTGATAGTCGGCCACATCCATAACCACCGTTGTGCTTCCTTTTTCAGCTGGGAGAACCAAAATACTATCGTCGTCATTCAGGAGTTTTAAAGCTCTTCTCTCACCCACAGTTATATTACTTTTCAGTGGTTTTGCATTGGCTAATATTCTTACTGTTTCTATACGGATTTCTTCAGCTGTTACAGAATCCACACTGCGAATTCCTGCTTCTACACTGGCTATAATTTCTTCCGTGGGCACAAAACGTGGACTAACAGCAAAATTTCCTCCCTTGGCAAGCACAGATGTCTCATTGTCAGATACGAACGTTTGGACAAATTGATAATGGTCCGGGAAACGTCTAAATGCTGAACAGTCTGATTAGGTAGCAAATTATCAAACTTCTTCTTCTGTCTACTAGACGTTGTCAACATACGCTTCCCCATGGTATCATGCAGTATCTATCAATTTTATCTCAGTCATCGCTGCACAGTTTATTACTGATCGTAATATGGAGAGACATTACCTTACAGTTTGTGCTTGCCAAGTCCCGTCAGGTCTGCTGAATGTACTCTCGTAGTAAGGCCTCCTCAGTCCGTTTGAAAATGCATAGTGCCTTTCCCGAATAGAACAGTCGCTTTATCTTCAGAAACTTCGGTATAACGCCGATGGCTCTGCAACAAGACAGGAATGTGAGGAAACACAAAAGCTGCACTCTCTTCTTCTGGAGTCCTTCCAGGCGTCGCACTTCTCTTGACATCTCCTCCCCGTAGAGGCGTCTGATACTAAAATGTAGACTTCCACGGCTGGAAATATCATGTCCATTATAATTATCCGGGCTGTTATGCTGCGGTCAGTTGATGAATTCTGTGTCGATTCTCAACGTTTCGTCTCCAACTGCGGGAGACATCTTCAAGGGAGTCCGTAGAATTCATCATAACAATTGTCAATGACACAGTAGGCACAGGGCTGCATAAAAACTCCATCATTCTTCCTCTAAAACATCTATGGATTGCCAAACAAGTAGTTGTTGGTGTTGTACAACTGCCGCATCTACCTTCTTTTCATGACTGACTTTAAACCTGCACACACAAACATGTGACGCACAGTAGGTAGAATTTTACCATCCCACACTTGTATCTAGAATATTGTGTGTTCGAGACAGTAGAAGGCTGAGTGGTTCTAGAATTTACACAGAAATTCTTGACTCACTACACAAATTAACACTTCCTACAGCCTCATTGTCATGAATCTGGTTCTGTAAAACCTCACTTTACTCCTATTTCACTATCATTATCAGTGATGTTTAAACTCACAAAATTGTCTGCTACCTGGTCCCGAGTTTCTAATGGCACACTGGCGTGCTTACTATTACTCACCTTCTTCACACTTTGAATGAAAATGTCAGTCCACACGATAAAATTGTATGACTTCACACAGAATTTCTAGCATACACAAAAGAGAATAAACAATCAAAGTTGTTATCTCAATTGTCCATGTCAATTTAGTTTCACATCACAAACATCATTTCTTTTCTTATGTCCAGTTTTTAGTTATTGTCTCTTTAATCTAATTTTTTTTCTTAACGTATACTCTGAAGAGCCAAAGAAATTGCCTGCCTAGTATATGTAGGACCCCCGGAATCATGCAGAAGAGCCACAACGTGACATGGCATGGACTCAACTAATGTTTGAAGTAGTGCTAGAGAGAACTGGCACCATGAATTCTACAGGGCTGTCCATAAATCCATAAGAGTATGAATGGGTGGAGATCTCTTCTGAACAGCTCGCTGCAAGACATCCCAGATATATTCAATAATGTTCATGTCTGGGGAGTTTGGTGGTCAGCAGAAGTGTTTAAACTTAGAAGAGTGTTCCTGGAGCCATTCTGTAGCAAATCTGGACATGTGGGGTGTCACACTGTCCTGCTGGAATTGCCCAATCCATTGGAATGCACAATGTACATGAATGCATGCACAAATCAGACATGAAGCTTATGTATCTGTCACCTGTAAGGGTCATATGTAGACATATCAGGGGTCCCATATCACTAAAACTGCACATGCCCCACACCAGCTTGAAAAGTCTCCTGCTGACATTCATTTGATACAATTTGAAATGAGACTCGTCCGACCAGGCACCATGTTTCCAGTCATCAACAGTCCAGTGTCAGTGTTGATGAGCCGAGGCAAGGCATAAAGTTTTGTGTCACACAATCATCAAGAGTACACGAGTGGGTATTCAGTGCTGAAACCTCATACTGATGATGTTTCGCTGAATGTATGCTCGCTGACACTTATTGATGGCCCAGCAATGAAATCTGCAGCCATTTGTGGAAGGCTTGCACTTCTGTCATGTTGAATTATTCTCTCTAGTCTTTGTTGGTCCTTTTCTTGCAGGATCTTTTTCCAGCCACAGTGATGTTGGAGATTTGATGTTTCACTGGATTCCTGATATTCACAATACACTTGTGAAATGGTCATATGGGAAAATTCCCACTTCATCACTACCTTGGAGATGCTGTGTCCCATTGTTTGTGAGCTGACTACAACACCTTGTTCAAACTCATTTAAACAATGATAAGCTGCCATTTTAGCAGCAGTAACTGATGTAACAACTGCACCAGACACTTGTCGTCTTATATAGGTGTTGCTGACTGCAGCACTATATTCTGCCTGTTTACATATCTCTGTATATGAATATGCATGCCTATAATTTCTTTGGCACTTCAGTGTATGATGCCTCTCAAATCTCCATGCCAGTGCTTTCTTTTAAATTGTCCATTGTATCAGAATCCATTATTTCATAAATCAACCTAAAACTCACAATTTTGTTAGCAAAGCCTCATTAGGAGTGTAGCTGTAATGACAGGATACTTCATCTCAACTGAAATATTTCAGGGCATAACAATTAATTAGCAAATACTCTTCTTCATTCCTAAGCAGTCTCCGATACTGCAGTAACTGTAAAAGAATTCATGAATTATCTGCTCCACCAAAATTTGCTGCAACTTGCTGAGTTCTTGACAGTGTAGCTATTTATTTGGTAATGCTAAAAGAAATTTCAAGAAATTCATGTTGACAAAATGTCCTCTTTCAAATTTACATGTTTATTGCGCAATACTGTAACCAAACTGGTTCACAAAAACTGTCAGAAAACTGACAGACTCATGGCTGATTCGCCACTCCTTATACAGGGTTATTACAAATGATTGAAGCGATTTCACAGCTCTACAATAACTTTATTATTTGAGATATTTTCACAATGCTTTGCACACACATATAAAAACTCAAAAAGTTTTTTTAGGCATTCACAAATGTTCGATATGTGCCCCTTTTGTGATTCGGCAGACATCAAGCCGATAATCAAGTTCCTCCCACACTCGGCGCAGCATGTCCCCATCAATGAGTTCGAAAGCATTGTTGATACGAGCTCGCAGTTCTGGCACGTTTCTTGGTAGAGGAGGTTTAAACACTGAATCTTTCACATCACTATGCGTGAAACTTGCCCGCACGCGTTCAACCGTTTCTTCGCTCACTGCAGGCCGACCCGTTGATTTCCCCTTACAGAGGCATCCAGAAGCTTTAAACTGTGCATAACATCGCCGAATGGAGTTAGCAGTTGGTGGATCTTTGTTGAACTTCGTCCTGAAGTGTCGTTACACTGTTATGACTGACTGATGTGAGTGCATTTCAAGCACGACATACGCTTTCTCGGCTCCTGTCGCCATTTTGTCTCACTGCGCTCTCGAGCGCTCTGGTGGCAGAAACCTGAAGTGCGGCTTCAGCCGAACAAAACTTTATGAGTTTTTCTACGTATCTGTAGTTTGTCGTGACCATATGTCAATGAATGGAGCTACAGTGAATTTATGAAATCGCTTCAATCATTTGTAATAGCCCTGTATATACACTTCTAACGATTACTGCCTAAGTCATCCATTACTAGAAATAGAACATTTATGGATTACAATCGAAATCTTCCTACCGTACACAGACTGTTGCCATTCAGTTACACATTAATTCATTTATCTCACATTACAATGTAAAGTTTTACAATGCTTTTAGCTTTAAGTACTGAAATTCATAAAATGTGTTTGCTAACAATGTCTAACATAAATCTGCTTACATAATGAAGATTATAAGTTGAAAAATGTTCCTAAATATCTGTGAGTTTAGTAAACAAATACAAATGAATGCTACTTTCAGTCCTTACAAAAACTCTGTTACAATTACAAAATGAAAATTGTTTATGTTTTATGTTCAAATATTGATTAGTAACAGCAGAACCAACACAGATATATATGTAAGCTTGATAAATGTGGAATGAAATTATTGATAGAATATGAATTAGTATAATAAATTGAATTCTAAGTGATCGGATAATTGAAATAAGGTTGTTGTAAAATTTGTGTAAGCCTGTAGATGTGCCTGACATCTGAGGTCAACACTTCATGTCATACTTATCCTAATGATCATATATTGGCACGTTTCAAGATAAACGCTGCTACACAAAGAATTGTTGGAGTTGAATACATGTAAAATTAAGAGAAAGGGAGTCACACCCTTCATGTTGTTAATCAGTATTAATATATAGGCCTATATGTATAATGTTGACATATTAATTCTTCATTCTTCCCACTTTATGTAGGTTCCCTACACTTTCTCTAACTATATTTGTGTGAATGGGTGGGCGGGTCCTACAACAGTGCCATGTCAGTTACCTTTCTGATGTTTTCCTAGTGATTAAGTGATTTATCTTAAAAGATTTTAATGTGAGTTGTACATTGACTTCTGACTTCCTATATATTTTTCTAAGATAAATTATTGTAATGATTTTTTTAGTGCATGTTAAAAATTCAGAATTTAACACTATTACAATACTGACAAAGTCTGCATTCAAATCTACATTTATATGCAACGTGTGATTTGTGTCCTTCATAAAATCTGAGTAGAGTATTTTCATGTATCTGCCACATCAGTGACCTAAATGTAAATAACCGTAAGTTTTTGTCAAACTGATGTTTCTACCAGGGAACAATGAACTTAAAATGAAAGAACATGATTATTCCATTTAGCTAAGTATACATATTTTGTGATTTGGTTAGTTCCTTTAATATAGACTGCAACTAAACTTCAAAATAGACTTAGTGAATTTCTTCAGTAAATTTAATCCTGACTTAAGTGGAATAATTTACTTCATAGCTGACTGCATACAAATAGTATTCTAGTTGTAGGTGGTGATTTGTCCAATACAAATAAGCGGTGACTGATGTACATAAAGAAGTAATTTATTTAGTTTCATGGACTCTTTACAAAAGTTTATATCTATTAAAAAAGCCATCAAGTCTAATGTGTCAATTTATGACTGATAAGACATCCATTTGTCCCCTCAAGAACACTTCCAGTAGATCATTTATGGCGAAATTTTTAGAAAAAACAGATAAAACAGATATTGATGCTCAAACAACTGCACAATGAAGATGATATGTGTTTTTGATATCAAGTTGGCAGACATTTTCTGTATGGATTCAGTTCAAGGAAATGGTATCAGTGACAACATTGAAGACTAACAAAATATTGTTATATGTCTATTATTTATTTTTTAATGGACTCTGATCATTTGAATTTTTGTGTGTGGTGTTTACTGTGTTATTTTTTAATTTGGCTCCCACAATTTAAATTTATATGAAAGGCAACACGATATATATGTCAATAAGACTTTTTTATGCATATAAGTAATATTTAGTTGAAAGCTGAGCTTAAAATAAAACCATTTCACAAAGATAAATTAATAAAATCAAAAAGTATGTACATACATTTTTCTGTGCGAGTCTGAAACTGGGTGTGCACCACAAATAAGATCACCCATCAATAAACCAGTTGTACCTTTAGAATGGAGCAAATGCACAAGGCTTTCAATATTGATAAATGTGTTATCATCTGCTTTCATGATGTAATGAACAAATGGGCAGTTTTTAATAGTCCATTTCAGTAACATGACAGTTTTTAAAGTCAAGTTATAATATGTGTCCAAAAAGTCTTCTTGGATTATATCTTTGTGCAGAACACTCTCTTTTTCAACCTGCTCCTGGAATTAAATAATTATGTATCAGACTTTCTCTGTGAAATACTGTATTTTACAATAAAACAATTTGTTTTGAAAGCAGCTTGTACATCATTACTTGTCAACAAGTTGCACAGATCACTGAAAAATATTACTCAGGGTACATAAATCCTGTAAACTTAAAAAAATATTTATGTTCACCATTTAAAAGAATGAAAGTGCCTAACATCTCATCAACTTAAGCTCATTACAGATGGGGCATTGTTTGGATAACCAAAGATGAAGAAGGCAACAGGCTATGGCTGTTGAAAGAATCTGTCCAGAATTGTCTGTAGCAATGTAGGGGACTCACATAAAATCTAGCTGGATGGGGATTTGAACTCCACTCCTCACAAAAAAAGTAAAAAATCCCAACCACTGTGCCATTTTACTTGACTGTCATTTGGAACAATGAATTATTCATACATATGGCATCCACTGAAAGTAGTGAAATGAACTGTTCCAGGGAACAATAATCTGTGGGTGAAGGACTTTTATTGATCAAATATATAAAATAACAGAAAGGCAGCCACATACTTATAGAAGATTGGTGCATGACACAGAAACGAGTAACAGAAAACAGTTAACACTAGCTTTCAAGATATTGCTCTTTTACTAGTAAGAACACACATTCACAGACACAACCACACAGATACCCAAACATACAGCAAGTCTCAATGCCACTGTGAGCCTGTCCCTTTGGGTGCATGTGTGGTTGTGTGTACTCTTACTAGAAAATCAGCAAGAGCTTGAAAGCTAGTGCCAACTGTTTTCATTACATGTTTCTGTATGCCACACAGAAGTCCTCTATACGTAAGTGGTTGCCTTTCCCTTATTTTATCCATTTTTGCATCCAGAAATTTTTAATGGTTAGTTATACTACCCAAAGTTTGATTTCAAGGAACAAAACATTAAAACATTTCATTGTGAAATTCAGATATTGAAAATCACACAGATTGGCAATGAACTGGGATATAATGATATGTCAGTGTCAAGAATTCTCAGGAAGGAAGTTATAATGTTACTGTTGGTGGTGTGAGAACTGAATTATCTGGTAACATTAGAATTAAACCTGTTCTCACTAACTGCATTGAATGTTGTGCTTTTGTGTGTTGTTCAAGTTTATTTTATTGTTTGCTTTGTTTTTGAGACATTCTGTGAACATTCCATAAGAAGCTCATTATTTTCCCAAAGAGCGTTCTTCCACAAAAGAAGCCAAAGATCTGAAAGTGAAAAAACTACATAAATGTCACAATACCTGGACAAAGTAAAAGCCTTCACTGTGCTTACAAAGATTGCAGATGAAAATTTAAACTAAGAAAATTTTACTTGATACAGCTGTATCCATTCCACGACTTATCAACCAGACAAAGATCACTGGTATCTTAAAACCAGGCAAACCCAGCAACAAACCTCGAAGTTACCATCCTACTGCACTTCTGAATTTGATGTACAAATTCTTTGAGAGACTGCTGTATAACAGACTGTGTGTTGAGATATTTGGAAAGATTACAGTTGAACAGGACAGATTTTGACCAAACCATAGCTATGTAGATCAAGTGCTTCTATTGACAACTTGTATAGAAGCTGGCCTCCAGACACAACAAAAGACCTCTGCAGTATTTATTGATCTGTCTGCAACTTATGATACCATGTGGAGACTCTGTGTTGTTTGTCAGGTGCTCTAAGTAATACCCTGAAGAAGAACAGCACAACTTCTTAACACTATGCTGACTGACATACCATTTTAAATATTTATAGATAATGCCATTACTGACTAGGAGATCCTTAATAATGGCCTTTCCCAATGCACAGTCCTAGTTCCATACTACT
This sequence comes from Schistocerca serialis cubense, assembly GCF_023864345.2. NCBI lineage: Eukaryota > Metazoa > Arthropoda > Insecta > Orthoptera > Acrididae > Schistocerca > Schistocerca serialis. The sequence goes on from NC_064643.1 coordinate 361,003,362, forward strand.
TAGCTTATGTATTGCAGACACATGCTGATGACTTAGTGATAGTGACACAGTACAAACAAATCCAGGTCACTGAAGATGTATTAATTAAATATGTAAGTATAACTGGACATTTTAGTTTATGAGGAGTTCTGCCAAACCCTAAAAAAACTGAAACCACATGCTTTCATCTGAGTAATATCCTAGCCAGCCCATTAGAAACACCCAGGGAACCCTGCAGTTGTAGTTAACAGAAAGTTGACATTTAAATAGAATTTAACAGACTGCAGCTAAAATTAGCTCAAGGAACAATATTCTGCAAAAAGTATGTGGTATTACATGGGGTTCTGCAGATTTGACCATAGAATCATCTGCCATTGGGCTTGTCTTCTCAGCGGCATAATACTTCAGCCCTGCCTGGAAACAACAGCCACACACAGCTGACAGATTTGCAGTTAAAGAAAACGATGTGGACTGTTACTTGTGCAATAAAGTCCACTCCAGTATTCTGGGTACCAGCCTTGAGCTGCTTTCCACCATCTAACATGAGACGAAATCGCATCCTTCTAAGGGAATATAAGAAATTATGCAACAGTTAACAGCTGTCAATTTATGAGCACATACCTGTCATCTCAATCAACGGACCCACTCCTTAAATCCATTACTTAGATCAGCTAACAACCTACCAGACCATAACGTCAATTTCCATGAAGTTTGGATGCAAGAATGCTATAAGAACACTGCACGACATCTCCACAGCAGTCTACAAATCAGAAGCAAACCATGGGAACTTTATCTAACCATGTAGGACATACATAGAGTACACTCAACAGGATCCAGACCAACAATTGTAGATGTGCTGACCTATTATAGAGATGAGGAAAAGCTACCACTGTACAGATAACTTTCAGCTTTACAAGACAGACTGTCCTATGTAATGCATAAGGGTGCCCTAAAAATTTATACCTTGGAAACCTCTCAGACTTCTTGGGTATTACAGCAAAAGTGATCAATTATGTAAACATAACAACTAAAATAGCCAATCATTGACAATATAATTTAAATGGATAGTGCAAAAATCTACTCACTAAGCAGTGGCATGGAAGCACACACACAAAAGGGTTCAACTTTTACAAGCTTTCACAGCCAGTGGCTCCTTCTTCTGGCATAAGAGTTGAAGGGGAAGGAAGAGGGGTGAAAGAATATGACTGCAGAGGCTTAGGGAAAGGGGTACAGTTCCTAAAAGTAAACCTGAACCCCGAGTCAGGTGAGACTTACCGGATGGAATGAGAAGGAAAGACTGATTGTCGAGGACTGCACTAGACAAGATTTGAAAACCTGAGAGTTTATAGCTGGAAGTCAGGAAACATGCAAGACAAAGATTACTACTAAAACACCATGCATGAGTTAAGAAGAGTGCAAAGCTAAGTGCATTGTATGTAACAAAGGTGGGAGGGGGGATGGTGAAAAATAGACAGGCCAGAAAATAAAAGATGTAAAAACTAAAATAAAGAGAAGAAAGGAGTAGTTACTGTGAAGATACGCTGAGACAGAAGGAATTAAGATAAATTAAGGCCAGGTGGGTGGTGAGAACCAAACACATGCTGTAGTGCTAGTTCCCACTTGCGGAGTTCTGAGAAATTGAGGTCTGGGTGAAGAATCCAGATGGCGCATTTTGTGAAACAGGCACCAAGGTTATGACTTCCATGTTGTACAGAATGCTCTGCAACAGGATGTTGTGTGTTGCCTGTATACATCCTCTGCTTATGCCCATCCTGACTGATAACTGGGTTGTAGTAACGCCGATGTAAAAGGTCGAACAGTGTTTACATAACAGCTGGCATATGACATCTCTTGTTCCACAGGTGGCTCCCTGTTTGATAGTATATGTCTTGCCAGTCACAGGGCTGGAATAGGTGGTGGTAAGAGGGTGCTTGGAGGATGCTTTCCTGAGATCCATAAGCCTTCAGCCCCTGATTTGGTTTAGCAGGTTGACCTGCTAAAATTCCTGGAATCTCTAAATACCTTCTCCCAATTAAATTTCACATGGTCTCTGTGCTTATTGCATCATTGACTATTGTTACTAAAACTAGGACAGTTGAAAAAGCACTCTTGAAACCTCTTGACATAACCTTGCTATAGGCAAGACTTATTTTCTGATTCACGTTAAGAGAAGTTATGGTATCTAAGATAATTTTCTTTTAACTGTAACTGAATTTGGTTCTGACATTTGGGTGTACAAGAGACTTACAGGAAATTAAATATATATGGAAAGTGAGAGTTTTATTGTGTTGTTGTTGTTGTTGTTGTTGTGGTCTTCAGTCCCGAGACTGGTTTGATGCAGCTCTCCATGCTACTCTATCCTGTGCAAGCTTCTTCATCTCCCTGTACCTACTGCAACCTACATCCTTCTGAATCTGCTTAGTGTATTGATCTCTTGGTCTCCCTCTCCGATTTTTACCCTCCACGCTGCCCTCCAATGCTAAATTTGTGATCCCTTGATGCCTCAAAACATGTCCTACCAACCGATCCCTTCTTCTAGTCAAGTTGTGCCACAAACTTCTCTTCTCCCCAATCCTGTTCAATACCTCCTCATTAGTTACGTGATCTACCCACCTTATCTTCAGCATTCTTCTGTAGCACCACATTTCGAAAGCTTCTATTCTCTTCTTGTCCAAACTGATTATCGCCCATGTTTCACTTCCATACATGGCTACACTCCACACAAATACTGTCAGAAACGACTTCCTGACACTTAAAACTATATTCGATGTTAACAAATTTCTCTTCTTCAGAAACGATTTCCTTGCCATTGCCAGTCTACATTTTATATCTTCTCTACTTCGACCATCATCAGTTATTTTGCTCCCCAAATAGCAAAACTCCTTTACTACTTTAAGTGTCTCATTTCCTAATCTAATTCCCTCAGCATCACCCGATTTAATTTGACTACATTCCATTATCCTCGTTTTGCTTTTGTTGATGTTCATCTTAAATCCTCCTTTCAAGACACTGTCCATTCCGTTCAACTGCTCTTCCAAGTCCTTTGCTGTCTCTGACAGAATTACAATGTCATCGGCAAACCTCAAAGTTTTTACTTCTTCTCCATGAATTTTAATACCTACTCCGAATTTTTCTTTTGTTTCCTTTACTGCTTGCTCAATATACAGATTGAATAACATCGGGGAGAGGCTACAACCTTGTCTCACTCCCTTCCCAACCACTGCTTCCCTTTCATGCCCCTCGACTCTTATAACTGCCATCTGGTTTCTGTACAAATTGTAAATAGCCTTTCGGTCCCTGTATTTTACCCCTGCCACCTTCAGAATTTGAAAGAGAGTATTCCAGTTAACGTTGTCAAAAGCTTTCTCTAAGTCTACAAATGCTAGAAACGTAGGTTTGCCTTTTCTTAATCTTTCTTCTAAGATAAGTCGTAAGGTTAGTATTGCCTCACGTGTTCCAACATTTCTACGGAATCCAAACTGATCCTCCCCGAGGTCCGCTTCTACCAGTTTTTCCATTCGTCTGTAAAGAATTCGCGTTAGTATTTTGCAGCTGTGACTTATTAAATTGATAGTTCGGTAATTTTCATATCTGTCAACACCTGCTTTCTTTGGGATTGGAATTATTATATTCTTCTTGAAGTCTGTGGGTATTTTGCCTGTCTCATACATCTTGCGCACCAGATGGTAGAGTTTTGTCATAACTGGCCCTCCCAAGGCCATCAGTAGTTCCAATGGAATGTTGTCTATTCCCGGGGCCTTGTTTCGACTCAGGTCTTTCAGTGCTCTGTCAAACTCTTCACGCAGTATCTTATCTCCCATTTCATCTTCATCTACATCCTCTTCCATTTCCATAATATTGTCCTCAAGTACATCGCCCTTGTGTAAACCCTCTATATACTCCTTCCACCTTTCTGCCTTCCCTTCTTTGCTTAGAACTGGGTTGCCATCTGAGCTCTTGATATTCATACAAGCGGTTCTCTTCTCTCCAAAGGTCTCTTTAATTTTCCTGTGGGCAGTATCTATCTTACCCCTAGTGAGACAAGCCTCTACATCCTTACATTTGTACTCTAGCCATCCCTGCTTAGCCATTTTGCACTTCCTGTCAATCTCATTTTTGAGACGTTTGTATTCCTTTTTGCCTGCTTCATTTACTGCATTTTTATATTTTCTCCTTTCATCAATTAAATTCAATATTTCTTCTGTTACCCAAGGATTTCTATTAGCCCTTGTCTTTTTACCTACTTGATCCTCTGCTGCCTTCACTACTTCATCCCTCAGAGCTACCCATTCTTCTTCTACTGTATTTCTTTCCCCCATTCCTGTCAATTGTTCCCTTATGCTCCACCTGAAACTCTCTACAACCTCTGGTTCTTTCAGTTTAGCCAGGTCCCATCTCCTTAAATTCCCGCCTTTTTGCAGTTTCTTCAGTTTCAATCTGCAGTTCATAACCACTAGATTGTGGTCAGAATCCACATCTTCCCCTGGAAATGTCTTACAATTTAAAACCTGGTTCCTAAATCTCTGTCTTACCATTATGTAATCTATCTGATACCTTTTAGTATCTCCAGGATTCTTCCAGGTATACAACCTTCTTTCATGATTCTTGAACCAAGTGTTAGCTATTGTGTATGGAGGTTAAATACATCGTTAATTGACGAAAAGTAAAGTTGTTATGTCAGCTTATTTCATAAGTAGAAAGAGTCTAAAAATTCCAGTACCTAGCATTATTCTATGGAGAAGAAGTGAAGAGGGTTTCCAGCAGCCAGCTAGCCAGTAAGGAAGAGTAGCTGCAAGTTCCAAGTAAGTCACTTCGTAAAGAAATGGAAGGTGGTTTGGGGGAATAAATCAATACAACCCAGATCCACACTCACATTTTAAGTCATTAGAACATTAGAGTCCACCCTTAAGCTCTCAGGTTTTCAAATCTTATCTGGGTCAGTCCCCAACAATCAGTCTTTCCTTTTCATCCCGTCCAGTATGTCTCCCCTGACCCAGTGTTCTAGGTGACTTTTATGAACTGTACCCCTTTCTCTAAAACTCTGTAGTGATTTTCCTTCATCCCTCTTCCTCCCCCTTCAACTCTTCTGCCCGAAGAAGGAGCCACTGGCTTTGAAAGCTTGTAAAAGTTGTACCCTTTTGTGTGTGTGTTCCCCTGCCACTGCTTGGTGAGTAGATTTTTTATCTATCCATTTACAGTTATATAAACAATATCTCTTTAAATGTTTAAATTAAGTATACATTTTTTTCATATATCTAAAGTGATGTGTAACTGGCATATGACTACTACTACTACTACTACTACTACTAGTAGTAGTAGTAGTAATTATTATTACTATTACTGCTGATATGTGGAAAACTGCAGGTGGTGGAACAGTCAAGAAGATATATGGAGTCCTTCAAAAAGTCTGGGAAACAGGAGCTTTACCAGAAGATTAGAAAACAGCATTAATTCACCCAATCCACAGAAAAGGAGATAAAACTAACCCCAAAACCTATAGAGGAATTTCCCTTCTTCCAGCAATTTACATAATTCTTTCAAAGCGTTACAAAAAAGACTGGAAAGCCAGCTGGATCAGCTTCCCCTTCCATGTATTTTCCTATTTGAAAGTGCAATGTTTATAAAGAAATATACAATAACAAATCCTAGTATCCTTCCCAAAAATGAAAATGTTCATCATCATAATACCAGACAGAAAACTGACTTTCATGTAGTCCATACAAAAACCAGTTTGTGCCAAAAAGGAACATTACACCATGGAAAAATTATCTACAATAAATTGCCAAGAGAAATTAAAGTAAAGACGTGTAAAAAATTTTAAAGCAGCATTAAAAGAATATGTGTTGACACATTGCTTTTATAGCACGGAAGAGTTCCTCCAAAATCCTCGAGAGAGTAAGTGATGATTATGCAAATACTGTAACCATTAACACTGGCCTATAAATACATTCAGATGTAATTCTCAAGTTTTTAATGGGGTTCAAGTGTAAGTTGTATACTGACTTGCACAGTATATGAAGTAAAATTCTGTGAATGTAATTCTCAAGTGTACATGTCAATTCATAGTGTAGAAGAGTTCCTCAAAAATCCTTAGAGCTTAAGTGAGGATCATGCAAATATTGTAATCGTTAATATTGTCTTATACATGTATTCAGTTGTAAACGTTAAGTTTCTAATGTGATTTAATTATAACTTACACATTGACTTGCCCAGTATATGAAGTGTTGTAAAATTTTGTGAACATAATTTTCTAGTTTCTAAAGTGTTTTAATTATAAGATATACTTTGACCTGTCCAATATCTGATGTGCTGTACTGTACATGTAAGATTTACTGGACCAATAAATACAATACAATACAATGCAATATTAGGAGAGTACCAAGGGGGGTTCAAAACAGGATGATCCATTGTGGAACAAATTTTAAATCTGAAGCTTATAATTAGGTATAAAAGAATGAGAACCAAAAGTATTTACAAATCATTTGTAGACATAAAAAAACCATATGACTTGATCGATAGAGAAACATTATTCATCATCTTAAGTGTGTTTGGAGCTGACAAAAAATCAGTGGCAATCATAAAAGACACACAATCAATATGAACTGTAAAATTAAAATTTTAGGTGAAACTTCCAAGGCATTTGAGATCAAAAACAGTGTAAGACAAGGAGATGGACTGTCTGTACTGGTATTTAGTTGTGTGCTAGAAAGAGTAATCAGGGAATGGAAGAAAAGAATAGAACAAGAAGAAATTTAAAATATCATAATTGGGAGAAAAGGGGATAAACTGAGTCATGATAGCTTGGCTTTGGTAGATAATCTTGCCATCTTAGCTGAATCTATAGAAGATGCAATAACGCAGATAAATTTCCTACAAGAGGTAGCTTTAAGAAGTAGGCCTATGTATCTTTTCAAAAACCAGAGTATATGACAGATGTGAAGGAGGTACCAAAATACATGGAAACTGATTATAGATGAATGTAAATGCTATAAATTTAAATATCTAGGTGAAACAATGAAACCTAATGCTTTGTACAAAGAAGCTAACTTACTAAGAGCAAGAAAAGTGGAAGTGGCTCTGTTTCTAAACCAGAATGCCACTGTGCTTCAGACCACCTTTTATTAAATACAGCCAAACAATTTGGTGAAAGTATAATATAAATAATAACATCAACCCCAAGATGAGTATAATATAACTGTCTAGATAAAAAGTATGCTCAACAAGCAGCAAGAGGAGAAAAAACTGGGGAAAGTTAAGGAAATTTGTAAGATTTTGAAGCCAGTGGCACCTACTTCCAGCAGAGGTACTGAAAGGGTTGAAAGGAGGTTGAAGAAAATGCACTGGCATGGTATAGGAAATGGGAAGAGTTATGCAAAGTCACCGAGAACCCCAGCACAGTATAGACTTAACTGGACAGGCTGATAAGGAATGACTGATTGTTGTTGATAGTTGTAATGGGACATCCTCCTCTAGCATTACTTTTCCTCAACAGTAGTTGTCGATGCTAGTATTATTTTTCAAATTTTAAAGAGGTCAGTATAATCTCAGTTGCTTTTCTGAAAATTTTCATGTAATTTTATTCACAGTACATTATATTTCAAGCTAAAATTTATGAAAAGGAATTACTTTATAAAATATTTTAGTTTTGATGTTATAATCTATAAGAACTAATTCTGAATGTACAGTTAAAATTATTTTTCTTAGAAACATGTGAAATTAAGAATTATTTGCATACTTAAAATTTCTATTATTAATATCTCAATCCTGTACTGTTCACTATGTTTATTTTTGGACTCATTTATGAAATAATAACAGAAATTAAGAATGTAACGAAAGCTAGCAGGAATTCATTTGTTACGAAAAATTGTTAACCCTTAGAAATACTATTATTTCCAAAGAGTGTGGGAGTCATAAGTTTGCCTCTGATGTGATTGGACATATTTTTGTATAATAGATCTGAACAATGTAATTTCAGCTTTATTAATTTGAAAAATAAATACTGTGTGATATACTAAAATGTGAGAAAATCAGAGAAAAATATATTTACGTAAAAAATTCTGCAACAACAATCTTCCAATTTATTTAGTTCAAACCGACTATGAGGACCTGATGTTCGATTTTCAGCTTCAAGACTCAGACCCGTAAACAAGAAGAACTGGAACCATCTCAAGATAAGTAAACTTGAAAGTTTATTGTAATCTTCACTCCTCTCAAATCTTCATAAAAGACTTTGCTTATTAATTACTTGGACTGGGCATTGTTTAATGTGGACAATAGATGGAAGAAGGCAGTAAGAGGGAGATTATAGAGTGGTGGACAAGATTTGAAAACCTGAGAGTTTAAAAGTGGTAGATAGGGTTATAACAAAGGTTACCGACAGGCCATTGTGCAAAAGTTAATTAGGGCAGACAGATAAGCGCATTATACATAGTAGACAGGTGGAGGTGGCGGTGGGAAAAAAATTGACAGATCAGAAAATAAATGATATAGATAATTAAAATGGAGTTAAGAAATTGATAGTTATGGAAAAGGAATGCTAAAAACGAAACAAAAAATTAATGCAAAGTAATACATATTGGGGTGTGAGAACCCAAGACATGTAGTAATGCCAGTTACCAACTGTGCAGTTCTGAGAAACTGGTGTCTGTGGGAAAAGTCCAAATGCTACAGGCATTGAGGTCACAACTGTTATGTTGTAGAGGATGCTCTGGTCTAGAAAGACTCCCCTCCTATATTAAAGACACCAACCATTTCCGAGATTATCTGAAATCTGTGTCCATACCACTCCCCCCATACACCTTTCTTGTCATCATTGATGCCACCTCCCCTTACACCACTATTCCACATGAATAGTGTCTGTCTGCTACTGAACAATACCTCAACCAACACCCACCTGATTCCAAACCCATGACGTACTTACTAACAACTAATTTACCTTTGAGATGCAGACATACAAACAGATCACAGGCAGGGCAATGGGATCAGGGATGTCTCCTTCCTATGCCAACCATTTCATAGGTTGTTAGGAAGTGATTTTCCTGGGATCCCTAAGCTTTCAGTCCTTGGTTTGGTTGTCCCTGCCATGTGGACTTATGGTAAGGCTGACCAATTAAAATTTTTGGAATCTCTATACCAAATCCTCCCAATTAAATTTTGTATAGTGTTTTTCCAAATCCCATGTCACCTTCCTTGTTTTTTATCTCATCCTCACTGCTACACAACTCTACTCACATTAAACCTGTGAAGAAACAACAGTACTTACACTCTGACATTTTCCATCCTTTCCATGATAAATGCCCTCCCATATAGGCTTGGCATTCAAGGCAAATTTGTTTGTTCACATGCAGACTCTTTACAGCAGGCTGCCACCATTCTCACCACAGCCTTCACTGGTGATAATTAGTCCATCAGGCTAGTTCAAAAGCAGAATTCCTGGGCCATCCCACCAGATACTGGTACTACTGATCCCTCCAAAAAAACAGCTTAAGAGTACATCTCTTGTCACTCAATACTGTCCTGGTCTTGAAGGAATTAGTGAACTACTTGGACAAGGCAATGACTTCCTAAAAATCATGCCCTGAAAAGACGTCCATTCTGTCTGATTTTATGCTCCCCCCATCATTTCCCAATCTCGGCAGTATCCTGATGAGAGCCTGTGCTCCTTCTGCACCCATTTCCTTGCCTTATGGCTCCTACCCCTGTGACCACCACCATTGTAAGACTTGCCCTATCCACCCTCCTACCACTAGCTATACCATCCCTACAACCGGCAGCCTTCTGTATTGGTATGACTACCACAAAGTTATCAATTATGATAAATGGGCATATGTGCACTCTGGATCCTACCCCGTGGCACCAGTTTCTCAGAACTCTGCAAGTGGTAACTGACATTACAACATGATCTTGATCCTTGCCACCCACCTGGCCCTAATTTATGTAAACTTCTTCAGTCTTAGTATTTTTCTTTTCAGTAGCTATACCTTTCTTCCCTCTCTTTTAGGTTTCTACACCTTTTATTTTCTCACTGGTCTATTTTTTATCACCACCACCTCCACCTGTCTACCACATATATTGCACTAAGCTTTCAGCCCTTATTATCTCTTGCATAATGGTTTGCAGGTAATCTCTGTCTTGCTTTTTATACTATCTTCCATTTTTTAAGCTTTCAGGTTTACAAATCTCATCTGCTGCAGTCTTCATCAGTCAGCCTTTCCTTCTCATCCTGTCTGGCAAATCTCCTTCAACCTGGAGCTCTGGGTGACTTTTCCATAACTCTTCCCATTTCATAAACCTTGCTGATCCCATTCCTTCATCCTTCTTCCTAGCCCTTCAACACTTCTGCCAGAAGAAGGAGCCACTAGCTCTAAAAGCTTGCACATTTAGTTAACTTTTATATATGTTTTCTGCTCTTGCTGCTTGGTGAATAGATTTTTGATCCATCCAATATAATTATGTTGTTGTTGTTGTGGTCTTCAGTCCGGAGACTGGTTTGATGCAGCTCTCCATGCTACTCTATCCTGTGCAAGCCTCTTCATCTCCCGGTACCTATTGCAGCCTACATCCTTCTGAATCTGCTTAGTGTATTCATCTCTTGGTCTCCCTCTACGATTTTTACCCTCCACACTGCCCTCCAATACTAAATTGGTGATCCCTTGATGCCTCAGAACATGTCCTACCAACCGATCCCTTCTTCTAGTCAAGTTGTGCCACAAACTCCTCTTCTCCCCAATTCTATTCAATACCTCCTCATTATTTATGTGATCTACCCATCTAATCTTCAGCATTTTTCTGTAGCACCACATTTCGAAAGCTTCTTTCTCTTCTTGTCTAAACTATTTATCATCCACGTTTCACTTCCATACATGGCTACACTCCATACAAACACTTTCAAAAACGACTTCCCGACACTTAAATCTATACCCAATGTTAACAAATTTCTCTTCTTCAGAAATGCTTTCCTTGCCATTGCCAGTCTACATTTTATATCTTCTCTACTTCGACCATCATCAGTTATTTTGCTTCCCAAATAGCAAAACTCCTTTACTACTTTAAGTGCCTCATTTCCTAATCTAATTCCCACAGCATCACCCGACTTAATTCAACTACATTCCATTATCCTCGTTTTGCTTTTGTTGATGTTCATCTTATACCCTCCTTTCAAGACACTGTCCATTCTGTTCAACTGCTCTTCCAAGTCCATTGCTGTCTCTGACAGAATTACAATGTCATCGGTGAACCTCAAGGTTTTTTTTTCTTCTCCATGGATTTTAATACCTACTCCGAACTTTTCTTTCGTTTCCTTTACTGCTTGCTCAATATACAGCAACGGGGAGAGGCTACAACCCTGTCTCACTCCCTTCCCAACCACTGCTTCCCTTTCATGTCCCTCGACTCTTATAACTGCCATCTGGTTTCTGTACAAATTGTAAATAGCCTTTTGCTCCCTGTATTTTACCCCTGCCACCTTTAGAATTTGAAAGAAAGTATTCCAGTCAACATTGTCAAAAGCTTTCTCTAAGTCTACAAATGCTAGAAACGTAGGTTTGCCTTTCCTTAATCTTTCTTCTAAGATAAGTCGTAGGGACAGTATTATCTCACGTGTTTCAACATTTCTACGGAATCCAAACTGATCTTCCCCAACGTCGGCTTCTACCAGTTTTTCCATTTGTCTGTACAGAATTCGAGTTAGTATTTTGCAGCTGTGACTTATTAAACTGATAGTTTTGCAGTTTTCACATCTGTCAACACCTGCTTTCTTTGGGATTGAAATTATTATATTCTTCTTGAAGTCTGAGGGAATTTCGCCTGTCTCATACATCTTGCTCACCAGATGGTAGAGTTTTGTCAGGACTGGCTCTCCCACGGCCGTCAGTAGTTCCAATGGAATATTGTCTACTCCGGGGGCCTTCTTTCGACTCAGGTCTTTCAGTGCTCTGTCAAACTCTTCACGCAGTATCATATCTCCCATTTCATCTTCATCTACATCCTCTTCCATTTCCATAATATTGTCCTCAAGTACATCGCCCTTGTATAGACCCTCTATATACTCCTTCCACCTTTCTGCTTTCCCTTCTTTGCTTAGAACTGGGTTTCCATCTGAGCTCTTGATATTCATACAAGTCGTTCTCTTATCTCCAAAGGTCTCTTTAATTTTCCTGTAGGCGGTATCTATCTTACCCCTAGTGAGATAGGCCTCTACATCCTTACATTTGTCCTCTAGCCATCCCTGCTTAGCCATTTTGCACTTCCTGTCAATCTCATTTTTGAGACGTTTGTATTCCTTTTTTCCTGTTTCACTTACTGCATTTTTATATTTTCTCCTTTCTACAATTAAATTCAATATTTCTTCTGTTACCCAAGGATTTCTACTAGCCCTCGTCTTTTTATCTACTTGATCCTCTGTGGTCAGAATCCACATCTGCCCGTGGAAATGTCTTACAATTTAAAACCTGGTTCCTAAATCTCTGTCTTACCATTATATAATCTATCTGATACCTTCTACTATCTCCAGGATTCTTCCATGTATACAACCTTCTTTCATGATTCTTGAATCAAGTTTTATCTATGATTAAGTTATGCTCTGTGCAAATCTCTACCAGGCGGCTTCCTCTTTCATTTCTGAGCCCCAATCTATATTCACCTACTATGTTTCCTTCTTTCCCTTTTCCTACTCTCGAATTCCAGTCACCCATGACTATTAAATTTTTGTCTCCCTTCACTACCTGAATGATTTCTTTTATCTCATCATACATTTCATCAATTTCTTCATCATCTGCAGAGCTAGTTGGCATAGAAACTTGTACTACTGTAGCAGGTTTGGGCTTCGTGTCTATCTTGCCCACAATAACGTGTTCACTATGCTGTTTGTAGTAGCTTACCCACACTCCTATTTTTTTTATTCATTATTAAACTTACTCCTGCATTACCCCTATTTGATTTTGTTTTTATAACCCTGTATTCACCTGACCAAAAGTCTTGTTCCTCCAGCCACCGAACTTCACTAATTCCCACTATATCTCACTTTAACCTATTCATTTCCCTTTGTAAATTTTCTAACCTACCTGCCTGATTAAGGGATCTGACATTCCACCCTCCAATCCGTAGAACGCCAGTTTTCTTTCTGCTGATAACGATGTCCTCTTGAGTAGTCCCCACCCGGAGATCCGAATGGGGGACTATTTTACCGCCGGAATAATTTACCCAAAAGGACGCCATCATCATTTAATCATACAGTAAAGCTGCATGCCCTCAGGAAAAATTACAGCTGTAGTTTCCCATTGCTTTCAGCCGTTCGCAGTACCAAAACAGCAAGGTCGTTTTGGTTAGTGTTACAGGGCTAGATCAGTCAATCATCCAGACTGTTGCCCCTGCAACTACTGAAAAGGCTGCTGCCCCTCTTCAGGAACCACACGTTTGTCTGGCCTCTCAACATATATCCCTCCGTTGTGGTTGCACCTACGCGGTACGACTATCTGTATCATTGAGGCACACAAGCCTCCCCACCAACAGCAAGGTCCATGGTTCATAGGGGGGGGGGATATAATTATATTTCCAAAAAATGATTACTTTAAATGATATACAAACAATTAGATGAAAGAGAAAAGATGGAAAAGAAAATAAGCAGGAAAAACTTGAGACCAAAATATCATAGTTGAAAGTGGAAATTAAGAAGTAATACAGAAATTTATGAAAAAAAAGAATGAATATTAGACATAATGAGAAAGAGAAGAGTTGTATTCTATGGACACTGAAAAGGCTGGTTAAAAATGACAATGTAAAATATTTTTACCTTTTTTTGTCAAAAACAGAAAAACATTAATTATTTGTATCAGAAAACTAAGAAGTACCTAAGGAAAATGGAAATAATGGAGGAAGAAATAGTAGAAAGAGAGAATATCAGAGCTAAACTAAAAAGTTTCAAGGGCTTCCTGGAGAAAATATACAAACTGACAGGTGTAATATAGACAGGAGACAGAAGCTAAAAGCAAAGGGAAAGAATGAAGAACTGGTGGAAAGAAAGAAGACATACAGAGAGAAGAAAGAAGATATAAGATGTTTCCTGTGGTCCTTAGTAGGTCAAGCAAAAACGAAGTAATGATAACGACAGTAATAATAAAAATTAAACAGCTCTTCTGTGAGAGAAACACACACAGCTTGTTAACATTATTGGTACTTACAATGCACACAAAACACTTTTTATTACATTAAAAGTGCTCGTAAGTGTATTGTGAGTCATATTATCTTCAAAAATAGAGGAAAAGAGGAAGTAGAAACAGTTAAACATAGTGAACAGTTAAACATAGTGAAACAAACCAAGATAGCAAGTGCTTAGTGAAATAATACTGTGAATACACTCAAATTTGTGAAAATAAACGAGAAAAGAATCAAGTCTACAGATGTAATTTTTGCTGTTACAAGAGAGTTTGTTACGATATCAGGCTAGTGAAATTTGTATAAACTGTGGACACAGTGTAAATACAAATCAGTGCATGTACTAGTGAAAAACTTTCAAATAAGTGTGTAGTACAATTCTGAACTATATATTTAAAGCGCACAAATGAAATGGAAATGAAGACACAACAGTACCAGTATTCCAGGTATGTTTACTCTAATACGAATTTTTTTTGCCAAGCATGGGACAGAAAAGTAAACAACTATCGTCATGATGCACAGTATGTAAATTGGTCAGCGCAAGGCTTGAAAATAAACAAATAGATCATAAAATGGTACAAGGAAATACTCAGTATGAAACTTCCCAACAATGAATGAACGATGAAATTTTATGAATGGATGCTCTAATTGCACATCTTACTGATAGTTTGAAGACTCTAAAAGAACAATTAAACTGTATGAGTGCCACAAACAGTGCATCAATTCTTTCAGATGACTGAAAATGTGTACCAAATTTACAAAAGGAAAAACAAAACAGCAACATTGCTGAATGTTCTGATAATTGTGTTACATCACACATCCCAGTAAAAGTAAGTACTGAACAAACAGAAATGCAATTAGCAGGGAATGGGACCAGGAATCAATGTAATACAGCTATGCCAGAAACTAAAGTTCTTATGTTGACTGACAAAAATGGCAGAAACTATCCAAGCCTGTTAAATGAATTATCACAAGAAATACTCTCTGTAACATCCTTTGTTAAACCAGATGTGTTATTTAATGAAGTTACTAGAGACATTCATAGCAGAATCAAACACATAGGAAAAGAAGACACTCTAATAGTCTGTGCTGGATCAAATGACAGCAGAAACTGGAAGATGACCTGTAATTTCAAAAATGCTGTAGAAGAGTTAATCAGGAATATGTTACACCCAAAGTTGATACTGTGTACAATTCTGTACCAGTAAGGAAGGGTACAGAAAAATTATGTCATATATCAGCTGAACAAGTACACTATAAAAACCTGTGAACAATACAATCATGTCACAGTACTTAACATAAACAGATTCCTAAGAAGACAAGATTTCACATGGCAAGGATTGCATACAAACAAAAGAGGAAAAAAGAAACTATGCAGAGAATTAAAGTATGCAATTACAACCAAAAAGCAGACCATAGTTATGGGAAACAACATAGCAGTAACCATGATGCCAGAAGTAGAAAAATATTTTATAGAATCAAAAAACCAGGAAGATGGAAAAACTGGACCATCACATTCCACATTCCAACAGTGAGATTGACCACACTGAACCAAGAAAAATAGATGCAAACGCAGCATTAAGAGCAGTACTGGAACAAGCAACATCATTGTCATCCCGGTCAACAGCAGAACCACAACCACCATTGGCAACAGCAGCACAACCACAGTCACCAGTGGCAGCAGCATCCCTAGAATCATTATCATCAGAAACACAGGCAACAAGAAAAGAATCAACATCAATAACAGAAAATGCAACATCAACACTAGCAGAAGTAATAGAAAGCACTCATCCTCCTAACACAACAAGAGGTTAACCACCATGCCAACTGAAGGAGCAGGCAACATTGGAAAACTCATCAAATGGTCGTTTACTGAGGAAGAAGAAAGCAGCAGTTCCATCCCATCTCAATGATTTTTTGCTGAAAGGCTACAGGAAACCCTCAGTAAGATAAGTACAAGTGTAATATTCTTAAATATGAATGTGTAGTCTCCTAAGAAAAAACTTAATGAACTTCAGTATTGGCTGGAAAACTTAAAACTGCACGATGATTTCAATAAATGAACACTGGCTTAGGAATGAGGAATGAGGAACTAAAATTAAGTGTACCATATGGATATGAATTGGCAACCAGCTACTGTAGAACAAGTATTAAACATGGTGGTGTATTTGTATATGTTAAAAATAGTGTGAACCTAATCTATGAAGTTATAGATGTAAGTGGACTGTGCATAGAAGCAAAATTTGAAACTGCAGCCATAATGTAGCCAAACGAGGAAATTGTAATAGCTTCAGTATACCACCTCCCAAAACACAATGAAGACATGTTTTTGGAGCTTCTGAAGAAACAGATACTCTTGCTGCTCAAATACAAAAATTACAGAATACTAATATTTGGTGATATCAATATAGACAATAGGTTTATGAATAGAAAGGTTGATCACTTGCTAAATACATTAAGACCCCTTATCTTCAGTTGCATAAATGACAAACCTACAAGACAGGAAGTATGTCTAGATAACATGATTTGTATTTCATCTAAACAAAACAGAATTCAACACAATTGAGCTAGGCATTTTGGATCATGAGGGACTATGGCTCAGACAAACTCTTTACTGTAAGCCAACTAAAACTTCCACAGACTGTAGAAAGATTATAAGACCAATTAATGAATCAAAGCTAAACAAGTTGATAAATAAACTGAATTTAATAAAATGCGATCAAATAAGAACCACTGCAGGTGCAAATGAATCTACCAACAAATTTCTAGAACTGTTAACTGAAAATTTTGAAGCCTGTTGTCCTAAACACTGCAAGAAAAATATCAAAGCAAAATTGTTACACCCCACATCTAAGTAGAATAAGAATCATAATGCTACTCTATCATGATAGGTCCAAGCACAATAATGCTGACAAGGAAATGTACATGAGAGTGAAAAAGATTTACAGGTCTGAAATCAAGGCAGCTAAGTGCAAAGCAAATGATAGATAAAAACTGAAATCAGTAAATAAATGCAAAGCTGCATGGGAAATTATTAAAACAGAAACTAATTGTCATGATAAAGTATACCAGACACCAATTCCACCTAATATTCTAAATGCGCATTCTGTCAGTCCTCAATCAGATAACAGCATAATGGAGAATTTTTTACTAAATTCATTAGGCCACTTGAAGAACAAAATCATTCCAGTGCTGAATAGACTGGGTTACCATACTGATCAATTTATAGAACTATAAACTATAGTTTTGAGTAGGTACCGTACCTGCAGAGTATTGTGTTTTAATACACCAAGTAGAAAAGCCACTCTTATAGCACTAGCTTTTTCAGTAACAATAGGTGCAGATGCCCATGTCTGCCTGATTGCTGCTCGAGCTTCAAAGTTACCAACAGCTGAGCATACAACAATGAGGAGAAACAGCTTTTTGCTACAAATATCTGGTTGAGGAATAATTGCTGTCAAATTCTCTGGCAGCACATAGAGCCGCAAATCTCTGCTTGTATTTACAGACCAGCCTGGAATATTTAGTGTAGTCAAATAATATTGCATCTGACAGTTACAAAAAACACAAATGACTGTAAAATAAACATTTTCATGGGATCCACCACATCTCAATTGCATTACAGCACACCATGACCACAAAAGCATTCTTTATCAAAAGCCATAAATTTCTTGAGATACTCAGTGGGACCAACAGTCAACTTTTAAATCCTCTTAGGATTCCATTACACAGACCCTCCTTGGGCACTATACAATTTCAAGAATAAAAAACAAGAGATTATGTTTAATAAAATATTCTTGGTCTTAATGCCATATAAATTACAGTAACCCTAGCTTTTGACAGCAAAATTATTTCTGGAACTATTTTTATAAATTTATTTTTGTACTTCAACTTTCTTGCATATAGGAATCAAACAATATGGCATGAAAAATGATTCATTTTCAATTAAATGTAAGCAATGTTCATATTCAATAACCCTCCTTGGTTTATCTGAGAACACTTGCTCATTCTCTTTTAGCACTCAATAAAATTCCCTCTTTTCACTTAACAATTTGAAGACCAGTCACTTAGAGGAATTTTGGGCCTAGAAAATGAGCCATTTATGGCATTATTTAAAGTGGTCCTGGTAATATGTAATTGATATATCTTAAACAGTAATACATACTAAAAAAGACCAAGCTTCAAGATTTATTTTTCATACTTACTTTAGTTCTTCAGTAGGTTATAGCTTCCAAAATCATGATGACAGCAATTATAAATGTCTTTCTAAAAAAAGAAGTTCAAGGTGAGGTACTAATCAGTTTATACCAATTGAGCTTCTGAAATTTTTTGCTCACTCAACTAACACGACATATCTGTAGAAGACTTACAGTGAACTGTGAAACATGAAATTGTGTCGACACAATCACATATTGGCTCAGCCATTTGTGACAGCAGCTGTTACATTCGCTAGTGTTTCTTTGAAAATAATTCTAGAAATTGGCAACAGAAGGCAAAACTTTGAAGAGACAAGCAGCAAGACATCCATACAATGTTCGCATATGAAATGAATCGAGTTTTTGAGCAACAAGAGGGTGGGTCATGTGGAGTGAAAATCATCATGCAGTTTTCTCCATAATTCCTGCACTATTTCTGACTCAGATAATCTTCCTCTTTGATATTCTAACTTCCTAAATCAATTCTCACAACACATTTTCATGGAGTTTCTCCCGTGAATTGCTGACATTCATATGATTACAAATCCATTCCACAAATTATCTTTTTTTTGTACAGACCAATATTCCAAGAAGTTGTCCTTAAATTTAGAAAATGTCTGTTCAGTATGGTAAGTCCAAATTTAAACAACACTTTTTCACATAACCTGCCAGAGCATCAACCAGTGTATATTTTCTGTTTGTCACTTATTTCAACATGTAAAAGTCTGCCACAATTCTTTACGAGATTTTCACTGTGCAACCAATTTGTTTCTTCCATGAATCAAACTTTCTTCCTTGCTCAACAGCTCTGTTCCATGTACAACTAATTGTAAAGAATTTGTCTGTTTTGTAACTCTTGTTGCAATAATTCCATCTCAAAGCAAATTTCTAATGGTGTATTCCCAATCGTTCCTTTAAACTTCTGCTTTCCAAAAAAACCTAAGCAGACATCTACATCATTTTGAACATTCAAAATTGTAATTCTCAATACTGGGATCTCTACATCTGTTTCTTCATGGATTCTGTGGTACCGATAGTAACGATGCCACGGAATAGTTTCTCAAGTTGGCACCTCGAGAGACACAGACAACAGCGCACTCTAGCCAGTGCTGTCAAGGTCTACGAGCTCTGCGACTGCTTCAGCCCATTTCATCAGGTGCAGACAGCCAGTACACTTTGCTTCGACTTCGCACCACCTTGCAAGTTATGTAATATGTCTGCATATATTTATCCACTAGTAAACGTGTTTTAACTTTATTGGCAGTACTGACGTAATTTACCTTTTCCTGTTCCTACCCACGCGCCGCCTCCCAGGCGCGATACAAAAGATGTCGACCAACAAGGATGGGATTAAATTTTTTTTTTTTTTTTGCATCTCCTATCATTTCCTTTTTTTGCTCGGTACTGGTTTAGCTTTTTTTTTTTTGTGATTTCACAGTGTGACCGTGTGGGTCTATGACTGTTCCCCCAGTTGCTATAAAATTTTCATTTGTGTACACTATGGCTTTACCACAGGAACAGGCTTCGCTGTCCGATCTTGTACATCTTCAGGCTCAGCAAATGACGCAGCAGCTTGCTGCCATAAGTGGATTGGTCACACTACAAACTGCAGTTGCTTTGACGCCTCCTATGCCACCGCCTGTACCAACGCCATCGCCGATGGTGCCACCATTTTGTGCCTTCAGTCCAGACGTTGAATGCTGGGCAGAATACATTAGCCAGCTCGAGGCACACTTCACAGCTTATAACGTACCAGGTACAGAGCGGCTTTTTTTTTCATTGCCAACGTGGGTGTTGTGTTATACCGTGTGCTCGTGAAATTGTTTCCCACAACTGTCCAGCAACTAAAACTTATGACAAAGTGATTGATGCTTTGAACTCTCACTTCCTTGACAGCGTAAATGTGGTACCTGCATATTACAAATTCTTTCGTATCTGGCCTGGCCCTACTCAGTCTAATAAATCTTGGTTAGCAGACCTTCAGGGACTAACTTCTGATTGTGATTTTAATTGCTCATGTGGACACTCAAATGCGGATATAATGATTAGAGACGCTATTGTGCAGAATGTGGTGGATCACCGCATCCACGAACAAATCCTCTGATTTATAGACCCATCTTTGCAGGAAGTTGTGGACTTGCTAGACAGACAAGATACTTTAGACATGGCTACTTCTGCATTCAACGTGACCCTGGGTGTGTGTACTTTTAGTGTGGCACAACACGTGCCCTCCCGCCCACTAGCACGGCCAGCCACGCCACGCAGCTCGCGCGCTCATAAACATGGTTCAAATCAGGCACCCTCTAAGAAACTGAAATCCTGATCGAAGTGCTTTCATGCCCACCCATGGGACAGTTGCCTATCCCATCAAGCACAGTGTTACTTTTGTAATAAGAAAGGACATGTGCAAGGTGTGTGCAGTAAGAGAAACAATAATTCCAAACTTGTCTCCCGTTTATGTGACTCGCATGGGCGTCACCACAACGGCAACTGCCATGATCATAATTCACATCTGCTGATGGACGTTAATGCCATTTATTCAAAGCCTTCTACTTCACGTGCAACAACAGCTCGTCATGTGAATCAAGTTTTGCCAGACACTTCCTCTCGCATTCAGCGCGATGTGAGGAAACTTTTTGTTACTTTGCATATTTGTGGACATTCTGTTCGCATGCAGCTGGAGGCTGGTGTGTCAGTTTCTTTACTGCACAAATCTACATATGACTTGCTTGGTTCACCCCCACTTCGTCATTCACATTCCATGCTGACTGCATTTACTGGACAGGAGATATCAGTGCTCGGCGTGTGTAGTTTGCAAGCCACGTATGGTGCCACAATGCGTACAGTGTCTTTCCATGTGCTCTGCTCTAGTGATACTACGAACATTTTTGGCATGGACATATTTGAACTCTTTGGCCTCGCAGTTCAGGACAATGTCCTTTGCATCAACACTAGTGACCACGCAGACAGTGTTGCCACACTATGCGATGATTTTGCTGAACTCTTTTCTGATGGCCTTATTGTGTCACGGACTTTGCAGTGCATGTTGTAGTTAAAGACAATGCCATGCCTATTTTCCAGTGTGCTCGCCCGGTACCGCATGCACTGTGTGATGCAGTAGGTGCTGAACTTACGTATTTGCAAGACAGTGGTGTCATTGAACCTGTTTCTGCTTCGCAATGGGCTTCGCCTATCATGCATGTGAAAAAACCAAACGGTCATCTCCGTATTTGTGCTGACTTTAAGTCAACAGTAAATCCCCAGACAGTGGTAGCTACGTTTCCATTACCGCATCCTGAATACATTTTTGATAAGCTTGGTGCAGGAAAATTCTTTTTCGCAATTGACTTGTGGGACGCATACTTTCAGAGTCTGCTCGACGAACATTTGCAGCGCTATTTTGTGATCAACACACACTTTGGATTGTTAAAGTTTCGCCGCCTTCCATTCAGTTGTGCTTCGGCTCCTGCTATTTTTCAGTCTCATTTCCAGCAGTTTTGTGCCACTGTCCCTGGTTGTGCCAATTACCTGGACAATATAGTTGTATCAGGTCGTACCCCTGACGAACATTTGCAGAATTTGCGTGCCTTGTTTACTGTGCTTTTGCAGGCAGGACTAAAGTGTAACAGGAACAAGTGCAATTTTTTTCAAACTGAGATTCAGTATTTAGGACATATGATTAATGGACAGGGTATGCAACCCTCACCGTCACATCTTAGTGCGATTAGAGACTTGCCAGTGCCCAGTAACTTGAAAGAACTTCAGTCTGTGTTGGGCTAAATCACTTACTATATTTGGTTTATACCACATGCAGTGCAGATTGCAGCACCTTTGCATCGTCTTCGGCGTAAGAACATTCCTTTTGTTTGGTCTTCGGAATGTGACACTGCTTTCAACAAGCTCAAATCTGCTTTGTTGAGTGATTGCTGTTTGATTCCTTTCGATCCATCCAAACCAGTTGTTTTGCTGTCAATGCATCTTCTCACAGCATTCTAGTGTGGTTCTGTCACACCGCATTAATTCCGTCGATTGCCCGATCATTTTTGCATCTAAGTTGCTCAATTCTGCATAGAAAAACTATTCTCAAATCGAGAAAAAAGCTTTAGCTATTGTATATGGAGTAACTAAGTTTCGTGATTTTTGTACGGTCACAAGTTCTATTTGGTCACCGACCATAAACCTTTGACATTGTTGCTCCACCCGTCAAAGCCAGTTCTGGCCCGTACCACACAAAAGTTGCAATGTTGGTCTTTGTTTTTGTCCAGCTACAATTACGAAATCTTGTTTCGGCCTACGGCGCAGCATGGCAATGCTGATGCTTTGTCCTGCATGTTTATTGATTTGCAAGATAAATACTTAACTGATGGTTCCCCCGTGGATTTTTGTCGCATTGCTGCCGCAACAGTCACCGATGCTTCTTTGCAGATTCTTTTGCAGTATATTCGTACTCAATGGCCTCCATCTGCTACGCAAATTCTTGATCCACTTGTTCGACGTCACTTTGCGCAACATCACAACTTGTCTATACACCACGGTGTTATCTTGTTACGAACTTTACAATAATCAGTCTCGTGTGGTTGTACCTCGTTTACTGCACAATGGTCATTGGGGTATAGTGCGGACGAAGCAATTAGCGCGTCATCACTGCACTTGGGTTGGCATTGATAAACAAATTGAGAATTTGCTTGCTAACTGTAGATCTTGCGCAGAGCATCAATCTGCTCCCCGCCAGTGCTTCTTTGCATGGTCGACTACTACTGTGCATTGGCAGCGCGTTCATATTGATTTTGCAGGTCCTTTCTGGGACACCCGCTGGTTGATAGTTATTGATGCTTACAGCAACTTTCCTTCTGTTGTACCTATGTCCTCTACTACATCTGCCAGAGCTATTCAGGCGTTGATGTCTATTTTTTGCATTGAGAGCCTTCCTGAGGTTATTGTCTCCGACAATGGCCCCAATTCATGTCTTCCGAGTTTGCAGCATTCTGTGCTACCAATGGCATTCGCCATCTGACTCAGCCCCATCCACCCCCAGTCAAATGGAGAGGCTGAACGCTTTGTGCGTATGTTTAAGTCGCAGATGAGCAAGTTGCGTGCCTCGCACTCTCGCATGTGTGCGCTCTGGACTTTCCTTGCTTTCTATCGCTCTCAGCCGTGCAACACCCGTTCCCCAACAGAATTGCTACATGGCCGCACCCATCGGTTGGCCCTGCAGTTATTGCACCCATTGCTGCAAGCTCCCACTGCTTCGCATCATTCTGGCTTGGCGCCACATGATTTGGTGTTATATCACATTTTCTCTGGCAGGGAGCACTGAGAGCAGGGGCGCATTCTTCGCCAGCATGGCCGTGCCTTATTTGTCATTTCTGATCCCTCCAGCACTGTCAAACGACACCAGAACCAGATTTGTTTGTGCCGTCCTTGCTTTTCTGCCGCTGGTTGTTTTCCGGCAGAATTGGAGGCTTCACGGCTTCCGCCACCACGGCCCATGACTCCACTGACAGCGCCTCTGCCGTGGGCACGCCTCCTGTCATCACCGCTGCCAGTCTGGTCACCTGCTCCGGAGGGACACGTCCCGCCGCCGCTGACGACGCGTTCCTCCGTGGTGCCAGAAGTGATGGACGCTGATGCTGCCGTTATGCCGCCGTCGCCCATGGAGTTCGTTGCTCTGCCTCCTCCTACGAACATACCCAGTAGCGGTGTGCGGCCTGGGCAGGTTTTCCATGGGGCATTTTCCTTGCCCCCTCGCGAGCAATTCAGAGTCATGGGTGGACAGCGCGCCCCGGCCGCTGTCCACCCCCTCAGCTGCAGCACCCCTGGGTCCCTTCCCCTCGCCACCGGGAACCATACTCAATGATGGCGCGTTGTTTCAGGGGGGAAGGATGTGGTATCAATAGAATAGTTTCTCAAGTTGGCACTACGAGAGACACAGATGACAGCGCCCTCTAGCCGGTGCTGTCAAGGTCTACGAGCTCCGTGACTGCTTCAGCCCATTTAATCAGGTGCAGACAGCCAGGACACTTCGCATCAACTTTGCACCACCTTGCAAGTTATGTTATATGTCTGCATATTTTTATCCACTAGTAAAGGTGTTTTAACTGTATTGGCAGTACTAACGTAATTTACCTTTTCCTGTTCCTACCCACCCACGTGCTACCTCCCAGACGGGATACAAAAGATTTCAGTTTTTTAATACTGAAAAAACCAGGGCAACAGTCTGGATGATTGACTGATCTGGCCTTGTAACACTAACTAAAACGGCCTTGCTGTGCTGGTATTGTGAACGGCTCAAAGCAAGGGGAAACTACAGCCGTAATTTTTCCCGAGGGCTTGCAGCTTTACTGTATGGCATGGAGAGCTGCATCAAACCAGTCTTAGGACTGAAGACCACCACCACCACAACAACAACAACAACAACAACAACAACTGAAATGGATTCTTGTACCTTAGTAGTACCTTACTGTCCACACCTGGTTCAATGCTCTTTTTTACTTGCTGTACTTCTGAATCAAACCTCCTGCAGATGTCTACAACTTGACATTGAGTTTCAGTCAGTTCTTCCTTAAGAAAACCCATAATAGATGTATTGAGCTCTGTATTCTCTCACTCTGTTTGTTCAAAATAGGCAAATTTGCTTTTGTTTTACTTGTGAGATAAGTCCCTATTTTCCTAATTCTAACTTTCTTTTCCATAATTTTGCCTTCTATCATAATACTGTTTGCTTCTATGTTACTGCTAAGATCACTTTGCAGGATAATCATATTTCTTTGCATCATGTCCATATTAGTACTCGTGTTACTTTTAAATATTTGTTTCATTTCAGAATTGAAGAATTGCTGTTTGACGTCTGCATTCTGATTCAGTTCAATAATTTCATTTTCATAATCTTCCAGTTCATCTTGAATTTCAACACAAAATGGACTGTGTTCACTTAATGGATTTGTAACATTATATGTGCCTGCACAAACTACTGCTTGTGTCATGTGTTAGCCCCCACATAAATCTTCTGTGTTCTCCTCTTGACCATTTCCATATTCTATGTCACCTTCTATGTGTCCAGTTTCTGTGTTATCCTCATGCATTTTTTGACTCCATCTTAATTATAGCATTTCCTACTACAATTCATATTCAGATTATAGTGTTCTCCTAGTGTTCCAAAATCTCTTCAGAGATTGTGGGGTGAAGGTCTTTGTGGTCCTGACTCATGAACCATGGGACAAACTTGGCGGCAACATGATGCATTCCAAGATGCTGCATTAGGATTTCATGACATGATTAAACTGAAATGTAACATTCTTATGCAGTCTCTCAGACTGTCAGTCTTTGACTGGCAAGCACAGTTTTGTTGATGTTCCTGACAGGAGCATTGTTGGTAGATGTGGAAGGGCATCTTGAATGAGGGTCACCTTTAACTTCCGTCTGGCCATTTTTAAACCATGTGAACCATTTTTAACACTGAGTACAGCTTAATTACTCATCACCATAGGTTTCTGGGGTCATTTGCTGTATCTCTATAAAGGTTTTCTTGAGTTTGATGCAAAATTTAATGCAGACGCATTGCTTCTCTAACTCTGCCATCATGAAAATTGCAAACTGTGTGACACAATGTTCTACTCAATACAGCACACACAAAAATGAAACTTCTGGCAGTTACACAATAAACACAAGCATGTGCTGGGATGCCAACTGCATTTCACTCCAATATACAACTGCTGCAAAATTATTGATGTTCCAGAATCTTTTGAACAGACCTCACAATTACAGATATAGTCATTTCCACAACCTATGTGTCAGGTTCTATACTAAAGTCCAGTGATCAGATTATATACTAGTCTGTACTATTGACCATTTCCATCAGAAGCTTCTGTTGCTGCTCTCAAATACTATACTATAAATTCTAGGAACTATCAACATGAGAATGTTCTGTAATTTGTAAGGTATCTCTTTAGTCTTTTTGAGCAGTCAGAAAGTAACTTGTCTTTCAAGAATACAGCCTATTTTGCTAAGCAGAAAGCCACAAAAAGTGAGTATTGCTGTAGCTGAGTCATTTATGTTGGCTGAACACCTTCACACTCTCAAAAACACTGATACACAGTCAATATTGTACCTACCATTGCCCTTCTTTTCAGATGGTCTTGTAATGAATATTTTTGGAATCCATGTAGTCATTTTTGGAGATTATTGTAGATGGATGAATCAAAGTATTTAAAATCACTGTTTTTTGAGCCAGATGAGTGCTCTGTGCTCTGACTTATAAATCTGCAAGTGTTGGTTTGCAATATACATAGTGTTCCAGGAGCACGTGAAGTTAAATTCAAACTTCTAAAAATAATTTTCTCTTGAGCATATTCACATTTTCTCAACACAAAGACTGCTCCATTATATTTTTGGTGTGCAGGCACATAGATTCTTTGAATATTTTGGCTGTGTACCATTCAGTCATCTTCAGAGTGGGCCAAAAGTTGAACACTACAGCCCTTGCCCCATCCTTTTAAACCAAAAGACCATGCTACTGTGCATGCAGTCAGTGGTACAGTGTCATAGATGTTGATCAGTGGAAAAGAAGTACACATATGCATGAACTGAATCTGTGGTTACACGGTTCGTTCACCCTGGGAAGATGATGTATCACTGTCAGTTGCACTGTGGCGACATCTTGACAATGTTATTAAAGAAGGCGTCTAACGTTTTTCAGATGACATGAGACTGCATGGTATTGGGTTGCAGGGCATACATGTCCCTCAATTCAGTTAACTTGCACATTGTGTGAAGCCGATTCTCTTCTCTGGGCAATCAGCCACATCGATCTCACAAAAGCTTCAACTCTGAAAACTATAGCAGATTACAGGAATTTATTAACCTTCTTCTCTATTCTTGAAATAATTTGTGTACTCGTGGAACACTTTCAGTTCATTCTTGGTATATTTTCATCTCTCAAGACAATGCAACATTTACTCTTTTTCACATAAGTAAGTAAACTCAGGCAAGCCAACTGGTGTCTTTAAATGTCAGACTCAATAAAACAGAAGTACAATATCATAGTAATAATCCTATAATTTAAGGACATCACATGTATCCTGCCTCATGCAGTGCTAAAACATGAAGTAAGATAAAAGTCTCTAGTCTCAAGCATAGAAATCTATATTCAATTATTCATTAGTGTTTTTTACAATCAACGCAGACACTAACACATCAAAGAATAGTATGTAATTATGCCTTGAGTTTTCATCACGTCTTCTGTGGCGCTCGTGGCAAAAACTTGTTGTCGTCAGTGACTCACCTCTCTACAGTCTTCTAATAACAAACTTCTGACCTGCACATAAAAACAGGTGGATCAGTAGAAATGTTCTCACTCTCCCGGACTCATATCTAAAATATCGGGATTTCAAGAAGGTGGATGGCCAAGTGTTTGTAGAATTTACACCACAATTCTTGAGGCACTACATATCCCTCCCCTTAGCTCGAACATACGATATTTTATACATATTCATTATGTACAATAATATCCCATAAGATAATGCATTATCTTTTAAGAGTGCATCTCTTTCTACTAATAACTGTGCATATTTTACCACAATCATAAAATGTCAGCCTTTCAAACCATGTTGGAGTTAGCTCTTTTCAATCTCCAAAAAATTTGCGAGTACCAAATTTTTGTTTTCAGTTCCTCTTCCAATCGTAAATTACAGATACACATAACTCATGAATACTCTACTGCTTTGTTCTTACTTACGGTACTACTTTTCCTAAGTATGTACTTATTCATTACTTATTGTAATCTGGAGGAACACTGGGTAGAATAAAAGTGTTCACTCCTTCGGGCACTTGTAAATCTAAAATGTAAAATTGCTAGTGCTGCATAGAATTCAAACCTACCAGGCTCATCCATTTAAACGTGTGACTTCTGTCATGATACTGCCCTTTTCCCCTTTAGGAACAGTACCTATATCTTACATGGGTTGATCCTAGGACTATCCTTTCTCCTTCTGTTTTGGTAGGTACGCCCCTTTCTTATTCCTATCCCCCTATGGTACAGGTCAATCCCCTTCTTGGTGCTCCTGTCCACGCAGTATAGGTCAGCCTTTCATAGGTCTGCCTGTCCGCCAATAAATATCGAGTGTGCCCTCCGTATCCTTCTTGAGTAGGCCTCCTGGTTCATTGCACTAGCAATACGATTCTTAAATATGAATATGATTTTAAATATTCCCTGGTAAAATTACAACTCTACTTTACACCTTAACTCCACTTTCCAATATTCCCTCTAATACCCTAGAGATATCAACAGATATGCCCACACATAGTAGGTGCTATTTCTACCTGTATTTAGCAACTCCCAGTAGATATTATGTCTTTTCTCAAAATACTGGCACGGCACATGTAAATATATTTGAGAGTGACAAAAAATAATGAAGCAGAACCATCACATATCAACAATGTAATATGTGCATCTGCTCACATGTATATATATCTTTATTCCCTTGCATCCCTTGGCGGTTCTGACATCACTTCAGGTTTATAATTCGTAATTTTCCTTTTTGTGTTTAAGTATATCTTTGTGTGTATGTAGATGTGTGTTTGTGTATCCTGATTCTTCGGCCTACTTATATGAAATAAGTTGAAGGTTATTGGAAACCACAGAAAATAAGAAGGACTTCAGTGATAGAAGTATATGCATATGGAAAGAGGGAAAGATAGACCGGTACTGAGATGAGAAATAAGAAAGTAAAAAGTAGAAATGATTGCTAAGAAGAAGTGAAACAAGATAGCCCCAAAGACAGGAAAACCCTTCTCACTCCCTTTCACCAGGATTAATACTTCGCCGGTACTTGAGTGAGAAGCTGGAGGAGGTATGATGTTAAACTTCTCCTACAGAACAGACATTCTCACCTTCACCTTTGAAGCCCCCAAAGAAAAATCTTAGCAACACCTATGGAACAGCAAATGGTGAAGAATCAGTTACATTTGTCTGCAAGGGTTGTCTGAAAGGTGGGGTATGTGATTAGTGTTAGTCATGCTTGTACTTACAATGCCCACCCCTTCCAAAAGTGATACAAACCCTCCCATTTGCATTACATCTCACAAAAGGTATAAAATATTCTATTAAAATAGAAAATTATACACTACAATCAAATAGTTGTTTAGATAACCACTTTACACTATACTTCATACACACATAAAGTACTAATTCCAGTGTATGATGTCTAGATATCACTTTGTTTGAACAGTACCATAATATTCAATTCATTTCATTTCATGTCTAGAGATTACTGTTCATCTGTGATTCTCTTAAATTTGTCTCAATCTTGTAGTCATATCCAGTTTCCTGTGTATAAAATTGTAGGATAGTTTAAGAAATCGAGAATAGATTAGAGAATAGTTTTAAGATTTGAAGGGAATTTGGTGCAGGAAAAATAATACAGAAGAAACACCAAAAACAACTGGGGATCTGATGGTTATCACTCAGCCCATTAACACAGTATGTTAACATCCCTGGGAGACAAATGTGACTCCACCTGGATCCCATGGATATGACATTAACCTCACTCGATTGCTTACGGACCAAAACTTCTCGTTAAATTTTGTGTGAAAGCTTCCCCACAAGAAAACAATTACTACTTTATTAAGAAACACAACATTAGGTAAATTTATTCTATTTTCTACTTTGTCATGGACAAGTTTGAATTCTTCACCCAAGTCATCCATAACCTTGTTGGTATCATTAGGTTTGGAAAAAGCATCAGTCACAATGTTTCCGGAGATTATACTCTTGGCCATTTCTTGATCTATAATTAGCTCAAATGCTTCCACCAGACTAATTACATTTATCATGTCAAAGTTGGCTAATTTTTCTTTAAAACTTTGCTTTACATTATTTACTCACGAACTGACAGCTCGTGTAGTAACAGCTCGTATACTAACACCTGGAATTTTCGACTGAATAATCGATATTAATTCCTTAGGTCGATCTGTGTTTCATTAGTGTCCATTTGCTGTCTTACGGAATTAAATTTAACATTACATACATTTTTACAAAGTTTTGATTTTTTACTAAATTCAGATCCTACATTATTATTATTATTATTATTATTATTATTATTATTATTATTATTATTATTATATCTGATGTCACATTCAGTCTCCAAAGTAACTATGCCTTCACACTGATTACTAGATTCTTTGCTTTGAGCATCTATTTTGATGGGCAACAAACCTATATTTGTCATTTGAATATTTAAAGTTTTTTTCTGTCTCTGATTAAAGTCAGTGAACAGTTGATTTACAAGAGTATTCAAAGAACTAGTGAGTTCACTCTTTAAATCTAACTTCAAATTTTCTACCTTATTATTTAAGGAGTCAAATTCAGTCTTTAAGAAAACTATCTTTTCTGCTTGACTGTTTGAGGTTTCACTTTGAGCATCTAATTTTTCACTTAGAGTGGCTGAGTAAGCCTTCTGGTCATCCAACTTAGCAATCTGGTCATCTAATCTAGCATTTAACTGAGTATTTACTGAGTCTAACTTTAGACTTATGCCTTTGATTAAATTTGGCTCTTCAGTCCACTCTGGTGTGTCCCTATTCACTATGATGGCTATGGCTGGTCCTGAAGTTTGTTGCTATTCTTGATCCATAATTTTAGTAATCTTAGACCTAGTAATCATCCAAAAGAAAATTCAACACTAAGTACAATAACTATAATAACAGTTTATCATTCAACCATCCCCTTCACTTTTACCAAATAATTTTGGTTTTCACTCACCTGGTGTAGAGTTCAAGTTCTGTTGGTGAGTGAATGTATAATCAGCACCGGTGGACAGCATTGGCACCGGTGGCATCGAATGTTGGTTTCAGCATCATCGTCGGCGAGTGGACGCAGAGTCAGCACCGGTGCACAGCAGCTGGTGCAGTTGGCATCGGTGGCTGGTTACTGCATCGCGTCGGCACGATGTACGTGTGTGAAGACTGCTTACTCTCCATACCCAATCTTCCTAGTCGAAAAGTTGAGGTCTTCTCTCCAGTTTTCTCTGCTATTACTTTCTCATGTCTTTTACTGCATTGCACTTGCAACTTTCTTCCATTGGTTTATTGGACTCAATATGGTTACTGGAAACAGTTCTCGTATGTTGTTAGGCCTGGCTGCTATGGTAACGCATAATATCTTCTTTCCATTTCTGTCTTGAAATTCCCATTTTCTTCAGGTCCTGTCACTTAGGTCACCATGTTCTAATGTTTTTTGGACGACACGAGACACTGTGGTACGGAGGTGCAAAACACACTCGTCTCTCACAGTTGACTTACGTATTTTGTGCAGCCGATTCTCTCCTCTGGGTAATCAGCTATATTGATCTCCCAAAAGTTTCTTCTGTGAAGACTATAGTGGATTACAGCAATTTATTAACCTACTTCTGTAGTCTTGAAATAATTTGTGTACTCGTGGAACACTTTCAGTTCATTCTTGGTATATTTTCATCTCTCAACACAAAGCAATATTTACTCTTTTTCACATAAGTAAGTAAACTCTGGCAAGCCAAATTGTGTCTTTAAACATCAGACTCGATAAAACACAAGTACAATGGCATAGTAACAATCTAATAATTTATGGACATCACATGCGCCCTGCCTCATGCAGAGCTAAGACGTGAAGTAATATAAAGGTCTCTAGTCTCAAGCGAGTCCAGTACCTGAATGTGCATATAAATCTATATTCAATTGTTCATTTGTTTTTTTTTTTTTACAAGCAACACAAACACTATCACATCAAAGAATAGTACATAATTATTCCTTGAGTTTTCATCACGTCTTCTGTGGCACTGGCAGCAAAAACTTGTCGTCATCAGTGACTCGTCCCTCTTACAGTCTTCTAATAACAAACTTCTGACCTGCACATAGAAACAGGTGGATCGGTAGGAAAGTCCTCTCTCTCCCACACTTGTACCTAAAATATGGGGCGTTCCAGACGGTGGAAGGCCAAGTGTTTCTACAATTTACACCGAAATTCTTGAGGCACTACAAGTGCTGGATTATAAGACTATTCAAACCTAAAACTGCTAGCTCTATTACTTACTAAAATTCTTCCACAAATAGATTTCAAATGCTTATTTCAACACCAAGTCCCAAAAAGGTGAAGCTGTCACTGCAGTTATTTTCATACAGCATAGTAACCAGAGTCAGGGGATCTTGGAAACACCAGCCTTCTGGATCACCAAATCATTTTTATCATTTAATACTCATTTCTAAAAAATAATTTTTTGGGTAAAATTTCATGTAAAGATTTGTGACCACAGAGCAGATGTTCATATTTGTATTATCTGTGTAATAAAAGAAGGTCAAGCCCTCAAATTTTTTTTAGAGAGCAGCTACATGAAGGCTGGCTGTTCATATTTGTCTTTCTGCTTCCAGCTATAATAATTAATCATCATGGGCTGTACCTTTAAATTATTTCAAGACACCAACTTATGTTTGAGGTACTAGGGTGTTGATTATTTAATAATACACCATATCACATGTTTATCTCAATATTTATTGTATTATGAGTTCCACTTTACAGCATTCTTCACAGGGAAGATACAATAGTTTGATGTGCCACTGATCTGTCATCGGCATGATTTCATTACCAATTGGAAATGTTCATTTTCACTTTTTGCATAACCTGAGCCTGCAGTCATTCAGACAAGTAGTGTTTTTCAAATCAATCAGAAAGCATAGAGTGGTTACCAAACTGCGATATGCAATTTACGTTTTCTAAACTTCATCCAGTCCACATCCTCCATTGCACCACTCCCAACACCAACCTGGAACTCTTACGCGCTTCAGTTTGGTAAAATTTTGAAATATTTCAGTTGGTGAAGGTGGAAAATACTCTCACTAGCTACCACACCCACACAATTAATAAACAATGACTATTGTGTGGAATTGTGATGGTTTTCATTGTAATAATTGTTTTTCCCCCCATTGTTGATTGGAGTATTATTGCAAGGACATACAAGCCAAATGTAAACTGAAACTGAAAGAAATGTAATAAAAAGGAAATATAGGAAGAAACCAATAACAGCTTGAAGTTTTGGGTACTAGGCCACAATATTATGCTTTTTTATTTAAACATATCAGCAATACCTTACTTTTCTAACTTAGTTAGTTAGATACTGGCATACAATACAATACAGTAACAGTGAGAGACTTAAAAATATGCAGTTTTGGTAGTACAAGATGGGTGATCTTGTTGCATCTCACATGTAAAAGTGTATTCCATTATCAAAGTAAACACAATCAGCATTATGGTCATTCATTGACAGTTAATGTCGTTTACTACAAAATGCTTTACTACAATTAATCAATCTTCCATTATTGTGGTGAAAAATGTCAGAACCAATTGTAGTATCTCATCTTTATGCAGAGAAAAAATTGAGGTAGAAGTGAATTTAAACATAGAGGATATTCATGCTGCTGTGAGTGAAACCAATATACAAACTGAAGGTGAAAGCGTTCAGGCAGATGTTCAGCCACCTATAAGTAATCAACAGACTTCAAACACAATGGTTCAAAATTCAGACAATCTGGCATTCCCGCCAGAACAAGTTTTTAGTAAACTTGAAATATGACAGATGTTGTATAAGCTATTAGTTAAAATGACAAAGTTTAACACAAAGTTCAATAAAATAACAAAAAAATATCACAACACAGATTTCAGATGTTCACATACAGAAAGAAACTGGAGAACACAATTTCTCTTTATTACCTTTTGCTAATGTTGAACAACCAGAGGAACTTCTTGTAGAAAGTAATACAAAAGACTTCTCTATCCTACCATCTGCCATGCCAGAATTAAGAGATGATTGCAACAATATAGAAAAATTTCAAAATTGCTTTTCCATCTTGCCATTTGCAGATGATGACATGTTTAGTGAAAGTGAAAATGTTGACTCAGTATCTGTAGTTAAATGGAATGAAAGTGAAGGGCTATTGTAAAATAGATCTGTCAGGGATGTGAATTCCATCATGTTCCTGAAGAAATTTAAAAGAGTTTATATAATAAAAGGCACTGAAATGATTGCACAGTCTCACACATCACTCATGAACACATTGCAGCATAAACTGAATTTTGATGCAGTACAAGTCTCCACTTATTCTGATTTGGTAAGTAGCATGTATAAAAATTTCAGAAATGTTTTTGTGGACACAAAAGGCTACTTTGAAACCAAGAATTGTAGTAATATGTTACACAGAAATGTATCTTTTCACAACCATTTCTACAATCTGAGGACAGTGCTTGCTTTTACATTGCTTTCTTTACATTGCTTTCATGACTCTAACAAACCAAGTAACATACATGAGAAAAGGCATAACAAGATACTGTCTCACCACTTAATGTCATATTATCTTGGGGCAGTAATGAAATTTTTGCATATTTTCTTGTACCTCTAGAACATGTCACAAAGCAGGCTGGGATATTTTTACTTCCCCTCTTTTTTTGCCATCTGCATCCTTAAAATTCATGTCCCCATTTCTGACTAATTACCATTAACATACGTGAGTATAATTTGCATTTTCATAAAAGAGAAAGGTTTGCCCTCAGTTTTAAAGAATATAACACCGGATCTAATTTTGTGCTTAGTTTTATATATGTAACTGATTTTCTAATTTTCTTATAGGGTGAAAGTCAGTGATTGTTTCACAACTAAAATTCTATTGTTGACTTGTAAACAAATATAAATCCTGTACTAAGTACAAACATTTGGAGGAACAACTACTAGTATTCTTAAAGGATCTATTTGGCTCTATTCGAAAACATGTTAGGAAAGCCAGCCCTCAATTACTAAAGTAATTAACAGTTTTGCCAAATTTATTGTTTGCGTAGCGATATTTGTTAATTTCATGATTTAAACAAATAATTTGGCCTAACTCTTGTAGTAGAAGAAACTGTTTTAATGAACCAATTTTTTGATATATTCAGTTAATTTAATGGGTTAAGTTTTAATTGTAATTTCCATAAATTTAACTTTGAACAATGTGTAGTTTCAGTACCTATTATTGTGAGGATATAAAAGGGCCCAATTTTTGGTCCTGAGACAGTCAGTCCATGACTGAGTTTCAGATGAGAAACCTGTGTTGGTTAGAACAACAACAATGCTTCAAGTTAACTGTGAAATAAGTGTTACACAATAAGGCCATGTGTAAGACAATGACAGTATCTGCTGCATACGTACCTTTCTATTCTTCAAAAACTGTGAACTTTGTGGTTAGGTTTTTATTGCTTGTAGATGTTCAATAGTAAACTAAGGTAACAGTATGTGGAGGTTTGCCTGCAGACTATTAATGAGGCTTACAGAAAGTTAAAACAATAGTGCACTGGCCTTGTATAACAGTGTATTTTATTTGGGAGGGGGGGGGGGGGTGAAGAGTGAAAGTAAACAACTGTGAAACACAAATGTGCACCTGTTGGCTATATCATTTAAAGTAGCCCGTGTTTGATTTCCAGCCCCCATTTTTCAGTCAGTATAACAATGCAGTATGTCGACACCGAGGACAACAAACAAAGAAATAAAGAGAGCAAACTGTCACAAACAGTTACTGTTCAGACCCAAAATGAACATCAAAGACTTTTATTGCTAGTAGATTCTGCAGTCACACAGGAACTATTTATGGCCCAAAAGATTGCAAAAAAAGGAAGAAATAATAGCTGGTATCGGCTGCACTGTCACCTGCATTATAACTACTTGGCCATATTACAGGTAATGTATAAATACAAATTAACAAAATGATACACCAAACTGCAATCTGAACTGCAACAGACAGTGTTACTACAACACTGTTAGTAACAAATAAACATCACTATATGGGCACAATATGGCACATCATAAGTTTTAACTGGGATCATAGTAGGGGCTACAAGCTGGTAATTTCAAGAACCACAATAGACCAGACAGTAATCATACAGGTCCTGTATTCTTTTTTAAAGTACAAGAGAAACATGGATCTTCGTGATGACTTAACAGGCGCGGGAAAAAAGACACAAATGTTGTGGCCCACAGAATGAAGTGATAGAGGCCACAACACAAGCTATGGTAGGTAGCGTACCAACCACAATTGTTATGATGATGATGACGATGATGATGTTGGTTTGTGTGGCGCTCAAGATCATGCTCATCAGTGCCTGTACAAGTTCCAAATCTTCCATTTTCAGTCTCACTACTTCCTGAATGATGATGAGATGATAAGGACAACACAAAAACCCAGTTCCTAGGTGGAGAAAATCCCTGACCCAGCCGGGACCCCATTATCCAGAGGCAGCAATGTTAGCCATTAGATCACGAGCTGTGGACCGCAACTGTTATAGATACGGGGGCAGCAAGATAGACTGTATCATAGAATTCACATAAGACAATGTGGGAATTAGGCCCATTCCACACCTTCCTTCCTGTCTAGAAATGCTGATGACTGGTTGGTTGATTGATTGGCAAGAGGGGGAGCAATCAAACAGTGAGGTCAATAGTCCCACAATCTATGGTGACAGAAGGTAAAGGAGGAAAAACACAAAACATGGGGGTGGCAGGAAGAGTAATGAACAAGAGGGGGGGAGGACCAAAGGCATCTCAAACCAATGTCAATGGCAGCTGAGTTATTCCAGTTCTGGAAGGAAATTCAGGTACTTAGATCTGGGAAGACAAACCACTTTCAAAAAGAAAACTGAGGATGGACATAACCAAGCAAGGCTTATCTGCTAACACCTGGGACAAAAAATGTGGGAGGGCAAATTTAATGTGAAGGGCCAAATGATGGGGGTACTCCAGCAAAATACGGGGCACATTAGGGAGGCCCTGCAACCCCAAAGGGGAAGGGAGGTGGAGTGGTTCATTACAGGCTAAAAAACAATCCAGTGAGTCAAACTGGTATGGTTGATATGAAGACAGAAAAGGGTGGTTGATGCCTGTCAGAAGAGTTGGAGAGAAGAATGCCATGTGGTAGGAATCCCCCTGATTGGACAAAGTTTATTAGACAGATGGGCAGTTCTCTGGGAGTTGACTCATGACTAAGGACAAAGGAATTTGATGTGAACCTGCAACCCTCCCCCCCCCTCTGCTAGACAATTGGCAAGCTCATTATCTGGAAAAGCCACATAGTCAGGAACCCACAGGGAACTAACCAAGCAAGCAGCACAGTCAAGATCAGTGAGATGTGCATGGATGGTAGAGACCAAGGGGTGGCAGGAAAACCACCATGCTATAGCCTGAGGGCCCATCAAGTCTGTACATTAGAAAATTTGTGTGAAGGAGGACTGTTTAATAATGTAGAGGGCCTGACAGATGGTCTCCTGTTCTGCAGAAACACCCCACATGTGGCAGGCAAGAGATGGTATTCTGTGATGTGAAGGCAATGCCACACGACTGGCAAATTTAGAGCCACTGGTGTAAAAAGCAACAGCTCCCTGAAACTCCAATAAGGGCAGGTGGAACAAACAATGGAACACCACCAGAGCAATTGAGGCATTTGTACCCCAGAAGAGATCCATCTTGGGCCAAGGAACTAACCAATGGGGAGTGGACAGGAGAGAATGTGGGGAACAAGACAAAATAGAAATCACAGCAGAGAGAAGAGAGGCAGAGTCCAACTGGTAAACCCAAAATGGCAAAAAGACTAGAATAGGAAGATGAGCAGGGAAAGGGCAGACAGGGATGGCATAGGGAAGCAAACGCTGGGACCATTGAAATGAAAGGCAGGGGGAATCCCAGCATCAACCATAAGACTATTGACAAGGCTAATATGAAAGACACTGGTGGCCAAATGGATGACATGATGGTGGACCATGTCCTAGAGTATCAGTGTGGAAGGGGCAGCTGAGCTATAAGCTTGAGAACCATAGTCCAGATGGGACAGTACAACTAAGGCCTGCCAATAAAGATGGAGAAGAGTTGAATGATCCATGCCACAAGAGGTGTGGGCAAGCAAGTAAAGGGCATTGAGCTTATGGAAACAGCCAATCTTCGGAAGGCGGATATGGGGCAACCACTTGTGCTCATTGTCAAAAAGAGGAGACAAGAAACAGAACTGGGTCAGGCATGGGGCATCAAGATAGATCTCTGATCAGGACAGACTGTAGTACAATGACAGAAATGCACCATCCATGAATTAAGGAGGGGAAAACTGAAAACCATGTGAAAGGGTTCATGTGGAAGTATGCCAGATAGCCCCCAGGAGCTGTTACTCTGCAGAGGCCACCGAGTGGGAACTAGCCCAGATACAGAAAGCATCCACATACAGCACAGGGGTATGAAACAGTCCAACAGAGGCCATGAGTCCATTAACAGTGATGAGAAAAATAAGGACACTTAATACTGTGCTCTATGGAACACTATTCTCTTGAGTCTGTGGAGAGCTGAGAATGTTGCTAACCAGAACTTGGAATGACAGGAACTGATGAACAGGAATTGGGAGGGAGTCACAAAGACAAAAGACACCCCCCCCCCCCCCTCCTCCATGGAGTGTAAGTAAGATGTGATGGCATCAAGCCATGTTATAGGCCTTACAAAAATCAAAGAAAACTACAACAAGATGCCGGCACTGAGAAAATGCCTGCCAAACTGTGGTTTCCAACCAAAGAAGATGATCGATCAGAGATCACACAACCCCCCCCCCCCCCCCCCCCAAAAAAGCCACAATCATAATGAGACAAGAGATCCTGACATTCGAGGACTCAACTGAGCTGATGAGCCAATATCTGTTGAAATAACTTGCAGGGGATGTTGGTCAGACTGATTGCCATGTAACTATTGAAGGATGATAGATTCTTATTTAGCTTAAGTACAGAAACACAATGATGTCCCTCCACTGAGAGAAGATAACTTGGAGAAAAATGGACTCGCATTCTGGAGGATGATGGTTCAAACCTGTCTCCAGCCATCCTGATTTAAGTTTTCTGTGATTTCCCTAAATCATTTCAGACAAGTGCCAGGATGGTTCCTGTGAAAGGGCACAGCAGATTTCCTTGCCTTCGAGCTTGTGCTTGACGGGATGTAAAACACTAATCTCCTTCTCCTTGGAGAAACATATGGTTAAATACCACAGGAAATAGTGTCATTGTGCAGGACTGAGATGTTGGAATAATTGGTTATGGGTGGCATCAGGGCCAGCAGCTGAATCATGTGAAGAGTGGAGGTTCAGAAGAAGTTCCCATTCAGTAAAACCTTTATTGCAGGATTCTGCCTGACAAGGGGTAAAACACAAGTAAGAAGCTTCAGCCAGCTGTTTCTGAAGAAAGGTGGCTGGATAGGAGACTGAGATTAATGCCATCGCAAAACGGGTTGTAAGATGTCACAGGAAAACCGAAGGACCTGTACAAAAGCCATTTGGAAGGGAAAGACCCATGATGGAAGACAGCTGTTAGCAACCTTGGAGGGTGCAGACTGTAGTCCACACCTGTGGTGAGGGAACAGAAGAACCTAGGGAGGGGACAAAGAGTTCCCAACACACCTGCTTGCTGAGTTTGAGTAAGTAATAGGCTTTGATATGAAGACATTTAAAGGTGACAAGACTGGTGCTGCTTAAGCCATTCCAAGGTCTGATGGTGGTGATCACAGATGGAAATGGCAATGACTGTGCTCCACCGTGGGACTGACTGGGAGGGAAAGAGGCCCATTGAGTGAGGGGCAGTCATGCCGGTGGCATGAATAATTGTATTGGGCATGTCGTGGATGACTTCATCAATACAACCTGACAAAGATGGAGTAAACATGACCTGGGAAATATATGGAGACCATTCAGGGTGCTGGAAAGCCTGGCAGGGTAACATGGCCATTGGGAGGTGGGAAGGACACAAGAGAATCAATGGGAAGTGGTCACTATTGCACAGGTCATTGTGCCGTGGCCAGTGTAATGACGGGAGAAGGAGAAGGGAAGTGACCAAAAGATCTATGGCAGAGAAAGTGCTATAAACGGCACTGAAATAAGTAGGGGAATCATCATTAAGGCCATGGTCCACAAGAAACTGGTCTATGAAAAGTCCCCAACAAGACAAGGAAGTGCTGCTTCATAAGGAGTGATGGGCATTAAAATCCCCATGGATGAGATAGAGAGGGGGTTGTTGCTGAAGGAGGGAAGTTAGGCCAGTGGGTGTACATGGCCTGTCAAGAGGGAAATAAGGACTGCAAATCATGACTGCAGAGACCAAGTCGATCTAGATGGCAGCTGTTTCTAATCTGGCATGAAGGCGGGTCCTTGTGCTAACAACTTCTGCATGGGCCTATGTGCAGACACCACTGGAAGCCCTCAAAGAGAACATCTGTTTCCAACAGAAATCAGAGTTACCACGAAGGGTTGGTGTGTGAACACTAGTAAAATGAGATTCCTGGAGAACAACACAAGTTGCAGAGTAAAAGGAAATAAGGAATTGCAACTCTGGAAGGTGATGGTAGCATCCATTACTGTTCCATTGAATAAGCTCAGAACGGGGATACAAATTGGAGGAAAATGGGCTGAAACCAGCCACGCCACCAGGTCACCATTTGCCACCAACAAGGATGGGATGAATCCATAAACAAGAGGTCTGACTCAGTTTGTGAGGGAGGAGTCAGCATCTTCAGGATCAACACAACCACCTTGAACTGTGACTTACATTACTTCTTTTTGTAGGCTGAGGAGGCAGGGCCTGGAAAAAGAGTGGGCATCAATGAGATCTAGAACCGAGAAAGAGAAAGTGACCTTTGGGCTTGTGGATCCCACGGCTGACTTGCAAAAGCAGGCCTCCAGTTTGGCAGACACTAAGGCGAGGGGCCCAAGGAGGGGACCTCATCACTGTCAGGTGCCAGAAAAGTGGGACAGTTCTCCAACTGGAGTGGCACCTGGAAGGGAGGGTATGGGAGCTGGTGGGGAGGGGAATATGGAGAGGGAGGTAGGACTGAGGTAATGATGGGGAGGAGGGAAGGAAAGGGGAGCAGGGCAATATAGGGAGGAGAGAGAAAGGACATAATAGAGGCAAAGATAGATCTCACAGACACTGGGTAAAGATGGTCTTATTTGTGGTGAGCCTCAGTATACATATACAATAAACAATCACCTCCCGATGAGTGTGGGGAATGATGGTCATGATAATTAACGCACATGTGCTGT
Source organism: Schistocerca serialis cubense (assembly GCF_023864345.2). NCBI lineage: Eukaryota > Metazoa > Arthropoda > Insecta > Orthoptera > Acrididae > Schistocerca > Schistocerca serialis. The sequence continues at coordinate 361,044,785 of NC_064643.1, forward strand.
GTAATACAGGGGCTCGGCTCATGGAGTGAGTATCCATGTTCAATCAATAGAGGGTCCACTATTTGGCAGGGAGACGTGTCCAAAATGAAAACACTGGAAACATTTCATGGGTGATAGGCTGTAAGGCTTCACATCACACAGATAACACATAAACTTGACCTTCTCTGGGAGTGTGTCCCACTCACATGCCAGAGAAAGGCACCAGTACACATGTGCCTGACCTTATGGCCTTTCTGAACACACCAAAAGAAAATGAAAGCCCCATCATTCAGATTGCCCTGGACTCTGTCATTGGTTTGAAGGATGAGGTCCCTATGAAAAATGATTCCCAGAACAATATTCAAAGACTAGTGAGGATTAATGGACTATGGGAGGTCATCAATATGGTCACAGGTGTAAAGAGCCACAGAAAGGGTGGCAGAAGTAATTTTGATCGACAGTAAATCTGATGACATATTGCTCAGAGTGTACACTTCACCAAACTTGTCTATAATTATTTCCATGGAAAACAATGCCTTAGTGGCAGTGAAAGTATCCCCATCAGTCCAGATGCAGAATAGATAGCATGGAAAGTGTTTCACTCCAAGCCTGTATGCCTGTTCCTCCTACCAGGGTTTAGCCAGGGAAGGGAAGGCTGCAGGATTGTAAGAAGCAGCATGGCATTGCCAACTAAAGAGTCAGTTATAAAGGAACAACCAGCTTGATGCTTAAAGTGTTTCATAGACAAAGCAGCTGCCCTGTAGGGCCACTCAGCCACAGCAAGGGCCGTCTGGAACATCGTCCATTGCCAGAGGTTTCAGTGCTCCAGAAAGACAAACAATCACCTAGGGCACAGGCATATATGGGAGGTATCAGCTCAGGTATAAGAAGTGTGATGTCTGTGTTGTTAGGAGGCTTAACCAAAAGGGTGAATAATGACCCCAGCAAATGGAATGCATGCTGTGCTGGCTATTTAGTGTTAAAGGCCAATGGCATTGAGGAAAAGATGGAAGAGGCAGTAAGCCACATGCCGAAGAGGCTGAGTAAGGTGTTCTTCGCAAATTGGCTCACACTATGGAAATCTAATTTAGGAGGGGAGGTCAAACCCCAAAGGAGGACTAAAGATGTTGAAAAGGAAAGGTAAAACAAAAAAGCAAGAGGAACAAAAACAGTAATAATACTACAAACCAGGAGTATAGCTGGGCCAACATTGGCAAGAACATGAAGAAAGGAGTAGGTGGGGCAGAGGGGGAGGAGCAAGGACAGCAAGGAAGGGGGACAGGGATGGGAATTCAGCTCTGGAGGGAAGAAAGTGCTGCAGTAGCTTGGGGCTCCTCATGTGCCACATAAGAACTCACAAAAGAGCCCTGAACTCCTTCAGGGGGCAGAAATGCCAAGTAGTGAGTGCATTTGGCATTGTGTCATGCGAGGTTAGGATCGAGGAATAGTGAGTGCAGTTGCGTTATGTCATACGTGGTCCGGCTGGAGGTTTTTGTGACAACTAAGCTGGGGAATGGAGTGATAAAATGCATATCCCTAGTAACTGATCATTTAGTTATTGACTGCCTGATAGGCATGGCTTTTCTGAGAAAGAAAGCCACAATAATTGATTTCTCCTTAGAAAAATGTCTCTTGAAGCAATGTAGTGAAAAGATTGAAGACATTCAGGACAGATAAAAGTTAAATCATGGCAATTCTTAGGCAATGATGATGGAAATAATGCTAACCAACAAATGATGAAATATCAAACTTAAAGGAACATGTAAGTGACAAAGTGACTGAACCTACAGCAACTAGAAAGGAACAGCAAGGTAAGTAAAATGATTTATTACTATATTATTTACTGGTATTTACATATAAACTAGGTGTTATGAAAACCTATGATTACAATATGTAAGTTCGCCCCCGTGATGTATTTTGTTATATGCATACACACACATAAAAAAAAAAAGTTTTGCATGACCCTGGTTCACACAACTCCTGAAGACAGACATTGACTGTGGGTACTGTATCACAGACACAGTACCTTTGATTGTCCAGAGATGTCACTAAACCTGTCCAAAGATGTAAACAATCATGCATAAGCAGCACCTATGGGATGGAGGGGATCCGACAGCTAATCAGTTCCAGTCATTCCACCAGGAAGGAGGTACATGGTTCATGTTGTCTGTAATGCAACCATGCCTAGACAGTCAATACCATGGTTCGAACATGTCTGCATTGTTACTTTGTGCCAGGAAGGGCTCTCAACAAGGGAAGTGTCCACATGTCTTGGAGTGAACCAAAGCAATGTTGTTCAGACACGGAGGAGATACAGAGAGACAGGAACTGACAAGGTCATGCCTCACTCATGCTGCCTAAGGGTTACTACTGCAGTGGATGACTGCTACCTACGGATTATGGTTTGGAGGAACCCTGGCAGCAACGCCACCATGTTGAATAATGCTTTTTGTGCAGCCACAGGATTTCATGTTACTACTAAAACTGTGCACAATAGGCTGTATGACGTGCAATTTCACTCCCGATGTCCATGGCGAGGTCCATCTTTGCAACAATGACACCACGCAGCATGGTAGAGATGGGCCCAACAACATACAGAATGGACTGCTCAGCATTGACATCATGTTCTATTCACCAATGAGTGTCGCATATGCCTTCAACCAGACAATCATCGGAGACTTGTTTGGAGGCAACCCTGTCAGACTGAGTGTCTTAGACACACAGTCCAGTGAGTGCAGCAAGGTGGAGGTTCCCCCCTGTTTTGGGGTGGCATTATGTAGGGCCGACATATGCTGCTGGTCGTGCCATAATGGCAGTACAATACGTGAATGTCATCCTCTGACTGATAGTGCAACCATATCGGCAGCACATTGGCGAGGTGTTCGTCTTCATGGACAACAGTTCATCCCCATCATGCACATCTTGTGAATGACTTCCTTCAGGATAGCGACATCACTTGACTAGAGTGGTCAGCATGTTCTCCAGACATCAACCCTATCAAACATGCCTGGGATAGAATTAAAAGGGCTGCTTATGGACAACGTGACCCGCAAACAACTCTGAGGGATCTATGCTGAATCACCGTTGAGGAGTGGGACAATCTGGACCAACAGCGTCTTGATGAACCTGTGGATAGAATGCCATGACAAATACAGGCATGCATCAATGTAAGAGGACATGCTGTACAGCAGTCTGGACGACCACCTCTGAAGGTCTCGCTGTATGGTGGTACAACATGCAATGGGTGTTTTCATGAGCAATAAAAAGGGCAGAAATGATGTTTATGTTTGCCTCTATTCCAATTTTCTGTACACGTTCCGGAACTCTCGGAACCAAAGTGATGCAAAACTTTTTTAAATGTGTATATTATCCAAGTGAACAGCAGTGAGAGATGTGATCAAGCGAATGCTAGACTGGAATATAATTGAACCATCTATATCACCATACAGTAGCTCACTGTTAGCGGTAACTAAACCTAATGGAAGTATTCATTGCATGGAAGATGCAGAAGCCAGAAATAAAATAATTTTACCTGTATGCACAACACCTGAAACCCTGATGAGCAGTTACAAAATTTCCATTGTACTCATTTAATAATTTCATACTGGCGGGTAAAACTAACACCAGAATCTAGAAAGCATCCAGGCCTACAGACTTAATGTTCCTAGATTATATGCACTTTTTATTCCAAATGATCAATTGAGAGGAGATTCTCTGGGATGTGGAACATGCCAGAAAACAAAAATACACAATAAACATTTACAAAATAAGAACAGATATGCTAATGTATCTGCAGCAGATCCCAAATGAAATTGCTCATACGGATGAGCAATCAGTAAAAAAAAAGTCACACAAAAGAGGAAGTTATCAGCTAATGGGCAACAAAGGATGCAAATTTTCTGAAAAGTTCTTATCCTCCTGTTTATAAATAATCACACCCAATAGTAATTGTGACTTTTTTTTAAGGGAGAGTAGGATGTCAAGAGTCACCACAGAAAATTTTAATTTCCACTGTCTTGAATATAAGTTTGATGGTTTCCATTAAAAAATATAAGTGCTTGAATTCCACAGAGCAAAATACAGTGACATGCAATAGAAGACTGATGTGTGAAGAGGTGTGGTACTGCACTTTGGCACACTTAAGACCAAGTAACATGTCTTACATTTCCTGGAACATATATGTTTTGTATATCAAACTCTTCACAAAGATGTGCACTACAAAATGTACACATTTTTGAAAAATCGATTTTTTTTTAAAACTTTGTATTGTTCTGTCTCAAATGCTCAGAGGGAAGTGAGGGTGGGAGGGGCGGGGGAGGGAGGGGGGTGCTACTATCAATTTTTTGCCCCTGTTCAGAAATATCATAGATCTGGGTTTGTGTGATATTGTTAATAACATACATGCATCAGTTGGTTCTGCTATGAAATTCATCAACAGAGTAGAAGTTAGCCACCATTATTTCTTTATACTTTTCTCAAACTGAAATTTATCAATAAATTTTTTTGTTGTTCCTGGCATATTACTGAAAAATGTGAATTGCTGAATAGTGGACACCTTTCAGAACCAAAGTAAGTAACTTTAAATATTTGTGAAATTTATTCTTATTTCTGGTGCTGATACCATGAACTGACCCATTGGTTTGAAAAAAAGATATATTTTTAATGACAAATTTCATTATGGAACAAATATATTGGTATGTAGCAGTTAGAATCTACAATTCATTAAATACCCATCTACAGGATGTTCTTGAGTTAACACCACAAATAATTTGTATTACACATTTTTGGGCTCAGAAAACTTTACCTTGCTTGATGAGTCACCCCAGAAAATAATCTCATATGACATTGTGGAATAAAAGTAAGCATAGTACACTATCTTTTTTATTTTTATATCACCTATGTCTGACAACATTTGCATAGCAAATGGAGATTTGTTTGAACACTTAGAGATATGTTTGGGTACTTCAACATCTCTGTGGTATGCTCCTCCCAGTTAAATTTGTTATCAAGTTGTAATCCCAAGAACCTAACACTCTCAACTACTTCTACCCGCCTGTCATCATATTTTATGCATATACTGACAGAAAATTTTACAAGTTTGGAGCTGCATATAGTAAGTTTTTTCACGGTTTACTGACAGAGAATTGACCAGGAACAATTTATCAATATCAGTGAAAATTTCATTAGCCAACCTTTCTAAAGTTATACTTGATTTACTATTTATTGCAATGTTTGTATCATCTACAACCAAAACAAACTTTACATATTGTAAGCTTACTGATGAAAGGTCACTGGTGTACACAAGAAAAAGTAAGGGCCCTAAGGTGGAACACTGGGGAACACCACATGTTATTGGTTCCCAGTTGGATGATGTCTGTTAGCTTAACACACATATCATTCCTATTGACACCCTTTGCTTTTTGTCAGAGATGTAGGACTTGAACCATTAGAAGAGAATGGAATTGAACAGAAGTTTAGTGTCTCATAACACACAATTCAAGTCACTGACTTAATGTACAGGAGGGAGTCAACAAAACACAAAATTTGGTTAACAATTTTTCTTATAATATCAGTAACATAATATAGTGTACTAGATATGTAATTAATATGCAAATAATAATTTTTCTTAAAAATTGAAAACTTTCAGTAACTAACAGTCAAAACTATTAGCTCTCTCCTGCTCAGATATTCAGGTTGTTCATGAATTCTTCTACTGAGTAGTAACGATTGTGCACTAATTTCTGATATAACTTTTTTTTAGCTTGTACAAATTTATACTGAACAATTCTCCTCCTTTCATTTTGTTACAAATTTTCACACCCATATACTGTGGAGTTTGAGCATAATTTTAAACGGTGGATGGACAGCATAAAATTACTTAATTTCTGGTATTGTAATGACGTTGAAAATGATTTGCTACAAATAAATCAGGGTTATTATACAAAAGATAATCAGTTCATAGGTGTGTAATGAGGGAACACCTAATGTACTTGGATTTTTTAGGAGTGGGTGACATGATTTTCTTTGCTGTACATTGACCATATTTCTAATGATGGTTTTCTGAAGTTTTAATATTTGACACATATTGTTTGAGTTATCCTAAAATACAATTCTATACCGTATCATCAATTCGAAATAGCTGTGAGATACTACTTTTCTTAAGCCCATACTAGTAGCATTTACAATATCCTCTTTGCAAAAGCTTAGCTGTTTAATTCATTTGCAGGGTACGGTGCATGAGAGCCCTATGATAGATTTTTATTCAGCTGCATTCCTAGGAATTTCAATCAGCCAACTTCCTGCAAATCCGACTTTTGTGACTGATTTGAACACCATTTAATTTTACTTGTTTTGTGTTAAACTGCATTAACTGAGTGTTTTCCATGTCCAATTTCAATCTGTTTAAATCAAACCAGGTATCAAATTTTTCCATAGTATTTAATACAGCTCGAGGAATTTGGTCAATACTGTTGCTTTCAGTGATTATGGGTGTGTATTCTGCAAATAGAACTGAGCGATACTCAATATTAAGTGGTAGATCATTTATGTACAATAGAAACGGAATGAGACCTAAGACAGAACCTTGGAGTACTCCTTGTGAAATGGTTTTCCATTTTGAAATATAAGGTCCTCTCTCTGATAATATAACCACTCTTTGTCTTTGGTTGGTTAGGTGGACTTAAAGCATTCTAATATAGTTCTCCTAATTCCAGAGTAGCAAGGAGTGGTTCACACTATCAAAGGCCTTCAGTAGGTCACAGAAAATTCCTGTGGTATGCAGTGAGTTGTCTAGAGAGGAGCTAATTTTATCTAGAAAATGGTTTATAGCAGATACTGTGGTTTTGCCTTTTTGAAATCCATAGTGATTTTAAGATTATTTTAGATATTTCTATGAAATTTTAAATTTGTATTGTGACCACATTTTCAAATATTTTTGATACTGATGGAAGAAGAGAGACTTTGCAATAGTTTCCCTTGTGTTCTTTTGTACTTTTTTTTAATAGTGGCTTAACTACTGTGTATTTAATTGTTGTAGATAGTGGCTGAGAAATTATTATAGAGACTGGTTTTTACACTTTTGTTGGTATCGCATCCCATTCTGCTGATGTTTTACTTTTTACAACAGTATAACTTTTTCTATTTATTTTACAGTACGTTCGCTGAATATACTGAAAAGTTCACCCTCAAACTGCTCAGTGTTGAAGAAATTTAACTTATCTGGGTAAATTTATATTGATGTTTGATTTGATTACGTTTATAAAGAATTCATTAAATAATTCTGAAATTTGGCCAGGATTTACAACAGCTTTGTCTTCTATCTTGATTTCAGAAATATCACAGCCTTTACTGTGGCACCTCTTTCAGCTATGATCAATGACCATATTGCCTTCTATTTCTTTTCACCATATAAAATAAATCTATTATTTGCCATTTCTATTGCTACCTTCACAACTTTTTTAAAAATAATTTTGTAAGTTTTTGCATAAGTAACAGAATCAGAACTTTTGTTGTGTTTTCGGTACCTATGTAGCTGTATTTTTCTTGTGCTAGAGATTTTTATTCCTTCAGTAATCCGCTTTACTTTATTTCCTACATTTTTGTGATGTACTGTAAAGGGCAAATTTTCATTAAAAATGTGTAGGAAGTTTTCCAACAAAGTATCAAAATTTTTAGAATATGGAGTACTATGATCTATAGTCCATGCCACCTTATTTAATCTATGATGGAATAATTTCATATTTTCTGTGCTGAACTGGTGTTTTGTGTAAGTGTTTTTGGAGGAATGTTCTAATGTTTTTGGTAACTCCTGAAACAGAGCACAATGATCAGAAAGTCCTAACCTAAACAAAACTTATTTGCCTTATTATATATATAATTGGTTCAAATATATTTACCTATTGCTGACATTTTGTCTGCTTGAGTAAAACCAGTGAAATTGGCACTGAAAACTGGTATTTGAATCATGTCAATGAATTTTGTTGAGTTGTGGGCTTGACTAGCTAAATAAATGCTGAAATCAGCAGTTATTAAGACTCTTTTTCTGGTCTATTTTTGAAGTTTTTGCAGTAGGCAGTGGAATTTTGACTAAAATTAGTTTGTTATTTCTGTGTCTCAAATTCTATGCCCTAACTCTATGCAGCAGCTTTCAAATATGCATTCTTCATTCACTGAATCTTGCTTTATGTTCCATTAATCATTCCACAAGTACACACAATTCTCCTTGAATTAAACTACTCCCACAAAAGCCTCTGGCAACATAAAAATTAGAAAGGTTATTTAAGATTTTGATACTATCCTTTGTAAGCCATTGTTCCTTCATAAACATGACCTTGATATTTGGTATTTCTGACAAAATGATTTGCAAGTCTTTAAGTTTTGTTTATATGCCATTTGCATAGTTTAAACTCAACCCATTCTGGATAGTTTGAACTTAACCCATTTATGTTCAAGTCCATTAATGATGTATTGTTACTTTTTTGAATATTTTTTGAAAAACAGCTGGTGTATTGTCATTTCAACTTTATTATTGATGTTTACACTTTCATTTTGCAGCATTTCCTGTTACAAAATAATATTCTAATTTATTTAAATGGATATTGTGATTTACACAGTCAAATTCCTTTGAAAGACTACAAAATATACCAGTAGCCTGTAATTTATTGTCTTATGAATTAAGTACATTCTCACTGTATAGTAGATAGCATTATCAATATCAGAACTCTTTAGAAATTCAAATTGTGAGTTGGATAATATTTTATTTGTGGTCAGATGTCAAAGAAACAACCCTGTATTATATTTCCTAAAATTTTTGAGAATATGTGTAAAAGTGAAATTGGATGGAAATTTGATGATATTTCTGTATCTCCTTTCTTGTTTCAACCATTCAGGAAACATTCCACTGATAAAGATCTGGTTGCACAAATAATTTAAAATATCACTAAACTCAATCATACTGTTTAATCAGCTTTGTTGGTGCAGTACCATTTCCATTACCATTCTGGTGCATTATTTATGATCTTATCACGGCATGCTGATAATTTTTTACTTGTGGCCCATTTAATTACAACTGAATGAAACACTCAAAAACATAACATCAAAACAAATGTTCAGTTTCTAGTGCCGTTAAGTCTGAAAAACAAAATTTCATACTCCAGTTATAAGAAGAAGAACAGTGCCAAAATGGGACAACAACACAACATGTAGAACAACATCTTTGAAACCTGCTACCAAAGATGCCTTGGAAAGAATAAACACAAAATTCTTATGGCACAAAAACTGTGTTTCATTCAGTAGTAATTAGACAGTACAAAATTAAGCATTATCAACCTACATTAATATTATATGCAACTGAGGATGACAGGAATACAAAAGTTGAAGACGTTATTTATGATATTGTTTATTTTTATTTTTTAATCAAAAACTACCAGTGTAACTAATTTTCTGAAGTGTTCATATATTTGTATAGTGTGCAGACAAAATGTCCCTAACACATCAAAAAGGATAAAGAAACAGTAACAACTGAAAAGTACGTTAAAACACCAAACTCCACAGCAAAAACCAAGACTAGTGTGAAAACAAACTACGCAGTATCAGAAACATTAGTAGAGAAACCTGACAGTGATAGGTTAAATTTAGATCAGAGGCTATCAACCTCAGATCATTACACCACAGTGTAGTTGGGGAACTGGTGTAACTATCTTAGTTCCTTTGTAGTTCATGCAGCCAATTTTCTGTGTCATGGACTTAAATAAAATTCTTCTGTGAGTTAATCATTGTCAATTGATTTGATAATTATTCATCACCAAATGGATTCTTCTTAAATCTCGTTAACTGTAGTGCTTGTAATGGCTTGTACAATGCAATATAATTTTGACTGTTGACCACATTGCTAAGGGTAACAGCATTATTTGTCAATAACTTTTTCTTTCAAAATTTGTTAATTTCTTCTTGATTCTTTAAATACATTCTTCTTATCTAACTTACACTCAATTTCCAGCAAAGAAGCAATGTGGGCTCTTCCTAGAGTGCTAGAGAGATACGTTATGGTGTCTCAGTTACTGTACGTTCAGATTATGAACATTGTTACATTAAAATTCTTAACTGCTGCTTGTTGATTAAACACTGAGACAAATAATGTATTTTTGTATTTTTTTCTTCACATGGACTTCTTCACTGTTGCATTTGTTTATGTGTGGCAATCAAATCTCTTATCTGTCTTCAAGTTTCTACTAAATAATAGAAAGCATATCTTCAGAAATACAATTACACTGCTCCTTCATTACAATACATCAAGACCTCATCAAGACTTCATAAAATGTTCATACATAAATTCTATATGATATTAATGACAGTTCTAGTAGATCTGACAGCTAACAAATCATCATTTGTTCTTCATGACATCATCAGCATTGTCAAGACACCATCTTCATTTGATGTGCCCCCTGCTTCTCTAGGCTGAGACATCACAGCAGAGAATAACTGTGAAGCCAGCTGGTACCACAATGCTTAGCAAAACTGCTGTCATTGTCAAACCTTGAAGACCTGTGGTGTCCATCCATACCAGTGTACACACACAAACAGTAACAGACTTCCAAACAGGTTGTGATAATTAGCTTTAAAAAGTATTTTAGTATTTTCACTGTGGCAATCATCATTTTCAGTTACATAGTCACTGGGTAACACATCATTTTACCAAAAATGATATGTTACGCAAAGCCTGCAACCCGTGCTACTCCAAAAAAGTGCGTTCAGTGTTTGAGAGAATGGCTACTGCCACACTAAAGTTCAGTGTGCTCTTGGGGTTCAACCAGCTAATGTCTCAAGATCTTGCAGGAGTCTTCATCTCAGGAATGTTTGCAGTTAGTTGATATTATATCATCCAAACAAGACTAAAAGACACAGTGTAATGAATTTTTCATTTTTTATGACAAGTCAGAATAAACATTAATTCCCTCTCCCTATCTGTTTGTGGTTGCATGGATAGACTTACGCTAAGGAATAAGGATTTCAGATTACTATGCTGTACAAATCTGTCAAAGCTTCTAAGATGAATGTAGGAAGTAGTCAAATACGGGCCTACACAGGATTGTCATGACAATGTGCTTCACAGGGTAGCAAAACACACAAGACAGAAAGAAAGACATTTCAGCATTTACCTTACAGCCTAATTCTTGGCCCATTGTGGTTTCTTTCTTTTTCCCAAAACAAAAGAAACAATCTGCATGCATCATTTTTTACCTACAGACACAGCTGAATGTTTCTTGTAACTGTCCTGAACGACATGCATAGGCAGGTCTGTCATGGAGCTTTCAGTTAATAATATGAGGAGATGCACTGAGACACAGAAATAAAGGAGAGTACTCTCACATGATGTGAAGGTAAGATTTTAGAAAAACAATGATTTTGATTACTTTCTCCAAAATTTCAGAGTCACTCTTGAATATTCTCAGATCGTTATTGGGAAAACTTTATATTTAAGGTACTATGCATTCCTGGTCACTTGAAATACTATTTGCAAATTAGCTTCTGTATTAAAGGTAAAATAGTCCCCCATTCGGATCTCCGGGCGGGGACTACTCAAGAGGATGTCGTTATCAGGAGAAAGAAAACTGACGTTCTACGGATCGGAGCGTGGAATGTCAGATCCCTTAATCGGGCAGGTAGGTTAGAAAATTTAAAAAGGGAAATGGATAGGTTGAAGTTAGATATAGTGGGAATTAGTGAAGTTCGGTGGCAGGAGGAACAAGACTTCTGGTCAGGTGACTACAGGGTTATAAACACAAAATCAAATAGGGGTAATGCAGGAGTAGGTTTAATAATGAATAGGAAAATAGGAATGCGGGTAAGCTACTACAAACAGCATAGTGAACGCATTATTGTGGCCAAGATAGACACGAAGCCCACTCCTACTACAGTAGTACAAGTTTATATGCCAACTAGCTCTGCAGATGACGAAGAAATTGAAGAAATGTATGATGAAATAAAAGAAATTATTCAGATTGTGAAGGGAGACGAAAATTTAATATGGGCGACTGGAATTCGAGTGTAGGAAAAGGGAGAGAAGGAAACATAGTAGGTGAATATGGATTGGGGGACAGAAATGAAAGAGGAAGCCGCCTGGTAGAATTTTGCACAGAGCACAACATAATCATAACTAACACTTGGTTTAAGAATCATGAAAGAAGGTTGTATACATGGAAGAACCCTGGAGATACTAAAAGGTATCAGATAGATTATATAATGGTAAGACAGAGATTTAGGAACCAGGTTTTAAATTGTAAGACATTTCCAGGGGCAGATGTGGACTCTGACCACAATCTATTGGTTATGACCTGTAGATTAAAACTGAAGAAACTGCAAAAAGGTGGGAATTTAAGGAGATGGGACCTGGATAAACTAAAAGAACCAGAGGTTGTACAGAGATTCAGGCAGAGCATAAGGGAGCAATTGACGGGAATGGGGGAAATAAATACAGTAGAAGAAGAATGGGTAGCTTTGAGGGATGAAGTAGTGAAGGCAGCAGAGGATCAAGTAGGTAAAAAGACGAGGGCTAGTAGAAATCCTTGGGTAACAGAAGAAATATTGAATTTAATTGATGAAAGGAGAAAATATAAAAATGCAGTAAGTGAAACAGGCAAAAAGGAATACAAACGTCTCAAAAATGAGATCGACAGGAAGTGCAAAATGGCTAAGCAGGGATGGCTAGAGGACAAATGTAAGGATGTAGAGGCCTATCTCACTAGGGGTAAGATAGATACTGCCTACAGGAAAATTAAAGAGACCTTTGGAGATAAGAGAACGACTTGTATGAATATCAAGAGCTCAGATGGAAACCCAGTTCTAAGCAAAGAAGGGAAAGCAGAAAGGTGGAAGGAGTATATAGAGGGTCTATACAAGGGCGATGTACTTGAGGACAATATTATGGAAATGGAAGAGGATGTAGATGAAGATGAAATGGGAGATACGATACTGCGTGAAGAGTTTGACAGAGCTCTGAAAGACCTGAGTCGAAACAAGGCCCTCGGAGTAGACAATATTCCATTGGAACTACTGACGGCCGTGGGAGAGCCAGTCCTGACAAAACTCTACCATCTGGTGAGCAAGATGTATGAAACAGGCGAAATACCCTCAGACTTCAAGAAGAATATAATAATTCCAATCCCAAAGAAAGCAGGTGTTGATAGATGTGAAAATTACCGAACTATCAGCTTAATAAGTCACAGCTGCAAAATACTAACACGAATTCTTTACAGACGAATGGAAAAACTAGTAGAAGCCAACCTCGGGGAAGATCAGTTTGGATTCCGTAGAAACACTGGAACACGTGAGGCAATACTGACCTTACGACTTATCTTAGAAGAAAGATTAAGGAAAGGCAAACCTACGTTTCTAGCATTTGTAGACTTAGAGAAAGCTTTTGACAATGTTGACTGGAATACTCTCTTTCAAATTCTAAAGGTGGCAGGGGTAAAATACAGGGAGCGAAAGGCTATTTACAATTTGTACAGAAACCAGATGGCAGTTATAAGAGTCGAGGGACATGAAAGGGAAGCAGTGGTTGGGAAGGGAATAAGACAGGGCTGTAGCCTCTCCCCGATGTTGTTCAATCTGTATATTGAGCAAGCAGTAAAGGAAACAAAAGAAAAATTCGGGGTAGGCATTAAAATTCATGGAGAAGAAATAAAAACTTTGAGGTTCGCCGATGACATTGTAATTCTGTCAGAGACAGCAAAGGACTTGGAAGAGCAGTTGAATGGAATGGACAGTGTCTTGAAAGGAGGATATAAGATGAACATCAACAAAAGCAAAACAAGGATAATGGAATGTAGTCTAATTAAGTCGGGTGATGCTGAGGGAATTAGATTAGGAAATGAGGCACTTAAAGTAGTAAAGGAGTTTTGCTATTTGGGGAGCAAAATAACTGATGATGGTCGAAGTAGAGAGGATATAAAATGTAGGCTGGCAGTGGCAAGGAAAGCGTTTCTGAAGAAGAGAAATTTGTTAACATCCAGTATTGATTTAAGTGTCAGGAAGTCATTTCTGAAAGTATTCGTATGGAGTGTAGCCATGTATGGAAGTGAAACATGGACGATAAATAGTTTGGACAAGAAGAGAATAGAAGCTTTCGAAATGTGGTGCTACAGAAGAATGCTGAAGATTAGATGGGTAGATCACATAACTAATGAGGAGGTATTGAATAGGATTGGGGAAGAGAGAAGTTTGTGGCACAACTTGACCAGAAGAAGGGATCGGTTGGTAGGACATGTTCTGAGGCATCAAGGGATCACCAATTTAGTATTGGAGGGCAGCGTGGAGGGTAAAAATCGTAGAGGGAGACCAAGAGATGAATACACTAAGCAGATTCAGAAGGATGTAGGTTGCAGTAGGTACTGGGAGATGAAAAAGCTTGCACAGGATAGAGTAGCATGGAGAGCTGCATCAAACCAGTCCCAGGACTGAAGACCACAACAACAACAACATTAAGGTACATACAGTATGTCCCAGAGAAATGGTCAATATGCAGAGATATGCCAGGAAACTTCAATTGAAACAAAAAACTTCATATGGGCATATACCCGATTCTGAATGTCAGATATAGAACACATTTAATTTACATTGTTCTTTATTTTCTAATTTTTTCAATATATTGTCTGGTTTACACATGTACAAGCATTACTAATCATTACAAAGTGTAATTTACAAAATATCAATTGAAAAATATGTATTTTTAATACGTTCACCTCTAAGCATTATTGTACACATCAAATTACAGTTGTTGTACAGTTCATAATAAATGTTAGAACATCCCACTGTCAACTTCAGTCCATCTGTGCACTCTTGTGAGAACACGCATTGCTTCTCTGAGTGCCTCTGCACATTCCCTAATCATAACAGCAGCATCCACAATACGACCAAGTAGTTCATCTTGTGTTTCACTTTTCGTTAGTACACCTCAGATTTTATCCAACCCTACAAATAAAAATCTAATGGTGTAAGGTCTGGCAGTCTTGGTGGCAAGTTAACTAGTCTACCATGAACACCCCACAATTAGGGTGAATGTCATTGAGTTAAAAAAGAAAACTGAATGTACATTAAATGAGTTATATATAGGAAACAGCCTTGCCGCAGTGGATACACCGGTTCCCGTGCGATCACCAAAGTTAAGCGCTGTTGGGCATGGCCGACACTTGGATGGGTGACCATCCCGCCACCATGCGCTGTTGCCATTTTTCGGGGTGCACTCAGCCTCGTGATGCCAATTGAGGAGCTACTCAACCGAATAGTGGCGGCTTTGGACAAGAATACCATCATAACGAGCGGGAGAGCGGTGTGCTGACCCCAGGCTCCTCCTATCCGCATCCTCCTCTGAGGATGACACGGCGGTCGGATGGTCCCGGTAGGCCACTCGTGGCCTGATGACAGAGTGCTTTATATAGGAAACCATTCCAAGTAGGGCATATGTCCACATGTAGGATTTTGCTTGAAATGAACATTCCTGTCATATTCCTGAATACTGAGCATTCCTCCTGGGACACATTGTACATATAGGGTGCCCATAACTAAAGCTCCAGTTTAAAACTGCTGTAGAGGGACACAATGTTCATAATGTCATCAAATTTCAACAGCATTATTACTGATGCAGGGGGAAATTTCATGGGCAAATATGCCTGAATTTGCAATAAAAATCTATTTAATGTTTCAAAGCTGATTCCCCACCCCTTGTGGGTGGGGCAGAGGGTTCAAAGTTTAGTGTCACTGGGTGTCTCCTTTCGTGATGAACAACTTTTATTACAACATTTTTTCATGCCTTTCTTCATGCATTTTTTTATGCGGGTTGTAGTGTTCCAGATATTTTCAGGGTGGGGTGATTACAGCTGTTTGTGGAAATATCTGGGACATTATAATCCAGATGAAAAAAAAAAGATTTTAATAAAAGTTGTTCATCTTGAAAGGGGAAATCCAATGACACCAAACTTGATACCCTTGCCCCATCCTCAGGGGATGGGAGTGTAGTCAATGTTAAAATCTTTAATAGGAACCCCCAATTTTTATTGCAGGTTCAGATTCTCCTGGGGGGGGGGGGGCAGGGGTGAAGGGACAGGAATACATAATTTTTGTCTGGCACAATTTAATCATTGCACAATGAATGGTGCTGTAATCAACGCAAATCAAAATGGGTTACAAACCATTGAAAAGTGACAGAGAAATGTTCGATATGTTAACCACTGTCTGTGATACAGTTTGAACCATTAAATAACTGTATGTGTGAACAGACAGCAAACATGTGTTGCAGTCTGTTGTCAGACTCTCGCTGTAGGTGCAAAACCTCTATGTGCAAGGATGTAGTTCCATTGTGTTGAGCACAACTGTGGCTGTTCCACAAATGAGGGACAAGGAAACAGTGGCAAAAGCAGTAGTGGTTCACTTCACGTCAATGATTCGAACTGCAAATATCTCTTGACATGTGTGCAATGATGTTGACAATTGCCGAAAGGGTAGATATTATTGCTGTGTACTTTGCATCAAAGAGACATGCAAGAGAAGCTCGTTGATGGTATGCAAACCTGTTTTCTGAGAGGATGTTCCTTCTCCAGAGACATTTTGCAGTATTATCCATCTGTTTACTGCAACTGGGAGTGTTCAATGCACATAAAGAATCTGACCATGGCCTTTGACAAATGAAAATGCTGTAGTAGATGTTTTAGCTGTGACTGCGGCGTCTCCTCACATTAGTTCATGGCAAATCAACCAAGGTGCAGAATTTCATGACGAAATTATTCTGTGTATACTGCATGAACAAAAATACCACCCATATCACCTGTCATTGCATCAACATGTACATGAGGTCGAATTTCAAAGCCACTTGAACTTTTGCGATTGAATACAACAATAACTAGAAGCCAACAATGATTTTCATTCACAGATACTTTTCTCTGGTGAAGCAATGTTTATGAATTGTGGTTTCATGAATCAGCACAATATGCATTACTGGGCAATGGAGAATCCTCACTGGTTAAGGCAAGTCGAGCTTCAATGCTCCTGGAGTGTCAATGTTTGGTGCGGTGTGTTAGGTATTCGGATAAATGGCCCATACTTCATATGGTAAGGCAAATGGTTGAATGTATGACCATTTTTTAGACAATATTTTGCCAATACTACTGAAAAATGTCCCACTTTAAACAAGAATGGGTATGTGGTTTCAACACGCTGGCTGTCCTTTGATTATTCATGGATCTCTTGTGAAGTTCTGAATTGACACTATCCTGGTCAATAGGTTGAATGAGGATGTCCTAATAAGTGGCCTGGACATTTACTCTGTTTGATGTCTCCTGATTTTTTCCTGTGGGGAACTCTAAAAGACAATTGTTACATGAATATTCCAAGAACCCCTGCAAAAATAGGCAACAAATTGTCATTGAATGTGCAAACATTAGCAAAGAGACAGAGACATAGGACTGTCTTTCAGAAATACGATTGCAAGATGTGTTGCCAGCAAATGGGCATCACTTCGAACATTTGCTTCAGTAAAACACGAAGATTTCTGAGAAGAAAGGGAAACACAAGCACTCCAGTGCTGAGAGGCAAGTGGACTCACCTACAACAAGCACCCCAATGGTGAGAGGCACCACTTTCCACTTCAGCAGAATCTGTCAAGGTAGTTACACCAATAATGTGGACACTGTAATGTGTTAAAGCCTGGAGAATCACATTGATTTACTATAGAACAGTGGTGTCACATTACAGAATTTAAGAACACTGCTCTTTTACCCTCCTAGGATCCTAATCTGTTACATTTCAGTGGGTTATAGCTCATTTTGATTTATGACGATTACAACACCACCTATCTCTCAACAATAAAATTGTTCCATGCAAAAGTTGCATATTTTTTTCCTACAGAATCCGATTCTGAAATAAAAATTAGGAATTCTTATTTATTATTTCAAATTTGACCCCCCTCCCACCCCCTGAGGATGGGTCAGGCAGTTGAGTGTTGTGTCATTGGATGTCCTCCTTTGCCCCTTTGAAATGAAGAATTGTTATTACAACTATTTTCACAATCCAATATGTAGTTTCCCATATATCTCCCAAAAAATTTTAATCACCACACACACACAAACACACACACACACACACACACACACACACACACACACACATTCTAATAGATGGCACTGTAAGCATCTAAATGTAAATGGGGTCAGATATACAAGAGACATTAATCTCAATATGACGGCTATGATTTGAATTGCAAATTACACCACCCATACTGTTCAACGCGTATGCCTGCGGAAGTTCAGATGTCAACAGTTGTAGCTTTATTTGTTATGTAAGCCCACCCATCATAGCAATGTTGTACCACATCATATGGAAAAAATTATTTTTAATTTTCCTGAGCCCAAAAACTGCATAAAAAGCAAAATGGAATCAGTTTATAATTGTCGTGAGATGTCTACCATTTCCTGCCACAAGCTGAAATCACAAAACAGCATCTTCCACAACAGACCGGAATGTCTCAGGGATGCATGCTATCAGTTCAGCTATGTTTGTAAGTGGAACACTGAACACAACAACACTTTTAACATAACCCCACAGCCAGGAGTCACACAGATTAAGATCAGGTGATCTGTACAGCCAGGTTGTAGGGAAATGATGCCTGGTAAGTCCAACATTTCTGAAATGCCTCTGTAGCAACCATTTCACTGACACTGCAATGTGTGGAGGAGCACCAGCTTGCATTAAAATGATCCTACCTGAACATCCATGCTGTTGAAGGGTTGGTAAGGTGTTGATGCACAAAAGACTCTCATGGCATGTGCCAGTGATGGAAGAGGTAACAGGAACAGCAAGATTCAGCTCCTCAAAAAAAATATGTCCCTACGATAAATAATGCCATCAACCCACACCACACAGTCACCTTTGTGAATGAAGTGGTACTAGTTGATGTGTGTGCATATTTTCCACTGCTCATATTCTTCAATTCTGCAAATTGACATGTCCATGGAGATGGATATGGGCTTTGTCCACCCACAGATTTTTCCATGGCCAATCATTCTCCACTTCCTTGTGATCAAGAAATTTCAGAGAGAATGTTTGTCTTGCTGGCAGGTGAATGGGAAGCAATTCCTGAATAAAGGTGAAATTGTGTGTACAGCATGGACTGCTTTCCTCCATTTGCCACAATGCATTTCAATAGAACCTGACTTTTTAAAATTTGCAATCATTTTCTGCAGATCCTTAGCATACATTGGTCTAATGCCTTTTTTTATACTCTTGAGTGTCTGGAGCTTATGCAGGGCTATTGGTACACAGTCAGCATCCTTGTAAAAGAGCTTCACCAACAGCATGTGATCCCTCATGGAGAACCTCAGGGAGAAAGTCACATTAGGCACCTTGGATGCAAACTGAGGATCAGCCGTGTGCCGCATTTCTGTTGGAGTGCATATTTTGACACTTACAGAGTCATCTATTGGTCAAATTTTTGTTAAAATTCTTTTTTTGTTCCATGTTTCCCCCTGCACCAATAATATGCTGTTGAAATTTAACTTCATTCCGAGCAGTTGTTCTCTTCATACGGTGTTTTGAAACTGAATCTTTAATGAAAGACACACCATACCTGTATATTCCAAATATTTGCCATCCATAAAACCCAAAAATACAAGCATCTTAAAAAGAACTTACCTATGTGTACTTGGTCTTGATAATATGCTGGGACATACAGGATCAACAGAAACAATAAGAACACAAAACATGCTAGAAAGCATTGTAGATACTGAGGTCTGTGATAATAATGGAGCACTGTGTGTGTGATGTGGCTGAGAGATGGGCATGCTTTATAAAGTCTGTGCACCCTCCTCATCTGGAAAAAAAGAGTTTTGTTTGTAAATAAACAGCTGTGAATGCATTAAAAATGAAAATTAGAAAACTTTTTCCAAGAGAGTGTAAAAACAGGAAGAAGAAGAACACAGAAAGGCTAGCAACATCACAAAGGAGGAATGTTATCACTCATTTATCCCCATGTGCACCTTCAGTTCAAAAATTCTATGCAAACAATATTATTCATTTGAGTAGGAGTAAAAGTTTCATTGGGGACTCCCCCACAGATTTTTCATAGTTTATGTGCAATATATGTAAATAACATGCACCAAAATACTCATAGGATACTTGTTCATTGTTTAAAACATGTTTTCTGAATTTGCTTTGCAGTTTTATTTTTTATGGTGGAAAGTTCATTAAATATGGCAAAGTACACTCAACCTAATCTAGACCTCACGCTACACTACACATCTGTCTCTCAGTAAACCAAGATTTCAGAGAAGGCCCAATATCAAACTCTAACCTATGAGATAAGTTTTTCTTTTTTTATTTTTTCCCCGCATTACTTCTAATTCAAAAATATACAAGGGCATCTTAAATTCACTGAAGAAGCTTCAAGGAAGTCTTTTGTAGTGTAATATGACATTTTATTAGGAAATGACATAGTACACTCTTAGACTCTTCAAGAAATGGAATATATCATGTGAATGTAGAGAGAAAAACTACTCTTTTACATTAATTGAACTAGAGTGGAGTAAAAGACTGCTGCTAGTGTCCCGTTTATGCAGAGCCCGGGATATACATAGCAGTTGCACCTCCTGTGAGTATTAGTGGAAAAGAGAAGTTGTAACTTGCTGTGAGGGACATGTTATTTCCTGCAGTTGCTCATGTAAGGTATAATGGCTGCCAAGGAATAACTAAAGAGTACGCTTTAGTAATGAATGTTATGTAAAATGTACTACATTGACTTACTCCTTTGTGTACAGACCAGAGACAAGGAGCAGCCTGATGCTCATTGTGTGTACATTGTATTAATGATCAGTTTGAGAATATATAGTTGAAATCATGGAACTCTGGTTACAATTGCTTCACATTATTTGAGGAGAGAAATGAGCTAATCTTCAGGGAGAGGATGTGAGCAAGTGAAGAAGGTGCCAGTGATGTGGACTGTCTACCCCTTGTGTGTTCTTTGACATGTTTACTTCCTTGTAATGTACTGAAATTAGTGGGATTCAGTCCGTACATGTGTAGAGTATTCAGTAAAAATAAAATGTGCTCAAGTGACGTGATGTGTATCTGTGTGCACTCCCTGCCCTCCTCAAAAGAAGATTAACAGGTTACGGGCACAGGATTGCTGATCTACAGTGATAGGGAGTAAAGATGACATCCCAATGAAGATAAGCTGTAGAAATGTTCGAACTGTTCAGAAACTGTGAGTACTGAAAACTTCTCACTTTTGCGGATTGTGAAGAGGATTTGTAAGCGAAATTATGAAATCAGTGTGAAAGTGATAAGCATGACTGAATTCCTCGAAAATAAGCAGAAAATTACAAATGGAAAGTCCTTCTTTACTGCACAATATATTTAAAGTGCTAATATGGTGGATGAGTGTAAAAACGAACTGTTGTATGCAGATAATTACCGTCACTGGTCACAAAGAATTAAAGGGATTCTCATAAGCAAACACTGTTAGTGTGCTATCAATCCTGGCATGGGAAATACACCCACAGCAGATGAACGGAAAGCAAATGAAAGGGCGATGGGTAGTCTACTAACAACAGTAGGTGATAATTCACTTGACAATATACAAGACTGAAAAAGCAAAGAGATATGGTATGCACTGAAAGATTCCCATACACATTTTGATTTGTGGGATGGAATGCTTGCATTAAAGGAATATGCAAACATAAAAAAGAAAGCAGATGAATTGATGTTAGATTACCTTATGAGATGCGATGCACTTCTGTTCAAAGTTTGCGGTTCTGGATTTGAATTATCAGACAAGCAAGCAGCTGTGCATACTTTGATGGGTCTACCTTCAGAGTACGAGACTTTTTCAAGAAGTATGCAATGTGATGAGTCAGATTTCTCACTTAAGAAGTTCAAAAGCTGTCTGTTAGAAGAAGAAAGATGACTTACAAACATGAAATGCAAAAATGATGCAAGAGCATTAAAAGTTTCAGCATGACTAACAAAGTGTGGTGGAAGTATTTAAAGGGGATGAGGCTGCGGAAACAACCAACGTGATAACAGTCACAGCAGTTACAAGAAAACATATGACCATTATCCACGATATTTTTGTTGTCAGGAGTATGGGCACATTGGAAGAGACTGTCCACAATTTGGCGATAATGTTTCAAATGACAAACAAGTAAACCAGAGAAAGGAAGCAGATAAAACATCCTCAAATTCTGTTGAGTTCACCACTAGCAAAAGTGCATTATTGACAGTGAAACACAATAACATGAAATGTCATGCTACACACTGTTGGACACTGTCGTGTATTCAAATGTGATGTACACCATTTTCCGTGAAAACAAATGAAACGATGTGTGGCTTCTGGACAGTGGAGCAACAGACCACATGACCTACCAATGGGATAAATTCACCACTTTCACCGAACGTGAAGAATCAGTAAAGGTAGCTGGTGGTGGATATCTGTTGAGTTCTGGCTTTGGCACTGTGCGCATATACTTGTCAGGAGAATGTGAAGGGCAAACTGTCGACTTGCACAACACTTTGTACATCCAGACATCATGTGTAGTTTGATATCAGTCCCTCAGGCTACCAATTAAAGATTGTTGGCATCATTAATGAAAAATGAAGCTCAAATAATGAAACAATGCAGGGAAATAATTGCGAAAGGACCAAGAAAAGGCAATCTGTATTACTTTTTTGAAGAGAGCTCCTCCAGCTCTTCAGTGAGTGGACGTGACCATGCTGCAAATCTTAGCACTAGTCAGGAACTGGATTTGTGGCACCAAAGGCTAGGCCACGTTCACATTGAAAAGGCAAAGAAACAAGTCAAATGCCGTGGAATTACTCTCAAAGCATCTGATGACCAGATAAATGAAATGTGTAGTGCGTGCATTGAAGGCAACATGAAAGCTAAGCCTTTCCCCAAAATGACTGTAAACAGAACAAATGAACCAATACGTTTGATACACAGTAATGTAATGTGTGTGTCTGTCTCACAGTCACTTGTTGGAGCAAAATACATTGTCACATTTATTGATGATTACTCGAGATATGCAGTGATATATTTACTAAAAGCCAAAAGTGAAGTGTTCAACCATTTAAAGAATATAAAGCATAAGCAGAAAACTGTCAACAGAAAAGAATACGAACAATATGTTAAGAAAATGGAGGCGAATATATGAGTAAAAAATTCAAAACATACTCATTAAAAGAAGCTATTCGGAGGCCGTTGACTGTCGCTGGCACATCTCAACAAAGCGGTGTGGCAGAATGGTTCAACCAAACTCTTTCAAATACTGTACAACATATGTTGTTAGAGAATGGTTTGCCACAAAATTTCTGGGGTGAAGCAATAACTACAGCAAATTACTTGCGAAATAGGTGTACAACAACAGCAAATGATGGAGAAAGTACCTACAAAAACTTGATTATTTGCGATTATTCTATGTCATGCTTGGGCAAAAATGAAAAACCAATGTGGCAAATTTAATCCAAAAGGACAGCTTCATGTAATGGTTGGATATTCAGAAACCATGAAGGCCTACAGACTGTGGCATCCAATGACACAAAATATAACTATTTCCAGAGATGTGGTATTTGATGAAAGACTCTTTCCTGCAAAACTGAGCAAAAGTGTTGCAAAGGTGACCTAAAGACCGCTAAAATCACAGATGATGAAGAGGCATTACAGAATGTGGATATTATGGAAACAGAAGCACCTGAAACTGAACGCAGTGAAGCTATGGAAACATGCGTGCCTTCCGAAAACACTGGCATCGAGAAGGAGAGTGCTGACAAGGATTTGAGTGATGAAAGCATTTATCCCACAACAGAGGACAATGACTGTCAACTTCAAAAATCTGAAATAAATGAAAACTACACAACACGTTCTGGACAACAAGTCAATCCACCTAAATGGCTAACAGACTATGAGACAAAAGAAAAGAAGAAGGTATATGCAATAGAGGATGAGAGTACACCAACAGAAAATGATCCACAAAGTATATGGGAAGCCATATCAGCTGAAGATAGAAACAAATGACAAGAAGTGATGTTAGAAGAAATGGAAAATCTACTGTGAAACTGAATCTGGACATTTAGGCAAATGACATTTCACACTCCTTCTGTAGTACAGGGGGCAGTTCACAACAGAAAAATATTAAATAGAGACTAAGTCACGGAACAAAACTGTGTGCAGGTGTTTGTTTTCGTATGTGCAGATATTAAACAGGAGGTCTGAAATATGAGAAAACACGAAATGTGATGACAAGTAAACGGCTTCACCTGCTGTGGGAAGGGCTTTTCGTGTTTTGCCACTGCAGCCTGGTAGTGGCTTGAACGTCAAGGAGCAACCGCACTCTCCAAGAATGAAAACAAAAGATAAGATGGTTTTGTGACAAATAAAATATATTGTGACCTTGGATGTCATGTTAAGCCTTCAAGGCATAGGTCATGAGATAAGTTGTGTTCTACTCTAATTTAAAAGTCACTCTAATTATCTGTACACACATTCAAGGAAATAAATGTTTGTAAAAGAAAATCCCCCCCCCCATGAACCACGGACCTTGCCGTGTGATACAGATAGCCGTACCGTAGGTGTAGGGGCAACACCCTCTTCAGTAGTTGCAGGGGCAACAGTCTGAATGATTGACTGATCTGGCCTTGTAACATTAACCAAATTGGCCTTGCTGTGCTGGTACTGGAAACGGCTGAAAGCAAGTGGAAACTACAGCCATAATTTTTTCCGAGGGCACGCAGCTTTGCTGTACGGTTAAATGACGATGTCGTCCTCTTGGGTAAAATATTCCAGAGTAAAATAGTCCCCCAGGTGGATCTCTGGGTGGGGATTACTCAGGAGTACGTCATTATCAGGAGAAAGAAAACTGGCATTCCACAGATCAGAGCATGGTAGGTAAGTAGGTTAGAAAATTTAAAAAGGGAAATGGACGGGTTGAAGATAGTTATAGTGGGAACGAGGCTTCTGATCCAGTGAATACAGGGTTATAAATACAAAATCAAATATGGATAATGCAGGAGTAGGTTTAATAATGAATAAAAAAAATAAGAGCACAGGTAAGCTACTATGAACAGCATAGTGAATGCATTATTCTAGCCAAGATAGACACAAAGCCCATGCCTATGGTACAAGTTAATATGACAACTAACTCCACAGATGACAAACAGATTGAAGAAACATATGATAAAATACAAGAAATTATACAGATATTGAAGGGAGACGAAAATTTAATAGGTCTGGGGGACTGGAATTCAATAGTAGGAAAAGGAAGAGAAGTAGTAGGTGAATATGGAATGGGGGTAAGAAATGAAAGAGGAAGTCACCTGGTAGAATTCTGCACACAGAATAACTTAATTATAGCTAACACTTGGTTTAAAATCATAAAAGAAGGTTGTATATGTAGAAGAGGCCTGGAGACACTGGAAGGGTTCAGGTAGATTATATAATGGTAAGACAGAGAGTTAGGAACCAAATTTTAAATTGTAAGGCATTTTCAGGGGCAGATGTGGACTCTGACCATAATCTATTGATTATGAACTGTAGATTAAAACAGAAGAGACTGCAAAAGGTGGGAATTCAAGGATATGGGTCTTGGATAAACGGAAAGAACCAGAGGTTATAGAAAGTTTTAGGGAGAGCATTAGGGAATGATTGACAGGAATGGGGGAAAGAAATACAGTAGATGAAGAATGGGTAGCTTTGAGCGATGAAGCAGTGAAGGCAGCAGAGAATCAAGTAAGTAAAACGATGAGGGCTGGTAGAAATCCTTGGGTAACACAAGAAATGTAGAATTTAATTGATGAAAGGAGAAAATATAAAAATGCAGTAAACGAAGCAGGCAAAAAGGAATACAAACGTCTCAAAAATGAGATCGACAGGAAGTGCAAAATGGCTAAGCAGGGGTGGCTAGAGGACAAATGTAAGGATGTAGAGATATATATCTCTAGGGGTAAGAGAGATACTGCCTACAAGAAAATTAAAGAGACCTTCGAAGAAAAGAGAACCACTTGTATGAATATCAAGAGCTCAGATGGAAACCCAGTTTTAAGCAAAGAAGGGAAAGCAGAAAAGTGGAAGGAGTATATAGAGGGTCTATACAAGGGCGAAGTAAAGCAAACAAGCACTCTGTCTTCAGGCCACAAGTAGCCCATTGGGACCATCCGAATGCCGTGTCATCCTCAGCTGAGGATGCAGATAGGAGGGGCATGTGGTCAGCACACCGCCCTCCTGGTCTTTATGATGGTTTTCGTCGACCAGAGCTGCTACTATTCGGTTGAGTAGTTCCTCAATTGGCATCATGAGGCTGAGTGCACCTTTAAAAATGGCAACAGCACATGGCAGCCTGGATGGTCACCCATCCAAGTGCTGGCCATACCCGACAGCACTTGACTTCAGTGATCTGACGAGAACCGGTGTATCCACTTCGGCAAGACTGTTGCCTCCAATGGCAATGTACTTGAGGACAATATTACGGAAATGGAAGAGAATGAAGCTGAAATGGGAGTTATGATACTGCGTGAAGAGTTTGACAGAGCACTAAAAGACCTAAGTTGAAACAAGGCCCCAGAAGTAGACAATATTCCATTAGAACTACTGATAGCCTTGCGAGAGCCGGCCATGACAAAACTAAAGCATCTGGTGAGCAAGATGTATGAGACAGGCAAAATACCCTCAGACTTCAAGAAGAATATACTGATTCCAATCCCAAAAAAACTAGGTGTTGACAGGTGTGAAAATTACCGAACTATCACTTTAATAAGTCACGGTTGCAAAATACTAACACGAATTGTTTACAGATGAATGGAAAAGCTGGTAGAAGCTGACCTCGGGGAAGATCAGTTTGAATTCTGTAGAAATGTTGGAACACGTGAGGCAATACTGACCCTACAATTTATCTTAGAAGATAGATTAAGGAAGGGCAAACCTACATTTCTAGCATTTGTAGACTTAGAGAAAGCTTTTGACAATGTTGACTGGAATACTCTCTTTCAAATTCTGAAGGTGGCAGGGGTAAAATATAGGGAGCAAAAGGCTATACTATACAATTTGTACAGAAACCAGATGACAGTTATAAGAATCGAGGGGAATGAAAGGGAAGCAGTTGTTGGGAAGGGAGTGAGACAGGGTTGTAGCCTGTCCCTGATGTTATTCAATCTGTATATTGAGCAAGCAGTAAAAGATACAAAAGAAAAATTTGGAGTAGGAATTAAAATCCATGGAGAAGAAATAAAAACTTTGACACTCACCAATGACACTGTAATTCTGTCAGAGACAGCAAAGGACCTGGAAGAGCAGTTGGACAGAATGGACAGTGCCTTGAAAGGAGGATATAAGATGAACATCAACAAAAGCAAAACGAGGATAATGGAATGTAGTCAAATTAAATCAGGTGATGCTGAGGGAAATAGATTAGGAAATGAGACACTTCAAGTAGTAAATGAGTTTTGATATTTGGGGAGCAAAACAACTGATGATGGTTGAAGTAGAGAGGATAAAAAATGTAGACTGGAAATGGCAAGGAAAGCGTTTCTGAAGAAGAGAAATTTGTTAACATCGAGTATAGATTTAAATGTCAGGAAGTCGTTTCTGAAAGTATTTGTATGGAGTGTAGCCATGTGTGGAAGTGAAACATGGATGATAAATAGTTTAGACAAGAACAGAATAGAAGCTTTTGAAATGTGGTGCTACAGAAGAATGCTGAAGATTAGATCGGCAGACTACATAACTAATGAGGAGGTATTGAATATAATTGGGGAGAAGAGAAATTTGTGGCACAACTTAACTAGAAGAAGGGATCACTTGATAAGACATGTTCTGAGGCATCAAGGGCTCACCAATTTAGCATTGGAAGGCACTGTGGAGGGTAACAATCACAGAGGGAGACCAAGAGATGAATACACTAAGCAGATTCAGAAGGATGTAGGTTGCAGTATGTACTGGGAGATGAAGAAGCTTGCACAGGATGGAGTAGTATGGAGAACTGCATCAAACCAGTCTCTAGACTGAAGACCACAACAACAACAGATCACCACTGACCATATAGACGAGACACTGAGCAGCAAACAGGCACAATAAAAAGCCTCCTGCAACCAATCCCTTGCCTCAAGGCTCATATCCTTGCAACTGACCAAATTGCAAGACCTATCCCATACATCCTCCCATCACCAACCACTCCAGACTTGTCACAGGCATCCCTTATCCCATCAGTGGCAGGGCTGCCTCTGAAAGCAGTAATGTGGTATAAAATCTAAGCTGCAAACACTGTGCTGCTTTCTACATGTGCATGACTTCTAACAAGCAGTCCATCAGCATGAATGGCTACTGGTAAACTGTAGCCACAAGACAGTTGGACCATGCAGCTGCTGAACACACTACCCAACACTGTGTGCTTCACTTCAATGACTACTCCATAGCCTGTGCCATCTGCATCCTTCCTACACACTCCAACTCTTCTGAAGTGCGCAGGTGCGAACTCTGCCTGTGATATATCCTGTTCCCATAACCCCTGGCTTCAAACTGTGCTAGTCCCTCTCCTCCACTAACTTACCACTCCAGCACAACACAGACTTCTATTCCACCAATGCACCTGGGCTTTCTCCCCTTCTCTATTTCTTTCCAACTGCTCTTTGCCCACCCCCACCCTAAAAATCTCCCGTCTGCACCTAGCAGCCCTATCCTGTCCACACTGTGAACCAGATGCTTCCACAAGCATCACTACATGCCCCCCTCCCCTGATATCCCCCACCCCCCACCCCTTACCTCCTCCTTACCACCACCTCCAAATTGCTGCTGCCATCAGGGCAGTTAAATTTAGTCTGGGCACAGCGACCAGAGACAGTGGTCATATGAGTGTGAGTTATGCCTGTGTGAATGTGTGTGTGTTTGTGTTTCCTACTTCGGATTCAGAAGAAGCCACTTTGACTGAAAGCCAAAATACAACAGTCTTTCCATTGGGCCTGTCTGTGATTCAACATCATCTTTACATGGTGAGTAGCAGTCAAACCTCTTCACAATAGCGCTGTTATTCCCTCTTGGGGTTTCCATTGTGTAAGTTATATGAAAGAAAAATGTGTGCTAATCAGAGAATATTGTACAACAGGGACCAATCTAATGAGGCAGTGTAGTTAAGGCACTGACATCATACTGTGTCTGTTAAAAAAATTCCAGAGCTCTGTTCACAAAATTTTTCTAGGCTTACCTTTTTCTTTTGTGCACTGTCTCCTTAAAAGTACCCTCCTCCATAATTGAGACACTGCTCTCAATGCCATTTCCACTTCGGGAAGCAATCTTGGTACGCCTCTTGCTGGATTAAACAAAACGCTGTCTGCAAATTTTCATTTATGTTGTCTATTGTTGCAAATATTTGTCCTTTCAATGAGGTTACAAAGTTGGAAATTAAAAAAAAAGCCCATAGGGATCAGGTCTGGAGAATATAGAGGATGAGGCAGCACAGTAATTTTGTTTTTTGTGCAATAGTCGTGCACCAACAAGGACGATTGTGTGGGAGCGTTATCATGATGCAAGAGCCGTGAATTGTCTTGCCACACTTCAGACCGTTTCCTTCTTACATTTTATCACAGGTGTTGCAGCACATCATGAAGTACCATTGACTAACAGTTTGTCCCTGTGGCATGAATTCACATCACAGCACTATCACAGTTTCTTAGGACGAAAGTTTTGTTGGCTGACATCAGCCATCTGTTGTTGATCACATGACCTTCAAGCTCATTTCCTCTCAATACAAGGCCATGTGTAGATCTCCACCTCTTGTTTCATAGTAGTTGATACCAGTTGTTTGTTGTTCATTATTCTTGTTATTAATTGTTTTGTTTTATTATATATTTTGTTAAAATTTAATAATAAATGACTAATGATTAATTGAATCACTTAGGCAGTCATCTGAATTATATGACAAGAGCGTGCTAAATTACTTGCCCTCTACTACATTTACAAAGTCAGTTTATATATCTACCACTAGCGTATTTAATATTTTACAATTAAGTGGACTGCAATATGGCTGCAAAGTGAAGTGAAAAAAATATTGTGGGGAGAGTCAGATTGATTACTAAATGGAATTTACTTGTTCAGCAGCAAGAATTTGTAATGTGATTCTCGAGTTTCTCCCGGCGTATTTGATAATCAAAATATCCACGGGTATGCTGCCGGTCTATAGTGTCCAACGGGAACAATATTTCGTCGATCAAACATGTCGCTATCATCAGGCGAACTGACGGACTGAGCTCCTGTGAACGTGCCGGCACGGAGATCCGTACGCTATGGCTGCTCAGAGGGAACTGGGTTTGGTTGCGACGGCGGCCGATTTAAATACCCTCCGCCCGCGGCACGCTCGCTCTGCCGTCCGTGCCCCGCGCCACGGTCGCGCGGTGGAACGGATTGTGACGGCGTCTGAGATGACGTCGGTGTGATGGCTCTGTCCGCCGTGGTCGTCACAACTATACGTTTGCTCGATTTACTCTTGATTAACTCGATCGCTGGTTCCCAAGCCTTGCTAAGATTATAGCCACAGTCACGATTTATGAGGTCGTCATTGGTGCGAATTTCAATGGCCTCTCTAACAACGCTGTCCCAGTATCTCGACGTCTGTACCAGAATCCTCGTGCGGTCATACTCCATGGCGTGATTTTCTGACAAACAATGTTCAGCGACCACCGACTTGCTCGGATACATCAGTCGGTGTGCCTCTGGTGTTCACGGCATCGATCCTCGATGGTACGCATCGTCTGACCAATGTACGACTTGCCACATTGACACGGAATCTGGTACACGCCGGCCTTCCTCAAACCGAGGTCATCTTTGGCGCTCCCCACCAGTGCACGAGTTTAGTTGGAGGACAAAACACAGTTCTGACCCGGTGTTTCTTCAGAATGCGGGCGATTTTCCCCGAGAGTGCGCCTGTGTATGGAATAAATGCAGTGCCTACCTCCTCCCTCGTGACTTCATCCATCTCAACAGGTTGTGCTGCAGTGGTTGGGCGGAGAGCACATTGAATCTGCCACTCTGAGTACCCATTTTTTCGAAATACAGTTCTCAGATGTTCCAATTCCTGGGGTAGACTCTCTGCGTCAGAGATAGTGCGCGCCCTATGTACTAGAGTTTTAAGTACCCCATTCCTCTGTGAAGGGTGGTGGCAGCTGTCTGCGTGCAAATACAGATCGGTGTGCATAGTGAATTCACTACGGAGACTGAAACGGAGGGTAAATTACCTTTCCTTGACGTCTTGGTCAAGAGAAGGTCTGACGGCACCATAGGTCATGGGGTGTATCGGAAGACTACGCACACTGATCTGTATTTGCATGCAGACAGCTGCCACCACCCTTCACAGAGGAATGGGGTACTTAAAACTCTAGTACATAGGGTGCGCACTATCTCTGACGTAGAGAGTCTACCCCAGGAATTGGAACATCTGAGAACTGTATTTCGAAAAAATGGGTACTCAGAGTGGCAGATTCAACGTGCTCTCCGCCCAACCACTGCAGCACAACCTCTTGAGATGGATGAAGTCACGAGTGAGGAGGTAGGCACTGCATTTATTCCATACACAGGTGCACTCTCGGGGAAAATCGCCCGCATTCTGAAGAAACACCGGGTCGGAACTGTGTTTTGTCCTCCAAATAAAACTCGTGCACTGGTGGGGAGCGCCAAAGATGACCTATGTTTGAGGAAGGCCGGCGTGTACCAGATTCCGTGTCAATGTGGCAAGTCGTACATTGGTCAGACGATGCGTACCGTCGAGGATCGATGCCGTGAACACCAGAGGCACACTCGACTGATGTATCCGAGCAAGTCGGCGGTCGCTGAACATTGTTTGTCGGAAAATCACGCCATGGAGTATGACCACATGAGGATTCTGGTACAGATGTCGAGATACTGGGGCAGCATTGTTAGAGAGGCCATCGAAATTCGCACCAATGACGACCTCATAAACCGTGACTGTGGCTATAATCTTAGCAAGGCTTGGGAACCAGCGATCGGGTTAATCAAGAGTGAATCGAGCACACGTATAGTTGTGACGACCATGGCGGACAGAGCCATCACACCGACGTCATCTCAGACGCCGTCGCAATCCGTTCCACCGCGCGACCGTGGCGCGGGACGCGGACGGCGGAGCGAGCGCGCCACGGGCGGTGGGTATTTAAATCAGCCGCCGTCGCGACCGAACCCAGTTCCCTCTGAGCAGCCATAGCGTACGGATCTCCGTGCTGGCACGTTCACAGGAGCTCAGTCCGTCAGTTCACCTGATGATGGCGACATGTTTGATCGCCGAAATATTGTGCCCGTTGGACACTATAGACCGGCAGCATACCCGTGGATACGTTGAGAATTTGTAATGTTTCATAAAGAGATGAACTGAAACCATCAGACACTGCAACAGTGCATCAAGTAATGTCTTAGAGTTTTTTTGTTTCAATATATGTTTGTGGCAGGCTTATTTATTGTTATGTAGCTCCCTGGATTGTGAGTGTATCAGCTTTGCTAGCATCAGTGGTCAATATTTATGTGGTTTCATTAGCTAACACCAGTGTAAATAAGGCACTTAACAGATTAAAATCCAAATAAAAGATGTAAAAAATAACTGTGAATCTTGAAAGCCACAGTATAAGGGAGATATTACCATTGCAAAAAATTTTGCACTGGTCTGGCAACTAAACTTAACCTTATACAAGTCAATTTTTCATGGGATATGACAGCAGCTTGTAACACTGTTCCTTTTATTAATTCTGAGAGCAATTTGACCCAACAAATGAAAAACTAATGCTTTGGTTTCCTAAAATACTTATAAATGCGCATTCCTGTTCCTTGAGCTCCTTGTATAGTGTGTGAAATTCCCTTTCTGTATCACGTAGTGACATTTTTCGGACCCACACTTTTTTTTATTTTGTTTTGAACTACTGTCATTCTTATCTAATATACAAGTCATCCTTGCAAGTTGAAAGCCATTTGAACCCAATAAACATCATTTTCAGACAAATGTGGACTCCAGCATCAACACATGTAAGCTACCACATTGTGTATGTGCACTTCATGCATAAAAAGTTAAAAATTGTCTTCCAAAGGACTCAGTTCCTGCAAAAAACAGTTGAGGACAGCAATGTGAGTTGAAATCGTGGGCTCTGAACTGACTTGATGTGCTGTAGCATAACAGACAGTGTGCTTGCACTTTGACATGACAGTGCCGTAACATAATGATGCCATGACAGCCAATGTGAACTGGTCTTATATCTGAATATTGTAGAATACTGAAATCAAATACATCAAATTTTGATCATGGATATAAGTCATAGCTCACCACATTTTTGACACATTTTAACAATGATCGAGGTCAAAGAGAAAAGCATAAAAAACTAAAAAGTGGATATTAAAATGGTAAAGCGATAAAAATTTTTTTCAATATGCAAATGTAAAGTGAATCTGTAAAAAAAAAGAACAGAAAAATAGCTTTTTTATTTGTATTCAATTGTTTTCTTAAAATTTTTTATCCAAGTAAGTATAAAAAATCTTTTAATTTTATATTTGCTGCTAATTATTTACAGAAAGTATTTAGAAGCACTGAATAGAGCACATAGAACACTCCAGGACTGACAAAATAACAAAAGTTTAATGGGAGATGTATTACTTATACTGTCAAGTTATTTTTGTCAAACCCTGTCTGTCATTCTGAAGTCAACACCAGCAGATGAAATAAATGCCTGTTTAATAAAGTCGTTCATAAGGTAGCAGGGAAAAAGAATCAAGTTAGCAAAAATATGAGAACACAAATCTTGGAAGATGAAAGAGCACAAGAATTTGTCAAAAACCTTTTACAAATAGGGGAAAGCGCCTATCCAATAGACAAAAAATCTGGCCAGGTCATACTGACAAATGAATTGTATAATATCACTGAAATACCTGAACAACTCTTAAGCCAAATAAACTCAGGTATTGTCAAAAAATATACCAATTCAGAATTGTTATGTGAGCAAGTCAATATAGCAATGAAGGGCAAAGTTGTCAACAACATCAACAAGGCCATCCAACAGACAATTCCCGGAGCAGAGAAAATTTACCTGTTGATCGGTACATGATTGACAAAAATGAAACTGCAAATTTTTCTACTGAATTTTTAAATTCAATGAATGTTCCAGCAATGTCATTACATTGCCTCAACTTGAAGAATTGTTTGCCAGTCATTTTACTGCAGACTCTGATTTCGTTGAAACTTGTAACGGGTACAAGACTCTGCATCAGACAACCACAAAATAACATCGATGAAGACAGTATAATGATTCACAAAGAAAAAAAGGTAGATATTATTTATAATGTGATTACCTTTAATTCACCTAGATTGCCCACCAGTTTAACAAATTTGCAATTTCCAAGAAAGTTGGTTTACAGCATGACCATCAATGAAGCACAGGGCTAAACACTCTGAAATTGTGGTGTTATCTTACAGGAATCCTGCTTTTTAGATGGCCAACTATACATCATATGCTCATGAGTAGGATAATTAGAGTCTGAACAATAAAAATTCAAATATAGTGTATGAGAAAGTGTTGTGAAATTTTTACCAAGGCCAGGATTTGAACACAGGTCTTTGAGTCACTAGGCAGATGTGCTAACCACAAGGCCACCCTGGCTGCACAACTGAATGGACTACTCTAGCATGCCTCCCTCCTTAATCCAAAATCCGATTCACACCTCAGCCCACTTGGTATTCCCCCTAACTCAAACAGCACTGCAGAAGCTCTCCAACTGTATTGGAATAGTATCTCAGCATCAAATGAAACAGAAGATCTTGCCTGAAACCCAGGCATAGATGCATTAATCAAATCAAACTATATGGTTCCACATACTTTTTCAGGTTTCAAAAACATCTATGATGCATATATGCATACTAAAGTGATGAATGAAAAGTTGTATTATGCTATTCCACCACAGACGGTGAGTCTCTGCGATGCTGACTGGGTTTAGGTGCAATACTAAGTGGGCTCAAGTGTGAATGGTAATTTGCATTGAGGAGGGATGGATGCTGGGGTAATATGTGTAGTTGTGCACAGCTATTGTGCCTGGGTGGCCTTGTGGTTATCGCATCTGGCTAGTGAGCGGAAATCATATATGTCTGAGACTTGAAAGGGTCACTGGAATCGTATAGTTTCATTCGATTAAATAATACTTTATTTCACTGTTGATCAGTTAATTTAGTATACACTATATACATCATAATGGAAAGTATATCTGTATCTGATAGGGAGACTGGTTCTTATGGTGTCAACATTACAATATATTCTGACTTGGGCAATGCTGGCTATTGCTGGTAGTAAAGAATTATTATTTACTGACCTCAAAATGGAAATTTCATCTCAGACTAATTAATTATGTAAAATTGTGTAAAGAGTACTAACCAAATGAGGGAGGGGGTTAATTTTTACTGACGAGCAGAGATACTTTGAGGATGATGATTACCGACGTACACTATGGTCACTTAGCTGAAGCTAAACCGGAGGGCACGGAAAACTTGTGTCCTGTCCATAAGACACAATTAAGGTAATTGTTATGCAAATATATTGATATTTTTGACAAGAAGCCTGGGAATGTAAAAAATTATGAATTTAAGTTAAAACTGAAACCAAACACATATTTCTCATTAAAGATTATGGAGTACCACTCTCAAAGAGGGAGGCCATAGAGAGGCAATTACAAAAGATGAAGAGTTGGAGAATAATTCAGAATAGTGAAGTGAATACAATAATCCATTGGTTGGCATATCAAAAAAAGATGGAGGTTTAAGACTGGTACTGGATTCAAAACATTACAATAAAATTTTGCAAAGAGAAATAGATCATCCTGGAAACACTGATGAGTTGCTGCATACATTTACACATGAAATTCATGACCTGCTTAGACCTCATCTCCAGTTTTCCTCTAACCCCACTTATGTAACTCACAGAAATACACTGCATTTTTATATGAAGGAAGATGCTAGCAATATTGCATAGTATCTATTGGCCTTAATGTTTCTGCAGCTGAGTTTATTTGTGCACTGGTATTTTCTACAGGGGAGGGAACCTTTTGAGCGCATTAATCATTTATGGGGATTGAATTTTAACCTCTGGGAGAAACCGGGGGGGGGGGGGGGGGGGGGGATATTTTGTTTTAATGGAGAAGTTTGTATGAAATTAAGGGAGGGGGTATATAACTGAAGTTGTCTAAGAAACGAATTTGGATTGAAGCAACTCAAATTTTTGGGCTACAGTATTAACAAAGAAGAAATTTCGTCAGATGAAAAGGAAGTTGGAGCCATCAAAAATGACCTTTTCTGAAAACAGAGCATTGAAATCATTGGGTATTATAGAAGTTCAACCGTACACAAGTTTCAAGTGCACTCTGTATAAACAATATTTTAAAGAATAATTCTATGTTTTTTGGGGTAAAGATTAAAAAATTGGCAAAATTGAGACACAACTATGTGAAAATAAAATTTTGTACACACATGACTTGTCTTGGCCCTTCTGTATCATGACAGATAGCAAAGGCAGCAGGTTGCAGGAGAAGATTATAAATGGGAATAAAGAAGGCCAATAACTGTCACAAGTAGAGCACTACAAAAACACGAAAATTGTTATATATTTAGATCAAAAGACTAATTTACTTGCAAGAATATAAACTGTACCATAGCAAGATAATCATGTAGACACTTTTTATTCACCATTTTGATTACATAATCAAATATATAAAAGAAAAGAACAATCTAACTGACAATCCCCAGTCAACACTTCCGGTGGGGGTGAATTCAAAAAAATCTGTGGGAAATGTGAGGAATTTAACTTAATGTATTTGAAATGAATATAAGATCAAAAGGAGATAAGCATCATTTACAATTAAATCAAACAAAATGAAAACCATGACCAAAACTAGAGACTGGTAATGAGTTCTTTGAGTAACAGGGGAAATAAAAAGTAGAGCAATATTACAAAGTATATAAAAGGATACTATTTAGGAGAATAAATATTGCCAGTGACATCAGGAAGTTATCCTGCCAGATGAGTATTTGATATGTTAATAAAATATCTACATGAAAGTTTCAGACACTGTGAGGTACAAAAATGTATTCAGAAAATTCTAGAAAATATTTATTTCTATAGTATCTCAAGGAGAGGCAGCAAACAACTAACAACCTCACCAAAGAGTGAGAGTCAATTACAAGACCTGGTGGGGATTATGCAGAACATTTTGCCAAAAAAATGGATGGAGCTTGTTGCTATACATTTATGTATGTCACTACATGAAACAAAAAGGAGCTTTTGCTAAATATTTGTCAAGGTTGATTTGTTTTCCAAAGTTATAAAAGTATCTCCATTAAAGAGAGTATCTAATGGGAATACAGTTTTGAGAATCGGGAGAGAGTATTTTACAAACTGGGGGACACCTTATACAGGACATATTGTAGCAAGAATAGCAGAGGCTGAAAATACCGCTGCAGTTACAAATTTCTTTATTTTCACATCGCCAGTTTTGGACTGTTATAAGCCCATCTTCAGGTGTTGGAGCTATGCTGTGGTCCCCAAGCACCATGTGCACCAGGTGCGGTGAGCTGCCTATGAGTGCAGAACAGGGAAAAATAAAGAAATTTACAACTGAAGTGGTATTTTCAAATTCTGCTATAATGCTCAGTTGCGAATGTTCTTCCAACAGGATTGTTTGTAGCAAGAATCACGCAAATTGGATAGAAGAATATGTTGAGATATTACTGTGAGCAGCTTAACAGTTTGTTCCAAACAGAAAGATTTATAGAACACATTCACAAAATTAATGTCAATACATAATTTCACAGAGGATGAGAATGAGGCCATCTTGTAGAAAATTGAGCAGAGAGTGCTTGACACATTTTTTAGGGGTTTACAGCCAGAGATATCATGAAGAATTTGGATGAATTTCTAATGACTTTAAATGAAGCAATAGGAACCAAATTAGCACTATCTAAGGTAGATATGTTCACCAAGTCATGAGAAAAGAAGGTAATATATAATATTGATGTTAAATGTTTTAGATGTGGACATGTGGGTCATACGAAGCATAATTTCAGAGAATAGCAGAGCCAGATACATGGACTGTTTAGGCATTCTGGTGGAACAGTAATGATAGAAATTCATGGAGGCATGGAAGAGAGTCACAGAGTGGATCTTGCACACCCCCCCCCCCCCCCCCCTCCCCAGTTAATGGGGCAGAGGGAAATGTGTCCAATATACAATGCTTCCATTAACAGTTACCTCAAATGTGCAATTACTGGTAGACTTTTTCTGACTGGTTAGAAAAAGGAAAGTTTTCTAATTTTTATTAGATACTGAATCTCAGGTGTCAGTGGCAAGTAAGGATAAAGTAAAATTAAGTGCAACATACTGGGCATTAAGTGCCGTAGATGGGATTGATGTAGATTTGCTCAGTTCAATGGTAGCAGCTTTCCACATGGTGGTATGGAGAAGTTGATGGAGAAGTTCTTTCCATCATCAGCAGTGATTATGATATCATTCTTGATTTAGATTTCCTGGCTGCACATCATGCAAAAGTTGGCTAGGAATGATGTATAGTGGGACTGGATGGAACACCATTTCATCTGTGCTCTAAGCTGGAATACCAATACAGTTGCAAGGTTCACCTCTGGGCCAGGAGTGGTCACCTTGAGTGTGTTCAAGCTCAAAGTCAGCTCATAGGATATCACACTGGAAGGTGTTGGAGAGATAATCTGATTTCATTTAGGAGATGATCTGCCCATGAATTCTTTTTATATTGTTCAAACTTTATCTAAAATGAAGAACTGGACAAGGTGAAGTGTTTTGCATGGTGTTGTTTATTATTTGTTTCAGAAATTGAAGGAAGCAAAGCAGTGCCTGTCAGTATTGATCACTTTAGCCATGAGGAGGTACAGCTATGTGTTATACATAGATAGCTAACTTAGAAGTACTAGATGAAGATGAATTAGACAGGGATTTCACATTAAATTACACAACAGTGGGATAGTCCATCAGCTTGACTGCACTATGAAATAAAGCAGCACATCTAGAGGGGCATTTCAGGAAGGACATGGAAAGACTTTCAGAAGACTACATAGGGTTGTTTGATCCCTCTGCCACAGCACTAACTCAGTAGCATATCACTGGAAATGAAGCAACTTTTTTAAGAAACCATGTAAAGTTCCTCAATCCCTACAGCCTGCCATGGAATACTTTATAAGTTGACAGCTTCCAATTTTAACCCCTGGTCAGTACCTGTCATCACTGTACCAAAAGAGTCACCAGATAGATGCAAAAGCACATCAGTTCTGTTGTCACTACCACTACAGAAATTACAAAACAGTGTCCATACCTACCCAGTACAAATATTAGAGAAACATATCTGTGTCATTCAGTGATAATTTTTTATGGTTTCAAGCCAAGAAGAAAATAAAAATGTGAAAAAGCAGCCTGCTAACTCACAGATAAGTCACAACAACATCCTATTTTTAAACATTCAGGGTCTTGAAAATAAAATTGAAATTCTGGATGAGTCATTGCCACAGAATAAGTATTCTTTCTTATGTATATCAGAACATTGGCTTAAACCAGAACAAATACAATACTATGTACCAGAAGGTTATAAATATGGAAACAGTTTTTGCAGATCTCAGTACCGTAATGGTGGTACTGTTATCTATGTTTCAAATGAAATAGAGTGTAGAGAACTAGATCTTAGTTGGGCATGTGTAGAGAAACACTTTGAAATTACCGGGATCATATGTGATATAATGAAACTTATCATAGTATGTATCTACCATTCCCCTGACTCAGATGATAAAACTTTTTTAGATAATTTAGACAGTGTACTCTGCTACATAACGAAATGGAAAAAGTATGTAACTGTAATTGGGGGAGACTTTAATTCAAGCTTTGATGTAACATGTAACAAACCCAGTGTAAATAAGTTACTGAATATGCTGAGGCAGCACAACTTCCATCATGTAAATTCAGAACCAACAAGACTACAAGCGTGCTTGGATAATGCTTTTGTCAACTGTGCTCGTGATATGTACTCCACCAAGGTAAAGGAGTTTGTTTTCTCAGACCACTCCATGTTAACAGTAAAGTTAAGACATATTATAAAAGGAGATGAGAGCAAGGCTGGACAAAAGTTAACAAAATCTAATACCTTAATATTAACAAAACACAATCTCATAAAACTAACACACCAGTTGAGCATAACAAACTGGGACAAATTATTTCAAAACTGTGATTCCAGTGCCCAAACAGTTTATGAAACATTCCACAATTACTTAACAGGTATTTTAAAAGCCCATCTTGTTCAAAAGAAATACCATAAAACAAGAAAAGGTAAATTTTGGTACACCAAAGAACTGGAGAATCTAAAAAATAAGCTACTGCTGTTGAAGCGCCTTGCCAAAGTAAACAACTGTAATGAAATTAAGGATCTCGAAAAAATCACTAAGAAACTGTATAAGAAAGAGTTGCAATTAGCGAAACTAAGATACAACACAAATTTCATAAAAAATAGTAAAAACCAATGCAAAACAGCCTGGTCAGTAATTAATACTGTTAAAGATGAAGTCAGAAACTTCGACAAGACAGTCCCAATACCAGCAGATACATTCAATAAATATTTTGTAAGCAGTGCTGATGATATCAAAAAGCTGATCAGTAAACCCAATGTAACATGTATAGATTATCTGAAGAGAGCAAACCTAAATCATAATAGGGCCGGATCATGATTGAAACACTTCAGAGAGGTATGCCAACATGAAGTTCTTAAAATAGTCAAAGAAATGAAAAATTCATACAGTACAGATATTTTTAATATGTCAAACAATCTATTGAAAGAAATCATACATTACATTGCAGCACCATTAACATATTCTATAAACCTGTGTCTCATAGAAGGGTTTTTTCCTGATCCTCTCAAACTATCCAAGGTAACTCCAGTCTTTAAGAAGGGTGTCAAATCAGATCCTGCAAACTACAGACCAATTTCACTAATTCCAGTACTAGGAAAAGTCTTTGAAGGCATAATATATAAGCAGATGTATGAGTACCTAGAACTAAATGGTATGTTAAGTGCATCACAGTTTGGTTACAGAAAAGGAAGGTCAGCTATACATGCCATAGAGCTCTTAGTCAGAGACATTCTAGCGGCATTTGAGGACCATGCGCACGCACAGGTAACCTTATGTGATCTGAGCAAAGCTTTTGACTGTGTTGACCACTCACTTCTGCTCTCTAAACTTGAGTACTATGGAATATGTGATAAAAGTTTAAAACTCATCAAATCATACCTCAATAAAAGGAACCAGGTGGTGAGTTCAGGAAGTCATCTGTCAAACATACTCGAGGTTCAACATGGAGTGCCACAGGGATCTAAATTGGGACCACTTCTTTTCCTTGAACACATAAATGACTTACCAGGAAATATAGATGTAAAGACATATATGTATGCAGATGACACAACTTTTCTATCTGTAAACCATGTACTTGATAACCTTGTAAGTGATATGAAATTGGCAAAAGAAAATGCAACATCATGGTTTAATGCCAATGGTCTGCTATTAAATGAGGAAAAGACCCAGAATATGTGGTTCAGTCTATCAAAGACTACAAAAATAGAAAAACAAAAGGCAAAGTTTTTAGGTATTGTACTTGGCAACAGTCTAACATGGAACTCTCATGTTGATCACATAGTGGTTAGGTTGTCAAGAGTTATATATTTGTTGAAGAGACTGATGTATTGTGTGACATTTGAGTACGTAAGGACAGCGTACTATGCCTTTTTTCAATCTGTTTTAAGGTATGGGTTAATACTCTGGGGAAACAGCAGAAAAATAAATGAAATTATGGTGATCCAGAAGAAAGCAATCAGAGTAATGGCTAAGGTAGATAATAGAACACATTGTAAACCATTGTTCACTAAATATAGAATTTTAACAGTAATTAATTTATATATTCTTGACAGTGTTAACTACATACTTGCTGAACTACCTAATTTAAGTGTAACAAATGAAAGACATGGCTACTATACAAGAACGTGTACTTCTCTGCTGTTGCCACAAAATAGATTAGCTAAAACTAATAATAGTCATAAGTATATGGCAATTAAAATATATAACAAATTGTCTAAAAATGGGTCAATCAAGCCTGACAAATTATTTAAAGACAATGTTCATAACTTCTTGTTAACCAATCCATTCTATTCATTAGAAGAATTTTTAGAAATGCCTAATATCAACTTAAATGTGTAAAAATTTTTTTTTGTAAAATTAATAGGTTAAGTGAACTGACGAAGTCTATTGCATGTAACAATGCTGAATGACTAATAAAGAATCTGAATCTGAATAATCTAAGCCAATGTCAATATTTTACAACTACAGACCTATGAAGTGGATACCATAAAATAGAGGCAGCACCTGAACATCATGCGAAACCACATTCTCAATCCATTTTGGTCACTGACAATATTGCTGTACGTGTTTTGTGCTGAAAAACTCACCAGCTCCTTTCCAGTGATTACCACATAGTGTGTTGTGAGGAGTAAAAACCGAAGCAATGTATGATCTATTTGGGTGATACGATTATGTTTTACAAAGATACCCAGCAGCACATACAGTGTTTATGTGTGTAGCATAGTTAGCTCCTAGCCTGTTAAAGAGCAACTTTGTTTTACAAAAAGTCTGTTACTTGGGCTATATTATGGGCTGAAATGTGGGTCACGATGATCTGTGACTTCTTGAGCCCATCAAAAATTTTCTGACACCCACTAAAATAAAGAAATTGCAATCATATTTAGGCCCAGAAATTGCAATCATATTTAGGCCCTGCAAATTTTTATCGAAAATACATTCTAAAATTTGCTGAAATTGCAAGATCCATCACACCATTGTTAAGGAAATGGATGAAGTTTCATTGGTCATCATATTGTGAAGCAGATTTTCTGAAACCTAATGATTTGTTAACATCTAGTCCAGTTCTTGCCTTTCCAAATTTTCAGAAACAGTTCACACTGTCACGTGACTCCAGAATTTTGCATTACATTGTGTTCTGAGTCAGGAAATAGATGGACAAAATTCCCTATAGTGTATACATCCAGACAACTTAATAGGACAGAAAGAAATTATTCAGCAGCTGAGAAAGAAACACTGGCTTTAATATTCATAATAACATATTTGTAATGTTATTTACATGAACATCATGTTAAGGTAATAAATAATCATGGAGCACTCAAACTATTATTAGAACTCAAAGAGCCCACTACTAGATTTACAAGGTGGGCAATGCCGGTCAGTGAGTTTCCTTTTGAAGCAGTACATCAGCCAGGAAGGTAACATGTGAAGCAGATGGTCTGAGCCACAAAGTCTGCACTGGGGAATGTGCTGGCAAAGAAAAGGATGCATAGAAGGAAGAGCAAAGCAATAACCAATATTATTAGCAGTTCACCAAGTAGCTGCAGTGTACAGTAAGACGAGACGTGGGCTATGTATCACAGTGCCAGAGAGATTACAAAATGAAATACTGAGGCAGCTCCACAATTCAATTTTAGGAAAACATGTTGGTCGCAATGCAATGGAATGCAGGGTAGCGCAAAATTACTGGAGGGGAAAAACGCAAACGAGCCATCAATCATTAACACAAAGAAATGTATACCATGTGCAGAAAGGCTGGAGCTAAGTAACCAAAGGATTATGTTACAAGGGTTACCTGTGGCAGATAAACCATTTCAAATAAAAGGGACAGTTATTCTTGTACTATTAAGGCAAACACCAGTACGAAACTATTATGTACTTCGACAATAATTGATCATTTTTCACATTTCTTTTCTCTGGCAGCTGTACCAAACCAGCAGCACATGTAATGGTGAACCAGAGGATACTCAAGTTCAGATCATTTGAAACAGTAATAACTGACCAAAGGACAAGTGTAATGCTTGATTTAATGAAGTAGTTATACCAGTTATTGCACATTAAGAAACTTCAGACTAATGGTTAACATCCACAAAAAATGGTCAAAAAGAAAGGGATCATCAGACGAGT
This sequence comes from Schistocerca serialis cubense, assembly GCF_023864345.2. Lineage (NCBI taxonomy): Eukaryota > Metazoa > Arthropoda > Insecta > Orthoptera > Acrididae > Schistocerca > Schistocerca serialis. The sequence continues at coordinate 361,088,854 of NC_064643.1, forward strand.
GCAAAGATGTTAAGGTATTATGTTAACTTGAAGCTCTCTATACTATGTAATGAAAGGGCAAAACATACATATGAGAGGCATTCAATAATTAATCAGTATCAAATAAAGAAAAGTAGGCACTGTGTACAAAATCATGTTGCCTGTTGAGCACTTTTGCTGGCTTCTGTTTCTTTGGCTTTGTAAATTTCAAGCTCTTGTAGTAAACTGAGAGCACAGCTTTTCGTCACACTGTGGAACCTTTTTGCACTGCCTATAGCATGGCTGCTTTCTGCTAAGTGTAACCCAAAGGCTGTATGCTGCCTGGATGTAAATGCTCCTTGAACTTTGCATTAAAAAAGTGGCTAGTTTGTCCAATATAATGTGCATCACAGTTATTATGTTCAATCCTGTATACAGCACAGCTGTCAAATTAATCATGTGCACTTCTCACCTTACGTTTTACGCAAAGTTTTAGAGTGTTGTTAACTTGAAAGCCACATCTGATTTCAGATTTTCTAAAAAAAAAAAAAAATTTCTCTATGTGGTTGGACACATTACTATGAAATTGCATTGGGATGGTTTTCATTTTTTCTTTATTAGTAGTGTTTCCTGGCTGAAGATGCATTTGCCTAATTTATTAGCTTATTGTATGGGCTCATAACTTCATTTACTGAAAAACCTTTGACAACTACTGTGGCCTGCTTTGAGATATCGAGTCCTTTACATATTTCATTGTTAGTCACAGGTAAACAAAAGAGCCAGTGGATCATTGGGGTGAAGGAGACTTTTTTATATCAAGAAGCCTGATATGAAATGTCACTGATTGTAATATCTGTGCTGTGAGTTTTCTGAAAATGGGAAACCTGTGTCTGTTGTCAAAACTTTCTTAATAGTAAAGTCTAAGTAATTAATGGAGTTCTCTCATACTTCTGTAGTAAAAGTTATTTTTGGGTGCAGTATGCAGCATACTGTTTGGGCAAATTCATTAAGTTCATTGGTGTCACCCTTTAATAGTAATTAAATATTGTCAACATAATGTTTATAGTAAATAGTTTCCTCTTGTACCTGTGGGAAGTTGGCAAAAAATTTACATTCTAAATCATTCACAAAAATATCTACTAAAGTGCCCCAGACTTTAGCCCATCCCAAGACCATTTTTTTGTTAATATATTTCACCACTGAAGGTGGGAAAATTATATGCTAAAACAAACTCTAAAAATTCAATTAGTTCTGTACTTTCTGCAGTGATTATTATGGATTAGCAGATTAAGTCTTATAATTTCAATAGTTTCTTGTATTGGCACATTACTGAAGATGTTTTTTTTGCATCCAGGGATGCTATTTGCATTATTTGGTATATGTAGGTCCCTGATAGCATTTGCTACCTCAGAACTATTTTTAGCCCCAAAACAGGTACCAAACATGTAATACCTTCTAAGTTTGTTGGTAAGAAGCTTATTTAGTGTATAGCATGGTGATGACATGTTTTCACTATTGGGAAAATCAGAGTTCTTTGTCTGTGAATCTTAACTTTAAATCTAAATTGGGGAAGTTCAGCATTGACTATTTCAAGCAATTTCTCTTCATATTCATTAACAAGAAATTTATCTCCTTATGTAGTTCAGACAAGAGCCTAACAGTTGGATCTTATGAACTTCTATTACACTATTTTTCAGCATATCATTCATTGTCTTCTCTAGCTCTGACTTTATATTGAGATTTTTTTAAAATCTGACTCTCACGATTAACAACCTTACAAGATCTGTTTTAAATGAATAGAGCTTTATTGAATTTAGTACTGTTTCAGTTTGTATGGCTAGAGAATTCAAATATGGCTACGAATAATTCTGAAAAATTAGAAAAGAGGTATAACAGAAAGTTAGGTAAACTGATTAAACCTCAGACAAAAAATATTATATAAATGATTAATGGAAAATCTCATTTAAAGATGTGAAACAAATACTAACAAAGAGATAGAGGGGCTGGCCAGTACTTACCTCAGCTCAGTACAGCTGATAGATACACAAAAAAATTTTATCCTAGCTTTTGGAACTTTGTTCCTTCGTCAGGGAGGAGAGAGGGGAGAAAAAAGGGGGAAGATCTTTGCTACCCTTCCTGTTTACCTTTCCCCTGTTGCTTCATAAACTCAGTTGTGAGTAACTGAGTCCACTTTCCCTTCTTCCCCTTTTTTTCCCCTCTCTCCTCCCTGATGAAGGAACAAAGTTCCGAAAGCTAGGATAAAAATTTTCTGTTCTGTTTTGTGTATCTATCGACTGTACTGAGCTGAGGTAAGTACTGGCCAGCCACTCTAAATATTATATAATGTAAGATAGGCACTGGACAACATAACTTTAATGACAGGATAGAAAACTTAACAAACATCGAATTGAATGATGTCAAAAGTGCTTTGCTGAATAAAGGTTTACAACATAATGTCACTCCAAATGTCAATAAGGAAAATATTAAGTGAGTTACAGTTCAGACTGAAACGCCACATGAAGCAGCTAAGATGACACAACTTGAAATAGTGGACACTGTAGTGAAAAGTCAATACAGCTTTATCCAGTCAAAACACATACTGTAAGGTTGTTAAGCATTTTATTTTTCAACATAATCTCTGTCAATGTGACAGCCATACACCATCTTTCTGTCAGGGCCTGTATGCCCACATGGTACCACTCTACTGATTGACGTCAGAGCCAACATCTGTCTGCATCAGTAACCTCCCCATCATCCATGTTCTGCTTCCCAAGGCTCCATTGGGCCAAGCGGATGAGGTCCAAACTAGGGTGAATGATGAAGAATGAGGTTTCGTGAGCCTCTCAAGGTGTGAAAACTTGAGGTTTTACATTGTCATGGAGAAGGAGAAGTTCATTTGCATTTTGAGAGTGTCTACATGTTCCAAGACTGTAGGATTCAGAGCTGTGTTTGACTGGCCAGCACGTGGGAGACTGGAAATGTTAGCGGGACCTAGTTGCAATGATGATACCTATCTTGCCCATCAACTCACCATGCTTTTGTACAGTGTCAGGTCTCCATAGAGATTCTGCGAGCACCTATGAATATCTGTGATGCTCTCAAAAGAACCTCAATGACAACTCTTTGCTTGGAATGTTTTTCCATTACAGATGCCACCTAATCGAACTTCATGAAACTATGGAGGCTGAAATGGGAATATACCACACTGTCCCACATCAAATTCCACCAAAACTGACTAAGGAATAAATAAATAAAGCGGTGCCTTGCTTATTGAATACCATTTGCACCACCCCCTTGGGGGGAAAAAGGTATAAAAGCAGCAACATTTCCACAACTATCACAATTCGATATAATCTTAAATTTCATTTTAAGCACTTTGCCATGTCTCCCTCCCACTCCATACTTTCATCCTTTACAAATGTACACATTTTATTGTCAGACTAACTTGTCATATATTTATCAAGGGCTGCACCCAAGGAGAGCACACTGTAGATTAATCCTAATAGGTATAAAACCTTGTTGATGTGCTTCTTTTTCCAATACTTTTGAGTGTAGGCAACAATATGAATGTCTCCAGATCCAATAGCAGGAATGTATTTCTCATCACCAATATGAACAGCTCTTGCCTCTGGAAATTCTTCATAGGTAGTGACCCAGAAATGTTGATTGGATGTGTGATCAGTTGTTCCTGAATCAATATACAATGCTTCTCCAGTTATGTCTGGATCACTTGCACTGCACAGTGCTTCTCCAATGAGAGATTCTCCATTGGATGAAGATTGGTTTGCAGTTGCAGATACTGTAACCTGTCTTCTGACAATAGTGACAACTACATAATTTTCAAAATGCTCGTGTTCTTTACCACAGTTTTTATGAGAGCTGTTGCTTGCTGAATACGCAAAAATTTTCTCCTTTACCACTTGTGTTCATTCTATCTTTCTCAATACCAAGTCGGGATCTAGACTGCTAAGTCTTCATTCATTTGTCTGAACAGATTCCCATGCAGCAACAAAATATTTGTATGCTACAGCTAGAGTCATCAAAATTGTTGTAATGATCATTTACTCAGATATTTGCTCATCTAGAACCTGCAAGCCATGTAGAAAATCTTCAGTTAGCAATATGTGTCAGTATGTCATCAGATTGTTTCTTTTGCAAACAATACCACTGCTGCAGGAACATGTAAACACTTGTTATGGATTTTTGTTCATAAATGCACAATGATTGTGCCACATTTCTTTCAGTGTGCTGCAGTTCATAATATGCAGCATAATTTTTTGAGCAGACATGGTGATAACTTGTTGAGCCATTGTTTCACATTGTGTCAGTCTGCAACCAACTTGCTACACATATCATTATTGGATTTTTTTTTCAGTTAGCATCAGTCAGTCCAAGCATTGCATGATTTCAACACTATGCATACTTGATACAGTCCAATTTTCAACACTTTTGAGTTTGCTTATGCAGATGATCTCATTTTACATCCTGAGGTTAAGTTATTTTTCCTCTACATGCATGGCCAGAAAAATAACCTCATGATCATATTTCAATTGTTATTTCTTGTCTGACACTAACTTCCCACAAAATATTACTTGTTTTGTATTCCTGGGCCCATAACCTGCTGGAAATCATTATTTTTGTGTTAACAAACAATAGACTGGCTGGGTGAGATTAAGATATGTGAACACAAAATAAGCAGTCTTGCATATGCGGATGACTTAGTTGTGATGGCAGATTCGATTGAAAGTTTGCAGAGTAATATTTCAGAGCTAGATCAGAAATGTAAGGACTATGGTATGAAGATTAGCATCTCCAAAACGAAAGTAATGTCAGCTGGAAAGAAATATAAATGGATTGAGTGCCAAATAGGAGGAACAAAGTTAGAACAGGTGGACGGTTTCAAGTACTTAGGATACATATTCTCACAGGATAGCAACATAGTGAAAGAACTGGAAGCGAGGTGTAGCAAGGCTAATGCAGTGAGTGCTCAGCTACGATCTACTCTCTTCTGCAAGAAGGAAGTCAGTACCAAGACTAAATTATCTGTGCACTGTTCAATCTTTCGACCAACTTTGTTGTATGGGAGGGAAAGCTGGGTGGATTCACGTTACGTTATCAACAAGGTTGAGATTACGGATATGAAAGTAGCTAGGATGATTGCAGGTACTAGTAGATGGGAACAATGGCAGGAGGGTGTCCACAATCAGGAAATCAAAGAAAAACTGGAAATGAACTCTATAGATGTAGCAGTCAGGGCGAACAGGCTTAGATGGTGGGGTCATGTTACACGCATGGGAGAAGCAAGGTTACCCAAGAGACTCATGGGTTCAGCAGTAGAGGGTAGGAGGAGTTGGGGCAGACCAAGGAGAAGGTACCTGGATTCGGTTAAGAATGATTTTGAAGTAATAGGTTTAACACCAGAAGAGGCACCAATGTTAGCACTGAATAGGGGATCATGGAGGAATTTCATAAGGGGGCTATGCTCCAGACTGAACGCTGAAAGGCATAATCAGTCTTAAATGATGATGATGATGATGATGATAACAAATAATACATTGAACATGATGAACTTGGGTTTTATTTGATACACAGTTTTGCACACAACATTCAGAAAAATCAGATACATACAACAGGAAAAAACAAAGATAATGGGCTCAAAAGAAAGTGAACAGATCAAAGAGTCTTGAGGACCAAAGAAGATAAATTGCTGAGTTTCTGACATTTAAAACAAAATTAAATTTGTCCTTCTTTTATGTATTTTTAACACATGATTATAGCAGAAACAAATAGGGAATCATTTGAGTAATGATGTGAGTCCAAATGGGAAATCCACTGAAATAAGCAACTTTGACAAAGGCCAGAGTGTTGTGGCCTGACTCCTGTGAATTAACATCTCGGAACCAATGATGCTAATCAGCTGTTTGCATGGTGCCATTGTGAACATCTATGGAAAATGGTTTACGCGTGATGAAACCACAAACATACGCCAATGTGTTGGATGGCCAAATCTCATTTTAGTTGGTGGAGGTCATAGCTCACAAAGGTCAGACGATATGACACTTCCAATTACCCAAGATAGACAGGGAGAGGACAGAGGGAGATGAGTCATTCTGTTTTATGAGTCAGTCTGCACCATTCCAGAGGTAGTTCACTTTCACGGGAAGATAGCAATCATAACAATGTGATGGACAGTGAGAGAAATTGTTAGGGTGGAAAGTTTGCATAATGATTTTGCTTTTTTCAGCAGCATAAAACGGCATTGAACATTCAATGTCTTCATATTCAGTTCGTATTCAGAAATAATACTGTCATGTTGTAACTATAGTCAATTCAACACCCAAAAGTAGGGCTATCACAAAAATGATGACACAACGTTTATTAGTACCGGCATACACCCAGAAATAATGAAACTCCCAGATGGATAGTGCAGGTATTTGTACAAACATTGAATATTCCAGAGTGCTGGTATTAATACAAACATCAACTATTGCAGAATATGCAAACATTGAATATTCCAGAATATACAAACATAAGATTTTCCAAGAACCTTCCAGAAATGATAAATACTAATTTACAAGTAAGGGTTGGTGGTTAGGTTTGTCCTGGAGAACCATAGCCTGCCAGACACTGATGCTAACCACTATACTGTACTACATGGACAGTGACTCACTGTTTCAGAAATTTGCAATGGAGCCAACTACAGCCCACTAAATCTGGATCTCATAAAGCGTACTCTGTGTGGTGATGCTGGTGGATCGCCACATTCTAACCACACTCTTACACCTTCTTTACTAAGATGTGCATTGAATGTAGCCACTCCTGTCAAAGCTTCATGATCATTGAGTGGATCTTCACTTTCCTGGGACCTCCCATCATCATTCTGTGCCTTTGGATTGTAGTAGGCCTCCATACAGAGGACATGTATGACTTCTTTGTGCTTTTGCCTTCTTCAACATATGAGATGTCTAAGAAACAATGAAAAATATAATACAGCCCAAATTAGTGCTCTAGTAACTTTCCAATAGTCCTGCTTTCTGCATAGGCATAAAAATCCATACCACATTTCCAGGGCCGTATCTCAGTGACTGGTCCATGGCACAATAGCCTCTTGGTCTTTCTCCTGGTCATCCAGAGTTCATTTGTGAGCTGGTGCCTTACTTCATTGGTAATGGTGAGAGGTGTTTCTTGTAGTCACAATGAGTGTCATCCAATTGAAACGGGAACCATGAATCATGGTCATTTCAGCCTTGTGACTGTGGGGCAGAAAGAATAGTGTGAAGTCTGTAGTGTCTTGCTTCATTATGTTGTATACCAATGTCATGACAAACAGCACTATGCCCATGTTCAACATCAGTGTTCATCAACAGTGTATATGTCAGTGTCTTATTAAAGCAACTGATGAGGTTATTCGTCTGTGGATGGTAGGCAGTTGTCATCCTGTGGGTGATGTCACGACGTGACATTACTTCTGACACTAGTCTCAACTGGAAAACTTTACCACAATCAGAGACCATCGCACAGAGTAATCCACATTTCAAAATGATGTCTTCTACAATGTACATACAATTTCCAGAGCTTCAGCAGTTGGAACAGCTTTAGTGACAGCACAGAGGGTGAGGTAGTCAGTGCGGACTATTATCCATCAATTCCCATTTATTAACTTTAGGCACCTCCACAAGAGGTTGATTCAAATCAGATGGAATGGGGGTCCTGTAGGTGGCATTAGTACCAAACACTACAGAGGTAATTGTGACATGTGCTTGTGTCATTGGCATTCCTTAGAGAGGCTCACATAGTGTCTTAATGGATTGGTAGAAACATGACCAGTAATACCTGCTTCTGATTCTGTCTAGAGTCTTCACAAATCCTAGTTGAACAGATGTTGGAGCACCATGGAAATACTCAGGATAGGTAGTCACTGGTGAGCTGAGCAGAGCAACCAAGGCAAAAAGGCTGCAGGAAAAGTATGAAGAAGTCGAAAAAAGAAATGATCAGCAGAAGGACTGACTCAGCATATAGAAAAGTCCAAATAACTCGGTGAAATTAAAAGGAAGGGTGGTAACATTAAAAGCACAATGGGAATTCCAGTGTTAAACTCAGAGGAAAGAGTGGATAGGTAGAAAGAGCAAATTAAATGCCTGCAGGAGGGAGAGTACTTTTCTGATGATTTGATGGTTCCACATACTTTTTCAAGTCTCAAAAACATCTATGATGTATATATGCATACTGAAATGATGAATGAAAATTTGTGTTATGCTATTCCAGCACAGTTGGTGAGTCTCTGCAATGCTGATTGGGTTTAGGTGCAATACTAAGTGGGCTTAAGTGTGAATGGTAATTTGCATTGAGAAGGGACGGATGCTAGGGAAGCATGTGTAGTTGTGCACAGCTATTGTGCCTGGGTGGCCTTGTGGTTACTGCATCTGGATAGTGAGCAGAAATCATATATGTCTGAGACTTGAAAGGGTCACTGGAATTGTATAGTTTCATTTGATTAAATAATACTTTATTTCACTGTTGACCAGTTAATTTAGTATACACTATATACATCATAATGGAAAGTATATCTGTATCTGATAGGGAGACTGGTTCTTATGGTGTCAACATTACAATGTATTCTGACTTGGGCAATGCTGGCTATTGCAGTTAGTAAAGAATTACTATTTACTGACCTCAAAATGGAACTGACCTCAAAATGGAATTTCCAATGTTAATGGAAATTCCAGTGTTAAACTCAGAGGAAGGAGTGGATAGGTGGAAAGAGCAAATTAAATGCCTGCAGATAGGGGAGTACTTTTCTGATGATTTGACAGAAGAAGAAATTGGAGTTGATATCGAAGACACTGGGGATCCAGTATTACAATCAGAATTTAAAAGAGTCCTGGGAGACTTGGGATCAAATAATGCTGAAGTGTTAGATAACATTCCATCACAATTTCTAAAATCATTGGGGGAAATGGAAACAAATGACTACTCAAGTTGTTGTGTATTATCTATGAACTGGTGATGTACCACAGACTTTTTGAAAAATATCAACCTCACAAGATAGCCAGGGCACTTAGGTGTAAAAACTATTGCACAATTAGCTTAACATCTTACACATCCAAACTGCTAATAAGAATAATATACACAAGAATGGAAAAGAAAATTGAGAATCTATTGGACGACAATCAGTTTGACTTTAGAAAAGATAAGGGCACCAGTAAGACAATTCAGATTTTGTGCTTAAGCAAGTCTGAAGAAAAACCAAGGTACACTCATAGGATTTGTCGATCCAGAAAAAAAAGTTTGACAATGTGAAATGGTGCAAGATGTTGGAAATTCTGACAAAAATAGGTGTAAGGTACAGGGAAAAATATGTGACATACGATATGTACAACCACAAAGCAGGAACAATGATTCTGGAAGACCAAGAATGAAGTGTCTGGATTAAAAAGGGTGTAAGACAGGGATGTAGTTTTTTGCCCCTACCATTCAATCAGTACATCGAAGAAGCAATGATGGGGGAAAAAAATTGTTCAAGAGTGAAATTAATTCAAGGAGAAAGGATCTCCATGGTAAGATTCGCTGATGACATTGCTATCCTCAATGAAAGTGAAGAATTACAGGCTGTGTTAAATGGAATTAACAGTCTAAAAAAAAAAAAAAAAAAAAAAAAAAAAAAAAAAAAAAAAAAAAAAAAAAATAATAATAATAATAATAATAATAATAATAATAATAATAATAATAATAATATGGTTAAGAGTGAACTGGAAAATGGCAAAATTAATGAGAAGTGGCGGAAATTAGAATAGTGAGAAACTTAACATCAAAACTGAGGGTCACAAATAGGTGAATTTAAGGAATTCTGCTACGTTGGAAGCAAACTAACCCATGACGGATGAAGTAAGGAGGACATAAGAAGCAGGTTAAGCACAGGCAAAGGGGGCACTCCTGACCAAGAGAAGTTTACAGGTATCAAGAGAAGTTTACAGGTATCAAACATAGGCTTTAATTTGAATAAGAAATTTCTGATAACCTATATTTGGAGTACACGCTGTATGTTAGTGAATCATGGACAGTGAAAAAAGTGGAACAGAAGAGAGTTGAAGCATTTGAGATGTGATGTTACAGAAGAATGTTGAAAATCAGGTGAACTGGTATGGGATGAGGAGGTTCTCCACAAAATCTGCAAAGAAAGGAACATAAGGAAATACTGACAAGAAGGGGCAGGATGGTAGCATATGTGTTAAGGCATTAGGAGATAATCTCCGTGGTACCAGCAAATACATAAGGACATAGGGTGCAAGTGCACTTTGAACCCCAAGGGGCTATCAGGAGTTATGAAGGCGGTCTTTTCCCAGTCAGTCTCTTCAACATTGATTTCCCAGTAGCCAGTCTGTAAATCCATATACATAACTTTGCTCCTTTCAAGCAGTCTAGGATGTCACCAATGCGTGGCTATGAGCAAACGTCTTTCTTCATGATTATTAAAATTCAACAGAACCACATGTGCTGCCCTTCTCCCTCACAAGCACCACAGGAGAGGACTAAGGACTCTCTGCAATTTCAATGACATGCTCTTGCAGCATCTTCTCCCATTCCTCCAGGATTATCCTCGATCAGCTGATGACACGTTATATGAGAGTTGGCTAATTGGTGGATGATACCCAGTACTGAAGTGGTGTTTTACCAATGGCTACTTGGACTGACTTTTCTCCAGTCTGGATTTTAAAGTATCCAAAAAGTGAGACAGATTGGCTATCACACACTGATGTTGTTCTTCAGTCAGGCTAGAACCTGTTGGCAGTTCAATAGCTGCCTTCTCCCCTGCATTTGCTGTCATTGTAATGGACCAGGATTCTTTGTTGATGGCCAGACTGGTTTGGCTGTCCCTATACACATACTGAAATATAGACAACCTCTTTCATATCATGGACTATAGTCTTCTTTATCTGACAACAGTAAGCACCCGACATTACAGAAAAGGAAGCTGACTAGCATCAGGATAGGTTGGCTGTCAGTGATAGCATCAATGAGATTTCCTGACATCTTGGTGACTGTCATCCATGGACGATTTTCATCTGGGGTTGTCTCACCTCCGCAGATGGTCACCTCATCTAGGTTTCCTAAAATTGGCAGTTAGGCAAGCTTCTGGTAGCTCTGTACAGTGACAGGGAATGACTATGGCATGCTGTGGATTGATGTCTCACAGTTCGGCTAGGTTCATCTGAAACTGATTGGCATGGTTAGGTTTTGTGGCAGTTGATGTCTTGCAGCACAGTAATCATCAAAAACTTGCCTTTGTTTTTGGTGATAATGTACAAGGGCATCCATGGTGAAAATGTAGCAGTGTCCATTCTTCTGCAAGACATTAAACTTAGAGGAGGAGTTGGCTGTGCCTGAGTTGGTTGGGTGCATTTGTTGGCTGTAGCATAAATCCGAGTTGGCCAAGTCCATTCTTCCTGGCACGATCAACTGATGGCAGCAATTGGTGCTAAAGATCAACACATCTCTTCTTTGACATCCTCTATTACCTCCTGTCAAATGGTCTTGACATTTCCGGCTGCTATCTCTTGCTTATTCAACATAAAATGCTGTATCTCTTCTCTAACTACCTAGCGCATGAGAGAAATGAGACTGTGGTGATCTTCCAGTACCACATCAGGAACCACATTGGGAGTCAGTTGTGTTTCTTTCATCTGATTCTTTTCTGCTCCATTTCTCCAATGCACTGGCATCACTTGATGACTTCCTGAGCTGTTGCAGCGTCCTTGACCAGAAGAGCATGTTACATATTTTCTCTGACCGCTTTCATCAAGTGTGAGATTTTGGAAGCTCCTATCATATTTGAATTTACAATTTGCACATAGCCAAAACATTTTGCATGCAGGATTGTGTTATTTCCCCATGGTGCTGTGCCTTGTTATTCACTTGTTTGTCTGCTAAGCAGACTTCCTGATTATTATCATCAAATGTTTTGTTCATTTCCACCAGGAATTTGTCTTTATCATTCTCAAAGCACTGCTGGGGTGTGCCATCCAAGTTAAAGTACACATTGACCAAAAAATGTCATGTCATCCCACCTATCATATATGACTCGATTGAATCCTTTCAGCCATTGTGTTGGATCCTGACTAGTGATTTCCGAAAACATTGTAGATGTCTGGTGTATAGTTGATATGTTGCTGTTTCAGAAACCACTGATAACCACAGAAATGAAGTACTGCTTGTATTCTGATTATTTCAGTCCATGTCGGAGACAGCTTTTATGTGGACTAATTGGAGTGAAAGTCATTTAGATGTTTTTAAGTACCCAGCATCTTCACCAAACAATGTCTTGTTGTGACCACACTCAAGTGCAAATGCGAAAACTGAGTCATCACAGAAGTACAATAACTTAGAACCAAAAGCAAGTTTGCTATGACCACACCGTACAGCCATAAAAGAACTGCAGTCCTGGACAGAGAATGCAGCAATTTATCCAAACACAAAATACTCCAGAATGCTAGTATTTATATGGAAATTTAATATTATATAATAAATATTATATAATAAACAAACATAAGATATCTGATGAAGCTTCCAGAAATAATAAATGTTAAATTACAAATAATTGCTGTTGGTTGAGCTTGAATTGGTGACTTGCGGCATGTCAGCCAGCAAAACTATTCATTGCGTCATACTCTATGCAACCCAGCATGCAACAATATATTTGCTCAATTATTACTCACATGAGATAACTGGATGTAAACTGCCATTTGTCATACAAAGATGAATGGATCTCTTATACAATTTTTGTGTCTGTAAATTATCTGTGCATCAGAGTGTCACACTATTTGTGCCAGAAGTGATGAGTTATTGGAAAAAAAGCACAAAATCTGGTCCAGGAACTGAGAAACTGGATCCTAAAGTTGAAACTTTTTATGAAAAATGGTGGCAACTACAAAAATGATATAGAAGATCATCAAAGTTCATGATGGAAATTGAACAGGTTTTATTCTTTAAAAACTTGAAGATATAGCACATGCCAATGTGCTATGAAGATCATTAGTATTGAACAAGTTAGCTAACTTTTATAACAACCAATGGTTGGAAGGGGGATAAAGGTTCATGCATTGAATGAATCACTATTTATCTGAAAAATAGTGACAACCAGAGGCAGCTGTGAAGTTGCAACAAGGAAGTGAATGTGAAATTCAACAAGTTAACTATTTATGTACTTGTGGTGGTGGTGGTTAGTGTTTAACGTACCGTCGACAACAAGGTCATTAGAGATGGAGCGCAAGCTCAGGTTAGGGAAGGATTGGGAAGGAAATTGGCCGTTCCCTTTCAAAGGAACCATCCCGGCATTTGCTTGAAACGATTTAGGGAAATCACGGAAAACCTAAATCAGGATGGCTGGAGATGGGATTGAACCGTCGTCCTCCCGAATGCGAGTCCAGTGTGCTAACCACTGCGCCACCTCGCTCGGTTTTATGTACTTGTAATATAATTTTTGCACATGTATGAATTTGAAAATAAAATAAAAGAAGAAAATATTTCTCATTCAATGCTTTCATACCAAATCTGATTTGAGTGACAAGCTGCCCATCTCAGTGACACAAAAATGATAATTTCGGCAATGTACTGCACCTAGTTATTAAACTGAAAGTTGCAAATAATCTGGGTGAGAGAGACATCAAGTTCATGGAGGTCTACAATAAGTAATTTACAAATAACTGGAAACAGAAATAGTATGTGCTTCAGGTTGTATCTCAATATCACCTCTAGTACCCATGGCTTAAAAGTGAATTGACGGAATAAGAATAACCTTTAAAAGTAAATGCAATTTTCTCATCATACACTATCCGATTATGAGCAACCAAACTGCCCTCTGAAAAGCAGAATTACCACTAGATGGCACAAGAGGTGGACCTGCCAGTATAAAACAAGGCGAGGAGTATTATGTTGACAGCCGAACAGCAGAATGAGTCAGTCAGAAAAACTCAGAGGCAAAATGGGGACCACTCATTGGATACATCAGGGGCATTTTAACACTTCTAATGCTGCCCAGATTAACTTTTGGTGTGATTGTGAAGTGGAAACATGGAGGAACAACCACAGATCAACCAAGACCAGGCAGACCTCTTGTGCTGATAGTACAGGGACTTCTAACATTGCGAAGAGTGGTTGTAAAAAATCACATGAAATCAGTGGAAGCAATAGCTCATGAGTTCCAACTAGCACAATGACTGTGTGTATAATAATAGAATTATATTCAATAAAAAAGGGTGATACACCACATATACACCCTCACACTCACTGAAATTTGTTTAATAACATTTAAAGGTCACAAAAAATTATAGATATGAGTCTGTCAGCTACATGACAGCATCAAATACATTTAAGAAATTAGTAACTCAGACAGGGTTTGTTGATGCAGACCACACAGCCAGGGGATACCAACTTTGTGTATTTCTTTAGTCATCAAGGAGTAATGAAATGGTAAAAAGTTGCAGTTCTAAATAAATGAAATTTGTCTCCAGAATGAACACTCATAAAAAAAAAAGAGAGAAGTCATGAGGCATAATTGCTGGCCAAGAAGTGAAATATATATTTAGCACTGCTGATTGATACCTACAGAAGTACACATAGTATCCTAGCTTTCAGAACTATTAGTTCCTTCCTCAGGGAGGAGAAAGGCTCAGGATGAGGAAGTTTAAAAAAAGAGGGGCAAGGTCACTCAGACTTCAGGCCAAGAGGAACTCACCTATTGTGAGGATGAAGGGAAACAAATATGAAGGGAAAGATGTCAGAGAGAGCAGGAGCGCAAGTATGTATCCTTTGAGAGCTGCCACCTCTTCCATAAGAAATAATCTTTCCTTCACAATCTAGACATTTACAGAAATATATCTGCTCTACCACTGAATCCCTCCATACCTACACCTACAACCTCTCCCATACTGCCTTCTCCCACAACTAGCCCACAGATCTTATTCACATACAAATCTCCAGGGCAGTATCCTCATTTCACCTGAAACATCACTGCACCAAAGTCACAATTTTCTTGAGTCAAGTCCTGAAATGAGAACCTCTTTCTTTCATATTCTCCCAACACCACCCACTTCCGCATTCCACCACCTTCCTAAGCTCCATACCATTGTAGTGAAACCATTATCCCTAATTCAAAGTTCCTGCAACCATTCTCTTTGAAAAACCTAGCTTCCTGAACCCACCCACTAACAGCTACTCTTGGTCAAACATTGGTAAATCCTATAATATCAAAGGAACAGCAGCTAGTGAAGATGTGAATGTTATTAGCGACTAATAGCAATGACCATCAAGTAAGGGTGCACTTTGAAACACCCAGTATCCAATTTCTGAACAAAACTTAAGTGACAATCTAAGAAGGGGATAATAAGCTGAAGATGTGAATTGAAGCCTGTGTTAGGGAGAGCATTGTACTAGGGTAGTGCATGCAGCTGTGTTAGCTACACTGCCGTGGTGGTGTAATGGCTAGCCCCACTGCCTAGTAATCAATGAAACATGAGCCCAAGCCCCAGCTGCAGCACAAATTTTAATCCACTTCTTCAGCTTCTTTCATTATCATAGATAAAGATGAGACTCAAATATCTCAAAGAAAATTTAATTATATCACACTCAAGTGAGTTGGGTGCCTGCTGCACCACATGGGCTATTTGGATCTTCACACCTGAAATGGAGATGGGAGCTTTCCCCTCAACACATCCATATATCTGGACATCCTTCTGAACTTAAACGTGTCTTTTTTCATTCTCATTATTTTTATGTTTATTTTTATTTATTACATGCCATTATTTTCTTTATTGGTTTTACCTTTTCATTTTTGTTCTACTCCCACCTTTCCTTATAATTCTCCCATATACTTTCTTCTTTCCATATCATGTCTCTCTTAGTTATTAATTACACTATTATTTCTACATTTCTACATCTACATTTATACTCCGCAAGCCACCCAACGGTGTGTGGCGGAGGGCACTTTATGTGCCACTGTCATTACCTCCCTTTCCTGTTCCAGTCGCGTATGGTTCGCGGGAAGAACGACTGTCTGAAAGCCTCCGTGCGCACTCTAATCTCTCTAATTTTACATTCGTGATCTCCTCGGGAGGTATAAGTAGGGGGAAGCAATATATTCGATACCTCATCCAGAAACGCACCCTCTCAAAACCTGGCGAGCAAGCTACACCGCGATGCACAGCGCCTCTCTTGCAGAGTCTGCCGCTTGAGTTTGTTAAACATCTCCGTAACGCTATCACGGTTACCAAATAACCCTGTGACTAAATGCGCCGCTCTTCTTTGGATCTTCTCTACCTCCTCCGTCAACCCGATCTGGTACGGATCCCACACTGATGAGCAACACTCAAGTATAGGTCAAACGAGTGTTTTGTAAGCTACCTCCTTTGTTGAAGGACTACATTTTCTAAGGACTCTCCCAATGAATCTCAACCTGGTACCCGCCTTACCAACAATTAATTTTATATGATCATTCCACTTCAAATCGTTCCGCACGCATACTCCCAGATATTTTACAGAAGTAACTGCTACCAGTGTTTGTTCCGCTATCATATAATCATACAATAAACGATCCTTCTTTCTATGTATTCGCAATACATTACATTTGTCTATGTTAAGGGTCAGTTGCCACTCCCTGCACCAAGTGTCTATCCGCTGCAGATCTTCCTGCATTTCGCTACAATTTTCTAATGCTGCAACTTCTCTGTATACTACAGCATCATCCGCGAAAAGCCGCATGGAACTTCCGACACTATCTACTAGGTCATTTATATATATTGTGAGAAGCAATGGTCCCATAACACTCCCCTGTGGCATGCCAAGTTTTCTTCTCACTCTCTCTCTCTCTCTCTCTCTCTCTCTCTCTCTCTCTCTCTCTCTCTCTCTCTCTCTCTCTCTGCACTGAATCATGGACAGTGCTGACCAACGTAGTAGGCCTACTCTCTTTGATCTACTCTCTTTGACTCTTTACAGTTCACTTTTGTCTTGCATCACTGTCAAACCAGGTGGAACCCTGACAGCCTGGCATCTGAGTGACCTGCCTTTCCCTTTTATCTTCTCCAACACATCCCTCTCTCCTCCTCAAGGGAATAATTAGCAATTATTGCGCATCCTCAAGATTAAATACTGTCCATAAATTCTGATTCACAAAACATTTTAGTTATTCCCAGAGGGTATCTTTCACTCTGACACAGAAAGTGTATTGTTTTAAAACTTAATGGCAGATTAAAACCATGTGCTGAAGCTGGACTCAAACCTGGAACCTTGTCTTTCCTGGGCAGTGCTACTCCTTACAGAGCTATCTACAAATAACTCATGACCCACCCTCATCAGTATACTTAGATTAGTATCTCTCTCCTACCTTACGAACTTCACATAAATTCTCCCAAATACCTTGCTGGATCATCACTCCTGGACTAGAGGGCACAACGGAGAAATGGCTTATCCACAGCTATCTGCCAGAAAGTTTTAAAATGTGTGAGTTTAGAAGTAGAAAGTAATACATAGTTAGTAACCCCATTTTATTCTTAAGACAATCACTTTATGAAAAATGGGACACAGTCTGCTCCCTTGGGCCTGACTGATATGGTAATTAAAAGAGTTCTTCTGAGTCTGCAGCATATGAAACATTATGCAGTTGCTACACATTCAGAAAGGGGAAGATTAGGAAAATGGAATAAGTTAAGTTTTGACAAATTGATTTGGGTTGCCACTGTCCTTTTCAGTATACCTTTCTCTTGTTGAAGAAAGTGCTTAAAAGTACTGTTAGTTACCCAAGACATCAACATCATCATCATCATCATCATCATCATTTAAGACTGACAATGCCTTTCAGCGTTCAGTCTGGAGCATAGCCCCCTTATGAAATTCCTCCATGATCCCCTATTCAGTGCTAACATTGGTGCCTCTTCTGGTGTTAAACCTATTACTTCAAAATCATTCTTAACCGAATCCAGGTACCTTCTCCTTGGTCTGCCCCAACTCCTCCTACCCTCTACTGCTGAACCCATGAGTCTCTTGGGTAACCTTGCTTCTCCCATGCGTGTAACATGACCCCACCATCTAAGCCTGTTCGCCCTGACTGCTACATCTATAGAGTTCATTTCCAGTTTTTCTTTGATTTCCTGACTGTGGACACCCTCCTGCCATTGTTCCCATCTACTAGTACCTGCAATCATCCTAGCTACTTTCATATCCGTAATCTCAACCTTGTTGATAACGTAACGTGAATCCACCCAGCTTTCCCTCCCATACAACAAAGTTGGTCGAAAGATTGAACAGTGCACAGATAATTTAGTCTTGGTACTGACTTCCTTCTTGCAGAAGAGAGTAGATCGTAGCTGAGCACTCACTGCATTAGCTTTGCTACACCTCGCTTCCAGTTCTTTCACTATGTTGCCATCCTGTGAGAATATGCATCCTAAGTACCTGAAACCGTCCACCTGTTCTAACTTTGTTCCTCCTATTTGGCACTCAATCCGTTTATATTTCTTTCCCATTGACATTACTTTCATTTTGGAGATGCTAATCTTCATACCATAGTCCTTACATTTCTGATCTAGCTCTGAAATATTACTTTGCAAACTTTCAATCGAATCTGCCATCACAACTAAGTCATCTGCATATGCAAGACTGCTTATTTTGTGTTCACATATATTAATCTCACCCAGCCAGTCTATTGTTTTCAACATATGATCCATAAATAATATGAACAACAGTGGAGACAGGTTGCAGCCTTGTCTTACCCCTGAAACTACTCTGAACCATGAACTCAATTTACCGTCAACTCTAACTGCTGCCTGACTATCCACGTAAAGACCCTTAATTGCTTGCAAAAGTTTGCCTCCTATTCCATAATCTCATAGAACAGACAATAACTTCCTCCTAGGAACCCGGTCATATGCCTTTTCTAGATTTATAAAGCATAGATACAATTCCCTGTTCCACTCATAACACTTCTCCATTATTTGCCGTAAGCTAAAGATCTGGTCCTGACAACCTCTAAGAGGCCTAAACCCACACTGATTTTCATCCAATTGGTCTTCAACTAATACTCACACTTTGCTTTCAACAATACCTGAGAAGATTTTACCCACAACGCTGATTAAAGAGATACCTCTGTAGTTGTTACAATATTTTCTGTTTCCATGTTTAAAGATTGGTGTGATTACTGCTTTTGTCCAGTCTGATGGAACCTCTCCCGACTCTCAGGCCATTTCAATTATCCTGTGTAGCCATTTAAGACCTGACATTCCACTGTATTTGATGAGTTCCGACTTAATTTCATCCACCCCAGCTGCTTTATTGCACTGCAACCTATTTACCATTTTCTCCACTTCCTCAAATGTGATTCTATTTCCATCATCATTCCTATACCATTCTACCTCAAAATCTGAAACACAGTATTTTCAACTACATTGAGCAACTCTTCAAAATATTCCCTCCATCTGCCCAAGGCATCCACAGGATTCACCAGCAGTTTTCCTGACCTGTCCAAAATACTTGTAATTTCCTTCTTACCTCCCTTTCAAAGATTGCTAATTACACTCCAAAATGGTTTTCCAGCAGCTTGACACATAGTCTCCAACCTGTTTCCAAAGTCTTCCCAAGATTTCTTCTTGGATGCTGCAATTATCTGTTTGGCTTTGTTTCTTTCTTCAACATAACTTTCTCTGTCTGCCTGAGTTCTAGTATGTAGCCATTTTTGATGCGCCTTCTTTTTCCTTTTACAAGCTGCCTTGACTGTGTCATTCCACCAAGCTGTTTGCTTCATCCTACTTTTACACACTACTGTTCCAAGACATTCTTTAGCCACTTCCAGTACTGTGTCCATGTACCTTGTCCATTCCTTTTCCAAAGACTGTAATTGACTACATTCAACTAACTGGTACCTTTCTGAGATCACTGTTATGTACTTGTGCCTGATTTCCTTATCCTGAAGTTTCTCCACTCTTATCCTCCTACATATTGACCTGACCTCCTGCACTTTTGGCCTCACAATCCCAATTTCACTGCAGATTAAATAATGATCAGTGTCATCAAAGAATCCCCTGAATACACGTGTGTCCCTAACAAGCTTCCTGAATTCCTGATCTGTTATTATATAGTCAATGACAGATCTGGTTCCCCTGCCTTCCCAAGTATACCGGTGAATGTTCTTATGTTCAAAAAAGGAGTTTGTGATTACTAAGCCCATACTGGCACAGAAATCCAAGAGTTGTTTCCCGTTCCTGTTGGCCTCCGTATCCTCTCCAAATTTACCCATAACCTTTTCATACCCTTCTGTTCAATTTCCAATCCTGGCGTTAAAATCACCTATGAGCAGAACACTGTCCTTGTCCTTTACTCTAACAGCTACATCACTGAGTGCCTCATAAAAACTATCCATCTTATCTTGATCTGTCCCTTCACAATGTGAATATACTGACACAATCCTAATTTTCTTGCTAGACACTGTCAAATCTATCCACATCAGTCATTCGTTTACATACCTTATTGCAACTACGCTGGGTTCCATTTCTTTCCTGATGTAAAGCCCTACACCCCATTGTGCTATTCCTGCTTTGATCCTGACAGGTAGACCTTGTATTCTCCCACTTCTTCTTCTTTCTCACCCCTTACCCGAATGTCACTAACAGCTAAAACGTCCAGCCCCATCTTACCTGCAGCCTCTGCCAGCTCTACCTTCTTCCCAGAGTAGCCCCCGTTGATATTAATAGCTCCCCATCTCATTACCATTTGTTAGCCAAGTCGTATCTTAGGAGTCCCTGGTTTGTCAGTTAGAGGTGGGACTCCGTCACCTCCAAAGGTCCGAGGCATTTTGCTCCGATTATTGCCAGCATCATATTTAAAGTACCAGGGAAGCAGGTTGCTAGCCTTACTTGCCCCGAGTTCCATTTGGTTTTACCCCTAACCGGTGGATTTGGTAGTCTTTGCCGTAAGAGCACAAAGGTGACCACGACTCAGAATACGTCCGAGATGCCCAGCCTTATTCCAAAGTAACTGGTATCCCGACTGTTGGGACCACTTACTTGGCCACTCATACGTTGCCCGTGGTTCATGAACTAGGGCATGACTACAGGAAGCCACACCATGAACCACAAGACTTATTTTAATTTGTTTATATCCTGCTACAGTTTTTCAAGTTTTGACATAGCATAGTTATATATTTATATATCAGAAAAATGAAGGTGTGCATAAACAGGTGTAACACAGGGGCCAACCAGTAATTTTAGGTGGGGTCTGGATACATCTGAAAAAAAAAAAAAAAAAAAGGACCACTCATATTCCTTACTACATTTAATTTTCACTCACAGAATGAAAAGAAATACATTAGATAGGCACAACTGTATTAAAAAATCAATGGGATAAATTATATTTGTGGTTTTGAGGAAGCTTTTTGTAGTCAGGTTCACTTCGGGAGCAGCTTATGCGAAGAGTGACTTCAAGGTGGGTGACTGTTGATATTGGCCCTTCAAAAAGATTCATTTTTGAAAATGAAATTTCCACAAACATATGTGGAGCCAAACATGGCAGTCAAGTAAACAGCTTATTTTTGCAGTTTTTATATTTTTCTGGGACATGTTTACTCCAAAATTCTTCTCCAAATGCAGTTTTATACATCGGCAAGGGGTTGTCTGCCTGAAAGCCTATTACCTCCATTTTGATTAAAGGCTTTGAAATGTGGAATAACTTTGCAGCCACATCAGTCTATTCTGTCACTGGAGAAACTTCAAAAACAAAATTAAGAATCATGACAACTTCTCTATCTCTGTGAAGTCTTGGAATCTTGCTGCAAATTCCTTTCTAAGATCTGACATAAAATTTGAAAATACTGTGATATCTATTTCAGAATTATTTTTGTATTCAAGCATTGTTGGAAAGTAAATAAATTCTTGACTTGAAATATTTTTTCACAGATATCTAGTTTTCAATGGAAAGAAGACACTTTGTATAACATCATATACTAATGTTCCACAGCTAGCACAATGTGATCCTTTGCTAGAAATTGCAGATGCTTCCTTGCTTCTTCTGCATTAAAGTTATTTAAGGAGGAGGTTACTTCTCCTTTTACTTGGCAAAAACATTCAATCACTTGACCCTTACTTTGCCAGCATACATTGCTGTGCTCCAGTATGTGCTGAATCATGCTCAGATAGGAACTCTGTGAACTACCTTTGCCGAAGAGTAGAATAAGGCCTCATAAAATTAATCAATTTATCAAGCTGTCCAGAAGTTCTTTCAAAGTGTCACTAAGTTTTCCACAAAGGGCTGCCTGGTGAATTATGCATTAATAAGATACTAGACCCAACTTCTTATCCTTCATTCTCTTTACTAACCCTTTTCTTTGCCAATCATCGCTAGAGCCCTGTCAGTCGAAAGAGACTCCATTTTATCACAACTAATGTTTGATTTTGTCACAAAGACATCAAAAGCCTTGAATAAATCTTCTCCACCTTTAACCAGTAATATTGCTAGCAATTCTTCCCCAGATGCTTTACTTTCAAGATCCAAGGATTGTAACAAAGTAACATCTGTTTTTCATAAACAATGTCACATGATTTATCAAGTGTTATGGTGTAGCAAGGTATTTTCTGCAGAAGTTCAAGCAAATACTTTAACTGTCAACAGCCAAAATTATGATTCTACTTGTATTGCTTCTTTCTGACAGTGGAATACCTTGAACTATGGCAGCAACATCTTCTCTTCAAAAAATGAAATGGTCATATCTAACATACATCTTTTTACTATCTAAGAGGCTGAAAATGACTTCTGATGTTTGAGCAGCTAACACTTATACAACACTGCTTTGGCAGATTTTTCTTTACTGCTCATAGAGCAATTTAGTAAGGCCATCTTTTATTATATAAAGCTAGCTATGACTGGAGTTTTTCTTGACAAGTTCCACTATACAGAGGAAAATGTTATGCAGCTGCTTATGAATTGTTATGTAGCGTCACTTTAAATTGGCACCTCTAATAAAAGCAACAGTCTCGATGCCTATGAAGCAAACTGGAACAGCTCTGGGCCTATCAGGCAGTGTAAAACAATGTTGTTCAGCCTACTTAAGTCTGTTACAAGCATCAACAATAACAAGATGACATTAAGAACAGCTCCATACAAGAACACAACTACTGATGAACTGACAATAAAAGTTATCTGTTTTATTTAAATTCGTTTTTTATAAAAACACCACTGCCCTGCACAAAGCACATGCCAACAGAGTCGCTTCCCTGCATCAGATCATCATTGTCATGTAAAGCCACCACAAAGGTAAAACTGTCATTTCACATCAGTTTTGTAATGTGATGTTAAGCTTTTGTTTGCGTTATGAGTACAAAAACTGTGTTAAAATGAGTATGCCAGCTCCGCTTAACAGAAGCATTGTGGGTTACCAGTCAGAGATCGATTTATAAAATTTCCTATTTCATTAAATAAATTCTTGTGTTGCTTTCAGGCGTACAGAGATTTTATGCAGACTAGCATAACTTGCTGTACTGAGCAGCCAGCTGCCCCTGTTCCCCAGCATACACTCCTACACTACACAGTATATCAACTATGTATTTAATCTATCAACTAACAATTAAGAACACAAATCAGCCACACAATTACTTGTAAAATACTATAAAAATTATACAGACGACACTAAACATATTGTTATCTGTTGAAAAATATGTTTTAAGTACGCTACTTAAGTAGCTTATTTTCAAAAGACTTCTGGCAGTCCAGTTTCTGACCTTCCGTAGTCTGGAGCTGGACCACAGTCCACCGGTTGTCAACCACGGGTGTAACACTTCACAATTACCATTCCAGACATGCATGAATTAATAACTGAATTATTTAACTCCCTAGTTTCATATCTGTCTCTTACCATTTCTTTCACCTCTGGCACTGTTTGTTAATGTGAAAAATGCTGAGCTGCACCATGGTTCGGAAACCATGTCAAACTGCATCTCCCCCTATAGCTGTGTAAGTTTGCAGGTTGGAGGAATGCAATGGCATACCACGTCCAACAGAACCATGACCAGTAAAGAACTGTGGTGTTCAAAACAACCTTGCAGGAAAGGTGAAAACCAATGAAATCAACTGCAATAGTAAAGAGTTTTATTAAAACCACTTGACCTTGGTTTTGACGTGTTTAAGTATGTCTTCTTCTGAAGGTTCAATGATTGACAATGACAATAGTTATATAATGCTGTGGAGGTACATCAACAAACATTTAATGCTGATTGTCATTGGAAAATGCTTCACAACTGCACCTAGTGAACCTATGCCACACACAAGTGGCTAGCCGCAGTAATGACTTTGAAACAGGCCTGGGTGACTAAAACTGATCCACGATTGCTCAACAGCTTTTTACAGCTCATAAGACTAGATTGAAATACATTCAAAGTGGTCACACTGTTTTATGCAGCATTCAAAATGTCCTCCATGGCTATGAAATTAGGTGTTTCAGAGAGCCAGGTCAGTATTGAAATGCACATGAAATGTTCATCAAACCACGTTAACACATGGCAGAACCAGTGGTAGTTTGATAATTGCTCAAATGCAGCAGATAAACAAATTGGTGAATATGAGATGTCAGCAAATCCTGGTATAGCTCACATGAAAGGCACAAAGGCAAACATATTGGGATCCCATTTCATCACGAGTAAACACTTCCCACATGAAAAAGCCATGACAAACATTAACAGTAGCATTTCAGCAAGAGTGATCCATGACATCACAGACTTTTTGGTGAATACCTTGTCACTTGCAGAGTGGTTCTGAAATCAGGTGATCCAGAGTCAGGTTAGTATTGAAATGCACATGAAATTTTCATCAAACCATATTAACACACGTCATCTGAATCTACTCACCAATTCAGGTAACCTTTATCCAAACTTTGAAAGCCAAGTGTTGTTATTCCTATGGACATACTGGTCTCTGAGCCCTGTCATTAACACAGTCATTCATATACTACTAGTAGCTCCTGCAGCCTTTAGAGTGAAGATGGTTTTGGTTGGTGTGGTGAATCATTTGTTTTTTAGCACTGAGCTTGTGAGTGACATTCTCTACTGTTACAGTAACAGCTGATCAAAATTATTCCCCAGTATTAACATATTGCTGATTGTAACATATGACATTAACAGCAGTGGTTTTCCCAGAATTGAGGCACTCTAAAAATTGTGGTCCACAAGAAGGCCAGAGCACACCGATCCTTACACATGGATTGCACCATCAATCTGGCCCATGGTTAAGGTCAAATATAGTGAGAATTGGGGTCACCTCAATCCTGTGTGTAACAGTTATTGAGGCAGCCATCACAATTCATTCATTAGTCATTCACTAACTCATTCGCACAACTCTCTGCAAACTCCATCATGAAATAGAATTCTCAGGGATCTGGAATGAGAAAGATACAACAATAAGGAACTGCTTCTGTACATAACTGTCATTAAAAATGTCTGCTTATTTCGCTTCCCAAATTTTATACATACATTTGTGGATTATTAATTATTATGTCACAATATTATCTTTGATAGTGCTGAAGCTGAAGTTCACTTAATATTACATACACTAATGGCCAAATGTCAAGTGGGAAAATATGAAAATGGAAAGAGAAATACTCCAATTATCCCAAAAATTGTACAATATAGGATAGGAATACTATCTGCTTTGGAGACATATGTGTGTTACCCCCACAATTTCTCTGTCGTATTTTTATTCTCATTGTGAGAAGAGGTACTTCTTGGTGAAGTTTACAATATAATACCAATAAGAATATCTCTGCATTACATTAATGTATCAGAAAATTGTTAAGTAAAAATTCCAAAGCTCTGAAAATGCTGGTTTTTACCGGTTACATTGTTGGCTGATTTTCCCTTATTACTATACATGCTAATGGTAAAAGGCAAGTGGAATAATATTAAATTTCTCAGGCCCCTTGAAACTGCTAAGATGAAGATTGCAGCTCAGCATTGTTGAAAATGCTATGAAGTGTTGCTTTGGTGATAGCTCTAGGAGACACTTACTTTTCAGCATAGGTCACAATAAAGCCAACTAAATGTCCACAATAACTAATACCTGGTCTTAACTGCACCATGAACTCTAACAACGTCTGCATGGCAATTATTGGAATAAGTAAAGGCTGCCTTAAAAGTTGCACTTTACTGGAAAACTGTGTAATGGATACTCTGAGAAGTTGGTCTGTATTCTACACATGCTTAAGTTGGTGTTCTCACTCATGACAGTGCAGAGATAGGCTTTTTCATTGTGTTTTGTTGCAAGGTTAGCAAGATAGAGACTGGACCAAGAATAAATGGAAGACTGTGGTCTATACATTTCCATTAAATCTACAAAAGAATCTTGGTAACATGTTCATTTTGAAGGAAGTAAGATGATATAGCTGCAGGAGAGACACAAGTGGGATATTCACAATGGCTTTCAATCTGCAGCAGAGTGAATGCTAGATTAAAACTGTGTGCCAGACTAGGAACTGATCCTGGAACCTCTGGCTTTTGTGTGCCAATGGTCTACCAACTATTCTATCCATGATGCCTCAGCATATAGAGGACGTGCCTGCAAAAGACAAAAGTTCTGGGTTTTTGGTCCCCATTCAGCACAGAATTTTAATCTGCCAAGATATTTCAAGTGTAGCATTGATTGGGACAGCATCGTTATACTAACAGAGCTTCTAACCTTCATTGGATGTTGGAGAAATAATGTTAATGTGCAAAATAAAAAAGATGAGCTCCTGGCCACATATGCAACTTTCAGGGGTGTGATTGGTATAGACCTTCTCTTCATGGATGAAAATACCTGTCAGCATTGAGCTGCTTTGGTAAACAAATTACATCCAGATGAAGATATCTGATAATGTACAGGCCAACAAGGTCTCTGGATCTGAATTCCATTGTGTGTATCTGTGCTACAGTAGGGAAATTACTTACACTGTCTGAATCCAACGATTCTTCTAGACTCCTGGAGAGCTCTGTCTCTGCTTGCCTTTTGAACACTAGTGTATTTTAATGTTATACACTGAGGAGGCAAAAGTCATGGGATAGCAACATGTACAAATTCAGATGCAGTAGTATGGTCTACACAAGGCATAACACGGCAGTGCATTAGCAGAGTTGCCATTTGTATTCAGGTTATTCACGTGAAGAGGTTTCCAATGTGATTATGGCCACACAATAGGAATTTTAATAATTTTAAAAGCAGAATGGTAATTGGTACTAGATGCATGGGACACTCCATTTTGGAAATCATTACGGAATTCAATTTTCTGAAATCCACAGCCTTAACAGTTTGCCGAGAATACCAAATTTCAGGCATGTAAGGGCAATGCAGTGGCTGACTCCCTTCACTTAATGACCGAGAGCAGTGGCATTTGCATAGAGTTGTCAGTGCTTGACAAGTAACACTATATAAAATAACCTTAGAAGTCAATGTGGGACATATGAAGAATGTATCCGTTAGGACAGCACAGTGAAATTTGGCATTAACAGACTATTGCAGCAGATGGTCAATGCGAGTGACCCTGCTAACAGCATGACATTGCCTGCAGCACTTCTCCTGGGCTTGTGACCATATTGGTTGGATCATTTCAGTTGGTAAGAGTTGATGGTAGAGAACGAGTGTGGTGCAGACCCCATAAAACCTTGGACCCAGGTTGTCAACAAGATGCTCTGCAAGCTGGTAGTGACTCAATTAATGGTATGGGCTGTGTTTATATGAAATGGATTGGGTCCTCTAGCCAATCGGGACTGATCATTGACTGGAAATGATTCTGTTTGGCTACCTGTAGACAATTTGTAGCCATTCATGATCTTCATATTTGCAAACCACATTGGGATTTTTATGGAAGACAATGTGACTCATCACCAGGTCACAACTCTTCACAATCAGTTAGAAGAACATTCTGGAAACTCAGCGTGAATGTTTTGGCCACTCAGATCACCCTACATGAATCCCATCAAACATTTATGCGACATAATCGAGAGGTCAGTTCGTGTACAAAATCCTGCACCAGCAACACTTTCGCAATTATGGACAGCTGTAGAGACAGCATGGCTCAATATCTATGGAGAGGACCTCCAACAACTTGTTGAGTCTATGCCATGTTGAGTTGCTGCACTACACCAGGCAAAAGGAGGTCCAAAACAATTTTAGGAGATATCCCGTATGACTTTTGTCACCTCAGTGTAAGAATGTGCAGGAAATTATTGCAAGATGAGAACTACTATGTATTGTGAGGGCAAGATAAAATACTTATGGCCTGACAATGAAAGGCTGTGTGTTTATAGAGCTAAAATGCACTTATATTTTCATTTAATGTGCTCAACAGTGAAACACTATGTCTAATGTTTTTTTGTAAAGAGAAGATTGTCACTAGGAAGTGTAATTTTAGAATGTTTGCAAAGTACAGGTCTGTCTGTCATGACTTCCTCATTTGGCTCAAAATGTTTTCACTCATTAATTTCTTTTGGTGTAGGAGTGGTTGGGGGTCAGAAAGTGAGAAATGTTTTCATGTCAGAGCTTCTAACATTTTGAAATTCAAATCCCTCAAAAATTAGGGGACCAGCCTAGCAATTACATAAATGAACATGAGGAACTGCCTCAACCAGGATGGCCAGCATACCAACGCATGTTCATTAATCTGCCAGGCAGATATTATCTGAGTCTGGCTAACCACCCTCCTTCATAAGCTAGAGTGTTGCACATTATGCTTTATGAGCAGGTTGAATTTTTTTAAATGACCTTACATAATGGGTTGTGTACTTCTAATTACAGCTGCTGATTAAACTTCAGGAATCTAAATGTACTTATGTCTGGACTGTGTTTGTTGCCGTCTATAGTAACTTGAATGAGGGTACAGGTCACAATGCCAGGTGAAAGTTGAGCTATGCGTAATACAAATCACAATTAGATTGAGAATGTAAGTACAATGAGACAAAATGTTTGGCCAGTACTTATAGTTTTCTCTAATAAACTATCCTTTTCATGCAAATGCTTCATTAATGTCTCATTGGTCTGCAAAGGAATTTTCCATTTCGTATCTTTGGTGTCTTAATGATAATCAATCCATGAAACTTCAGTGACCTTGTCACCCTAAATGACTGCCTGTAGCCCCAGCTATCGTCACAGTAATTATGGATACAGAAAATGCTCCAGAAGTATCTCCGTCATTATATCTCAGGTGCTCATGAATAGGTTGACACTCAAGAGTGTCTTTTAAAAGGGTCAGGTTTTTCATGGGTGATGGATTTTTATTTTGTGGTGAACTAGATGATCACATTCATCTGACTGATAATGTACCAGTATGTAAGTGCACACTTACCCAAGAGTATTCTACAGTCTACAGTTTTTGTGCATGCATGTAAGAATAATGTTTAGTGCTCACCCACAATCATTTTGTAGATATTTGTTCAAAGAGTTGGGCATTATGACTACTGCTTCACAGTACATTTATTCCCCCATGAAGTTTGCTGTTAATGATCTGCTACAGTTAAAAAGGAACAATGATGTACATAATTACAATACCAGAAGGAGGAATGGCATTCATTAATTCACATTAAGTTTGTTTGTAGCACTAAAAAGGCCACAATAATAATTTTTCCATCACTTATCCAATGGTATGAAATGTTTAAGGAAGTTTCTCCTTGACAAATCCTTCTATTCCACACAAGAATTTCTAATACTGTAATGTGTGAAAGGTTTTGGGTAAAAATTAGTAAAACACATCTGGATGTCTCTTTTATTTTTGAATAAAAATAAATAAAAAAACACTTTGAAATGTTCAAAATTGAGCCATATGGGCATATTAATTTGCGAAGTGAATTTAAAATGACTTGTTCCACATTACTACAATCTGCCATCCAAAATCATCCATGGAACTTGTGACTAACTCCAAAGGTTTCAGCCATAGGCTACATAAAGAGCTTAATTATAGCAAATACTATTTTAGAAGCCTTTCTTTTGGTCCTCATGTCAAATGTGCATTGAGTAATGGAGAACATCCCCCCCCCAACTGGCATGTGTAACAACTATTCAAGGTTACTTATTTTCCACTAGGATCAAAATTTAAATACTGATGGGACAGCCATTAGCCTCTAATGCATCAACATAGTAAATGGATCAAATACCATTCAAAAAGTACTGAGATAGCATCACACATCTTGCCTTGTCTGTCCTCTCATACCCTAACTCACAAGCATGCCACACAAGGGAATATTATACAACAAGAATCAACATAAGAGTTTCACAATGACCTCTTTTATGTAACTAGACAGTCTAAATGAATCACTTGGTACATATGGGTGTGATGAAATTAAGACAGAATGGAAACTAGTATCTGAGCAGTAAAAAATGCAATATTAATGACACAGATTGTACAAATACAGAATAAGAAATTGCCAATATTCTTAAGATGGATGACAAAAGAAGATCATGGATTGATGTACTTGAGACTGTATTAAAACAATAAAGCGAAACAATTCAGAACAGTTTTTTTTTTAAATAGAGGTTATGGAATGTTTTCAGGTGCCTACTTTATAAAGTTGTCTCTTTGCTGTGTTACATTTGCTTCACTACTAGTGAAGTATGATTACACTGGCCCCTAGAAATTTTTCTCTTCTTCAGACTTAAGCTGTTGTTGGACTGGTGCCACATCACAAATGATGGTGAAGTTTGAGTCTCTCTGTCACAATGAATCTCCAGGTGAAAAAGTTACATCCTGGAGCTTTGGCTCCTAGCTTCACTTTGGAGGTACTTACCTTGATTGTTTCATAAGTATCAACTGAGTGATTTCATTTCTGAAGTCTGCTGGAGCTCACATTGTGATCCTTTGTTTAGTGGTTTTTCTAATGTTTCTCCAACTTAAATGGACAGTAGTATTAAAATTTCACATTTCATTGTCGGTGATGAAACACTTGTGTTGGTGAAATATCAGAAAATCATTAAATGGCCATTGGCCTAAGATCCTGAAATGAGCACCAATGGGCAAGACATTAAGTGGCTGTGAAAAACTCAACAACCCCAGGAATGTGGTCTGAAGGCTGTTTGTGTATTTTATTTAAATGTCTGTACTGACTACTGCGGTCCAGAAAGATAAATCTTCTTTTACTAACCATACATTTATTGCAAGTCTCTTCAGTTTATGTACCTATAGCTGTAAGCTGTTTCACAAACTGAATTAAAGTTCTTTTCAGTTTGAATCATGGCTTCTGTCAAAACTTAATTTCGTTTACTTGAAATTCATGAATGAGGGAAGCAGTGCACTACTTGAGATTCTGGGCCCACATTGACAAGGAATGGGGTTCCGATCCCCAGCTTTGAATTTTCCATACTTTTTCTCCCCTATGCTTATTGAAATCATATTTTGTCAAAAATGACCTTGCTGCCTACAGAAACTTAAAATCTCATCAACCATCCCTTCGTTCTGTAAACCTTTGTAAGTGGGAAATGAATATGGAACACTCCAAAAACAGGGCGAAAATTTATATTTCCACAAGGCGCATTCTTTGACATTGCCAGACGCTTGTGTGTAATTTCGAAATCTCCTAAAAGTGTTCCTGTACTTACATGTTAATGTGCTATGGAACAGGTACTGGTAGTGAACGTAATTAGTCCTGAGCATTAATACTCTGTTTTGACGATTTGGATTTGACCTAATCATGCTATCACTTACTGTGAACCATTTAAGAAAATCAAGCACAATCTGAATAAGGGCGGCCACATCTTAATTTAGACTTTCTTTTTATCGAGTTTGAGTTCATAATTGTCACCACAGCGGTTGATGGATTTCTAATCCCCCTTTTTTTGAAATGGTCTATAGTTTCCGTGATTCAGTGACAGTATTTCCGATTACCATGTACCGGTAGCGTACTTCGGATTTTGATTTCAAATTTACAGCGTACATGCATTAGGCTCGAGCCTAAGTATTTTAAGCTATCTTTGTAGGAAATAAAAACAGTTGTTTCCACTGGCTTAACGACAATTTGAGTTTGATTTCCACTCATGCATTTATTAATATCTATATTACAGTTTTTCTGTTTAGTGGTGAAATGTTTACAGAATGTCGTTTTGTAAGCTTTCAAAATATCAGCTACTTAGAAGTTTGCAACTTACCTTAGAAACTTTTAATGTGTTCCTGACTGTTCCGGCTGTTAGCAGTTTGTACTTTGTTTATCCCAGTCGCCAGCGAGAAAATTAATACCGGTACATGAAGAAGAGTTTGAAGAGCCTACTACGTTACATCATAAGACTTCCTTTTTCCATTGACTGGATTAGTTACAGTGGGCACTTCCACATATTATTGATTCCTTCTCTGTGTATCAGTAACTGTAGATAGCGATCGGTTTTTATCTGTGTCCTGTTTGGGGCGTGTGTGTTACAGACTAGTGTTTCCGTTTCGGAGGTGGTCAGCAAGGAAACTGTTTAAACACATATCTGAACATGCTAAAGTCTCAAGCATACATTACTTTCTTCAGGTTGGAGCTATGGTAGGACGTAAGATAAAAAGTAATATCGTTACGAACATCTGGTAACATTTAATTCTGTATTATCTTCTACTTACGAAAGTATACATTGCAAACTCTCTACAACAATTAGCAGCATACATATTGTGCGTTTGATACGTGAGTCTTCTGAACACATTACCTTCAGGACACCTCGTCGCAGTACAAAATACGGTTATCTAAAAAACCAGTAATTTATAAATCATAATTTATTTGGTTGATTAAAGGCATTTCTTTAAAAATACATTATTTTTGCCTTGTCACGGCATTTATAGTTTTCATATTTCGCAAACTCAATGCAACCCTTCAGTGAGTTGCATGGGTTTGGAAGCTCGGTTAAAACAGTCTGCTTTCGCAGCAGTTAATTGAGTTTGAACTTTTCTGACAGTGTTTTATAAAAATGTTTCTCTTAAGACTTCAAACTTATATAATAGAGATAATTATCTTTTAGGGAATGACACTTTATATTCATACAGTTTAATTTCATAAACATACGGGATGCTTACAAACATGTTTAACAACTCAATTTAATTTAAATTTTATTAATTTATGTTCGTTTTTTTATCGTTCAAGAAATTCGAATGATTTGATGTACAATGCCAACACGATAGTTGCGGCTCTAAATTGAACTTCAAAGCGCGGCTAATAGCGATCGGCGACTGTTGTTCCCTTCGTGACCTGCAGTTATTCTTCAGATCCTCTCCACTGCCGTCGGTTGAAACACACTCCTAGGTATTAAAAAACGAGTAAGTACCTCAGGTTTTTTGCCAAACCACTTCTGTTAGCAAAATCTTTGGTAACAGCATAAAAAGCTAATTATTATTTGTAGATTAAGCCCCCACGGCACTATTTTCTTTTCAGCATGCACTTTACAAGCACTAAATTGTGATGCAATCCAGGGATACAAGAATTATTTTCTTTGTCAGCATTTTCCCCGACCTCGGCAGCCTCTATATGACAACAAACAATTTATAATGCTGCAGAGAAGCAGGTAGGAAACATGTTAAAGGATAACAGGTGATACATGAAACGCCGAAGGTTACGTAGATGATCGCGTAATGTTGTGTTCTAAACAATCCGAAAACAGAGGAATTCAGGCGAGTAATCAACAGCCAGTTAAAATTACAATATTGAAGGGCTTTGACAGTGTGCTGCCCCACTGAGAGGGCGTGTTAGAACTGTTAATTCATCATGGTTCGCGTAGTTAGTCACCTCACTACTGCACATTGTGCTGTAGATTAAACAGTAGCAGTCTAACAAGTAAATTGCAATTCTGTGAAGAGGAAGATGAAAACATTTTGATACCAATTTCGTGTATATGTGAGTTTTAACCTGTTGATACTTCAGTAATAATAGTCTGTGTGCCACTGCCAGAATCAACCTTTTGCTTCACTGTACGTGGCAGACCAACTCCTTTGTCACCAATCCGCAGCGCTTCGATACCACAGCTACAAGAAATTCATAGACAAGTAGATGTTTATCGGAACAAAATTGTTTTGGTAATGAACTTATTCACACTTGTTTCGACAGTGATAAGCAATAATGTTGTATTCAAGACTCTGATTTTTGGCTGTTACTGCAACGGGAAATAGAACGTTCGCAAGATATTATTATTACGATATTGTTATTATTACAGTTCTTGATACGACCCATAACTGATTGACCATATGGCTTCATTTTTAATCGTACTTTGCCAGACAGCTCATCAAATAGCTCGACAACTCCATTATTTATTGCTAGAATGTTTGGTCGTAAATGCTGTGATTTATATTATTTTGAAACCGAAAGTAAGCGAAAATGAACAACAAACAAAATAAAGTTACGGCGCGGATACAGCGATTGTCGTGCAAGTGTTCAGTGAAATAAAGAGCCAAGACAGTCTTCTTGTTCAGAGAAATGAGAGACTCCCTAGCTAGCGAATAACTAGACCCGTCTTCACATTGGCGAAGACTTGATATCCGCCATCAGTTTGCCCCCATTTTTCAGATAAGGTTCACTAAAGAACTGTACATTGGCGGATTGATTATTATCGTCCAGTATGTGACATGCTT
The DNA here is from genome assembly GCF_023864345.2 of Schistocerca serialis cubense. Lineage (NCBI taxonomy): Eukaryota > Metazoa > Arthropoda > Insecta > Orthoptera > Acrididae > Schistocerca > Schistocerca serialis. The sequence goes on from NC_064643.1 coordinate 361,123,376, forward strand.
CAACTTCTCTCTTCGATTTCCGTGGCAACTTTGACTGAAATAAAGTCGAGTGGGTGAATAGGTGACAAAGTTTAATTGCCCACAACTTTTAGAATATATTATTGAAACGAAAGTTCTTCACGTTCTTGAATTACATAACAATGATGTTGTTTGTACGCTATTTTGAGCAGAGAAGTATGCTTCTGGCTGCTTTTGAAACCCGCCACATAACTTTTACTCCATGCACCTGAAACTGATAGAGGCCGTTATGATTATTGTTGAATTTCATCGTAGGATCATATCCAGTAGCATTTTGTTATATGCTGAGCTCTACTTTCCTAAAATTAACTTCCAGTTGGCAACATAAAATGCAGAAAAGTTAAGACGCAACTGTTCTAGTTCATTTTCATTGTACAGAATAGATATTAATCTTAAGCTCCGGAAAACCAAGGAATTTGTGAATTAACTTTTCGTTTCGATATACGTTAAATAATTAAAGTTTCCAGATATTATTTCCAAATGTCGAGAGAAATATAAGGACAAGCACTTCGGCGATAGACTGTGTGAAGTTTAGATGAAAGTGTACTTTTACTTATGAAATATGTTTGACATACAGTTAATAAATATTATATTTCTCAACAATTCGTTTCGATAAAATCTTATGTGTGCTGCTGCTTTCTTAGCAGACACTGAAACTACAGCTATTATCCATGATTCTAGTCGTGTATACAAGACAATGTCAGCTTCACGGAGATATAAAAATTTGTGACGAGCAGATCACAGGAAAAACTTTGTTACAGTTTACAATATATCTCTTGATATTTACAAATTGTTATGCATCTTTTAAACTAATGAAATAAAAACAATTTTTGTGAGACAAATTCATGCATACCTTCTCGCGATTTCGATAACATGTATTGAACAATGCAAAGAGCACCTTTCAACCAATCGGAAAGGATCTGTTGAACAAGATATAATTGAGCTGTGCTGGAAGACTACGCAAAAGTAATATTGTAGTTCTTCCGGCACCGTTAGTTTCAACGCTGCGAACCTAAGCCGCAGTTCTTTAACAATAACATTATCAACAATAACAATATATTGTGACCTAATAAGGTCTTTATTACGTCTGCACGCGGCTTGCGTCGGTGCAGACGGAGAAGACAGTGGAAGAGTTAGTCAATTCCTCATTACAGCATCGTCCAGCGACAGGCTGCAGACAAGAGTGAAGGGATAAACATTCATCAGACAATCGCTGACGAGCCGTTGATAGGCAGATTTCGTCCTGAGACACTGATCGCGTTGTAACACGTCCTTTGCGTAACTATTGTCCTCCAGTGAGTGCAACACAATCTCAGAACATACGAGAGTACTTTACAATAGCTTGACAACAGTTTAAGGTCTAGCGAATTCAGCTTCGTTCACGCGTACAGTTCTTATTTTGGAGACAGAAATGGCAGCAGTTTCCACTGATTGTACAACGGAAGTTGAAAGATGTTGGTGAGTTATGAGGAATGACGCGGCCAAAGTCAGGAATTAACGCAGCAGCGGAGGCCGCTTTTATAGCGAGGTGTACGTCTTTACACTGCACTTTGGTCAGCGGAAGACCTGAACGCACTTCTATCACCGACGTCTAGAACATTATGATATGTGGCACCCGTCGTAAGTAACTTGCAGCCCCGGTGATGGGTGGTGGGACAGAAGTCTTCGACGAACCATTCCCGTCGACAGTGAACTCGTTGCTCGCCGGTAGCCTACTGGACGATGATGTGGGGAGCCGACAGGAGCACCGCCACGGTCGCGATGATGGTGAAGAGCGTGAAGATGATGAGGCAGAAGCGGTCGACGACCATGGCGGCGAACTTCCAGTCGCTGATGAGCTCGGCTTCCTCGTCAGCCTTGCGCATGCGGCCGGTGATGAACTGCAGCTCGCGCAGGATAGCTTGTAGCTCGCGCTGGGCTGACGAGCAGGGCGCGTCGTCCAGTGTGGCCGCAGTGGCCGCTCTCGGCAAGTAACCGCCGCCCGTCGGCGCAGGAGCGCTATTCGCCGCCAGCGTGGCCGCTGCCGCCGCAGCCGCGTGGTGGCGGAAGTCGTCGTCGATGTCCAGCACGTTGGCCAGCAGGCTCTTGGAAGACCGCTCCTTCAGCTCCAGTTCTTTCATGCGGTTGCTCATGAGGATGGTCTTGCGTGTGATCTTCTTACCCGGCCGACTCATCCCGAGGATCCACGGCAGCCACTGCAGGAACACGCTCTTGATCTGCGCACAACGGAAAGAAAAACCACAGTGATTAGCTATCAACTGTGCACCAGATTCTATGGTGCTGTACAGGTGTAATGTCGAATCCCTCTACGACGACGTAAAAACAGGGAGTGCACAAAAAATGGGAACACCAGACATGCACTGAAGCGCCAAAGAAACTGGTATAGGCATGCGTATTCAAATACAAATGATGTGCGTTTAGCGGTTACAGAGATCAAGAATCACACTTTATTAATAATTAATAATCGAGGTCAAGCGTCCGCTGCACAGGGTGAAAAGTATTTAAACCGACAAACTCTGGGAGGTTTAGGGGACACCATGTGGTGTGCGTGCTGTAAGACCTTCGGTACACACACCATCATATTATTTGACTTGTCGCTCTAACGAAGCAGGCGAGTGTCAGCAAGATGTCTCGTGGTCTTATCGTGGCGTGTTTATCTTCTGCCGTTAGGTCAGACGATAGAAATGCCACTTGCACGCTTAGAGTAGCAGATTGATGGGGACCAACTTTAAACAGAACTTGATTAATTTTCACACACATTTATTAAAATAATAAAAATCATAGATATTACGTAACTGTTTCTGGATGCTATTTACAATTGACAATCTGAAGTTCCTTTGGTCTTGGTACGTTAATCTTATTCTCACATATCTCTGATACTTGACAAAGTGTCTATACATTTCTCTTCATGGCTACGTACAGGAATATGATAATCTTATTAGGCACATACTGAAACTTAACTACAGACTAATGCAGACTGACTAATCGGAGGTCTGTACACTCGTTATAACACGTCGCGCGTTCAGGTATCACTGCGCGAGTGTGATCCGCCAGGAGAAAAGGTTCTACGTTAGCAGCAATCTCATTGGCTGCGTTACATGTTAATACGCGGATCGGCGGAAGCAGAATTTGGTCCGTCTTTATGGCAGCGCCATCTCGTAGAGCGGAGACGGACGAGCGCTGCGCTTGCGCTGTTGTGCTTAGCGGGGCGCGCTCTAGTGGGAAAGTTGTGTACGCGCTGACTACGCGGAGCTATGTACACAACACACCAAAACAAATATTTTTCCCAAATGCCATTTTTTCCTATGAGGAGTATTTAAACCTGTAGAAGAAGATTTCTCTGGCGGCAAATTAACTAACCAACAAACAATTTTCCATTTTTTATGACCAAGAGACAACACATTAACACAATCCAATTTCAATTACAGTAGATTTTCAAAAATGCCCCCATTGACATGTAAACAAAGGTTACACCATCGGATCATGTTCTGTTTGACACGGGTAAAAACCCGAGTATCCTGCATTGTTCTTGCTGCTGCCACTATACGGGCAACCAGATCCTCTTCTGATGCAAGAGGAGTAGCGTAAACAAGGTTGTGCATCTCTCCCCACACAAAAAAGTCCAGAGGAGACATATCTGGGGATCGAGCAGGCCATGGTACAGGACCACCTCTCCCAATCCACGTTTCTGGGAACGGTCGGTCCAGGAATCGACGCACACGACGACTGAAATGTGCCGGCGCTCCGTCATGTTGGAACCACATGCGTTGTCTTGTAGGTAGCGGAACGTCTTCCAGCAATTCTGGCGAAAAAATTGTGATAGTGCTTGCCATTTAGTGGCCTAGATAGCAGATACGGCCCAATTAAACAGTCCCCAACAACACCGACCCACACATTAACGAAGAACCGCACTTGATAAGAGCTAGTAACTGTGCCATGTGGGTTATCCTCACTCCAAACATGCGAATTGTGCATGTTGAAGACTCTATCACGCCCGAACGTTGCTTCATCGGTAAACAGCACAGAGGATGGAAATGTAGGATGCATTTCACACTGTTTCAGGTACCACTGCGAAAACTGTGCTCTGGGTGGATAATCAACTGGTTCCAGGTTGTGGACATGCTGTAAGTGAAATAGACGTAACAATTGCTCTCGAAGGACTGTTCTTACATTCGTTTCATTCGGCCCCATGTTACGTGCAATTGCACGAGTGCTGACTGAAGGATCCCGCTCCACATGCTGCAAGACAGCTTCCTGAAATTGCAGCGTTCTTACCATGCGACGGCGTCCCTGTCCAGGTTATCTGCTAAATGACCCGGTCTGACGCAGACGTTGGTACACAGCAGCAAAGGTCGTATGATGCCAGATACGGCGATTAGGATATTGTTGTTGATAAACCCGCTGTGCAGCTCGTTGTTGTGGTGCGCTACGTAGTAAGAACCAACCATATCGGTGTACTTACTCCAGGTGTATCACTCCATTAGTAAACAGAGACAATGCACTACTACGCTGGTGGACAGCAGTTGCCTACAACTGAAGAGCGTAATACGCCCTCTAACAACTGAAGATCGTAATACGGCCTCTAACAACTGAAGATCGTAATACGGCCTCTAACAACTGAAGAGCGTAATGCGGCCTCCACCGGTTTAAATAATCCTCATAGGAAAAAATGACATTAGGGAAAAATATTTATTTTGATGTCCCCTACAACCCCCCAGAGTTTGTCGGTTTAAATACTTTTTACGCTGTATAAGCGGGCAGTGCACGGCAGCGGAACCATTCCGCTGTGAGCTCAATCAGCAACATCACTAAAGCACTATGCCTCGTCGACGTGTGTATCGTCAACGCCGTCACCGCACGCCTGTGTACAAACATATTATTAGCCTATAAAATATACTGGGGGGCAATGGAACAGCCCAAGCAGTTATATTAAGTGGACCTATATTCTTCCGTGGATGCAAGATTAATTTTACTCTCGACGTCACTACTGGAAATTCTGGTCGTGATTGGTTTACCCTAGCCATTACTTGGCATTGTGGTATCGACCTGAAGACACAAAGTAGACCTAGTTATGTGTATAGTAATAAGCCATTTACTTTGTACACTCGTTCACGTAGGCGGAATACGGCGCTGCGGTTGATAACGCCTATATAAGTGAAGTGTCTGGTGCAGCTGTTAGATCGGTTACTGCTTCTACAATGGCAAGTTATCAAGATTTAAGTGAGTTTGAACGTGGTGTTACAGTCGGCGCACGAGCGATGGGACACAACATCTCCGATCTAGCGATGAAATGGGGATCTTCCCGTACGTCCATTTCACGAGTGTACCGTGAATATCAGGAATCTGGTAAAAACAAACCTCCGACATCGCTGCGGCCGGAAATAGATCCTGCAAGAACGGGACCAACGATGACTGAAGCGAATCGTTCAACGTAAGAGAAGCGCAACCCTTCCGCAGATTGCTGCGGATTTCAGTGCTGGGCCATCAACAACTGTCAACGTGAGAACTATTCAACGAAACATCATCGATATGGAATGAATGAGATTTTCACTCTGCAGCGGAGTGTGCGCTGATATGAAACTCCGTGGCAGATTAAAACTGTGTGCCGGACCGAGACTCGAACCCGGGAAGGTAGGAGAGGAGATACTGGCAGAAGTAGGAGACGAGATACTGGCAGAAGTAAAGCTGTGAGGACGGGGCGTGAGTCGTGCTTAGGTAGCACAGTTGGTAGAGCACTAGCCCGCGAAAGGCAAAGGTCCCGAGTTCGAGTCTCGGTCCGGCACACAGTTTTAATCTGCCAGGAAGTTTCATCATCGATATGGGCTTTCGGAGCAGAAGGCCCACTCGTGTATCCTTGATGACCGCACGACGTAAAGCTTTACGCCTCGCCTGGGCCCGCCAACACCGACATTGCACTGTTGACGACTGGAAACGTGTTGCCTGGTCGGACGAGTCTTGTATCAAATTGTGTTGGGCGGATGGACGTGTGCGGCTAAGGAGACAACCTCATGAATCCATGGACCCTGCATGTCAGCAGGGAACTGTTCAAACTGGTAGAGGCTCTGTAATGGTGTGGCACTGTGCAGATGGAGTGACATGAGACCCTTGATACATCTAGATATGACACGTACGTAAGCATCGTGTCTGGTCACTTGCATCCGTTCATGTCCATTGTACATTCAGACGGACTTGGGCATCTCCAGCAGGACAATTGCTACAGAGTGGCTCTAGGAGCACTCTTCTGAGTTTAAACACTTTCGCTGGCTACCAAACTCCCGAGACATGAATATTATTGAGCATGTCTGGGATGCCTTGTAATGTGCTCGTACTCTTACGGATTTATGGACAGCCCTGCAGGATTCATGGAGTCAGATCTCTCCAGCACTACTTCAGACATTAATCGAATCCATGTCATGTCATGTTGCGACACTTCTGCATGCTCGCAGGGTCCTGCACGATATTAGGCAGGCGCACTAGTTTTTTTTTGTTTTTTTTTTTTTGGCTCTCCAGTGTACAACACATTACCACGCCTAGTATGACGCAGGAAAAGATTTGGAATTCAAAGAAATTTCCAATAATCTTGAAATGGATAAATACGGGTTCTGTGTGTTTTTCAAGGGTTCTTATACCATTCTTCCTGCAAGATAGTGGCAAGTTCAGGTAATGGTGATGGGAGTGAATAGCGATCGCGTACCTTTTCTCTAAAGGACACCAGAAAGGCTCAGTAATATTGTGACATGGTGACTATGGTGGCCAGGAGAGATACGACAGTTTATCATTGTGCTCACAAAACCAATGTTGGACGATGCAAGGTTTGTGAACAGGAACCCTGTTGTCTTGGATCACGGCATCACCATTGGAGAACAAACATCGTGCCATCGTCTGGACCTGATTGTACAAAATGCTCGCATGATTCTTATCAGTAATGCGACCTTGTTTGATTCACTATAAATCCTGTAATGCACAAACTATAGGGATATTACATTATTGAATACTGCATATACACCATTGGCCATTAAAATTGCTACACCAAGAAGAAATGCAGATGATAAACGGGTATTCATTGGACAAATATATTATACTAGAACTGACATGTGATTACATTTTCACGCAATTTGGGTGCATAGATCCTAAGAAATCAGTACCCAGAACAACCACCTCTGGCCGTAATAACTGTCTTGATACGCCTGGGCATTGAGTCAAACAGAGCTTGGATGGCGTATACAGGTACAGCTGCCCATGCAGCTTCATCACGATACCACAGTTCATCAAGAGTAGTGACTGGCGTATTGTGACGAGCCAGTTGCTCAGCCACCATTGACCAGACGTTTTCAGTTGGTGAGAGATCTGGAGAATGTGCTGGCCAGGGCAGCAGTCGAACATTTTCTGTATCCAGAAAGGCTCGTACAGGACCTGCATCATGCGGTCGTGCATTATCCTGCTGAAATGTATGGTTTCGCAGAGATCGAATGTAGGGTAGAGCCACGGGTCATAACACATCTGAAATGTAACGTCCACTGTTCAAAGTGTCGTCAATAAGAACAAGAGGTGACTGAGACGTGTAACCAATGGCACCCCATACCATCACGTCCGGTGATACGCCAATATGGCGATAACAAATACACGCTTCCAATGTGTGTTCACCGCGATGTCGCCAAACACGGATGCGACCATCATGATAATTCGTGCACCTAGGTTCGTTGTTGAGTACACCATCGCAGGCGCTCCTGTCTGTGATGCAGCGTCAAGGGTAACCGCAGCCATGGTCTCCGACTGATAGTCCATGCTGCTGCAAACGTCGTCGAACTGTTGGTGCAGATGGTTGTTGTCTTGCAAACGTCCCCATCTGTTGACTCAGGGATCGAGACGTGGCTCCACGATACGTTCAGCCATGCGGATAAGATGCCTGTCATCTCGACTGCGGGCCGTTGGGATCCAGCACGGCGTTCCGTATTACCCTCCTGAACCCACCGATTCCATATTCTGCTAACAGTCATTGGATCTCGACCAACGCGAGCAGCAATGTCGCGATACGGTAAACCGCAACCGCGATAGGCAACAATCCGACCTTTTTGAAAGTCGGAAACGTGATGGTACGTATTTCTCCTCCTTACACGAGGCATCACAACAACGTTTCACCAGGCAACGCCGGTCAACTGCTGTTTGTGTATGAGAAATCGGTTGGATACTTTCCTCATGTCGGCACGTTGTAGGTGTCGCCACCGGCGCCAACCTTGTGTGAATGCTCTGAAAAGCTAATCATTTGCATATCACAGCGTCTTCTTCTCGTCGGTTAAATTTCGCGTCTGTAGCACGTCAACTTCGTGGTGTAGCAATTTTAATGGCCAGTAGAGTAAAACATTCTGCTCCCTGCTTTGTATCAGTGTAAAACCTTTCGCAGAAAAAGCAGTTGGGAGATATCAAGCAGGCTTTAGATCTGTCAAATCAGCTATTGACCAAATATCCAGTCTGAGGCAGATATGGAAAAAAAGAATGGAATACAGTGTAGAAACACATCATACATTTGTTAATTTTAAAGCAGCAGATGACACCATCAAAAGAAATAAGCTCATTGAAGCTATGAGTGAAATGGGCATACCAAAACACTTAATACATCTCATGAGTTTGGCTGTGGGTAAAGTGGACTGTAAAGTACGATACAGGGAAACTTAAATCCAAGTTATGAAATTAACTGTGCACTGAGGGAAGGAGATGCCTTTTTAACATATTACTAGAGAAGGTAATAAGGATAGCTCAATTCAATATAACAGGGGCAATATACAATAGAATGGTACAGGTTCTGGCCTGTGCAGATGATGAGGATATTGCTGCAAGCACAGAACTAGTTACTAAACAAACATATAGGGCACTGGTGGGAGCAGCAATAGAAATGTGACTGGAAGAGAACGTCAGCAAAACCAAAGAAGAGAGCGAATAAGACGACCAGAACTAAATACAATGTAGGAAATTGACCTGGCACAAATAAAATGTATAGTGAATTTGCTACCTGGGAACACTAGTAACATCGCAGAATGATATTAGTATGGAAATAAAGTTGTGCATACGCCTAGCTAATAAATGCTATTATGGGCTGGCCCCACAACGTACGCCCAGAAATCTGTCCAGAAGAACAATGTGTCAACTGTATAAAACTTTAATACCTACAATATTAACATACTGCTCAGAAACCTGGACAGTGACACAACAGTGTGAAGAGCTAACGATGTTTTGAACGAAAGGTGTCCCATTGAGCCACTAACGAAGATGGAACGTGGCGTAGGCGATATAAGTTTGAACTTTACTGATTGTATATATAGATCTTGAAATCATAAAGTTCATTAAAATAAACCGCTTGAAGTGAGTAGGCCATGTTTTTCGCATGGAACACGCAACCCAGCAAAAAAGGCGTCGCTACAAAACCCAGTGGGATGAACATGCAGGGGAAGACAAAGACTTTGATATTTTGATGACATATAAGAAGATGTAAAAATTATTGGAGTCAGAGGATGGAGAAGGAAGACGCTGGAGATGGACGAAGTGAATAATGTCTCAGAGCAGGTCAAGGCCCATCAAGGGCTATAGAGCCAGGAAGAAGAAGAATGCGATTCTACATAGTAACCACGGGGTCCATGGAATACAACGTTATGGCTGCACAAACCACCACCGAAGCCCCGCCGTGTTTCACTTTTGGCACGTAAACCTGCCAAGAATTTGGAAACAGTGTGAGAGAAGACACATCCGACCAAATGAAATTCTTCCACTGATGCATACTACAGGTGTTTTGGCTTCGGCACTACGTTTCCCTGTTACAGGCATTTGCATCACTGGTGAGTGGTTTTGGTATTCCTGCTCGCACTGCATTTTCATGCTTATGGACACCCTTTGTGTTGTTTTGGTGCTGAAAAATTCGCGCGTGCGACATTCAACTTTTTTAGCTGTTGTCCTTTTTTATTTTTCATCACAAAAATATTCAATGACCGTCCGTCACGATCAGTCGACATACACTGTAATTTGAATTGTGATTTAGCGGCTGATGCGTTCCACTTTCCTTGTATGCAATATAAATCCCGTCTTGAATGACCAAACACTTGGGCTGTCTTGGTTGCGGAAGCATCCACCATAAGAGCACCAATATTTTACCCATCTTCGAATTCACTTAGCTCCGATATAATGCTCTTACAACTACACAGAACACTGTTCTGACCGCGAATGACACTTGTAATATACTAAGGATATGCCGTTCATGATAATATACTACAGCACAGCCTGCAGGTTTGACTAGTTTTGCATTTATGGGAAGCACGCTTTTTCTCGCGGTGTTCCTATATTTTTGTCCACACCTTGTATTTCCTTCACGATTTAGACCCAGGGACATAAAAGCAGGCTATAAAGGCTCCGCATCACAAAAATCAATATACAAGTTGTTTTAGACTAAGTGTCCTTCTGTGCAACTTACAAAGCAATAATTGTATAGAGTATTGTTTAGATACGTAAACGTAAGAAACGTTACTCTTTCTGTGAAGTTATGAACATAGTTTATTTAATATTTCGATGAAGTTGAAATCTTTTACATATTTTTGATAAATAATGCCATATGGCATTTTGACTACTGCTTCTAGGCGCTCAGTCCGGAACCGCGCGACTGCTACGGTCGCAGGTTCGAATCCTGCCTCGGGCATGGATGTGTGTGATGTCCTTAGGTTAGTTAGGTTTAAGTAGTTCTAAGTTCTAGGGGACTGATGACCACAGATGTTAAGTCCCATAGTGCTCAGAGCCATTTGAACCATTTTTTTTAACTACTGCTTCACAAGATATTTATCCCTCATGAAGTTTGTTGTAAATACACTACTGGCGTCTGCGCCACCTGACCACCATATCGTATGATGGTTTATTGTTGCAGCACACTTCCAGAAAACGAATAACCACACACTCTTCCAATTTATCAAAGGGCTGCGCCATTTTGTTTTGGTTCCTCTAAGCAACGGCGATTTTAATGTACACTACTGGCCATTAAAATTGCTACACCACGAAGATGACGTGCTACAGACGCGAAATTTATCGTATCGCGACATTGCTGCTCGCGTTGGTCGAGATCCAATGACTGTTAGCAGAATATGGAAAATCTTATCCGAATGGCTGTAACGGATCGTGCAGCCACGTCTCGATCCCTGAGTCAGCAGATGGGGACGTTTGAAAGACAAGAACCATCTGCACGAACAGTTCGACGACGTTTGCAGCAGCATGGTCTATCAGCTCGGAGACCATGACTGCGGTTACCCTTGACGCTGCATCACAGACAGGAGCGCCTGCGATAGTGTACGAACCCAGGCGCACGAATGGCAAAACGTCATTTTTTCGGCTGAATCCAGGTTCTGTTTACAGCATCATGATGGTCGCATCCGTGTTTGGCGACATCGCGGTGAACGCACATTGGAGCGTGTATTCGTCATCGCCATACTGGCGTATCGCCCGGCGTGATGGTATGGGGTGCAATTGGTTACACGTCTCGGTCACCTCTTGTTCGCATTGACGGCACTTTGAACAGAGGATGTTACATTTCAGATGTGTTACGACCCGTGACTCTACCCTTCATTAGATCCCTGCGAAACCCTACATTTCAGCAGGATAATGCACGACCACATGTTGCAGGTCCTGTACGGGCCTTTCTGGATACAGAAAATGTTCGACTGCTGCCCTGGCCAGCACATTCTCCAGATCTCTCACCAATTGAAAACGTCTGGTCAATGGTGGCCGAGCAACTGGCTCGTCACAATACGCCAGTCACTACTCTTGATGAACTGTGGTATCGTGATGAAGCTGCATGGGCAGCTGTACATGTACACACCATCCAAGCTTTGTTCGACTCAATGCCCAGGCGTATCAAGGCCGTTATTACGGCCAGAGGTGGTTGTTCTGGGTACTGATTTCTCAGGATCTACGCACCCAAATTGCGTGAAAATATAATCACGTGTCAGTTCTAATATAATATATTTGTCCAATGAATACCTGTTTATCATCTGCATTTCTTCTTGGTGTAGCAATTTTAATGGCCAGTAGTGTAATCCAGAGCAGTTCAAAGGAACAATGAGGTTCAAAATGGTTCAAATGGCTCTGAGCACTATGCGACTTAACTTCTGAGGTCATCAGTCGCCTAGAACTTAGAACTAATTAAACCTCTAATTAAACCTAACTAACCTAAGGACATCACACACATCCATGCCCGAGGCAGGATTCGAACCTGCGACCGTAGCTGTCCCGCGGTTCCGGACTGAGCGCCTAGAACAATGAGGTATATAATTACAATACCGGAAGGAGAAATGACATTCGTTACTCCACATTAAAACTGTCGTTAGCACGAAAGGGGTGAACAATGCTGCAACCAAAATTTTTGATCAGTTATCCAGTGAAATAAAATGTCCGACAGATAGCAAAGTAAAATCTGAAAACAGAGTGAAAAAGTTTCTCTTTTTCTACTGCTTCTATTTCATAGAAGAATGATCATTACTCTAATGTGTAAAAGGCGGTGGGTAGTAATTACTGACTCATATACCTATATTATTTTTTTAAAAAAGAAAGAGAACCAATTTGTAAATGGACAGCATGTTGCTATATTTAGAAATTAATTTGTGATGTGAATGTAAAATGACTCGTTCCACATCATTACGATTTATCGTGTAAATGTCCCAATGGAACATGAAACTAACTTTCCCGGCGAACTGAATATTCAAAGAAACTTAAGGCCTGCAACTGGGCTTCGTTCACCACGTTCCACATTTCGACTGGGAATTTCCAGTCAGGCGAATCATCGAGGATTCGGTAGTTCAGATGCCGAGTCCACAAGTTGTAGGGTATAGTAAACAACGACTGCCTGCAAGCCCGAAAATTGTTTGAATAGTTTATTTAATTATTTTCGGTGAGTTACAGTAATGAGCTATAATTTTTTAACAGAAAATTATTTTTTTCTATAATGTAGCTGATGAACCAGGGTCGTCTAGATATACGGAAGAGCCAAAGAAACTGGCACTCCTGCCTAATATCCCATAGGGCCCACGTGAACACGCAGAAGTGCTGCGAGACGACGTGGCATGTACTCAACTCATGTCTGAGGTAGTGCTGGAGCGAACTGGCACCATGAACCCTGCAGGACTGCCAATAAATCCGTAGGATTACGAGGGAGTGGAGATTCTTCGGAACAGCAAGTTGTAAGGCGTCCCAGATATGCTCAATAATGTTCATGTCTGCGGACTTTGGTGGTCAGTGGAAATATTTAAACTCAGACGAGTGTTCGTGGAGCCACTTTGTAGCAATTCTAGACGTGTGTGGTGTCACATTGTCCTGCTGAAATTGCCCAAGTCCGTCAGAATGCACAATGGACATGAATGGATACAGGTGATCAGACAGGATGCTTACATACGTGTCACCTGTCAGGGTCGTATCTATACGCATCACACCATTATAGTGCCCCCACCGGCTTGAACAATGCCTTGCTGACATGCATGGTCCATGGATTCATGAGATTATCTCCATATCTGTACACGTCCATCCTCTCGATACAATTTGAAATGAGACTCGTTCGACCAAGCAACATGTTTCCAGTCATCAAAAGTCCAACGTCGGTGTTGACGGGCCAGGAGAGGCGTAAAGCTCTGTGTCGTGCAGTCATCAAGGGTACACGAGTGGGCCTTCGGCTCCGAAATACCATATCGATGATATTTCGTTGAATGGTTCGCACGCTGACACTTGTTAATGGCCCAGCACTAAAATCGGCAGGAATTTGCGGAATGGTTGCAATTCTGCCACGTTGAACGATTCTCTTCCGTCATGGTTGGTCCCGTTCCTGCAGAATCTTTTCCCAGCCGCAGCTATGTCGGAGATTTGATGTTTTACCGGATTTCTGATATTCACGGTACACTCGTGGAATGGTCGTACGGGAAAATTCCCATTTCATAGCTACTTCGGAGATGTGTCTCGTCGCTCGTGCGCCAACTATTACACCACGTTTAAACCCACTTAAATCTCTTAATGTGCCATTGTAGCAGGAGTAACCGGTCTAACACTGCGCCAAACACTTGTTTTCTTATATAGGCGTTGCCGACCGCAGCGCCGTATTCTGCCTCTTTACGTATCTTTTCTGTACATAACTGGCTGTGTTCAGGTGGATTTTCTGGTGGTGAAATGTTCATTAAAATGACTGGTTCAAACGAGTACCCATTTTTTTGTGTGCACAACTAAATGAGTCTTCAAAACGATCTGAGGACGAGATGGAATAAACCAACTCATGCTGGCAATCTAAAAAAATTATATTTCCTCTTGTGTTATCTTTACTCTGTTTTACAGATATTAATGGAACGACGTTGCTTTCGTTCGTTCCATGTTAATCACAGACTGTTACAACTGCAGTGATTCGGATCTTCAAATTAACGACTGAAATGAAACACGAGCAACATAAATCGAATACAGACACCTGTCTGTATTCTTGTCTTCACGCCTTCGAATAATAATAATAATAATAATAATAGTAATAATAATAATAATAATAATGTCATTTAAAGCCGGCCGGAGTGGCCGTGCGGTTCTGGGCGCTACAGTCTGCAGCCGAACGACCGCTACGGTCGCAGGTTCGAATCCTGCCTCGGGCATGGATGTGTGTGATGTCCTTAGGTTAGTTAGGTTTAATTAGTTCTAAGTTCTAGGCGACTGATGACCTCAGAAGTTAAGTTGCATAGTGCTCAGAGCCAATAATAATGTCATTTAAAGAAATCAGCACTGAACTCATACGCTCACTTTCTGTTCGTACAATCGAAAAAAACTCTTCTTCTTTTTCTTTCGTATTCATTTTTAGGTGACATCTGGATGTTTCACCGACAGTTAGATTAATGTCTGAAGTGAATTGTCTGACTACAGAAAAAGTTATCGAACGGCAACGAGCAGAAGTACAAAGTTCTAATCTGCGAAATTAAACGGGAAGATTTACGTCACCGGAGAGGAGTATTAAATTGCCAGCAGCATTCCAAGTTTTCAGAGATGGTATGACAGCAACACCGTAATCACAGATATAACACTAGAACTACTGGTACAGTATTAAAATAAAATCCTCAGAAACGTTTGCAATAAGCATGGCTGAAGAACGTATGTAATGTGTTCTCCTATTACTTTCATATAAAGTACGTTTCTACAGCTGATTCTCTGTTTCAGTTGTTTGAGGCAGTCAGGTACCCACTAAGTTGATGAAGTGAAACAATAATTGTGTGACTGAAATTATTTGTGTGAAGTGAATTGAGAGAATAATTTGCAGACTGAAATTGGCGAAGAAAAGTTCGCTTTCAAGAAGCGAAAAAGTACTAGTGAAGTAAATATTGACATTACTCTTGGTAATAGAATGCAGGCTGAAGAAAAATCAGAATACTTTTCTAGCATTTAAGAAGCAAGAAAGAGGCTTACACGATATAAAGTGGATGTTCATAATCTACAGAAGATTGCTGTTTATGTACAGTTACACAGGAGTAATCTCCGAGGGGATTTCAAAAAGTAAGTTACACATTATTGTGGCAGGTCAAGTAACTTTTATTGAATGCTGCACTGTACTTCAAAGTGATACGGATAGTTGATACAATTTTTCAACATAATCACCAGGTCTCTAGCCGGCCGCGGTGGTCTAGCGGTTCTAGGCGCTCAGTCCGGAACCGCGCGACTGCTACGGTCGCAGGTTAGAATCCTGCCTCGGGCATGGATGTGTGTGATGTCCTTAGGTTAGTTAGGTTTAAGTAGTTCTAAGTTCTAGGGGACTGATGACCACATATGTTTAGTCCCATAGTGCTCAGAGCCATTTGAACCAGGTCTCTAAACAATGGTCTGAACATCCTACCAACCGTTCAACTCCTCAACAATGGGAATCCGCTCCTTGGTCGCGAATCCTTTCGAGAAACGGCGTGTGAGCATCCTCATCATTGGAAAATCTCTTTCCACTCCGCGTGTTCTTTCAGCTTCAGCATCACCCACGTTTATGCAGCCTTGGTCGTATTGTTGGCACCAATTCACTATGGCTGGCGCGACATTACATTTGGTCCACACACCGTCAAAAATATCGAGGTGAATCTATGTGCAATGTAGACGCTTTGTCCACAAGAATGATACTTTCCTACGTACCTCATCTTTGGAGTACGTTTGCAGTTGCCGTACCGTTTCACTCCCTTCCTGCGATGCACCTGTCACCCTTGCCGTAGCAGAACTGTGGCTATAGAAAATTGAAAACCTTTCTCACTGACAGTGCGCTACTGTTATTGAGCAATGGTCTTAGCGTGAGACGACATATGTAACTTACTTTCTGAAGTCCCTACGTTCATCTACACAACCCAGGTGGGTGTTATAAACCATTGAGTTCACGATAGACAAGTTAGAGACGGTACAAATCACGGATTTAGCTAATACCACCGTTATTCTAGTTGTACATCGATGAAGGAATAACGGAAGTGAAAGCAAATTTTAAGAGCTGGAATCAAAGTTCATGGCGAGCAGGTATCATAGCCACGGTTCGCAAGTGATACATAGGCTCCTGGTCGGATGTAATGGAGATAAACAGAGGATAAACAGAGCCAAGACAAAGGATATAGAGAGCAGCAGGAGGGTGAAGAACGACTTGCTCGACATCGCAATTTGGAACGACACAGTAGAAGAGACGGAATTCTGCCTACGAAGTATGGCCGAAGTAAAGAATATATCAGAAGCAGCTTGGCACAGGTGATGAAAGTATACCCACTCTGTCCAAAAAGTTTTGAGAATGGATTAATAAAGTATAGAGACAAGTTAACTGGTGGTTTTATGCTTCAGGTGTTCTACATTGTCTCCCCGCATTTGAGAACAACTTGTAGGACGTTCATAAAACCATGTGAAACTGTCACAAAAATCCTTCTTCGGAATATTGTTGAACTTGTGCATCACATTCGCTTCCTCTTCACTCTTGGCTAACCATCAAAGACCAGTTCAGCACTTTGTCGTTTGCGGTAGGTTTATACTGGTAACACCAACTCCCTTCACCTGTGGCGATTTTTTTCCAGAGAATAAATACCCGCGTTTTTAATTTCGTTCAAGTTGCAGCAGGCGTCCACACGGTCGTTGTTTTTGTTTGGCAGACAAAGTGTGAGGGACAAACTTTATGCACACTCTTCTCTCCTTCGAAACAGTCTGGAGAATGTCTCGAATACTTGATTTATTGATGTTGCTCCATTGCAATTTATGACGCAACAACACTCGCACACTACGGCTGGAATCCACTGTTGTACACTGCCTGCTGGAAACTGACTGGTCGAATGCACATCTGTTGCGTGCAGTCGTTAGTTCAACCTTCCACTGCGCTGCAATCGCTTGTATGCGAGGAACATAATGAGTTTCGGAACGTTTTGGACAGGCGGTATACAAGGTGCTCCGAAATTCCTGTTACAAACTTATAGGACCTAAGGTTGTCTTTCGCCCATTTTAGTTCGTTATCGAAGATCTACATCTACATCTACATGGATACTCTGCAGTCACTTTTAAGTGCCTGGCAGAGGGTTCATCGAACCACCTTCACAATAATTCTCCATTATTCCAATCTCAAACAGCGCTCGGAAAAAACGAACACCTATATCTTTCCGTACGTGCTCTCATTTCCATTATTTTATTATGATGATCGTTTCTCCCTATGTAGGTGGTGTCCAGAAAATATTTTCGCATTCGGAGGATAAAGTTGGTCATTTAAATTTCGTGAGAAGATTCCGCCGCAACGAAAAACGGCTATGTTTTAATTATGTCCGACCCAAATCCTGTATCATGCAAGTGACACTCTCCTATTGCTCGATACTACGAAACTTGCTGCTCTTATTTGAACTTTCTCGATGTACTACGTTAAACCTATCTGATTCGGATCCCAAACGCCCAGCAGTACTCCAAAAGAGGACGGACAGGCGTAGTGCAGGCAGTCTCTTTAGTAGACCTGTTGCATCTTCTAAGTGGTCGGCCAATAAAACGCAGTCTTTGGTTCGCCTTTCCCATAACATTTTATGTGTGTTCTTTCCAATTTAAGTTGTTCGTAACTGTAATTCCTATGTATTTAGGTGAATTTACGACCTTTAGATTTGACTGATTTATCGTATAACCGAAGTTCAACGGATTCCTTTTAGCACTCATGTGCATGACCTCACACTTTTCATTATTTAGGGTCGATTGCCAATTTTCGCAACACACAGGTATCTTTTCCAAATCGTTTTGCAATTTGTTTTGATCTTCTGATGGCTTTACTAGACGATAAACGACGGCGTCATCCGCAAACAACCTAAGAAGGCAGCTCAGATTGTCTCCTAAATCGTTTATATATATAAGGGATAGCAGAACGTCTATAACACTATTTTGGGGAACGCCAGAAATCACTTCTGTTTTACTCGATGACTTTACGTCAGTTACTACGAACTGTAACCTCTCTGACAGGATATCACGAATCCAATCACGTAACGGAGACAATAAGTACGCAATTCGACTACAAGCTGCTTGTGAGGTACAGTGTCAGAAGCCTTCTGGAAATCTAGAAATACGGAATCAGTTTCAAATCTCTTGTCAGTAACACTTAACAGTTCGTATGAGTGAAGAGCTAGTTGTGTTTCACAAGAACGATGTTTTCTAAATCCGTGTTGACAGTGTGTCAATAGAGCTTTCTCTTCTAGGTAATTCATAATGTTCCAACACAATATATGTTCCAAAATTCTGGTTGTAAATCGACGTTAATGATGTGGGCTGGCAATTTAGCGGATTACTCCTACTGATTTTGCTGAATATTGGTGCGATCTGTGTGACTTTCCCGTCTTTGGGTACGGATCTTTCGCCGAGCGAGCGGTTGTATATGATTGTTAAGCATGGAGCTATTGCATCAGGATATTCTGACGGGAACCTAATTGATATACAGTCTGGACCGGAAGATTTGCTTTTATTAAGTGATTTAAGTTGCTTCACTATTCCGAGGATAACTACTTCTAAGTTATAAGAACGTAGGCTTCCGCGGCCGGTGTCATAGTGATTAAAGTTCTTCTGGGTATTATGCCGCGTCATTGCTAAAAACTAACAACTATAATAAACTAAAACCGAGGCTTCGGCCGAATTGCAACGGCCTTCCTCAGGGCACGACTGGTTTTGCATGGGGATAGGTGCTTCTATTTATTACAGACTATCGATGTCTGACGTCGCTGTTGTAAAACGTTTAATTGGCCCTCTACTACGATTGGCTAGTCATGACGTAAGGGAAGATGGAAGGAAAGAGACTATTCGTGGATGTGACATTTCTGCCTTCTGTTCGTTGGTGTCCGTTGTACTCACACAAACCAAACCTTCAGCGGTTGGCTGAATAGCCGGTGTGCGTTTTCCTTGTGCTTCCATTTATTTCATATTAGCTCTAGGAAGAGGACGAGCTATGTTTCTCCTGATACCTTCACAGGTTCGTCAAAATCACTTTTGTGTTACGTTTATGATAATGTCATGTTTACGTGAGTGACAAAGTGATACGTTTTTGAACAAATCTGGAGGAGAGGAAGTGGATCACTGATTTTCTTCAAAGTTTGTGCACAATCAGTAGGCCCCATTAAAACAACATAATGTGCGAGTAGTAAGGAGCACTACTCTGGCAATTCTGAGAAAAGCGCAAGAGAAGTTTTACGCGTCTATTATATAAGTGATGTATCTGTAGGAAGGAGCTGGCTGCGAGAAGTCATTGTTGTTAACGTTCGCGCTTACCAAGTGGAGCGTAGATCTACGTCTACATCTACATACATACTCCGCAATCGACCAAACGGTGCGTGGCGGAGGATACCTCGTACCACAACAAGCATTTTCTCTCCCTGTTCCACTCCCAAACAAAACGAGGGAAAAAAAAACTGCCTATAAGCCTCTGTACGAGGCCTAATCTCTCTTATCTTATCTGTTTGGTCTTTCCGCGAAATATAAGTTGGCGGCAGTAAAATTGTACTGCAGTCAGGCTCAAATGCTGGTTCTCTAAATTTCCTCAGTAGCGATTCACGAAAAGAACGCCTCCATTTTTCCAGAGACTCCCACCAGAGTTCCTGAAGCATTTCCGTAACACTCGCGTGATGACCAAACCTACCAGTAACAAATCTAACAGCCCGCCTCTGAACTGCTTCCATGTCCTCCCTCAATCCGACCTGATATGGATCCCAAACGCTCGAGCAGTACTCAAGAATAGGTCGTATTAGTGTTTTATAAGCGGTCTCCTTTACAGATGAACCACATCTTCCCTAAATTCTACCAATGAACCGAAGACGTCTATCCGCCTTCCCCACAACTGCCATTACATACTTGTCCCACTTCATATCGCTCTGCAATGTTACGCCCAAATATTTAATCGACGTGACTGTGTCAAGCGCTACACTACTAATGGAGTATTCAAACATTACAGGATTCTTTTTCCTATTCATCTCCATTAATTTATATTTATCTATATTTAGAGTTAGCTGCCATTCTTTGCTCCAATCACAAATCCTGTCCAAGTCATCTTGTATCCTCCTACAGTCGCTCAACGACGACACCTTCCCGTACACCACAGCATCATCAGCAAACAGCCGCACATTGCTATCCACCCTATCCAAAAGATCATTTATGTAGATAGAAAACAACAGTGGACCTACCACACTTCCCTGGGGCACTGCAGATGATAACAGATGATACCCTCACCTCCGATGAACACTCACCATCGAGGACAACGTACTGGGTTCTATTACTTAAGAAGAGGCGATTGTTCGAATCCGGCAAACACTTAAATTATATTCTATATTTCTTTCCTCGCTAGTCTGTTAATTTAATGTATATGACTTTTGAGAGGTAATGTAACGAAAAAAAAAAAATAATCACGCGCGTCTACGGAAGTTGTAGTGAATTTCATATGTTATTTGAGCGTTTATTATTCTCAATTAAATTTTCAAGGACGAGGGACATGCTTGGAAAGCCCAAGTCAAACCTCGATTAATAATTATGCGAATGACGTTATTCAGTTATGTAGTAAGTCACAATGTGCCAGGCCACAAGAATAATGCACAATTATTCGTCGGATGTGCTCTCGACATCGCACGCACGATGGTATTTGTCATACAGACATCGAAAACATAAATTGAAATGGCATCTATGACATCGAATGAATTCAGTTTTCCCGCATTTACAGGGAATGTTCAGAGTTACCAAGGGAAAACATACCTCGCTGACATTTTGAAAACTTTCTCTTTTTTCCGACAGGATAGATTAAAAAATTAAGCTTCAGCGCGAGCTGGACCCTCGTCTCATACATGTTTCTTTTACACAGCTCGAACGCTAACCACTTGATCACAATGATCTCTAACCTGCGGCCGCTATTCACAGATACGTAAGGAACATAATGGGTAAAACTTCTGTTGCGAATTTCTCGGAATTTCCAGAGTAGTACACCTTATTATTTGCTCGTAATGTTTTAATGGCCTACTAAAGGTGTACAAAGTTTGAAGTAAATCTTTGATCCTAACGTTGTGGTCTCTCCTTGTGAATCTAAAATATAGTGTGTTATTTAAAAAAGACGTACTGCTGTTCATATCTTCGTCACGAACAAAGCTACAAGAAAGGTAATCATGCTGTTTAATGTCCTGCCCGGTAGTAACACAATATTTGTTTGCTAAATTTTATTTTGCTTCTGGCTAAAAAGGTATTTGGAATGGTCAAAATAAGTGCGAAACCCTGTATAATGCAACAAACACAACTTTTAAGGACTATTATTGTCAGTCAGATAAAATGGAACGAAAAGAAAGTTCTAGCAAAAAAGAATCTCATCAGGATGGTAACGAGGGAGACGTATGGTCGACTTCGGTTTATTGGAAGAGTTTTAGGAAAGTCTAGCTCATCCACTAAGGAGAGCACGTATAAAACACTTGTGCGACCCATTCTTGAATACTTGCTCGAGTCTTTCGGATCGAAACCGGGTCGGATTAGAGGAAGACGTCGCATCAGTTCAGAAGCGCGTTGCTAGATTTGTTGTCAGTAGATTCGATCAACATGCGACTGTTATGGAGATACTTCGTGAAGTCAAATCGAAATCTCTGGAGGGAAGATGATGTTCTTTTCACGAAGCACTATTGCGAAAATTTAGAGAATAGATATTTGTAGCTGATCGGAGAACTGTTCCACTGAAGCCAACGTAGGTTTCGCGTAAACACCGCGAAGAAAAGATAATATTAGGTTCGTACGGAGGCATATAGACAGTCTTTTTCCCTTTGCTCCATTTGTCAATGGAACTGGGAAGGAAATGAATATCAGTGATACATAATACCTTCCGCCATACGCCACAAGGTGGCGTGCGGAGAACGGATGTAGTAGAGAGCCTGTATACAGAGAGAGTGGTCATAGGTGAAGTTGCCCGTGATTGGTTGATTTTTCTGCCAAACGTCTCTCGCACTTCCTATGTTTACCGTGCTTTTGAGTTGAAGTTCAGAGGACTTTTGGAAACGATTAAAAGGTATTTGAATTATTGAGAGACTTGTTATGCGTTGTGCATGCATGTTCGATTTAGTTGTATATCGTTTTTAGTACGTAATTAGCTTTTGCGATCTTAAATACGAGTTGAAATAATGAAGCGTTTTGTGATGAAGTCGGTAGGCTTACATGTTTGAAGTAAACACATTAGTAATTGTACAGTATTGTTTTTGACATCTGTAATTCGTTCTGCGGCCGTTCGTAAACGATGCCAGGTTGTGCTGCATTTGGTTTTCCAATAAAGGTGAAGGTGGATTTCGCATGTTAACATTTCCACGCTTTGAAGAAATACGAAAGTAGAGGGCAGTCGCAGTCAACAGGGCTTATATGAACAGGAGCCTTGTGGAAACCAACCAAGTACTCGTATCTATGCGAAGTAAGTCGTTTTTACTTTTTATTACATGTAAAACAACTTGCAATATGAAACAGACCTGTAAATTGGCTGTGTGAAAAGTCTGAAGACGTGACAAGAAGTACTAATACGTCTCACACTTTTTGCATGTCACAAGTGAACAACTGCTTACGACTTTCATCCATCTGACGTAATACAGGCACTTCCGATACACAACAAATGCTATACGCTATATTTTTTTTATTTACGTTACTTTCATTGCAATATGTCTAGTAAACGAACCTTAAAGGAGATAAATGCAAGTAACGAATAATTTTTACAGCCAGTGTATCAAATTTTCCTTTGCTGTACGTAGTAGGCTACTATGAGTATATTATAGCTGTAAAGAAAGGCATTTAACGAATGATTTCGCCATAGTGTCTTGTGGTTTTGACTCGGTGAGTGTGTATTCCACTACTCCACTACTGGCCATTCAGGAGTCCCGCCCGCAGTTTGGCAGAAAAATGACCGCCGTATCGTCCGGTTGGCCACTCTCTCCCTATACAGGCTCTCTAGGATGTAGAGGTAGGTATGGGCTTAGAGTAATCAGTGTGTATTAGAAAGCGCCTAGTAGTTACATTCGTACCTGTGTAGGCACAAGTCCTTAACAAGTGTACCAGTTTCAGGGGAAGAAGAGCACAGAATACGGACATAGTACTCAGACTACAGAACTGTTCTACTCATGATTGTGGAAGAAAAGTCAGACTTAACGTACATGTGCTGTGAAAAATTAAAATAAAGACTGAAACAATATTTTCTAGCAGCGAATAAAGGTGTACAATAATCGAAAAAGATAACGAAGAGAAAGAGATAACGGAAATCAACATGTTTAAAAAGGTAGTTAATGCATGCCTTTTAAATAATACGCAATACTTAAACACCATAACACAAATTGCAAAATGAAATGATAGTTAAACAGACACACTAGCTGAAAACAGGCGTTCATATACTTCATTGGGGACATGTTGAAAACGTGTGCCCCGACCGGGACTCGAACCCGGGATCTCCTGCGAACGTTAGGAAATGTACCATATTGTCCGCTACAACTTGGCTAAAACTGACGTCAATGTATTTATTGATTCTGCAAATATTTGAGAATGCTTGCCTCACCGTCTATGTAACTGTAGTACGACTATACCCTGTGTAAGAGAGACACAGAGAAAAAAAAGGAATAGAAGCTCTTGAATTCTAGGGCTGTAGAAGATTGCTGAGTATTAGATGTAAAGATCGATTAAATAATGAAGAGATATTGAATCAGATCGAGGGCAGAACTTGACTACAAGATGGACTAGTTAGCAGGTGCGAATGGATGTCGCTACAGCAGTTAAGCAGAGATGAAACGACTTACACAAGATATACTGGTGTGGGGAACTGCATCAAAACAGTTTTAGAACTGAAGACAACAACAACAACACTAGAAAAACATTTGATGTAACGAACTCCTGCTTCCCAGTAGCTCGTCACAAAGAAATTTGTTTGGCTTGTTACCCCAATTACCTTTGAGATTCTGTTGAAGTATGAATACCTGCATATTATTGGATACGTATATAACGTGGAATGTGTGCCAAGTTTATGCTGTTACCCATCAAGGAAGTAAGAACAAGAGAGTGAAATTTTCTTAGTCAAAGCAGGACAGTATTACTGAAGTCCGTCCCCGGTAGCTGAATGGTAAAAAAAAAAAAAAAAGGTCAGAGTGCCGCATTGTCAGTCCTCTGGGCACGGGCTCGATTCCCGGCAGGGTCGGGGAATTTTTTCCGACCTGAGATTGGCTGTCGCGCTGGCCTCATCACCCTCCTATCATCCTCATCGATTGCAGGTCGCCGAAGTGGCGTCAAATTGAAAGACCGGCACTTGGCGAACGGTCTGCCCGATGGGGGGCGCTAGGCATACGATTAAATAAAATAAATAAAAGTATTACTGAAGCACATGGGAGTATCAATACGAGCCAGCCGCTAGGTGCAAACATTGTGGCACGGTTAATTGGTCACCAGGAGTGCAACAACACTTCTGTAGCTAAGTGTGAGCAGACTTTAGCGGAAAGGGTTAGACGAGTGCAGAGCAGACTGCCTTCGTTACTCTCATAAGACTATGTAAGAAAAGCTAAGGGGGCTGCAACAGTACGCCTCAGGGGTTTGGCAAAGCTGTTAAGACACTGAAATTGCTTAAGCAAATGTAGCAGAACGGAAGACTACTGACAGCTCATAAAGAGCTGTTCCGATTGGGTCATGTTGAATGACGTCAGAAATCAGAGCCTCTCCTCAACGCCATAAATACTCCACCTCGCTAGTCTAGAGTCGGTCAATCAGCAGGATCAGTGGCATTCATGTTGTTCACACTCGATCCTCTGATTTCTGTATTTGAACACCTTGTGTATGAGATTGTTTCAGTACCATCATACTTCTGCTACCTTACATGATGACCACCGATCTGAAGCCATGGATAATAGAAGCCAGCCTCTAGTACCAGCCACCATTGATGGACAGTCCAGAAGTCTACCAACACAGTTCCAGCCTGGGGTACAAACTGCTCTAAACTCCAGCATCACTTGGGTCAGACGGGCTACCAAACCGGCGGGCCACACGATCAGCATTCAACACGATCTCATGGCATCCAGCATCGTGGTCCATCTGAAGGGACAATATGTGCAGTGACCAGGGAGGGACAGAGTACGCCCAGAACGGTGTGTGAGACACAACAAACATGCGCCGTGGTCACCGCGAGCACCGAGCAGGACTTATCACGGGGCTCGCCTTCCACACCACAGACGGCAACCCACTTACTAGAAGTCGCTGTTCGTGAGCAGAGGGCTGATGCAACGAGATACGGCAGCCTGAGCCAGCCATTGGGTTCATCAAATTCCTCCGCTGCTTGCTGAGCCACCAGCCATCGCCGAAGATATGCCGGCGAGGTGTATTCAAAGAAATAAATGAAGTAATATTTAATCCTGTTTTATTGCATCTGGCGACAGCACACAGATTCCTTGGCCTTCGTCCTGATAAACGGAGGGGTTTGCAGCCTGTGAGTGGGCGATCTCTACAGTGGCTCACTGTACCAGCTGTTTAACAATGCTGTGAAATTCCCAATTAATTCATTGCCTTGAAAATTTAATTGTATAGTGTCTGTCCTGTCTCGTATTTTGTTTCTGGCGATGTTAGTGGCTAAATAAGCAGTGACACATCACAATCCTACGATTGTTGAACTTGTTAGACACACAAAGTGCGGCGGTTCATGGTCTGCATTATTGTGTGCTGTAATATAAAAAGTTTATGGCGTTAATCTTTGTGTCGTAAAGTTCTCAGTACCTGTTTTTTGTGCTTCTTGACGTAAGTCCTGAATGCTATAGACCTAGCTGAACTAAACTGAAGTCTGTTTCTAGAAGTGTCTAAAGCTTTTTTCGGTATTGATCTGCTTATTAGGAAATTATGCAAACATTGTATATGTGGATTGTCGATAAGTGGCTTAAGTCATATCTTTCTGGAAGGAAATATATGGTGGAAATATGTCAAAATAAAAGTTACTTTTCCGAATACATGAAAGGCAGAAATTGAGTCTCTTATGACTATATGTTAGGCTCTCTGTTATTCTTAGTGTTCATAAATTATTTACTGTACCATTTGTCAACTACAGAGCCAGTATTTTTCACAGATGGTAATAGAATTTTTGCTAAAGAACACGATGAAGCTGATTTAGAGCAGAATGTCTTTGTGATAAATAAAGAAGCAGGAAGAAATTTCCATGATGGTAAATGAGAACAAAAGGAAATAGATGAGCCTTAGACATAAGACCAAAAACGAGAAGAACTACAATCCTAGAATTATTGGGATGCAGTACTGAAAAAATATTTTACACAAAGCTTCTACGAGTTTAGGTAGAATATTAAGGTAAGAAACATGTTAAACTACTGAACAAAAGCATGAGCAAATACGGTTGTGGCTTAACAGCGATCAAGAGCTGCTGTAACACTGAAACAGTACTATGTACTTAAACTGCTATTGTACATAGTTATTACGTTATGGTGTGATGTTCTGGGGAAATACAAGTGTTGCAAAACCATAATTTAAAATTCAAAAACTAGTAATGAGGATAATGAAAGGAGTTACCGGTACAGAATAATTCTGGAACAGTTTTAAAGGATTAAAAATTTTGCCTGATCTGGAATATATACAATCTCATTCCTGTTTGTAGAGGTCATTCATTATGTTCATGAGGTAAGCAGTAGCAAACGTTTAAGGAAGTTAGTTGTAACAGCGATCAGACTTCGTGCCAAATACCAATAACTCAAAACTTACACTGAGAAGAAATAACTGAACGAAAGAAGTACACACATCAAATAAAGTTTTGCATCACCCCGGTTCCCAGAACTCCTGAAGATAGACGTTGACTGTGGATATTGTATTACAGACACGGTCCCTTTGACTGTTCAGAGATGTCACTAAACCCGCTCAAAGATGTAAACTACCATGCATGATCAGCGCCTATTAGACGGAGGGGGTCCGACAGCCGATCAATTCCAGTAATTCCACCAGGAAGGAGGTACACGGCTCGTGTTGTCTGTAGTTCAACCATGCCTAGACGGTCAATACCGTGGTTCGATCGCGTCCGCATTGTTACTTTGTGACAGGAAGGGCACTCAACAAGGGAAATGTCCAGGCGTCTCTGAGTGAACCAAAGCGATGTAGTGCGGACAGAGAGACACGAACTGTCGATGACATGCCTCACTCAGGCCGCCCAAGGGCTACTACTGCAGTAGATGACCACTACCTACGGATTATGGCTCGGAGGAACCCTGACAGCGACGCCACCATGTTGAATAATGCTTTTCGTGCAGCCACAGGACGTCGTGTTACGACTCAAACTGTACGCTATAGGCTGCATGATGCGCAACTTCACTTCCGACGACCATGGCGAGGTCCATTTTTGCGACCATGACACCAGGCAGCGTGGTACAGATGGGCCCAGCAACATGCCGAATGGACCGCTCAGGATTGGCATCACGTTCTCTTCAGCGATGAGTGACGCATATGTCTTCAACCAGATAACCGTCGGAGACGTGTTTGGAGGCAACCCGGTCAGGCTGAAGACCTTGGACACACTGTCCAGTGAGTGCAGCAAGGTGGAGGTTCCCTGCTGTTTTGCGGTGGCGTTATGTGGGGCCGACGCACGCCGCTGGTGGTCATGGAAGGCGCCGTAATGGCCATACGAAACGCGAATGCCATCCTCCGACCGATAGTGCAACCATATCGGCAGCATATTGGTGAGGCGTTCGTCTTCATGGACGACAATTCGCGCCTCCATCGTGCACATCTTGTGAATGACTTCCTTCAGGATAACGACTAGAGTGGCTAGCATGTTCTCCAGACATGAACCTTATCGAAAATGCCTGGAATAGATTGAAAAGTTCTGTTTATGGACGACGTGACCCACCAATCACTCTGAGGGATCTACACCGAATCGCTATTGATGACCAACAGTGCCTTGATAACTTGTGGGTAGTATGCCTGCATGCCAGCCAGCTCAGAGATGAGGAAGTGGAAGAATATTATGAGAAAATACAAGAACTCATCGAGAAAGAAAATAGAAATGCCTGCATTATCATCATGGGGGACTGGAATGCAGTGGTGAGTGAAGGAAGAGATGAAGATACAGTAGGAAAATTAGGATTAGGAATAACAAATGAGAGAGGTGAACGACTAATTAGTTTCTGTAAAGAAAATTCATTAGCAGTGGGTAACACATTATTTGAACACCACAAAAGGAGGCGTTACACAAGGATATAAAAAATTTGAATAAGAAAGACATCAGCTGGACTACATCCTGATACAAAAAAGGTTTAGGAACCGTTTGAAGAATGCTAAAGCTTATCCAGGAGCGGATATAAATTCAGACCACAACCTAG
Source organism: Schistocerca serialis cubense (assembly GCF_023864345.2). Classification (NCBI taxonomy): domain Eukaryota; kingdom Metazoa; phylum Arthropoda; class Insecta; order Orthoptera; family Acrididae; genus Schistocerca; species Schistocerca serialis. The sequence goes on from NC_064643.1 coordinate 361,152,205, forward strand.
TGTTGGGAGAAATACAAGTGAAGTTGAAAAAAGTCTGGAGAGGTAAAGCAAAGGAAAGACTAAACATAGAAAGACTCAAAGAGGTAGGAAAGGCATCAGATTTGAAGAAGAGATTTATGGAAAAATGGCAAAGAGGTAGTGTTGATGAAAGTGGATAAAAATGAGGGAAGGACTCATGGACTCTGCCAAAGAAGTACTAGGAATTAGACTATCCCAAAGCACCAGGAAAGAATGGATAACAGAAAACATGTTGAAAAAGATGTAAGGAAGTGGAAAAGTGTAGAAACTGAAGAAGGCAAAAAGAGGTACAGGAAACTGAATAATGAATTTAGAAGAGAAACTGAAGAAGCAAGAGAAAAATGGATGAAACAGAAATGCGACGAAATAGAGAAAATGGAGCGAGAGGGAAAGTATGAAATGATGTATAGACTGGCTAGTGAGATAGTTTTTGAACGTAAAAGAAAGAGGAATGACATGGAAATAGAAAGAGCGGATGGTACTCTAGCAGAGGGACCACAGGAGGTTTTGAACAGATGGCAAGAATATATTGAATGTCTGTATAAGGGGGATGAAATGTAAGCAAAATTAAGGTTGAAGAGGAGCAATATGTGCCGTAAAATGGAAAGGGATTTACCATCTTGGAAGCAGAAGTAGAAATGGCGCTGAAGGAGATGAAGATTAGGAAGGCATGTGGAATAGGTGATTTGCCAGCAGAACTGTTGAAGAGTCTGGGAAACAAGGCAAGAAAAGAAATAGTCTACCTCTGTAACAAGATATATGACAAAGGGGAATGGCCTGAGGACTTCGCTGCAACAGCTATGATACCAATAGAGAAAAAGTGAAACACTAAAAATGTGAAGAGCACCGGACCATCAGTCTAATTTCTCATGCAGCTAAAGTCTTGCTGAGAGTGTTGAATAGAAGGTTACATGGCAAGCTGGATAGAGGGATTGCAGAGGAGCAGTTCGGGTTTAGAAGAGGAAAAGGAACAAGAGATGCGTTTGGCCGGCTAAGAACTATAGGGGAAAGATATATGGAAAAGGGTAGAGAAATCTTTGCTGTTTTTATAGATTTAGAAAAGGCTTTTGACAGAGTTCAGTGGAACAAGCTGATGGATATCTTGAAGAGGAAAGGAGTAGATTGGAAAGGGAGACGACTGATACAGAATCTATATTTACACCAGAAAGTAAGGATAAGGATTGGAAATGAAATGTCAGAAGGAAGCAGCATTGGCCGAGGTGTTAGACAAGGTTGTTGCCTTTCCCCACTGTTGTTTAACGTATACCTTGAAGAGATTATTGTAAAAGCTTAGATGGGAAAAGAGGAATATGTATTGGTGGAAAGAGAATAGAATGTTTAAGATTTGCTGATGACGTGGTATTAGTGGCAGAAAGCGACCGGACAGTGAATAACATGCTCAAAGATCTGAATGAAGCTTGTGTGGAATATGGGATGCAAATAAAAACAGCAAAAACAAAGAGTATGGTCATCAGTACAAGACGCAGACTGTACAATATTAAAATAGGACAATCTACCATTAGCCAAGTAAGTGAATTTAAATATCTTGGAAGCACAATAACTGAAGACTTGAGATGTCACCAGGAGGTGAAAAGTCGAATTGCCGTAGCGAAGGAGGCATTCAACAGAAAGAGGAGACTCTTATGTGGCAAATTAGATAAAGGACTAAGGAAAAGGCTTGGCAAATGTTTTGTCTGGAGTGTGGCACTATATGGGGCAGAAACATGGACACTGAGACTAGAGGATGAGAAAAGGTTAGAAGCATTTGAGATGTGGATGTGGAGGAGAATGGAGAGAATAAGCTGGATGGAAAGAGTGAGTAATGAAAGAGTATTGGAAAGGGTTGGTGAGAGAAGATGTCTGCTGAAGGTTGTAAGAGAAAGGAAAAAGAACTTGTTGGGACATTCATTGAGAAGGGGGCGCTTGCTAGTAGATGCTTTGGAAGGATTGGTTTGTGGAGAAGACTGAGAGGAAGAAGGAGATACAAGATGACAGACGACATAAAGGGAAGAGGAAATTATGCAGACCTGAAAAGGATGGCAGAAGACCGGACAGCCTGGAGAACTACCATGCGAAAAACTGCCTTTAGGCAGAACACTGAAGATGATGACATATCTATTCTTGCTTTGTTAGGTATCATTAGTAAGCCGGTTTGATCGAGTACTGCTGTGAAATGCTATTAACATTCCAGGAACACTGTTGAGTAGTGTTTTGGTATATTACGACGGTTATTAAACGAAATGATGACCTAATAAAGATCTTGTGCAAACATTCCTTTTTTTACAACATGCGCTAAAAACTGATATACAACCAGACGTTTAAACTACGTTCATTCTTAAGCTATTGACACATGGAGCACAGAAGTACTTTTATTCTATATAGTTTGATAATGAAGGAAGTGACATACCCACTGAGGCATCTCGTGAATATCTGCTGTTCGATGATGATAGTTGAGCACGACGACCGTTAGCACCACCGAAGAAGCCACCATGAACATGATACAGTTGAAGTATGTTCCTGAAAAGTCATCGGCAATAGTACATGTTCAGTTGTTCCAAGGGCGGGTGTCACTACAATGAAAAGTGTAAAAACGGCAGCTTGCTTGCAAACAAGGCCCTTGTGCATACAAAACTACGGTACTTCATGAGCCAAGAAACAACTACTGTGAACGCAACCAAATACATATCAGACAAAATATAAAGAAAAAAATAATGCACAACAAGAGATATAGACGTATACAAAATTTGATACTCGTAAAGTAGATAGGATTGTGGCTGCGAAGTTCAAATAACGTTCGGTGAAGAATACAAAAATTCTATAAGAAACTGGTGTGATACAAAAACTTTAAAAAATACTGCATAAACACTCTTTCATTTTAAAAAACTTTCAGCACAATAGTAAATAAATTTCTAAGACTACATACTTGTCGTAGCCTCCTCAGAAAATTTATTTGTGATGTTGAGGATGTTCTCACATCACATGATTTCACATGTGAAGTATTTTAAAGAAGATAAAAATTAGAATGGGATGTATCTTTCCGTCGTTTAATAATCTCAAAGTACAAATTTAAATATATGGAAACTTTTAATAATCAATGAACATTTTTAGCAAATGAAGCTAAGAGAATTCAATCGCGAGTTCGCAGTATAAATTTAATAAATTTCATTAAAATTGTTTTAAGCAACTTCTTTAAATTTATAGCAGTTAGTTACTAATGAATCATGCTTGCACGAAATCAGAAAGTCAAATTAACTAATATATATTAAATATGTAATCCTATAGTTATAAGCAGAACCATCAGGCATTAATCTGAAAATGAGAATTCATTTCCAGAAAACAATGCTACAGCTGCAGCTCATACGAAAAGCCGAACTCAAACGTGATTCTAAGAATATATGCATATAAGTGATGCAGTACTCATTCCACTTATAAAAAATATATAAAAAAATAATTTTGCAAGGAGAAGTACTGTGTTTTTAATTGTGTTTTGTCTCTGTGACTATTTAAACTGAAAGTAAGGTGTAACTGTCCTTCGAGCTCTGTCTGGAATTAATAATTCTCTTTAAGCGTTTCTCTTTAAAATTTTTACCTTGAAGATTGTCCAAGCCATTCCGGGGATGGGTTTTATTGAGGTGTCGTTTAAATGCCTGGAGTTACGTGGCTTTCCTCTCCTTGCATGAACTTCGCGCTGAATGCACGACAAAATACATTTTAGGCTTTGTCCCTCGCACCTGTGTGATGCGCTTTTAAATATATGTTTATACAAATAAGTATTTATAGAAGTACTTAGTAAATCACAGTTTGTGTTAAAGGTTTGTTTTTTTCTTATTAGGAGAGAAGTTGAGATAAGGCTTTAGGGCTGAAAGTTAGTGAGGAGGAAACGAGTGGAAGAAACAAAATATAAAAAACAAGAACCATACCAGAAATAACACAGAATATACGGCAGAAGTTTATAATTTAATTTAATACTTTTTAGTATAGAAAACGGGACAGAGTCAGTTGATACTTGGAGGTGGAGGTGGTTCCGGCGGACTGCAGTCCACACCCTCGCATCTTTGTGACTGTCGGAAAGAACTCCGCTCAGCTGTACTGATATCCCTACGGATGCGCTTGAGTAAAGTAGGAGTAAACACAAAGAAAAGCACAAGACAGGTTTAGGTTTCACATTTTAAGACTAACGTTCTTTTAATAAAAATGTACACTATCAAAAGGTTAGTCATACCCTCGGAGTGTGATTGGAGACGCTGTTCATCCCGTGCGCCAGGAGACGACGTCTGTCTGTCAACAGAGAGTGTGCACACAGAAGGCATCAATCAGGTCACAGGTCGGTCCAACGAGGCCGTGCCGTCTCATTTCGCTCTGGAATCCCCTGCTTCGAATTTCTGTGCGTTTGTTACTGATAAACACATACTGGACATGCCGAACGCACACAGGGAGAGAAAAGGAGACGAATCTGTGAGATGTGCAATCAATGGTTATTTTTACAGGAAAGGCATGCTTCCAATCTGTTTAATGGAAAAAAAGAAAAGAAAATGTACATTCGGGTTTTGCTTGATTGCAAGTCTCACGGTGATCCGCCGCGTCAAGGCACCCGTCTGAACTGGTCTCCAAGTACGCATCACATGTGAGGAGTATGGGGGAAGATTGCGATGTGTCAGAAAAAAAAATAGAGTAACAAGATGTGGCTAAGTTTTAGAGTGGGTTTCGATCTGTCTAATAACTGCTGGATTCGAGATTCCTTTTTTTTTTTTCTCGCGTCTCGGTTTAGTCGTTTCGTGTTAGAGTGGTCATCTTTATCAGTTGGTGATTATAGGGCAGTAATTTTACAGGAAAGCTGCAACAGAACGAGGTAAGCAGCGGGTAGCAAAGGGGGCGCTCGGCGCAGACCGCATGCAGGCGGGCAGGGTTGGGGGTATGGGGGCGGGGGTACAGGCACGCTCGTCGCCAATCCCATTGCGCATCGCGACAAAGTCACTGCGCTGCACGTATGCTGTCGTTCGAGTCCATTTTTTTTTTTTACTTTCTCATTCTAGTTACATGATTTTAATTAGGGGAGCTACCATTGAATTAACAATTTTTTTTATTTTTAGGAAAATGAGTATTTTGTCAATTTACCCGGAAATAGTTCAGGCAATTTACTAGTGCTGCTCAGGAGAGCATGTCAAAAAACCGTGAGATCCGTGCACCATGCCATCCTCAGTCGTGTAAATACGGTTTGTGTTGTATGTGTCGGTAGTACTAAAATAGAGCTAAGTGACCAGACGACCTCCTGCTAACACATCGTCTCAGCAGTTCCGTACACTATTATGCTGTTACACCCTCTCCCTCTGCCCCTCCCCTTCTACACACCACCTTCTTTCTCCGGATATTCATTTCGAATGACCTCACACACAACATAAATCTTGTTGTTGAGGCTGTAGGGACGCTGCGTCATCGGGTAGCGTCGCTAAAAATCTGCCATATTTAAACGAAGCTATTGCTCGTGATGTCGACTGACCCGAACAATACAATAGGCTGGTAGTTCTCGTGGCGAAACATGAAAGTGCCACATTCTGCGCGATAGTGTTGGGCAATCCGACAACAGGCTAGTCATGTATTCCAACGTGTCCTCCACAACTGACGTCGAGCTTTCGAATATCACATCCGAAAACAAGACCTCATTTTTCGGAGCGACTACTGTCGCCAGCACATAAGACTAAGACACTTGTTGATCGCTTTCGTAAAAGTTCTCGGTTCTCAGATTTACCGGGTGATCAAAAAGTCAGTATTGATTTGAAAACTTCATAAACCACGGAATAATGTAGATAGAGAGGTAAAAATTGACACACATGCTTGGAGTGACATGGGGTATTATTAGAACAAAAAAAAAAGTTCACAAAATGTCCGACAGATGGCGCTGGACAGAAAAACGTCAGTGACTGCGCATGACAATCGTCATGCTTGGCCTCCCAGGTCCCTAGACCTCAGCTCAGTCCGTACGATTATTGGCTTTGGGGTTACCTGAAGTCGCAATTGTATCGTGCTCGACCGACATCTCTAGGGTTGCTGAAAGACAACATCCGACGCCAATGCCTCACCGTTACTCCGGACATGCTTTACAGTGCTGTTCACAACATTATTCCTCGACTACAGCTATTGTTGAGGAATTATGGTGGACATATTGACCCTTTCCTGTAAAGAACATCATCTTTGCTTTGTCTTACTTTGTTATGCTAATTATTGCTATTCTGATCAGATGAAGCGCCATCTAGTGGACATTTTTTGAACTTTTGTATTTTTTTGGTTCTAATAAAACCCCATGTCATTCCAAGCATGTGTGTCAATTTGTACCTCTCTATCTACATTATTCCGTGATTTATTCAGTTTTCAAATTTATACTGACTTTTTGATCACCCGGTATTTTCGCTTACCCAGCTGCCTCTTACCGCGGAAATTCGGCCAATATCTCCTACTTATTTCATTGTTATACAAAAAAGGAAAGCTGCATTGGAAAATGTATAGAAACAATATTATTTGATCATGTTTTCTTTATAGTTGCGTTAATAAGACCGCACTGAATTTCGCTAAGAATTGTTCCATTGCGTTTCAGAAGTGATTATGAAAACATAAACGAATAAAATATTTCGAATAACGGAAATATAATAAAATGATTATCAGGCAGCATTCTGAGACTATAATAAGCGGAAGGTAACATGAAATCTTACATTAATGACGCGAACACAGAGATACACAGGCAAGAGCTGTACTGGCGGTTGAGACTGCAGCGTACAGTGGCCCTATCACCTAGGTTGTACTCTTGCAAGTTCACTGCCTTCGGCTGTGTATTCGATTCCTTTCGGTTCTCGAGTAAAAAACTCCGGAATCTGCCCATCACTACCGTGCAGTGTCTTGCTGAATACCGATATACACTGGTGTGCAAAACTTATAGACGTAAGAAACTTTCGCATGACTTGTCGGTGCCAAGGAACGTAGCTCGGTGAAGCTTGGACCTTACAGAGAAAGAACTGTCACAGAACAGTGTAGAAATCTGAGAGTAGAAGAATGAGATGACCAGAAATTACTCTTTTGTTCAAAGACAATAATTGTCCCGAATTCACCGCAGTTCAATTCCGCCCCGATAGCTGAGTGGTCAGCGTGACGGATTGCCGTCGTACGGGCCTGGGTTCGATTCCCGGCTGGGGCGGGGATTTTCTCCGCACAGGGACTGGGTGTTGTGTTGTCTTCGTCATCATTTCATCCCCATCCGGCGCGCAAGTCGCCCAGTGTGGCGGCGAATGCGGCGAATGTAATAAGACCTGCAACGAGGGGGCCGGACCTGCCCCGCAAGGGGCCTCCCGGCCAATGACGCCAAACGCTCATTTCCATTTCCATTACCGCAGTTCATGATGGTCCCTTGAAAATTGAAAAAGGCGGGACATGGTTCTTAATGGGTTGTGTGGTCACCGCGGACGGCAGTGCACGCTCTGCAATGTGCTCCCATGCTGTCCATAAGATCGATAGTGACTTCTTGTGGTAGGGCTGTTGGCGACTGCTGGACGGTCGTTGATGCGTGCTGGAATTCGTTTCCTCAACGCATACCACAAGTGTTTGATGGGACTTATGTCGGGGAACCGGGCAGACTATTCCATTTCCCGAGCATCCTCTCATTCCAAGATCTCATTCACCTGCGCAGTTAAATATCGTTGTGCACTGTCATTCATAAAAATGAAATAAGGGCCAAATGCTCCCCCGAAAAGACTCTCTTGGGGAAGGAGTACAGTGGCACATTAACACTTGTAAGTAGCCTGTTTAGGTTTTTACCCTGGTAACGCCACGTAGCGCTCTATATGAAAGTCACTGACTGTGCTGTGTGAAGTCTGTGGCTGGTTTGCATTGTTGTTTGCTATTTTAGTGTTGGGCAGTTGGCTGTTAACAGCGTGTAGCGTTGCGCAGTTGGAGGTGAGCCACCAGCAGTGGTGGATGTGGGGAGTGAGATGGCGGAGTTTTGAGAGCGGATGATCTGGACGTGTGTCCATCAGAGACAGTAAATTTGTAAGACTGGATGTCATGAAGTGATATATATATATAAAATGACTTTTGAACACTATTAAGGTAAATACGTTGTTTGTTCTCTATCAAAATCTTTCATTTGCTAACTATGCCTGTCAGTAGTTAGTGCCTTCAGTAGTTAGAATCTTTTATTTAGCTGGCAGTATTGGCGCTCGCTGTATTGCAGTAGTTCGAGTAACGAAGATTTTTGTGAGGTAAGTGATTCATGAAAGGTGTAGGTTATTGTTAGTCAGGGCCATTCTTTTGTAGGGATTATTAAAAATCAGATTGCGTTGCGCTAAAAATATTGTGTGTCAGTTTAGTGATGATCAGAATAAGTAAAGAGAGTAATGTCTGAGTACGTTCAGTTTTGCTCAGCTGTTTGAAAAGCAAATAACGTAAGCGGTTTTCCAGCACAGTAATTAAAAAATTTTTTTAAGGGGACGTTTCACACTGACCAGTGACTGTACCGTGTTCAAAGATTTGGAGGTCAGCACGCGCATACAACATTTTGCCACCCAACATCATAACACCTGCACCACGAAAAGGAACATGTTCGACAACGTTCCCGGGTGCATTACATGTTCATATCTCTCGCCACGTGAAGGTACTTCGTCAAAAATGATCGTTTTGGTGGGCCAGGTGCTACGGTGTTGGGAGGAATAATGTCGCATGGGCGTATGGATCCCAAATCTTTGAACGACACACTCACTGATCGGCATTATTGTCACTGTATACCTCACCTATATCGTCTTTTCATGGTTGCATTTGGCCCTGACTTAATTTTTATGGGTAACAATGCATCGAACAGCGCAGGTGTGGGATGCATTTGGGAGACGGACTGCAGCAAGATCACACGCACCAGCGACTATCCAGCTATTATCGACTGCGCTGTTGAAGCAACGGAATGCGCTACCACAAGAACTCCTTACCAACTTCGAGGACCACATGGGAGCAGGTTGGAGAACACGCACTACCGTCCGTGGTCATCACACACCGTGTTAAGAACCAAGTGCCGTCTTTTGTAATGTCCAGGGGAGTACCACAAATCGCCGTGACTTCAGTGTAATTATTGTCTATGGAGAAAAGCATCATTTCTCTTCGTCTCATTGCGTTGGTTCTTTCAGTTACAATCTGTAATATAGCAGTTCTTTCTATATATGGTCCAAGATTCATCGACCAGTGACACATTATGCGGAAGTTCCTTTCGTCCTAAAGTTCCGCACCCCAGTGCAGATATGGATCTGCTATGCGCGAAGCGACGGCCTTTTATCCGGCACAGTCGTAACAGCGTGCTGCACAGAAAGACAGTGGAAACAGATCGGCAGGGCACTGACGTGAAGGCACCAAGCAGTGGCGTCTCCGTTGTGCTGCCGTGTAATGATTTAAGCGCGGCCAATGACAGGTCCCCAGCCTTGATCAGATGTGTGAGGCTGGTAATGAAATTATTACTCGCGTGAATTTGAAAAGCCTCATCGTTAAACCTATCTCAGAAAATTTAAATAGCAGAAAAGATTTTAGTGTGTCTGTAAGTGACTTTTTTCTCATCTCCTTTTTAAATATCAGTCATGTACCCTATATTCAGACGCAGTTCGGTAACAGCTGATTTTTCCAGTTAACAATATACAACATCAGTGTTCATCTTGACAACGTTCAACGAAAAATTGCCAATGTGGGCAAGAGAATCAGTCTTCCCGAACCATCTTCTTCTGGCTACTTATTTCAAAATTCAAAACGAAATTTGCTTAAAATCTGTTGCTCAGTTACTCTGAGGTAAATTTTAGGCAAACAATCGACACTTTTTGGAAATGTTTCGGATCGAGATGGCTCAGAATCTATGCTCCATCGAAATATCGTAGAATTTCAGCTCCACCATTAGATGCAGTGCCCGAGTGCCTCTGCACCAGGTATTACACAGAGAAAATCCTAAATAGCTTAATATTATTTTTAATTAGAATGAGATATAATCCCTCATAATATGCAAGCCCGTTATACAGAAACTAGAATTTTCGTAGTAATACCGTATATAATTTGCACGAGTCTTTATAACAAAGGGATTTCATTATAACAAGAGCTAGCAAATGTTCTGGGTACAGAAGACGTTAGTGTCCAGCGATTCCTGATTCAACAATTCTAACAGATCTTCCGGTCCCCAATTTTGACACGTTTATTACAGCCGCTATTAGAAATTTTCAATGCGGTTCAAATCTGGCGACTTTGCGGGCCAGAACAGTTACGTCATTGCTGCTGGATATTCTAAGGATTAAGTATACTTTTAGTCCAGTGGACGTGAGAGTTATCCTCCCTGAAGACATAACGGATTATATTAACTATCCTCATTAACATGACGGGAAACAGGCAGAACAGTCGAACAGTTGATCCAGTTCAGTGTACCCGTCACTTCATCATATACCTCTTATCACGTGTTTCGTGTGACAACATAAAATACTTTCTGTCCTTTAGTGTGTTTTTGGGCAACAAGTGAGTCAGCTGTAGATGCCCATGCGATGCCGTTTCCTTCCGAACTGTAGGTCGTCAATGGCTCGTGAAGGACCAGCGACGATCCTACCTCGCATTAGCAAAGACATTATTACATCCCTTCCCCCCTCCTCAGCACGTCACAATCCGTTACTGTCTGTTTATAGACCAAGAAATCTACTACTGCTTAGAAAGCCACAGGATAGTTCGAGGCGAAATACCTTCGGATCCTCTGAAATCCGCAACGTTCTTCACAGGTTGAAATCTTGTGCGCCAAAAGGCCATCAGTAGTACAAAATCCCCAGTCGCCTTCGCTCCAGACACCAACGGGTGCCTCCCAAAATCATTAGCGTCTACTCGCCAGATGAGTAATTTTACTACGCTGATTTATGCTTCTTCCTCTATAATTGCCGTTTAGCCATGGTCAGTCTTTTATTTCGCGAGAGTAACACTCATGATTATTTAGATTCTCTGTCGTTTTCTTGTATGTTTAACCACAACAAGAGTACGCTCGTAGCCGCAATTTCTGGTGTTAGAAAACTAATGATTAAAGAAATGTTGGGTGTAATAAATTTGTCTATGCCTACAGTTAGCACCAAAGAGGTGATGTGCCAGCTTCCCTGGAATAAGTGTAAGGTTTTCTTTTTGTGCGTCACTCTGTTTCCATCCATTACCAAATGGAAACGTAGATGTGGAACGATATATGTTGTGAGTTACTTCGTCGCCGTTTTCTGTGAGCGAGGAGACGTTGCGGTATACCTGAGTCTGGTCACTACCGCTCGCGGTCAGTGTGAGAAACGTTAAGTGCCGTCAGCGACAAAACTGAAAGCAGCTAATGAACACAAGTTTTTTTTTAATGATGCATAGTCCAGGATTTTTTAAAAAATGTTTATTTAGAGAAAAGCGATCAGTATGTAGTGTGTGTTGTTGTCTTGCCCAAGGCGTTATCTGGCCATGCAGCGTTCAGTTCGCTTTTCAGTGTTGAGAATTGCATGGAACGCGATTCTGACCTATCAGGGGTACAGCGTCGGAAGTCTGAGGTAGCACGTTTGCCACCAGTAGGGAGAAAACTGTTAGCGACAGCAGGATTGTGACACCTGTAACAGACAGAACGACACTCAGGCAGGGGCACAAACTGGCTCGCTACTCAGCAACAACAAACAACATCCAACAAACTAAACAACAGTCTCCGGGCGGGCGGGGCAGGTAGGATGGCTCAGCTGGTAAACGTTGGCGGTGGTGGCGGGGTTAAGGCCCGTGGGGTGTACTCCACATACCGGCCAGGACAAAGAACCAAAAAGAGAAAGAAAATAAAAGGTTTACATACAGTCAAACAAACAACAACATCAACAACGGGAACTAGTAAAGAAAAGATTGTCTGAATGCTATCTTTGCCCCCTCCAACGATCCAAGTATCAGAAAGCAAACCACTGTCAGCCACTGAGACAGCAATCGGCATCACTACCTAACAGAGGGATGGCATCGGAGACTTGGGGGAGGGTCTCTGCCACGAGGTTCAGGAACACTGTCAACGAGAGCAAGATGGTCACCCCTGAAACAGAACAAGGGTTAATTGACACAGCTACCCGGGGCGCTGTGGCGCGCACTCCACACTCACTACATTTCGAGCAAAGTGCCTCGAATGGACCTCAGTTTAAGCGGCTCCCGTCCCGTCCCGTCCGGTGCGACGGAACGGCTTGTCTGTCAGCTCCGCGGAAGGTCGACGTGGCCTTCAGTGCCAGTCTTAAACGTTCGTCGCCGCTTAAAATGAGTTCCAAGCATTCTGCATTTGGTAACAGACAAAAGAAATTACGATGATTTTTCATTAAAATGAAAATGGTGTGAAGAATCAAGCTACATGAAAATTAAAGTAAAAGTGTGAATGCTTTTTTTTTCAATTCGGGGCTTTTGGCATTACTGTAGTACATATCAGCATTACGTATTACATTTTAATAATTTCTGTTTTTCTTCTTCTTTGCAATCAGCTCTGATATCGAGAAATTGGTTACCAACGTACGTTGGAAAAGTAGTCAATTCTCGTATCAGTCGGTAGTTACATTTTCTTATATTAACAGGAGATATCACTTTTTTTTCTATGCAGTTTCTTGCTCTAGCTTCTTTCTGTCCGAGATCTTCGCTTGCTGGAAGTTTCTCTGGCAAATACTCTTATTAGTGAGAGGCTAGCTGGAAGAAAAACGGAGGACAGGTACGACTGTTGCGAAGGCTTGGGTCTGTGGGGGGCTCCATAGCAACAGAACGATACACATACAGTTGGTTCTCCCATCTAACATGCGACACAGTGCTATCACTAAAACTAAAAAAAAAAAAAAAAAAAAAATAGACACATCCACGGTGCATACAAGAGGCGGGCGGCGGGGTTGGCGCTTTGCTAGCGGGAGTCGGGGTGAGGGCGCGCAACAGAGACACACACGTGGACAGGACGGCCGTGCGGTCGCTCGGGCCTCCAAGTATCACCTCAGCCTCTGCCCGCGGCACGGAAAAAGGCGCAAAGCCGGCTCATACCTATCAGCGGCACGGCGTCTGACGTAGAGGGCATCTTTTCCGCCACTAGGTTGAGAAATACTGTTAACGAAAGGAGAATGGTGACCCCTGAAATCAAGATTTCAAGTTTTTTATCGTCTGCGCCCAACGTGCAAAAGGAAGCTTATTTTGTACTTGATGCGTGGCTCAAGGAAATTACAGACAGCGAAGGAACATTGTGAGACGTGTATGTACACTTTATACATATTCAGGCAGTGCTTACAGTTTGTTGAAAAAAATGTAAATGACATGCTCTGCATAATACAAGGTAAATGTTCACAGACGATCACCAACAGGACGCTCGACGATTCTGCAAATTGTATTCTTCTGTCGCTTAAATATACAGGCTGTAACTAAATTGTAGTGAGGACCAAACGGTTAATTTTAGCGTAGGAAGTCGTTTCCCGCTACACGCAAAATACCAAATCACACGTTCAAATCTCCCTCATTTTCGGCGCCACTGACTAGCGTATCACGTACGTCATTCACCGATCGGATATGCCATGCCCACTACAGGTTTGTTTACATGCTATACAGTTGAGCCCGCGATCTGCCCGGAGAGGTTTGTACCTTTGTTTACAATGTACACTAGTAATCATTCACCACAGTACAGATGCAAGGACGGAGCGAGGTGGCGCAGTGGTTAGCACACTGGACTCGCATTCGGGAGGACGACGGTTCAATCCCGCGTCCGGCCATCCTGATTTAGGTTTTCCGTGATTTCCCTAAATCGCTCCAGGCCAATGCCGGGATGGTTCCTTTGAAAGGGCACGGCCGGCTTCCTTCCCCGTCCTTCCCTAATCCGATGAGACCGATGACCTCACAGTTTGGTCTCTTCCCCCAAAAAAACCCAACCCAACAGATGCAAGGCATACGTACATTTCATTCTTAGTGTGTTACTGTTGACCATGGTGAACAACCCGTTTGCAGAGACGTCCGCATGATGTTATTGTACAGCGAAGCTCGGCGCAATTGGAGAGCTGCTGGACAGCTGTACGCGTAACGTTTTCCACACTGCCAGACACCTTACGCTCCCTCTTTACTACGGTGTACCAGCAGTCCTTGGAGACAGCTACATTCACCACCAGCAGAGCCGACTGTGTCGCTCCATAGCGGCGCCACACACACGAGTTTGAAGAGTCTGTGCTCCGTGCAGTGGAACAGGATGTGTCGATGAGTACCAGAAACATAGCAGATAGACCGAGTGTGGGTCGCCGAACTATCTGGCGTGTTCAGCATGAGCAGCAGCTACATCCGTAACATTCCCAGAAGGGACAGGCAATACAGCCATAGGATTTTGCGTCACGAGTCCGCATCTGCAGGTGGCTTGCAGCGTTGTACGGATGAGCCCGAATTCACCAGGGAAAGTGTTCCCAATTCTCACAACTGTCATGTGTGGGCTGATGAAAACCCGCAAGCTGTGCGCTCCCATGGGTTTCAGGAATGTTATGGTCTGAACACTTGGACGCGGTTCCTGGATGAACTTCCGACTAGGCCTTACCTTTCTTCACTACATCTATAGGGTGCAGCGTACTTGCAGTTCCTTGATGGTGTACTGCACGGGCTGTTTGAAGATGTGCCACTGGTCCGAGATAATCTGGACCAACGATTTGGGCAACAGTGGATTGGCCTGCACGTTCTCCCGACTTGAAACCCCTAGAATTACAACCTCTTGGGTCACACGACTCTTTGATTTATGACATCCCATTGGCATTCGAGGAGGACCTACTGCCGCGAGTTGTGGCTGTGGCGGATGCTGGAGCACCAGGGATTGGTAATCATGTGCACCGGAACATTGTACGGAGGTACCGTATCTGTGTTGACGTCCGTCTTCCTGGACGCTGACGACAAACTGCAGGAGTCAGAGAGCGACATGTGTTGTGGTATTTTGCGTGTAGCGGGAAAACAGTACGAGTGAGTTCCTATGCTAAACGTAACCGTCTTGGTCCCCACTAAAAGTTCTCAGAGTCTGCGATGGGAATTTATTTACACCCTGTATACTGCTGCCATTATCGATCCGCAACAGAACATATTTCGAATATGTTCTAACCACTTTGTAGAAGTCTGAAATTTAATGCAGCGGAAGTAGCGACCTCTTACATTGCGGTATCATCACATGCGGGTCATACTACTACCTCTGGATTGAGCAGTACACCTTAAATAAATCACCGACTCAGTACAAATAATAATTCCATTTTGTATATTTTCATACACGTATTTTGTTGAGGAACACTTCCTTGATTCTTGTGTATAAATTCTGTATGGACAAGAAAATTCTAGCACACAATATTTGAGAAGAATTCATGCAGAATGGCACAGTAAACTTAGTTCAATAACAGATCAGATAAATAATTTATTTGTTGATACTATTCGTAGTATATTATAAAAATTAGTTTCGTTTCAACTAGCCTCATCGCAGTTCAAGTGTTTAATATTTCCTTCCTGACTGCAAAATGAACACACATTCCACAGAAGTGACAGACTACAGATTCAACAGCAGTTCGCGCATATCGTTGCCCCACATGTCTGAGCAGAGCTTGAAGCACAGCAACAGATTATTCACAGCGTAGAGTACATCTACAATTGGGACACAAAGTCACGCGAGTGTTACGCTGACTTGTCTGCCGGGTTGCAGTATACATCAATAAGAGTTTAAAATATTGTGTTGTGGTGCTCATTACGGAAACTGGTTTGATGCACCTCTCCACACTAGTTATCTAGTACACGCCTTTTCATTTCTGCATCACTGCTGCAACCTACATCCACTTGAAGATGCGAACTGAAGTCTATCCTCTATCTCCCTCTATAATTTTTATCCCGCATGCTTCCTCTATTATCATTCATTGAGGCCTTAGAATGTACCGCATCAATTAATCCCCTATATCAGTCAAGTTGTCCCTTAAAACCCTGTCCTCCCCAATTCGATGTAGTACCTGTTTGTTAGCTACTCGATCTACAAGTTTGATATTCTGCTTTCTTCTGTAATATCACATACCAATAGCTTCTATTCTCCTCTTCTCGGTATTCTCCATCGTTCAAGTTTCGCCGCCATATAAGTCTACACTCTACACAAATGTTTTCAGAAACAGGTACATATATAACACTGAGTGGACATTTCCATTAGTGTATGGAGTTCCAGTTACAATAGTGGAAAACGAGAAATGAACACCCTGAAGCTGTACACCAAGTGTTATTATAATCACAGAGTTCCTTACGCAACAGATTGATTTGAACAATAATTTCAGTATCCTGCGTAATCACTTCTAGCGACAATGCAATCTTGTCACAGTGCTCGTAGACAGTCGTAGAAACGCCGGACTTCATCTTCGAGAGTAGCGTTCTATGCCCCTTGCTGTTATCGTCGCACATCATCACCGGCATAAATGCTCAATGAACGACAGCTACGCTCATGGTGCTGGCCTTGAGAATTTTTTGAACGTCTTGAATAGCACATCTGATCACGCAAGAAGTGTGTACTCAGGCGTTGTGTTATCGGAAGAGCACGTTTTCACAGTGAAGTACGAGGGTGATTCTCTAAGTAAGGATGCACAAGCCCTCACAAGTGTAGAAATACTCTCTGCGAATTAAGTCCCATGTTTCGATCGAGGAGACAACGAAAACTTTGAAGCGCCAGTTGTAGATGGAGTTGGTGCCAGAAATTTGACAAATGCAGAACGAGCAAAAGTCAGGGCGGCCAAGCATTGCCACTTCAAATCAAGTTCGCTTTGTCGAAGGGTTGATTCAAGCCGATCGTCTCATTCATATGAAGTAGATTGTACACAAATTCAAAGTTTATAGTGGCAACACATTGGACTGCGGGCAGAATGGAATTGTCTCCCTCGGATACTTAACGTAGTATCAGACGGGGTGTATTCCATTCCTTCACCGCGACAGGGGACGAAGTGTCGTTTCACCCGAGAGTAGAAAGCATCAGCGTCAAGATACACACTTCGTCTAATATCACCCTCTCCCACAACAAGCTCCAACAACGGCATTCAAGAAGATAGCTGTGAATACTGTCTTTCAGAATACGCAGAGTGTGCAGCTTGTCGATTTCCTCACCAGTGGAGAGACAGTGAATGCTGCCGGTTATGGGGTAACTTTGTAGAAGGCCAGTCTGAGGAAACTACCAGGACTGTTTTCGAAAGATATCATACCGTTGTGCGGCAACGCCATGCCGCATACTGTTTGGTCACGCGTGGTTTGTTTCGATCTTTATAACGGACTATACTGGAATAGCTCCCATACAGCCCGTATCTCACACAAAGCGATTTTCATCTCTACGGGCCGTTAAAGAAGCGTCTGGCTCGTCTCCATTCCAGAACCCACGCCAGCGTTAAAGTGGCTATTGTTAAGTGGCCACTAGACTTTCACCCTGATTTCCTCTATGCCAATTTCGGCAGACTGGTTTCCGGAGGGCTCTAATGGCAGCCACACAAAGCGATTTTCATCTCTACGGGCCGTTAAAGAAGCGTCTGGCTCGTCTCCATTCCAGAACCCATGCCAGCGTTAAAGTGGCTATTGTTAAGTGGCCACTAGACTTTCACCCTGATTTCCTCTATGCCAATTTCGGCAGACTGGTTTCCGGAGGGCTCTAATGGCAGCCACACAAAGCGATTTTCATCTCTACGGGCCGTTAAAGAAGCGTCTGGCTCGTCTCCATTCCAGAACCCACGCCAGCGTTAAAGTGGCTATTGTTAAGTGGCCACTAGACTTTCACCCTGATTTCCTCTATGCCAATTTCGGCAGACTGGTTTCCGGAGGGCTCTAATGGCAGCCACACAAAGCGATTTTCATCTCTACGGGCCGTTAAAGAAGCGTCTGGCTCGTCTCCATTCCAGAACCCACGCCAGCGTTAAAGTGGCTATTGTTAAGTGGCCACTAGACTTTCACCCTGATTTCCTCTATGCCAATTTCGGCAGACTGGTTTCCGGAGGGCTCTAATGGCAGCCACACAAAGCGATTTTCATCTCTACGGGCCGTTAAAGAAGCGTCTGGCTCGTCTCCATTCCAGAACCCACGCCAGCGTTAAAGTGGCTATTGTTAAGTGGCCACTAGACTTTCACCCTGATTTCCTCTATGCCAATTTCGGCAGACTGGTTTCCGGAGGGCTCTAATGGCAGCCACACAAAGCGATTTTCATCTCTACGGGCCGTTAAAGAAGCGTCTGGCTCGTCTCCATTCCAGAACCCACGCCAGCGTTAAAGTGGCTATTGTTAAGTGGCCACTAGACTTTCACCCTGATTTCCTCTATGCCAATTTCGGCAGACTGGTTTCCGGAGGGCTCTAATGGCAGCCACACAAAGCGATTTTCATCTCTACGGGCCGTTAAAGAAGCGTCTGGCTCGTCTCCATTCCAGAACCCACGCCAGCGTTAAAGTGGCTATTGTTAAGTGGCCACTAGACTTTCACCCTGATTTCCTCTATGCCAATTTCGGCAGACTGGTTTCCGGAGGGCTCTAATGGCAGCCACACAAAGCGATTTTCATCTCTACGGGCCGTTAAAGAAGCGTCTGGCTCGTCTCCATTCCAGAACCCACGCCAGCGTTAAAGTGGCTATTGTTAAGTGGCCACTAGACTTTCACCCTGATTTCCTCTATGCCAATTTCGGCAGACTGGTTTCCGGAGGGCTCTAATGGCAGCCACACAAAGCGATTTTCATCTCTACGGGCCGTTAA
Source organism: Schistocerca serialis cubense (assembly GCF_023864345.2). Taxonomy (NCBI): domain Eukaryota; kingdom Metazoa; phylum Arthropoda; class Insecta; order Orthoptera; family Acrididae; genus Schistocerca; species Schistocerca serialis. Next base: position 361,170,948 of record NC_064643.1, read on the forward strand.
AGAAGCGTCTGGCTCGTCTCCATTCCAGAACCCACGCCAGCGTTAAAGTGGCTATTGTTAAGTGGCCACTAGACTTTCACCCTGATTTCCTCTATGCCAATTTCGGCAGACTGGTTTCCGGAGGGCTCTAATGGCAGCCACACAAAGCGATTTTCATCTCTACGGGCCGTTAAAGAAGCGTCTGGCTCGTCTCCATTCCAGAACCCACGCCAGCGTTAAAGTGGCTATTGTTAAGTGGCCACTAGACTTTCACCCTGATTTCCTCTATGCCAATTTCGGCAGACTGGTTTCCGGAGGGCTCTAATGGCAGCCATGGATACTATGTGAAAAAGTAATATGTACTAGCGCCCTAATAACTCCGTTTACTTGAGGCAAACTGACAGAAGACTTGTTGCATTACTTTTGCAACCAATCTCGTATCAACAGAACTAGAACTGACTGGATAATGACGTGGATGGATATTTTACTACACTACTGGCCATTAAAATTGCTACACCACGAAGAAGACGTGTTACAGACGCGAAATTTAACCGACAGGAAGAAGACGCTGTGATATGCAAATGATTAGCTTTTCAGAGCATTCACACAAGGCTGGCGCCGTGGCGACACCTACAATGTGCTGACATGAGGAAAGTTTCCAACCGATTTCTCATACACAAACAGTAGTTGACCGGCGTTGCTTCGTGAAACGTTGTTGTGATGCCTCGTGTAAGGAGGAGAAATACGTACCATCACGTTTCCGACCTTGATAAAGGTCGGATTGGAGCCCATCGCGATTGCGGTTTATCGTATCGCGACATTGCTGCTCGCGTTGGTCGAGATCCAAAGACTGTTAGCAGAATATGGTATCGGTGGGTTCAGGAGGGTAATACGGAACGTCGTGCTGGATCCCAACGGCCTCGTATCGCTAGCAGTCGAGATGACAGGCATCTTATCCGCATGTCTGTAACGGATCGTGCAGCCACGTCTCGATCCCTGAGTCAACAGATGGGGACTTTTGCAACACAACAACCATCTGCACGAACAGTTCGACGACGTTTGCAGCAGCATGGACTATCAGCTCGGAGACCACGGCTGCGGTTACCCTTGACACTGTATCACAGAAAGGAGCGCCTACGATGGTGTACTCAACGACGAACCTGGGTGCACGAATGGCAAAACGTCATTTTTTCGGCTGAATCCAGGTTCTGTTTACAGCATCATGATGGTCGCATCCGTGTTTGGCGACATCGCGGTGAACGCACATGGGAAGCATGTAATCGTCGTTGCCATACTGGCGTATCGCCCGGCGTGATGGTATGGGGTGCAATTGGTTACACGTCTCGGTCACCTCTTGTTCGCATTGATAGCACTTTGAACAGTGGACGTTACATTTCAGATGTGTTGCGACCCGTGGCTCTACCCTTCATTCGGTCTTTCTCTGCCTCGTGATGGCTGGGTGTTGTGTGCTGTCCTTAGGTTAGTTAGGTTTAAGTAGTTCTAAGTTCTAGGGGACTGATGACCATTGATGTTAAGTCCCATAGTGCTCAGAGCCATTTGGACCTTCATTCGATCCCTGCTAAACCCTACATTTCAGCAGGATAATGCACGACCGCATGTTGCAGGTCCTGTACGGGACTTTCTGGATACAGAAAATGATCGACTGCTGCCCTGGCCAGCACATTCTCCAGATCTCTCACCATTTGAAAACGTCTGGTCAATGGTGGCCGAGCAACTGGCTCGTCGCAATACGTCAGTCACTACTCTTGATGAACTGTGGTATTGTGTTGAAGGTGCATGGGCAGCTGTACCTGTACACGCCATCCAAGCTACGTTTGACTCAAGGCCAAGGCGTATCAAGGTCGTTATTACGGCCAGAGGGGGTTGTTCTGGGTATTGATTTCTCAGGATCTATGCACCCAAATTGCGTGCAAATATAATCACACGTCAGTTCTAATATAATATATTTGTCCAATGAATACCCGTTTATCATCTGTATTTCATCTCAGTGTAGCAATTTTTATGGCCAGTAGTGTATTTAACATTCACTCAACAATCACCAGAGAGGGCTTCTACTCAATTTCTCCGGTCCTGTACGCTCGTTACAATGTCGCTACCCTCCTGCTCGACATAACACTCAACAGCTCTTGTGTCAGAGTTTAACTACTTTACTGCACGGAATGGGACACACTTCCTGAAACAATGACATAATAAAAATAATGACCACGGCCTTGGCAAGCGTCCTAAGTTCCGCTGAAACAAGATCGCGAGACGATAATACGAAGGTGAAAGTCGTAAATGGAACAAACGTGTTTAGAGTTCCGAGAAAAAAAGAAAGTTCAAAGTCCCATTACGTAAGTGCGTCGAAGGTACATGATGTACCGATAAGATTCTGTAGCCGACACAATGCTTAAATAAGGATGCGCCGGAGAACAACGGCGTCGGCCCTTGTATTGGGACGAGAAAAACAACCCCATAACAAGATCTTACCTGGGCAGGGGGCGTCGAATTCTGCAAAATTTTCCAAATCCAAGTAGGCCAGAAACACAGCGTCGTGCCAGAACACAGCCGTGAGCAGAGCTGGTTGCTACATTATGGAGATCACGACAATCATTCGCTGCTGGTTAGGAATTTTTGAGGGGGTGACCAAATCATTTATTCGATGATGTATAGCGATGCTGGAGGCAAAAATTTCGAGAATTTTTGTAAAAATGTCACATGAGAAAAGAGAGGGTTTAAAATTCAGCTTTTGGTTTCTTTTTTATCATAGCCTTAAAATTTTAAAAATAAAATTTAAAAATTTGTGTAAATTTCTAAGGGACCGAACTACTGAGGTCATCGGTCCCTATACTTACACACTACTTAAACTAACTTATACCAAGAACAACACACACACACACACATACACACACACACACACACACACACACACACACACACACACACACACACATGCCCGAGGGAGGAATCGAACCTCCGGCGGGAATCATTGCCTTAGTTCACAGTTACTGATCGACTGTACTTTTTAGCATTAAAGTTCATTTGCGCTCTGTGAGTATTAGCGAGAATTAAAATGTATGTCCTTTTGATTTCATTTTTAATACGAGGGCTATTTTTTTGTTCAAGGCCCGATAGGTTCGAAATTAAGCCCACAGTGAACGTCCCATGAAGCTTTGTGGAAATGGGTTGCGCAGTGTCTTTAGTATGTCCGTCGATCGCGTTATGTCGCACGCTTCAGTTCTGAGCGCGCAGTGAGCACGTAAAGATGTCTAGAACAATAGTGTCTCCCGACAAGTGTGAAGTGAGTGTCTGATTTCCATGCAGCCCACATAATGCAACTGGCGTGAGTGGCAGCAAACTACGGCAATGGTGCAGGAACGTTGAAGGAGGACGATCAGACGTTCATGGTGCAGAGGTTTGGGTAACGGAGCGAGTGCAAACCGCTGATTTTGTTTCCGCGAGTGGATCAGGCGATTCGATAAAATAGTTGACGAGGGGAATTAGAAACAAGCAAAGAGGAATGCTGTTGTCAGGCACTGTCCTTCTTCAGGAAAATGCTCGGCCGCACACCGCATGTTTCTGTAACGTTTTCAATGGGCAGTGTTTCGACCCACTATACAGCTCTGATTTGGCTCCTTCTGATTTTCATCTTTTCGCTCACATGAAACACTGGCTATAAAAACAGCATTTTTGCACGGACAACGAGCAGCAGAGCAGCGTAGAGAATTAGCGGTAAGCACAGGCGGCTGCCTCCTATGACGAGGGTATTGGAAAGTTGGTACCACTCTACGACAAATGTCTTGGAGTGGTGAATACGTAGAGAAGTAGCTGGAAGGTGTAGCTAAATGTTACAAATAAAATATTTTTGATTTTCACTGTGGTTTCCATTCAGCGACTGATCAGGCTCTGAAAAAAAAGAGTGTTTGTTGCATTGGACCTTAGATTCCCAAATGTCGACTGTTTTACTGCAGTGGTAAGTATCAAACGTCTCTGGCTGTGGCAGAACTCCTCCCGTTTAGTTTTGTGGCTCCCTGTGACGTTTCCGCAGTACTTTTTTTTCGCCAAGTTTCCTTTATTATCAATTAGGCGCTCGCTTGAGCATTTTTTATCTCATCCGCCAGCTCAGCTTCAGTTATCTTGAAATAAATTAAAAGAGTGAGTGACAACTGTTATTTGTCTTCTCTTGATAATTGGCAAGCTGAGCGGACGAAAAAAGTGGCGCTCTTACGTTTTAGTAACAGATTTACTAAAATAAGCGGCGGGTCTCAAAACGCGTTGGCGTGAGCTACATTAATTATTCTCATGTTTAATAATGTTACATCTTCGTGGAAGAACGGACAGAAATGCTGCCAATATCGAAAAAAATCAACCAAAATTCGCCAGTCTCACAAGGGGACCATCTGACCTGTTAATTAAGAACTCTGATGAATCTTAGCTGTGTTGTTGAGTGTCCTGTCCTGAGTACCTGGCTAGCAGCTTTTCGTGAGACAGCCTTTAGTTCAACAGTGAAGTTTTACGGGTAACTCGTATATTCGTAGCGTTAGCCATTTTCGATCGAGCGAGTGTTGTGCACGGGTTAAGGTTCACGGCTACCACGCGTGTGTTTCTTGTTCAAATCCTGCCTGTCTTTTTTTCCAGTTTCATGAAATGGAAAATTATTCAAAAATAGTCATTTTTGCCGTAGTAATTTCATTAATAAATCAATCATTAAAATAGACTTTCTTCAAGTGTGTATTCTGTTTGTGGTTCGTAGTTAACATTCCAAATATTTGGAGAGTTCCAGGAAGTTGTCAATGATGGACGAAGTATTAGCAAATGCCGAAGGATTCCAGGTGCGGACAACAGTCCTCAACCTTAATTTTGACCTGAGTTCTGTGATTGATTCCGATCAAACCGATGAACAATCGAGATGTAGTAGATACCTTGCGGAACACGGAGCGTAAACCGAACAAGATTAATTACTCCTTCACTGAACTGCGTCGGAAAAGGTAGTCCCTTACGTTTTCTTATGTCTGCAAGAATCATCAGGTAATTGGCACCCGGACAAAATCAGGGAAGTTCACGGTGTTGGGCTTCAGCACTGTACGGAGATAAATGCGCCTCCGAGACTTCAACTGTTGATTACAGGCTCGTGAGCTTATACCTTCCCGTGATTTTTGGCCATTCACCGTATTATAGTCGGAGTCATTCATGAACGTATCACCATTTGTGGTGTTCACGAGTCGTTGATTACTGAACTTGGAAAATAAATTGTTCGTACCCTTCGTGGAACGAATTATTACTGATATCGTTTTCAGAATGGTGCAACTATTTCACCTTCGCGAAACTGGTAGTCGGTAATGGGAAATCCCGAATTTGCGGAACAGCTTGACGGACAACGTCCAGTTTACACAGTAAGGTGCGTCTCGAGCTGTAGTGATATTATGGGGTCGGGCATTTTCTGAATTATCATGAGAATGCTATTGTTTACAAGGAAAGGATCCAGGGACGGTTTTTAAGCCACAAACCCTGCTCTAAACTGCCAGAGACGCCACAACTCTAAGATTTCCGTACAGGACGTATCGTAATTAGTAGGGGCCGCTAGGGGCGCCAAGCTGAGAGAGGACGCTAGAGGCGTCCAAGTGCAAGATTTACTTACAGTGTGCATCACAATTAGTAACGAAAACTGCCACAGGTGAAAGTAGGGGAGGGCACCAAATGATAAGTTCCTTGCGTGGAAAAATGTTCTCGAACAGGCCCTGAAAGGGTCACTGCATCGTGATTCGAATTCGATCGACTGGTCTCCATCAGAGCTGCGACTTGACGCCACGGAACGACTATACGATTATATAGGATAGCGGCTGCGTACCAGAGCAGTTCACCAAAAAAGTCTGGTGACAACTGAGAATGTAGCAGGAAAATTAAAAAAGAACCGCCTTCATTGTATTATATCTCGAAGGAAGGGTTTCTTCGAAGATCATAAGCTGTAATAGGTCGTCAGTGCTATTGGTTAGATGATGATACTTTTTTAAATTAACAACAATGAATGCCTCGAGAAACACCTTCCTGATTTTATTATTGTTATGTAGCAAAAAAAATATTGCTTCTCGCTTATCAGGACGAGCTTTCGATCAAAAATGGTTTTTCGCTGCTTGCTTTGCCGAATACACTTCTAGATTGTTAAACAGCAGTTATAAAGCGCCACCTATGCAAACTAGGACGGAAAGTATCGACACGAGCAGGCGAGTTTGCACCGTGGTGCGTGTCTACCTAAAGCTCGCTGTAATTACAAGAGCAGGGAGCTGCTTGTCGGTGTGGAAGATACCCGCCGAGCTGCCGCCAGCGTATTATTCTGGCTGCAGACGCCGCTACTTCCGCAGATAATTAGCATAGTAATGAGGCGGCAGCGTTATCCGCCGCAACTCAGTCGCCTTACCGTCCCAGCGAGCAATTGTGAATATGCTGGCTCTTGAGATTCCGCCGTCCTCACAGTAGGCGTTCGTTTACGTTCCCTGCTTGCAGCGCTACTTTCAGCTCTCCTGCCTGGTTCCTTTTAGACGAGAGTTTCTGCCAGAGATAACCCGCCACTTACGGCCTCTTAGAATCTAGTTGCTCTTCGCCTTGGAGGATATGGCTTCTGGTTCCATATTACAAACACGAGACCGCTGTGTCAAGATTCGATTTCTGCCTCTCGTCTGGCTGTCGTTGTTGCAATTTGGAATGAGCTAAACTGGCAGATTGTCGAAGAGAAACCTTCTGTCGGGCCTGTCTTTCCCAAATCTTTTTATTGACAGGGTCACGCATCGTACAAAGATACATTATGTAAGAAAACGTCAACGATTGAGGTTATTTGAAGTAGGCGTGCAGAGGGGAGCAAAAGACAGGAACACGTGGAACACGACTCCAAACCATTCTAAAAAATTTTCTAACGACGCCGGTTACAAGTATTGTTTCTCTGCTCAAACACAGAGCGAATCTCAGCTGTAGCGGTCTCTAGTCTATTTTACCTCCCAAGAATGTATCTCATGAGACACTGGCAGCTGCCTGGCAAAAATGAGATTCCCTCATCGGTAGTTACGATGATGCGGTGTATTAGCATAGATGTATCCATAGAGGGAGCTGACAGAAGTTAATTGCCATTTGAGAAACCGAGGTTTCGCTCAGAACCATTACACGACCACTGTGCATTGTCGGATGTTTTCTCTGACCTGTTGTGAAACATTTTTCTTATTCACACCAGCCCCTGTCATCCTGGGTTGCTGTATTGAACAAGGCGATTGTAACGATGAAGGAATCAAGGACTTTCACTGCTCCACGGTATGCCTGCCAAACATTTTCCTGATTGGTCGAGGAGGCAGAACTATAGGAATAATGTATTATCATACGAAGTCCGTGCACGCTGCCGGCCTTACTGTTCTGCTCCTGCATTCCACAGAAATCAAAATTTGATCCATATTCTGTACAGGCCAAACCTGAAGTTGTCAGTTGTGTACTTAGAAGATTAGCCAGTCCTAGAGATGCTGTCAGCACTTACAAAAGTGTGGTTATACCACTTGATGAAAATATGTGGATAAACTGTTTCCACGCGGTGTACTATAACATAAAAATACACCGTTTCAAGAAGGTACCTCCTTGGCGAAGCCCAGAGAACCATCGATGACTACTGGCTTTTTGAGAGATGCTTTTACTGGCCTTAGTTTCTTACTATGCCTCATGGCGTCATTCGGTTGGGATATGGAGTAGTATGAGGTCAGCACACTGCTCTCCCAGGCGTTGTCAGTTTTCCAGACGTTGGAGCCGCTACCCCTGATTTAAGTAGTTACTCAGTTGGCCTCTCAAGGCAGACTATACGCCAATACAGTCCTCCCACCAAGGAAAAGTTCCTGGCAGCCTTGGGAATTGTACACTAGTCATTCACAAAGAAGATGTTCACTCTGACCATGCAGTTAGGGTGGTGTTCCTTTGAGAAAATATGGCGATCAAAATTGCTTAATGTTCAATATTTTTACCAAAACTTTCCTAGCGACCTTGAAATCAATAAATTTCAAGCCTTCCATCTTTAATACACTATGTGATCAAAAGTATCCGGACACCCCAAAACACATACGTTTTTCATATTCGGTGCATTGTGCTGCCACCTACTGCCAGATACTCCATACCAGCGATTTTAGTCATTAGACATCGTGAGAGAGCACAATGGGGCGCTCCGCGGAACTCACGGACTTCGAACGTGGTCAGGTGATTGGGTGTCACTTGTGTCATACGTCTGTACGGGAGATTTCCACACCTCTAAAACATCCCTAGGTCCACTTATAAGTGGAAACGTGAAGGGACACGTACGGCACAAAAGCGTACCTGCCGACCTCGTCTGTTGACTGACAAAGACCGCCAACAGTTGAAGAGAGTCGTAATGTGTAATAGGCACACATATCCAAAAAATCACACTGGAATTCCAAACTGCATCAGGATCCACAGCAAGTACTGTGACATTTACGCGGGAGGTGAGAAAACATGGATTTCATGGTCGAGCGGCTGCTCATAAGCCACATATCACGCCTCGCTTGTTGTAAGGAGCTTACCCATTGGACGACTGAACAGTGGAAAATGTTGTGTGGACAACGAATTACGGCACACAATGTGGCTATTCAGTGGAAGGGTGTGGGTATGGCGAATGCCCGGTGAACGTCATCTGGCAGCGTGTGTAGTGCCAGCAGTAAAATTCGGAGGCGGTGGTGTTAGGGTAGTGTGGTCGTGTTTTTCGTGGAGGGGGCTTGCACCTCTTGTTGTTTTGCGTGGCACTAGCACAGAACAGGCCTACATTGATGTTTCAAGCAACTTCTTGCTTCCCACTGTTGAAGAGCAATTCGGGGATGGCGATTGCATCTTTCAACACGATCGAGCACTAGTTCATAATGCACAGCCTGTGGCGGAGTTGTTACACGACAGTAAAATCGCTGTAACGGACTGTCCTGCATAAAATTCTGACCTGACCTATATCGATACTTCTCAGTGCAGCACTCCGTGAAGTATGTGCTGCCATTCCCTAAGAAACCTTGCAGCACCTGATTGAACGTATGCCTGCGAGAATGGAAGTTGTCATAAAGGCTAAGGATGGGCCAACACCATATTGAATTCCAGCATTACCGATGGAGGGTGCCACGAACTTGTAAGTCACTTTCTGCCAGGTGTCCGGATACTTTTGATCACACAGTGTATATAAAATGGTAAAGATGCTCTCTCTCTTTCTGAGCCACAGCGAAGAACATGGTAATAGATTGTGGACGCGCAATATCTTTGAACAAATGACAGCTACTGTGTGCAAGGTTATCTTTGAGCTCTTTCCTGCTGCCATTGCGGTGCACAGGGCTAGAGAAGTCTGTCTTCCAGAAGTAGTGGGTAAGTGAAATGTGAAGCTGGGCGAGATGTTGCGGTGTTTTGAGTTGGCGGGTATCAGGTTGAATACCACTGTATTTTGGGCAATTGGCAATTTCCGGTACTTATTGTCATTATTTCCACAATCGTTCTGAGTCCGTATCGCATATTTATGTAGAATAGTTGGTAGCAATTTGCTTATTTCTGAAAAAGAATCCTTTATGATCTGCCCCGGCATTGCACGTGGTATTTCCAAAGATCGCTTCATCTTTTGATATATATGCACATTTTTTAAAGGGCAAACTTCTCTCTCTTTATTTTTATGGACCTTTGTTTTGTAAAAAAAAAAAAATGTGCAATCTATCTTGTAGTCATTAGTAGAGAGAAAAAGGTTGTCTCTTATGAGGAGCGTACCTAGGACGTGGAGGAGTGGGGTAGGGGGGGGGGGAGGGACAACTCATTTTAGTTTCGCGACGGAAGGTGAAAGCTTTGAGAATTTACGAAAAGTAATCAGTATCAATTACATATTCTAGCTTTCTTAAAACTGATTCTGAGCTGGGTATAAGTCCATGTGTGGAGCAAGAAGGTCTAAATTTTTATCTCAAGGGAGGTATGCTGGCGTCAGCTGTCCTCTCACGCTTGGCACGCCCTTGTCTAGTTTCTCGTGGTACTGGTCGGCCACAGGATCAATAATAGGGATTGTGTCTCATGCCTTTACTGTGCTATACCGACTTCGCCACAATTGTACTAGTTTTTTCTTCCTTCAGATAGTCAAGTTACTGTTCATTATGTGAAATACAGGGACCGACACGTTATCTACAACGTATACAGGAATCAGATGGCATTTACACGAGTCGGAGGACATGAAGACAAGTACTAGTTGAGGAGGAAGTGATACAGAGTTGAAGCCTATCTCAAATGTTACGGAAAAAATAAAAACTTTTAAGTTTACTAATTATGTTGTAATTCTATCAGACACGGCAAAGGTTTTGAAAAATCGGGTACGTAATACAGCTTTGTGGTTTCCGACACACTTTTCTGGAGATATATAGGTACCATATATACACTGACATACAAAAATTCAGAACACCAAGAAAGATTTGTGCGACATAAACGGAAGTGGTGTTGTTTCTACATGAAAAATGGTGTCTATTCAAATTTCTCACCAGACGCATAACAGTGGCACCAGTAGCGCCAATATGAGGGTGCAAATCAGGTTTGATTCAAATACAAGCTGTAACGGTCGTGAGAGTTAGTTACCTTTGAGATTGGACGTAGTGAGTTAATATTAGTCAAGAATGCTTTTAAGACGACAAAGACGCCATTATCAACAGATTACTGAGCGAGTGCTACGACGATTGCGTTGTCGTGTGTTGAAATTTCCCGTTTCCTAAATGTAAATGTCGTGTGACTAGGGCCTCCCGTCGGGTAGACCGTTCTTGAAGTGTCCCAACAAGACGAGGGAACATTCGTCGGGGAGGTGGGTTCTTGTCAGGATACAGTTTCGTTGCCTGCGTAGCATTTGCTTACCTTCAATAACAACAATAAAAGAAACGTTATGTCGATGCAGTTTGTAGGAAGGACAGTCTTTACCGTATTCCTACTCTACACAACAGTATTTAAAAGGATTAAACTACTGTACTGAATGTACCCGTGCATAAGAATACAGTATTGCAATTACTGTTCTGCTAACTTACATTCCCCATAGATGAGTAGCATTTCTACCTTATCTTCGTTGGTGTACATTCTACTCAAACAACTCTTCAACTGACGATGGTTGACGGAATGACGGATGTGCATTCTGCTTATGTTTACATTTGTCCTCTGTCAACTTCAGCACGTGGATGTGTCCCCCCGAGTACCTGCACTAAGTGCTGGCAGCGTCAACAACAATATTGTGTTATGTAATTAATAACGCTGTGTTTCGGTGAATGATACACTGTGATACATTTCTGAATAGGTCTTCAGGAGAGGAAATGAATTAACGAATAAAAAAATACAGGGTGCCATTTAAAAAAATCGTACCGCTGTTCATATCTTTGTAAAAAACAAAGCTACAACGAAGGCAATCATGCTGTTTAATGTCTCCATGACGGATAAAGAACATTTGCTTGAAATATTTTGTAATTTGCATCTGGACAAACAGTTATTGAGGGTGATCAAGATAAATGGAACAACCTGATAGTTTGTCCATGTCGTCATTAGCCTCAACTCTTTTTATGACATCATCATACATCACCTCTCTATGAAGCCACGCCTTCTCTCCTGGAAACAGATAAATCAGAGAGCTTCTAAGCCAAGACACCCATATTTAGATCTCCCAATCACAGCACAGTATTATACCAGCCAATGAAATGAAACTGTCAGTAACATCCCAGCCATTAAAAGTAAACAGCTGATCCCCATATTTGTTAAACAATTTTACATGTAAATTGACTATGTTATTTATCAAAATATGAAAGCACACACACACACACACACACATTATTTATGTCAACGTTATTTCCACAACATAAATAGCTGTTAAAAATATGCAAAGGGTGTAACGTGCAGTGTTTCTAACTGCAAAATATCTGTTAAAAATACGTCAACCGTGTAAACCAAAATAGCCGGCCGGGGAGGCCAAGCGGTTAAAGGCGCTACAGTCTGGAACCGCGCGACCGCTACGGTCGCAGGTTCGAATACTGCCTCGGGCATGGATGTGTGTGTTGTCATTAGCTAGGTTTAAGTAGTTTTAAGTTCTAGGGGACTTATGACCTTAGAAGTTGAGTCCCATAGTGCTCAGAGCCATTTGAACCATTTTTTTGTAAACCAAAATAGTTTATTCCACATCTAAACCGCTAATCAAAACTACGTAAATGGTGTAACTTACAGTTTTCCCACGAGTGAAATCTTTGTATTATTTATCAAAAATAGCAGCATACGTTTGCTAAAATAATTTATCAGCCACTATAAGACCGCAATTATTCTGTAACTTACAGGTTAAGGCACAATTGATACCTAGAACGTGGCTGTGGACAAAAAAAATTAAGTGCAAATTTTACTTGTGGGAGGGGGGGGGGGGGGGGGGAGACTAGATAAAGCATAAAGAAAATTACAATTAAAGTTTTGACTGGTCAATATGACTTTTCATTACTTCTTATCTTGTACCTACCTGTAGTTATGTTCTACTAGCAAGTTTGTCGACCAATGTCACATTTTCCGACACTTTAGCACACGACAAATCGTACTATAAAATGTGGGTACCTATGAGATAGCTAATGCGTTCTGTCACTTAATCTGCACATTTTCGTAATACGTGAGTATAATTTCTAAATGCGCGAAACACGATATGTAAACACAACAAGGTCGAGGTCAACGACGGATAAGGTTCAACTAAAGGAAAGCTCGACCTCTCGAAAATTTTATCTTTGCACCAAAATAATACTGTATTATTTATCAAAATACATAATGATCTGTTTTTAAAAGTTCAAAACGCACATGGCCCCACTGTTGTGATTTAATTGTTCTTCAACATCCGAAAAAAATACACGCGGATCTAATATTGGCACAGTTGATGTAACTTACGGTATTGGAATGTGTGACGTAGGTGGATAAACATGCTAGTGGAACATAACAAGAAGACGGTCCAAGACCAAAAGTACTAGAAAAAGATAGATTAGCCTGTCATTATTGTCTATTATATTTTTCTTGATGCATTATCTTCTGCCCCCGCAATCCAGAATGATGCAGCGTATTTGTACATCCGTAACGTTGCCTAATTTAGACCTAGCTGGAGCCGCCAGCAATTACTGCATTGCCTCCTTAATATGCTATTTTAACGACATGCGTTTTATATTTTTATAGAACAAAATACAGACAATTTACACGTGCAAATAACATTGTAGCCCTTAAGGGGCGCCGGAAAGGCTCAAAATCATGAAAAGTTCAATTTTTACTTTTTTGCGTTTTCTGAATCTGCAGACTATTAGCTTTTAATAGATATATAATTTATTCAATTCCGAAGACTACAAATATTTTTAAATTTTTTTTGAAATGTGTTCTACATGGGCGTGACCCACTGTGGCGCTGTTAAACTGCTGTCAAATGGTGTTATTATTAACGTCCGTGTTCATCGGGTACATTTTAGTGATGTTAGATAAAGTATGTGTTGTGGCTAACCTGTGATGGTTCAATATATATCACTGGTGTCATTGTCGATTGTTTCATGTTCATTTACTCTGTCGTTATCTCGAAAACATTCGTAATTAATTCTGTTTCTTGAGTCTCTGTTTTGTTGAAGTATAATAATGAGTAAAAGTAAAGTTATTAGAAATCCTCTGAAGGCTTTTAAGAAAAGGAGAAACTTTGGAAAGCCAAAGGTATGTGTTATTACTATAAACAATAAAGACGATAACCAAGTGAGTGAATCTAACCTCTCAAGTACACCTGCCCATAACAGTCAAAGTGGGAAAGAAAATACTTCACAGAAGAAGCTTGGTTCAATGAGTGAAAACTATGAATGTTTTATGGGCGAATCGGATGTGAATGAAATATTTGATATGTCGGTTCTCAAAGGAATTTTTTCAAACTGTGTAAGATGTATTCATTCTAGTGAAGTTGGTCTGGAACTCTCCATAATAAAGCACGTAGGACTTGCTAGTGAAATACAACTGAAATGTGATAAGTGTTCATACATGACCACCTTTTGGAACAGTGTTGCAGTAACTGCAACTGAAGAAAATGGTAGCAAAATCTACGAACACAACAACGAGCGATGCTTGCTTTAGACAAGGAACGCCTTCGGGCTGCAGACAGGGCTGTAAAGAGTCTAGAAATACAAGCAAGAGTAAACAGCTTCCTCTTGTTCCTCCTCCTGTTTACTCTTGCTTGTATTTCTAGTTTGCAGAGGATGAAGATAATCCATTCTATGGATCTGGAATGCACTAAAAAGTTAATCCAATCTTTGTCGCTCGATTCCCAAAACTTTTATTTTCTCATACTAATTACATGTTTTCTAAGGATCTTCCAAACATATTTGTTTCAAACTTTCAGTAAATGTTACACAGTACCTTCTGCATAATTTAACACAGCCTTTTTCCAAAAAACTGTATATTTTTGAATATATAAATAAAAAATTGCAAAAAAATGTTGTGAATTTTCATTACAATTGAAAAAAAATCATCTTTAATAACTGAACTAAAATTTTGTAAAATTCCTGTGTTAAGTTGTAGCCCATATTCCAATAAATAATCTGTAAAAAGTTCAACTTCCTACCTCAAATACTTTGTGAGGAAAGATATAATTTATAAGCGTTATTTTAACATTGCAAGTATAGGGCGTTCCGGAGCCCCTTAATTTGAGAGTGCACAGTAATGGTCTAGCTGTCAAGAGTATCTTTACCTATAGTTTACGTAATAATTGGACTCTTCTAGTAGCTGACATTACTTTAGCTAACATGTTTTTTTTTTACAATTGTAGAACAATATACAGACAATTTTTACTAGGAAATAGTATTGGTGGACTTCATTTCAGGGTCCACAGTTAGTTTTTAGGTGCGAAGTGTATCTTAACCACTAATTTAGACAATGGTTCCACTATTCCAAAACTTATGTATGTTTGATAGATACTAAAGACAATTTAGGTTTAGAATACTGTAAGTTACACCCTTTACATAATTTTGATAAATAATGCAGGTGTGGAAATAACATTTTAGCTGATGAGTCTTAGTTTTGAAAGACAGATGTGGAAATACTGTAACTTTACTGCCTTTACGTGTTTTTGACAGAAATTTCGGATGTAGAAGTAACATTGACATAAGTATTGTGTGATTTCTTAAGTATTATTGACAAATATTACAGATTTGAAAATACTGCAAGCTACATCAGTGTTATCAATATCTGTACGTAACTTTAGACAGTAATTTCAGCCATGTAAATAACGTTGTGACACTAAATGTGCGTCAGTAACCCCTTTAAATGAGCCACGAGTGTTTTGTACTATTATAGCAGATAGTCTTAGATTTTGTTAAATAATGCACACGGTTTGGATGTGGAAATATTTAACTGTGCCTTACAATAAGTTTGGTGCAAATATCGAACTTTGCTCATTGCCAGGTGGGAGGTACAAAGAATAAACAGGGGGCTTGGCTGTTTAGTTTTAACGGCCGGTAAAAAAACTGTTTGGCTGTTTCAATTTAGTGACTGGTAAATAAAGGGCTGTGATTGAGATAAGCTCTCTGACTGGTCAAGGGGCGTAGCTTAAGAAGAAATTGAGAATCAAAATATGTGTTGGTTGCTAAATACAAGGCTTTGGTTGGAAGATCCAGATATGGTTGTGGTAGTTTAGAAGTCTACTGACTGGACTGTTTCCAAGAAAAGAGTCGTAGTTTCGTAGAGACGAGGGATGTGATTATGTCATAGAAAGAAGGCATGGCTTGTGTCATCATGGATATAGTATGTATACGGTACATAATGGGTGGAGGTTACACTCAACAACCGAGCTAGGTTAATAATTGGCTCCTTTTATCGACCTCCCGACTCAGCAGCATTAGTGGCAGAACAACTTTCTCAGCATGTTATAATCTTAGGTGGAGATTTCACTTTACCAGATATAGACTGGGACACTCAGATGTTTAGGACGGGTGGTAGGGACAGAGCATCGAGTGACATTATACTGAGTGCACTATCCGAAAATTTCCTCGAGCAATTAAACAGAGAACCGACTCGTGGAGATAACCTCTTGGACTTACTGATAACAAACAGACCCGAACTTTTCGTCTCTGTAAGTGCAGAACAGAGAATCAGTGATCATAAGGCCGTTGCAGCATCCCTGAATATGGAAGTTAATAGGAATATGAAAAATGGAAGGAAGGTTTATCTGTTTAGCAAGAGTAATAGAAGGCAGATTTCAGACTACCTAACAGATCATAACGAGAATTTCTGTTCCGACACTGACAATGTTGAGTGTTTATGGAAAAAGTTCAAGGCAATCGTAAAATGCGTTTTAGACAGGTACGTGCCGAGTAAAACTGTGAGGGACGGGAAAAACCCACCGTGGTTCAACAACAAAGTTAGGAAACTACTGCGAAAGCAAAGAGAGCTTCACTCCAAGTTTAAACGCAGCCAAAACCTCTCAGACGACAGAAGCTAAACGATGTCAAAGTTAGCGTAAGGAGGGCTATGCGTGAAGCGTTCAGTGAATTCGAAAGTAAAATTCTATGTACCGACTTGACAGAAAATCCTAGGAAGCTCTGGTCTTACGTTAAATCAGTAAGTGGCTGGAAACAGCATATCCAGACACTCCGGGATGATGATGGCATTGAAACAGAGGATGACACGCGTAAACCTGAAATACTAAACACCTTTTTCCAAAGCTGTTTCACAGAGGAAGACCGCACTGCAGTTCCTTCTCTCTCTAAATCCTCGCACAAACGAAAAAATGGCTGACATTGAAATAAGTGTCCAAGGAATAGAAAAGCAACTGGAATCACTCTACAGAGGAAAGTCCACTGGACCTAACGGGATACCAATTCGATTCTACACAGAGTACGCGAAAGAACTTGCCCCCTTCTAACAGCTGTGTACCGCAAGTCTATGGAGGAACGGAAGGTTCCAAATGATTGGAAAACAGCACAGGTAGTCCCAGTCTTCAAGAAGGGTCGTCGAGCAGATGCGCAAAACTATAGACCTATATCTCTGACGTCGATCTATTGTAGAATTTTAGAACATGTTTTTTGCTCGAGTATCATGTCGTTTTTGGAAACCCAGAATCTACTCTGTAGGAATCAACATGGATTCCGGAAACAGCGATCGTGTGAGACCCAACTCGCTTTATTTGTTCATGAGATCCAGAAAATATTAGATACATGCTCCCAGGTAGATGCTATTTTCCTTGACTTCCGGAAGGCGTTCGATACAGTTCCGCACTGTCGCCTGATAAACAAAGTAAGAGCCTACGGAATATCAGACCAGCTGTGTGGCTGGATTGAAGAATTTTTAGCAAACAGAACACATCATGTTGTTATCAATGGAGAGACGTCTACAGACGTTATAGTAACCTCTGGCGTGCCACAGGGGAGTGTTATGGAACCATTGCTTTTCACAATATATATAAATGACCTATTAGATAGAGTGGGAAGTTCCATGCCCCTTTTCGCGGATGATGCTGTAGTACACAGAGAAGTTGCAGCATTAGAAAATTGTAGCGAAATGCAGGAAGATCTGCAGCGGATAGGCACTTGGTGCAGGGAGTGGCAACTGACCCTTAATGTAGACAAATGTAATGCATTGCGAATACATAGACAGAAGGATCCTTTATTGTATGATTATATGATAGCGGAACAAACACTGGTAGCAGTTACTTCTGTAAAATATCTGGGAGTATGCATGCGGAACGATTTGAAGTGGAATGATCATATAAAATTAATTGTTGGTAAGGCGGGTACCAGGCTGAGATTTATTGGGAGAGTCCTTAGAAAATGTAGTCCATCAACAAATGAGGTAGCTTACAAAACACTCGTTCGACCTATACTTGAGTGTTGCTCATCAGTGTGGGATCCGTACCAGATCGGGTTGACGGAGGAGGTAGAGAAGATCCAAAGAAGAGCGGCGCGTTTCGTCACAGGGTTATTTGGTAACCGTGATAGCGTTACGGAGATGTTTAGCAAACTCAAGTGGCAGACTCTGCTAGAGAGGCGCTGTGCATCGCGGTGTAGCTTGCTCGCCAGGTTTCGAGAGGGTGCGTTTCTGGATGAGGTATCGAATATATTGCTTCCCCCTACTTATACCTCCCGAGGAGATAACGAATGTAAAATTAGAGAGCTTCGAGTGCGCACTGAGGCTTTCAGACAGTCGTTCTTCCCGCGAACCATAGGCGACTGGAACAGAAAAGGGAGGTAATGACAGTGGCACGTAAAGTGCCCTCCGCCACGCACCGTTGGGTGGCTTGCGGAGTATAAATGTAGATGTAGATGTAGATGTAGATATATACGCACTGCAAAAGTGCGGAAACTCTTTAGCTATACGGCTCAGGTGAACGTTGTGGACAACGTCTTGAAAAGTGTGTGAAGGCGAACATCGACAGAAGCAAAACAAGGGTATTGGAATCTACACGAAGGAAAGCAGAGGGTGCTGAAGGAATTAGTTTAGAGAATAAGTCACTAAATGTTTTTGTTCGAGCAGCAAAATAACTGAAGATGGCGGAAAGAGAGAGGATAGAAAATGCAGACATGAAAGCGCTCCTGGAAAAGAAATTTGTTAACAACGAGTAGTATACATTTTAGTGTTAGGAAGTCTTTCCAGCAGATATTTGTCTAGAGCGTAGGACAGGTAGACGACGCGCTAAACGGATGGTGCTGCTCACTAAATTCCGAAATCCGATGTTCACCGAGGATGTAGAGCACATACTATTACCACCAACTTTCAAATCGCCCAATGATCACCATTCAAAGATAAGGGAAATTAGAGATGGTACTTAGGCGTTCTGACAGTTGTTTTTCCCTCGTGCGATCCGCGAGTGGAACAGAGGGGGGCGGGGAGGGGGGGGGGGGAATATGACTTTGGCCCGAATTGTGGCCTCCGCCACACACCGCTTGGTAGCTAGCGGAGTATATGTAGATGTAGACGTAGATGTAGAAGTGAAAAGTAAAAGAATGGTAGTTAAGGCATCACGAGAAAATAAGATTTGTAAATATGCTACTGCAGAAGAACTCTGAAGAATACGTGGGTCGATCAGATAACGAATAAAGAGACAGTGAATCGATCTGGGGAATAAAGAAATTTATGGCACTGTTTGAGTAACAGAAGGGTTCATTAGACTGCATACATTCTGAAGGTTCAAATAATAGTTTAGTAGTGGAAGAAAGGGGAGGCTAAAATTTTTACAGGTAGTCCGAGAGTTGACAGTAGTAAGCAGGATCAAACGGATGTAGGTTGCAGTAGTTATGCAGAGATGAAGAACTTGTACAAAGTAGACTAGCGTGGAGAGGCTTGACAGTCTTCTGGCTGAAGATCGCAACAACAACAATGTGTTGGTTCATATCCTGTCTGACCTAACGAGGGTCCACAGTGTATCTTACGCATCAGAATTTTGTAATAAGTGATTACCCTGCAGTGTGAGATTAAGGATGCTTTTTACTTTACATTAGACTCGTCTTCCCCTGCCGGTAACCACCGCCACTTCACTACATGACATGTTTCCACCTAAACGTTAAAGAGTCGTAAAGGTGTACAGAAGCGCAGGATCACCGCGTCGCACGCTCTAGCTCGCCACGTGTGCGTCGCAGCCGCCGGCTGACGTCACGAACGGCGCCGGGATCGGGCAGGTTAGCGCGCCCATCTCATCGGCGCCTCGGCGGAGCGCACGCATTATTGCAGCTTTTGTGCCGGCCCAGAGATTAGCTGACGCCGAACAAAACGCGCGCCGCCCACCGCCCGCTGTTGTCAGCGGCGGCATCTGTCACGCTGCGCGCAGCTGCGCGTCGCATTCACGCCCCTGCAAAGCGCTCTGCCCGACACTTGCTAGCGGAGCCCTTCGCGGTTCCCGGTTTGTCACAACGCCAGCCGTCGCGCCTACCAGCTGTACATCAACCACACTGGGTGTCCTGCTGAAAGTGACGTGCTGGAGCATCATTCATTCCGCAAGTCACTCTACAGTGCATGCTCCAAAGTAGGCGAACAGTGGGGTACCTTGGGACACTTCCCACACCTTCGCTTCCAACCAGCTCCGTAACAAAAGTTTAACATACACTGACGTGACAAAAGTCACGGGATACCTCCTAATATTGCGTCGGACCTCCTTTTGGCGGGCGTAGTGCAGAAACTCCACGTGGCATGGACTGGACAAGTGGTCGGAAGTTCACTGCAGAAATACTGAGTCCTGCTCTCTCTATATCTGCCCAAAATGCGAAAGTGTTGGCGGTGCAGGGTTTTGTGCACGAAATGACCTACCGATTATATTCCATAAAAGTTCAATGGGATGCATGTCGGGCGATCTGGGTGGCCAAGTCATTCGCTCGAATTGTCCATAATGTTCTTCCAACAAGTCACGAACAATTGTGATCCGCTGACATGGCGCATCGTCATTCATAAAAATTCCATCGTTGTTGGGGAATATGAAGTCCATGAATGGCAACAAATGGTCTCCAAGTAGCTGATCGCAATGACTTTCAGTCAATAATCGGTTCAATTGGACCACAGGACATGGTTGATAACCTGGACCCATGGCTTCATGGGGTCTGTGCCACACTCGAATCCTACCATCGGCTCCGATCAACTGAAATCAGGACTCATATGCTCAGACCACGATTTTCCAGTCATCTAACATCCACCGATATGGTCACGAGCCCAGGAGAGGCGATGTCGTGCTGTTCGCAAAGACACTCGCGTCGGTCGTCTACTGCTATAGCCCATTAACGCCAAATTTCGCCGCTCTGTTCTAACGGTTGCGTTCCTTGTACCTCCCACATTGACTTCTGCGATTATTTCACGCAGTGTTACTTGTCTGTTAGCACTCTGACCAAACGGCGTTGCTCTCGGTCGTTAAGTGAATGCCGTTGGCTGCTGCGTTCTCCGTGGTGAGAGGTAATGTCTGAAATTTGGTATTCGTGACACTGTGGCTCTCTGGATATTGAATTACCTAACAATTTCCGAAATGGAATGTCCCATGTTTCTAGCTCCAATTACCACTCCACGTTCAGAATCTGTAAATTCCCGTCATGCGGCGATGATAACGTCGGACACCTCTTCACGTGAATAACCTGAGTACAAAGACAGCTGACCGAGCGAGGTGGCGGCCAACTTATCGCGCCCTTACTTTAGATAATCTATTAAGGACTCATAACATAGTAATTTACGTAGGTTAGCGGTTAATAACGAGATCGGTACATATGCACCCCGAAGTACCGCCTCACAGTGTCAGTATTGGTTTCTGAAAAAAAATAAAAAAAAAAAAACACTGTTCGATCGTGCTGCTTGCCGATTTTACTAGCTGGACTGAATTGGTACCCAAGGCAGCATAAATGGGTTCCGTTATCATCTCGTGGCTGTTATACGCTTCAGGCTGTTGGTATTTGAAGGGGTTTACGAACGTGGGTACTTCGCTTCTGTAAGTGGCCAACTTGTCCACATGCCGCACACGTATTGTTTTGACTCCCATATATGGGCAGGCTACAAAAAGTTTCCACATTAATGTAAGACGGAGCATGATTTTTAAACCAATGTGAACCTCTCGAACACCGTTATAAACTTTTAAGTGGGCATCCGTTGTCCTATCTTGTTTTATTTGGATAAACCTGTTTAAGTCTTCAGTACCAATTAAACTATGTTCGTCTGGCATTTCAAATGGATCGGTGTGCACCCTACCGGTGCATGTCCCTCCGGCCAGGATCTAGCGAGGTGGCGCAGTGGTTAGCACACTGGACTCGCATTCGGGAGGACGACGGTTCAATCCTGGCCGACCATCCTGATTTAGGTTTTCCGTGATTTCCCTAAATCACTCCAGGAAAATCCCGGGATGGTTCCTCTGAAAGGGCACTGCCGACGTCCTTCCCCGTCCTTCCCTAATCCGATGAGACCGATGACCTCGCTGTTCTCTTCCCCCAAACAATCCAACTCAACGAAAGACAGCTCCATCAATGCGCTGCCCGTTTACACCTCGTGTACGCGATGCTACCACCACTTGCATATGCGCACATCGCTACCCCATCACTTTAGTCACCTCAGTGTATTATCTTGTCTCGTTTTAAAACGATGCCATTTAGTTTTTTGTGCCGCAGTCTTTTTCTGAAGTTATAAGGGGCAGTCAATTGAAAACGAGACATGGGAATTAGTAAGTAAATTTTTCATTTTTTCAAAAGTAGTCGCCATAACTGTTAATAAATTTATCCCACTATGAAACAAGGCTGTAAATGCCGTCATGGAAAAATGTTTGTGGTTGTCTACGAAACCGCCATTGTACCCAGCTGCATCTCTTCGTCCGACGCAAATCGATGACCACGAATATCTATCCTTGCACCAAGCGTTTATCTTCTGCAGGTCTTCTTGCATTTAGCTACAATTGTCTATTGTTGCGACTTCATATCAGCATCAACCTCATCCGTAAATATGGAAATCGCATGGAGAGATCGGGATTGCATAGAGAGTGTGTAAGGCTTTCCAGCGAAGCTTTTTCAGGGTAGTCGAAAAGACGGGAACTCCAGTTCCGGGAAAGTCATGATGACCTTTTTAACTCTTGGGAGTATATTTGTTCTGTCTACCTTTATATTTGACTGCAAGCGCCCGCTCCTAATTGACTTTATGGAGCACGGCGCCACGATTAATGCACAGCGGTACGTGTCCATTTTGCAAAAACTGAAACGCGAAAGGTCTAGATACACAGGAATGTTGACGGACAGCATCATTCTGTTGCAGGAAATGCCCAATCAAATGCTGCCGAGATTGTTTCGGCTACGCTGCAGAAGTTTCGCTGGGAAGACCTTACACTTCCTCCCAAACAGTCCCTATTCCCCCCACCCGATTTTCACATTTTTGGTGCCCTGAAGAAAGATGTTTTGCTCTGGACGAAGAGAACACGCCTGGATCTCTAGAAGACCACAAACATTTTTCCATGGAGGCATTGACTGTCTTGTCTCACAGTGGGATAGATATATTAACAGTGATGGCAATTACTTTTGAAATGCCGTAATAAACAATGGACCTACTTTTCCCCATGTGTTTCGTTTTCATTTGACAGCTCCTTAACTTAAAAGTTCTGCAGAAAATTAAGTTATTCCAAAAAAGAAAACATGTTCCAAGGTACAACAGATCGTGTACCTAGAAACAAATATTGTACTAAAATTTAAAAGCGTTGCGATTGAGAATATCTTGTCAGCGCTGTATTTAAACGTTTATCTGTTACATTATGATTCCACAGTACATCAATAATCAGTAAATGAAATCAAACGAAGCAGAAATAGTATCAAAAATCGATTACAAGTTAAATAAATATTTGAATTGAAATTTTCAAGACAGGTAAAATTGTTAAGACGTTAACGAATTTGCAAGTATTCCCCGTTCCATGGTAAAAGACCTTCTATTTCAATGTTGAAGTTGGTCAACGGTCGACGAAGTGCGGCTTTACCCTCGATGCATACATAACTAATTTTAGAAATATGTGTGAATTTTACTTGACATAAAAATCTGTACCTGAAGAATTAACAATATATGTATGCTAAATAGCTTTAATATATTATATAGCACTTAAATGCGTAGAACTCGAAATTTTTACAAATGCTGCGCAAAACACCTCATATCTGGTAACAACGTAACCTGTGTAAAATGGCGGAATCTATTTATGGCTCTCTCTGATGCGCATTCTTTATTGTGGTTCTAAAATCAGTCAGGAGACTGAAGTTCCGATCAATAAACGTCGTGTTCCTAGATGCACTATCTTCCAGGTATAACACTCTCCGGTACTTGGTACCAGTAGCGATAGCATATCGTACGACGCAGTAGAAACGAAATGTTCTGAGTGACTGGAAAAATGGCCAAGTAATTCCCGTTTTCGTTGAATAGATGCACCCAACTATAAGCTTATAACACTGTCTTTCATCTGTTGTAGAATTTCGGAACATGGTATATGCTCGAGTATTGTGAGCTTTCTGGAACCTGCTGGTACTAATCTGTACCAGCAGGTCCCAGAAAGTTCATAATACTCGAGCATAAACCATGTTCCGCAGCGTAGCGCGTCAGCATGCAGCAAAGGTAAGTGAGCCACTTTTGGATTGAATGCGTATGGTGATTTAACGACCATTGTTCTGGTAGACCGGCCAGCCTAAATTTCGTTTTTAGGCGGTTTCCCGCTCTCGTTTAGGCAGATGCTAGGCTGGTCCTCAATGCCGGACACAGAAAATACTATACTGAAACAGTTAAAATACGATAACTCACAGAAAAAAGTTTACTCGGTTCACAGGCAGGTGGCGCAAGCGTTTCCTGACAGTTCTGTCGGCTGAAAGTGTATCCGGTCACACAGTTAAAACATAAAGAAGACAGTAAATTTCCTAAATCACGATAACAGCGGACCCCGTGAGACGGAATAAACGCTAGGAAACAGGGGCTATGACCTTTCTGGAGGCGGAAAACATCCTCTGCTGGAGGCACCATGGATCCGCTAGCAACGGCCTTAGAAACCCAGGTCACTCAGTTCGTCCATACGACACATAAAACAGTAGATACCGGATTCCCGGCCGAAGCTAAGTTCCTTGACCTTCGGAAAGCTTTCGTTACAGTTCTGCACTTACGCTTAATGATGACGTAGTGCATAGCGTCCGAAGCTCTCTCACCCTGTTTGCGGAAGATTCTGGTACGAAGTCGCAACACCAGAAAATTGTAGCTAAATGCAGAAAGACCTGTAGAAGATAGACGCTTGGTGTAAGGATAGACATTCACCCTCGCAACGCAAGCGAAGTCAACGTATTACATATATGACACTTTATTGTATTATTACACTGTTGCATAAAACTAATCTTAGGGAAGGCAGATACTGGATCGAGTATCGCTGGAAGAATCCTCAGGAAGCGCAGTCTACCTACGAAAGCGTTGGCTTACAAGACATGCAGTCGACTGATACTTGAGAATGTAATTTGAGTCAGGGACCACTGACGGATACGGCTGGTAGATGTAATAGAAACTTCGTTAAAAATAGCAGCACGTTTCGTTACGGGTTCATTAAGTACACTCGAAAGAATCGCAGAGGTTCTTATTCAAATTATACAAGAGGGCGTTGGGCATCAAAGTGTGATTTCTTGTTAACATTTCGACAGCGTACGTCCCAACCATTATATTGTTTCCTTCTACATATAAATTTCCAAAAGACCATGAACGTAAAATTACGTGGATTAGAGCTTATACGGAGACTTATTAGTGGTATTAGCCACTGACACTGGAAATGGGGCAGGTGACAGTCGTACAAGAGGTATCCTCCATTGTACGCCGTACCGTGGCTTGCGGATTATAGATGTAGATGTAGAATATAGTCACTTTTAATCCTCTTTAGATTATTTGTGGACCGAGGGAAACAAGCGCCTCTATATGCCACGTGTGTCCTAATCCCTTATGCATTGCGACATATATACGACATAACACGCCTTTCATTAACTGAAAGGTCCAAGATCTCAAAACAAGTTTTCCGACAAATTAAAGCATGCAGAGGGGCATGTAAATTTATTGCTCCGTTAATGCTCTTAACTCTTGTATAAACCGATATACTGAAGCTAGTACGGTTTTATTGTTTTAATGGAAAGACGCATTTTTCTAAACGGCTTTTTAAAGCCTTGACAAAGCGAGTACAGCTACATGACGCTTGTTGACGTTAACACAGAACTTTTCGAAAGGTAGCGGAGAAATGTGCTAAAACTGAAAGAGAAGGCCCGGTATAAAGACAGTCAAGAAGGGCTCTCATACCAGACACCGTCGTTGTGCGTAGAAAGAAGATAGGTCCACACTGCTAAGATAAAACGTATTTTCTCTTTGCCTTAATGTTTACGACATAGATAAGGTCTTCACTACGACTGTGCCGAATGGAACGACAAGCTAAATTCTACCATGCCAGAAGGTGCTTAGGAAAACTATTTCAAATTGTGCACGTATTCTGTTTTAAGCGAACAGCTTTTGTGGAAACAAGTTAACAGTCGAAAGGCTCTTCAAACACGGTACACTCACCGATCTGCTTTACTTTTACGCTGCACTCCTTCCCCATTTACGTCTTTTCTGGAGTGCATTCGGTACTGACTTCATTTTTATGGATGACAATGCGCAACCGCATCGAACTGCGCAGATGGAGGCCTTGTGGTCAGCGCGGGAACAAGTTGTAAGGACGCACTGCCGTCTGTGGTGATCACATATCCTATTAAGAAACATGTCCCGCCTCTTTAGTGACCAGGGGACTATCATGAATCACGGTGACTTCAGTGTTATTATTGTCGAATACAAGTGCCATTTCTGTTCCTCTCACTGCGTATCTCTTTCAGTTACATTGTGTACTATATTGCAGCAGTTGTTTCTATGTGTGGCCCAAGTTTCATCAATCTGTGTTACTTGCCAGTGGCACATCATGCAGAAGTTGCTTTTGTCCTTAGTTTTGCACACTAGTGCATAAACGGGGTGTCTCTCCTAAGAGTCGTCAGGAGCATTTTCCCTGGTGTTTCGGCAGATATTTGTAATTTCAACTATATATGAAGGTAGTATCTCTTCCCGGAAGAACAGATACCACTGATGACCGTGCAGCTTCTCTTGACACCCTAGCTGCGAACAGGCGTTAATATACATAAAAAATGGTTCAAATGGCTCTGAGCACTATGGGACTTAGCATCTGTGGTCATCAGTCCCCTAGAAGTTAGAACTACTGAAACCTAGCTAACCTAAGGGCATCACACACATCCATGCCCGAGGCAGGATTCGAACCTGCGACCGTAGCAGTCGCTCGAAATACATCATTGGGGACATGTTGAAAACGTGTGCCCCGAACGGGAGTCTGATGGGCAAACATCTTTTAGGCGCACTACGAATGTAGTGGTGTGGACATGTTGGGAATTTGGGTCTCACGGGGCACTATCCTCTGTGCCGTCGGTGGCTCAGATGCCAACACGGTATCTCAGCGTATGGGTCAGAGGGATGCTCGCTCTCTGTAGCAAAAACACTGAGTAAAGGAGTCAACGATCAACTTGAACGGATGTCTTGTGACTTCCACCGAGACCAAACGCAACGAACAATATCGGAAAAAAAGATGGATAGATCGTCTGCCATGTAAGCAGGAGGTCCCGTGTTCGAGTCCCGTTTGGGGCACACATTTTCAACATGTCCCCAATGATGTATATCAACGCCTGTTTGCAGCTAGGGTGTCGCTTTAATTATCATTTCATTTGTAATTTCGTTTTTGCGACGTCTGGCTGGTGTCAACTCAAACAAATCCTGCTCATATGTTTCATACGAAGCACAGCGTCGGTGGAATGCGTCGGTTTGCTTCCTGTTTCAAACAAAATGATTTATAAATCGGAATTTTACGTGCCCATTCGATAGAGTGCAACAAGATTAGTCTAGTGCAATACTCGTTTTAA
The DNA here is from genome assembly GCF_023864345.2 of Schistocerca serialis cubense. Classification (NCBI taxonomy): domain Eukaryota; kingdom Metazoa; phylum Arthropoda; class Insecta; order Orthoptera; family Acrididae; genus Schistocerca; species Schistocerca serialis. The sequence goes on from NC_064643.1 coordinate 361,198,348, forward strand.
CGACATGTGTTAACAGGAATAGTAAAACACGAAGAATAGCCAGAGTTTCAGCAACGACTGGGCAGTGATTCTGCGTGGCTGTAGCAGTCAGCGCGCGCCAGGGCGGAGCTGTAGCTGCTGCAGTACTGGTTAATCTCTGTGTTTTACTGTTCCTGATAACACATATCTTTAAAACGAGTATTGCACTAGACTAATCTGGTAGCGCTCCATCGAATGGGCACGTAAAATTCCGATTTATAAATAATTTGGTTTGAAACGGGAAGCAAACCGACGCTTTCCATGCACGCTGGGCGTTGCTTGAAAGACGAGATGAGTAGCAATTGTTTGGGCTGACTCCAGATACACGTTGCAAAACGAAACTGCGAATATCTGCCGAGACACCAGAGCAAATCCGCCTGACGACTCTTAGGAAAGACACCCGGTATATAGGCAATGTTACGTAATAGGTACAAATTTCTAAATACTCAAAAAACTTTAAGTTTTTTGTTATCTTACTTTAATAAGCACATATGTAAACTTCGCAAAAAGGTGATGAGTATGACACTCTTCGAAATGTCGCAGTATTTTAACACTGTCACCCGGCTGGAAAACAGAGCTTTTCTGATCATGGCTATAGTATGTTTTACTGTGTTAGCACAATTGTTCTATGACTCGATTGTAAAACGCTCTAAATTACGGCATAACGGTCATTCCGGAAAGGAAATATGTCGTCTACATGTGCCCAGTGGTGGTTGACTTGTAAAGAGTTTGTAATAGCACAACAAAAAACTTTAGGTTTTTTTGGCTTTTACAATTATACCCTGTTTTGTAGTACGTTTTCATCAACCAATACAAAGTTTTAACATCAGGTAATTCCCTATTTGGAATATTCTGTTCAGTGGAGAAATTAGAATTACTTAAGACTCCAGTTCCCCATATTTATTCAGCCGGGTTCCACGGTTAAAATAACTCTCGTTAAAGTTCTCCATGTACATGTTGTTACACATTCCTATGATCTACATCAATTCTCAAGAATGTCGCGACGAGTAGAAGATGATCCTGCAACAACCATGCCAAGAATTGTTTCTGTCTGAAATTATGAACAAGAAGGATCTTGTGTTGTTGATTCTGCCCGAGCAGTTGCTTTATCCATATCACTTACAGCTCTCAGACAACAAGATCACCATGCCCTATTACAGTTCTGACAGTTCGTAAGAGATGGTGCCTAAAGCAGCACTCCTATTTTTGTTGTTATTTAGAAAAATAGAAAATAGTGAACAATTATGTTTTAAAAACATTTAATATTTACTTCATAATGTTACATACCATTTACATTTTATTCTTAGAAAATATAATAACAATGTATTATAAAAAAATAATATTTTCAAAAACCTTACACGTCGCGAGTCTGAAAAATAGTTGCTAAAATCGGACTCCTTGTAAAAACACTCAAAATAACACTAAACAAAATTAGCTAAAGTGTTGCCGGTGTTTGTAAGAGAATTTTGAGAGGGTAAGGGGGTGTATAAGTACAGGCAGCTGTCAAACATGAGAAACTGAGAGTCCTGTTTAAGCAACTGAAAGGAGTCAGTGAGCAACTAAAGCCAACATTTTATTAACAGAATACATTTTTAACCAACCATCTGCATGAAACGGCCTAATCATTGGAAAATACTTCACTGTTCACGATTACTTATTGGCTGAAAGGCCTACCTGCCGATATCAAAGTTAAATGAGAAAAATGTAGCTCAGAGTAAAAGCTTTTTCCATTGTCAAAACCTGCAATGGCTAACTGGTAAGTAAAAGTGAAGCGGACGAATTGGTTACCGCACAACAGAGTGCTATAAGCCTAAACTACTATTTACACTTGGTCCCACTAGGGCTCAGCAGAATGCAGAGCCAAGAGACCAGGCTGTCCGCTTTAAAGAGGGGGGGGGGGGGGGGGGGGGAGGGAGCCACTTTAGGGCACTTTCCCCTACCAACAAGACGGAGTGCATAAGACTGGTAGTCAAGAGTTTCATTCTATTTACATATGAGGTGGGAGCTACACAGAGCAGAATAAAAAATTACCGCAATTACCAAGTGTGGGCAGATGGAAATTCTTTGGTGTCGATATATGGTCAGGAACTGTGGATAACAGATTCATATGCTTCACCAGACGAATTAACCATTGTTGTTTACCACCTGTTTCTGCGCGGCAAATTACTTCTACTGTTGGAGAACAAAAATACAGCGGATGTCGTTTATGGATGATGAAGCACAATGCCATTTGTTACGTCTCGCAACACAGCTTCTAACAAACTTTTAATGACGATGCACTGGCCCAGGAGAGTGCGCTCCTTCTTCACCTGACCTTAATTGCTTATAATTACAGCTTCTGTCATTGATGAATTGGACTCACGTCCGGAAAGTGGACACATTGCACTGACCAAAACCGAGGATAGCCAGGTGCATTTGAAGAAATCTGTGATTCTTTGAGAAGGAGGGCTGGAGGATGTGTCATAATAAGTAGTATCCGCAGTGATCACCACCTGTCAGGTCAGCAGCAAGATGACTATTACAAGACAGCGTGACCCATATCTCGATAAGACATATGTTAATTTATGATAATTTTTCTAGTTTTGACAAGTAATATATCTTGTAAGATCCTACAAAAAATCCATGAACTCATTCGTCATCAGACGATTTGCTTACGTTGTGTTCCCTGTGTTCGTCAATTTCGTGGGCTGATGATATTTTGGATCATGTTAATTTTAATATAGCTCTTAGTTTTCATCAGGAAGGCGATCAGAATTATCAAGGTTCATTGTCAAGAGTGCAGGTATACATTTTCTGGGTTGTAGTTGGCGGTTAGAACCAGCAAGGTCAAGGAAACCTGAAGGGTTAGCGTCAGAACTCGCTTCTAAAAGTGGCCTTATTGTAATAAGGTTATTCGGAGTAGCATTAGATAATCGAAAATAATGCTAGACATGACACGACGCAGTTATTTTGCTGAGACTGCGTGTTTAAATGGACCTAGGTCTCTGTTATTTGTTTTCTTAAGCAACCTCCACGTGACGTCCATGTCGTGAAAATAGTGCCACCTCAATGGACCACATGTTAGACGCCGTGATGTCGAAAATTTTGCACAGAGAGTCCACATACTCAAATATGTAGTAAGAACTTATGACATAGATCATGAAGGTTACCGTTGGTGAAGTATAAACTACCTTCGTGTTGTGTATGCACCGGTCACACAATTCGTGTAAATTATGGGCTGGTGGATTGTGGGTGAGAAACTGGTGCCTAATAGTGTTGCAAATGTGTTCCATCATGTTCAGATCAGATGAATATGGTGTCCAAGACATCAACGTGAGTTCTTTGCCATGTTCCTCAAACCACTCTAATATGATTCTGGAGTTGCGACATGGGTAGTTATCCAGCTCGAGAATGTCATCACCGTCAAGGAAGACATCAAATACGGAGATATACAGGTCGTCCACAATGAATTCATGTAGTGCACAGCGGTCATATTGCCTTCGATTACTACTAAGCTCCCTTGGAAGCCCATATAAAGTTCCTCACATCATAATACTGCTCCCGCCGCTCTGCGTCCACTGCGCAGTACTTCTTTCTAACAGCCATTCGCTGGATGACCGTCTATTTGGACGCGACTATCGATCTGGTGTAACAATAAACGAGATTCATCTGACTAGGCTACATGGTTCTAATGATCCACTGTCCAATTTTGATGATGCCCTGCCCTTTGCAATCGTAATGTTATTGGGTCAACCAGGGCGTACATAGGGCTCGTTTGCTGGGGAGCCCAATGTTGGACAATGCCAGTTGCATGGTGTTGGGCCGGCACCAGCATTCTACAGTGTCGCCCGATCTGCCACAAACGACTTGGAATACTTTGTGCCCACTCATAGTTTCACCATCCTTCAGCCACTCTCAGAGGATGCTCATGACTGCAGCACATGGAAGAGCCGACCAACATCGCCGTTTCTGAGCCCTCGTTCTCAAGCGGAAGGCCGTAATAATCCGTCCTCTATTAGTTTCTCCAATTTCGCAGCGTGCTATTATTCCGCAACGAATGAAAGGCCGCTTCAGTTGTTGACAGGCGCTTTACTACGTTCACTACTGGTTTCGTCCTTCACAGTCAGGCAATTTTAAAACAGATCTGAAAATCGTGTCGTTGAGAAACAACGCCAAACGTTCATTTGACAGAGAATCTTAACAGCGGTTTCGGCCGTTGAAATAAGGCCATCTTCAGATCCACATGAAAATGGTGTGATTATAAACGTATAAACGCCAACTCTGATCATGGTCTTAGTAAAGTACCTACTAGCTGTTCGTAAGCTCTGAAATCATAAGATGATGGAGATAAGGGATCTGATATATTTCTTAAAATTTTTTTGTCTTGATCTCACTAATACACTAGTTTATAGCTCGTTGATTACTATTTTCGGTTGCTATACAAGATGACTGGGTATTGTGTGATGTCCTTAGGTTAGTTAGGTTTAAGTAGTTCTAAGTACTAGGGGACTGATGACCATAGATGTTAAGTCCCATAGTGCTCAGAGCCATTTGAACCATTTTGCTATACACCCAGCTTCATATCAGTCTTAGTAGGGCCTACAAATGGGCAAACCCTTCTGTCCATAAATCAGATTAGAACTGCTCACTTACTGGAATGACCAACTCTTTTTCATGACTCACCACTTATTATCCACTCACAAAAATACGAGGCGTGTTTTTTAAGTAAGGTCCATTTTGTTGATGACACTAGTAGTTCGCGCGCATACCGCAATGAGCGCGTGCATCGTGTATTGGCATGCCTCGGGAACAACTGGGCCCAGTTTCAGCTCCGTAGCTAACCTGTACGGTTCTGTTCCGTGCTTTCAAAATGTTTGAGACTATCAACTCGCCCCCCGCGTCTGAAGTTCGCTCAATGATACTGTTTTTGTCAGCAAGGAACCTGTCTGATACAGAAATTCATCGACAGATTTGCGAAGTATACGGTGATACTGTTATGAGTGAAAGCAAAGTGCGTAAGTGGGTACGAGAATTCAAAGACTGCCATGACAATCTCCATGATGAGAACCGCTCCGGTCTCTCTTCTTTGATTATAGACGATTTGGTAGCTTCAGTTGAAGGGAGGATTCGTGAGAACAGGCGCTTCACAATAACAAGTCTCTCAAACGAATTTCCTCACGTGGCGAGATCGGTGCTTTATAACATTGTTTCTGAACACCTAAAGTTTAGGAAACGGTGCACCCGTTGGGTCCCAAAACTCCTAAAAGAGGACCACAAAAACCGAAGATTTGAGTGTACGATGAAGTTCTTGACTCGTTATCATGAAGAAGGTGACGGCTTCTTGAGTCAGATCATAATTGGAGACGAAACGTGGTTTTCGTATATCACGCCCGAATCGAAGAAACGGAGCATGGAATGGAGACACACACATTCGCCTGTAAAGGTGAAGGCCAAACAGACTCAGTCCTAGCGCAAAATCATGGCGTCGATTTTTTGGGATAGGCATGGTGTTTTGTTGGTCGACTTCATTCAACGAGGAACCACTATCAATACAGAAGCATACTGCCAAACCCTGAGAAAGCTATGCAGAGTGATTCAAAACAAAAGACGCGACATGCTGACAAAGGGAACTGTCCTTCTCCATGACAATGCAAGACCACACACTGCAAGTCAAACCCGTGATTTATTGGACAATTTTGGCTGGGAAGCTTTAGACTACCCACCCTACAGTCCTGATCTTGCGCCGAGCGATTACCGCCTGTTCCTCCACCTCAGACAACATATCAGTGACAACGGTTACAATGATGACGTCGACGTGAAACGGCAGTGAATTCTTGGTTATCGGAGCAGGTGGCAAGTTTTTATAAAGAGGGTATTTTAAAATTGGTTGAGAGGTATGATACGTGTTTGAACAAACTTGGCAACTATGTCGAAAAATAGAGTGAAGTATGTACTTCCTGCAAATAAATTTACTTTTTTGAAATAACCTTTCGTTGTGTACTTATGTTCAAGCGGACCTTACTTTAAAAAAATGCCTCGTAAATAAAAGAAAGCCATCTTGCCTTTTTAATTTAGATCACTATAGGTGTATTTATATCTGGTTTAGTCCTATTTTGAAAGATCATAGAAAGAGAAGTAATAAGTTTTTGTTACATCCCTGTAGTTTTGAAGTTTAAATGTTCTACATTTAGTCCTGAGTAAAAATTAAAAATATCACAAGAAAATCATAAATATTATTTATCAAACGCGGATTTTAAAAGTAAAGCTAGTCTTGTTACGTTTTCATACTTTTATTGGAGACAAAATATAAGAATTACAGCATATTTGTAAATAATTTAACTTTCTGCAGTCAAAATTTGAAATTAGTATGACAATATATGTTCCCAAGAAGCAAAAGTTAACTATTATTGTGATTTACAAATAAAATTCGATCTATTTTACTTGAAGAAAGTGAGTTTCTTTTCTCAGCGCACATTTGCCCTGCCTTTGAAATGATATGCTCATAAAGCACTGATGTACCTGTGATACATAATATTTTCAGAAACAATTGGTATAGCATTGGGTACAGCAATTTTCTGCTTTCCCAACACTTTAATGGATATCTGCTTCTAGGCAAATACGTCTGAGACAAATATTTATCTAGTTTGACAGTAGCTGCATGTCCCAGATCATGACTTAGTTGGAGCTGAGAACATACTCCAAACAGCTGTTAATATTTTAAACAGAAGCTAAAGTATTCATTTTATTGGTATCTCCAAAAGAAAGAGAAACTATGTCTTTCAGGTGCCAGAAGCCATTTCCCAACAAAATAATAATAAATTATCAGAAAATAGAAGAAACTTATTAAACATCATAGGAATTATCATCTCATTCATGACAGAAATGGACATACAAAAGAAAGTAGAAACTTAAATTAGATCAGCAGAAAAATCTTGAGAACCTTCAGAACTAAATTAATAAGGAAACTGTAAGTTCTACAAAATAATGTCAGGATCAGCTTTGATATTTGAAAATGAGTCGTGGACTGTAACAAAAAGATATGAACAAGGATACAAGCTTTGGAGATGAGATTCTTAAGAAGAATAACTCAGTACACACTGCCTGACAGGAGGATGAATGCTGACATCACTGAAGAACTGGGAATGAAAATATTAAATGAGCGATTATGGAATATAGAAACAAGTGAAAGGACTAAGTCACAAGAATGAAAGATTACAGAATACCCAAATTAAGGACGAATTATTACCCAGTGGACATAATACCTTTAGGAAGACTGAGAAAACGTGAAAAGATCAATGATTTGAACCAAGAGGGCTTAATAGACAATGCCTAATACGTGCAGAAAGAAGATGATGACATCTCATATTAAAAATATTATGCTTTTTAAGTAGCTATGGCAAGATAAGCTTTGAAATTACACAAAAAAAACCTGATCCAATGTAAGAGGGGTATTGAAGATATTAATCTGATTAAAAAAATAAATAATGAATAAATTTATTAATGCACTGTCTATATTAATGGACTATCATATACATAAATATAATTATATAGATATATACTATTACTGTGATGAAGAACAATATTCAGCTGAGCCAAAATTTGATGGAGAGTCACTACGTCATGAAAGTGAGCTGTGAGCTAAATCAGTAAGTGCAGAGATCAGAGTGACTCCTGGTTTGCTTTTCAATCAGTTATGTGTGAACCATGGAGAACAGAGTGCCTCCTGAGTCACTCTGTGATCCTCACCATGTGAGCAGCAGTGAGTCAGATCAACTGTGAGCCAAATCGGTCACTGAGACAAGTCCATTAGTGGGCTCGATCTGCTGGTGAGCTAATGGGAGGGGAGTGACTTCTGAGTCACTTTGCAGTCTGCTCGTGCAAGCAGTGGCTGAAATCTACTGCTCATACGACTCACATGATCACTGACAACATATTCTGAGTGCAATGCTATGTCGGAAGATAAGAAGTAACAGTTCACTCAGAATAATGTAAAAATTTACAGTGCTTGTGAAATTTGAGACTTTCTTTTCGGATCAAGAGCAGAAGTACACGATGTAAACGATTAATGTTTACAATGAACCACCGTAGCGTACAGGAAATTGAGATGAACAGTTCGATAAATTAGTAGATTAAGCCATAGACCTAAACATCTCAAATATTGGAAATAATTCGTGTAGTCGCACATCTTTGTGTACTGGTAGCAGGGAGTGCTATGAACAACTCACTAAAAACCTGACCTGTAGGAATGAGTGTGAGGAAGGAGGGGGGGTTATGTACTTGAAGGTCGCTTTTGTATGTTTCTTATATAACTCAGAAAATGTGCCCTCTAACGAAAACTTATCCCAGTACAAAATTAAACTACATTAAATTTCCAAAAAACAGGTCGTACTCATTTTTTCTCTAGGACTAATAGTTTATATGAAGAGAGAGAGTGCATACTGAAAATCTCAAGCAATGTGCATGTGCTGAGCTTAGGTATTTTTGTAAGTCAATTTGAAATGTTTCCCGACTTGATAAACCACTAGCGTCCTATATCAAATTGATCATCACGACTTCCAGCCGGCCATTGGGACCGAGCGGTTCTAGGCACTTCAGTCTAGAACCACGCGACCGCTACGGTCGCGGGTTCGAATCCTCCCTCGGGCATGGGTATGTGTGATGTCCTTAGGTTAGTTAGGTTTAAGTAGTTTTAAGTTCTAGGGGACTGATGACCTCAGATGTCAAGTCCCATAGTGCTCAGAGCCATTTGAACCATTTTTGAACGATCATCACTACTTCTCTTACACCACTGTGATAGTTTGTAAACAACTGCTGTCCTTTATCCTTTGTATAAGGTGGCAAAGTGTTTCCTGCATTAAAGCAGTCTTCTGGAGAACTTATCCTTCTTCATTTTCTATTCTTTTCATGGCTGAGAAAAGCTGCACACACTGGTAAGATACACAAATTCATACATGCACATGATCGATAGCACTTTTTTTTTTAGCTTGAGAAACGAGAAACATTTCCTTCAGTATGCAATGAGACGCCCTGCTACATATTCTTCGTTCAGCTTCCTAATTCACCAGAGAGACATTTCAGATCGGAGGAGATAATGGTCCTTTTTTAGGAATTATTGATTGCCGACTCCTCAGAAGGATCTGGCTTTTTGAACTGGTTCAGGAATGGATCGCCTATCTCTAGTACTCAATGATAAGATGGTTGTCACGATTTTATGGTTCAAATGGCTTTGAGCACTGTGGGACTTAACATCTTAGGTCAGCGGTCGCCTAGAACTTAGAACTACTTAAACCTAACTAACCTAAGGACATCACACACATCCATGCCCGAGGCAGGATTCGAACCTGCGACCGTAGCAGTCCCGCGGTTCCGGACTGTCACGATTTTATGATTCTTCTAAACTGTAAATGAATGCGCTATTGCGGATAAGGGAATTAAAAATCTTTTTAAGAAGCACCTGTCAGGAAGTGAAGCGCCTTTTCATTACTCTGCTCTTTGTCAAAGTCGCATATGTCAGTGGATTTCCCCATCTGCGGCCCGTATCGCCGCTAGAATATGCAACACCACATTCAGACTCGTTTTGGACAGTCATGTTTTCGCTCGTTAGTGTACGTCTGCTGGTGCGAAAGATAAAGAAATAGAAATGGCAAATAATTTATCTAATGAATTATGTAACAATATTACAAAAGGAAAAAGATACGGAAGATCGTGAATCGTCAAAGAGAGCGTAATAACCGGGGCACTTCCACCGGGGTTAACCGGGCAACATCAACAGAGAGGCAAATTAATTCAGCGGTCAGCATTAGGACGCACAGCTGAAGTTGCGCGCGCTGACCGACTGGGACGCACGCCAATTTTCCCGTGCACATCGCTGACAGTTGCAGAAAAAAAGCAAACGTAAATAAAATAGGACGAGTTATTTCCCCCGCTGGCCGCATTTCGTTGACGCGGGCAGCCGGCTGCGAGGAATGCGCTGTGATTGGCCGGGCGACCGCCGTGTTTGGCTGGCTGCGCAGTTTGAAGGGCGCTGCACCGCTCTGCGGTCGTTCATCGCTGGGCGTGGCACCCCAGGGACGGGCCGCAGGCCGCAAATCACCGCTATGTGGCCGGCGCCGTGGAAACCGCCACAGGGCGTTCTTCCTTCTGCCACTGCGCGAAGACGAGTCACAGCGAAGAGCATTTGTGCTCCAAAGATATGGTGGCCAGAGGTTCGAAACAAGGACACGAGACAAAACATTACTCACACTCTGGACACACGATGCCGATATCATGTAACACAGCCTCTTGTCTTGGTAACGGCTTCAATTCGCCGAGAGATAGAGTCCAAAAGTTTCTTCTGGCTGCATTGATGACTGGACCCCGTAGAGACATCTAATAGTGGAGATGTCGATTGCTACATTTCATCAGCTCTTCCAAAGAGAACCAGCTGTTTTCTATGGGAGTAAGCCATGGTAATTTTGCGGACCAGTTGAGGCACAGTAGGATGCCTGATCGTTCGTTGAACTAGGAGCGTACACATGCAGTTTGTAAGCACAGCAGCCGGCCGCTGTAGCCGAGCGGTTATAGGCGCTTCAGTCCGGAACCGCGCGACTGCTACGGTCGCAGGTTCGAATTCTGCCTCGGGCATGGGTGTGTGTGATGTCCTTAGGTTAGTTAGGTTCAAGTAGTTTTAAGTTCTAGGGGACTGATGACTTCAGATGTTAAGTCCCATAGTGCTCAGAGCCATTTGAACCATTTGTAAGCATAGCTGCAGTTGCCTTGCAAGACGAAAGAGTCGCAGCATATCTGTCATTAAGATGTACCAGGTGATAATAATGAAAGTGCAGTTACTCACAGAGGTCTATTGTAGACTGTAATTATCATACGGCAGCGAAACGTGGTAGATATTCTAATGTGTTAATGTGGAACAGATTTATGCTGGAAGAAAATTTCGTTCCATATTAGGCCACCAGGTCCAAATCTGGCACTGTAAGTGCAAGAAAGACATATTAAAATATGTCCATGAGTAATGGTTTTAGGAACGGGATGTGGGTAGAAAGGCCAAACAAGTGAAAAAGGCGTAATGTTGATTTCATTATTAACCACCGTTTACACATTTTGTTCAATATGGGCTCAAGAGAAGTTGGTGAGACGCTGTGCAGCGCCAGATTTTCACCTGTTGGCGAAAATTGGAACAAATTTTTTTGCAGCTTAAATCATTTCCACTTTCACGCTTTACAATGTCTACCAAGTTTCCCTGCATCATGATGATTACAGCCCCAATGGATTTTCGTGAGTAGCTGCACTTTAATTATAACCACCTGGTAGAAGAAAAGGAGAAACTTTGTCTAATAGAATGTGGAAATAAAATCCTGGTTCATGATCACGGTAAGCTGAATGATTGATCCCAAATTAAGGTATGAGAAACATCGCAAACTATTATAAAAGCACTTCTGACCTCAACTACACTCTCCATACGCAGCGATGTGAGCTCCTTGTTGAGCCGCCTTGCATCATGTAACAGAACAAAAATTGCTACTTAACGGAACACATTACACGCCTCCAGGCAGCTGCTGTCCAGTTTCTGTGTTGTTTGGCCCTTTCAAGACGCGTCGCTCTTTGTGCCAGTGTGAGAAATAGCTTTTTGCAAATTGCGCGCCATATGTCCATAGGATATAGTTCTTTCCTTGCACTGAAACTGTTTGAGATGGGCCTGCACTGTAATTATCGTACCACAGCGAAACTTGCTAGATATGGTAGTGTGTTAATGTGGAACCGATTTACGCTCGAAAACAATAGTTCCAGTTTTGCCCACCAGGTGCAGATGTAGCATTGTGGAAGGTTTGTTTGACGGAGCAATGCCCGCGCTCTCATTGGACAATCAATAACGTGAGTAAATAGTATGGCTTTCGAGAAGAGAGGCCAAGCACTTTTGGTGAAACTGATGTATGTAAAACGGCAGCAATTACGGTGCCGCATTGTGGGAGTATCGTTGACTGGAAGGTCTGAGGAGGGATTTGATGTCATTAAATGTTTAAAGAAAATGATAATGGAATTCGAAAACACGGGGGAGTTCAGGGTGTCACCTGGAAGAGAGGAGTGTCGTATCTCGGTGGAAGTTACTGACGAGGTTGCTGTTGCTGTAACTGACCATGCAGCACGTGCCCCGGGTAATGCTAGTGGTCGTGCAATGTCACGAGAACTGTCTAACCATGAGCAATAGTACGGAAAGTTTTACGGTCTATTTTACACTGGCACTCGTACAAGATCAAAACTGTGCAGCAACTGAAACCTTATGATCTGCAGCAATGTTCGGAATTTGCTCATCAGTTTCTGGCACGGATCGTTCGTCGTGACATGTGGCCGGGGAGTATTTTATGGAGTAACGAGGCACGCTTTACACTAAAGGGTGCAATGAATACACAGAACTGCCGAATTCGGGGTAGTGTCAAACCACTGCTGTGCACAAAGAAGTCTGCACTCGCCGTATGTAACTGTGTGGTGTGGATTCACAGACACCTTTATTCTCGTCCCTTCTACTTTAAAGACAATTCACCCAGAGGGCCCGTCTGGTGTGCCGTGACGTCTGCACGTTATCGAGACCTTCTTGTACAGTATGACCCTGCTTCGGAAGAGTGCAATGGTGTGGAAACCACTGTTTTCATGCAAGATGGGCGTGTCATCTGCAGAGGTTTCCCAGATGCGTGGCCTACAAGATCACTTGATCTGAATCATTTGGTCTCCACCTAATCTGAACCTGATTTGAAGCCCAGTATATAGGAACACATTTCCTAGATTCCACTGGAACTGCTGCAAGCAATTGTTGATCATCTCATTTTACGGTTACATCGTCTCGTCGACGTCTCTGGTGATCTTTGGTCACTTACTTAATAGCACTTTGGTCACTTACCTAATTCCATCAAAAGTCTGACAGATAGCCATATAGCATTTAAAAGGAAATTAAAAGAATTTCTGAATGGCAACTATTTCTACTCATTAGACGAATTTTTGGATATAGTAAGTGGGTAATTTCCCCTCCCCCCCCCTCCCAAAAAAATTAAGTGTCATGTAATATTTTGTGTAATGTAATATCTTGTGTAGACACCTTTTATTAACCTGACAGGTTCCACATACGAAGTGTCGTATTCACGACCTATGGAACAAGTTATAATCTAATCTAATCTGATCATATTGAAAAAAACTGTGTGAGCGCGGTGAATAATAAAATAAGCGTTATGACTTTCTCAATTGTTTGACGTCTCCTGCCTACATCCCACCCCTAATTCATTGCACATGGAAACATTTCTGTAAGTCTTTCTTGGAATCATAGCGCCAGATTTGCACCTGGTGGCTAAAACTGGGACTAATTTTTTCCCGCGTAAATCAGTTCTGCATTAATGCATTAGCATATCTACCAAGTTTCACTGCTATAAGGTAATTACAGTCATCACTGGACCTCCTTGAGTTGTGCAGTTTATCACCCGGTATCAACATATCGGGCTTGACATGGCTTACATCAGCGGTGGAAGGTCACTCGGCGGCTTGGTGCCAGTTCGACATCTATAGCGTCTAAAGCGACTAGTGTGCTCTTTGGAGGGGGCGACTTATTTTATCCCGCTACCACATGCATCTATGACTGATAGAAAATTTGGAAAGAAAGTTAAATTCCAGGTAAAAGAAATAGAACTTCAAGGTTTGTCGATGAGATTGCAGTTAGAATACTTGTGAGGAACATATGATGTAAAAAAAATATTTATCGGGATACTTTAATAATAATAATAATAATAATAATAATAATAGCGTGTGACGAGGGCCTCCCGTCGGGTAGACCGCTCGCCTGGTGCAAGTCTTTCGGTTTGACGCCACTTCGGCGACTTACGCGTCGATGGGGATGAAATGATGATGATTAGGACAACACAACACCCAGTCCCTGAGCGGAGAAAATCTCCGACCCAGCCGGGATCGAACCCGGGCCCTTAGGATTGACAGTCTGTCGCGCTGACCACTCTTTTTTTTAAAATCTCATTTTGTTCGTTTTCGTTCGTTGTATCTGCTCGGGGCGGACGTCGAAAGACACCCACGTCAGTTCGTTGTTGATCCATTAACTCAGTTTTTTTATTACAGAGGGCAGCTAGCCCTCTGACTAAACACGCTGAGTTACCGTGCCGGCTATTCAGCTACCGGGGCCGGACGGGATACTTTAAACGAAAGTAAACCTAAAACAAGGGTAATGGAGTGTAGTCGATTTAAGTCACCTAATATTGAGAGAGTTAGATTCGAAAACGGTAAGCTAAAAGTAAGAGACGAGTTTTGCTGTTTGGGGGATACAATAACTGATTACGATCGAGGAGACGTAAAGTTCAGAACGGCATTAGCAAGAAAGCTTCCCTGAAAAACAGATATATGCTAATATGTAATACAACTTTAAGTATTATGAAGTTTTTGTGAAAACATTTGTTTGAGATGTATCCTTACATGGAAGAGAAATTTAGGCGATAACAGTACAGACAATAAGGTTCAAATTGGTTCAAATGGCTCTGAGCACTATGGGACTCAACTGCTGAGGTCATTAGTCCCCTAGAACTTAGAACTAGTTAAACCTAACTAACCTAAGGACATCACAAACATCCATGCCCGAGGCAGGATTCGAACCTGCGATCGTAGCGGTCTTGCGGTTCCAGACTGCAGCGCGTTTAACCGCACACGTGAAGTTCAATTTCAGTCCACGAAACACATTTGGCCCTCCAATCAGTTGTTGTTTATTGAACTGACCAGCCAAATCAATATCAATTGCCTTCAATGATCTGTAGACAGGAACGCTGCGCCGTCAGCGACGACGCCATGCACGTCGCAGAGGCATTGCTGTGGCACATATTGCTATGTGACTTGGCTCCTCTTGGTTACTCGCTAGGCGGGTGACCTTGAGCGGGACTTAGCGCGCTGTGCGCTACGCAAGTCACGTGACAGTGTGCGAGAGAGAGCGCTCTTGAGTGTTAGACAGAGAGCGCAACACGGGCCCTAGTATTACTAGGCCCGTGTTGCTTGAAAATCAAAGTTATCAGCCGGAAGTGACGTAGCGATAAGCGCGTCGCGCTGGCGCTGCGCCGCAGCACGGAGCGTCATTCGCTCTGCGAACGTCGAGGAGTGCGGAAGCATAGCACTGGGTCTCGCTGGGCGTTGGCTTGCTACGTTTACTTGTATCAACGTGCCACAGCAATGCCTCTGCGACGTGCATGGCGTCGTCGCTGGCGGCGCAGCGTTCCTGTTCAGACAATAAGGGAATCGAAGCTTTTGAAATGTGGCGCTCCAGGAAAATGCTGAAGTTTAGATGGGCAGATCGTACAATTAATGAAGAAGTGTTGAAGAAAAGTACTTCATGGGACAACTTTGCTACAAATGGTTATATTGAAAGGACACATGCTTAGGTATCAAGGAACTGACAATTTGGTGTTGGGGCGAAGTCTTAGAGGTAAATTTGTAGAGGAAAACACAGTATGTGTGTTCAAGTAGATGTAGGATGCAGTATTTATACAGAAATGAATATACTTGTAGATCATAGTCTATCGTGGAGAACTGCATCGAACTACTCTTTAGACTTGAGATCACAACAGCAACACAGTAACCAATATCTAGTTGGGTTTTGAAATTTGCTTTATGTAGTTTGTAACTTTCAGATGTTTTTCACATTCTTATTAAAAATGTACACATTTTTTGGGTGTAAATGTGTACAATGAAAATAACAGATATTTTAAACTGTCGCTTCCTCACAACTCCTGCATTCTTCCTCTTTTGCTACTGTAGGACTTCTGATGCCCTCATCTTAGGCGCGTATCAGTTAGTATTATGTATTCGGATATGATTATTGCAGCTAAAGCAGTAGCAAGAGTTAAGGTTTTACAAAAACAATAGCAAAAGCTGGAGCTTATCTTCCGTGAGTAACTACCAGCGTTTGGCTGCATTATAAGGCAAAAAACAAAACTCGTTCACTGGGCGAAACTATAAGGACGTTCAAAAAGAAACGAGCCGGAGGCATAATTACAGAAACCAGTACCTTTATGTTAGAAGTATTGACCCTGGCTGTGGAAACACTTGGCTCACAGTGACACAAGGCGGTGAATGGCTGTCTCATAAAATTCCCGGTGCTGCGATGTTAACCAGTTCCGCACGTACAACTGGACGTCGTCGTCCGAGGTGATCGCTTGCCCCCCGCCCCCCCCCCCCCCCCCCCCCCCACCACACCACCACAGAGCCTTTTTAAGAGGAACACGGGAGAGAGGTCCGGATTGTATGGAGGGTGCCCTAGAACTTCCCATTTGAATTTCTGCGGGAGTTCCGCGACTGTGTTGGCCGTATGAGGCTCGTAGAGCAGAATGACCCCACGGGTGAGATTACCTGGTCGTTTTGATTTGATCGCTTGGCGAAGGGTGGTCAAGATTTGTGAGTAACGCTGGGCATTCACTGTTTCCCCGTGATTACGCCATTTTTGGTCCCCTTAAAAAGGCTCTGAGGGGCAAACGGTTCACCTCGGACGGCTATGTCCAGCTGTATGCGCGGAACTGCTTAACATCGATCGCAGCCCCGGGAATTTTGAGAGACAGCCATTCACAGCCTTGTGTCGCAGTGGGACAAGTGCTCAACAGCCAGAGTCAATTTTCTAACATACAGGTACTGGTTTCTGTAATTATGCCTCCGGAGCGTTTCTTTTTGAACGCCCCTTATAGTTTAGAAAGATTCTGAAATGTCTTACCTCGTCCAAAGCCTCAGCCTCGCTGAAATTCTTTGGTCTTACTTCAAAAGACAAGTAGAAATTACACCGATGCATTCTAAAAGCGAATGAGAATGTGGGCTATAGGAAGAAACAAATTGAACCGGTGCTCAAGAGGTGTAGAGAGTCATTTCAGATGAAGGACGTCTCAGAACAAAACTAATATGTCTCATTGCACTAAGAGATTTCTCATCTTTTTTTCTGAACGTTTGTGTTTGCGATTTATCGCTTTAAATATAAATTTGGTTTTAGTTATACGTGTATTACATTGATTTAATTTTAAAGTGAATAGTTTACGATATTCTACAACTACTTTTTTGTTTTAACGCTGCCATGAGTGCGTTTGTATACAATGTAAATCGTGAACAATAAGTTTTTCCAGCGTGACGGCCAGCCAAAAATATAAGCTGAATGCCTCGTAGACATTAGGTGACACCAAGCAGCTTAGTTGCAGGCTATTTCCTTTACGACTTTCTTCTGGATAAATCATTATCCCATGAATACTTCGGTTATTTGTAAAAGGTGTTTGTAGTTCTCTGGCACGTATACAGAATACGTGGTTAGTAAGGGTTTAAATTCGAGCCTGTGTCAAGAAGGGTAGCCTATCGTTTCTCTGCTGTAGAACAAACATATAAAACATTATCTTCCAACCAGCTGTTTGTAACGAACTATTGTTTTAATCATTCTAATGCTAACAGCTGTTTTAGTAGTAATAATAGTAGTAGTAGTAGTAGTTGTAGAAAGAAGTGAATACAACCAATAGAATATGAAACAAAAAGTCGATGTTATAAGATGCGCATAGGCATTAGGTCTGGCAGTTGTTGCCACGTTAATTAGTTGGCTACATATCTAATAAATATACGAGTCACGCTCAATTACTATAGTTGTTTCTTTCAGCAGTCGTGGGAGAGTGGATCACATTCTTCTACAACGTATATTCTTGTAATGCTGACAAGATAGTCCACGGCCATGGGTTCTTATCAAAGCAGTATCTGCCCAGCCAACTCTATACGTTCTACGTTTTTGTAAGAGGAATTTAGAAACAATGATTATTATTTTTGTTGTGGTACTGAGTTCGAAAACAATTTTGAGGCAGCTTTCCATGTGTATATATTTTCTACAATTCTCTTCATCTATGCATAACTACTGCAACAAACATACATTTGAACCTGCTTATTGTATTCAACCCTTGGTGTCTGCTACTGTTTTTACCCGTCAAACTTTTCAGTATTACCAAATTAACTAGGTGCGTCAAAATGTGTCTTATAAACCTGTCCGTTATTTTGGTTACCCAATTTACCCGTTTAATCTTCTGTCACACAACGTTTCAGATGCTCCTGTTCTCATCTGGTATATACTATTCGTCATCCACGTTTCACTTTTACATTATGTTAGATATAAATAGTTCAAAAAAGCATTTCCAACCATTAAAAATTATATTTCAAGTTAAGATGTTTCACTTTCTCAGAGAAACTTTTCTTGCTATTTCCAGTCCACATTTTATATCCCCTTCACTTCAGCCGTGGACAGTTATTTTAATGAACAACTAGCAGAACACATCTACTACTTTTAGTATCACACCATTAGATTAGATTCGACTACTCCCAATTACAAATGTTTTACTTTTATTGATATTCATCTATTTATCTGTTTATAGGACACTGTCTATTCTGATTTACAGAGATTCCAGGTCCTAACTCGTCTCTGACAGAATTAAATACTTTCTGTTCCAAAATTCTCCTTGTTTCTTTTACTGTTTCCTCAGTGTACAAATTGAACAGCGTGCAGGATAGCTCGCAACCCACTCTCACCCGTTCTAGCTATTGCCTCCATTTCATGTCCTTCGATACCCTGTGCAATAGGTATTTTGTTTTCTGAAATACAGCTGAGTGGTCTAAGGCGCTGCAGCCATGGACTGTGCGGCTTGTCCCGTCGGAGGTTCAAGTCCTCCCTCGGGCATGGGTGTGTGTGTTTGTCCTTAGGATAATTTAGGTTAAGTAGTGTGTAGGGTTAGGGACTGATGACCTTAGCAGTTAAGTCCCATAAGATTTCACACACATTTTCTTAAATACAGTTTCCTAGCCTGTGAATTGTGTCACGAGTAAATATCTGAACACTGCTACATTTACAAACAATGAATTTATCTTCTAGATCAGAGTAGTAGAATACATTAGTAAGTCTCCTTTTACGAGGTGCCATTGTGAAAAGCGAAAGCTGCCTTTCAGTATACCTCAAGGAAGTGTGATGGTACTATTACTATTAACGATACAGACTGAGGTGACAAATGTCATGAGATACCTACTAATATCGTGTCGGACCTCCTTTTATCCGGCGTAGTGCAGCAAATTGACATGTCTTGGAATCAACAATTCGTTGGAAGTACCTTGCAGAAATACTCTGCCGTCTCTACAGCCGTCCATAATTGCAAAGCCGGCCGCGGTGGCCGTGCGGTTCTGGCGCTGCAGTCCGGAACCGCGAGGCTGCTACGGTCGCAGGTTCGAATCATGCCTCGGGCATGGGTGTGTGTGATGTCCTTAGGTTAGTTAGGTTTAAGTAGTTCTAAGTTCTAGGGGACTGATGACCTCAGCAGCTAAGTCCCATAGTGCTCAGAGCCATTTGAACCATTTGAACCATAATTGCAAAAGTGTTGCCGGTGCAGGATTTTGTACCCGAACTGACCTCTCGATTGCGTCCATGAATGTTAGATGGGGTTCATGTTGGGTGATTTGGGTGACCAAAACATTCGCTCGAATTCTCCAGAATGTTCTTCAAACCAGTGGCGAACAATTGTGGTCTGGAGACATGGCGCATTGTCATCCATAAAAATTCCATCGTTGTTTGGGAACATGAAGTCCTTGAATAGGTACAAATGGTATCCAAGTAGCCGAACATAACAATTTCCAGTCAATGATCGGTTCAGTTGGATCAGAGGACCCTGTCCGTTCCAAGTAAACACAGCCCACACCATTATGGAGCCACCACCAGTCTGTACCGTGCCTTGTTAACAATATGGGTTCTTTGGTGTCTGCGCCACACTCGATCCTTACCATCGGCTCTTACCAACCAAAATCTGGACTGATCAGACCAGGCCACGGTTTTCCAGTAGTGTAGAGTGCACCGGTATGGTGATCAGCCCAGGAGAGTCGTTGCAGGTGACGTCGTGCTCTTAGCAAAGACACTCGCATCGGCCGTCCGCTGCCATAGCCCATTAACGCTAAATTTCGCTGCACTGCCCTAACAGATACTTTCGTAGTACATTGATTCCTGCGTTTATTTCACGCAGTGTTGCTTGTCTGTTACCACTAACAACTCTGCACAAATGGCGCTGCTCTCTGTAATTAAGTGAATGTCGCCGGCCACTGCGTTATCCGTGGTGAGAGGTAATGTCTGAAATCTTGTATTCTCGGCACACTCTGGACACTGTGGATCTCTGAATACCGAATACCCCAACAATTTCAGAAAAGGAATGTCCCATGCGTCTAGCTCCAAGTACCATGCCGCGTTCAAAATCTGTTAATCCCTGTCGTACAGCCATAATCACGCGGGAAACCTTTTCACGTGGATCATTTGAGTTCAAATTACAGCTCCGCCAATGCACTGCCCTTTTATACATTGTGTTGGCGATACTACGGTCATCTGTTTTTGTACATGTCGCTACTTCATGATTTTTGTGACCTAAGCGTACAGGGTGATTCTTATAAACCTTTTAAAAACCCGCGAAACGACGTAGATGACGCTGAAACAAGTTATTTAGCCTAAGAGACATTGGGCCACAAATTTCGGGAAATACCCCAAAAGCGGATGACTAAGTCAGTTCAAACGTTGGAACAATAAAGGCCGTATCATCTCGATTTGGACCAAAATATTGCAGTGTTCAAACCAACCATTGGATTTTGGGTAGTTACTTATCGTTTGACTACATAATCGATTATAAGTCGCTCAAATAAGACAGAACTGCTCAGTATGAATAGTCGAGTCGGCGTAAAAAGATTCCTGAAAGCTAGCAGTGGTACTGCCAACTTGGAGCTGCATAGCGCTAAAGCAAGGTCCGCGATAGTTGCTGTAGGCACAAACAACAGCCAGATATACAGGGTGTTACAAAAAGGTACGGTCAAACTTTCAGGAAACATTCCTCACACACAAAGAAAGAAAATATGTTATGTGGACATGTGTCCGGAAACGCTTATTTTCCATGTTAGAGCTCATTTTATTACTTCTCTTCAAATCACATTAATCATGGAATGGAAACACACAGCAACAGAACGTACCAGCGTGACTTCAAACACTTTGTTACAGGAAATGTTCAAAATGTCCTCCGTTAGCGAGGATACATGCATCCACCCTTCGTCGCATGGAATCCCTGATGCGTTGATGCAGCCCTGGAGAATGGTGTATTGTATCACAGCCGTCCACAATACGAGCACGAAGAGTCTCTACATTTGGTACCGGGGTTGCGTAGACAAGAGCTTTCAAATGCCCCCATAAATGAAAGTCAAGAGGGTTGAGGTCAGGAGAGCGTGGAGGCCATGGACTTGGTCCACCTCTACCAATCCATCGGTCACCGAATCTGTTGTTGAGAAGCGTACGAACACTTCGACTGAAATGTGCAGGAGCTCCATCGTGCATGAACCACATGTTGTGTCGTACTTGTAAAGGCACATGTTCTAGCAGTACACCGAGCGAGGCGGCGCAGTGGTTAGCACACTGGACTGACATTCGGGAGGACAACGGTTCAATCCCGGTCCGACCATCCTGATTTAGGTTTTCCGTGATTTCCCTAAATCGCTCCAGGCAAATGCCGGGATGGTTCCTTTCAAAGGGCACGGCCGACTTCCTTCCCCGTCCTTCCGTAATCCGATGCGATCGACGACCTCGCTGTTTGGTCTCCTTCCCCAACACAACCCAAACCCATAGCAGTACAGGTAGAGTATCCCGTATGAAATCATGAAAACGTGCTCCATTGAGCTTACGTGGAAGAACATGGGGCTCAATCAAGACATCACCAACAATGCCTGCCCAAACGTTCACTGAAAATCTGAGTTGATGACGTGATTGCACAATTGCGTGAGGATTCTCGTCAGCCCACACATGTTGATTGTGAAAATTTACAATTTGATCACGTTGGAATGAAGCCTCATCCGTAAAGAGAACATTTGCACTGAAATGAGGATTGACACATTGTTGGATGAACCATTCGCAGAAGTGTATCCGTGGAGGCCAATCAGCTGCTGATAGTGTCTGCACGCGCTGTACATGGTACGGAAACAACTCGTTCTCCTGTAGCACTCTCCATACAGTGTCGTGGTCAACGTTACCTCGTACAGCAGCAACTTCTCTGACGCTGACATTAGGGTTATCGTCAACTGCACGAAGAATTGCCTCGTCCATTGCAGGTGTCCTCGTCGTTCTAGGTCTTCCCCAGTCGTGAGTCATAGGCTGGAATGTTCCGTGCTCTCTAAGACGCCGATCAACTGCTTCGAACGTCTTCCTGTCGGGACACCTTCGTTCTGGAAATCTGTCTCGATACAGACGTACCGCGCCAGGGCTATTACCCCGTGCTAAACCATACATCAAATGGGCATCTGCCAACTCCGCATTTGTAAACATTGCACTGACTGCAAAACCACGTTCGTGATGAACACTAACCTGTTGATGCTACGTACTGATGTGCTTGATGCTAGTACTGTAGAGCAATGAGTCTTATGTCAACACAAGCACCGAAGTCAACATTACCTTCCTTCAATTGGGCCAACTGGCGGTGAATCGAGGAAGTACAGTACATACTGACGAAACTAAAATGTGCTCTAACATGGAAATTAAGCGTTTCCGGACACATGTCCACATAACACCTTTTCTTTATTTCTGTGTGAGGAATGTTTCCTGAAAGTTTGGCCGTACCTTTTTGTAACACCCTGTATACGGTATAACGCGTATAAGTGCAGATATTTCTATTGCTGACTGAGGACGGTGTACTGAACAACGTTACATCAGTATTTACATCATTTGCAGACTAATAATTATAGCCTTACAAGTTGTATGTTTTTGGGTTGATTAGTACCTCCAGGTACATGTGGCAGGTAACTGGGAAGCAGGTCAGGTGTAAAAGTGTGGACGAATGCACTCAAAACGATGTGTCTGTACTGACAGGCATAGTCAACTTGGTAGTGCAGTACGACAGTGCAGAAAACATCAGGTCGTAAGGCTTCTGACATGTTTGTGGAAAGACTGTTCGTCGCATAGAAAAAGCAATCAGCACGCTGATGTCTGTACATATCAAGGCATCATATATGAAAATGTTTGCGTTATGCCCATTACACACTGTATAGCTGCGACAACAATGGGGCATAGCCACAGGGACATTTTCAAAATCGCGTTACGTGACTTGTTGAGGTAGGCGCAAGAAGCTGGCGTGCCCAACTCACTGCGACTGTCAGGGATCGCTTTCTGTGCCCACTCGGCTATAGGAGTATATGTCAGGAGTGGTTTAAGGTAGAACGACCACATAATGGCAGCTACCGAAATGAGACTTTCAAACAACTAGCTAAACAGGTATTCCACCTACAAGGAATAGTGTTAACAAAACTATTATTAGAATAAATCTTTGGTATAGTTCATCGGTTTGGAATCCTTACCAGATTGAGTACATGAAAGACAAGGAACATCTAAAGAAGTGCAAGGCAGTTCGTGATGAGATGGTTTGAGCAGCGGGAGACCATTGCTGAAATTTTCTACTAGCCAACAGAGATGCTGTACGCCATGGAGAACGTTACTCTCAATATCCCGAAAACCACAAGTCAAGAAACAAATTACCTCTTACAATGTACGTCTTGCGCAATGGCCACGATGGTAAGACTAGAGAAATTTGGAATTTTTCGAAGGGCTATCGACATCTTTCATTCCTTCGTACCTAATGCTGCGAATGGAATACGGAGAGGGGCACACAGGTTCTTGTTAACTATGTACTCTTGACCACACAACATACGGTTGATTACGGCGCCCCGCACATCTGTGATGTAAATACTGTACTGTATTCGCAAACGACTTCGAGCTAATTTGGCGAAATGAAATTTCTTGTCTGTCTCTAACAATGAAGTTTTCACCGAATATGTAATTGGAAATATGCTTTCTTCAGAATTCGTCTTAGGATGTTTTCGTCTGACAGCTTGCTTTGATAAAAAAAAGAAACCCGGACAGTAATCTGGTTACCTACAGAAATTTCGACTAATGAATTACTTAATTTTCCGTAAATCGTTTCACATTTAAAGCCATTTTCTGATGACATAAAGACTGAAACTATTCTTCGTTCATAGTGAATTGGACACACAGCAGCTACGTCGTTTGGACTTCTAAGTCAAAATTTGAGACTTTGGTATTTCGTTGCGTTCCCAAGGGGAAGTAAGGGAAATTTCAAAATTTGGCAGAAAATTGTGATGACGCGTCCTGAATATCGCGTCCTGAATGTCAAAAATGCAAACTCGAAGCATGAGATAATTCGACTTCCAATCCCCTACCATCGATGCGGCTTAGAATCATGGTTCTCAGGTCTGGAGGATGGGCACAAAATCTACCACAGACTGCAGATTGACGACATTTTTTCATATTTTTTGTTACATCACATCACATTTTCAACTGCGAATTACTTGATAGAATCCACGGAAATGTGGCTACCTTTGATTGTACGCGACAAATAACTATGTTACAGAATAATAATTGTACCGGACTTTGTCGAATATCTTTAAAGACTTTCAGAGATTAGCTGTAATTTTCAAACAAAATCGAACTTCCTTGTAATCTCTTTGACTTACGTGTACCGCTAGGAGTCATTAATGCAAATTAGTGGGAAGTTTCAGCGTTGTTATTTGGTAGGAATAAAGCCTCTCTTGATTTCACATTGGGTTTTAGAATTTCTGAGCCTGCAGTAACACGATCTGTATGCAGAGTCGGCTCATAACTGGAGCTGATTAAATTACGACATCAAAGACATGTACCAGAAGCGAGAACATTTTATACTGTGGGACCTCGTCTTTCGGAGTGGGGCAGGCTTCTTTGACGTTCAAATCATGGAATTTGTAAGCGACTCCTCACCAACATCTACGAAAGGAAAATTTTCAAGTTACTTGCTGCAGTCAAGTCAAATCGAAAATTTCAATTATATTTTGCTCACAGACGCCGAAAAGTTTTTGATCTCTGATGAGAAAAGCTATTCCTTGACCGTCACTTTGTGTCCATAGAGGAAAGCTACTTGACTTGAAGTTTTCCTCATACATTTTTTGGCTTGTATGACGCATTGACTAGTGCGACAAGGATTCTTTACTGTAACGAAAATTTTAACTACAAATGATGAAAAAATAATACGCTTTGCCAATTACGATGAAAAAAGAAAGAACCGTGTTCAGAAGCTGTTACAAAAAGACTTTATCAGAGCTATAAGCGTCATCATTAGAATAGCAGAGTTCGACGCTGAAAACTTTTAGACAGATTAATTCATATTGAATGTCAGAAGCACATAAAACAGAGAATAAGACTTGTGGAATTACAATTTTTTGTGATTTTTCTGGAGTGTTGTGAAAAATCCAGGAAGTGTGGTTTTATACGAAAAGTTTTCACTATGTTCAGCGTACAATACCCCAAAGCTTAAAACCAAAATCTATAGCATGTCATTCTCATTGATGTCGATGAATTCAAAAGCTCCTGTTTTTTCGACAAAGACAGTATTTCACGAAGCGATTTCTGAGTTCTGATTTCTTTAGAATCTTCAGTAGCTGTTCCTACACAAGATTTTAGACATGAGATAACAGGCAAATTTATTATGTACAAAAATACTGAAGCAGTTAAGTTTTTGATGAAATAATGTACGTTGTGAAACTACATCCTAAAGCTTGGTAAGACTAGTACAGTGATGTGGTACTTGCCAGTATTACACTGAAGTCTTTGGCAAAAAAATACGGAAAAATGAGGTTTATTTGAGGAGCAAGGCAGGCAGTACTGAGTAATTTGAGCTCCGTTGACATTGCGAGTAGCACGTAACTGGTCTCTGGCCGATACCATAGTTCTAAAATTTAGGAAAGTTTCGTTTTTTGCTACAATTCCAATGGAAGCATTAGCAGGAGCTACTGTACTTGTCTTTCCTACAGTCTGAAATGCCGTTAAAGTAATACATGTAAGAATGTATTTATTTTAGTATCTCGTCCTATTATTTATGCATAAAATACTACCCATTTGTGTAGGATCGCATTTTGAAACCTTATTTACGTATCTTAAATTGTTTGTGATAAACGTGGGCTGTATGTTTGCAATTGTTGCTTACTTGAAATGAGGGTTTTGTAGGGATGGACGGATAATGGCTGCATGTCTGATTGCGCAAATATGAGTCATGCCTGTAAAATGAAGTCTTAACACCAAGTCCTCCGTAGCGAAACAAAAAAAAAAAAAAAGTAAAATATTTCAGGACCTCTTAATACTAAGCGAATAAATTATTTCAGTGCCACTCACTTCGGATTCTATTCAGCTCCGAGTGCAATTTCCAAGGAACTCAGGAGAATCTGTTGATTTAAAACAAATAAGGCAATACTATGATGGATTCTGTCCTACGAAAAACAATAGCTCTAAACAACTTTCTACAGCTTAAATGCAGCGACTTTCGCCAGGTACGTGTACAGCTTCTGATGCTGAGCAACAAGGATCTCCATTTTCTCATTCACATTCTTGAATTCGATGCTTTAAAAGATGTATTTTGTAAGAAAGAGAAAAAGAATAATTGTGGTTCCGGCAGTAGTTCCAGATATGATTTCCCTTTGAACCAATATCTTCTCAGATATCTCGTAAAATATGTGGCAAAGCAATTCGAATCATTCATTGTATGGCATAAGATCGGTAGTGATCGTGTTTTGTGAAACTGTTCCCGTAGTTGATCTTATATTATTAGTTCTCTACATTCACCCGGTGTATTCTGAAAGTATGGATGTTCATCCCTGAACAAATATTTGTTACATACTCTTCTTTAGAAATCTAGTAAAATGATTTAATGAGTTCCTATTCATAAAAATACTCCACTAGTATTCCCACGTCACGTTGTCATTACGATTACATTGCTTGAGTGTCACTTTTCTTCCGAAGGAACCTCGTAATAGGTAATTACAAAAATTGATGATTTTAAAGAAACACGAGGAAGTAATTTCTACACCCCACTGCGTCGAACAGTGCACTATTTTTTGTAAAAATTGCGCATTTCAGATTTGTTGTCATAGGACACGTAAATTTATTTTATGCAATACGCAGATCATACAGTCGCGCGTTTTAGTGCAAATCGGTTATTGTTAGCAAGATAGCAACAAGATATTCTACATATTTTGTGTTTGAGAGGCACAGCCTTTAGGTGTGATTCTGAACAATAACATGATGGGAACATCAGAGCGAGTATGAACTTCTTCGCTATGTTTGTTGGTTCATGCTCAGTTTTATGTCAAGGAAAAATAAAAGATCAACACAAGTTACTCATAAGGAGCGACATATGTACCAGATTATGCTATACGAATAGGCAGCAGAATAGCTTCTGGTCTGTCGTAGGGCATCTATGTCCAGTGCTTTGACGATAACGGCGCTCATTATAACATAAATCTCTCCCAAAGTGTTTTCCAAAAAGCGCTTTGTCACTTTTTTGATTGTTAAGCAAGCGTGAGAAATCTCCAGGAATGAGAGTAGGACTGCATATTGGTCCTTACTGGAATCGGAGGTCCACATGGTTCATTGTGAATGTAAACTGAGAATTAATGTCGTTTTTTACAAGAGATTCATGGCGCTGTCGCTATTCCATATCTTAGGGGGACAATGTCTGTCACCTATAGTGATAGAATGTTCCGAAAATTAAGTCATATGAGTGACATTTTGGCATGCTGCACCTCGTGAGTTGATAAGACGAAAGGTCAGATTGCCTTCTCACGTACAAACGTAATTTCCCCTGTAAAGATTTCTTATTGTGTGCCCGTGCCACCTGCTAGGCATACAGTGTGCTGTGTTATTAGTATGACAACCTGCTTGTGCATAGAGTTAACCACTTTCAGCAAAATTAGCTGATTCTCATTTCTCCGTCATTTTATTTGGGTGGAGAGCTGGCAGACCGTGGCTTGCGGTTGACCTTTGCGCAACGCTGCTATCGATGTTCACCTCGGGAATCAACGGTGCGATGCACTTCTCCCTTAGAAACATACGACTAATTCACAAAATTTTCGTTTTAACAAATACTGCCTCGCCTGAACTGAAAACCAGTAACTAATCCGCGTCGCAAGTCACAGATATTCTTGTTTCGTCCGCAGCAGCACTGAGCGAAGTGCGATCTGAAAACTTGCGCCTTTTTGTGGATTACTTCACCATTGAAGCACATCACGAAACATAAATCATGAGCTACGTTTAGTCTATTAGATGGTCACATTAATGTTCCATGTACGCTGTCTTAATAAATAGTAACTAACTTGTCTGGCATTATCATTTTCATTCCGACAGTGAACAAACTTGCCTGTGCTGATTGACAGTTCTGTACAGAGTTTCAGAGGTTTCCCTTGGCTGTAAGAATGGTACCAGAGCTGTCTCCAATAATCCGCTACAAATTAATTCCTAGCTGGAAGATATACTCGTACGTGCACAGTCATAGAGTTCTGTTTATCATCTTTAAAAAAAATAAATTTACATACGAGGGAAGATAGGAAAGTAAAGTATAATAATTTTATCACCAAAAAGTTTAACAGGTAACGAAATAAAAAAATTGCAAATGAATTTACGTCTTTTACCTGTTTTATACATAGTCACCAACGTTTTTAGCACATTTCTCCCATCGTGGTACCAATTTCAATATGCTCTGTTCGACGAAGTCCTTTTAGCTGGAGTATACCCATCTGCGGACTTTCACTTCCGCATCTGTCGCAAAGCGATAGCCGGCCAGGAATTTCTTCACGGGGCCAAACAGATGAAAGGCTAACGGTGCAAAGTGTGGAGTGTATGGTGGATGCTGAAGAACCTCCCACCAAAATTTGTCGATTTTCTCACCAACAGGACCAGCAACATGGGAGCGAGTATTGTTATGAAGAAGTTTGACACGGTCAGCGTTAATGTTTTGTCGTTTGTCACGTAGGTCACGACGGAACATAACCAAGGTTTTAATACAGTCTGCAGCATTCACAGTGCTCCCGTGTTCAGCAAAGTCCACCAATAATACTCCAAGCGTATCCTAGAACACTGTCACAAACAGTTTTACAGCAGACTGACTCAGTCTGGATTTTTTTCGAACTGGGGAACCATCGTGTTTCCATTCCTCATAAGTCTTCTCGGTTTCGGGCGTGTAGTGGCACGCCCCACGTCCCATCACAAGTGGTGATTCCTTACAGACAATCATGACCTTCTGCAGCTCATTGCGTCAACTGATCCAAGTTTGTCATCATTCGGTGATCCTTGCAGTTGTCTGTCAGTTTCTTAGGCACCCAGCGAGCACTAACTTTACGATATTTCACCTTGTCATGAACAGTGTAGTATACCGCACGATAGCAAATGTTGAACTGCTGCGATAAGGAGGTGCCCACGCAGATCGTTCAAAATTGATGCCTCAATTGCTTCGACGTTTTGCAGAGTTGCAGCTCTTCCTAGCGCCAGAACGTGGCGAATCTCCGAGTTTCACATGACCCTCTTGGAAGAATGCACAACTTCTGGAGGAATTGCTACGGTTCACAGCCATCGTCCTACCCGCCCCGCATGTTCCTGTGAATTCCACTCGGCTTAATGCACTTTGGTCCCCACAAATATCGAACTACGCTTCGTAGCTCTTCGCCAGTTGACGACAGTAACATGCGCACCATGTTTGTTTCGTAGTGCAGGCCCCTCTCGCTGTAGCTGCACATGAAAACAAAATACTCTGTGTAGCGCAAAGTTCAAACTATATCGTCTGAAATTTCAACATTCCAGATACAATACCAGGGGAGAACAAAAATTATTGTGAGATACTTCCCGATCCTTCCTCGTTTAGCAATGATTGAGAAAAATCAGGACATCCGGCCGTCTGCAGGCACTGTTATAAAACAACGGTGAGGGCTGAAAATTTGTGCCGGACCGGGACTCGAACCCGGATGCTCCGCTTCTCTAGAATGGATGCGTTGTCAGCATCGGTTATCCCGACACATTTCCCCTCCCACCAAAATTCTCAACATGTCTAGCGCGTATAGCGCCTCTGTCTATTAGCCCCACTCTTCGTATTGCTAAGTCCCGCATAGAATCGGAATATTTGTTGCATCCTTCGTCTGCAGCGATGATATACATTAAAATCCCCGTTGCTTAGAGGAGCCAAAACAAAATGGCGCAGCCCTTTGATAAAGTGGAAGAGCGCGCGGTTATTCGTTTTCTGGAAGCATGCAGCAACAATAAACCATCATACGACGTGGTGGTCAGGTGGTGCAGACGCTTCCAGCGTGGTCAAACAAATAACGACGAAGCATGAAGTGGTAGATGACCTCTCGATGAAGAATCGGGAACCGCAAGGGAAGTGGAAGCCCTCGAGCTCGAAGATCGACGTATCACAATGGAGGCGATAGCGGAAAAGAGTGAAAACCAGTTACAGATCAGTTTTCAGCATCTTGTACTACACTTTGAATTTTATAAAGTTCACCTCTCGCTGGGTTCCGCGACAGCACACAGGAGAATCTTGTTGTGGTTTCAGCTGAATTTAGATGACTGCTTTAGCCTGTTAATCACCGTCGACAAGTGATGGGTATATTACTATGACCCCGAGATAGAGGAGAAAATGCAAGCAGTGGTAACAAATGGACTCTACCACCGCTGAAAAAGGTGATGCTGAGTGTTTTATAGGACTGCCATGGGGTGGTGCCAACAGAATGTGCTCGTAAGGGACAAAATGACGCAGGATAATTCTATAAAGCAGTCCTGACGAGTCTAAGGGAAGCTGTCAGGGCGAAGCGTAGCGGGAAAGTGTCCAAGGGCGTGATTTTGTTGCAGTGTCTTCATACTCCGCCCTCGGATGGAGATACCATTGCGTAGCAAGCATTTCCATTGTGACGATGAGGTGATTGCTCTAGGTGTAAAGTTCCTTGAACAACCGAAATGCGAAGTTCAACAGCCAAATCTCCACCAAGACATCCATCGTTAGGAGCCACGTGTTGCAGAAGCAGGATGAACAGAGAAGGACAAACACCATCATCCAGTTTCACGTACACAACTTCTGTGTTTGGATATTGTACCAAGACTGTATGACTACCCGTCGTAAATATCACACCCATTTGTGTATATACAGGGTGGTTCATTGATAGTGACCGGGCCAAATATCTCACGAAATAAGCATCAAACGAAAAAATTACAAAGAACGAAACTCGTCTAACTTGAAAGGGGAAACCAGATGGCGCTATGGTTGGCTGGCAAGATGGCGCTGCCATAGGTCAAAGGGATACCAACAGCATTTTTTTTAAATAGGAACACCTAATTTTCATTACATATTCGTGTAGTACTTAAAGAAATATGAATGTTTTAGTTGGACCACATTTTTCGCTTTTTGATAGATGGCGCTGTAATAATCACAAACGTATAAGTACGTGGTATCACGTAACATTCCACCAGTGCGGACGGTATTTGCTTCGTGATTCATTACCCGTGTTAAAATGGGCCGTTTACCAATTGCGGAAAAGGTCGATATGATGTTGATGTATGGCTATTGTGATCAAAATGCCCAACAGGCGTTTGCTATGTATGCTGCTCGGTATCCTGGACGATATCATGAAAGTGTCCGAACCGTTCGCCGGATAGTTACGTTATTTAAGGAAACAGGAAGTGTTCAGCCACATGTGAAACGTCAACCACGACCTGCAACAAATGATGATGCCCAAGTAGGTGTTTTAGCTGCTGTCGAGGCTAATACGCACATCAGTAGCAGACAAATTGCGCGAGAATCGGGAATCTCAAAAATGTCGGTGTTGAGAATGCTACATCAACATTGATTGCACCCGTACCATCTAAGCACCAGTAATTGCATGGCGACGACTCTGAACGTCGTTTACAGTTCTGCCTCTGGGCACAAGAGAAATTACGGGACGATGACAGATTTTTTGTACGCGTTCTATGTAGCGATGAAGCGTCATTCACCAACAGCGGTAACGTAAACAGGCATAATATCCACTATTGAGCAACGGAAAATCCACGATGGCTGCGGCAAGTGGAACATCAGAGACCTTGGCGGGTTAATGTATGGTGCGGCATTATGGGAGGAAGGATAATTGGCCCCCATTTTATCGATAGCAATCTAAATGGGTGCAATGTATGCTGATTTCCTACGTAATGCTCTACCGATGTTACTACAAGATGTTTCACTGCAAGACAGAATGGCGATGTACTTCCAACATGATGGATGACCGGCACATAGCTCGCGTGCGGATAGCATGTTTCATTAGAGGTGGATTGGTCATCGAAGCACCATACCATGGCCCGCACGTTCACCGGATCCGACGTTCCCGGATTTCTGTCTGTGGGGAAGGCTGAATGGTATTTGCTATCGTGATCCACCGACAACGCCAGACAACATGCGTCAGCGCATTGTCAATGCACGTGCGAACATTACGGAAGGCGAACTACTCGCTGTTGAGAGGAATGTCGTTACACGTATTTCCAAATGCATTGAGCTTGACGGACGTCATTTTTGAGCATTTATTGCATTAATGTGGTATTTACAGGAATCACGCTGTAACAGCATGCGTTCTCAGAAATGATAAGTTCACAAAGGCACATGTATCACATTGGAACAACCGAAATAAAATGTTCAAACGTACCTACGCTCCGTATTTTAATTTAAAAAACCTACCTGTTATCAACTGTTCGTCTAAAATTGTGAGCCATATGTTTGTGACTATTACAGCACCATCTGATTGAATGAAATCTAACATTGCAAATATTTATATTTTTTGTCCTCTGTTATTTTATCTTCAGTGACTGTTTCTTGTTGTTAACAACATGTCCTTGAATCACATTATCTTTGGTTTATCGAGAGAAATTTTAAAACAATGTGCATTTGCTATCGTATTTTATATAAAAATTGTGCATTCCACTTCATTTACACTATCATTATTAATGAATACAGCGCTGAATAGCATAACAAGTATTGAAATCATACAATGTAGGCTTTCACCGCCGGTATTGTATTTACTTAAAAACTTCCGGGCTGATAGGCCGTGGTCGAAGTATAAAACTCTCCCCTGACGTTTCGTCTCCCGCAGCCCGGAAGTTTTAAGTGTAGAAATTATTGAAATATTGCCTCCCCCCTCCCCCCGTTAAAGAAATATCCAGGTGAGCCTTCTGTTTTCGGATTCTGGTTCGTCGACCATGAACAGGGATTGCTTCACAATGATATTGAAAACGCTCGAGGTGTTAGGCATGATTCTGGAGGGAACAGATTGTGGAAATCCACGGGAACCCGTTTCATCCCCGTTACAGAGCTTCGAAAATAGGGAGTCCAATCAGCCGGTAACCTCCCTCTCTCCCCCTTAGCCCTCCTCTACCACCTAACAGAACTTATCATTCTCTCAGATACTGAAATCTTACTGATTCAGAAGAATAACTAAGATCTTAAGTAATAAGAACCAACAGATGAGTGATCTCTATGTATTGCTCAGGTGACCTAAATTCGCTGGACTTCTTTTTCTGTAGACATTTCAGAAATGTTGTTTATTAATCAGATAAGGACTAATTGCCACGATACATACAAGTGTGAAAATAATATTAAATGAAAAACGCTTTTCCAATGTGCTGCAAACTTATATTTACTTATTCCTGGCCCCAGTTCTAGACCAAATATAATTTTGCAGAACATTTGGAAAGTGTTTTCTGTTTGATATTGTTCTCACCTTCTCACGCTTCTCTAGTATTGCCCCCCCTTTCATGTCCTTGGACTCTTCAGCATAACTTGCAGATAACATTTCAGTCCGTGTATTTCATCTCTGATAATTTCAGAATACCAAAGAGTATGAAAGATGTCTACATTGTATCAATGTCAGTATGCGTGACGAAAGTTCTGTTTTATGCATTGCTTTTGTCGGACGTTGCACCACCTGGCCACCAACTCACGACTCTGTAGCGTTAATGAGAGTTTTTCAGAATGATTGCTGGCGCCAAGGGGACGAACGTGAATAGGATGCTGTACAAACGGAAGTGGCGGGTAGAGAAGAATGAAAGTAGCAAACAATCCTAATAAACATAGGTATATGCTCAGGTGAAGTTACACCGATGCTGCAACACTGTTAATGTCTCATGCTACTTTTGCTTCGAAACATCGAAAGTGAGGCGAAAATTTCAAAGTGATGAACCTCGTTTGACGATCATCGTTCTGGATATCTTTAAGTACTGATAAATAGCGTTTCGACAGCAGGTAACTAGGGAGGGAACTACAGGCAACATTGCTAAAATCTTTTTCTGAATTTATAAGTGCCGTAAACGTTGAAAATTAATTCTTGTCCGTATTGTTACCTGTGAGTCTTCCTCTGAGTTTCATAATGTGCAGTGATGAAGATGACGATAAACGATATTCATAGGTTTACCGGGAGGCAACGGTCCTCGTATTTTCGAAACTCAGCAGCAGAATTGGACGATGTTCGGGACATGGTTTCCAGCTATCAATGTGCTCCTCTGGGTGCCTTATTCAACACCTCCTAGTTATTCAGTATCATTTCTAAACACCGGCTATATCAAAGTGTTTGTATCAGGCTGCATCGTTGTCTGACCCTTTCATATGCGGGAAATTTAGATGTTAAAAACTTGAATAAATCTCATTGATTTGTATGAAGGACACCTGTGAAAGAGCTTAAAAAAGAACCAGAAGGTGAGAAATGTAGTCGGTAGACGCCGGAGCGGAACGTGGAAGGTGTGGAGCGCGAGCGGCGGCGCGCTTGCGGCTGCGGCTGCGGCGGCGGCGGCGGCGGTAACAGCCGCTAGTTATAGGCCGGCGGAGCGGAAGGAGTGCCTGACCTAGCGTGAGCTTCTCCCCGGAGTCGGGCGGCAGCGTGAAGCCCAGCAGCGCCATGCTCGAGATGAGCACGCACGGCACGATCAGGTTGAAGAAGTAGTACAGCGTGCGCCGGCGGATCTGGATCGTGAACGTCACGTCCACGTACGGCTCCGGGCAGCACTGGTACACGATCGTATTCTTCTTCCCGGGCATACCTGTACAAACAGACACATCACTCATTTCATGAAATCACACTTTCTACCTTATTCAGAGTTGCAGCGGGCGGTCAAAAAGCTTGCGTTTGAGGGCGTTCAACAGCGCATATGCAACGTAGCACGACTCCGATGCGGGTGTACGCGGAGGTGCCAAAAGTCGCAGGATACCTCCAGACAACGTGTCGGAGCTACTTTTTCCCGGCGTAGTGCAGGCGTCCGACATGGCGCGGACTCAACAAGTCGGTGGAAGTCCATGTACGAGGGCGAGTCAAATGAAAACCTTAAATTTGTAATAACAAATCGAAATTTCGCGCCGTTATCCTGTAAGTTGGTAAGCGTGCTACAAACAGCGTGCAGAATGGCCTGTAGGGGGCATCATAGTGCAGATGCACACATACCGTCGCAGTATCAGTATAAAGATGGTCGCCCCACTTGCGACTTGCACCAGAGAGAACAGCGTTCTGTTATTCGGTTTTTGCTTAGTGAATGTCTGAAACCTATTGAAATTCATCGACGAATGAATGTTCAGTACGGTAATGCATGTTTTTCACAGCAGCAAGTCTACAAATGAAGTAGGAAGTTTGCAAATGGCGTGACTATACTGAAATATGCCCCTCGTCCAGATCAGGCACAACGAGTTGTGACTCCACAGAGCATTGCAGCAGTTGAAGCCATAGTGGAGGAAAACTGCCGAGTGACACTGAATGACATTGCAGCATGTTTACAGATTAGTCATGGGTCAGCACACCACATTGTGCAAGATGTGCTCCAGTTTCACAAACTGCCTGCAAGATGGGTGCAACGGCAGCTGACTCCTGAAATGAGAGAACGACGTGTTGATGCTTGTGAAGAACTTCGGCGCTTTGAACGAGAAGGTGATGGCTTCCTTGTGAGAATCGTTTCTGGGGACGAAACCTGGGTTCACTTCCACCAACTGGAAACGAAGAGAGCTAGCAAGGAATGGCGCCATTCCTCATCACCAAGTGATTTCCATATGTTTGGACCACTCAGAGACGCAATGGGAGGAAAGAAGTTCCGTTCTGATGAAGAGGTACGCCAAGCGGTGCATGAGTGGTTGTGCGGACTACCAAAAGAATTTTTTTCTAAAGGAATTTATGCACTTTGTAAGCGCTGGAGGACTTGCATTGAGTGTTGGGGAGATTTTGTTGAAAAGTGATACAGCTTTGTACCACTTCTGCACAATAAATAATATTAAAAAAATATTTAAGGTTTTCGTTTGACTTACCCTCGTAGGAATACTGAGACATACTGCCTCTGTAGCCGTCCACAATTGCGAAAATGTTGCCGGTGCAGGAATTTGTGCAGAAAGTGACTCCTCGACTATGTCCCATAAATTTTCGATGGGATTCATGTCGGGTGATCTGAGTGGCCAGATCATTCACTCGAATTGTCCGGAAAGTTTTTCAAACCAGTAGCGAACAAATTTTGCCCGGTGACATGGTGCATTGCCATCCATATAATTTGCTTCGTTGTTTGGAAACGTGACGCCCATGAACGGCTGCAAATGCTCTGCAAGTAACCGCCCATAACCATTTCCAGTCAATGATCGGTTCAGTTGGACCAGAGGGCACAGACCATTACACGGAAATACAGTGAACATCATTGTGGAACCACCACCAGCATGCACAGTGCCTTGTTGACAACCTGGGTCCGTGGCTTCGTGGGGTCTGCGCCACACTCGAACCATGCCATCAGCTGTTACAAACAGAAATCGAGATTCATCTGATCACGCCACGATTTTCCAATCATCTAGGTTCCACCTGCTATGGTCACGAGAGCAGGAGAGTCGCTGAAGGCGATGTCGTGCTGTTGGCAAACGTACTCATGTCGGTGGTCTGCTTTGTTTTTGTTTTGTTTTAGGGCGACGCACCCAAGTCAAAACTATAGAACCCGAAGACAGAGAGGAGTTAAACGACTACACGTCAATCCTAGTTGACATAAGAGAAGACAGCTAAAAACAGGGACGTGGAGAAAGGACTACAAAAGATAACATACAGAAGCGGAGGTCCAAAACTAAAAATTAAATTGCCTTCTCCA
Organism: Schistocerca serialis cubense; assembly: GCF_023864345.2. Lineage (NCBI taxonomy): Eukaryota > Metazoa > Arthropoda > Insecta > Orthoptera > Acrididae > Schistocerca > Schistocerca serialis. The sequence continues at coordinate 361,235,336 of NC_064643.1, forward strand.
TATTGCTGTGACGGATAAAAAGTAAAACGCGATCGTCAACACACGCGTCGTTTGCTAAAACGGCCGATAACTCAGACGGAACGCCCAAGCGGATACGTAAACTGTCAAAAAATAGACATTCCGTCAGGAAGTGGCGGACAGTTAAAACTTGGGCGCAATGTGTACAAAGTGATGGGGGGAGCGCCACTTATTAAATGACGATGGCTAGAAAGGCAGTGCCCAATAGGCAACCTAGTTACAATGACCTCCTCCCGGCGGGATGGCCATGAGATCGTCCAAGCCACTGGGAGAGGCTTAATAATCCTGAGCTTATTCCCACGAAGGGAGGACCGATGGCGATGTCAAAGGTACACCACCTCCTGACAGATGGCAACACAGAGATTATTGGAGGGAATATAGGCACTCGTGGGCTGAGGTACGAGGACTGCTGCCTTGGCAGCGGCGTCAGCAGCCTCGTCTTCTGGCAGACCGACATGACCAGGAACCCACAGTAACTTCACAGTGACTCCACAAAGAGTGAGAAAGTGACAGTTTTCCTGGACCTGTTGCAATAAGGGATGGGCGGTGTACAGTGCACATAGACTTTGAAAGGCGCTGAGAGAGTCTGAACAGAGGACACAATCGAAAAGTCTCTGTCGCCGGCTGCACTCTGTGGCCTGATACAGGGCGAAGAGCTAGGCTGTAAATACTGAGCAGTGTGCCAGAGGCCAATATCTAACGACGTGGGCGCCAATGATGAAGGCACACCCGACACCACAGTGAGTCCGACAGCCATCATTGTACACGAAGGTACTATCGCGAAATTCCATGTGGAGGTCGTGAAACTGAAAACGATTGACTGAAGCCGGAGTAGCGTCCTTAGGAAGCGAATTAAGGCCAAGATTAACACGGGCCACTTCACGAAGCCAAGGTGGTGAAGGGTTCACGCCCACAGGGAAAGTAGCAGGTAGTGTGCAGTTAAGCTGCCGGGGCAAGCGCCGAAAGCGGACTTCAAGAGGAGCAAAGAAGAGGGACGCGCCCCATATTGGCGATCAAAGGGTGGGTGGTCACGCATGGAAGATAAACTGCATGCATACCTGCTGAGGAGAAAGTCACAGCGGTAGGACAGTGGTAGATCACCAGCTTCAGCACACACACTCTCAACCAGGTTAGTGTAAAAGGCTCCAGTGGCCAAATGGATGCCACGATGGTGAATAGTGTTGAGATGGCGTAATAGGGATGGACGTGCAGATTCATAAAAGAAGCACCCATAGTCGAGTTAGGAACGGACAAGGGACCGATACAAACGGACGAGGACGGTTCGATCGGCACCACAGGAAGTACCATTGCGGACACGTAGGACATCGAGGGACCGCGTCGGTGGTCTGCTGCCATGGCCCATTAACGCCAAATTTCGCAGCTCTGTCCTAACGTATACGTTCGTCGTACGTTCCACATTGGTTTCTCCCGTTATTTCACGAAGTGTTGCTTGTTTGTTAGCACTGAGAACTCTTCGCAAACTTTGCTTCTCTCGGTCACTGCGTTGTGCATGGTGAGAGGTAATGCCTGAAATCTGGTATTCTTAGAACCCTCTTGACACTGTGGATCGCGGAATATTGAATTCCCTAACGATTTCAGAAATGGAATGTCCAGTGCATTTGACTTAAGGACTGTTCTGCTTTCAAAGCCTGTTAATTCCCGTCGTGCGGCCGTAATCACACATGAATCACCTAAGTGGAAATGAATGCTCATCCAGTATAATGCCCTTTTATGCATTGTTCATGTGACACTCCCACCCCCTTTATATGTGCGTATCGCTAACCCATGACGTCAGTGTATAAGCACCAACATGTAGGCAAGGGATTAGTTTGACATCCGTGTGTTTCCGACGTGCGTGCGCAAATCTGGAAACGTGAACTATGGCGACATTAGTACCAAACGCGTACAAACAGAACCAACGTGCTATTATTATTGTTTTGGCTGCTGAAGGACAAACACCTGTGTATGGGGCAGCACGTCTGTCGAGATGCACCGTTGTCGAATAATGCGCTATGTTCCGTGCGATGTTTCTGCTCCACGATAACGCAAGTCGCCATATGCAAATGTCGTAAGGCAAAAGTTACACCAGCTCAAGTGAAAGACATTCCTATAGTCCCGATCTCTCCACGTCCGGTTGACTCCTTCGATCCCTTAAAAAAGGCCTTGAATGGTGGACGTTTCCTGTTGTTCCTGTCGGACGGGTATGTGCAACAGGCAGTTCCAGTCTTCTTCACACAGAAGGACACGGTGTTTTGCCAAACGGGTATCTTCAACCGTGTGTATCGGTAGGATGATTACCTCAATACTCACGGCGATTTTTCCAGACTGGCATACCGATTCTGGACTGTACGGCCTTCGACCGGAATCTTTTTAATCGCCCATTATTTAACAGGACAGGAGGGTCAGGGGGAGATACGGTAGCCAGCGAGATGAACGTTTAAATGAAAGTTCCGCCATTTGGCTGTATAGATTGTTTACTCCTTTGTATAGTCATTTTCAAGTGCCACAGTATTAAGTACGATAAGACTTCTCTAAGTGGAGTCATCGTCGAACACCGAAGTCCGATCATTCTTAACAATGTGGCACACGAAAATTGCCAAAGGGTGAAATCATGATTGTGCAGTACCATAAACAACCTATATATACAAATGACGGAACTTTCATTTAAACAGTATTATATTATAGTGGCCACGAACTATGGAGAGATTATCAACGAAATGAATGCTGAGTCGGGGAGTGGTGAAACCAGCTGAGGATACAGGACACACTTTCTTAACGTCTCTCTCTCTCTCTCTCTCTCTCTTGCCATCATCCCCACTACATTACGGTGGCACAGATGTCGAAGGCTTTAATAGTAGTAATAGAATATATATAAAATACTATAATAGAATATTTAATTTTTTAAGACAACTTATTTGGATCGGCGCTTAGTACATCGCTTCAGCATGTAGGGTAAGAGAAATTGCGAATCAGGGAAATATGGCATTTGAGAAGCATACATTTGAAAATTTGAGAAAAACTTGTGTTATGCAATCAATTCAAGAACAGTGATAACAACAAGTTCTGTCATCTTTGAGCTGCACGGGATTAGTCGAGCTGTCTAAGGCGCTGCAGTCATAGACTGTGCGGTTGATCCCGGCGGAGTTTCGAGTCCTCCCTCGGGCATGGGTGTGTGTGTTTGTCCTTAGGATTATTTAGGTTAAGTAGTGTGTAAGCTTAGGGACTGATGACCTTAGCAGTTAAGTCCCATAAAATTTCACACACACATTGTCATCTTTGACATTATCATAATTTACAAAATATAAAATTGAAGTGTGCTCTGAACGTGAACAGTATTCCGATATTGCAGTGCCTGTGCAATTCCGAATTAAGATACAATGTTCCTTTGGGTGTGCATGCAGACTGTAGCGATCACAGGCGTTATGAAATACATGATATGTATTCGCAGTTATATGGAATAACATTAGATGTATAATGGAATGACGACAGTGAAAATTTGTGCCAGACCTGGACTACAACCTAGATTTCCCGCTTATCGCGAGCGGTCGCCTTACCATTTTTTTTAATCCCATTTTGTTCGGTATTGTTCGTTGTATTTGTTCGGGGCGGACGTTTTCTGACACCCGTTCAAGTCCATCATTGATCGTTTTTTTTTTTTCTTTACAGAGGACACGTAACTTTCTGACCGACCACGTTGAGCTACCGTGCCGGCACCATTCGGCCATCGGAGCACACCTCAAGGCCAGACTCAAAATTCAATATGTCGTCAACCATGTGTTTACATGCATGTCCGAAGGAACATTTCATCTTAATTCGGAATAACACAGGTACTGCAGTATCTTATTTATTTACCGACTCCGGGCCAGTGACTCTCTTGCTAAGTGTCTCCCCTGTACGGGAATATACATAATGGATGTACAGGTGCAGGTTGTAGACAAATGGTCAGTGAGAAATTGAAGTTCAGGTATGGCCGTGAGTGGTGCTCGGATAAACTGATGGTAAGGTGGCCGCCTCGCAATAAGCGGAAAATGCGGGTTCGAGTCCCGGTCCGGCACAAATTTTCGCCATCGTAATTCCATTATACAACTGATGGTTGTCCATATTCGAAGCTGCGAATAGATCTCATGTATTAACAGTATTACGAGTTTGATTTTACGTCTACAGCCTACGGCTATGGAAAAAGGGAAGGAAAGCTCCATAGTTCTGGCCTCAGACGGGCAATCTTTACCGACTGACAGACCTCTATGTCACTCTCAGCCAGTGGCGTTCTGTGGAGGGGCGCAGGGGCAGCACATCGCTCTCTCAACCACCGTCGTCCCCGCACAGTTTGGAGCCGTTGTTTCCCATCCAAGTACACTACTGGCCATTAAAATTGCTACACCACGAAGATGACGTGCTACACACGCGAAATTTAACCGACAGAAAGAAGATGCTGTGATATGCAAATGATTAGCTTTTCAGAGCATTCACACAAGGTTGGCGCCGGTGGCGACACCTACAACGTGCTGACATGAGGAAAGTTTCCAACTGATTTCTCATACACAAACAGCAGTTGACCGGCGTTGCCTGGTGAAACGTTGTTGTGATGCCTCGTGTAAGATGGAGAAATGCGTACCATCACGTTTCCGACTTAAGATAAAGGTCGGATTGTAGCCTATCGCGATTGCGGTTTATCGTATCGCGACACTACTGCTCGCGTTGGTCGAGATCCAATGACTATTAGCAGAATATGGAATCGGTGGGTTCAGGAGGGTAATACGGAACGTTGTGCTGGATCCCAACGGCCTCGTATCCCTAGCAGTCGAGATGACAGGCATCTTATCCGCATGGCTGTAACGGATCGTGCAGCCACGTCCCGATCTTTCAGTCAACAGATGAGGACGTTTGCAAGACAAGAACCATCTGCACGAACGGTTCGACGACGTTTGCAGCAGAATGGACTATCAGCTTGGAGACCATGGCTGCGGTTACCCTTGATGCTGCATCACAGACAGGAGCGCCTGCGATGGTGTACTCAACGACGAACGTGGGTGCACGAATGGCAAAACGTCATTTTTTCGGCTGAATCCAGGTTCTGTTTACAGCATCATGATGGTCGCATCCGTGTTTGGCGACATCGCCGTGAACGCAAATTGGAAGCCTTTCTTCGTCATCGCCATACTGGCGTATCACCCGGCGTGATGGTATGGGGTGCCATTCGTTACACGTCTCGGTCACCTCTTGTTCGCATTGACGGCACTTTGAACAGTGGACGTCACATTTAAGATATGTTACGACCCGTGGCTCTACCCTTCATTTCATCCCTTCGAAACGCTACATTTCAGCAGGATAATGCACGATCGCATGTTGCAGGTCCTGTACGGACCTTTCTGGATGCAGAAAATATTCGACTGCTGCCCTGGCCAGCACATTCTCCAGATCTCTCACCAACTGAAAACGTCTGGTCAATGGTGGCCGAGCAAGTGGCTCGTCACAATACGCCAGTCACTATGCCTGATGAACTGCGGTATCGTGTTGAAGCTGCATGGGCAGCTGTACCTGTACTCGCCATCCAAGCTCTGTTTAACTGAATGCCCAGGTGTATCAAGGCCGTTACTACGGCCAGCGATGGTTGTTCTGGGTACTGATTTCCCAGGATCTATGCACCCAAATTGCGTGAAAATGTAATCACATGTCATTTCTAGTATAATATATATGCCCAATGAATACCCGTTTATCATCTGCATTTCTTCTTGGTGTAGTAATTTTAATGGCCAGCAGTGTAGCTCCTAAATCGGCTTCATGGCTGAGAGGGCCCCGTTCCAGTCGTCTCACCTCCGAATAATCCCTGGCCGTAACGGAAACTGAACTAGGGTCCTCGGCATCGCTGTCATCCGTGCCGGCCATTTTTTTTTCTATGTGTACCTTTCTCGTTTTTTCTCCCGTAGGAACTGCGAAGGCAACGACAGCGGACACAGAGGTGTTAAGCAATCGTTCTTCCCCCACTCCACACGCAAATACAACAGAAAGAATCTCTAATAACTAACTCAGTGGGAAATGCCGTTTGCCATGCACCTCACGATGGCTTGTAGCGTATAGATGTAAATGTAGATGCAGGACGTAGAAAAGTACTTCTGCACACTTCGACAGGTGATAATTTAATCAAAACAAATTACAGTAGACAAGAAAGTACGGGTCACATGTGTTGGTAATGTTTGAATACGACATAGTCCTTGGAAGTTCACAGCGCCTGAAAGACAAGGATTTTAAGTCTGATGCGCTGAAATGTAACTAATTTTTATGCCTAGCTTTGGAGGGTAGGATTTATGTCTGTAAACATGTCATGTACAGTGCCGAATATAATTTTCTTACATAAGAACATCGTTCTTAGATGTTACCACTGTCAAGAAGATCCTGCGCTAATATGCAGCCTGCTGCTTGTCACCTGAACTTCGAGAGCCAGTAGTGATTCTCCAACAGAAAGAGGTTCCTACTCAATGGTCTGAAGATGACCACAGTAGTGGTCGAAACCGGTCACATTGATAAATAAATCGTGATCAAGACTGTTTTTAATAGTAAATATTCGACAGATGGGTTGTTTTGAACGTTTTGAGTGAGAAATAGTAACAACCGTCTCAGCTAATGCAAGGGCCCACCTGCTGCTCTCACAGATAACAAGCTACTAACTAGTTATCACAGAAGTGTCGTGAGATGAGCAGTTTCACATCGTTAATTGTGTTTACTAAAGTGACCTACTGTACAAAGAAGAATTCTACAAAAGTCCTAAAAGGCACACCGAGGCGAACGCTAAAACTCAAGGGGCAATTATTCGTTGCTGTCAGCAGTTGTCTCGTGTAAACTAATGGGCACAACAGTTTGATTGTCTTGGCCTTACTGCTTCCAAGGTTGGGTGAAGACAACATTTCTTTTTGAAATTCTGCTTTTACAAAGGCTTCAAGGCGTTCTAGTTTACATCTGTACATGCTCATCGTTCCACGGGGATTCAGGTCACTGTAATAACAGAAATGTTGAGAGATGAATCGGAATAGGAATATCTGTTGGCTAACTACCAAGATCACCAGATCCGATGGCAGTGGACTATTTTCGTAGCTCCATGTGGAGAATATGGTGTGTTCCAAATCTGCAACGACAGTTTAGGACGTGTATGAATATTAAGAGCTCAAACGGGGCACCAAACCTAAGCAAAGAACGTGAAGCCGAAAGGTGGAAGGAGTATGTAAAGGGTCTGTAAAAGGGAGATGTCCTTGAGGGCAGTATTATAGAAATGGAAGAGGGGGTAGATGAAGATGAGATGGGGGATATAATAATTCGAGAAGAATTTGTCGGAGCACTAAAAGACCTAAGTCTAAACAGGGTTCCGGAAGTAGACCACGTTCCGTCAGAGCTTTTGATAGGCTTGGGAGAGCCAGCCATGACAAAACTCTTCCACCTGGTGTGCAAGATGTATGAGGCAGGTGAAATTGCCGGCAAATTTAGTGATATATATGGCTACTGTAGGCAGACTAAGTTGCGAATAGAGTTAGTAGTAACAAAGTAATACATTAAAACGTCATGCCTGATGCGGCAGCTTTCGGCATGTTCAACGAAAATGTAGTAAGCGATAACCTTTTTTTCCTTTCATCATTTTGTGGGTGGTGTCAGGGAGAAAAATTTTCATAGAGGGCTGAAATAATAAATTATGTAAAGTTTGCTGCCAGTCGCTAAGGGTTCTCATTCTCAAACAGTGGATGCATAAATCTGGGTAATTCCCTGAACGGTGCGTCGTACTCTTGTTGTTTTTTTGGACTAGGAACTTTCGCGGGCGTACGGAGAACGTCTCATCAAAGTTTCATCTCAATCAGATGAATGGTAAAGGAACACATAGGGGACAACCTCAGAAAGAAACATTCATTTTTATTTATGAACATTGTCAGTCCTAAGTATTTAAAACGGTCAACTCCACTGATTGTTTGACCACCTTCGGACAGAAAAATTCTCTTTTACGGGAGTTACGTGTCAGAACCTGTATGTATTGAGTTTTGTTGCAGTTAAGCGTTAATCTATTCTCTCCGGCTACCCCAGTATCGAGACCATTTACGTTACGTTATATTTGTGTCATATTGCCATATACAAAGATAATATTGTTTGAATAGTATTTCATTTTTGGTTTCACATTATCATATATACAAGCACCAAAAATGTTTTACATCACCCCGGTTCCCAGAACTCCTGCAGATAGACGTTGGCTGTGAATATTGTATCACAGACACAGTCCTTTTGACTGTTCAGAGATGTCATTAAACCGGCCAAAAGATGTGAACGACCATGCAAGAGCAGCGCCTATTAGACAGCGCCTATTAGACAGCCGACAACCGATCAGTTCCAGTCATTCCACTAGGAAGGAGGTACACGGCTCGTGTTGTCTGTAATTCAACCATGCATAGACGGCCAATACCGCGGTTCTATACCGCCCGCATTGTTACTTTGTGCCAGCAAGGGATCTCAACAAGGGAAGAGTCCAGGCGTTTCAGAGTGAAAAAAAGCGATGTTGTTCGGACATGGAGCAGATACAGAGAGACAGGAACTGTCGATGACATGCCTCGCTCAGGCCGCCCAAGGGCTACTACTGCAATGGATGACCACTACCTACGGATTATGGCTCGGAGTAAACTTGACAGCGACACCACCATGTTGAATAATGCTTTTCGTGCAGCCACAGGACATCGTGTTACGACTCGAACTGTTCGCAATAGGCTGCATGATGCGCAACTTCACACCCGACGTCCATGGCGAGGTCCATTTTTGCAGCCAAAACACCATGCAGCGCGGTACAGATGGGCCCAACAGCATGCCGAATGGACCGCTCAGGATTGGCATCACGTACTCTTCACCGATGAGTGTCGCATATGCTTTCAATCGGGCAATCATCAGAGACGTGTTTAGAGGCTACCGGTCAGGCTGAACGCCTTAATCACACTGTCCAGCGACTGCATGGTAGCCATATCGGCTGTACGTTAATGTCATCCTCAGACCGATAGTGCAATCTTATCGGCAGCGTATTGGCGAGGCATTCGTCTTCACGGATGATAATTTTCGCCCCCATCGTGCACATCTTGTGAATGACTTCCTCCTGCATAACGACATCGCTCGACTAGAGTGGCCAGCATGTTCTCCAGACATGAACCCTATCGAACATGCGTGGGACAGACTGAAAAGGGCTGTTTACGGTTGACGTGACCCACGAACCACTCTGAGGGATCTTTGCCGAATCGCCGTTGAGGAGTGAAACAATCTGGACCAACAGTGACTTGATGAATTTGTGGAGAGTATGCCGCGACGAATACAGGCATGCATCAGATGGCGTTCTACTGGGTATTAGAGGTACCGGCGTGTACAGCAACCTGGACCAGCAGATCTGAAGGTTTTGCTATATGATGGTACAACATGCAATGTGCTGTTTTCATGAACAATAAAAAGGGCGGAAATGATGTTTATGTTGATCTCTTATCCAATTTTCTATACGGGTTCTGGAATTCTCGGAACCGAGGTGATGTAAAACGGTTCCGAGAATTCCAGAACCTGTATTTATATCCAAATGGCCAAAAATTGAATCCTGTGATACTCTTGACTTTACACGACCCCAGCTTGATTCAAATATTTTCCTACTTTACAGATTTTAAGTGAACAACTGTTGACCTTCATCCGTAATCCCATTAAGTTCCAGCTTAGGCAAAAGTATTCTATGGTCCACACAATCGAATGCTTGCATCAACTAGGATGAGACGAACATTTTTCCATACTTACCTATGAGGTACCACTCGCCGTTGGTGATGAAGTCGGAGAGGTCCCCGCCCTCTTCCGAGTTGAGCACCAGGTCGAGCTGCACAGAGTAAAAACAGTCAACGACTAACTGCCAGTGCTGGCGAATCGAGGCGCATGCTGCGTGCACTACATGCTGCGGGGATCCGCACCTAGCTTTGCGCGTATGCTCGCCGCGGTTGCTCACCCTGAGGGGTGCACTCGCTACGAGTGACTTCAAGAAAAAATTTTGTGTTTTAGTTGCAACAAAATGACTGTGGCTCATGTATGGCCCATGCATCTGGTACTTGGTGTGGCAGGTGTCAGAACCGGGCAGAGTGGCGCAGCTGTAACAACTTGAATTTGTAGTCGGAAGGTGTGCATTTCAAGTCCCAGCCTGGCCATCCTCCTAAAACCTTCCGTAGTTTGCCTAGTCACTGAACGCGAATTTGGAGATGGTACTTCAAAATGATGTGAATGGTATTCTTCTCGATCTGTTAGAAATGTCAAAGAAACAACATTATCCTACAGAAGGAAACTGAGTGGCCAAATTTCGCAAGAAAAGTTGTTCCATATGAAGATGTGCCGGGTGTGACACCTTAGTGTTGTGGATAGATGAGGCGTTTGGCACAAATGTAAATATCTGGGCATCCTGTTCCAGACAGATGTTTAGTGAAATGACATTACGTAGAGAGTTGACGGACTTTGAACTCGGGAGGATACTCGGTGTATGACACATTAGTCGTAACGTATCGGAGATTTCCAATTAAGATTTACGAGATCAACACAGTCTTAATCATATCATAAACATATCGCAAAGATAAAGTTTCTAACCGCGGAAATCGCCACTCAGGGCTACCGTAAGTGTTGGACGAACGAACCACATTTCGTCCGCAGAGACATACGGGGCAACTACAACTGAGTCATTCGTTTTCAAACTTCCTTTTTGTCCAAAGTTTACATGTACAAATATGACTGATTCTTGAGTGGAACCGTAAAGTCACAGAATTTGCATTCTACTCACCAGTTTGCGTCACCAGAGCAGTGCTTCGACAAAATGGCGACAAAGCAAGAAAAGAGTTTTTGTATGTTGGAATACGTGAGATGTTTACCTGTTTCAACTGTGCAGCGTTCATTCAGAAGGTATTATAGGAATGAACCGCTGTATAAACAGAGCACTGTACGTTGGAATCGACAATATAGGGAGACTGATTGTCTGTATAGGCCAACGGCGTTGCAGCAGTGGTAACACCGGTTCCCGTCAGATCACCGAAGTTAAGCGCTGTCGGGCTGGGCTAGCCCTTGGATGGGTGACCATGCGGTCTGCGTAACGCTTTTGGCAAGTGGGGTGCACTCAGCCCTTGTGAGGCAAACTGAGGAGCTACTTGATTGAGAAGTAGCGGCTCCGGTCTCGAAAACTGACGTACGGCCGGGAGAGTGGTGTGTTGACCACATGCCCCTCCATATCCACATCCAGTGACGTCTATGGGCTGTAAATAAAGAAAAAAAACATATGCACCGTATTGGTTACAGTAGTCGCCTACCATCCCGTGCCCCTATGCTTACACTTCGACAAAGAGGCCAACTACTGGCATGGACTCGCGAACATCGTTACTGGAGCATGAAAATAATGACGGCTTGTAGCACGGCTCAATGAATCCTGCTTTCAGTTGCCTCGAGGCAATGAACGCTAAAGAGTGTGGCGTATGACCCATGAAGCTACAGATTCTGTGTGTCAAGAAAGCCGTGTGCAGACAGGATGTGGGTCTGTTGTGACATAGGTTGTGTCCGTATGGGCGTAGTTAGGTCCTATTCTCTCGCTCAGGGACAAATGACAGGTGCACGTTATGTGGAAATCCATACAGACCATCTATATCCTATTTTAGCGTTAGGGTACTCTGACAGAGAACCCATGTTTCAACACGAGAATGCGACATGTCACAGCTATTTTGTTGCAAGCTAGTAGCTTGATAAACACTCAAGCGAAACAACGACATTGACTTTGCTCTCTAGAGCTCCCAATCTTAGCACAAGCGAACATTTGGGGGATTCAGTAAATAGCCTCGTACCTCGATGAACCCAGCACAAACTACGATGAATAATTGTAGATAGTACTCCAAATTACGTGGATCAATACCTCTCGAGAACGATTCTAACACCTCCTTGATTCCAATCCTCCAGGTGTTACAGCAGTTTCGAGGACTCAAGGGGGAGCTCTCGATTATAACTTCCCATGACACTCGGCCACTCACAAGTGTAATATCGATATTTATAAAAGGATAATATACTTTCGATGGATCATCAAAGTTGATACTTTCCCCGGTATCTCGGGATTTCACTATTCTATTTTCTACATACTATTTCTGGACATTGAATATGATTAATCACTTTATTTTAAACGCCCTTTCAAATAAACCTTTTAAAACGAAGGTTCCTTAAGTATTTCCTGTATCACATTAATATACAGCATCTCATCTATAAGGCGAGTACTTTATTATTTTTCATGAATTACTTTTATTTTTAATGAATTTAGTTTGACTATAGTGAGTGAGTTAGCGCTTAGGTTTTTATGAAAACATTTCTGTGGGGCAGGGTAGCAGTATTTGTTGTGGCAAATCGAAAGAAGACTTGCGAATTTCGTAACTGTTGTGCACTTCTCCGTATCCGACGTCGCTAACACGTGCATATGGGGTGGCGCTCTAAGACAGTTTGAATTCTGATCGTTGAACAAGTTTTCATGGTCGGTATTTCGTCGTCGAGGAGAAGAGAGGTGCTGGCAAACACTTTCTGTTTACTAGACTTTTCGCAAATTTCCTGGTATAATTCCAAATATCTCCACGGTGACTAAAGCACTGTTGTTTAAGGATAATGCACCTGTCGCATGGTACCGTTCAGAGGCGTGGATGCCTTGGTTTATCGAGTGTAGTAAGCTACGTGCGGCCACCATGATCAAATCTCCCATATTTTTCGCCTTATCAACAATACAAACACAACTCTAAATTTCAACCCCTCTCAGCGCAGTCACCTACATCCAACAGGTACGCAAAAAGGAAGAAAACTTTCAACACTAGGCAGCTGAACTTACTATCAGTATTCTTTCAGGTAACAATGCCATACGACTTGTTTTACTTTCAATAATATTTTTTCAAAACGATTTTATCTCTATAATGAACGTACCATTTCAATTGCTAATTATTTATGAGATCTTGTTGTTGTTTCTGCTCACCATCTAGTTTAGGAAACCACGTTCCAGGTACGCCAGCTCACACTGGGATTATTCAAGAAACGTAATGCGCTGGGTCTAAAGCTGATTCACAACATTCGTGTACGGTGCACGATTCCCTGGATCGATTTTCTCCTCGCTTGAATGAACAATACGTGACATAAGCACAGTCTTGCGAAGATGCCCGGTTAAATGAGGGACTGCAGCTGTATCCTCATATGGAAAATATATACATGAAGTGAAGTGGGCTCCGCGATACAACTGCTTTTGTCGTTCGAAGGCGGATTGTTCATAGAGGCCCGCCACTGATCTTATTCATGTAGGGCATCCCAAAGGTACTTGAAAGTACAACTGTAAGTTTGTGTAAGACCTTTCATGCTCATATCGTATCAAAGTAGCTTGAAGGAACTCCATGGGTATGGAGTATTTTACTTCAATCCAATTAAGCCATATGAGTTGGAGATGAAAGATATAGACGCGCTATGAAGCATCCCATTACGTGTCTTTGACATATAAATACACATCTATACTTCGCAAGTCAACTAACAGCAAATGGCGCAAGGTATTTCTAGTATTCGCGAATGGTGTCCCCGAAGAATATCTGTCGGTAATAGTCCACATAAGCTCGAAAGCTTCCGTTTTTCTTGTCAGTGTCTCTGGGCGAGGTGGTGCAGTGGCAAGACACAGGCGCTGTAACTGGGAGGATAGCGGTTCATTGCCCGTCCAGAATTCTCGCTTTAGATTTTCCGGGACTTTCCCAAATAGTTTAAAGCTAAAGCCGAGGTTGTTCATTTAAAAAGAACGTGCCAGTTTTCTTAACCAACTCAGGTTTTCTCTCCGTCTCTAATGAAATCGTCGTCCATGGGATCTTTCTTCCTACCGTCATGATCATTTCAAAAGGTGAGTGTGGGAAGAAGTATATACTTGCTGAATCTTCTTGAGCGGTCATGTGTCCCAATAGCTTCTCAACTAGCTTTCAATAGCATATACGTGATGATGAATCCTTGTTATTTTTAGCTTAGATAATAATAGTCATGTACAAAACTTACAAAGCTTGTTCAAAAAGTAATGAGTTTAATGGAGGGGAAAGTCTTCATCTGCTGTCTTTCACGTATGGGCTTCATTTGATTTTAGTTTATTCCTGTCTGTAGGCTCCGTCGAAGCTTAAAAGTGCGTTAGTCTGCCGTAAGAGCTGTGCCATCAGATTCTGTGCGGGACTCGAATAGTCAGCTATGGAGATGGTGGCCATGATCCAGAAATTGTTCAGAAGCCAACGCATTTCAAAAACTGCTGTTCTGATATGGTACAACTGCTTCAAATACCGTTGACATAGTGTGGGAAATGAATCCCGTATCCCGTGTAGAACGCCCATCGAAGGTAGAAACAGCGACTATACGCGACGTGTGCGTGATGTGTTAAATTCAGACGGGCGGGTAAGCGTTCGAATGTTTACGGACCCGGAATTGATAAAATGACTGTTCGCGCCATCATTTCCCAGAATTTGCAGACGAGAAAACGAACAGCTCGTCCCAAAAGTTACGACAGATGCTATGTACCAGACTAAGAATGTTTTTACGGCATGATAACAGGAGAAAGAATGTTTGTTTTTGAGAACGACAACGAGACGAATCTCCAAAGTCCCGAATGGCACACACTAGCAATTCCCTCATTAAAAATTCTCGAAGAGGTAGATCAAAGGCCAAAGCACGCTCATCGTCTTCTTCGTTACCAAGGGCGGGCTCCGCCACGAATTTGAACCTGAGGGACAGACCATCACGAGTGCTTCTTACGTGGAACTGCTGGGAACATTCATGGGAAGGGTCAACCGAATAAGGCGAGCCTTTGCCGCCAGCTGAAATATGTATCATGAGAATAGAGCAAGCCAAACCTCATTTTTTGTCAACAACTACCTTGCACGGAACGACGCTGCTACTTTTCCCCAGTCCCCCTACAGTCCCAACACGGCCCTGGAGAACTTTCCAAGATCCACCGCGCGAAGACAACACTCAAGGGGTAACACCACAAGACCGTAGCGGTGATTGAAGCTGCTTCGACGTGCTGCTGGAGGGAATTCCCCGAAAACACTTCCAGTTCCAAGTTCAAAGCGATGTCTTAAATATGTTTCTCCCAAATTTGGGCTCATTATTTCTTGTACGAACCTTGTATCATTACAACACCGACAACGGTTAGTTAGTTTCGCTCTACGGAAAATTTCTGTGTTTCAGGCTGGGAAATTAACTTGATTTTCTTCGATCCGTGATGTAATGGTCCTATGCTGTTACCGGAGTAGTTTGCATCATATTCTTCTTAGCAACCCGTAGAAAAGCAGTCAGGGGATATAAGACCAAGAGGCCACGTAAAGGGTTTCTCTTTATCAACTATCTGAATAGTTGGCGTCCAAAACGGAGGCAACACACTGATCGTTTCCGTATTTGTGTACATCCATATTTGTGCATTCACAATTGTCACATAAGCAGATATGTCTTCAGATCAGTGAATGTTTGGGTTTTACGGCAAATTCAGGTTGTAGTTCATCTAGAGTGTGCTTCTTCACAACTATTTTAAATTGACTTCGGTTTTTACTAACATAAAGATCTTTGAGTTGCTCTTTTACCTGATTTTCTGATTTTTTCTCTTATTTGTAAGTAAAATCTGGTGATGCTAGGACTCATTCAGCTCTCGACTATCACAGGTATGTATCCGGTAGAGATAAAGACGTAGCTCTGTACTGACAGTCTAATCACTTCGTTTTGTGTGGATGCGGGATAGCCCACATTATAGTTTTCGTGCTTAGCGAAAATTTATTAGTTGGTGATTCAGTGGGAGTCAAGTTTGCCTAAAGAAAAGAGGTTTCCTTCATACTTTGCTGAAATTCTCTCGCCTGTGATAATGGTAGCAATTGGGACGTAAGTTTTGCCAATGTCTCTGTCGCGTGTGAAATGGAGGGTTCGGCTGTGGGCGTGCTGGTTTCTCCTAAATTTTCGTCGCTCGAGTGGATTCTCTTCTATGTGTATTGTGGTGTTCTAACGCAGTGGTCATCAAACTACGGTCCGCGGGCCGCATTCGGCGCAAGCCAGGTATACGTGCCGCATCGGACGACTAATGGCCGAAAACAAAAACGTCATCTAACGTTAAGAACTTCTTAAGCGTGTATTTTTCCTGTTCAGTAACACAAATACTTACAGATACAGCAACATTTTAAGATGCGCTTACTTTTAATTGACGTTGGTGAATTCGGCAGTGAGCAAAGTAGGCCGCTTACCTCAGGGACAGAGGGATAAGTAGTACGGCCACTGCGGGGTTACAGGGCGTGAGGAGAGGAAAGTTTTATTTTTTGTCATCTGACAACTCACGTGAGTGCGTGGCTCCTACAGATCAAATTTCAAACGACAGTAGCTGGGATTCGTGAATACGTGTTATGGAGATTGTCATCTTCAAATGCAATACATATCTGTAGCAAAGAATATGGATAAATTAAGGCTATTTTAATACAACACAATGAGTAGAAGTACAATGGCATTCAAAACATTTAGTAAATCCGTGAGATCGTGTCTCATATTGCGCAATATGTTTAAATATAAGTTCAGTTACTGTTTTTAATCAGTTATTCATCCGCTCAGACAGACAACACAACACCACTTCGTCAGGCAATTACAGTGTTGCATCTTTGAGGTCGCGTGTGGGTTGGGACTGAGAGGGAGGGGGTATGCACGGATGTGCAAGCAGAGGTTGGGGCGGGGGGGGGGGGGGGGGGGGGGGGGGCACAGGTGGCAGCAATCTGAAAAACAGAAGTCGACACGAAGTGTTCCGAGTGGTGTCGATTTTTATCCATCAGAACTTGGGGCCTGGCGGCCAACTTATCGCGCCCTTACTATAGATAATCTATTAAGGGTTCATAACATAGTAACATAGGTTACCGTTTAATAACGAGATCGGTACATATGCGGTCTGAGGTATCGCCTCACAGTGTCAGTATTGGTTTCTGACCACTGTTCCTAGTTGGACTGAGTTGGTACCGAAGGCAGCGTAAGTGGTTTCCGTTATAATCTCGTGGGTGTTATTTACGCTTCAGGCTGTTGATAGTTGAAGGGGTTTACGAACGCACGTACTTCGCTTCTGTAAGTAGCCAACCTGTCCACATACCGCACACGTATTGGGTTGACCCTTATATATGGGCGGGATACAACAAGTTTCCACATTAATGTAAGACGCTCGAACACCGTTATAGACTTTTAAGTTGTTATCTGTTGTCCTCTCCTCCTGTTTTATTTGGATAAAACTATTTAAGTCTTCAATACCGATTAAATATGTTCGTCCGGCATTTCAAATGGATCGGTATGTACCTACCAGTACATGATCCCTCCGGCCAGGACCGAGCGAGGTGGCGCAGTGGTTAGCACACTGGACTGACATTCGGGAGGACAACGGTTCAATCCCGGTCCGACCATCCTGATTAAGGTTTCCGTGATTTCCCTAAATAGCTTCAGGCAAATGCCGGGATGGTTCCCTTGACTGGGCACGGCCGACTTCCTTTCCCATCCTTCCCTAATCCGATGAGACCGATGACCTCGCTGTTTGGTCTCTTCCGCCCCCAAATCATCCCAACGCTCCAGCCATCGATGTCGGTAACTTCATGATTTCACCTGTTGGGGGTCACAAAATCACCCTCTACTTTAGATTTGTCCATGATTCGTTGACATGTCAGTTGTGAGCTGAAAAATCTGTTTTTTGAAGTAAATTAAATTGAAATGTATATCTATCTTCTAAAGATAAACGTTGTTCGACAATAAGCCAATAATCACTCATGGCTATCCTCGGTTTGACACAAAGAATAGGGCAGTTAAATCGGTGCGTATTTTTTAGAATTTCTTCCACGTTAGCCTTATGCTCCACAGGAGCTTACATACTGTTGCTGCATCGCCCGTCTTAGCTGCAGTACTCTCTTGTATGTCTGTCTCGCCCGACCTCTACCGCGCAGCTAGGACGTACAGTAAATACAGCACGTCCTCGCACGGTGATCGCCGTAGCCAAACTGACGAGCTATAAAGGCACGACTCACGACACTCCGTCACACCTCTATTCAGCCCTGACTTCTCTCCTACTTTTCAGACCTCACAGATTTTTTCACGGGAGAGAGGAAGACTGATTTACTCCAATGAAGTAGTCCTTGTGCTTAAGCACTAAGACTCTCATTTGATGATGATGACGATGATGTTTGGTTGTTGGGGCGCTCAACTGCGCGTTTATCAGCGCCCGTACAAATTCCCAATCTTTTCTCAGTCCAAACTCGCCACTTTCGTGAATGATGACGAAGCGATGCGGACAACATAGACACCCAGTCATCTCGAGGCAGGTGAAAATCCATTACCCCCGCCGCGAATCGAACCCAGGACCCCGTTCTTTGGAAGCGAGAACGCTCTCATTCGAATTGCGACTGACCAGACATTTGTTAGCCTGTGCACGTCAGCAGTCGATCCTGCAATGCAATTTTGCTGCCTTTCTCAGCGTCATTTGGACATACTTGAACACCCTGTTTACGCTTTGAAGGAAATTCGCGCATTCGTGATAGCTTAGCAGCATTCAACACTCTTTAAAACGAGGTTCGTATAATGCAGGTACGAGTTTCTAGTTTCAAAGCTTTGCTATACGTTGTTTTTAAGTTTATTGATTGCTACTGAGCTGTAACGATTGAACGTTGTAACCGCTATGCCGCATCTGTATAAATGGATAATACTATATAAAGAGTCTGTCCTGGTGGTCTATTGATACTCCTCTACGGCTGCCGCCTAGACAGGACTTGCCAGCTAGCTCTTGCTTCGCGCGCGCCGGCAGAAACAGTCGTTGAGCAGGTCAACTATTTTGAGTACGACACAAGATTGTCAACAACATGGAAAACTTGTACGAACGATGTACTATGAAATTTACCTTTCAATACGAATTTGCACGCTCCACGATTTCCGAATTCGATGACTGGCTCTTTGTAAAGATTAAGTTGAAACATCATGAAATAACTAGCTTGAAATACAATTTAGTTGCGGACACTGTAGAGGTGAAACTATGCGGTGATGAAACTTGTGTTACAGTAATGACTCAACCTGCAAACTGGTGATAAAGTAAGGTTGCGATTAGTTAGCCTGGATTGAGCTTACAGATTTTTATTCAATTTATTGCCTTTCGGGCCATATCCATCCAGCCATTTCAATAGTATTGTCAGTTACGACGATACAGCGCAACACCCAATCCCTGAGCGGAGAAAACCTCCGACCTATCCGGAATGTTACAGTCGAATCATGTCTTCAACTTGCCTTTTGAAATAACAGCGGGCCACATTAGAAGAACATTCCGTTCACGGCATGCTTTTGCAAGTGACCAGAGAAAAACCGACGCGAAATGAACCCTACGATATCGATTACGGCGTAAAGAGCATGAAAATTGATTATAAAAAGTACATTCTGTCATTCATACCCGCGTAAGGTTTCCAGGGCTAAATAATTTACAACGGGTAGCTGCACCCTTGCTCATTGAAACATATCAAAACGACATACCCAGACACATCAGCTCAGAAATACTCTCGTCCATTCGAATACAGACGTAGGACACAGCAACCATACCCAAGAACTCACCTAAGGTCGAGGAGACGCAAGAAGCTCCCTGACAGCTCGTAGTACTTTGACCTGTGACGAGCCAACGGCTGCAGGCGACAACATCTACAGAACTGTGACGACACTTAGGTGCTGCCATAGACAAGTTTATAAAATCGCTTACTTTACTGGTTCGCGCCCATCCCATTGCAGCTAACAGGGATCAACATGCACCGACTCAACTGGAGTACTAGCGTGGATAATTCGCACGAGAAACCATTTTCTGTTCAGAACGCAATAAAAATTGCTGCACATAATGATTTTAGCATAAGATCTAATAAAAAGTTTGGCAATTTCACACAAATTAAACGCCCTTCCTTGTCTGAGTCCATTACCCCCATAGGGGGCGTATACGTTTACTATTAAGAAATGTTGGAAACACGTAGATATTCCGCTGCCACTTTCTAAAACCACTAGCGAGCTAAGGTTTAATCCTTATTTTCGCCAAACGCGATCGATTTCTCAACAAAAATCATGAAGTCAAACAATAACGACGACAGAAATACTGTCCTTCAGGCACAGAAAGTAAAAGCAAATTCACTCGGTCGGGAACGTGACCCAGAACAGCAGCTTATTCCTAAAACTAATAAACAAAGCAGCGCGAAACGGCGGTAGCAGAAAAACAAAAACACTGCCACGCCTGTAGACCTCGCGTCTGATATTCACATAATCAAAATAAAACCAGAGCAAAGAGAGGATGCATCAACAACTGTCGCAACTCACCAAGCCGAAAATAAACAAGACGAGCCTCCGGCAAACTCTCAACACAAACCTGAAAGACCGAAGCGTGTAGCGCGCAGACAGACATCCAAGGAGACATATGATTTAGAATTTAAGCTTCAGAGTGCACGCAAAACGCTCACAAAAATCGAGAAGAAGTGCTCATCAAAGGAGCAAAAGGGCGATGATGCAGCTATGAAAACTGATGTACAGGTAGCCGAGCTTATGGATACAAGAGTCACGCATACACCAGCAACAAGTTTAGAATAGTCGGAAGACACGGAAGACTAAACACAGCCCGCCACGGACTTCAAGCGAAATTTCAAAATAGCAGTAGATAGTTTAAAAAAATCATGGTTGCAAAACTCTAACACAAATTCTTTACGGAAGAATGAAAAAAAAGTGGTATAAGCTGGCCTCGGGGAAGATGAGGTTGGATTCCAGAGAACAGGAACACGTGAGGTAGTACTGACGCTACCACTTATCTTAGAAAATAGGTTACGGAAAGGCAAATATACGTTTATAGCAATTGTAGACTTAGAAGAAGCTTTTGACTATGTTGACTGGAATACTCTCCTTGAAACTCTGAAGGTAGCAGGGCTACAATACAGGGAGCAAAATGCTATTAACTTGTACAGAAACAAGACACCAGTTGTAAGAATCGAGTGGCATGAGAGGGATGCAGTGGTTGAGGAGGGAGTGAGACAGGGTTTTAACCCATCCCTGGTTTTATTCAATCTGTACACTGTACACGCAGTAAAGGAAACCAAAGAAAAATTTGGAGTAGGAATTAATGTCCAGGGAGGAGAAATAAAAGCTTTGTTTGCCGACGACATTGTAATTCTGTCACAGTTAGCAAAAACTTGGAAGAACAGTTGAATGGATTGGAGCATATAAATAGACACTCCGCAAGCCACCGTACGGTTTGTGGCGGAGTGCCTTGAAAGGAGGGTATAAGATAAACATCAACAAAAGCAAAACAAAGATAATGGAATGTAGCGGAATGAAATCAGTTGAAATTGAGGCAAATAGATTAGGATATGAGACACTTAAAGTAGTAGATGAGCTTTGCTATTTGGGTTGCAAAATAACTGATGATGGCTGAAGTAGGGAGGATATAAAATACAGACTGACGATGAAAAGAAAAGCGTTTCTAAAGAAGAGAAGTATCTTGACACCGATTGTAGGTGTAAGTGCTAATAAATTTTTTCTGAAAATACTTTTGCAGTGTGTAGTCATGTTTGGAAGTGAAACATGGACGATAAACAGTTTAGACAAGAAGAGTGTAGAAGCTCTTGAAGTGTGGTGGTACAGAAGAATGCTGAGGATTAGAAGGGTAGACCATGTAAGTAATACGGAGGTACTGAGTATAAATGAAATAGTTATTGGGAGATGAAGAGGCTTGCACAGGATGGTGTAGCATGGAGAGCTGCATCAAAGTAGTCTTCGGACTGAAGACCACTATCACCACGACCACCACCACAACAACAACAACAACAACAGCAGTCTATATAAACAGAATTGTTCCCGATACTGAAATCCGAAACTTCGAAAAATATCTGTATGCCACCGATTTAGGCATAGTATTCGTAGAAGAGCTAGTTTCAACATTGCTGACTACGTAGTAGAAATCCACGTTGGGAACGAAAGTAGTACAGCTATAATGTGGAACAAGTAATGAACCTTAACTCGCACGCAAAAATTGGGTGTAATTCACGCAGACAACGAAGTACGTTTTATTGGGATGAAGCTGGAAATATTTTTATTAGACCTTATCCTAAAATCATTACGGACGGCGATTTGAATTGCATTTTAAACAAGGCATGTCAGAATCCCAATTTAAAATTTTACCATGAGCATCAGATTTTAACGGATGGACTCAAATTAATTGACTCTTGGACACATTTACGATGGCAAAAACATGGTTTTACTTATTTCAGTTCCAACTCGAAGACAAGGTTTTTGCACAATTCATTTCTGGTAGAGAAGTTAGTGCATGTGCCGTTTCAGACAATTTGCCTATCAGAATTCAGTTAAACTTGCAAAACCAAAAATCTTTCGTGGGGAGACGCACCTGATATAGCAAACCGACAATTATAAGAGATCCAGGGCTGATGCAGGCTATTGAATAAGTTTGGAAAAAATGCATTCCAGAAGTTTCTAGTTACATTCGACGCATTGATTGATGGACACGAATGTTTGAAAATCCACGACTAAGTAAGTGCGATATCAGTTCGCAGAAGAGAAAGATTACTGGAGGACGCAGATAAACGAATTTTATTTTGAGTTCTACGAGTTCTAGAAGTTCTGAGCACTCGCTGCATGCCATGGAAATGCAGATACTGAGAAGAGCATTAGAGATTTCTCTGCTCGACCGTATCAACACTACAACGATCTGACAACTGGCTGGAGTCGTTCCAATAAAACAGAAGATGCAAGAATGGAGACATATCATACAGTCACCTACCGGTTCAGTCATCAGTTCAACCTACCGTCTCGCTGTCGAAGACCAGAAAAAGCGATAAAGACCTATAAAAAAAGATCTGAGATCAATAAGCCTAAATCCTTAGGAAGTGTTAGACCGTAAGAAATGACTTGCATTCCCCTTCCAACGGGATGACGCTAGTAAGCAGAAGTATTTCTACGATATCTATACTCCAAGAAAACGACCAATAATGATACTTCAGTTCACATAAGAAGCCAAAATAATTACACAGACGAGACATTCACTGGAAGGAACCAATGTTAGGGCGCGCAGTAAGATAGAAGTCAATGACGAAAAAATCTCCATCTGCCATATGATCAGAGAATCGGAAAGAGCTTGACAGACATTAATTACCTACTTGAGAGGTCTACAGGGAAATGTCTACAACATCCAAAGAATCAGGTAGCAAAAAAAAAAAAAAAAAAAAAAAAAAAAAAAAAAAAAAAAAAAAAAAAAAAAAAAAACATTTGTGATGAGATCGAAAACCGAAAGCAGCAGGCTTCGACGAACCCCTTATAAAATTTTACGCTGAATTTTGGTATTTATTGGACAAGAACTCAATGAAATGAGTAACGGAAAACTTCACGGTATCAGACTCTCCTCTCGATTTACAGAGATTCTCAGTGTTAATTCCAAAAAGGTGCATAGCATCAATTTTCTCCGACTTCCACCCTCTCCACAGATTGAATACAGATTTTAAAATCTTTACGTGGATAATTAGTAACAGAATAAAATCAATCTAGCCTCGAATTATCGGACATTACCTAACGAGCGCAATTAAGGTCGTTTCATGTTAAACGCCTTAGTCAAGTGTAGGGATCTAGCCCATCCGGCTAGCCGCACGGTCTAACGCGATGCTTCCCGGGCGGGAAGGCGTGCCGGTCCCCGGCACAAATCCGCACGGCGGATTAGTGTCGAGGTCCGGTGTGCCGGCCAGCCTGTGGATGGTTTTTAAGACAGTTTTCCATCTACCTCGGCGAATGCGGGCTGGTTCTCCTTATTCCGCCTCGGTTACACTGTGTCGGCGGTTGATGCGTAAACACTGTCTCCCCATAAGTGTACACCATAATTACTCTACCACGCAAACATTTGGGGTTACACTCGTCTGGTATGAGACATTTCTGGGGGGGAGGAAGTCCACTGGGGGCCGAACTGCACAATAACCCTGGGTTCGGTGTGGGGCGGCGGTGGGGTGGGTGGACTGCTGTGGCCTGTTGTGGGGTTGTGAACCACTGAAGGCTACGGCAGGACGAAGCCTCTCCGTCGTTTCTAGGCCCCCGGTTTAATACATACATACATAGGGATCTAACATGTTTGAGGTGGGTGTGTAAAAATAAGGAAGCACTGGCCGCTCTCGATTTTGACAACACATTTCACAGATTTAGTCACACGTTTCAGACATCTCCGAAAAAACAGATACCATCTTCATATAGTTAAGGCTAACCGGCCATTGACCTTCTTCTGTGCGGATGCACACGCATTCCTCGAACTCTTACGGGATTCGGTAAGATTGTCTGTCGCGCGTAATGAGTGTAATTGGCAGGGGCACAACGAATGTAATGTGTGAACGTTAAGTTGGGCATGTGGGTCTCGCGGAGAGCGTGCAAAGAATAAATCCCTGCAGTCGCACTATCCTCTGTGCCCTCGGTGGCTCAGATGGATAGAGCGTCTGCCATGTAAACAGGAGATCTCGTGTTCGAGTTCCGGTCGGGGGACACATTTTCAACTGTCCCCGTTGATGTATATTAACGCCTATCGGCAGCTTAGGGCCTTGATTTAATTATCATTTCATAATAGTGTGTTGTCCACCTTTGCGATAGAGCAGCGATTCCACGTGGCATGGATTCGACATGGCCTTGGTAGGTGTCTGGAGGTATGTGGCAGCACAGGTTTGTGTGCAGGTCACGAACTTCAAGTAAATTACGAGCCGGTGGTTTGTGAGCCTGGAACTTGCTCCCGAAAGCACCTCAGTCGTGTCCATCGCGTTCAGATCAGACGAGTTTGGTAGCCAATATCGAAAGTTCTCTAGCTTGCTCCTGAAAACGCTGTTTACGATTCCAGCATCTTACTGGAAGGTGACATCGCCGTCGAGGAAGACAGCAAGCATGATAGGATGCTGGTAGTCTACAGGAAAGCCTATGTAGTCCACGGCTGTCACGATGCCTTCAATGACCACCACAGCTCCCTTGGGAGATGGAGTACTCGACAATGTCTCGTATCTTTCCGATGCATTGCAGCAGATGTCCGAGGACGAGTTTAGGGCTGCCCGAGCAGGCATGCCGGCTGTTTCACAGCTGTCACTCTGAACATGTATCCCACGACGTCCGCTCCCGGAGCAGTGAAGTACTGTCAGCTCTGCTGCGAGCTACAAGAGGATCAGCCCAGAAGGGACCAAGAGAAGCCATCGAAACCGATCATCAAAATTCTTTTTACATTACAGATTCTTGGAGACAAAACACCATGTGTTTGACACTTAATCTGAACGAGGGTTGAGGCTTCTCATGCGTGGGTACCTACAACGCAACCAAGTGTCATTCACTCTTTCGGTCTGCAGTGGTCATTATGATTTCGATGATCAACGTATATCTTATGATCATTTTCGTAGATCGAGGAACTAACCGTATGTACAGTCGTGGACAAAACGAGCGAGACCCCTCGCCTTTTCGTTATGCTGATCCGCACAGGTTTAAAGTTTCCTATACAGCATAACAGGCAAGGCGACGAAGTGCTACCAACAAACTATGCAAGTTCGCTCAGCTGATGTGCTGAGATACCTAGCACTGGCGAAACTCGCGCTTCGAAGACGCCACAACATCGTCTGCTACCACTTAGTGGGAAGCAAAATACCTCAAGTATAAGCCAATGTGTTGTATTCGCATGTCTGTGACTATGACTTGGATCTAAACTGTGGTTATGGATAGTACGTATGCTCAGATAGCGAATCTAACATCGTGAATAAAGACAGGCGGAAATGAATTAAACGTCCTTCCTCTTCCGTAACATAAAATACATTTCAGTTATTCTTTCTTAAATGAACTGCCCAGAAAATCATTCACCAGAAGTGAATAACTTTTTAGCAACACCAGATGATATTAACAGCTTGCCGGCGCGGGTTAGCCGTGCGCTCAACGGCGTCATATCGCGGACCGCGCGGCTCCTTGCGCCGTCAGTTCGAATCCTTCCCCGGGCATGGATGTGTGTTAGGTTAGGTAGGTTGAAATAGTTCTACATCTGATGACGTAAGTAGTTTGGTGGCATAGTTCTTAGAGCAATTTTTTACCTTTCGCGTAAATTTTCTTCACATAAACGGCCGTATCTTTAGATTGCGTTGACATAGCTCGCTTTTTTACACCAGTAAGGGACCGTATCCCGCAGGAACTGCGATACATTTCCTCTTATTATGTCCACCAGTACTTGAGGTAAACGGGTTTTAAGGGTTGGGTAGACAGATAGTCAAGAAAGTGAGACTAGTAGAGTTACATTTTTACCGATTTACGTGACGAAATCCTAACAACGAAAATAGCTACCACAGTTACTGAAGATGCGGGCCGCATAATAATTTCCTCTACTCTTTATTCGAAATGTTCCAGTTGCAGTCGATACATCAGCATACGAAGAAATTTTACTGTAACAAACCTGCTTCAATGCGACGCTCGTGATGTTCGTAATTTCAATGTTTCGATTGTTTCTACGTTTGGAGTCAACCAAGGAAACAGGCCAGATCTTAATGAAGAATGAACATAACAATGAAATATAAGAGTTGATATACGAATGAAATACAAGCGTATAGGAATTTAAAATGGTTGTAATCCCTGAATGTACCGTACAAATATATTTTATGCAATACATGTTTGACATTGTAAAACCCAGAAGTAATTTTACAATTAATATAACGCCTTGTATTCCTGAACCTGATAAGGAACATCGTGTAGTAACCTTCTTCGGACATGGCTAAATAAATGTGAATAATAAAATAAATAACAACAATATTTGCGTTTAGAACACGGGGCGCGGAAGTGAGAGACCGTGACGATAACCGCTAGGCCACCATTTCGTCTGAGATTATCGCCTTCTAAAATGAATCTAAATTACGTCGAAAACTTTTACAGTCGTTTTCTCAGAAACGGTCAAGTATCCACGAATCTGTCGAGACAAGTGTTCGCTTATTTTGAGCCCTCTTCTACCGAGCGAAGTTTCTGGGAAGTCGGGTTACGGCACTTACCGTGTTCTCATCAGCCGCTTCAAGCATGCTACAATGGCAACGCAGATGTCGCCAATAGAAGTGGATGGAGATTATATGCGAGGAAGACATTCGCCACGGCTGAAAGGCGTCGCGTTGTTGAGACAGAGCTAAGCCTTATTCGTTCATTGTGATTGTGATAGTCGTATTGTTCTGACCCACTAGGACAGAGTTACAAAGAGACACAAAAAGAGACATTATTACGTATACTTATTATTATTCAAGTTGATTTCATGGCTCTACAAGGTCGTGGAATTTGTCATAATATATCCATAATTTATTAAAAGGAAAAAAGTGAACATTAAGCGTATGATGTATAGAACTGTGGTATGTAAATAGCAATGTTAATAACAATAATGGCGAAACAAATCTCACTTTCTCGTCCATCGGTACGAGAATGTCAACAAAGAATTCTGTATCCGCGCTTTGTAAAACTGAAGTGCATTTGACATGACTGTAAAAATTTTATAATCCATTTAGTTACCCATTTTATTTGCCCGAGTAAACTCTTCGGCCGGTTTAATCATTACATATCCCCAGAAGAATTCATCAACTGTGACCAGCTATCAGATTTCCCGAGCTGCAAAACTAATAGTTACAAGAGAATTTATGAAAATTTTTGCTAACGAAAGTTCATTAAACTCAGGTTAAATATTCTTGGGTAATAGAACTTCTTTTGAATGTAACATGAGTCGCGATTATTTTGTTATGAAAGCGCAATTGTGGTTTTAGTAATACCATTGAAATCATCTTCTTCTTGACGCTGATGATGGTGTAATGGATTCACAAAATTTGTTGAATTGAAATACCAGGTTTATAAAAAATACTTGTACGACATTTAGGGTCAGCTCTCTGACATAAAAAAGGGAAAATAAAGTAAACGTACGTTCAGAATTGTTTAACTTATTAGGCTGTTGTCCATCTCTTACATAAAAAAGGGAAAATAAAAGTAAACGTACGTTCAGAATTGTTTAACTTATTAGGCCGTTGACCACCTGTTGTTGCTTCCAGGGGTAATAGCTCTATCTATTTTATTAAAGATCCTTACATCACGTACAGACTTAATCATGTATTCGTGTTATCGCGCTGCATACGCATAATAAAAGTAAATTTTCCTTATTTACTATCCTTCTTGGTGTTGAAATTTTAATGGTCAGCAGACTATGTCTGTGAAGATTGTTTGCTTTCGATCATACCTTCGACGAAACACCACTGGAGTTACATGTGCAGCAGGTCCAATAATGAAGCGGAAACATTATAACAGTTCTGAGCTCAACCGTCGCTCTCAGAAACATATGAAGTTAACTGAGAATAACAACCGACAAGTATAGCATCCTGTCGTACCGAGCCTTAGACGTTCTCGCCATCTGTAGCAGGGGAGTTTCATTGTAGCTCAGGTACAGAGGAAAGTGGCAAAACGATGCGATGAGAGGTATTACAAGTTGGGTTTTACGGCTGTGCTGTTGGCTGTAATAGTGATCACCGGAACGAATGCGCAGTGTGACCTAGGGCGGTCTTTGGGCTAATAGGAAAAGTTCTATGGTGTGATGGTGCACAACGTCGTCCGGAGACGGACGTGTGTAACTAGCAGATGCTTGGCGAATAATAATTTTTTTAATGTTGGAACGGGACAGTTAAATTCAAAGGATGACAGACTGGATCTCGTTTGGGCTCAGGCTGCTAGTTTTAGTCAAAGACAAACGATCAGAAATATTTATAAAAAAACGGGCAAGTGCGAGTAGGACTGACGCTCTAAGGCTTCCGTACAGACGTAATAATGTATATAAACAATAACGGTAATGACTTTGTGCAAGTCTTTCTATTTGACGCCACTTCGCGACTTGCGTGCCACTAAACAACCCCAGTTATGCAACTTGGGAAAGGTGACCTAACAGTTTAACGTGGAGTATGAACCACATGGTGTTTCTGAAGACTCCTTATATCATCGAGAGGTAAAGGCTAGGTTAAACCGAAAAAAAGACAGAAAAATCCGTTGTCCGACACTCGATCCCGTGACCACTCAGTTTCCAGGCACGCAATTTCCACTAAACGTCCAGGCCCGACGGAAGTACCGATTGCGCATCTATAGGTTTTGATGAGTGAGTCTGCGAGTATCGAAATGTGCAGCATAGTTGGCCGTTTCTTTCGACTGATTTGTCTTAGAAGTTTAAATTGTCCACACTGCCAAGGTTCAAATGGCTCCGAGCACTATGGGACTTAACAACTGAGGTCATCAGTACCCTAGAACGTAGAACTACTTAAACCTAACTAACGTAGGGACATCACACACATCCATGCTCGAGGTAGGATTCGAACCTGCGACCCTAGCAGTCGCGCGGTTCCGGACTGATGCGCCTAGAACCGCATGGCCACAACGGCCGGCACAGTGCCAAGGGAATGTATATCTTAGACCGTTACATAAATTTAAACTTGGGACCTATCTCAGTTAATGATAAAAAGGGGTCTTAATAGTCGGACAAACACACAGACAGTCAGACAGAAGACATAGTGATCCCATGTGAGGTAAGGAACCCTAAAAAGTGAAG
Organism: Schistocerca serialis cubense; assembly: GCF_023864345.2. NCBI lineage: Eukaryota > Metazoa > Arthropoda > Insecta > Orthoptera > Acrididae > Schistocerca > Schistocerca serialis. The sequence continues at coordinate 361,264,986 of NC_064643.1, forward strand.
AAATATTAAGGTTTAAATAACCTCTGATTATAAAAAGAAAGACATGGAAATCAATCAAATACTTCACACAGGAACTATCCGACAGGTGCTTCATGCAATTTAGTGAAGTTGCTTTAAAGTAGATCTGGATTCCGGATGCAGAAATGAATCTCAGTTCTTCCGCATGAGGGTGGTGTGGCTTAATTGTTGTGACATTTAGCTCGCCCACAAGGAAAAATTTGAACAATGAATGCTTCACCCAATGAACACCACTTGTAGAAACGTGTCTGTTCTGCATTTACGTGACAGTGTTCATATTCACAGATCAAGGCTTACGGTGTTGGTGTTCGAATTGCGTTAGGTGTAACTATTACACTGACTTGTTCGACACCTCTATCTGAACATCTTTGGAATAGTTAGTGGCGTAGAGCTCACATACGACGATTAACCATATCACAGGATGAATGGAAACAGATTTCACATTCAAGCCTCCGGCAGATAAAAACTGTGTGCCGTACCGTGACCCGAACCTAGGACTTCGACATTTCACGGGTAAGTGTTCTACCTAGTGAGTTATCCAAGTAAAGTACACAGCTCGTCCTCGCATCTCTACTTCCGCCAGTCATGGGTCGAGAGTCTTGCTCGGCAGTGGTTCAAAGTTCGAGTCCCAGTCGGTGCACAATTTAAGCAGGCCAAAGAGGTTCAAATTATCACAACCTCTGCTGCAGAGTGAAAATTCATTCTCGAAAGATTCAATTTTCATTATGTCCGAATTTAGTGGAAACCCTTTCGCTGAGATATTTAATGCGTGAATGACGATCTTTGGAAAAAAAAAAAATTGCTGCTCGAAATATTTGGGCGTAAATATGTGTAAGCTCATACGAACAAAAGTTGTTTTGCTGATTTCAGTTATGGTCAAATATTGTCTTGTAAGGCAAATATAAAGTGTATGCTTCGGATCAAGCAACGCCATGCTGGAACAAGAAGGAACACCAAGAACTGTAAAATGAGTGTTCATACCATGCTGGCAAATGAGTCATAGACTTCAGATCAGAATCTACACACAGCAGTTGATGTTTATAAGCGAAATAAGGACTAAATGCCTTTTCGTGGGCACACTCCGGTTCAAATGTAATGTAGCGAAATGTCTGCGGAGTTAGGCGAAATGCTGTGTGCGTCTGATATGTATCTTTAAGGCCCTTATTTGCATCCAACAATGTCTGATACGCATCTGCAGGTGTTAAAATGAGATACACCATTATAACCCCTTCACATTGTCTGAGCTTTCTGAGTAGGTTTGCACTTGCCTTTAATTATTTTACTTTGCTGAAGTGGACTCGCATCCGAAGTTTTGTGATGAACTACAGGAGGGACGTTTCTGAATGCTGCGTCAAACTAATTTCTTTCCGCATCTCACAGTGGCAACCAATAATGTTACTTTTTATTTATGTTTAGGGCGTTTTGATGAGGAGAACTTTCGTACCCGAGGTTGCGCGCTCTGCCGACACACCCTGAAAATTACCTTATGTAAAACAAGGATGTAGTAGGTGATAACGAGCAAATAGTTTTATCCATATTTTGTAACTGTGAACATGACTGTATTCAAAACACAGAGTATGAACAAAAACGCCTTTACTCACAATTTTTTCGTGTTTTATTGAATTGTACGTTGCATTTCGGACCCTGTGGCTCCATCGTCAGATGCAAATCGTCTCAATACATAATTTACTTCTGCTCTTAAGTGAAGTGAAATGTATATTCCTGTTATAAGAAGGTTAGAAGTTAGGTTTTGTATTTCATGAACCAACTAGGGCAAATATCGTGAGAAACAGTGTAAAAACAATGAAAAACCTACCTAATAATCAAGGAAAAATTTTTTAACCTTTTATCGCTTGTGGACGTTGTTTTACCATTTTTTCTACTGCCCATCACGTCACTCAAGGCGCTTGTACATTTGTTTACACATTTTAAAAACACTTCACAGATATAGTTCAAATGGTTCAAATGGCTCTGAGCACTATGGGACTTAACATCTGTGGTCATCAGTCCCCCAGAACTTAGAACTACTTAAACCTAACTAACCTAAGGACATCACACACATCCATGCCCGAGGCAGGATTCGAACCTGCGACCGTAGCAGTCGCGCGGTTCCGGACTGAGCGCCTGAACCGCTAGACCACCGTGGCCGGCACAGATATACTTGAACATGTTATTCATCACGTAGTGTCAAAGGTCTGAGCATTAACCAAACTGGCATACCCAAGGAAATAATTTTAAAATAATTCCTTAAAATTATTAAAAGAACACTGCGAATCTGTGTGTTCATTTAACATAGATTCAGGCTTTTTGATTTTAATGTGGTATATTTTCAATTTTTCTAACATATTTAGGGTCTTATCGTTGACTTCATAGTGCAGTACTACCAGATTGTATTCTGTCTTGTTGATAATGCGTTTGGTCTCCGACAAATGCTGTGCAACAACTGATTTTTCAAAGTGGTTGAGTCTGAAAGCATTTATGTGCTCCTGGAAACAAGTTTTGAAATTTCTGCTTGTTTTCCCTAAAATAGCATGTAGGGAAATTGAGACATGCTACTTCATACACTCCTCTGCTGTTGAATGTTTGGGTTTCTATTTTTTATGTACAAAAAGTTAATACACTTACTAGTTCACAACATAAAAACAAATTCCCAAATATTTAACAGCGGTGGACTGTATAAAGTATCATTCCCTTGTTGTCCTGCTTGCTATCCGGGGAAAACATACAGAAATTTCAAAACCTACTTCCAAGAATACGTAATGCTTTCAGGTTCAACCGTTTTGAAAAGTGCCGTATCGTACATCATATGTTGGGAACCAAACACATGTTCTGTCAACAAGACAGAAAACATGTCGGTAGTGTTACACAACGAAACCAGTGGTAAGATACTAAATCTTTTAGAACATCTGGATATATGCCACCATAAAATTAAAAAGCCTGAATCGATGTTAAATGAACAGGCGGATCTCGCGGTGTTATTTTAAAGAATTATTTTAAATTTATTTCCTTGCATATGTCGATTTCGTTAATACTCAGATCTCTCATACTACGTGACAGATTTCACCTTTGATCATATGATGTTAAACTACATCTGCGAAGTGCTTTTAAAATGTATAAACAAATTTGTGCACGCCTTGAGTGCCGCGTTGGGCGATGACAGAAAGAATAATGCGACGTCTTCCGGGGTTAGAGGGTTAATAATGTTCTTCCATATTATTTTGTAAATTTTACTCTGTTTTGTTTTTTCACTGTTTCTCTTCGTATTTTCTGCAATTGATTCACAAAATATAAAACCCAATACCTAACCTTCTTAGAACAAGAACATAAATTTCAACTCACTCAAGAGCAGAAGTAATCATGTATTAAGACGATTTGCATCTGACGATGGATCCACTGCGTCCGAAGTGCAACGTATAATTCAATGAAACACGAAATAATTGTGAATGAAGGCGTTTTTATTCATACGTCATGCGACATAACCAAATACCTGGAGATGGCAGGAAGTAATTGTGAAATTTAAAATTTTCCCTTCGTATAGACTGCGTATCGAAAGAACTCCTGGATGTCAGTAACTTGGTGCCATGTTTGATTCGCACCGTATCTTGTGACCGTCTTCAGGCCATTATGATGGCGACGGTACACTCAACTCTTGTATTTAAAACCCCGCCGGTGCATGCACGGTGTACTTAGTTGCTGTAAGTCTGTTGTAGGTCTGTGCATTGCTGAGAGCGCCCTCCGCTGGTGAATACTCGCCTCTTCGATGTCAGATCGACCGTCTTCACGCAATAAAATCGCAGAACGGCGCCGGCTAATCGCAACTGATTAAAGTCTCAGACAGTCGTATTTCTACTGACTGGCGTTCCAGGAGTATGAAGTATAGGTCGCAATTATTGTTGCATTGTATTTTGTCGAATGATCAAAATCTGTTTATAAGCCGGTAAATTTTTAAATACCACATCAAGCACGTCAAGGGGAAGCAAATGGTACAGTGTATTCGAAGACCTAAAAAGTTACTGGAAAAACAAGAGCGAGGTTACTGAGCTCACTGATAGTTTTATTGAGTTCCAGAGACAAGGGCATTATTCCAAAGTTTGCCAAAATTCTGTGTTTCATTAATGCCGCTGCTACAAATAATGTAAAATGCAAAGTGATCATGGCACTTTTAAGAAAAAAGATTCGTTGTAGGTAATGCTACTTTGCTTATGCCATTGGAGGACAATATTACCAAAATAAGATCAATTTTTTACGTATCCCAAGATCGATAAGTATGCTACCAACTATATAATGAGCAAAACTGTGGTGTCTTTGACTTCCCGTCTTTACCTAATGTGGTCATTGAGACTAAGATCGCATAGTTCTGTTCTCCCTTTGTCGACTGCCTAAAAGACATAAAGAACTTGTGCCTCTATAGTGATCAACATTGGAGCAGCCATCTATGAACTGCCTAAGTATTCAGACCCACTGGATATAAATCATATAAGAAATTATTCTGATTTCATCAGCAGATTTAAGTCACTTAAGCTGAAAGACAAATTTTTATTACTCAGTTTTGACGTTGTCGCTGTTTTTATAAAAATACTGTTGGTGGAAACGCTACATCTCATTAGCAACCCAAAAGTTTTGGGGCTGACATAACAGCATTGTTTGAGCACATCCTCTCCTCGACGTACGTTTTATTTAACAACGAGTTTTATGAAAAATCTGATAGTGTTACCGTGGGGATTTATTTACCTCTCCTGGTGTTCAACCCTTCTACGGAAGATTCTGAGGAGCGAACAGTCGATTTAGCAGTTTCAGAATAACAGTACTTTGGGGATATTTTAATGATACTTTTATAGTTTGTCCTCATGGTTTTGACAGTCTCATATAATCCCTGAAACATCTAAACTATGTACACTAAAATATAAAATTTACTATAGAGGTGGGGAATTAAGCTTGTTTGCCGTTTTTAGACGCCTTAGTGCGACGTAAAATCGGTTTTACATTTGGAAATTCGGCTCATTCATAAGGACCTATATTTACAGGCAAATAGTTACCACCTTGAGGCAGAAACAATGAGCTTCCTGAAGACTTTGATTCACCGATTCCAAACTATTTTAGCTGCCATTAGCCTGCAAACAGAACTGGAACATTTACAAATGATATTCCTGGAAAATGGATGTTAATTACAGCAGGTACGGAGACATATTAACGGCAGAACAAGGAGGGGGATGAGAAACATGTCTTCAAGATGAGAGCCTATCTACCTTACACTGGAACCGTAAATAGCAAACTATTTCAGAAACAGAAGGTTGAAGTGATCGTTCGTCCTCCTCAAAAAATTATTTATGAGATCGGTCAAAGATGACTTTGAGTTGTACAAGGCTGGTGTTCATAAGATTCAGTGCGAATTCTGTAAATCATATTTAGGACAAAAAACGCGCACTGTTCAGGAGAGCGATGCGGAACACAGGAACAAATTGGCTGTCGCAGAACAATGTATTTCTACTGGTCATGCGATGAAATACAATGTAACAAAAATTTTAGCCTGTACTTAAAATTTCTGGAACTCTTATTATCAGTGAATCAGTAGAAATACGATATCTGAAGCTCTTACTGATCGGGACTGCGGTTTCAAACTGGATTCTTCATGGAGTCCTGTCGTAGTAAAACGTCGTGCTCTGGATAGCCGGCACCGATCTGCGATTTTACGACATGAAGACGATCGATCTGACATCGATGAGGCGAGTTTTCACCATGGAGGACGCTCACAGCAGCGAGCAGACTGGCATCGTGCGTTCGAGCAACATATGCTTGGAGAAAATCGGGTACATCACACATGTGCTGGCGGGATTTTAAGGAATGGAGCTTAAAGTACTGTCACCAGTGTACATTTGATGGTGGCCAGAAGACTCTGTGGCAAAATATCGTGGCAGCAAGTTACTGAAATCTGCCAGTTCGCCCAAAATTTTATGGAACAGAAATGAACTATTATTGAGGATATCCAGTAGTCATACCTTCCGATATTTACACTACAAAGCAGTTATCAAATGGCTCTGAGCACTGAGGGACTTAACATCTGTGGTCATCAGTCCCCTAGCAGTTATCACTGCGACTCTCCGCATACGTGCACACATCTGGCTATACTGCCATGAGGTAGCATGACTTGCGTTCGTTTAGAACAAAGTAGGGCAGTTAATTTGTGAATAACACGCGTGTCTTGTTTGGTCATAGCACTTTCGATGTAGAGGTGGCAGCTGCTGAAAATGATGAGATACCGGAATTCATTACGTGTCTCGTTTCCTGGTATCTTTTGTCTTACTGTGTTGCTGTAAACGGAGTCACTGCGTCATTTTTTGTCTTGGAAGATACTAATAAAGTGTGTCTAATCCTACTAACTGAAGCACAGAGCTCCTATCTGAAAGCGTCGGAATCAGTACGTCACGACTGCAGTAGAGTGGACGTAGACGGTTTCCAGACGATCGTTATGTGCTGCACCACTTTAAATAAGACGACAACTAATGCAGTAAGCACACCACATTCGGTTGTTGCTGCAGTTTCTACTATTAAAACTTTCTCACGTTCTTAAAGGACGGTTATTCTTGACGGAAACCACTGCGCGCTAGGTCGCGTTGTCTCACTGCGCCTAAAGAATTCATGCGAAACTCAAGTACACAGTGTCTGACACTGCTCTGAATCCCCTGGACAAGCTGGATGGAGGGGAACATAGGAAACAGAGGGAAGAGGGGGAATCTCACTACAGAGGAGATGTTCAAGGGACACGCTATGGCAAAATGCGGCATTAGTGCGTGCTGTTTTGCTGCAATCGAAATTTCTACATACGAATCTTCGATAGAACCAGCAGCTCGAAGTAAGGGGGTGTAAGAAAATTCCCTGGTTCGCCAATGCGTATTTTTTTTTTTTGGTGAAAAAATGTCGGCAGTCTAATCAACTACAATCATATCCGCTATCATACTTGAGAATAAAATGTAAATGTCGAGTGACTAGGGCCTCCCGTCGGGTAGACCGTTCGCCGGGTGCAAGTCTTTCGATTTGACGCCACTTTGGCGACTTGCGCGTCGATGGGGATGAAATGATGAGGGCAACACAACACGCGGTCCCTGAACGGAGAAAATCTTCGACCCAGCCGGGAATGAACCCGAGCCCTTAGGATTGCTATTCTATCACGCTAACCACTCAGCTATCGTGGGCGGACATACTTGAGAATGAAACAAGTATAGTGTTGGCTCCACTTGATATCTTAGGGTCTCAACAATTTTCTTTTTATAGAGAGTATATAATGTACTGTGATGACGGCTAGCTGATTCTTTATCATATAAAATTATATGGTGATAGTGCGCAAGTACTATTTTATATTTTGGATGCTTATCCTGCGTAAATGAGTAAGAGTGAGTTAATAACAATGTGTGGAAGTGACAGATAGTTAACGAGACTTATTAGGGGTAATTCCAATCTCTGTGTAGACTGTATTTGTTTCAAGCACTATTTTACAATTATTTATGTCTTTCTCAGTTACGTTTCCCTTTTCTTTAAATTTTTCTACATTAATTCTATTTATTTTTTATAGGTGCATCAGGTACACTATTAGTTTTATATTTATAAGTCTTTTGAAGTTTCGTTGTTTGACTAATTTTAAACTTATTTGTGAATTTATTTATATAGTTACTTCAGCTGCCTTTGTGTATCATGCATTTGTTTAAAATCTCAGCAATTCCCCCAAGTGCAATGCCTCTAAAATCACATGATTACACAGTCTGTACAAGTGACCAAGTATCGTGTGGTGCCTATATACATTGTGATTAGCCTTATGACCAGTTCTAGAAATATAATTTTACAATCTATTTGCAATGGACCAACTTACCGTGAAATGTCACACCACAGTTCAACATGCTGAAGCTGCTTTTCACTGTTTAAATTGATTATCTATCGAGAACATTAGGAGTCTATGCTCTGCAGTATCAGTTTGTAGTGAAGCGTATTCGTTTTTGAGGGTTATCGGGCTAGGTGCACATAGCCATTCTCAATGCAACCCCAACGTCTTAAACCTCTGAGCAAGGAGAAGACTGACTTTAAGTTCATCACAATGGGGGTACGAAATCAAAAATGATTTATAAAGCAACCTAAAAACCTTAAACAAATGGTTCAACTAGGAATGTCAGCTAATAACGTATGTATTAAAATAAAAATGTTACTGAGTGGTGCTGATACAGTAAATAAAACTTTCCGCGCTTGACACTACTAAATTTTTTATGCGTTATGGTTCAGCAACAAAAAGCGACTTTTCAGCAGTCACTTCATGTAAGATGCAGGCAGATAAATATTGTTTTAATTTTAAACAAATCAATATCATTCGTGCCTTGTCACTATACTAGGCAGCCTCATATCTCCATATCTCTACCTACTCCGCATTACGCACGGGTAACTCCGTGCCGCCCGCCTGTTATTTACGCGCTTGCAACTTGTTCGTACCCTCGGAATATTCCAGCTCAGCCGTTTCGCGCTTCAGTCGTGACTAATAGTCCGCCAAGTTTGGGCGCTGCTGGTGCCCTGTAACGTTCTCGTCACTTTGGAACGTTCTGTCGGGAGCCATCCCCTGTGGCAGCCGTGACTCATTAACATTTCCACCCTGGCGGGCTGTAACTTGCTCTTGGAACGTACTCGTTCCTTCGTTCACAGTTTCCGGGGTAGGAGTTCCGAGTCCTTCCACTGCGCTGTGTGGAAGCCATGACAAAGCTCCATATGTGTAGAGCGTTCTTGACTGTGGTCTTGTACTCGTGTGTAATGCAAATTGTGATACACTGTTGTAAAATATAAGAATTTTACGCTCAGTTTCGTGTGTAGTTGCAACTGTTCGTCAAGAATGAATGAAATACGAAGTCTAGTTATTTGTGGGTATATTCTTCTGTAAGGTACGAAAGTAACAAAACTATAAATGCAATTTTTATGATTAAGCATTATGTTTGAAAATGAATACAACGTGTAGAATATTCAACAATTCTTAAATAAATCGCAGTTCAAAGTGTTTTATTTAACCACATAAAGTACGAAACATTGCTTCGTGATCCGAACTGCTTTGTTCGTTTCAGTATACTTAATAGCCTAAGCAGACCCTTTGAAATAATTAATACGTATCTGAAATCTATTACCTTTTGGAACAGGAACAGTGGAATCTGTTTCTCGTAATTAATAGTCTAGCACATCCCTAGTTTTATCCTCATTCAAGTCACACCCCGAGTAAATTACTGTATAGAGCACTTCTGCGGTGTGTTTATGTGTTTGTTTGATCTAATAAAAATTTTAGTGTTACCACAAACTCATTGCATGGCCACGATTCAAAGGATTACGAGGCGGGCTTGCTGTGTTGAACAAAAACTGCACCGCACAGCGGTAATGGCGAGAGTGAGCAGGGTAGCGTTACCACATCGAGGCAAGGCCCATGATATGAGCTATATGCCTGGGGGCCGGGATTAGTGCAACAAAGACGTCCTGGAGCCGTATAAATAGCTCTGAATTATGAAGCGGATTCATTCAGAGCCCAGAAGCACCACCACAATGCCAGAACCATTGTAGACAATGAGACGAGTTGGCACTGCCAGTTACAGCCATAGGTTCGAGACTGCGTTGAGCCATCCACCTCACGCACTAAGTCTGTCCTGTGGAAATTGGTGCCACGGCGCCACTGACCACCCGTCCGTGCCTCGCACCACCAGACTCTTGTGAGAGGGTAGCGAGTAAGGTCCCAAGCACGGTAGTCTTCCCTTGCCTCCGTGGTACACGTGAGCCGTCACTGAGTCGCCTGGGGTCTGCTCAACGGCAGACACAGTCCCACTAAGAAGAAGAAATACGATGCCGACGCCAGCGACTAGCCCCACTGACAGACCGCTTTTGCCACTGCTCAACGTCACATCAGTAACGTAGGGTGTTGACACCCTTACATCTTCACTGGGGCAGAAGCCAGCTACCTGCTGGTCATTACCGACTTGCCGTGCTGGAGTGGGGTGTGACTGCCTCATGTTGTCAATGAAGATATGTGTAATTGAGGTTTAATAAGATATTTCTCCCGACCACCAGTCTGTCAGTGGGGCGCACTGGCCCATCTCTCCACTATTTTCTCTAAAAGTGGTGTCAGATATCGGATTTAGACCTCCAGAATGGTGTTAGGAGAGCTGAGGTCACCACCAGTGGGCAGCGAAGGGTGTATTGTTCAGCAGCCTATAGTATTTTAGTTATGGTGTGAGTAAGGCTATTGTTTGTGTTTTGGCGACAATCACGGGGTCGAGAGTTTGGGGCCATCATAACTGCAAAGTTACTGTTGTGAGACCAGAGGAACCGGTGAATGTCTCCCAGTTCAAGCGTAACTCTAAGGATCAATGGTTAGAGCCTATGCTGTGTAATTTAATAGGGCATTCCGCCCCAAGGCGTCACTGATGAGGAAGCTGATCAATCATTAGTTGATCAGGTAGTATGGGTAAGAGCAGAGAATGTGTTTGTGAATAATATGCTAGCAGTGGAGGATGGGGAGATGGGTTGTTGAAATCGAAGTCTAGGGATAGGTCCAGCTGTTGTCAACCTTGTTACTCACTTTTTCCGTCAGGTCATCCAAAGATGTGTTGTCATTTATAGATGGTCTCTTGTCTTTGGCTAACATAGAGGGTTGGTCAGACAAACACTTACTGCAAATGGCAATATTGCACCTTTCAGGAAAGCCAAGTCCTTTGTACGATGCACAGAGGCACTGGACGAGGCAGAAACGTTTGAGCAGCTCATGCAAGAATTGATCGCAAAGATATACACTGAAGAGCCAAAGAAACTGGTACACTTACTAATATCTGCCTAATATCGTGTAGACCAGTGCGAGCACGCAGAAGTGCCACAACACGACGTGGCATGGACTCGACTAATGTCTGAAGTAGTGTTGGAGGGAACTGGCACCATGAATCCTGCACGGCTGTCCTTAAATCCGAAAGAGTACGAGGGGTGGAGGTTTGCTCTGAACAGCACGTTGCAGGGCATCCCAGATATGCTCAATAATGTTCATGTAGGGGGAGTTAGGTGGGCGGCGGAAGTGTTTAAACTCAGAAGAGTGTTCCTGAAGCCACTCTGTAGCAATTCTGGAGGTGTGGGGAGTTGCATTGTCCTGCTGGGAATTACCCAAGTCCGTCGGAATGCACAATGGATATAAATGGATGCAGGTGATCAGACAGGATGCTTACGTATGTCTCATCTATCAGAGTCGCATCTAGACGTATCAGGGGTCCCACATCACACCACCTGCACACACCCCACACCATTACAGAGCCCCCACCAGCTTGAACATTCCCCTGCTGACATGCAGGGTCCATGGATTCATGAGGTTATCTACATACCCGTACACGTCCGTCCGCTCGATACGATTTGAAACGAGACTCGTCCGACCAGGCAACATGTTTCCAGTCATCAACAGCCCAATGTTGGTGTTGATGGGCCCAGGCGAGGCGTAAAGATTTGTGTCGTGCAGTCATCAACGGTACACGAGTGGGCCTTCAGCTCCGAAAGCCCATGTCGATGATGTATCGTTGAATGGTTCGCACGCTGGCTCTTATTGATGGTCCGGAATCGAAACCTGCAGAAATTTGCGGAATGGTTACACTTCCGTCACGTTGAACGATCTCTTCAGTCGTCGTTGGTCCCGTTCTTGCAGGATCTTTTACCGGCCGCAGCGATGTCGGAGATTTGACGTTTTACCCGATTTATGACGTTCACGGTACACTCGTGAAATGGTCGTACGGGAAAATCCCACTTCGTCGCTACCTCGGAGATTCTGTGTCCCATCGCTCGTGCGCCAATTATAACACCACGTTCAAACTCACTTAAATCTTGATAACCCACCATTGTAGCAGCAGTAATCGATCTAACAACTGCCCTAGACACTTATTGTCTTATATAGGCGTTGCCAACTGCAGCGCCGTATTCTGTCTGTTTACATATCTCTGTATTTGAATACGCATGCCTATAACTGTTTCTTTGCCACTTCAGTGTAAGAATCTGTGTGCCGGTTCTTCCTGAGCAGTTAAATGTAATTTCTTAGAGGTCTAATGAAGTCGTAGAGGATTTTTTGGACTGGATTAGAAAGGTTAATGTGCATATGAATGAGCTGACGTGGAAAGATGAGGCAAATAAGCGATTAGAACAGGAAGCCGAGCAGATGGTTCTTGATGCTTTCCTGAGGGGTTTAGCACTGGAATTGTCAAGATTGTGTACAATAGTGCGCCTAGGGGTCTTCATACAGCAGTTAGGATAGCAATGTTGTGACAGGGGTAAGAGATTGACGAAATATATTTGCGGCGAATATAAGATGTTTAATTGTAGTTGTACGGGGGATGTGCAGAGGCAGTGACAACAACCACGGAATAATAGGAGCGGTAAGAACTAGCAGCAGTTTTGTGGGAATAACTACAGGGATGGTATGAACCGGCAGCAGTCTTATCGGGATGATGATGTTTGGTTTGTGGGGCTCACAACTGCGCGGTCATCAGCGCCGATACGAAGTCCCATTTTTTACACAGTCCTATTGTTTTGCCCAGTCCAACCTATCCACCGTCACAAATGACGATAATGATGATGTAATGATGGAGACAACACAAACACCCAGTCCCCGGGCAGAGAAAGTCCCTAACCCGTCCGGGAATCGAACCCGGGACGCCGTGATCCTGAGGCAGCAACACTCGCCACTAGAACACTAGCTGCGGACACATCTTATGGGGATAATGGTAGCAGTGGTCTGCGTGGTAAAACGCAAACCGGAAGACGTTCGCAGTACAAGCAAATGCAGTAAACACGAATGAAGATGTGGAACATGCCATAATGGATGTAGTAGGTGGTAGAAAGCTTTAGTTTGACACAGGGGCACATGTATCGATGGCTGTGGGAGATATGGTGGGTAGGAGGGGTGAGACCCAAATCGTTTTAACTTTTGTGGAGTAGGGGGTAACGATGTATGGTAACTGGGGTCGATAATGGCGAAATTTTGAATTGGCGGCAATCAAGTTTAGGCGGTGTGTAGAAGTGGTTTCTAATGTAAACGAGGGCTGCGGCATGATCCTAGGGTTAGACTTTCTGAATCAGCATCATGTCATAATTGACTTCGATGACGTGCAGTGGAACTTAGAAGAAAGACATCCCAGCTGGGGGAAGTTGTTGTCAATGTTGATCTGTCACGAGGACCATCTGTTGTACATGTCGATCAAGTTAAACCATGGGCAGTGACATTAAGGCTTAATTCGCATTACTGTGTGTTGAGTGGCACTGGTAAGTTGCTATGAGTGAGTGTGGAAAAAAAAATTGTTCATATGGCTCTGAGCACTATGGGACTCAACATCTGAGATCATAAGTCCCCTAGAACTTAGAACTACTTAAACCTAACTGACCTAAGGACATCACACACATCGATGTCCGAGGCAGGATTCGAACCTGCGACCGTGGCGGTCGCGCGGTTCCAGACTGAAGCACCTAGAACCGCTCGGCCACACCGGCCGGCTAGTGAGTGTGGAGTCTGACTTACCAGTTGGTATGTTGTGTATAGTGGAACTACTGGAGAAGAGTGATGTATTGGATGCAACGGGTGGCTTGGTAAGACGATGCACTGTACGTGTGTAGGAAAGGGACGGAGGCAAGATTATACCCATCAGTGTGGATTATTTTGGCGCTGAGGAGGTTAAGTTCTTAAAGAGAACAGTAGTGACAAAGTTAGAAATTTCTGAAGAGGAAGATTGCTGCGCAGAATGTGTAAGCTACGAAAAGGCACTGGATGCCACTAAGACTGCATTCAACGAAGAAGTGAAGCATTTGAAGGAGGAAGAGAGGGCACACATGGAAGAACTGTTGTTAGAGTTTCAAGACTTGTTCTTTTCACAGGGGCCATTGCCTTCAACGCCCATGGTGCAACACAGGATTCCTACAGAGAACGAATCGCCAGGGTACCACAGGCCATACAGAATACCGTGGTGTCTGCAGGCGATGCTATAAGAGTTTATAAGTTAGCATAATAGAAGAGAGTATCAGGATCGGGGGGGGGGGGGGCAGGGATTGTAATTGTACGAACTGTCAAGGAAGTGTTAATTTTGCTATGACTAACGCTATTTGACTAGTAAGACAACAACGGATGTTTACCCCTTTCCATACATCACGGAAACCATTTGTAATTTGGGCAGTGCCGGTATTTTTCTACATTGAACCTGAGGAGAGGTCACCATCTGTTAGAAGTTGCTCCAGAGGATAGATCAGAGACTGCGTTTTCAATATCTTGGGGACCTCCAACATGCTGCACGTGAAATGGGTCAGCAACTTCTCCTTTATTTGGGTGGAATTCCATTGAAAGTTGCGTTAGGAAGTATTCTTTATTTATTGATGGTGACTAGTTTTACTTCATTTTTCGCCGGCCGCTGGTGGCCGAGCGGTTCTGGCGCTACAGTCCGGAACCGCGCGACCGCTACGGTCGCAGGTTCGAATCCTGCCTCGGGCATGGATGTGTGTGTTGTCCTTAGGTTAGGTTTAAGTAGTTCTAAGTTCTAGGGGACTTATGACCTCAGCAGTTGAGTCCCATAGTGCTCAGAGCCATTTTACTCCATTTTCAAATCAATAAATGAAGGACACTTCTTAATGCAACTTTCGACAGAATTTCAACCATTTATTGCTTATGGACATGATCAGTGTAGAAGAATGCCATTTGGTTTAGCGAATGCAGACGCAACATTTCAGCGTTTGTTAGATGGAGCGTTGACGGAAATGAAAAAAGGACTGAAACCTCATCAATGTTTAATGTATCTGGACGACATTATTGTATTATGAGGGGATGTGCAAGGACATAGCGAATGTGGGAAGTATTCAAGAGGTTATGTGTGGTACATTTAATACTGAGTATTGAGGAGTGTCATTTTGTGTTGGTAGAAGTAAATTATTTGCGTTATGTAATTAATAAGGATGGTATGATAACTTATCTGAGGCAGCGCAAGGATTTCCAGTACCAGGGGAAAGTAAAGGGTTACAGTCATTCCTGTGCCTCAAGAATTATTATATAAAATTCGTGAGAGTATTTGCAGATATAGCACGATAAATAATGCACTGATTAAAAAAGGGCATCGAATTTATGTGGGCTGAGGAGTGTAAGAAAACGTTTAATGAGTTAAATAAAGTGTTGACGTCGAGTTCAATGTTGGTGTTCCTTGATTTTCAGAAGAAATTTATATTATTATCTGATGTGTCGAACCATGTGCGTTTCGAGCCCAGGAGGTCGGTGGAGAGGAACACACTACTACTTTTGCATCGAGACAACTGAATGAAACTGAGAGGAATTATTGAATGATGGAGAGGAAGGTCAAGAACAAAACGCAGTCACGGCAAGAAGAATAAACGCTCCGCTGACGTAAGGTCTTAGCCCAATGACAGACCGCCGACTGCTGATCGGCTTGATGTCAGCAACGCAGCGTGCTGACATCTGTACTCTTCGCTGGGGCAGAGGCAGCCACATGCTGGCCATCATCGGTTTGCCCAGCCAGAGTGGGATGTGACTGCCTCACATTGCCAACGACGGGATGTGAAACTGAAGTCTAGTAAAATATTTCTCTCGACCACCAGTTTGTCACCGGGCCCCACTGGCCCGTCACTCCATTCCTCAGCCTACAGAGTGCCGCCAGAAATCGGCCTGACCCCACTGGAACCTTGTGATCAACTTAACAATCGTTCAACAGCCGTAGTTATGGCTCTTAATGTTTTATCTGAATTCTTTCGTGATTCGCGACTCGACGTTTGTTACAATTAATCTTTGAGCTAGCATGGATGCTCATTAACTTGTCTGGTACATGTGTTAGTTCTGGCGCGTGTCTAACCTTCTACAATACCACAAGTAACGCAATTATTTTTGCCACACCATTTACTCTGGAAGTAATGCATCTTTTTACTGTGTTTCTAAGTACCTTGCGGATCCACCATACATGTATTAGTTGTAACTGAGACAGTTTAATGCTTCATTCATTTCTTATTATTTTTGAACGAAGACGTTCACCATTTTCAGCTTTTTCCATGTCTGTAGATCTTTGTAAAATAAATGTGTAGTAATCGAATTCCTCTTATATCATTTTGGTAGTTAGGTAATACAATGTCACTTGAATGTATATAAATCAACGCCGTCAGCCATACTTATACGTACGTGAGGGATATTGTTTGTTATTACAGTTCTGTGGTGCAAATCTTCTTTCAAATAATATATAGCTCCCAATCAACCTAAAGGCCATAGGACATGTTTCTTTATTTTGTATTAATCATTGATGCTCAGGGATCTGCCGACTATTGTGTTGAACCATTCGTAGAAACAAAGAGCAACAGCTCACATAGTTCCGTTCCACAAAGTAATAAATAGTTTTATAGTTTGACGAACTTTCGGGCGACTAGATTTTATTTTGCAGGATGTCAAATTAAACATATTTCATCCGTCTAGTTTCCAAACCTATTTATATGGCCACCAGCTTCGGCGATTTACTATGCCATCTTCACAGGCTCCTGACCGACGTGTGGGAGGTTCCCACCTCGGTTCTTATCAAAACAGAGGCCAGCAATACTGGTATTAGTAGATTTATGCCTGATATAGCGATACCTTCAATCTTGGTTGAAGCTATCGGTATAGTTGTTTTGATCAGAACCGAGGTAAAATCTTTCTGCGCGTCAGTCAGGGTGCCTGAAAATGGCGTAGTAAACCGCCAAAACTGGTAGCCAATTAAAATAAATTTGTAAACTAGAGAGGTGCATCGAACAGCTGAGTCCCACAACCATCTCTGAAAAGATGGTCATACAGAGACTCAGTCTGATTTCGTTTTCCCTATGAGTTTCAACGGAGATTGTGATCGGGAGCCAGTTGCACAGAATCTCAACATTTCATTTGTGAACGATGATATTAATTAGAGCTTTCGTAGTAAATTAATTGTGCTTTGAGCTTCGATGGACTTTGGAAACACTTTAAGTGAACTGCAGTGAGACTAGGTTCAACCATCTTTCATGATCTGACTGAATAGCGGGTGCTGTTAATGTAGTTAATAATAATGTAATTACAAACGATAGCCATGGTGTTTAGCGCGTGGTTACTACTTTATGGTGGAATTAGTACCAGGGAAGATACCCGTGGTCTAGGCGTAGCGTCTTTGATTCATAATCAAAAACGTCTTCGGTCCCGGGTTCGATCCCCGCCACTGCCTAAATTTTGATAAATAATCAGCATTGGCGGCCGAAGACTTCCGGCATAAGAAGTCAGCATCATTCTGCCAACGGCCTTGTCAAAGAGGGCGGAGGAGCGGATGGAGGTTCGGGGCACTCTCTCGTCCTAGGGGTGGGAAATTGCCCTTAAAGGCGGAAGAATCAGCAATGATCAACGACATGAGGATGCAGAAGGCAATGGAAACCACTGCATTAAAGACACGTAACGTGTATCCACAGGACATGTGGCCTGTAATTGAAGAAGTGTCATGATGATCTCTCCACTGGCAAAAGATTCCGGAATAGTCCCCCATTCGGGTCTCCGGGATGGGACTGCTAAGGGGGAGGTTACCATGAGAAAAAGATTGAATAATCAACGAAAGGATAACGTTCTACGAGTCGGGGCGTGGAATGTCAGAAGCTTGAACGTGGTAGGGAAACTAGAAAATCTGAAAAGGGAAATGCAAAGGCTAAATCTAGATATAGTAGGGGTCAGTGAAGTGAAGTGGAAAGAAGACAAGGATTTCTGTTCAGATGAGTATCGGGTAATATCAACAGCAGCAGAAAATGGTATAACAGGTTTAGGATTCGTTATGAATAGGAAGGTAGGGCAGAGGGTGTGTTACTGTGAACATTTCAGTGACCAGGTTGTTCTAATCAGAATCGACAGCAGACCAACACCGACAACGATAGTTCAGGTTCAAATGGCTCTGAGCACTATGCGACTCAACTGCTGAGGTCATTAGTCCCCTAGAACTTAGAACTAGTTAAACCTAACTAACCTAAGGACATCACAAACATCCATGCCCGAGGCAGGATTCGAACCTGCGACCGTAGCGGTCTTGCGGTTCCAGACTGCAGCGCCTTTAACCGCACGGCCACTTCGGCCGGCCGATAGTTCAGGTATACATGCCTACGTCGCAAGCTGAAGATGAACAGATAGAGAAAGTGTATGGGGATACTGAAAGGGTAATGCAGTATGTAAAGGGGGACGAAAATCTAATAGTCATGGGCGACTGGAATGCAGTTGTAGGGGAAGGAGTAGAGGAAAAGGTTACAGGAGAATATGGGCTTGGGACAAGGAATGAAAGAGGGGAAAGAATAATTGAGTTCTGTAACAAGTTTCAGCTAGTAATAGCGAATACCCTGTTCAAGAATCACAAGAGGAGGAGGTATACTTGGAAAAGGCAGGGAGATACGGGAAGATTTCAATTAGATTACATCATGGTCAGACAGAGATTCCGAAATCAGATACTGGATTGTAAGGCGTACCCAGGAGCAGATATAGACTCAGATCACAATATAGTAGTGATGAAGAGCAGGCTGAAGTTCAACACATTAGTCAGAAAGAATCAATACGCAAAGAAGTGGGATACGGAAGTACTAAGGAATGACGAGATACGTTTGAAGTTCTCTAACGCTATAGATACAGCAATAAGGAATAGGGCAGTTGGCAGTACAGTTGAAGAGGAATGGACATCTCTAAAAAGGGCCATCACGGAAGTTGGAAAGGAAAACATAGGTACAAAGAAGGTAGCTGCGAAAAAACCATGGGTAAAGAAGAAATACTTCAGTTGATTGATGAAAGGAGGAAGTACAAACATGTTCCGGGAAAATGAGGAATACAGAAATACAAGTCGCTGAGGAATGAAATAAATAGGAAGTGCAGGGAAGCTAAGACGAAATGGCTGCAGGAAAAATGTGAAGACATCGAAAAGGATATGATTGTCGGTAGGACAGACTCAGCATACAGGAAAGTCAAAACAACCTTTGGTGACATTAAAAGCAACGATGGTAACATTAAGAGTGCAACGGGAATTCCATTGTTAAATGCAGAGGAGAGAGCAGATAGGTGGAAAGAATACATTGAAAGCCTCTATGAGGGTGAAGATTTGTCCGATGTGATAGAAGAAGAAACAGGAGTCGATTTGGAAGAGATAGGGGATCCAGTATTAGAATCGGAATTTAAAAGAGCTTTGGAGGACTTACGGTCAAATAAGGCAGAAGGGATAGATAACATTCCATCAGAATTTCTAAAATCATTGGGGGAAGTGGCAACAAAACGACTATTCACGTTGGTGTGTAGAATATATGAGTCTGGCGACATACCATCTGACTTTCGGAAAAGCATCATCCACACAATTCCGAAGACGGCAAGAGCTACAAGTGCGAGAATTATCGCACAATCAGCTTAACAGTTCATGCATCGAAGCTGCTTACAAGAATAATATACAGAAGAATGGAAAAGAATATTGAGAATGCGCTAGGTGACGAACAGTTTGGCTTTAGGAAAAGTAAAGGGACGAGAGAGGCAATTCTGACGTTACGGCTAATAATGGAAGCAAGGCTAAAGAAAAATCAAGACACTTTCATAGGATTTGCCGACCTGGAAAAAGCGTTCGACAATATAAAATGATGCAAGCTGTTCGAGATTCTGAAAAAAGTAGGGGTAAGCTATAGGGAGAGACGGGTCATATACAATATGTACAACAACCAAGAGGGAATAATAAGAGTGGACGATCAAGATCGAAGTGCTCGTATTAAGAAGGGTGTAAGACAAGGCTTTAGCCTTTCGCCCCTACTCTTCAATCTGTACATCGAGGAAGCAATGATGGAAATAAAAGAAAGGTTCAGGAGTGGAATTAAAATACAAGGTGAAAGGATATCAATGATACGATTCGCTGATGACATTGCTATCCTGAGTGAAAGTGAAGAAGAATTAAATGATCTGCTGAACGGAATGAACAGTCTAATGAGTACACAGTATGGTTTGAGAGTAAATCGGAGAAAGAGGAAGGTAATGAGAAGTAGTAGAAATGAGAACAGCGAGAAACTAAACATCAGGAGTGATGGTCACGAAGTCAATGAAGTTAAGGAATTCTGCTACCTAGGCAGTAAAATAACCAATGACGGACGGAGCAAGGAGGACATCAAAAGCAGACTCGCTATGGCAAAAAAGGCATTTCTGGCCAAGAGAAATCTACTAATATCAAATACCGGCCTTAATTTGAGGAAGAAATTTCTGAGGATGTACGTCTGGAGTACAGCATTGTATGGTAGTGAAACATGGACTGTGGGAAAACCGGAACAGAAGAGAATCGAAGCATTTGAGATGTGGTGCTATAGACGAATGTTGAAAATTAGGTGGACTGATAAGGAAAGGAATGAGGAGGTTCTACGCAGAATCGGAGAGGAAAGGAATATGTGGAAAACGCTGATAAGGAGAAGGGACAGGATGATAGGAAATCTGCTAAGACATAAGGGAATGACTTCCATGGTACTAGAAGGAGCTATAGAGGGCAAAAACTGTAGAGGAAGACAGAGATTGGAATACGTCAAGCAAATAATTGAGGACGTAGGTTGCAAGTGCTACTCTGAGATGAAGAGGTTAGCACAGGAAAGGAATTCGTGGCGGGCCGCATCAAACCAGTCAGTAGACTGATGATAAAAAAAAAAGTACCAGGGATTATAATCACGAGTGTCCAGAAATCCGTACATTTACCCCTAGAGGCAATATTTAATGAGATAGTTACGCGGGAATTCCTTGGCATGTTCAGGGTGATGAAGAAATGCAACACTTGCTGGTCGGCATATGAGTCCTCGTCCCAATTCAAGACAAAAGTGTATCTAGCAAAACCTAGTCCCACCAATAGGTTTAATTGAAACGCGATTTACAAAAAACGAGGCGTTGGCAACACTGTAACTGTGTGCAGGGTGGCTAAGAACAGGTACCATGACCTGTGCACTGTGACGGAGCCATCCCATTAGCTCATCGAGCACGAGGCAATGCCATGGGGAACGGATATGCAGACTCGCCGACATTTGAGTCACGTGACCGCCAAACTTTCTTTCCGTTAAAGCATCAAATTGTATTCTGTTTACACCTCCACAATGCTTTACCTTGTACATTTCTTTCTGTTATGTTTATTTAAAAATGAAAACATAACGTGAACTTCTTACAGATGTAAACGACCACTTTTTTCGTCCACGACACAAATAAACCCAATAGAAAATAATAATGGATACCACAATAGATAAGCTACACTACATCACTATGCTATGCAGTATCTTCCAAGTGCCGGTACGTATGCATACGAGGAAGGTTAACTTTAGAGAATACTTTCAAACGACCACCTTGCATTTGCAGACACTTCGCCGCTCACTGGATCATACTTTGCTGGTCCCTACACAACACACCTGCATCCACCACTGCCGAAGTGGCATACACACGAGCTACTAGGTCGTATACATCCATGGTTAGACTACTATAAACTGGTTTCTTTAAGTGTCCCCACACACAAAAATGTAGTGCATTAAGGTCCGGGTAATGCGGAGGCCAGAGCATTGGACCTCCCCGACCAATCCATTTCCCCGGAAACGCATCATTTAAGTAGTTACGCACATTCATTACAACTTGTGGCGGTGTGCCATCATGCTGAAGCCTTAACGGTCGGTAAAGAACCAAGTCACACGTTTTCTAATGAGCCAGTCAAAATGTTTAAAAGAAAAGTACGATGTAGGGGCGCATTCAACTTGTCTGGAAAAGTGCCCAAAGTACTTCTCCCACGATTCCAGCCTACAGGTTTAGGCCACGTATGACTAAAAGCCACATTTACAGGTGAAACGTGGGTTGAGTGCCAATCAATAATGGCTGTTATAAGAGTTTAAATACGTTCACGGGTGAAGCTAGAATCATCAGTCCATATCACATTATTCATAAAATATTTGTCATCTTCCACTTGGTGCAAAAGCCATTCACAAAACTGTACTCGTCGAATGCTGTCTTCTGGCCTCTGGTGCTGAGTTAACGTGTAATGATGGATGCAGTTCTCCATCCTGTAACATTTTGATAAACATATCTGAAACTACCCTGCAATATCACGTATCCTCTGTTTATAGATATCGTGCCTGGACGACCTTTTTGCGTTATTTGTGGACGAAGATTACCGGTTTTCAGAAAGCTTTGCTGCAGGCGACGAAAAACATTCTTATCGGGATGGCGAGCAGCAGCAGCGTGGCTATTGAATGCACCCAGCACCAACAGCATATTCATCATTTGTGTACTCCATTGAATGGCCGCCCAACGTAAACCTGATAGGACCAATTATCACTGGAACTGCACTGTAATTAGACAAATGCAAGCAATTTAATGGATCCCACTGTCACGTGATAGAATATTTCAACGTCACTAAATGATTTCCTGCGTATAAAGGACGAGAACTAGGGATGGGACACCTAAAAAGCAAAAACAGAACATGACGACGAATCGACTCATAGTACCATGGGGTGTGGGCTTGATGCTCCAGCAGTCTACTCAGTGAGCTGTGACGGCTAATACGGTAGTGCCGGGCGATACACGGTCCTCGATGCATTCTGATGCACTGCACAATGTTACAGTATTATCATCTCTCAAAGTGCACCCAATCTGATTCTGCTAGATAAATCTTTGTCTTGAATCTGGATGAAGAAGTGCATGCCGACCTCCAAGTGCAGCATTTTTTCTTCAACCTGTATGCAGTTTGTCGTCCAGTGTGAACCTACTACGGCAGCTAATCCTACTTTTAAAAGACAGTAACAAAGATTAGTATCGGAAGCTAATTGCTGTTGCTCCAGGACACAATGCTGCAGAAGCGAGGAAGGAGCAATTGTGAGGGTCGGCTGCAGAATGAATTTTAAATTTTTTTGAGGCAGGTATTTAGTGTATTTGTCTGGACTGTAGCCATGTATGGAAGTGAAATGTGGACGATAAATAGTTTAGATAAGAAGAGAATAGAATCTTTCGAAATGTAGTGCTACAGAAGAAAGCTGAAGATTTGATGGGTAGATCACATAACTAAAGAGGAGGTATTGAATAGAATTGGGGAGGAGCTTGTGGTACAACTTGACTAGAAGAAGGAATCGGTTGGTAGGACATGTTCTGAGACATCGAGGGATCACCAACTTAGTATTGGAGGGCAGCGTGGAGGGTAAAAATCGTAGAGGGAGACCAAGAGATGAATACACTAAGCAGATTCAGAAGGATGTAGGCTGCAGTAGGTACTGGGAGATGAAGAAGCTTGCACAGGATAGAGTAGCATGGAGAGCTGCATCAAACCAGTCTCAGGGCTGAATACCACAACAACAACAACAACAACAGTATTTAGTGTTTCGTTGGGTGTGTTGTTGCACATATGTGCAATACCAATGTACGTAAATAAATGCCTCGTAGCAGTTCCTGGATAGCTTGTATCCTCAAGGATGTTTTCAGCTAAATGTGATGTTTAAGAACGACAAGAACAAAATTTCTAGAAAAGATTGACACAAATGGTGTGCAATATCTAAATGTGCCATAGTGTAGATATGCGTTTCCTGTTACATTACAGTGAAAGCTGCCTGGTCAGACTTAGGAATATAAAAATCTCCAAATGAAATCAGGTGATGGACTTTTGCTTTTGGATACTATGAAAAGCCTTGCTACATCAGAAAATCGTCTACCACAGCTACAATGTAACTTTTTTAACGCATATGTATGTCCACGCCCACCCATTCTCCCTCTCTCTCTTTCTCGTCTCAAGCATTAAAAAGTGATTGTTTCATGGCAAACATTATGAAAGACGTAGCTGAATCTACCAAAAATCGACGGATATTCACATTTTTCCATCTTCTGTTCAGGAAATGACGTGCCTAATCGAGCTTGTTTCCAAGAACAACACTTCGAATATGGGGCTCAGAGGGCGGCATAGTGCTTGTAAAGCGCTGCCTTCGCAGTCAGTAGGAATATGCTTCAAACGCCCATGTGCTGCAAGTTTTCCACGATTTTCCTAAATCGCGTAGGGACTATACTGTGAAACGTCATGTGAATATACTCCGCAAACCTCTACGAAGTTCATACCACAAGGCACTTCCCATTGTACCGCTCTGGTTACATTTGCATATGGTGGGGGGGGGGGGGGGCGTGTACGTCCGCGTACACTGTAATTAAGCTAATCTTGTGATTACAGTCACTGCAGAAGTTGTACATAGTGGGCTATAATATGTTCCTAGTTACATTACATAAAGTGGTTCTTGAAATTTCGTAAGAAGTCTTTCACGGTATAGTTGGCATCTATGTTCAAGTGTCTGTCACTTCGGTTTTTTCAGCGTTCCCGTGACACTCTCCCAAGGATCAAACAAATGTGTGACTTTCTGTGCTGCCTTTGTTTGCATACATTAAACATCACCTGTTAGTACTATTTGGTACCGGTCCCAGACACATGAGTGAGATTGTAGGTTGGGTCGCACAAATGTTTTGCAAGCAATCTCTGTTGTAGAGTGGTTGCATTTTCCTAATATTCTTTCAATGAACTGAAGACTGCATCTGCTTTGCTTACAGCTGAGCTTGTGTAACCAATCTTAAACGCGACAAGCCATTTGATATGAGAATCGCCCTCTACTTAGAGGACAGAATATGATAATAATATTTCATAAAGAGGGTTTTGGACTGTAGTGGCTGTACGTACTAACTTCTACCTAACTTCCTTAACTGTATTTAACAAGGTACAAGTCTTCTTCCCCTTTTTACTTTCTGTGTATAACTGGGAATAGGGTGCACTCTGAATCTGGCACAGGCAAGCCAGTGTCCAACGTAACGAAACAGGTGGAGCTGAGCCGCCGGCGGTGCCTCTCGCGTTTGCACGGGTACTAAGCAAGATAGGTGTTGTGAAAGTAGCCTTGCCGGGTGAGCCCCAGGGGACTGGTCCTAACGTGCATTTATGATTCGCCTCCAGTGGAGCGGCCGAACAGTAACAGTGGGAGGAATTTCATCAACAGATCGTCGGCGCTCTCCCATGCTCTGAAGAGCGTCTTCAGCAGGTAATAGTCTTACGCTTACCTCTTTAGAAAACATGGCATGCTAAAATATAGGGGCCTAAGGTCATAAGAGATTTGCAAGACTAGTTATTGGGCGTGGAAACATGCCATATATAAAATGTTTGTGACGTCAGAAGTCGGAGCAAAGCAGTATTTATTTTTGTTTTTGTTTGAAAGAGAGGGGTGAATCAGAAATTCATTGGAGATTTAATACAATGCGTTTTTCTTGACAGAAAGGAAAGCGCAGGCTGTACAATTCAGTAGAAACATTTGGATTTTTCCTGAGATAGAGATGAGGATGAGACGAGGAGTTCACCGGTGACAGAGACTAGGATGGACCGAAAAGTTCGTTCAGAGGTGGAGAGATGTGAGCATTTGGTACACATATCAGGAGCCGATAAGGGTCCGCTGTTTGTCTCAGCAGAACCGCGGCCCTTGCCCATTATTTCTGAGTAACAGGCGCGACGGCAGTTTTATGCATGTCTCACGCTGTTTACAGTGAGCCTTATTTGCAGATCCGACATCTTAGGAAAACCCTTGGTCCGCGTTTAGTCAGATCATCGCAGTTACCTGTCTCAAGTCCAGCACTGCTGTAGCAGACGCATGAATTTTTCAATGTGACTATTAGACTAACAGTCACTCTATTCGTTTAATTACAAGCTCACGAGTCATTTTATGAACGTCAGTTGCGGATAAAGGGCACTTTTTCATTCACGTTCGAGCAGCTCTGGAAACCAGCAGGCTCACTTTGTGCAATTCATGCAGGGCAGGTTTGTAACATCAAATGAAGTTCTTTCATAGTCAGATGCCTTTTATGTTTGTGTTATAATTGAGTAATTTAATGTGTTTGTGTAAAACTTGTTTCTGTTAGCATCTTCACTTAATACTGTATTCAACATTATGCTGTTCCCTACTTAGGATCCACAGGTAGGGCCATAAATTCTTCGCATTAATTATTCCGCTGCGCACAGTAATTTCAGCTTGGGTATTAAACATGTGTCTGGCTCTTAATTAATTTTCAGGGTCAGGGTAAAAATTTAAAACACAGCTGGGTGTTGGAATTACATTCTCAACCTTCAGAATTCTTATACGCACGTATTCTTATGAGTTGACTCTCCTTCCAGAATAACAAGCTGTGTCTTCCCTACCAAGGATCCTCGATAAAGTCAAACATTTCGCCCGATACCTCATTCGACCGCACTTTCGATAATAAGTGTAGGTGTAGTACTGAGTCAAGTGCTTTCCGGAAGTTAAGAAATATTGCATCTACCTGACTGCCTTAATCCATGGATCTTAAGATGTCCAATGTTTTCGGAATCCACGCCGGTGGCAAATATCTCATTGTATTTGAGCTTAGAATATGTTCGAAGATTCTACAACAGATGGATGTCAAGTACATTGTATACTGGTGTGAGTTGTATAGGTGTGGCCTGCAATGGGTACAGTTTTTTGTTCTATGTATCTACGGTATGCTACGGTTAAACGAGGGGCTTATTCAAACACATATTCTAAATAGAATCTGACAAGGATTCGAACAAAGTTATGTTTAGCACCAAGAGCTGCTAATAAATTTTCTTTATGTAACTAACAGTTTGAGTCCAAGGACCATCATCAGGCTCCTACAAGCATTTACGTCATACTAGGCGATAGAAAATCAGTTGCGTCAGATAATAAGATCACTGAACTCGTCACTGGTGTCACATGTAAATAAAAAATTACATCGTCAGTCATAAAATGTGCTAGACAGTGCACACGTTCATACTTATTGTTGGTAGAGCATGAAAGAATGCACTCTCCGTCACATTTTATGATCGGCGGTGTAATGTGACAAAAGTGACGAATTCATAGATTTTGTTATCTGACGCTGTGGATGTTATATCGCCTAGTGTAATGGAGTAGTTGCTTTTATTATGGTCCTTGACCGAAAGTGGCTGTTAAATAAAGAAACTGTATCAGCAGCTTTTGGCGGTAATCATGATGTTCTTCAAATATTTACGAAAAAATGATAGGGATTTCACCGGGCATTGGACCTTTGTCTAATTTTAACGATTTCAGCTGTTTCTCAACGTCATTGATCCTAATACCTATCCCACTCAAGTTTTCAGTCGTATGATAATTAAACCGGAGCAATATTCTTGTCTTTTCCTCTGTAATGGAACGTTTGAAGGCAGAATTACTCATTTCTGCTTTTGCTTTACTACGCTCAATTTCAGTTCCTGTCTCATCCAAAAGCGTCTGGACATAACCTTTGGTACCATTAACACATTTACGTATAGTAAGAATTCCTCCTGATTTTATGAGAGCAATTTAGATAATATTTTGCCACCGTAATCACTAAAGTCTTTACGCTTTGCTCTCTTCGGAGCCGAACGCTTTTCATTTAGCAGTTCGCTAGCCATAACCGTACTGTTTATAGGCTTCTACCGCATCAATGCTCAGTCGTGTTGTTTGGACCTCGCTATCAATGAGACGTTAAATCCTAGTTTCCCTGCTGTTGCCATATTATTTTCGTATTGGTGGACAATCAGGTTTTGATTTGATCCATAAAATCGCGGGAATTCAGCCGTAACCAAACTTTGTCTGCTGCTAATTATTTCGGCTGTAAACCGTTCGGCCGAAATACTAACAGTATACATTGTTTAGTTACGGGTGAATCCCCATAATTTTAGAAATCTAGTAATATGCCGTGAGAACATGAAGATTCACAGCATTTGATTTTCTGCGTAAGGCTTTGGAAAATATATGGTTTATGTTCAGCTGCTCAGTCATGCAGTACATTTAATAAGTTACCAACGATAAAATGTTAGCGGTATCCTAAATAAATCTGTCATCAACCCGAAGATTGGTTTGAACACCACAGTGCTTTACGAGGCATGATTGTAATAGAGGTGGTATATCGTCACCTTCCTCAAACTTCTGAACTGATTTACCTAGATACTAAATATAGGAAGGTTACAGTTTAAGGTGGACCCTGGAACTCGGTGGAACAGGACAGTTTACACGCTTGCCCGAAGGTTAGGAAGTGACAGTGACCGATAAAAATCCTAGGATTCAATGAGCTTTACATTACGAATATACCGTAGCTTCCTCCTTATTTCATCCGTCAAGGGTTATTTTACTTACAGGCTAGCAGAATTCGTTAATTTCGTGTACTTCGCGATCACCAGTTTTGATGTAAAGCTTCTCGATACCCTCATTTCTGCAACTTCCCATTATTTTCGTCTTTCTTCGATTTACTCTCAGTCCATACTATGCTCTCATTAGACTGTTCATTCCATCTAACTGATTTTGTAGATCTTCTTCACCTTCACTGAGGATAGCAATGTCATAAGCGAATCTTATGGATTTTAATCCCACTCTTGAACCTCTCTTTTATTTCCGTCGTTGCTTCTTCGCTGTATAGAGTGAGCAGTAGGAACGAAAGACTGCGCCCATGTTTCAACCCGCTTTCAATCCGAGCACTTCTTACTTGATCTTCCAGTCTTATTGTTCCCTCTCGGTTCTTGTACATTTTGTGTACTACCCGTCTTTCCCCATAGATTACCCCTATTTTTCTCATAATTTCGAACGTTTTACACCATTATACATTGACGAACGCTTTTTCCAGGTCGACACAACCTATGAACGTTTTTTGATTTTTGCTCAGTCTTGATTCCATAATGAAGAGCAACGTCAGGATTGCCTGTTAAGGTGTAACAATATAGGTAAAACACTAATTTGGGTGCGACGAATTGATATTGTGGTGAACGACATATACCGTCAGCGAGAATCGAACGTTCCGTGCTACGAACGCATCTCTGTGTCTTAACGAACCAAAGATTTTGTTTTATGGACTGTTTGCAAAGGAAATGCAGAGATCGGATGTGTGAGAGGAGAAGAGTGATTGTATTGTTGTGCGACACCATTACGGTATGTAGTAAATTTTCAAATACTTTTTCACAAATTAAAATCCAATAACTAACATCAAGTATTGAAGGCGTGTATATCTCCTTACCAAAATTACTTAATTATCACGGTACAGATATTACGAGACGTAGAAGTTTGAAACGATAATGCGAACTTGCATTTTTGACGGTCAGATTTCGTCGAGAGATTATCTCCGAATTAATAAACTTTTACTTGCTAAATTGTTTGACCTGTCATCCAGACTCATCAAACAACATAGCACATAGTTGTGCCGAACGATCTGCGTAGCAAGTAAAGGTTTTAAAAATTTCAGGTGGAGCAGATAACGACGTGGAATTTCCGCGAGATCGCCGCATTGGAATTCATCTCTTGCTCTCCTGTGGTATTTAAACCAAAATATTTATATTTTCCGAGTTTTCAGGAGAGTGAAGGTAAAAGGAAATAAGGAACTAAGCTAAACCAGCTAATACAAATAATTAAAATAAAAGCACACATAAAGAATAATTATTTATAATAATAAATAAATGAAGAATATTTTTAATTAACTAACCAATAATAGTATATTTAACTCTCTGATGATAAACGTTACATAAGCCAAACTGATAGCCATCTAACAAATCTTGAATTTTCTTTTCCATTCTCCTGCACATTATTGCGGTCAGCAGCCTTGATGCCTGAGCTATTAAACTGATTGCGCGACAGTTCTCGAACTGTCCTTGTCATCTACGGAATTGCGTCGATGATATTTTCCCGAAAGTCTAATGACATATCGCCAGTCTCACAAATTCGATACACCAGCTTGAATAGTCGTTAGGTTGCAATTTTATCCAATGATCCTAGAATTTCTTGTGGGGTATTATCTATTCCTTCTGCTTGCTTGATTTCAAGTTACGCACAGCTCTTTTAGATTATGACCCTCATACTGGATCCCCTATCATTTCCATTTTGACTCTAATTTCTTCATCTGTCATGCCATCAGGCAATTTATTCTCCTCATCTGGGCTGTAGTGTACTCTTTCCAATGCGTTTAACAGTGGGATTCCCATTGCACTCTTACTGCTGCCATCCTTGCTTTACATTCCACTCTAGGTTGTTTTAACTATTCTATGAGCTTGCAAAATTCCTGAGAAAACAGGATTAAGTGTTAATGATGAAAACACAGAATATCTGCTCATAAGTAAGAATATCCAAACTGGTGCACCTTTGGTCTTTATGCTGTTCATTTTTGGAACACATTCTACGACCAGCTTAGAGACAGAAGTGATGACACTTTCTGCAGGTCCTGAACACCATTTTGCAAGAACGTACAGTGCAAGTTGTTACTGATTTGTTTGACTAATGGGTCTGCTAAGTGCTATACCACCTACTGCACTCCCCTGACATAAGCCCTCGTGAGTTCAACTCGATTTCAAAACTGAGGGAAACACTTCACGGCATTCGCTTCAGAACTGCTACAGATTCGTTGGGCCGCGCCGCTCCGCCGCCGCGCCGCTCGAACCCCACCACAACTGACACTACTAAGAGTATCCTATGACTTCCACATCGCTGGCAACGGGTTATACACAATGCTGGTGACTGCTTTGAAGGTCAGTAAAACTTTGAAACACGTATCTATTTTGTACGAGCTGTAAATAAATAGTTGCCACTATAAAAGTTCCAACCCCTGTATATGCTGAGTCAGTCCTCCCGATGATCACTTATGTTTCGATTTCGTAACTGTTTTCCTGCAGCCATTCCGCCTTAGCTTCCCTGCACGTCCCATTTATTTAATTCCTAAGTGACTTGCATTTCTGTAGTCCTGAATTTCCCTTAACATTTTTGTACTTCCTTTTTTCGTCTATCAACTGAAGTACTTATTCTATTACCCACGGTTTCTTCGCAGTTTCTGCCATTGTACCTGTGTTTTTCTTTGCAACTTATCGAGCTATTCATCATCGCAATGTCTATAGTCTAAGAGAACTCCAGGCGTATCCCTTTATTTCTTAGCACTTCCGGAGTCCACTTCTTTGAGGACTGATTGTTCGTGACTAGTCTCTTAAACTTTAGCCTCCTCTCCATGGTTAACAAATTGTAGTCTGAATCTATGTCTGCTCATGAGTACGCCCTACAAACCAGTATCTGAGTTAGGACTTCCTGGCCGTGATGTAATCCAGCTGGAATCTTGAAGTGTCTCTGGGCCTTTTCCAAGTACACCTCCTCTTGTGAATCTTGAACAGAGTATGCGCTATTACTAGCTGGAATTTATTGCAGACCTCAATTAGTCTTTCTCCCTTTCATTCCTACTACCAAGGCCATATTCCCCGTAACTCTATTTTCTGCTCTTTCCCCTACAACCGCATTCCAGTCTCCCTTGACCATGAGATTATCGTCTCCCTTTACATTCTGATTTATCCGTTTAACACCTCCTCTGTCTCTTCATATTCCGCATGCGATGTCAGCTGGTATATCTGTTGTTGTTGGTGTCGGTTTTCCGTTAAGTTCAATGAGAACTATGCTATCACTGACCCGTTCACAGCAACTCACTCTCTCCCCACCTTACTATTCATAATGAATCCTATTCACTTAATACCATTTTCTGCTGTTGTTGATACTATCCTGTATTTCTCTGACCACAAATCCCTATCTTACTTACATTTTACTTCATGACTCTCTCTATATCTAGATTGAACCTTTGAATTTCCGTTTTCAGATTTTCTAGCTTCACTACCACCTTCACACTTTTGACATCCCAGACTCCTACTCGTAGTATATTACCCTTTCGTTAGTTATACCATATTTTTCTGATGGTCGCTTCCATGTTGGCCGTCAACTCCCACAGCTCCGAGTGAGGGACTAATTCGGTATCTTTTCAGTTATAGGCCACATGGCCTGAGGACACAACTTATTTGTCCTTAGTGCGATGGTTTCCATTGCTCCAGCATACTCATGCCATTGATCGTTGTTTTCATTTTAGGTGCAATGTCCCGCTCCGAGGGCAGGAAAGAGCCCTGAATCTCAGTCCGCTCATCCGCACTTTTTGACAAGGCCGTTGGCAGAACGAGAATGACTTTTTATACTGGAAGTCTTCGGCCGCCGTTGTTGATGATTTTTATTCAAACTTTAAGCAGCGGATACTTTCGATTCCGGAAAAGAGGAGATTTTGATTATTGGTCAAATACGCTACACCTAGACCACGAGTCCACTACATAGTTCATAGTATATGCCACAACAAGAAAGATATGGTTTGTGTATAGTTAACAAGGAGAAAACAGTTCACGACTGTTATTACTGAGATCTTCAAACAATAAATAATTTAACCCTCAATTTCAACTTAATAATGATCTTTTAAGTGATAACATGGTCGCCATCGATTTAGTTATTTATTACCATTTCCATTATTGCAATTTCGATCTTAGATCATCATCAAGTAATAAACTGCAATCAGTGTATAAGCTAAAGTTAGATATTGTACAGACAAAAAGCATACTTGTATTACATTACATCCATGACAAACGTGGATTTAGGGTCACAAAAATTACTCATTTGCTGGAAAACAGCAGCTGTCAACATTAGTAGAATTAATGATCTCGGGGTGTTGCCGTTCTTCTTATGTCCGTGCTTGCTACAAAAATAGCAACAATTACTAATCCACAATTGTAAATATTTTGTACCAAAAGTTTCTCTAAATGTCAATATGTAACAATAATTTTACAGTAAGAAAATAAAATAACTCACTGAAGGTAGCAGAAAAAGTGCTAAAACATGTCTGGGTAAAACGAAACTGAAAAGGTGTCTTGCATAAGGGGGAATTCCTCGTTTTATTAACATAATTACTAAAACGGACGTGAGCCTCTATGGCTCATGTCATCTTTCGTCACATACGCACCATCTGTATTAACATCTTGTTACGAGAACATAACATAAAATAGGCAACTAAATACAGCACTCTTAATTAACTTCACCGGTTTGTAACAAATAAGGTTAAGTCTCTTGAAACTAGATTAATTGTTTCTGCACACGCCACGAATACGTACTGCTGAAAAACAGGTTGGAATCTGCTGCAGCTTGCTTACATAATTTCCAAGGACTACATTTAACAAGCACGCAAGGCGTCTAGATACAAAATCTTTGGTAACCAACACAACAGAAATATACTTTAAATTCTAAGGTACAGGTAATAGGAAATCGATGACTATCACGCTTTATTAACTAACACACACACATACACATTGATAAATCCTTAATTTATATTTCTGTGCGCGTTTTTTACCATAGGTAATAGAGTATGATACACACGTATATCCACAAATCCATAGTTTCTAGATATGTGTGTTTTTTTACAACAGTTAGTAAAGTACAAAAGTTCATATTTGATTGTCACCTGAAGGTTAGCACCTAAGAGTACATTTGCCTTCTCTAGTAAAGGTTTTGTATCTGGATGCCCATATGCGACTTAAATGTAGTTCTCAGAAATGATGCAAACACAGTGAAGCTGAATCCCACCTCTTTCTGACTAGTGTGATGTGTTTGGAAGGTAGGAGACGAGGTACTGGCGCAAGTAAAGCTGTGAGGAGAGGGCGTGACTCGTGCTTGGGTAGAGCTCTACCTCAGATGGTAGAGCACTTGTCCGCGGAAGGCAAAGGTCTCGAGTTCGAGTCTCGGTCGGGCACACAGTTTTAATCTGCCAAGGACTTTCACTCTAACACCTCTTTATAAAATTGTATGGGTGAACAGGCAAGGTTTAACTGCTGTCAGGTATCATGACGAGATCGTGACACCTCATGTACGGTTGTGGCGAGATGCTATAGGCTCAGGCTTCGTATTCAAGGACGATAATGCTTGACCTCATAGAGCATCCGTGGTTGAAGTTTTCTTGGAAACGATGTTTCACACCAGGCATGGCCTGCTCACTCTCCCGATTTGAACTTCATAGAGCATGTCTGAGATGCACTAGGGAGATGGTTTGCCTCGTGTCACCATTCACCAATCACTCTCCAAGACTTGCGAGCAACTCTGCAGGAAGAATGGGTTTTATTGCCTCTACAAGAGACTGATGACATCATTCACAGCATGCCCCATCGTTGCCAGGCCTGTATTGCTGTAAGACAAGACCACACCCCTTACTGAGCATATTAACCAGTTGCTGGAAAGTGTGCGCAAAACCCTCAAGTTAGAAAAAACAAAGAACGTTATTGCCTGCCGTTATGCTTGGTGCAGCTGTTTATATTCTGTATTCTACACTTTGTTCCGACTTTACCATCGCTTATTTATAGCGTTTGGTGGCAAAATAAATTCAATATTGCAAAATTTCCGTTTGTTGATGTTATTTTTGACGCCATTGTAGTTGGTTAGAAACGATCTGTTATTTCCATTTACTGAAAATTCTGTTCCTTGTTGACAACTTTGTATATAACTATGTGTCCAAAATGACAACAATTGTTTTGAATCTAAACACACAACAATATTCTGAGAGCTAGTTTGCTCTATGTAAATTTAAAACTATTACAGGCTTATGTACATTAAATCTTAGTGAACATGTGGACGATCTGTATAAATTACGTGTTTCTCATGTGATAATTTAGATTGACTTTCCACGTTTGAAGAGGCTGAAGATGAATTAACTTCACTGGTAACTATTGTCTTATAATGAAATTGCCTTTGCAAGTATTCAGTTACTATTTTATTCAGTTTAAATTCTAATAAAATAACCACATATAATTTAATCCACCGCTCTTTAATTTTCTATCCACCAGCTGCAACATTTTCTTAGGAAAGTTCATTGTCACTCTCTAATTTATTCTTCTCACATTTGAGAGTGAGTGGAGTTTTCCACCTACGAGCCACAGAGCTTGCCGAGCTAGGGTGCCTTGATACCGTCAACGATACAGATAGCCAAACAATAGCTACAGTTACAATGAAGGGGTGTCTATGGAGATGCCAGACTACCCTTTAGTTCTCGAAGAGTGGCAGCAGCCTTTTCATAGTTGCAAAGACAACACTCTTTATGTTGACTCATCTGGCTTTTTGACATTAGCGAAGATAGTATTGCTGTTCTGGTATGCAAACGACTGAAAGCAAGGGGAATCTATAACAGTTATTTTTCCCGAGGGTATGCTTGCTCGACTCTGTGGTTCACTGATGATGACATCCTCTTGGGTAAAATATTACAAAGATGAAGGATCTTGGGGCAGGGGCTGGGGCCACTCAGGAGGGTGTCATCACTAGCAAAAACAAAAATGGCATTCTATGGGTCGGAGTGGAGAACGTTAGATCCCTCAATCAAATAGGTAGATAATTTAGATAGAGAAATTAATATGCTGAAGTTACATATAGTGTGAATTAACGATGTGTGTTGGCAGGAAGAACTGGACTTCTGATCAGTTTAGTGGAGAGTAGAAATACATAATCAAATAGGGGTAATACAGGAGTAGATCTAATAATTAATAAGAAAATGGGAATGAAGTGAATACATTACTTTATCCAAGATAAACACCACCACAATAGTACAAGTTTATATGCCAACTAGTTAAGCACGTGACGAAGAGGTGGAAAGAATGTATGATGAAAGACGTGAAATTACTCAGATAGCTAAGAGAGAGGAAAATTTAATGGTAACTCGGGCTGGAATTCAGTAGTACAAAATAGAAAGAGAAGGAAATTTAGGAGAAGAGCGTGGGATTATGTGTTTCATTCAAGAGTTATGTAAGATGATTGTATACAGTAAGAGGTCTGGAGGCACTGGAAGACTTCAGATTAGTTATACAAGGGTAAATGGGAGATCTAGAAATCAAATTTTAAACTGTTAGACAACTCCAGGAGCACATGTCGACAATGACCACAATTTATTGGTTATGATTTATACAATAAAACTGAAAAAACGGCAAAAAGGTAGCAAATTAAGGAGATGGGACCTGGGTAGATAGAGGAACCAGAGAATGTTGAGAGTACCAAAGAAGAAATTAGGCACCGATTGACTGGGAAAAAGGAAAAGAAATACAACAGAAGACGAATGGGTAGATTTGAGGGATGAAACAGTGAAGACAGCAGAGGATCAAATAGGTAGAAAGACATGTGCTAGTAGAAACCCTTGGGTAACGCAGGAGATGCTGAATTTAATAAATGAATGGAGAAAAGATGCAGGCAAAAGGGGATACAGACGTCTGAAAAATGAGACAGACAGAAATTGCAAAATGAGTAAGCAGTAATGCCTGCAGCTCAAATGAAAGCGCTATAGAAGCGTTCATAACCAGGGGAAAGAGAAATACTGCGTAGAGTGAAAATTAAAGAGGCCTTTAAAGAAAAAAAGAAGCAGCAGTATGAACATCAAGAGCTCAGAATGGAAAACAGTACTGAAAAAGGAAGGGAAAGCTGATTGAAGGAAGGCATATGTAATGCCCCTGGAATACATGATAGTCCCTCTGAACTACTTTGGAAAAATCAGCTATGATAAAACTATTCCACCTTGCGCGCAAGATGTTTGCAAGGGAAATACCTTCGGGCTTCAAAAAACTCCAATTTAAAAGAAAAGGGGTGCTGACAAGTGTGAATGTTACCAAACTATCAGTTTAATCAGTCACGGTTTTAAATATTGACACAGATTATGTACAAAAGAGTGGATGACTTGATAGAAGCAAGACCAGCTTGGGGAGAAAAGAAGGAACAAATGAGTCTATACCGACTTTACGACTTTTTTTAAAAGATAGCTTAAGGGAAGACAAATCTACGTTTAGAGCATTTGTTTACTTATAGAAAGCTTTTAACTACGTTGACTGGAACACAATCCCTGCGATTTTCGAGGTAGCAGGGGTAAAATCATTGAGCGAAAGATACACGACTTGTACAGAAGCTAGATGGCACATGCAGGAGTCGAAGGGCATGAAAGGGAAACAGTGGTTGAGAACGCAGTGAAGCAGAGCTCATCCCTGACGTTATTCAACCTGTACACTGAGCACACAGTAAAGGAAACCAAGGATAAATTTGGAAATGGAATTAAAATTCATGGAGAGGAAATAAAGCTACAGGTTTGCCAATAACACTGTAATTTTGTCAGACAACAAGAGAAGTTACAAGAGCAGTTGGATGGAATGAAGAGTGTCTTGAAAGAAGGATATGAGGTGATCATCAATAAAAGCAAAACGAGGTTAATGGAATGTAATCGAAAGAAATTCAGGTTATGTTAAAGAAATTAAATTAGGAACTGAGAAACTAAAAGTAGTAGACGTATTTTGCTATTTGGGCAGTAATATAACTGATGGTGGAGGCTATAGCACGTAGACTAGTAAAGGCAAGGGAAGGGTTTCTGAAGAACAGGTTTCTGTTAACATCGAGAACAAACTGACCGTTAGGAAATATTTTTGAAGGTATTTATCTGAACTGTAGTCTTATGTGGAAGCGGAATGGGGACGATAAGTTTAGAGAACAAGAGAACAGAAGCTTTTGAAACGTGGTGCTGCAGAAGAATGCTGGAGATTAGATGGTAGATCACATATGTAATGGAGACATATTGAACAGTATTTGGAAGAAAAGAAATTTATGTCGCAACTTCACTAAAAGATGGAAGCCATTGATAGAGCAAATTTCTCAGACATCAAGGAATCATCAGTTTGGTACTGGAGCTAATTATGTGGAGGTAAAAATTGTAGAGGGTGGTAAAGAAATGAATACACTAAACATATTCATATGAATGATTGTTGTAGTTGTTATTCAGACATGAAGAGTCTTGAACAGGATAGAGGAGCATGATGAGCTGCTTCAAGCCAGTCTTCAGGCAGAAAACCACAACAACAAGAACAACGACAAGAACTGCAACACCAACACATCGAGTAATCAGTAAAGAAAAGAAATGAGAAATTTGGTAAGAGGATTAAGGTTGAAGGAGGAGAATGAAGAACTTTGAGGGTTGATGATGACATTCTAATTTTGTTAAAAGCAGTGAAGTATTTCGAAGAGCAGTTGGACGGATTGGATAATGTGTTGGAAATACACTATAAGACGAACACCAAGAAAAATAAATTGTTAATATATAATATAAATGTAAGCATTAGTGGGTCATTCCTGTAGGCATTTATCCGGAGTGCAATCCCTTACAGTGCTGAAAAGTGAATGAAATGCATTTCAGACAAGAAAAGAACAGCTTTTGAAATACATTGCTACATAATAATGCTGAGGAATAAGTGGGTAAATCGAACAATGAATGAGGATTGGCGCAATAAGATATTTATGGCATAACTTGACTAAAAGAAGGGGAAGAAAGATATTTATGGCATAACTTAACTAGCGGATGTGTTTGGTTGTTAGGACACACTCTAGGGTATCCAAATATCTTCAGTTTGGTAAAGGGGAGAAGTAAAAACTGTAGCTGGAGACTAGGCGATGAATACAGCAAACAGGTTCACTTGGATGTAGGCTATATAGAGATTCAGAGGCTTGTACAGGACAACTGCCTCGAAGAGCTGCATGAAACTAGTCTTCAGGGTGCTGCCAACTACAACTATAAGACGGTTATTTGATGATGATTTTAGATGAAAGCTATACTTGAAATTCACATTTGTGGCATTGTATTCCAAAATATTCTAATATTTTTCTCATTCCATTGTTTAGTTTGCATATCCAGTTATTTAATTTTTAAGCTTGCAGCAACATTACTGTCTTTTAGATTTTTAATTTTTTTAATCTCCTTTATTTATGAATTGCTTGCAGTTCACATCATGACAGAATATTAATTCAAATTAGAGTTGATGAAATGTCCAATTTTCTGCGTATTTTACTTATTATAAGGAAGCTATACAAGTCGAACAACCACATTTTTCTAAATGCTGTAAATTTTTTTAACCTGTGTCACTGAATGATAAAAATTGCAAAAAGCAGCAGGTTATTCATGTGTAGTATGTTATGTAGATGATAAAATCTTCAAAATAATGAGAGCGTAAATGTTTGGTAAAATTCAACAGCCTTGCTGCAGTGGTAACTCCAGTTCCCATCAGATCACTAAAGTTAAGCACTGAAGGGGTTAGCTAACACTTTGATGGGTCACCATATGGGTCTGTCGAATGCTGTTGGCAAGTGGGGTTCACTCATCCCTTGTGACGCAACTTGAGGACCAACTTGACTGAGAAGTAGTGTATCTGGTCTTGTCAATTGACAACAGCCATGAATGTGGTGTGTTGATCACATACTCCTCCGTATCTGCATACAGTGACGCCTATGGATGAGGATGACACGGTGGTCGGTCTGTACTGCGGGGGCTTCAAAGGCTCTTTGGAAAGAATTTAGTCATAATTGTTTCGTAAAATCTGCCTAGCTGTTTCGTGGGGTATTTCAAGGCCAAGATCTGGAATGAAGGAATTTCACAAGGCTTAGATATTAAAGAAAAAGCTTATAAAATGTTATCTAACTTCAAAAACTGCAAAAGAGCGAAAAATTTTGCCTAATCAGTCAGTAGTAATGATGTGTTGTCAGACATTCAGTTAAGTTGATGATTCTATTTTATGCGCAATATGTTGATAGTCAAGAGCTGCTTGTGTTACAAATTGTGCTGTTAAGTTTACTCAGTGCCTGTACTCCAGCCTCCAGTTAGCACAACTAGCAGCACTTCAAGAAGACGAATGAGTCGGTAATCGAAAAAGTGCGTATAAAATGGGAACAATAACTTGACTGAATGCCCATTAGGACCCCATTAATCAATAATGAATAGGAAATCTGAGAGATTACATCGTAAGCAGTGCAAGACCCATGAGACTGGTTATGTGACATACATGGAAGATATACAAGACCCTGGAGATAATGAAATCAACTCACCAACTAGTTATGTAAACATAATTTTACTAGGGGAGGAGGCTGGATGAGAGTTATAATGTTTCATTTAATTTTGTGGCACTAGAGTAATCGCTGTCAGTAAATAGAAAGTTTTCTCTTGTGGGTACAAAAAAGAAAGAATTTGATACAGCCATAAAAATGGATAGAAACCTAAAAGGTGTTAGGTCAGACGGTATGAACATAGAATGTTAGAAGTATGGATGGACTTTACTTCAAGTTAATTGCTGCTCCTGTCTGACATGTTTCGAAATCTTACATAAGTCCTCAAAAGCTGGAATAAAAGCAATAAATGAAGCTCCACAGTGGAAAAATATGACATTTATCACATTTTTTAACCTATTGTGATCAAATAAAAGATAATAAAAAGGTTGATTATGAAGACAAGAATTTTTTAAAAAATGTTAGAAGAATCTGCAATGGATGAAAGGATAGACGGAATATAACGAGCATATATAATAACCAGTAGAGGGTGCATCTCAGGGATTCCAAAGATAATATAGTACTGAAACTAGTACACCTTTAGACGTGCGAATGTCCTGCATTAAAATTATGATATAAGCATATATGAAATGTTACTGAGAAGAATCATGAAGAAATTACTTATTAGGTTCAATTAAAACCATTGAAGCCCATAAATTAGAAGAAACAATAAAACATAAAAAAATAAAAGAAAGAATAAGGGAAAGAAGACTGGCAACTTTTGAGGATTATTATATACAGAATAAATAACTATAGGCTAATGAAACAAATACTTAAGTATCTTTGGAACAGGAAAGGAAAAACGTGCAGGGTTTGTTGAGCCAAAAAGAGATGTAGTAAGACACAAGTTAAAGTAATAAAAAGTCATTGAAGAAGAAGAAGAAGCAACACTAGAAAAAATGTTTTTCGAAGGAAAGTCAGAAATAGAAATATTTCCATCTAAGAGCAGTAAGAGATCAGGTGGAAAGGAAAATGACAGAGGTGAAAAGACGAAAGAATACTGGAGGAAAAGGAAACAGAAAATGTAATTAAATATGCATCTGGTCTGTAACTGTCCATAATAAAAAGAAAAAATGCGTTATCTATTTTATTGCTTAAATAATAGGCAGCAGTACGATAAGAATAATGGAGTACTGGACAGTAACTGTAACAAATAGAATAATAATGTGAGGACCCAGAGCTGTGTGAATCTCATAAATTCATATCATTGTTAATAAGATTATAAAATACAATTTCCTTTCATTCCTTTAATTTGTACTGTATATTAAAAAGTTGCTGTACATGATCCTCCAATAAGATAGCTATAACCTGTATTACACCATGGCCAATTATCATCCGATCGGAGTGCAGATTAGACTATATGTATGTTCTATTGCTCTGTGTTACTTCTGTCTTCCCAGACCTACAGAGCAAGGAATAATAAGCGTATTATCACTACAAAATTAGAACTAGAATCGTGCCAGATTTCAGAGAGAACATGTTTGTTATTGTGTTCTTGTATTCAATACAAAGATACTCCACATAATTTGTGAAAGCATCTAAGTGAAACGAAATCTAGTCTTACCCCTTAATCACCTGCAAACTATTTTATTATATCACCATCTATATCAGGTACAAGAATGTCTTTGATGAGTTGAATTTAAGATTCAGGGATATCCGCCCTCTTCAATTCTGAATTTATCACTTGGAGCTTTACAAAAGCTATTAAAGAAGGAGGCAAATTGTTGTTTATGGGCATTTCATGGTAGATTTTCTGAAAGAATCTGATAGAAACAATGACCTTGAAGGATTACTCGGTTCTTTCACATTGAAGCTGTTATTGATTTTGTTACTTGGGTAGTGCAGGAAAGCAGCACACTGACAGATAATGTTTTTATAGACCAAGATAAATTTAATCAAATAAAAATCTTTT
The DNA here is from genome assembly GCF_023864345.2 of Schistocerca serialis cubense. Lineage (NCBI taxonomy): Eukaryota > Metazoa > Arthropoda > Insecta > Orthoptera > Acrididae > Schistocerca > Schistocerca serialis. The sequence continues at coordinate 361,306,642 of NC_064643.1, forward strand.
CTGTTAAGAATGGTCTTTGTGATCACGATGCACAGCTAGTTACAGAATATGACATAACCCCATACAGTAATGCAAAAGATTCCTCCAAAATAGTGCATTCATTTATCAATTTAAGATTTAAGATAAACCTTGCAACAATTTGCCTGGGATGAGGTGTACAGGGAACATTATACTAATATAAAATTAAACTTGTTGCACGATATGTTTGTGACTATATTTGAAAACAGTTTCCTCAAGAAAATAGCGAAACATAATTGTAAGAAACCATCTAAAAAGTCATGGACTACTAAAGGGATAAAAATATCTTGTAAAGAGAAAAGGGAAATGTATCTTATAGCAAGAATGAGCAATGATCCACAAACAGTCAAACATTATAAAAACTAGTGCACTGTATTAAAATAGTTATTAAAACATCCAGAGGTATGTGTATTACGTTTGATAAAAAATTAAAGCAATTTGAAATATTGCTTAAAGGGAAACACAGCAACTGAGAGCACAAGAGGACTATTTCTTGAAATTCAATGAAAAGTTTGTTAACAAAAAGTCAGAAGTAGAAAATATTTTCAAAAATAATTTTTTAAGCGTTATAGAGAAAATAGGATCCAGCTGTTCATTAGAAAATGCTAACCTGTATATGGAAGAGGCAAACCTATGCAATCTGATGAAACTGAAATTCAACCCACCTCTCTTACTAACTTAGGAAAATAATACATTCACTCAAAAGTAAAAGCTCACATCGAATTGATGGCATTTACAACAGAGTAGTAAAAGCTTGTTCCCATCAAATATGTAGGATTCTTAGCTCACTGAAGCAAGGCATTTTTCAAGACAGACTGAAAATTGCTATTGTTAAACCATTGCATAAAAATGGGGATAGGTCTGATACTAATGACTACCACCCAATTTCACTTCTAACAACTTTATCAAAAATTCTTGAAACTGTAATGTGTTCAAGAATAGCTTCATAAATTGGTAAAAATGAAGTACTAACAAAATGTCAGATCGGTTTTCAGAAAGGCTTGTCAACAGAAAATCCTGTAAATGATTTGACTGATCAAATATTAAATGCTGTGAATACTCAGACATCACCCATTGGGATTTTTTGTGATCTCTCAAAGGCTTTTGGCTGTGCAATCACAAAATTATTTTAGGTAAGCTTAAGTATTGTGGTATGATTGGGGCAGTGCGCAAATGGTTTGATTTGTATTTCACTGGAAGGATGCAGAAAGTTGAAATTAACAGTGCAGATAGTCTGGAAAAATCAATAGAGTTCTCTAACTGGAATGGTATGAAGAACAGTATCTCACAGGGCTCGGTCTTGGATCCCTTATTGTTTATAATATGTATTAATGACTTGCCACTGTATAAATATGCAAAGCTAGTTATTTTTGCTGGTGATACAGGTATAGCATTCACATCCAACAAACAAGAATTAGCCAAGGAAATTGTAAGTAACGTCTTTCAGGAAATTATTAAGTAGTTCTCTGCAAGTGGACTCTCACAGAATTTTGAGAAAACACATCCAGTTCTGTACAGTAAAAGGCATAACACCATTGATAAATATATACTTTGAACAGAAGTCTGTTGCTAAGGCAGAATATTCAGTATTTCTGGGCAAGTGTGTTGATGAGAAATTGAACTGGAAGAAATACATTAATGATCAGTTCAAACATCTGAGTTCAGCTGTGTATGCTATTGTGGTTGTTGCAAATTTTGGTGATAAATATATCAATAAATGTGCCTACTATGCCTGTTTTCTTTCACTGCTTTTATGTGGCATCAAATTTTGGTGTAATTCATCACTAAGAGAAAAAGCTCTTATTGCACAAAGTGTGTAATCAGGATAACAGGTGGAGTCTGCTCAAGTTCACCTTAGAGGCATTTATTTAGGGAACTAGGGACATGCTCAATACCTTCACAAGACACAAATTAACTTATGAAATTTTATTATTAAAAACTCACTCAACTTCAAAAATAATAGCAAAGTGCATAGCTACAATGCTGGAAGAAAGGATGATCTTCCCTATTCTGCGTTAAATCTGACTTTGGCACAGCAAGGGGTGAACTATCTTGGCACAAAAGCCATTGGTCATTTACCAAATACCATTAAAAGTTTGTATATATATATATATATATATATATATATATATATATATATATATATATATATACCGTCCAAAGGAATGTTATGTTAAACTGACATGTTCCACATCATTACGAAATGTCGTATTCATTATCTACAGAACAAGTAATAATGTAATGTAACGGATGAACTGGTCTATTGCTTGAGGGAGAGGAAGAAAAGAGAATCTAGAAGGCAGCCAAAATGCATCACTTAAAGAGAATCATGAAGGTGTTCCACAATAGCACTGGGATTTTCCCCAATTGAGAAATTACGTAGATTCAAGTAGCCAGAAAAATAGAATATTACATTCCTCACAAAAATTTTAGGTTAATCTTTATAAAAGGTTCTTAACAAGGGACACTCTTGCTTGCTCTATGATATTCCCAAGACATGCCATCAGTATCTATTTACTCATCGTATTTATTGTATTTGATGAATGAGTACACGTTAGCTTGTGTGCTGTAGGGTACAAGACTTGTATTAATGACATAAAATTTCTCACTTTTCCAATGGTCTCAGTGACCTTCAACTGGCACCAGACATGTAACTAGCTGATAAACCTGTAACACATTCTTGACTAACTGCAAAGACCGCTGAAGTGTACAAGGTCACATTGGTTCATTCATTAGTTAGTTGGTTTCACGTTCCATAGATAATTTGACAATAAATTGTAGTAATCTGGAACAAGTAAGGTTATATTCATATCACAAATTATATTCTAAATAATCCTACATGCTCATCATTTACCATTGGACTTTTTTTCTAAAAAAAGAGACATTTGTATGTGAGTTAGTTTCACACATCACAGAAATAGAAATTCTTCTATAACATAGGAGATATCGAGGAGAAACACTTTGTTTATTTTTAAATTTTCCTTTGCCTTTAGTTAGACATTTTACATCCCCAAGTGAGTGATCAGAAGTTTTGGTAGCAGCATTGTGCATCCGTTTTTGCTAAAGAAAAATGAACGCCTTTTTTTCTTCCGGTACTCTAATTATGTAAATCAGAGTTCGTTTTGAACTGGAGCAGATTAATCACAGCAAACTAGATGAGGGGGTAAATATACTGTGAAGCAGTAGTCAAAATACCTAAGTCCTTAAAAAGATGTCTACAAGATGATTGTGGTTGAGTGCCACGTATTAATCTTATTGCTCTTTTTTCAACAATGGAAACTTTTTTCTTAAAAATGAGGTGTCCCAGAACATTATTGCATGTGATATTACTGAAGATATGTAAAATATGCCAACATACTGATTAGTCTCCCCCCAAGATTTACAATGCGTATAAGTGTAAATGTGGCTGAAATGTTGTTTTAGAAGTTGCATATGTGCTTTCTCCAGATTGGCAGTAGTATGGACACCTAAGAATTTTGAAGTTTCCACCCTATCTGTTATTTTATCATCATTGTTGTAGTACTTCTTCATGTGTAAACTAAAATATCGAATGGTTTTAAAATTTAGGATGATACCATTCATAAAAACCAGTCAATGCATACTTTTGGGAACACTGTTTATTGTTTCTTGTGTTCTGTATGTGTGGTTGGAACGATTACAATACTTGTGTCATCCACATAACAGCTAATTATGCTTGTTGTGTTTTGGACAGAAGATCATTTACACATGTGAGGAACACTAGTGGCCCAAAGACTGAGCCTTGGGGAACCCCATCAAAATAATCTTCCCTGGTTACAGTGGTTGAAATACTAAATTCAGCTGCATTATTTTTGTTAAATATGACTTTATCCATTTGTTGGCTATATCATCAATCAGATGAAACTTCAGTTTATCTAGGAGAATATTGTGACTCAAGGATCAACTGTCATAAATGGGTTGCAGAAAACACCATCTGGTACTATTTTGTTATTAATGCTTGTACTATCCGGTGAGTGAATTTGTAAATAGAATTGTCAGTAGAGCAACTCTTATGAATTTGAAACTTTGATTTGCTGAGTACATTATTGTTGATCTGGTGAGATGTATTTTAGAATACATCAACATCTAAAAAAGTCTTGAAAATTATGCAGTAGTCAAACATACTCGTAGTCATTATCACCTCTCTTAGCACCTTTCTTATATAAAAGGTTTAACAATGGCATATTTCATGTGTCTTGTCTTCTTGTGATGCGTTACATATTTCAGATAATAATCTGTTGAACTTCTGTTTCTGAGACAATTTTTAAGATTTTTTAATTTCATAAGAAAAAGTTGGTCGCTATGATGGAATTTTATGAGAGTTGCCTTTCATCATACTGCTTTGATGTTTCTCCTGAACGGTTTGTCCATATTTTCTACTGTGTTTAAGAAATGATTATTAAATATAATTGCAATCTTCGACTTATCATTTATAGCTATTCTATTCAGTTCAATAATGATATTATGCTATGCTGTGGCTTCTTATCCAGTCTCTCATTTCACTATGTTTCATATAACCTCATATCTGTTGCCAGAAGTAATGATTTCTGACATAATGTGCATGTTCTTTGATTTTTAGCAACTTTACATAGTAATTCTGTGTAGTTTTGGTTGTGTGCAACTACTTTAGGACCTCTACTTGCTCTTGCCAGCACATAGATTTTTCTTTTCCTTTCACAATATACTTTAAGCCCTCTAGCGTTCCATGGTTTTTCATGTCTGTTTAATGTCCTTTATGATTAGCTTTTGCAGGAAACATTCAGATATGGATATGAATTTATCCTTCTATTCTAATAAATTTTATATCAGCGTTTGGTATGTTATAGTGGTCATTCCAGGGCATTGTAAAAATATTTGTTCCAGAGTGGTTAATTATTCTGATTTCTGCTGAGGAGCATATATGATCTAAGGTACTTCCTGAGATCTACTACTATCTGTGCAACTTGATCAGAAAAAGAGAGAGAGATCATTTGTAGTTGAGTGTACAGTTAATTTCTTGCTTTGACCTTCATCAAAGAAAACATTATTAATTAGGGCCCTAATGCCTTTGTACACCTGTGTTGGAATGTTAATTACTGGGATCAAATTTTAGGATCGAAATAAGATTTCCAGATTAATTTTTGTTTGAGGATCCTTTCGGAAATCTATATTCAGGCCACCACAGACTGTTAATTGTTTGCTGTTGTGTGATGGATAGCATAATAAGGAATCAGAATTCCTCAAAAACAGTACAAAATTTCCCAGTGGCAATCTACTCGAATTTTCCAAACAGACAAGAAGCTATTCCACCTTACTACCCCATCCTGTGCCCCCCCATGAACCATGGACCTTGCCGTTGGTGGGGAGGCTTGCGTGCCTCAGCGATACAGATGGTCGTAACGTAAGTGCAACCACAACGGAGGGCTATCTGTTGAGAGGCCAGACAAACATGTGGTTCCTGAAGAGGGGCAGCAGCCTTTTCAGTAGTTGAAAGGGCAACAGTCTGGATGATTGACTGATCTGGCCTTGTAACATTAACCAAAACGGCCTTGCTGTGCTGGTACTGCGAACGGCTGAAAGCAAGGGGAAACTACAGCCGTAATTTTTCCCGAGGACATGCAGCTTTACTGTATGATTAAATGATGATGGCGTCCTCTTGGGTGAAATATTCCAGAGGTAAAATAGTCCCCCATTTGGATCTCCGGGCGTGGACTACTCAAGAGGACGTCGTTATCAGGAGAAAGAAAACTGGCGTTCTACGGATCGGAGCGTGGAATGTCAGATCCCTTAATCGGGCAGGTAGGTTAGAAAATTTAAAAAGGGAAATGGATAGGTTAAAGTTAGATATAGTGGGAATTAGTGAAGTTCGGTGGCAGGAGGAACAAGACTTTTGGTCAGGTGATTACAGGGTTATAAATACAAAATCAAATAGGGGTAATGCAGGAGTAGGTTTAATAATGAATAAAAAAATAGGAGTGCGGGTTAGCTACTACAAACAGCATAGTGAACGCATTATTGTGGCCAAGATAGACACAAAGCCCATGCCTACTACAGTAGTACAAGTTTATATGCCAACTAGCTCTGCAGATGATGAAGAAATTGATGAAATGTATGACGAGATAAAAGAAATTATTCAGGTAGTGAAGGGAGACGAAAATTTAATAGTCATGGGTGACTGGAATTCGTCAGTAGGAAAAGGGAGAGAAGGAAACATAGTAGGTGAATATGGATTGGGGGGAAGAAATGAAAGAGGAAGCCGCCTTGTAGAATTTTGCACAGAGCATAACTTAATCATAGCTAACACTTGGTTCAAGAATCATAAAAGAAGGTTGTATACCTGGAAGAATCCTGGAGATACTAAAAGGTATCAGATAGATTATATAGTGGTAAGACAGAGATTTAGGAACCAAGTTTTAAATTGTAAGACATTTCCAGGGGCAGATGTGGATTCTGACCACAATATATTGGTTATGAACTGCAGATTGAAACTGAAGAAACTGCAAAAAGGTGGGAATTTTAGGAGATGTGACCTGGATAAACTGAAAGAACCAGAGGTTGTAGAGAGTTTCAGGGAGAGCATAAGGGAACAATTGACAGGAATGGGGGAAAGAAATACAGTAGAAGAAGAATGGGTAGCTCTGAAGGATGAAGTAGTGAAGGCAGCAGAGGATCAAGTAGGTAAAAAGACGAGGGCTAATAGAAATCCTTGGGTAACAGAAGAAATACTGAATTTAATTGATGAAAGGAGAAAATACAAAAATGCAGTAAATGAAGCAGGCAAAAAGGAATACAAACGTCTCAAAAATGAGATCGACAGGAAGTGCAAAATGGCTAAGCAGGGATGGCTAGAGGACAAATGTAAGGATGTAGAGGCTTGTCTCACTAGGGGTAAGATAGATACTGCCTACAGGAAAATTAAAGAGACCTTTGGAGAGAAGAGAACCACTTGTATGAATATCAAGAGCTCAGATGGCAACCCAGTTCTAAGCAAAGAAGGGAAGGCAGAAAGGTGGAAAGAGTATAGAGGGTTTATACAAGGGCGATGTACTTGAGAACAATATTATGGAAATGGAAGAGGATGTAGATGAAGATGAAATGGGAGATAAGATACTGCGTGAAGAGTTTGACAGAGCACTGAAAGACCTGAGTCGAAACAAGGCCCCGGGACTAGACAACATTCCATTAGAACTACTGATGCCCTTGGGAGAGCCAGTCATGACAAACTCTACCATCTGGTGAGCAAGATGTATCAGACAGGCGAAATACCCACAGACTTCAAGAAGAATATAATAATTCCAATCCCAAAGAAAGCAGGTGTTGACAGATGTGAAAATTACCGAACTATCAGTTTAATAAGTCACAGCTGCAAAATACTAACGCGAATTCTTTACAGACGAATGGAAAAACTAGTAGAAGCGGACCTCGGGGAATATCAGTTTGGATTCCGTAGAAACGTTGGAACACGTGGGGCAATACTAACCTTACGACTTATCTTAGAAGAAAGATTAAGACCAGGCAAACCTACGTTTCTAGCATTTGTAGACCTAAAGAACGCTTTTGACAACGTTAACTGGAATACTCTCTTTCAAATTCTGAAGGTGGCAGGGGTAAAATACAGGGAGCGAAAGGCTATTTACAATTTGTACAGAAATCAGATGGCAGTTATAAGAGTCGAGGGGCATGAGAAGGAAGCAGTGGTTGGGAAAGGAGTGAGACAGGGTTGTAGCCTCTCCCCGATGTTATTCAATCTGTATATTGAGCAAGCAGTAAAGGAAACAAAAGAAAAATTCGGAGTAGGTATTAAAATTCATGGAGAAGAAGTAAAAACTTCGAGGTTCGGCGATGACATTTTAATTCTGTCAGAGACAGCAAAGGACTTGGAAGAACAGTTGAACGGAATGGACAGTGTCTTGAAAGGAGGATATAAGATGAACATCAACAAAAGCAAAACGAGGATAATGGAATGTAGTCAAATTAAATCGGGTGATGCTGAGTGGATTAGATTAGGAAATGAGACACTTAAAGTAGTAAAGGAGTTTTGCTATTTAGGGCCGGCCGCGGTGGTCTAGCGGTTCTGGCGCTGCAGTCCGGAGCCGCGGGACTGCTACCGTCGCAGGTTCGAATCCTGCCTCGGGCATGGGTGTGTGTGATGTCCTTAGGTTAGTTAGGTTTAAGTAGTTCTAAGTTCTAGGGGACTTATGACCTAAGATGTTGAGTCCCATAGTGCTCAGAGCCATTTGAACCATTTTTTTTTTTTTTTGCTATTTAGGGAGTAAAATAACTGCTGATGGTCGAAGTAGAGAGGATATAAAATGTAGTATGGCAATGGCAAGGAAGTCGTTTCTGAAAAAGAGAAGTTTGTTAATACCGAGTATAGATTTAAGTGTCAGGAAGCCGTTTCTGAAAGTATTTGTATGGAGTGTAGCCATGTATGGAAGTGAAACATGGACGGTAACCAGTTTGGACAAGAAGAGAATAGAAGCTTTCGAAATGTGGTGCTTCAGAAGAATGCTGAAGATAAGGTGGGTAGATCACGTAACTAATGAGGAGGTATTGAATAGGATTGGGGAGAAGAGAAGTTTGTGGCACAACTGGACTAGAAGAAGGGATCGGTTGGTACGACATGTTTTGAGGCATCAAGGGATCACAAATTTAGCATTGGAGGGCAGCGTGGAGGGTAAAAATCGTAGAGGGAGACCAAGAGATCAATACAGTAAGCAGATTCAGAAGGATGTAGGTTGCAGTAGGTACTGGGAGATGAAGAAGCTCGCACAAGATAGAGTAGCATGGAGAGCTGCATCAAACCAGTCTCAGGACTGAAGACCACAACAACAACAACCCCATCCTGTAATATTCTAATGAAATAAGGTAACTTTACTTTACTGTGTGTTCGTAAACAGTTTCTGCTATTTTAGCCTGCTTCATAATAGAGTGGCAAAATGCTGAGTCTAACCTAAAAAGTGCCTGTCTGTCATCCATAACCGCAGGGATCTTGCATTGTGTCATGGTGACCCACTGTACATTATCTGCAAGAAGCTCAGCCAAACTATTTCTACTTCTCTTTTTAAGATGTAGGCCATCTCTTAACTGTAGCAACAGGCACCACACTCATGAGCAGCTGGCTCAACTCAATATTCAAATGGATCCTACCACTGTTACACCAGGGCTGATTATGGAACTTTAGAACCTCCACAAAACTTTTATTTGTGTGTGTAGATGCTACCCATTTTTCGTCTAGAAAATTCAGCAAACCCAATTAGCAGATGTGGCAACCAAGAAATCTTGTGCAACATATCCTCTGGCTCAGTATGGAGACCCCATATTGTGTAACGATTTAAGATGCAGAGCCATGTACCGTCGGGAAGAATAATAGTACAAAGTTACAGACAATAAGCTGCTGCTCGTGAGGCCAACTACTTGGCCACGCCATACCACATTTGATTATATATCCTCACACAGTATGAGCAAGCTACCGTTCGTTCCTTCGAAGCTTCCAGGTCCTGCGAATTAGCCCTACCAATGAAGTGTGCTTTTGATTAAAGGTTTCTTTGATTTCTTGTTGGCCAGCCGCTGTTGCCGAGCGGTTCTAGGCGCTTCAGTCCGGAACTGCGCTGCTGCTACGGTCGTAGTTTCGAATCCTGCCTCTGGCATGGATGTGTGTGACGTCCTTAGATTAGTTAGGTTTAAGAAGTTCTAAGTCTAGGGGACTGATGATCTCAGATGTTGAGTCCCATAGTGCTTAGAGCCATTGGAACCTTTTTTTTTGGTTTCTTGTTGTCGGTCATCATAGCCACAACAAATTCAAAGAAAATGTAATCTTTTCATGCAGACTGTTTGGTTTAAATAAATACTTTATTGAGAACTACTGTCCACTTATGATGTTAAGTGATAATCAGGCACAGAGATGTGTACACACACAATACATCACATGTCTTGCTAATTTAACTTGGAGACATCGTCGAAGCAGATGACAGCTACACCTGTGAGAACTACATGTGGTTCGATGGTCAACAAGTATATTTTACTTAGAAAAGGGGAATGAGACAAGTTGTATATGAAGCAATTTTTTAGATTTTGTGAAACTTACAATCTGCTTTCAAAAAAGCTCGAGACAAAATTTGAGCCTATCACAGTTACTTAGGTTTTATTGTGTATTTTCAGATTTTCTTGGCATAATGAAAAATCCATTAAATGTTGGGCATGCAGAAGTGCAAATTCCAATCATTCGACTGGAATTTCAGATGTGTGTCTTAATTCCTTCGCAGAAGATCTTTAGGTATGTTTCCTTGGCTGAGACACTATGGGCGCTGTCAACAAAGTTTTAAGGACATTGGCGGTTTTTTAAGGCTGATGGCGACTATCAGCAGGTAAATAATGATTTGTATTTGCAGTTCATTGGAAACCTCATCAGTAGTATGTTAGTCAAAAGAAGCTTTCAAGTTGTAATGGGCAATAATGGGAGATCACTAACAAAGGTTATTAATGGCCTTCCACAAGCATCAGTGTTAGCCCCTCTTCTATTTTCCTTGGGTATAGCAGACATGCCTAACACAACATCAAGGAAATTTGGAAATGATATTGACTACACTCACCGTGCAGGTCGCAAAGAACTGGGCATTTCTGAGCCTGTTTTGACAGAAGATCTGCAAATTCTTGACAAACACTTCCGCAACTGGAGGTCACAGACAAGCAAGCCAACTGCCAAAATAGACGTCACAGGTTTCCACTTTAACAACAATCTTAGCAACAAGGAAATGAGGGTATACGCTGAAGAGGAACAGCTGAGGATGCTTAGGAGTAAAAAGCACTTGCTGAAAACTGTCGCTAAGATGAAGACAAGGAACAACATCTTGTAGATATGACATGTAGTTCATCAGCACCAATACTAACCACTTGTGGTCTTGGACTGATGTGCCCTGTGGCGGAATACTGCACTGCAGTTTGCATCAGCAGCTCATACAACAGACTCGTCGACTCCCAACTAAACCAGACTACGTGCGTCAGTAAAGAATAATTTGAAACTATCTTTCTGGGTGCTTATTCTCAGCCGTATAGCTCCCCCATTTTTTCGGCCAGAATCTGCTCTCTATCGGGAGTTTACGAAAGTAGCGGCTGATCATTATCTCCAAATATACGAGAACATTCCTGCAGACAGTAGAAAGAGACTACACTCCCGTCATCCATCTTTACAAGGTGCAAAATTTTTGGTGGACTGCGGGTTAACAATCAGAGTCTGACGGACAGAAATATGGCGGAGAAGTGCTATCCCGGAACAGCGTAACATGCTATGGATCTCGTCCAGGGCACAACGTTTTGAAGGACATCGCAATTTTTGGTCTGCACTCAACAAAATAAGGATAATTAGTGGAAGAAGTGCTGACTATGCTTCAGAATGATGGACTTTTCAGCATATAATAATGCGTGCCCTAAACGATGATTTCTTGCCGATCGGAAGGAGTTCGGTATTTTGTATACTAACCAATAAAAACGGACTTTTCTTGGGAGATCCGAGAACACCAGCGGTGTAACTGGGTAAGTCAACAACAGCAAAGCATTGGATAGATATGAACAACTCTGAGGTCGGCAGCAGTAGGAATATTTTAGTTTCCACGTCATTGTTTTGGGGATTAGTGCTTAAGAAAGCCGTGAGATCCTGTTAACGGAAAATCTAAAAAATCACGACAGTATATATAGTTTGGACAAGGCACGTACTAAGGCCCTTTCTAAAATTAAACTGCAGAGAAGTCACCACGACGTTTCCGCCAGCCACCGAAGACACATCGACGTAAGATTCAACCATCTGAGCGCTTAGTTCACCTACTTCAAGGATTTGCATTCGCAAAGCATACCTCTTCACCGCCGAACACCCTCTGTGGCGCAAGCCCGCTTGCGCTGTGCTCGTGGATGGCCAAAAGAGCGGTACGAGAAAATCAGGGAAGGAACTGCATTGCTGCATGTCCGAATTTTGTATCTATATCTGCATCTATTCTGCCTATCACAGTTAAGGGCCTGCCAGAAGGTTCATGGAACCACCTTCACATTAATTCTCTATTATTCGACTCTCGAAGAGTGCTCGCAAGAAAATGAGTACTTTTTCTTTCCGTGCGAGATCTAATTTACCTTATTTTGTTGTAATAATCGTTTCTGCCTTTGTAGGTCGGCGTCAACAAAATATTTTCGCATTCTAGGAGAAAGTTTCTAACTGAAATTTCCTGGGAAGATCCCGCTCAACGAAAAACGCCTTTGTTTTAACAATTTCCACCCAATCATATCCGTGGACTTCCTCCTCTATTTCTCTATAATACCGACGTGCCGCCCTACTTCGAATTTTCTCGATGTTCTCCGTTAATCTCATTTGGTAAGAATCCAACATCGCACAGCTGGTACTCCAAAAGATGACGGACAAGCGTAGTGTAGGCAGTCTCTTTTGTAGATCTGTTGCATCTTCTGAGTGCCCTGCCAATAAATACAGTCCTTGGTTCGCCTTCCGCACAACGTTTTTTATGTGTTCTTCCAATTTAAGTTGTTCGCATCTGTAATTCCTAGATATTTAGTTGAATTTACGACTTTTAGATTTGATTGATTTATCATGTAACCGAAGTTTTACGAATTCCTTTTAGCACTCATGTTGATGACATCACACTTTTAGTTAATTAGCGCCAGTATCCAATTTTCGCGCCATACAGATATATTATCTAAATCGTTTTGCAATTGGTTTTGACCTTCTGAAAGCTTTACTAAACGATAAACGACAGCTGCTCAGATTGTCTCCTAAATCTTTTGTAAAGGTAAGGAAGAGCAGAAGAACTATAACACTACCCTGGCGAACGCAAGAAATCACTTCTGTTTTTCTCGATTACCTTCTGTCAATTACTACGAACTGTGGCCTCTCTGACAGAAAACAAACTGAGGCGATATTCCATAAGCACACAATTTCACTACAAGCCGCTTTTGTGGTACAGTGTCAAAAGCCTTCCGGAAATACAGAAATACGGAATCAATTTGAAACCCCTTGTCAATAGCACTCAGCACTTCGTGTGAGCAAAGAGCTAGTTGTGTTTCACGAGCGATGTTTTCTAAGCCCATGTTGACTGTGTCTCTTCGAGGTAATTCATAATGTTCGAACAGAATATAGGTTCCAAAATCCTGCTGCAAATCGACGTTAATGATACGGGCCTTTAATTTAGTGTATTACTCCTATTGCCTTTCTTGAATGTTGATGTGACCTGTGGATCTTTCCAAATTTTGGGTATGGATCTTTCGTCGAGCGAGCGGTTGTATATGATTGTTAACAATGGAACTATTACATGAGCATACTCTGAAAGGAACCCAACTTGTGTACAATCTGGAACGGAAGACTTGCTTTTATTAAGTGATCTCCTGTAGTTTCGACAGCCTTATTGAGTAAAAAGGTACCACACTTGTCCTTACAGCTGCAAGAGCTTAACTTCTGGAGCACTATGTTCACAATAACTATTGATAATCAATCCACTTTACAATACGGGACATTTCATCAATTGTATTTTAAGTAGCAATAAGATATTTGTCTATGAGTTTGTTAGTCTCTGCAGGTAATGAACGTCATGTCCACGAGTGCAGTTATAATATAACATTACTTCTCTTAGTCTTTAACAGCACAATATCATCTTCCTTGATGACTGTTAAATTTCACATCGAGATATTACGAATTTCCTTCAATAAACACAACGAAATGCATTATCGGGTTTTAGCAGTTTTGCGACTGTTTCGATGCGGCTAGGCATGATTTTGTCTCTTATGCTATTATCTTCATCGCACAGTAGCATTTGCACCTAACATCCTGAATTGTTTGTCCCGTATCTCCCAATCCTTGTCTCTCTGTACTATGTTTTTCCTCTACAACTCCCTCCATTTCCATGTAAGCTATTACTCTGTGTCTTGTTGCGTAGCTGTAATCCTGAAGATATCAGCAGTTTCCTCTTTTTAATGACAAGATAACGGAATGAAATTTTGAAATGAGACTTAACCACAACTGCAAAAGTGAGCATTATCATGCTGGAAAGTGTCTCCTGAACTGGATAAACCATGGAACTTCGGGTGCAGTCATTGAGCCTCGAATGTCCTCACATCACTCTGATGAGCTGCATTGGTACTGAATGCATGCATCTCAGAAAATTGTGTCAAGGTAGTGGCTTCTGGCCTGACACGTGTGTGAAAGTCACTTCTGCTATGTCGGGGCTCATAGTCCTCCAGCATAGCAGCAATGCATCGCAAGTGGACTATGCCTGAAGCCGCAGGGGCTACATAGGCGAACACCACCACGACAATTCTGAGCGCTTACCTAGCAGGCAGGCAGCTGTAGTACCGCTACAAAGGGGCGCAGTAAGCGTGGACGCGCTTCCGAAATGTCAAGTAAACAAAAATAGATCCTTCCGTATCTTGGCGCCTCAACAGTATTTAAGCAGGCGCACGTCTACTGCGAGCCATTTCTGCACAAACGAACTCTCTGGACAGTTACGCTGACCGCTTTTGTGGTTACGTAAACAGAAGATTTCCTGGTGTCATACCGTGAGCTGCCGTCCGACGCCAGCCTACTTACTGGAAATCTTGTCCTCCCTTGGGACGTGGAGCAGCCAGCTACTTAGCCCCTACAGTGTTTTGTGTGTAAGTAGACATTCAGGGGAAGCACTCGTGGTTTACGGGTAGCGTTTTGTTTAGTATTCAAAATACCCTTGGTCCATGGTTCGAACCCCAGCACCGTTTAAATTTTGAATAAACATCATCAGCTATATCAGTCGAAGACTTCAGGCATAATAAGTCACCCTCATTCTGCCAACGGCCTTCTCAAAGAGCTCGGACGAGCTGACAGACCGTCAAGGCACTCTCTTGTTCTTGGTGTGGGAAACTGCCACAATAGGCGGAAGAATCGACAATGATCAACGGCATCAGGATGCAGAAGGCAATGGAAACCACTGCATTAAAGACACGTAATTTGTAGCCACAGGACATGTGCCCTGTGCTTGAGAAAGTGCCACGATGATCTCTCCGTTGACAAAAGATTCCGGAATAGTCCCTCATTCGGATCTCCGAGAGGGGACTGCCAAGGGGAGGTGACCATGAGGAAAATATAGAGTAACCAACGAAAGGATAACGTTCTACGCGTCAGCGCGTGGAATAACAGAAGTTTGAATGTGGTAGGGAAGGTAGAAAATCTGACAAGGGATATACGAAGGTTAAATCTAGATATAGTGGGGGTCAGCGAAGTCAAACGGAAATAAGGCGAATATTTCTGGTCAGTGGAGCAAGGGTAATATCAGCAGTAGCAGGAAACGGTATAAGCTGAGTAGGATTCGTTACGAATAGGAAGGTAGGGCAGAGGGTGAGCTATTGTGAACAGTTCAGTAATAGGGCTATTCTCATCAGAATCGACAGCAAACCAACACCAGAAACGAGATATCAGGTATATATGCCGACGTCGCAAGCCGAAGATGAAGAGATAGAGAAAGTATGTGAGGATATTGGACCGGTACTTCAACAAGAAGTACGTAATGGGAGACGAAAATCTAATAGTCATTGCTATTGTGCTATTGTGCTATTGTGGTGGGAGGCGTAGAAGAAAGGTTTACGGGAGTATATGGGATTGGTACTAGGTATGAGAGCGGAGAAAGAATAATTGAGCTTTGCAAGAAAGTTCAGCTAGTAATAGCGAATACTCTGTTCAAGAATCACAAGGAGGTGTACTTGGAAAAGGTCGGAAGATACTGGAAGATTTCAGTTAGATTACATATTGGTCAGACAGAGATTACGAAATCAGATGGTGGTTGTCAGGCATTTCCGGGAGCGGATATAGTGGTGATGAAGTGTAGGCTAAAATTTGAGAGACTAGTCAGGAAGAATCAGTGCGCAAAGAAGTGGGATGTGGAAGAACTACGGACTGAAGAGATTTGCTTGAAGTTATTTGAAAAAAATTGGAAATTTGTGGTAAGGACTGATGGTACCAAACTGCTGAGGTCATCGGTCCCTAAGCTTACGCACTACTTAATCTAACTTAAACTAACTTATGCTGAGGATGACACACACACCCATGCCCGAGGGAGGACTTGAACCTCCGACGGGGAAAGCCGCACGGACAGTGACAAGAAGCGGCTACCCCGCGCGGTGAAGTTCTTTGAGGCTATAGACACTGCGATAAGGAACAGCTCAGTAGGAATTTCAGTTGAAGATGAATGGACATCTCTAAAAAAAAAACAGTCACAGAAGTTGGAAAGAAAAACATAGTTACAAAGAAGATAATTGCGAAGTAACCATGGGTTACAGAAAAAATACTTCAGTTAATCGATGAAAGAAGGAAGAACAAGAAGTTCAGGGAAATTCAGGAATACGGATATACAGATCACTTAGGAATGAGATAAATGGCAAGTGCAGGGAAGCAAGGGCGAAATGGCTGCATGAAAATTTTGAAGAAATCGAAAAGAAATGACTGTCGGAATGACTGACTCATCTTACAGAATCGTCAAAACAGCCTTCGATGAAATTAAAAGCAAAGGTGGTAACATTAAGAGCGCAATGGGAATTTTACTGTTAAATGCAGAGGAGAGAGCAGATAGGTGGATAGAGTACATTAAGGGCTTCCATGAGGGGGAAGACTTATTGAATGACGTGATAGAACAAATAGCAGTCGATATAGAACAGATAGGGAACCCAGTATTAGAATCAGAATTTAAAAGACATTTGGAAGACTTAAGATCGAATAACGCAGAAGGGATAGATAAAATTCCATTAGGATTTCTAAAATCATTGAGGGTTGTGGCAAGAAAGTGACCTCTAACGTTGGTATGTAAAATGTATGAGACTGGAGGTATACCTTCTGACTTTCGGAAAAACGTCATCCGCATTGTTCCGAAGACTGCAAGAGCCTTCAAGTGCTCAGGCATGAGAGATGCTAACAAGAGTAATATATAAAAGAATGGAAAAGAAAAATGAGGATCAGTTAGATGACGATCAGTTTGACTTCAGAAAAGGTAAAGGTACCAGAGAGGCAGTTCTGACGTTGCAGCTGGTGGATACAAGACTTAACAAAAATCAAAATATATTCATAGGATTTGTCGACCTGGAAACAGCGTTGGACAGTGAAAAATGGTAATAGTTGTTCGAAATTGTGAATAAAATAGGGTTAACTATAGGAAAAGAATAGGGAAAAACA
Organism: Schistocerca serialis cubense; assembly: GCF_023864345.2. Taxonomy (NCBI): domain Eukaryota; kingdom Metazoa; phylum Arthropoda; class Insecta; order Orthoptera; family Acrididae; genus Schistocerca; species Schistocerca serialis. The sequence continues at coordinate 361,323,839 of NC_064643.1, forward strand.
TACAATATGTGCAAGAACCAAGAGAGCAATAAGGGGTGAACAAAAAGAACGAAGTGCTCGGATTAAAATGGGATGTAGTCTTTCGTCCCTATTGTTCAGTCTATACATCGAAGAAACAATGATGAAAAAAAAAAAGAAAGTTTCAGAAATGGAATTAAAATTCAAGGTGAAAGGCTAAGAATGATAAGATTCGCCGGTGACATTGCAATCCTGAGTGAAAGTGAAGAAGAAATACAGGATCTACTGAATGGAATGAACAGTTTAATGAATACAGAACATAGGTTGAGAGTAAATCGAACAAAGACGAAAGTAATGAGAAATAGCAGAAATGTGAACAGTGAAACGCTAATCGCCAAGTAGATGAAGTTAAAGAATTCTGCTACTAGCTAGCAAAATAACTCGTGACGGTGGGAACAAGGAGGACATGGAAAGCAGGCTAGCACTGGCCAAAGAGACATTCCTGTCCAACAGAAGTCTACTGGTGTCGAAGATTGTCCTTAATTTGAGGAAGAAATTTCTGAGAATGTACGTTTGGAGCACAGCATTGTATTGTAGTGAAACATGGACTGTGGGAAAAGCGGAGAAGAAGATAGTCGAAGCATTTGAGACGTGATGCTACAGAAGAATGTTGAAAATTAGGTGGACTTATAAGGTAAGGAATGAGGAGGTTCTCCAGGGATTCCGCGAAGAAAGGAGTGTGACAAGAAGAAGGGACAGGAAGGTCTTACATCTGTTAAGATTTCATAAAATATCTTCCATGGTTCTAGAGGGAGCTGCAGAGGGTATAAACTACAGAGGAAGACAGAGATTGGAATACACATAGCAAATAAACAAGGACGTAGGTGGCAAGTGCTGCTCTGAGATAAAGAGGTTGACACGGCAGAGGAATTCGTGTCTGGCTGCATCAAACCGCTTAGAAGACAGACAAAAAAAAAAAAAATCCGATACAAAAGAGTTACATGTTTGCACCTGTTAGTGTCCTTCAAATTAGTCACCAGCGTTGCATAGAACCCGTTGTCAGCGATGTGAAAGGCTAGTGTACTGTTAGCAGAGCCTGTTCTGTTGATGCTGCAAATGGAGCGGTCTACTGCCTGTCGAATCTCTGGAACAGTTCTGAAGCGAATGCCATGAAGTGGTTCCTTCATCTTCGGAATAAAATCAACGTCACAAGGACTTAAGTCCGGGCAGTATGGTGGATGGTACAGTACCTCCCAGTCCCATCGACTGAAGAGAGCAGCCACAGCTTGCGCTGTATGCGCCCGCGCATTCGTGCGAAATGATGAGTGGATTGCGCAGAAAGTGTTGCCGCTTCTTTCGCAAAGTTGGTCGCAGGTGGTGCTACAAAAACCAACAGTAATACTGTGCATTGACGGTCTGCCTTGGAGGAACGTAATGCATTAGGGTAACACCATCACAGTCGTACATGAGAATAACCATAACTTTCACCATACTGGGGCTCTGACGCACTTTAGACTTTCACGGCGACCCATAATGACGCCATTCATTGGATTGGCTTTTCAGTTTTAGCTCGTACGATGTGGCCCATGTCTCATCCAGTGTTACAATACGACATAAGAAAGCCTCTCCTTCGCGCTCATAGCGCTCCAAGTGCGTCTGAGCAGCGTCGTGTCGCATCCATTTCTGCATTTCCGTCAAGTCATGCGGAATCCATCGTGATGCAATTTTTCGCATGCCCAGGCGTTTCTTCAGGATGCGAAGCCCTGTCCACAACCGCGGCAACAGCATGTACTTCTTCAGAGACGCTAGGACGACCTGCCCGACGCAAGTCTGCCACAGTTTGCCGACATTCGTTGAAGGATTTTACACGACGTGCCACTGTTCTGTACGCCAATACCGATTCATCGCACGGCTCCTGAAGACCTTGATGACACTGTTGTGCTGTACAACCTCTGGCACATTCAATCTTGATCCAACTCCGTTGTTCCTGTTTCAAAACATAGTGACACCGTTATGTTAGACCGCTCGCTCACAAGTGACTGTGTTTCCCTGATTGGGCGCACGCCGGTGACGTGGGACAAGCGAGTCCATTTTTTCGGAGGTAAGGTAGGTATGTCAACAACGTGTGCTATCAGCGACAATAGTAGATTCCTTTGCATAGGGTCTCCACAGCAGTGTTGCCACTATTTAAGTTCCAACCTACGGATGTTCATTTTAATAAACGTGCGACATTTACTCCGTTCACTGCCACCGCCTACCATCATGGTATACATGGTCTGAAGATGGTCACATTCTGACCGAAACCGGTTAGCATTGCAGCCAAGACTGTTATTAGTCCATTTTTAAAGTATATTACCTGGACCACTGATTTTCTCCGCGAGAAATATTCTCAAAAGGTACTGATAGTTTCCACTGTCTAATTGGGCTTTACTTTCTTTGCGGCGTCACCGGGAAGAGCACCTTAAGTTTCTTTGGAACATTACCCATCACACAAAATGTTGATGCTGAATTACTGATGTAACACTGATGTTAACGGAATATTGAGTGTTGCCAAGTTGTCTGTAAGCAGATAATACTGTAGGAAAAGCGGAAGACACATTCCACATTGTGTTACATAGTTGCTGTGGTAACAACGAATGGAAATATATTGCCGCTGACGTATTACTATGGTGCAGCCTGGAGGTGAATAGTTATCGCCGTCCAGCGGTGCTCCTGGAAGGAGATTCAGTCTCTTGAGCTGCCGGGGTACATGGAGGGAGATGCGCAGAACAAGTACGAACTTGGAAACCTTCTGACGTGGCGCACGCTATATTCGTGGTGCCGTACTTTATTTTTGATTCCTGTTATATTTATAGGGCGGCAACCGAGACAGGTGATCTGTATGTAGTAGTATGATAGTTAAACAGAATCCTCTGAGCCATCAAACACTTCCAGATATGAGGAGCTACCATCATACACTGATGCGTCAAAACATTAAGGCAACTACCTACCGTGATGTAGAATCCCGTCTGGTGGTGTTGCGTGTACGTGACACTACTTTCAAAGCATTTAAACGGAGCAGAGACGAGTGGGGAAACATTCTAAGGACCATACGGGCCACAACTTGGGAAATATACTGATTCTGGCCATACATACAGCGCACCGGTGGCAAGACACAATCAATACCTTCACTGCGCGATAACAACGGTGAAGTCACTGATGACAGTGCCACTACAGTAGAGTTATTAAACACGGTTTTTCGAAACTCCTTCAGCAAAGAAGATGAAAAAAGTATTCCTGAATTCCAATCAAGAACAACTGCCAAGATGAGAAACATAGAAGTAGATACCCTCTGTGCAACAAAGCAGCTTAGAGCACTTAATAAAGGCAAGGCCTCCGGTCCAGATTGTATACCAGTCAGTTTCCTCTCAGAGTGTGCTGATAATATAGCTCCATATTTAGCAATTATATACAACCACTCGCTCACAGAAAGATCCGTACCCAAAGACTGGAAAATTGCTGAAGTCACATCAATACCCAAAAAGGGAAGTAGGAGTAATCCACTGAATTACAGGCCTATATCACTAATGTCGATTTGCAGTAGCTTTTTGGAACATACACTATATTCGAACATTATGAAGTACCTCGAAGAAAACAATTTATTGACGCATAGTGAGCACGGATTCAGAAAATATCGTTCTTCTGAAACACAACGAGCTTTTTATACTCATGAAGTAATAAGTGCTATCGGCAGGGGATGTCAAATTGATCCTATATTTTTAGATTTCCAGAAGGCTTTCGACACCGTTCCTCACAAGCGTCTTCTAACCAAACTGCGTGCCTACGGAGTACCGCCTCAGTTGTGCGACTGGATTCGTGATTTCCTGAAAGAAAGGTCTCAGTTCGTAGTAATAGACGGAAAGTCATCGAGTAAAACAGAAGTAATATCCGGCGTTCCGCAAGGAAGTGTTATAGGCCCTCTATTGGTCCTGATCTATATTAACGACATAGGAGACAATCTGAGTAACCGTCTTAGATTGTTTGCAGATGATGCTGTCGTTTACCGTCTTGTAAAGTCATCAGATGATCAAAAAGACTTACAAAATGATTTGGTGGAGGTGGTTAGTGTTTAACGTCCCGTCGACAACGAGGTCATTAGAGACGGAGCGCAAGCTCGGGTTAGGGAAGGATTGGGAAGGAAATCGGCCGTGCCCTTTCAAAGGAACCATCCCGGCATTTGCCTGAAACGATTTAGGGAAATCACGGAAAACCTAAATCAGGATGGCCGGAGACGGGATTGAACCGTCGTCCTCCCGAATGCGAGTCCAGTGTGCTAACAAAATGATTTGGATAAGATATCTGTATGGTGCGAAAAGTGGCAATTGACCCTGAATAAGTAACAGTGTGAAGTTATTCACATGAGTACTAAAAGAAATCAGCTAAATTTCGATTACGCGATAAGTCACACAAATCTGAAGGCTGTAAATTCGGCTAAATACTTAGGGATTACAATTACCCATAACCTAAATTGAAACGATCACATAGATAATATTGTGGGTAGAGCAAACCAAAGACTGCGATTCATTGGCAGAACTCTTAGAAGATGCAACAGGTCTGCTAAAGAGACTGCTTACACCACGCTTGTCCGCCATATTCTGGAGTATTGCTGTGCGGTGTGGGATCCGCATCAGGTGGGACTGACGGATGACATCGGAAAAGTACAAAGAAGGGCAGCTCGTTTTGTATTATCGCGAAATAGGGGAGATAGTGTCACAGACATGATACGTGACCTGGAGCGGCAATCATTAAAACAAATGTGTTTTTCGTTGCGACGGTATCTTCTCATGAAATTTCAATCACCACTTTTCTCCTCCGATTGCGAAGACATTCTGTTGGCACACACCTACTTAGGGAGAAATGATAATCACGATAAAATAAGAGAAATCAGGGCTCGCAAAGAAAAATTTAAGTGCTCGTTTTTCCCGCGTGTCGTTCGAGTGTGGAACGGCAGAGAGACAGCTTGAAGGTGGTTCATTTAACCCCCTACCAGGCACTTTATTGTGAATAGCAGAGTAATCAGGTAGATGTAGATGTAGATAAAGCGACTGTTGTGTACCGGCGCTTTGGAACGAGTATCGCAGAAGCAGAAAAGCTGCTCGGACAGTGAAACCATGAGTAGCGACAATGTATTGCACGTCCGAGTTTCATCGAAGAACGCGGAAATTAGAGCTTTGACCACTCTGTGAGGCAGGGGGGGGGGGGGGGGGGAGATATGAAGACAGAGCGCAATTTTGCTGCGGGAACTAGTATTTCGAAGCTCACCGTTCAGCGCACATTTTTGAACACAGGTCTTCGCAGCGGACAAGTTGATCAACGATGTCTTCATTTACAACTGCTGTGCGCACAGGGTCATAGAGACTGGGCCATGGATTTTTGGAAACGTATTACTCGGTCGGATGAGTCACGTATCTTGTAATATCAGGTTGCTGGCCCTGTCTCGATACGGGGTCATCCAGCGAATGGCTGCTCGAAATATGTACTGCGCCACGAATAAAGGCCGTTGGGGACAGTCTAGTGCTGTGGGGGGACATTCACCTGAGCTTTTTTGGGACCAGTTGTAGTAATCAGTGGCACCATGGTGGCGGCGGACTACGTGAACATTACTGAGGACCACCTGTATCCCTCCACTCTTCGGTTCTAGGCGCTCAGTCCGGAACCGCGTGACTGCTATGGTCGCAGGTTCGAATCCTGCCTCGGGCATGGATGTGTGTGATGTCCTTAGGTTAGTTAGGTTTAAGTAGTTCTAAGTTCTATGGGACTGATGACCACAGATGTTAAGTCCCATAGTGCTCAGAGCCATTTGAACCATTTTTTGAACCTCCACTCTTGATGTCTTGTCTGATGGCGAGGTCATCTTCCACCAGGATAGCTGCTGGTGTCGTTTGGCCAGAATAGGACTTCAGTGGTTTGAAGAACATTATAGTGAATTCACTTTGTCCGTTGAACACTAAATTCGACTGATCTGAACTCGACAGAATTCATCAAAGACGCTATCTAGCGCTAGCTCCCAGCCAACAAGCCTCAGGCTTCTTATTGACGGAAATTGTGTGTCTTATGCGTAGACTTATGGTGTCACATAGCTCCGGAAGCCTATCAAGGACTTACAAGATTCATGCCACACAGAACCGCTGATATAGTGTTTGTCAAAGGTGGCCCAACCCCCCTATTAAGGAGGTGGTCAGTATGTTGCGGTTCATCAACGTATGTTGATCACTTGGAACCATGAAGTAAAAAGCACGAAAATGACATGCAACTCAGTACACTACAGTACATCGTAGGTAGATGAGCATCCTTACTCTTCAAAAGTTGTCATTAGTTTATGCCGAGTGTATTTTATGCATACACTTTACTCAATTTCACGCCGAGTAACTATCGTCCAAGTGACATTACAGGCTATTCACCGTCCCCAAATCGGTTGACATACAACTTTCTCTTCTCATCACTTCTGACGATACCTTAATAATGTCAAGACAGTTACTAATATTTCCATAATTATTTGTGAACCGAAATTTTAAGGCTAGTGTAAGACGGAAGTGACAAGCAATACGAGTAGCTCGCCCACCAAAATAGAGAGAAGGAAATTAAATGGCTCTGAGCACTATGGGACTCAAAATCTTAGGTCATAAGTCCCCTAGAACTTAGAACTACTTAAACCTAACTAACCTAAGGACATCACACACACCCATGCCCGAGGCAGGATTCGAACCTGCGACCGTAGCAGCCTCGCGGTTCCGGACTGCAGCGCCATAACCGCACGGCCACCGCGGCCGGCAAGGAAATTAAAACAATTCTGTGTTCTGTATTAATAATAACGGAGGTTGCCTAATAATACACTGCCCAGTCACCTGTCAAAAGCCTGAATGACTACCTTTTGCAGCGCGAGAGGTGCTGGAGGACAGTCAATGGGGTTGTGGAGGGTACTGCAAGGGATATGGCGCCATGCCGACTGCATTGCCGTGGCCAGCTGTGCTATTTTCCTCGTTTGAGAAACCCAGACGCAAAGAGCCCGATCGAAGAGGACCCACAGACTCTCGATTGGGTTTATATCCGGTGAGTCTGATGACTTCTCGTAACGCTCTTCTAACCACGAGCTGTGTGCTGTGTGACACGTGCATTCTGCTGCTGGTAGGTGCCTTAGTGTCAAGGGAAAACAAATTGCATGTAGAGGGTGGACACGGTCACCGAGGATATATACATACTTATGCTGATCCAGTGTGCCTTCCAGAATGACGAGGTCACCAAGAGGATACCACAAAAATATTCCCCAGACCATAACGCTATCTCCTGGTTGCAGGATGTTTCACACTGTATACAACAGCGGGCATCTTTCCAATGGAGCGTAAAGCATGATACATCTGAAATGGAAACTATCGCCTCTCAGGGGACGTCTAGTTGCGATACTGGCGTTCAAATTCTAGGCTTCGTCGCCGATGAACAACAGTCAGCATGGATCCATAAAACAGGCACCTACCGCGGAGGCTCATACGCAGCTCCGTTCGCTGAACAGTCCTTGAGGAGACACTGCTGGTAGCCGCTTGGATCATCTGTTTGGTCAGTTGATCAAAAGATACACGTATATTCGCCTGTACACATCTTCGCAACAGTCGTTCGCCACTGTCGTTTATGGCCTGTGGTGCACCACGGTTGCCTTGTCTCCGGTTTGGAACAGGGCCATTTTGCCGTGTGTTATATACACTCCTGGAAATGGAAAAAAGAACACATTGACACCGGTGTGTCAGACCCACCATACTTGCTCCGGACACTGCGAGAGGGCTGTACAAGCAATGATCACACGCACGGCACAGCGGACACGCCAGGAACCGCGGTGTTGGCCGTCGAATGGCGCTAGCTGCGCAGCATTTGTGCACCGCCGCCGTCAGTGTCAGCCAGTTTGCCGTGGCATACGGAGCTCCATCGCAGTCTTTAACACTGGTAGCATGCCGCGACAGCGTGGAGGTGAACCGTATGTGCAGTTGACGGACTTTGGGCGAGGGCGTATAGTGGGCATGCGGGAGGCCGGGTGGACGTACCGCCGAATTGCTCAACACGTGGGGCGTGAGTTCTCCACAGTACATCGATGTTGTCGCCAGTGGTCGGCGGAAGGTGCACGTGCCCGTCGACCTGGGACCGGACCGCAGCGACGCACGGATGCACGCCAAGACCGTAGGATCCTACGCAGTGCCGTAGGGGACCGCACCGCCACTTCCCAGCAAATTAGGGACACTGTTGCTCCTGGGGTATCGGCGAGGACCATTCGCAACCGTCTCCATGGAGCTGGGCTACGGTCCCGCACACCGTTAGGCCGTCTTCCGCTCACGCCCCAACATCGTGCAGCCCGCCTCCAGTGGTGTCGCGACAGGCGTGAATGGAGGGACGAATGGAGACGTGTCGTCTTCAGCGATGAGAGTCGCTTCTGCCTTGGTGCCAATGATGGTCGTATGCGTGTTTGGCGCCGTGCAGGTGAGCGCCACAATCAGGACTGCATACGACCGAGGCACACAGGGCTAACACCCGGCATCATGGTGTGGGGAGCGATCTCCTACACTGGCCGTACACCACTGGTGATCGTCGAGGGGACACTGAATAGTGCACGGTACATCCAAACCGTCATCGAACCCATCGTTCTACCATTCCTAGACCGGCAAGGGAACTTGCTGTTCCAACAGGACAATGCACGTCCGCATGTATCCCGTGCCACCCAACGTGCTCTAGAAGGTGTAAGTCAACTACCCTGGCCAGCAAGATCTCCGGATCTGTCCCCCATTGAGCATGTTTGGGACTGGATGAAGCGTCGTCTCACGCGGTCTGCACGTCCAGCACGAACGCTGGTCCAACTGAGGTGCCAGGTGGAAATGGCATGGCAAGCCGTTCCACAGGACTACATCCAGCATCTCTACGATCGTCTCCATGGGAGAATAGCAGCCTGCATTGCTGCGAAAGGTGGATATACACTGTACTAGTGCTGACATTGTGCATGCTCTGTTGCCTGTGTCTATGTGCCTGTGGTTCTGTCAGTGTGATCATGTGATGTATCTGACCCCAGGAATGTGTCAATAAAGTTCCCCCTTCCTGGGACAATGAATTCACGGTGTTCTTATTTCAATTTCCAGGAGTGTACTTTAACGACGTCGGCACGCCCTTGGCCCAAAGGGAATGATCAGACAGTTTTGGAAGTCAGATAACTCACTCCGTTTGCGCATTACCACGACGACTGCACTATTTCTCGCGCCTTGCCGGCCGGAGTGGCCCAGTGGTTCTAGGCGCTACAGTCTGGAACCGCGCCACCGCTACAGTCGCAGGTTCGAATCCTGCCTCGGGAATGGATGTGTGTGATGTCCTTAGGTTAGTTAGGTTTAAGTAGTTCTAAGTTCTAGGGGACTGATGACCTCAGAAGTTAAGTCCCATAGTGCTCAGAGCCACTTGAACCATTTGAATTTTTCTCGCGCCTCCTGACAAACTTTATATAACCTCCACTGCTAGTGCTGCCATCTGCCGTTTATGGATGGTTATTGCACTTTGAACATAGGGGGTGGTCCTATTTATGTGAATGGGCTGTGTAGGGTGTGAAATGGTGAAACACACAACTTCTGTGATGGGTAAAAATAATTCTGGTAGAAATTTAAGGGTCATATTCGGTGCAGTAACATTGACAAATGATGAACAATCAATGACATTCTCTGTTTGGTCAGATATTTTATGAAGAGTGCTTCAGGGAGAAAAAGACATGATTTAAAATGTGTTAGTATCTACCATTCCGAAAATATTATGCGAATGTGTGCTTTATCCTCAGCTGTTTCCGAGATGCTGTTTCTACATCTACATGTAAATGGATACTCTGCAAATCACATTTAAGTGCCCGGCAGAGGGTTCATCGAAACACCTTCACAATTATCTGTTATTCCAATCTCGTATAGCCCGCCCAAAGAATGTACACTTGTATCTTTCCGTACGAGTTCTGATTTCCCTTATTTTATCGTGTTGATCGTTCCTCCCTATGTAGGCAGGTGTCAACAAAGTATTTTCGCATTCGGAGGAGAAGGCTGGTGATTGGAATTTCGTGAGAAGATTCCGTCGCAACGAAAAACGCCTTTCTTTTAATGATGTCCATCCCAAATCCTGCATAATTTCTGTGACACTTTCTCCCATATTTCGCGATAATACAAAACGTGCTGCCTTTCATTGAACTTTTTCGATCACACTGCGCGGCAGTATTCTAGGAGGGGACGGACAAGGGTACTGTAGGCAGTCTCCTTAGTAGTATATAAACAGATCATCACTTGCTGCATTTAATTTTCTTTACCTTTCTACAAATTTCATAAAAAATGGCAAACTGAAGCTGATATCGGTTGTTTGCCCAAGTTTTAATTATAACGTCTCTGGTGAGTCTATGCCGGCGACAGCTTAGAGTGCCGGCTGGTGAAGTCTTTGGCCAAATAAGAGTAGTTGCAATCTGTAAATACTACACAGCACAACAGAATTATTTTTTGTCTTCATAATTGGTACCGTGTTTCCTGCTCAATTAAACGATGTTAATGGTACAAATTTACAAGCATACTATATGAACGCTGATACTTCGGCCAGTGTCACCTGTCGTTTGAGACAGACTGCCCTGACGACCGTCTTCCTTCAGTGGTCATGCTACTTCGCGTCAACAAGCACAATCCCGCTCATTTGTAAGGGATAAGTATTCAATCAACTAACTCTACTGCCGGTTTTACTCAGTTCCGATTAGCAACGCATGACTTGAAAATTTACCGAAGTTTATTTCCTTGCATGCCTGGATGAACAGATATTGTTGACGATGGGCCATAGTCCGAAAATCACTTCGAAATAAATTCACTGAATGCGGATAACTTGGCTTCAGCTTGTTACGTAAAGATTTACTACCTTTTGGTGACAAAGCGACAAGCGGAAGTTTTGGTCGATCCGCGAGGCGTGCGTGGACAGTCTACTGTTAAGGCGACCACTCGCGATAAGCGAGAAATCCGAGTTCGAGTCCCGGGTTCAAAATGGCTCTGAGCAGTATGGGACTTAACATCTATGGTCATCAGTCCCCTAGAACTTAGAACTACTTAAACCTAACTAACCTAAGGACAGCACACAACACCCAGCCATCACGAGGCAGAGAAAATCCCTGACCCCGCCGGGAATCGAACCCGGGAACCTCGAGTCCCGGTCCGGCACAAATTTTCTTACGTTACAGCAACAACTTCCACCCTTCTCATTCCTGACAGTTGCAAATAGCTGTAACGCGAGAGTAAGAGAGCAGTTACAGCGTGTGTTTATACGAAGTTTTCCCCCCGTAGTGAATCACACTATCATTTAGCGTGGATCTGCTTCCTTTTGAAACACTGTATAAAGGGTGCTCCATTGCTAATGACCGGGCCAAACATCTCACGAAATAAGCATCAAACGAAAAAACTACAAAGAACGAAACTCGTCTAGCTTGAAGGGCGAAACCAGATCGCGCTATGGTTGGCCAGCTGGATGGCGCTGCCATAGGTCAAACGGATACCAACTGCGTTTTTTTTTAATAGGAATCCCCATTTTTTATTACATATTCGTGTAGTACGTAAAGAAATATGAATGTTTCAATTGGACCACTTTTTTCGCTTTGTGATAGATGGCGCTGTAATAGTCACAAACGTAGAAGTACGTGGTATCACGTAACATTCCGCCAAGGCGGACGGTATTTGCTTCGTGATACCTTACCCGTGTTAAAAAGGACCGTTTACCAATTGCGGAAAAGGTCGATATCGTGTTAATGTATGGCTACTGTGATCAAAATGCCCAACGGACGTGTGCTATGTATGCTGCTCGGTATCCTGGACGACATCATCCAAGTGTCCGGACCGTACGCCGAATAGTTACGTTATTTAGGGAAACATGGGAAACGTCAATCACGACCTGCAACAAATGATGATGCCCAAGTAGGTGTCTTAGCTGCTGTCGCGGCTAATCCGCACATCAGTAGCAGACAAACTGCGCGAGAATCGGGAATCTCCAAAACGTCGGTGTTGAGAATGCTACATCAACATCGATTGCACCCGTCCCATATTTCTATGCACCAGAAACTGCATGGCGACGACTTTCAACGTCGTGTACAGTTCTGCCGCTGGCCACAAGAGAAATTACGGGACGATGACAGATTTTTTGTACGCGTTCTATTTAGCGACGAAACGACATTTGCCAACAGCGGTAACGTAAACCGGCATAATACTATTGGGCAATGGAAAATCCACGATGGCTGCGACAAGTGGAATATCACGACCTTGGCGGGTTAATGTATGGTGCGGCATTATGGGAGAAAGGATAACTGGCACCATTTTATCGATGGCAATCTAAATGGTGCAATGTGTGCTGATTTCCTACTTAGTGTTCTACCGATGTTACTACAATATGTTTCACTGCACGACAGAATGGCGATGTACTTCCAACATGATGGATGTCCGGCACATAGCTCGCGTGCGGTTGAAGCGGTATTGAATAGCATATTTCATAACAGGTGGATTGGTCGTCGAAGCACCATACATACCATGGCCCGCACGTTCACCGAATCTGACGTCCCCGAATTTCTTTCTGTGGCGAAAGTTTAAGGATATTTGCTGTCGTGACCCACCGACAACGCCTGATAACATGCGTCAGTGCATTGTAAATACATGTGCGAACATTACGGAAGGCGAACTACTCGCTCTTGAGAGGAATGTCGTTACACGTATTGCCAAATGCATTGAGGTTGACGGACATCATTTTGAGCATTTATTGTATTAATGTGGTATTTACAGGTAATCTCGCTGCAACAGCATGTGTTATGAGAAACGATGAGTTCGCAAAGGTACATTTATCACATTGGAACAACCGAAATAAAATGTTCAAACGTACCTACGTTCTGTATTTTAATTTAAAAAACCTACCTGTTACCAACTATTCGTCTAAAATTGTGAGCCATATGTTTGTGACTATTACAGCGCCATCTATCACAAAGCGAAAAAAGTGGTCCAACTAAAACATTCATATTTCTTTACGTACTGCACGAATATGTAATAAAAAATGGGGGATTCTATTTTAAAAAACGCAGTTGATGTCCGTTTGACCTGTGGCAGCGTCATCTAGCGGGCCAACCATAGCGCCATCTGGTTTCCCCCTTCAAGCTAGACAAGCTTCGGGCTTGTAGTTTTTTTTCCTTTGACGCTTATTTCGTGAGATATTTGGCTCTGTCACGATCAGTGGATCACCCTGTATAAGATTGGGAATGGCCAATCACTGTATATCTTAAAGGACATTCCGAATTACTGAAAAAATAAACAAATGAATTTACAGAATAGTTAGAAGCATTCTAAAGTAGAATATTAAAAGAGGCGAAAATATGATATCCTGATGTTATTGTAGGCCAGGTTATGTCACCTCTGATTGGAGCATGCCTAGTAGAGCGCTGTGATGTTTATATCAACCCTCAGGTTACTAACTTTCATGCTTCATTAGCAAGTACTAATCGCAGAATAAATTTTTATAGCCGAAATCGCGTTGAAAACTATTATTTACTGACCAGTTTCGACAGGTAAGATTTTCATCCTTGCGTTCATTACTCATACCACATTAAAAAATTTAGTGGACGAATGGTTCAAATGGCTCTGAGCACTATGCGACTTAACTTCTAAGGTCATCAGTCGCCTAGAACTTAGAACTAATTAAACCTAACTAACCTAAGGACATCACACACATCCATGCCCGAGGCAGGATTCGAACCTGCGACCGTTGCGGTCGCTTGGTTCCAGACTGTAGCGCGTAGAACCGCATGGCCACTCCGGCCGGCTTTAGTGGACAGTGTATTGCACATTCCACAAAGGTTTGTCAGGCCTTGATATCAGTAATGAATGCACAATGGAACAAGACGTACAGCCAAAAAGTTTTTAAGGATCTGAAGATGACAGTCTTACCCATCAAAACCGGTGTCAATAAAGAACAGTTTTGAAAGCGATCTTGGTTTTAAAAAATGTCTTAAAGTACATACAGATCGCTACTTCTCATTTCTCATTATTAGAAACTTCAAATTATTCACAGAACCTAAAGTTGACGAAGAGGCTTCAGAGGAGCGTAGGACTTACAGTATGGATTAGTGAAGGATCAGATTCGTGTCTCTCATACTTCAAGTGCACTAGAGTATTACCAATGACATTTGCATGTAGATACATACTCAGGCTACTGTACACTGCAGGGCGGAGGGTGAATTATACTTTTATTTGTCACTTCCCATCCTCATCTGTTCTTGTGTGCAGCGAGGCAAGAATGACCTTATGCTTCCGTAGGTGCCCTAATGCTACACTAATGTATGGCGTTTCACTGCCCAATATGGTTCTAGCAGTGCGTCTTTGAATTCATTCTCTGGTCACATTCAGACCTATGCACTCCATACGCTGGATTTCAACGGAACAGGCCGCACAAGATTATTAATAGATACACTCAATTGCAGTGTTATCCCATCAAATACAAGTCTTCCATTGGCCTTCCCTACTATTGGTTTATCGTTTTCGCTCCATTTCTATCACTTTGTAGTATTACCACCACGTGTTGAAACTATGGAACAAGCTCGAGAAGCTGACCAGTAATCTTACAATCAGATTCTATCAGGTTCTTTGTCTTGCTGATAGGTGTTATTTAGCATTTAGAGAGCACTACTTTCAGTACAACAAGTGGAAACGGTGTTTATTTTGTTAGTCATTTCTCATAATCATACACTGACAAGAGAGCTGGCAGTGTTGCTAAACGTATCTAATAAACAAGTTATAAATTGGAAGTGTATAAGACTTTCTAGGGGGTACAATCAATGTTACTTTCATTTCTGTTGAACATTCGCTGTTTGTGAAGCGTACTCGGTTCTTCTACTCCAATATTCTTAGAGCCAGTTGCATAGGAGTATTTGTGAAGCTGCTTCGTAAGATCTTACAGTGAGTATTAGTCAATAATGTGGTATAGTGTTCGAAGCCTTTGAGAAACTTATGACAAGGAAGCACACCTGTTCACGCGTATATTCCATGGGTGAAACATGTGACTTGTCTTTCGCGCGAGTGCTGATTCCCGTAACCACACTGATTCTTTGGGACAAGATCCTTCCCCTACAGGAACGTAGTAAGTAGGAGCTTAGAATATGATCTAGGCACCTGCAACATACGAACGCTTCGGCTATTGGTCAGTAATTCACAGTACCCATTATTTAAATTTTTCTGTAACCCGATGTCACCTGCGCCCATTCCTAGTTGAGTGGCCCTGTCTCACACGAGAGATTAGCGATAAATATGAAACAGTACAGGTAAATTACCAGCGGTACCGTGTACGAAGTGTTCCTAGTCGACTCTGTACAAATTAAAGTCACCGCAGGAAACTACCGAACATCGGGATTTTTGAGTATTGTGGACTGTACGGTGCCTCTGAGTTGCTCTGCGAATGAGGAGTCTGAATCTGAATCTAGTACCATCTAGGGCGGTTACTAATGTCTATACAAGTATGCAGGCGATTTAATTTTGGATCTCTCTATACCTAGTAATTACTACAAACGCTCGTTTTCCTGGAGAATGTAGTCTGCCTTTCAGATAAACATTTCACTAAATATCAGAAACTTACTTCCTTTGTACCACGGGTTTCATCTCTCAGTAACTCGTAGTCGTATTATATGACGGGGCCTGCTTTCTTGGAGAATGGTAAGTTTCGGGAATTAACTACGATCATTTCGTTAGTTGACGAAAAGTATTTTAATATTATCGCCATTCACATTTGATCTCTAAGTCATTTTAATAAGTGGATTCTGAGATTGCATGTTTTTCTTTATGGATATCGGAGTTTCGCCTAACCTAAAGCACAGTCATTTGTATTCCAAAGTTACTGTGCCGAATTATTAATGGGAACTGCAGCAGCTGTATGTGGATAAGTAACGCAGAGACTAGCCCTTAAGAAAGTATGTGTTATTTGGGTAAAGATAGGATACTTACGTGGTATTTACTTACCTACAATCTGCTCTTAATGACCCTTAAAGGGCCAGTACTTTTCCTGTATTTACTGCTTTCTGAACATGTGTTGGTTACCAGTAGTTAAGCAGTTGGGTTGCATCAGAATTTTTACTGCTACTTTGATGTGACACCATGGAACAGCCGAGCTAACTTCATTTACGTCTGTAGCGGTTCCAGTTTTGGTCCTCTGTTGTAGCTGTATTTTAACATACTGAACTCAAATTTAGAAGGAAGATGAACTACAAGTTACTATACTACCATGATTCTCCACATATGTCTGATGGTAATAAGAGCGGAATGACATATTGGACTAAACAAATTTCAAATGATTCCGTTAATTTAATTCGGCACCAATCTAGCCTTCCCACATACAGTAGCTAAAAATATATTTCTGCATCTCTAATGACATCAGTATTGACTGGACATCAAAATTTATCCTTTCTTTCCTTGAATGTTAAGAAAACTTTGGTTATGAACATGTTAAGCTAGGTCTAATCGTGCCTGTAATATATATTGTTCGAATACGCAGGAATCTTTAACCAGTAACTTCAATTACGAATCCACGACACATTTCTGACTCTTATACTTCCATCATCAGGCCTATTCTATTCAAATTTATTTTAATATCAATGTTGATTTTTGGGTATACGTTATTCTGGGTTGTAGCGACCACTACAAACATTGTCAGAGGGTTGCACACCACATCGAGCACATGAAATTAAGCATTATGATACATTAGCATTACGTGAGTAGATGACTGATGCGTAATACTCCAACCTGCGTCGTTGAGTCATAAAAAAAGTGACTGGTTATAAATTTTTATGTATTTTGGTTCACCGTAAATTGGTATATAATACAGAAAAGTGAATTTAGCTCCATACAGAGTATGTCTAGGGGATAATTTTGACAATTGGATAACGCACCCCATAGTGCTCTACAACTGAGGAGATCGTTGAGGAATAACTGTCAACAGCGTTACCCTAACAGTCATTTTACATTATGTCGAGTTCATAGAGATATAATAAACTATCAACGGACACACAAAGTACCACACTATTTCAAAGACAATGTTGTTTCTAGTTCTCTACAATTATTACTCTACACTTTCGACTGTGTTCATTGTACAGTCATCCAGTTTAGAGGGTGAGCAACCGTCAGCATGCGTGTAAGAATAACTTATCGCTGAAATATGAGTATTTAGAAACTCGGAAAAATGTGTATTTATAATCATGCGAGGAAGCAAAATGAGAATATTACGTAAATGGTTAATTGGTTGTCATATTATTAGTCATGCACTATGTCTAAGACTAGTTGATCTATTGAGTAAGTGCCAGAGGAATCATATAATTTAATGTATAAGATTCTACCCAATGTTTGTAATAATAGTACGATATAGAAAGAAATACTATAAAGAAAAATGTTAAACCTTAGAAAGTGAGCTATTACGTGCAGAATGGATAAATGTATTTTCTACCTAAGTAGTACCTATTGTCTGAATGTTATGGATAATCATGCGTCAGCGTTTGCAATTCAAGTTCTCCACATTTGCTGTCCACTGAATCACTTAAAATGCGTGTTTTTGTATGTTTCAGTGTTACTGGTATGAGCAAGGCTTTCGAAACTCGTGGACTAGTTGAACGTTGACTTCACTTTCATTTCTGAAATAAAGATATTCCTCTTTTGGAAAACCATTTCACGGTCAAGAGATGTGAGTGGAAACACTGTAAATTGCAATCGCTGTGCTCAGATGCCACTACCGGGGTAGTACGAAAATGCATTGGCGTCAACTGCAACTCAGATCTGCCCATATCGGTAGTTTGACTGGCTGCCGCCTCTTAACCTAAACCAGATATCCCCGACGTCTACCAAAACGTCAGTTGGAGGCCTGTTTCAACGATGACATTCGAGAAATTATTGGGGAAACTATAATATTCCCCAAATATAGACCAATGTTGCTAAACAACGTTCCGTTTCTTTGTTGCGGAATATACTGTAATTGGTGATTGAGCTGTGACCTCTCGCAGGCTAAGCCACTGTACTATATACAATGAATTTAAGTTTTCAATTTATTTCAGACATATCTAAGCAAGTGGTCTACACAGAATGTCTGTAACATCAATTTCAGTATTTTTACTAAACACGTGAAATGTGAAAATAACTAATTTTTCAACCTATTTCCGGTCATTTCTAAGTGAACTTTCTTTACGATGACCAGACTGAATCTCTATAATCTTACTTTCAATTTTTTCCGCCAAATATGTGACAACTTTCCGTCCATAGCGTTGCTTGTGTCTGATCATATGTTCGATATTATCTAAAATTTCACCTACCATTTGTAAGTAAAAATTGTTATAAGACTTTTTTATGGCAAAATTAAAGTTTGCGGCAACAAGTAGTCATGATCTAAAATCAGTGGTTCCCAACCCTTTCGTAAATATTACCCTTCATCGAGTTTACATGTCAACAAATACCTACAGCAAAATTTTTTGTTTAAAGTGTTTTGTAGATGTTTTATTAAACTGAAAAGTAATGAGTCACGGAGACCGTTGGTACTGCTTGTGTCTGACACTCTGTTCTTATATTTTCTTTACTTTTGGTGAATTCACATCGTTCTAAAATATGCTTTAATATCAATAAGTCATGGAGAATTGTATCGTTACTTTTAAGGCTATTTCAAATAACAATGTATCCAATCTATTGCCGAGACTTTGCCATTTCCGTTTTATCAAAGCGTACTGTCAGTGTGTTGATATCACAGAGTTCAAGAAATTCCTCTTTGTCTCAGATTTCACGATCTGAAAATATTCTTTAACTCATTGAAAATGGTCTTAATGGCCACACATTTATTTGTCGATTTATCTGAACCAGCAAAACAGTCAGTGGCAAGGGCTGGCTTATTACACTTGTGAGAGTAACTTTTGTTGCTCGTGTGAAGTATCATTGTCAGTTCTTGGAACAGTGAAACGTCTTAAACTAGAGGCCTTCGTTGGTAAAGGCCAAATTTGCCAAGAAAACGAACAACAGTAACTTGTTTTGTTAAAATATTCCCTATATTTCGAGACCATCCGAAATGAAGCATGCTTATTTCATGAAAGAAATCAACGCGGCACGCTGGTTTGGAAAAAAAACGAAAAACGAAAAAATCGTTCACCATTTTCGCTCGTTCGACGAAGTAACAACTGGCTGGTAAAACATTAAGAAACAAGCGAACTAGTAGCTGTTTCGAACCACAGAACACTCTGAGCCATGCAACTGCCCATTGTAATATGTTCCCTGACTATACGCAAACTTCGAATAACGTTGTTCATTGACTCGTTTCAACAGTTCTGCCTTCCTTTTCATCGCATCACAGCCAGATACTCGTTTCTGCATATTTTTAGGTATAAATATTACAGTGTATCGATACAGCAATAGTAGATATGACTGTTTCAAATCGTTTCGTTTACTAATTTGCCGTGACACATGTCTCGCTTTCGATATCCGGTCAACCCTCGGATTGTTATCGTCACTTATTATTTCTTTTGCCTCTAGCAATGTTTGTTATGTGAAACAAGCCAAATTGTATCTTTGTTTGGAGGCACTCTATGACTGGTCAAGTGGAAGGCAACGGCATCTACATCTGTACTACATATACTGCGCACTCCGCAAGCCACCATCATGTGCATGGCGGAAGGCACCTTGTACCATTGCTAGTCACCTCCCTTTCATGTTCGACTCGTAACTCGAGCGACCGAGCGAGGCTGTGCGGTGGTTAGCAGGCTTTACTCGCATTCTGGAGTACGACGCTTCAGATGCCCGTCCGGGCATCTATTTTTAGATTTTTCGTGATTTTTCGCTCCAAAGCAATTGCCTTGATGGTTCCTTTGAAAAAGACACTGTCATTCCTCACCATTTCGTAATCTAGCTTGTGTTCCGTCTCTAGTGACTGCACTATCGATGGGACGCGAAACTATAATCTTCCACCGTCCTTTCGTATGGAGGTAGTCAAAAACTGCTGTTTATCAGCATCCGTAAGAGCCCTGATTTCTCTTATCCTGTCTTCAGGGCCATTACGCGAGATGTAATTTGGTGGCAGTATTAATCGTTCTTCAGTCTATCACGCATGCCAGATTCCCACTAAGCACATTTATTTATTTTTAGTCATCAGTCTTTTGATCGCATTGATGCGGCCTGCCAACCTCTTCATTTCAGAGTAGCACTTGCAACCTACGCCCTCAATTTTTTACTGAATGTATTCCAATCTCTGTCTTCCTCTCCTTTTTTGCCTTCTACAGTTCCCAATAGTACCATGGAACGCATTCCCTCATGTCTTAACAGAATTCCTGTCGCTTCTCCTTGTCAGTGTTTTCCACATACTCCTTACATCTCCGATTCTGCGCTAAACCCCCTCATTCCTTACCTTATCAGTCCACTTAATTTTCAACATTCATCGGTAGCATCACATCTCAAATCCTTCAATTTTCTTCTTTTCCCGTTTTCCCATAGTCCATGTTTCACTACCACACAAGCTGGGCTTCAATCGTACGTTCTCAGAAATTTCTTCCTCAAATTAAGGCGTTTGTTGATTACTAGTAGACTTCTAATGGTCAGGAATACCCTTTTCCCGGTACTAGTCTGCTTTTGGTGTCCTCCTTGCTCCGTCCGTCATTGGATATTTTGCTACCTAGGTAGCAGAATTTCTTAACTACATCTACTTCGTGACTGTCAGTCCCGTTGTTAAGTTTCTTGCTGCCCTCATTTCTGCTACTTCTCATTCCTTTCGGCTCTCTTCGATTTACTCTCAATCCATATTCTGCACTCATTAGACCGTTCATTCCATTCAGCAGATCATGTAATTCTTCTTCACTTTCACTGAGGATAGCAATGTCATCAGCAATTCTTATCATTGCTACCCTTCCACCTTGAATTTTAATTCCACTTCTGAACCTTTCTTTTATTTTCATCATTGCTTCTTCGATGTGCAGATCGAGCAGTAGGGGCGAAACACTACATCCGTTATTTACACATTATTTAATCTGAGCACTTCGTTCTTGGTCGTCCACACTTACTATTCCCTCTCGGCACTTGTACATACTGTGTATTGCCCGTCTCTCCCTATAGCTTACCCCTATTTTTCTCCGAATTTCGAATAGCTCCAACCATTTTATATTGTCGAGTGCTTTTTCCAGGTCGACAGATCCTATGAACGTGTCTTGATTTTTCTTTAGACTTGCTTCCGATATCAACAGCAAGGTCAGGATTGCCTCTCTGGTGCCTTTACCTTCCCTGAAACCAAACTTATCGTCATATAACACATCCTCAATTTTCTTTTCCGTTCATCTGTATATTTTTCTCGTTAGCAACTTGGATGCGTGAAAGGTTAAGCTGATTGTGCGATAAT
The DNA here is from genome assembly GCF_023864345.2 of Schistocerca serialis cubense. Classification (NCBI taxonomy): domain Eukaryota; kingdom Metazoa; phylum Arthropoda; class Insecta; order Orthoptera; family Acrididae; genus Schistocerca; species Schistocerca serialis. The sequence continues at coordinate 361,345,217 of NC_064643.1, forward strand.
TCTCGCACTTGTCAGCTCTTGCAGTCTTCGGTATTGTAGATGATATTTTTCAGAAAGTCAGATGGTATGTCTTCAGACTCACACATTCTACACACCAACTTGAATTGATGTTTTGTTGCCACTTCCTACCGGTAAAAAATCCAGCAGCACTCCTCTGAATTGCTTCGGCGTCTTCCTTTAATCCGAGATTTGGAGTTCCCAAACAACCGAGCAGTATTCAAGGGCAGGCCGCACATGTCTTCTATACGCGATCTGCCTTATAGGTGGTCTAGTATATCCTAGAATTCTTCTAATAACCCGAACTCGAACTTTTACCTTCCCTACAACCAGCCTTGCGTACTCTCTCGTTGCATTTCATGTCTCTCTGCAACGTTACGTCTAGATGTTTAATCGAAGTGACTGCGTCAAGCAGCCCGCCACACTCTATTCGAACACTACGGTACTTTTCTTTTCACTCATTGTATTAACTTACATTTCTCCGCAATTAGGAACGTGCTGCTATTTATCACACTAAATAGAAATTCTGTATCTTTTTACAGTCACTTAATGACGATATTTTCCCTGGCACTGCAGTGGAATCAGCAAAGTCACCTCCTCTGATAGGATGATGTGTAGTTGTGTTCAGAACAAGCTTCGAGCTGATGACAGATTTACCTAATTGATCTATAATACATCCCTTCTTGTTTGTTCCCCGTAGAACATTTCATTTTACCTATTTCCCAGTGTGTAACTACCCACTAGGTTGAGAACCACTGCCCTATATTACAACGTGAAGAAAGAATTCAGTACGCAATATCCGTTTAAGTTACCAGAAAACACAATGACTACTTATTTTGCCTGTGTGAAAGGAATTGAAATATTAGATAATTAATTAAAAAATTACTATGTGACGTACTCTACTCAACTCCCTCTAGCAACTCTATATGATGAGATGTTCTGCTCTTCAAGATTTTCTTGATGCCATTCAGCTGTGGTGACCGAAATAGCGTACAAAATCTGTAACTTTCCTATTGGTCCTACATCACTGCTTTGTCGAAGATCCAGTCAGATTAAGAGGCGACCTCCAGGGCTTTCTTGCTCCATGCAAAATGGTGGTGCAAACCGCGGTTTCCCCTCCTGATGGTTCAATTGCGCCAGAAACTGAACGATGGCCAGCTGATCTGAACATATACCTGAATAGTGCACTGCCTTGGAACCTACTGCCTGCAAAGCTAAGCTCTCGTGTCAGCGGAAGCAGTGCTGTTGGTTACGTTCTGCTCCGATCGCATACTGAACGATTTATGTAAGCTAAGCCAGTCGGCGTACGGGGCTCGTTTTGCATGATATTAAGCATGAGATTCAGGCACTGAAGCGGCCGTGGCGTATGCACCGTGCCTCTTATCTACTCATCAACTGTCGTCGTGGACTGCAGTGCTGTTTCTCGACTGGCCCGAATACTTGGCTGAGCCAGCTTCCCGTAATTTCGCAATGACAACGTGCAGTAATCAACTAAACTGGATACTTGTCTACTGTTCAGAATGCGCCGTGTGTATCTACTCTATTGCTTAGGCATTCGATTAGGAAGTCACTACTTAAAAGACAATTTACTCAAGATTTTTTTTCTGATTAGTGTTCCTTACCTTACACTTGCTTCTTTACATTTTATTTGCCTGCATGTTTGTCATTTTCGAAATGTGCTACCTCAAATTCACTTTGAAATTCGGTATCTTCTATACATGATCAGTATCCTATCACAGACTTCTGTGACGACATTGTCGAATGCTTTGAAACACACTTATAAAGCTTTCTCGGAGGCAGTCTGTTTACATCAGGTGACATTAATTTAGACGAACCAGGCAATCTAGTCTTCGTCTCTCTCAGCCTCGATGACATTTCAGCTTTATGCACTTGTTATCCATTTTTAACCTTAATCGGTATAGTCACTAATTTTTATTGATCTTTAAGGCTTCTTGAAGCAGACAATAAGGAAAATAAGTCCCAACAAAAAGAATACAATTATTTTCGGTAACATTATTAGATGATTCGTAGTTAGTTATCTAGAGCAATATTCACAGTGTCTTATGAAAAAAAAGAGTTACTCTCACAGTGACATAATTCTTTCCTTTCATTTTCAAGCCGCGGCTTTGGTCAAACTTTTGTACATAATTTTGAGAAAAGAGTACTTGACTGAGGCGGTAGGGACTGTCTGTTGCAGCTCTAGTGCACCAGGGACGCGGAGACTAGATTGCCTGGTGAGCCATCATCGCATGTTGTGCAGCCACTGTGTACTACCTGATTGCCATCATAGGTCCAGCTACCGAACTTCATGTCACAATGTTGGTCATCAAAGGGGAACCACGTAATGTCTATCTTGCATGTGCTCTTGAAGATGCCCGGTGGAACGTACAAGCAGCTACCGTTATGTCTGACCACAACGTTGGTGTGGTAGGTCCCGTCGAAACCCTCATCAGCACTTGTGGTGGAAAAGTTGGAAAATATTTACTGTGTGTATCATATCAACACTATCGTGTGTGTATACAAAGGCAACTGAATAGTAGTATTACTTTAACAGTATTTAGTTCTGCTTAGTCTCGTCACTTTAGGTTCCAGGCGTTTAAAGGACCTACTTGAGTTTTGAAATTTTAAATCGGTATTTTTAGGGATGCAGGAATTCGGGAAGGGGTATTAAAAGAACACATTTATTACTTAAATATTTTTATTTGCTTTTTTTAACAGGAATAAAGGGCATGTGTAAGTTAAAATTGTTCATAAATTTTTATATTTAGGAAATATTGCAAGCAGAAAAGAAGAAAAATTATCTGAAAACATCCTTCCAATCTCATTAATGCGACATTTTTTAACATAATGTTCCATAAGATAGTTGTTAAAGGCACTGTGTTTCGTTTCTAGAAATTAATTTTAAAAATGCATAGGGTAGCTCTCATGCGTGAAGCTAACCTTATCAAATACAACTAGTCCTATAGTAAAATACTGGCAGGTCGCTAATATCTCAGGATATATTTATACTGCAACTGCAGTTAGCAGCAGATAGATCATAGGAGACGCCATTAGTGTTGTAAAAGGAACATCAAAGCTCAGCCAATTTGGAGAGCTCGCAAGACTAGGGCCCAAGAGCTTTGAAGTTCATACTTTTCTTAGTTTCAAAGAGTTTGTAATTCTAACAAGAGTATGTAATTTGTCTGTTGTTTTCTATCTACATCTCTTTACATGACGTTTTAGACGGTGCCAAATAAAAAATCAAGTATTATCTGTAAGAAGCATCAAAGGTCAGATTCGTGTTCCTGCCAATGTGCGTGAAACTTTAGACTCAGTTCATGATTTGTTACAGCAGAGCACCCCTTGTATTCTACACGCGTCTTTTGGTGTTAATGTTTATTCTCTTCATACAAAGAGAAAGAGTCAGTGTAAATTCTTTTTATTGGACCGAATGATTTCTGTATAACATCACAGTGCCACATGAGTTTCAAGCATACGATAATTTTATTTGACTGTTGTAATTGTACTGGAAGCAAGGATCGTGCGAATCAGTTTAGTACTCACGTGCTTTCATCCCTGAAGTGCTGGTGTGCGGTGAATTATTGGGTATGGTTTACTGAATGTTAATTTATGGTAAAGCTGGCGTTGTGGGTTTAGATTTCTGAAATTTACAATGTCGGTTGACAAAGATTTTTTCTGGGACTTTCCCACCACACGCAGGGAGCGCCGCCAGCTCCGAGCCGCTAGAACCAGTGCCGCCAACGTCTGTACAGTAAATTTACTCCAGTCTTCACGGAAAAACATTAAGTAGTGCAATGAGGAAGGATAAGGTGTGGGAGAGGCGTTCATGGAAGAGGGGAAGACGAAATTCAAACCGTTTTGTATCTCGGGACAAACTGAAATTTTCTGCCAACCAGGACGACACCAAAATGCTTCTTTTGTTGGGCATCTGCGAAACCGAGCAAATGCCTTGAGTGGAAGTTGCAACGAAGTGTGCTCGAACATGCATCGAGCATCACTCGGAGGAGTCTCGCTGCAGTAACCATGGTGTGTTGAGTGTCAGGACAGACTGAAGTGGATAATCATACACAGGAAATACAAGGTGTAATTAAAAAAGAAAAATATGCTGATGACGTCATAAATGTGGTGAAATTTGTTTGAGTTAAAAGAGAGACCCATTGTTTCTATACAAGAAGACGGATCTATTAATCACACTTTTTGAAATGACGATAACGTACCGAGAACTCCAGCATGATTAACCCAGAGCACTATCAAAAAATTTAAATGCTCTCTCTGACGCTGATTTACTATCTTTTACAGAGACCTGTTTTACTTGTTAGAAGAAAGCAAAAGCAACTGCAGCGAAATACTGTTTGAAAACCGTGGTTAGAAGAATTCTGAACATCTGCTCTGTGAGTCGTTGCAGTGCTACAGTGTGGTGTAATGCTTGGAAGTTGAACAGAAGGCTATTGACTGCAGAATAACAGCTACGTACAGCTGTTGCTTACAAAATGTAGTCGATAAAAGAACAATGATTGTTTACGTGCAGTGGGAAAAAAATGCGAGAACGGTAAATGGAAAAATAAAGTGCGAAAAACTGATAGATTGGTGTACCTCTTCAATAAATCCCTTTGCAGTGATACCAAATGATTTCCTAGAATTATTATACACAAGTGGGACGTCAGCATTGGACACATATCATACGCGACTGGAACAGGAAAGGGAGGTAATGACAGTGGCACGTAAAGTGCCCTCCGCCACACACCGTTGGGTGGCTTGCGGAGTATAAATGTAGAAATGTAGAACGGATCAGATGCTCTACCTCGAGGTCATTTTAGTTTAGCCTTGACAGGCATAAAAATGAAAAAATAAATAAAATCTTGATTGAATTTGAAAGTGATCTGATAGCAAGGAGTTACAATATAAACATAACCTTTATTAATACAACTGTCAGTCACAAAAGTTGCTACATTTAGCTTATTTATTTGCGATGCGTTGCGACATATGGAAGATCATATTAAGGCGCTACGACTATCCACATTTCCTACAAATGTACTGGCTGAATTGTATATCACATTATTGTTAACAGGTTGTCAGGAACGGTGCTTGCTGCTGCCAGTGAAAATAAGGTTGTCCAGTTATCTGGTATATGTCGCCACCAACAAAAGAATGGCTTACTATTTTATTACTGCTGTGTAATTACTTTTGCTGTCATTTAAGGTGTTGTTGCAGTGATTCACTGGCTGTTTGAGCGCTGGTGTCTCCTTTAGTGTCTAATTAAAGTCACTTCATTTGTGTTTTTGTTTCGATGTTTCATTTCGTATAAAATTCACATCGATTTGTACAAGAAAGAAGGAAGAATAGGGTTTAGTGCACCCATCAACGGCAAGCTAATTAGAGACAAAACATAACCCAGATTGGTCAAGAATGGGACAGGAAACTGTCAGTGTTCTTTTTAATTTGATGATCTCGGAATCTGAATCAGGAAATTTATAGAGAGATTATAAATATAGATGGCAGCGGCCTAATCCAGCATCCTAACAACCAATGGGGTTTCATTAAAGGACGTAATGCTGCCGTACCATCTTTGCTGTGCATCAACTCATAGAAAAAAATCTAGAGAGTTTTATATTGCTTTGCTACATTTGGAGAATACTTTTGGCTGTGACCCACATAAAGCAAATGGGCACAATTTCTATGTCACAGGTGTGCCAGAACAACTCATCTATTGACTCAGAATGTTATGCATAAATAGGCTGTGTATGTCTGGCATGGCCGTCATTGTTCCAGTATCAGTTGAAGTGCATCTGCACAACTGTTCATATTCGTCATGGACACTAAAGAGATTGGAAGCTAAACCTATGTTGGACTTATTCTACAATGACGATGGTTTGATTGAAGATTCTACGGGATTGGATTTACATAATGCTCAGGCTACGCTGTTGATCGCCCCAGTTTGTGGTCCGACAGTAAAACCAGAGAACTGTATGCATGGGTACAGTTATTAGTCAAAGAAACTTCGAAATTTGAGGGAAAACTTACAAAACCAGTGTCTCACGGGAAGTGAAGGCATTATCAGTAGTGACGAATAAACTAGGATGGAAGTAAGTTGGAAGTGGGAAACACAGCAGCTTATCATGTTGTCATCCTAGGGAGAGCAGGATAACGCCTTTAACAAGAATGTGAAGATCGTAGACTTTTACCCAATAGGCGTAAATGGTTGAGGAAAGTGAAACTCCAAAATTCTAAAAAGCTTGATAACGTGAGAAAATGCTCGAACGAAAAGTAAAAGGAGGATTTGTATTGTTTTTGTTTATGGTGAAGTTCGAAGACAAGGGATGAATGGATCTCGCTGGACAATGTTGCCCTAAGTAAAACTCGAGAATGCTATTATAATTCAGAAGGGACCTCTCCGTTATTTGGTCTGCACGTTAGCATGATAACGCACAATGAGTGGGACTGGGTTCTGACTAAAGGGATCTTTCATGATCAGACAGGACAAAGAGTTTGCATGTTCTGGGAAATATTATACAAATATTTCTGAAGAACAAAACAAGTTTCTAAAAATTTCATTGGTGGAACTCAACCAGGCCAATGAAAAGAAAAGACAAGCCCAGGTCAAACCAGGGTGCCAGAAGAGATGAGATTTTGATATACTCCTACTGTTGAATTTGTGTTATGATACTTGATGTGATATGCTTCTACGTTTATTAGAACATTACTGAGGTTTTCACGCCAATTACAGTCATTGGTGTTAAATGCCTGATCAAGTTAGAGCCAGCTGCAACCACATGGGAGCAACACACAATGCGCAGATATATTATTGTCTCATATGCACAGCAGCTTGAAGCCACAAGTTACTGGATATCAAAAAACTGGCTGTGATCTGCCTGATAATAATACGTCCTAAAGCATTTTGTGAATGTCTGCCTTCCGTAGTTCTGTTGGTCTCAAGGTAGTAACAAACACCTAGGAATGTCACCCTGAGTCTCCGGTTCGTACAATAGGCATATCATTGTGAATCTTATAGTTGTGATGGAAAGATGTTATTTTGCTTCGTTTGAATCCTTGAGAGCAAGTCACTAATTAATTTTGTAGAGGGTAATTACTATTCATTTAGCTGTAGTCCATAATAGATAAAATTCGTGAAAATAAATGTTTTAAAGATATTCTACTGTACCAGTCGCGTAGCTGGTGTATTCAGTCATATTAACTGATTGAAGTTAAGTTTCCTGAGCTGGATTTATGCAACAAATCTATCACCAATAGCTTCTCACAAAAATTCACGCCATACTTAGTACTATCTACCAATTACAGTGGACAGGTGAGTTAGTAAGTAATAATAAAATCGTTGTACAAATGTAAGCAGTATGAAAACAATAATTCTGTCTTTTTACAAAGCGGCGACAACTCAAAACAACTGGATAACATGGAGCATTAAACTTATCTCTCAACTGTTATATGTTGATGTGCTTATCGAAAAACATATTGTACTTTCATCAGCTGCTATGAAAATTCTTTGTTATAGCAACCAGTTTCATCACCTAATCATCAGGCACAGGGTGTTTTTCAATTCATGTATTTGTGTAGAAACGTACAAGGCGTTCAGTCACACTTTAGATAACGTCAAGAATGCGAATTGAACAACACAGCTTGAGAATATAAAATCTACATATAGTTCACAAACTGCAATGTTATCAATAACCAAGGAATATAACGCACCAAAAGCCTGAAAACTTGCACGGCGTATACCATTTCGCTATTAGACTTCTGTCGTGATTCAGACGTCTAAGAGTATCTTCATCTGGGTTTCTTTCCTGTCTTTATTCTGCAAAACTTTTTATGATGGTCCCATAAATGGAAGTAAATTTATTTAAATTTTGGTCCACGTCGTGATTATATTCTTAAGCGATGTGCATCCTAGATATTTAATATGATTTATTTGCTTCAAGATTTTATTATTCAAGACTATTTTGGATCTTACTAGTAGTCTGCCAAGAAATGCCATCATTTTCGTTTTATCTACCAACAATGATAGGTTGCAATTTGAGGCTTTCAGCTGCAACCTACAGACTACCATGCAGAGGTCGTCTTCATTGTGCGTGATTGGAGTTAGGTCATTTGCATATACATTTAGTGTAGTGTCACGATCTAAAAGAACTCCATTTATGTTCAACATTTTTCATTTGCTGATAGCTTCATGTATATATTTAATTAAGAATTTTGGAGAAATGTAGCATCCTTGTCGTATTCCTTTGTTTGTGTTCATTGCTTTGTTGTTATGTTTCCCATATGTATAACGATAATACTATCATTGAAAAAGAACCGTATCCTTGATGATTGTAAAACACTTAGTTGTGCCTCATGATAGTTTGTGATAATCGCAACTGGTAGCAATAATGCAGACTTATCATATCATGTAAAGATACTGCAGCATCATTCCTGTCAAATATATACAAGCTATGGGGTACTACCTTCTGAAAATATTAAAAAGTTGGTTACTCTAATTGTTTGTATACTGAATACATACACCATCTGATGATAAATTACCAGATCTCGAAATCCATCGCAAATAAATAAGTTAACCAGAGCAATATTTGTGACTCGTAACTGTTCTATTCATAATGTAATTAATCTTGTAACTATGATATTGGTGGAAGAGAAGGAGTCAATAGTTGATTAGATTTTCGTGTCGAAATGTAAGTGCTATTTATTGTCTTTTCAATTCTGTATCCGAACAGGTGATTTATTGCGTTCCAGTTTGCTTCCTATCGATTTAGAAGGGCTCCATCTTCCAGCAAAAAAGGTGGGAATCGATACACACTATAACAGCTAGTGTATCACCTGAACTTGAGGAAACTGCTCATCCATTCACCAACAGGTGCTAAAACATTTCAGTTGATGAGTACAACAGGATCTGTTGTTAGGGCTGTCGTACCTGTTGGACAGAGGACCAGTTTCCTAGTTTTAAGGCGATATAAGGACACTAGACAAGAAAAAATTAGTCACACCTAACAGAAATCACGCTAATAACTTGTAATACCGCCTCTAGCCTTGATAATGTCCCAAATTCGTCGGAGACGTTAGTTCACCATTTTCTTCAGACGTACCATATCTCCCTGAAATCACTCATTGATCCTGCAGAGCCAGCAAATTGCGGAGATGTTGAGTGCTACGTTTCAGCCGCTGTTACGAGTAGTCCCATACATTTTATGACGGATTAACATTGAGTAATTTGGCCTGAACGCATGCGTGCAGCCTTGTAAACACGACTGCTGTTATCTTGGAACGCAGGAGTGTCCACAACATACTCACCATCAAGATAAAGGACAAAGGCCGTACTTAGTCATCGAGATATTTAAAGTAAATATCCTGGCCCTAGCTCGCGGTGACCTGAATCAGTGGGCCCAAGTAGTAATACAGAAAACACCCCAGTCTGAACCACAGCCTCCTCATCATTTGATAAGAGGCCAAATGGTGACTTGAATTACTTTTTTACATGTCTCCAGTCAGTTTCTGTCCAGTTTCTGTGCTGCTTGACCAACTGAACTTTATGTGTCATTATGAGCAACGGCCTTTTGCGACGCATCCAACTTCAAATGTCTCTTGAATACAATGTTCGCTTGGAAAGTGACTGATACAGACTCGTGTTCACTAATAGTAGAAACTCCTGCCTTGTTTGAAAGAGGTCTCTGGTCACAGTCAGTTAGGATCTTTTTACGAACATAGTTCTTGTGTTATATTGCTCCGAGTGGTACACTATTTCATGTAGACACATTGGACAGCCTGTATTGATAAACTGACCATCGGGCAACTTCATTCATGGTGTGGTTGTGGGCATCTTCCCGTTATTGTCACGTCTCCAAGTCAACTCATCTTTTTGCAATGATTCAATACAATGGACCAGTGAGTGCACACCATTTCATTGCCATGACTTACACCTATGGTGGATGGTCACATGAGCACCTGATACCCGCTCTCTAGCACCTACAGCGTTCCAAAGCGACCAGTGTGCTCTTTTAAGGGTGTGATTAATACAGTATTGTTCATAAGTACCACCAGGGTTTCAGAAGAGAACTGTGAGAAAACAACAAGACATACAGAAAACGCATGTCAATGGACAGGGTTTCTCTCCAAGTTTGGTTTCTTAATAAGCTCCTTGGCATAGGTGCAATGTGGAGCAGACATATGGAAAGATGTAGAGAAATCATTCACTCTGTATTGTCACATCGAAATAATTCGCCCCTGAAAATAGGCAACCCAGTAAATAAATTTCCAGATCAAGCTGCTGTGGTGCCTTTCTGGGCAATTAGTGTCTCAGACTTCAGTGTGTTGCACGCCACTACAGATGCCTGTCGCACCACAAAGAGTGCCGTTGTTGAGTACCTGTAGTGTCAGTTAAAACATGGAGGGATGCTGTATCACTAATATGTGTTTATTTTCTATATTCGTTTGCCTTGAAATTTTAGTGCAGTCATCATCTGATAACCTGGAGGCACTTACGAATAACTATGTGTTTTGCTAACTGAGATTGCTTGCATTTGTGTAATATTCATCAAATTTCGCATTTTGTGCTTTAAGATGGACCCTTGTGAATTCTAAACCGACAGAAATTGAATGGGAAAGCAATAAATGCAGCTATTTGGATAAGGACATTTTTGTGTAGCTACCTTTGGCTATAGGTGTTATATATTAATTATGTATTTTTTATCTTAAGTGTATTACAGTTTAAGAGAATTTTACAGCAGACATTTTTTGCTTTTATTTACGAAGCATCTTTAATAGATTCTATAAATCTGATACACTTAATACGTTTCTACATTTCTACATTTTGCGTTTTACAAATTAAAATAAAAACAGAAATAAATTAAAGACATTAGCAGCCAGTGGGTGCTGATTTATATCAATGGTGCATGTTGAAAATTTGTACCAGACTGTGGCAGGAAACTGGGCTGCCTCGTTTCTAGGCAGATGCCCTGATAATTATGCCAGACAGACAAAGTGGTCTCCTGAACTGCACAGACTACCCTAGTACCACTTCCATCAGACTCATATTCTCTATTTTCTACTTATAACACACACTACTAAAGTAGAGCCCCTGCTCATTAGCCTCATTACTCACACACAATATATATATATATATATATATATATATATATATATATATATATATATATATATATATATAATTAAGCTGATGACAGCCGAGGATTTGGATCTGACGAGAGGTGTTCATGAATTTAGGCAACATTGTCTATGGAGTGCAGTGATCTGGTGTTAACTTTGATTAAACCAATAGTCGGGCTCTGGTCTTGGCTTATGTTAAAGCCATCAGTGTTTGGTCGTGGTGTCACGTGAAGAACCAAGGAGCTGCTAAAACCAACCACAGCGAGCCTAAAATATATGAGGATGGCTTAAACATAAGCCGAAACTGGTAATAATAAACAAATGCTATTACAGTCTTGACTGTTGTTTTAATCAAAAGACTGGAGGTGTTCTAGGCTAGCCTATACAGCTGCTGTGAGCACTGTGTTTGGATTTGCATAGTGGTCTGTCCACTGTTTGAGTAAGCAGGAGACCCAGTTTGGAATCCCAATGTGACAAAAAATTTCAACTTGCCTCGTTGATATAAATAAATGTGCACTGGCAACTGGTGTCTGTAATTTCTGTGTGTCCAAAAGAACAGAAAACACCTGTAAAATTAAAATTAATTTTTTTCTATAAATTTGGAGTAAAAAGAAATATTGAACACCATAAGTAAGTTGTTGCCAAATCCATAAGGAAGAACTGTTTTTAATGTACATATAGCAAAATGTAAAGATATGTAATTTATACTGTATTTATAGAAACAACTCATGATACTTTGTAAATAAAAGCGAAAAGCGTCTGGTGTAGAACTTTTTGGAATTGCATTGTGCTTAAGATGAAACAAATAATTAATAATTGAAGTATTACGTTTTTCCCAACTGACATACACTTTTTATGTAACTATCAATTGAAGTCAATAGAGCGAAGAAATGATGTGCTAGTTAATGGAGAAGTCAAGAGTGTAAGAGCTATGCTGGAGAAATGATAACATAAACGGGAACAGACAGTGAGTGGATAAGTTGGAAGTTAGTGGGACAAGAGAGGCAGTTGAGAGAGAAAAGTGGTGAGGTTAGGAAGGGCTTGGCGGCGCTGGCGGCGCGCGGCGCGTAGTGGCGGTGGCGCTCCCCGCGCGGGCGGCCCGGGCGGCTGATGTGGCCCACAACAACGGCTAGCTGCCACTTGTACTTCCACCAAGTCGCCGGGCGGGCGGGCAGCTCTGACTCGCATGCGCTCGCACTGCTCACAGACACAGGGGCGTAGGCGGAGGCGGGGCTGCTAGGGGGCGTGGGGCAGGGCGGGGCGGACAGCATGCACGACCATACCCGGCCGGCGACTGCTCGTCACCTCGCTTGGCGCCTTGCTGGGCCGGACACCCCCGCGCGCCGGCGTGCTTGTGGTGGTGTGATGGTGGATGGTTGTAGTAGTAGTAGTCGTTTAGTAAGCATGTTTGGTTTTTGCTTTTATTGCACTGCAGGGCGGTCTGGAATAGTCTTTAGTAGGTGCTTTCAACTCGGATGGAATTTACAGGAGACAGAACATAGGATGCTGTTATAGAGGGTGATTACTTTTGACAGAATGAACACAGTTTTACTGCCGAAGTGACTGTTTTAAAAGACAGGTGCAGCACTGCCCAAAAATTGTCGTGATCGTCGAGGTGACATGCGGGTTGTACCACAACTACGTGGACGACGCTTGATGTGGTCCATTTGCGTCTGCATATACAGACTGTATCGTAACTAAACTTTTTGTAAGATGATTGCCAGCAGCAGTCAAATATTTTATGAAATACATGACATGCGGCTGTCCGTACGGGCTGTATGAAAACATTTGTCAGAAACCTTACGGATTTTTTCTAGACATCAAAACGTTACAAAAAGTTCGTAAGGAAGTATGAAAGTAATGCGCTGTAGTGACTGCTAGATTTGTAATTTACCTCAGTTGTACATTTTTACTCACTTTATTCTGTATAGACGACCACTCCACATGTTTTATTTTATCTGATTGTCGTTTCTTATGGTTTAGACTAACATCCACCACAACGCATCGTGACTGTTTATTCAGTTCCTGAAATGATGGATTGGGAATACATGTATGGCCCAGTATATGTGAATCCGGACGCAGAACGTCAGCTTTAGCCTGAACGTTGCCCTGAGAGACAGTTACCTTGCATGCATATGTTTGATTCCATCAACGCGTGCGACGAACAAACCTCATTTGACAGGAGACTCGGATGTTGTGGGAGACTACATGATTTACGAACGCCTGAACGTGAAGAACGGGCTCTTCGTAACGTGGATGAAACTCCATCAACTACCTAGTACCACGACAATTGTGACAGTCCGCAGCTCGTGGTCGTGCGGTAGCGTTCTCGCTTCCCACGCCCGGGTTCCCGGGTTCGATTCCCGGCGGGGTCAGGGATTTTCTCTGCCTCGTGGTGACTGGGTGTTGTGTGCTGTCCTTAGGTTAGTTATGTTTAAGTAGTTCTAAGGTCTAGGGGACTGATGACCATAGATCTTAAGTCCCATAGTGCCCAGAGCCATTTGAACCATTTTTGAACAATTGTGACAAGGAGTTAATCACGTGATGATGCAGAATATTCTGCATGAAAATCTTCTGTACACCTATTACCTTCAACGGGTGTAAGGATTATGAGGTAGACTTTCAGCTAAGAGTACCTTTTAACGCATGTTTTCGTATTATGCTGTGGTTCTGCATTTCTTAACGTGTACCTCATTCATTGACGAGGCTGGCTTGTCACTTACGGGTTCTTCAATTACTTTTACAAACGCGTCTGGACTTATGAAACCCTCATGAAGTCTGACAAGCAAAGCATCAGCAATGGTTCAACCTCATCTCATTCATTGTTATCTCGATGGTCCTATTTCTTCCAGCAACTTCTTCTGGACAAACCTATCTACAATGTCTCAGGCATGCATTGCTTCCTTTACTAAAATAATGATGCTCCTCTAGACATCGTCCAACCAATGTTGTTGAAGAACAGTGGTGCCCCACCGCGATTTAGACAGATAGTTCGCCAGAATCTCGATAACCAGATTGGTCGAGGGGGATCCGTATGACCCACTAGATCAACAGCTCTGAATGCAACTGATTCCTTCCTTTGGTGACACTAAAGATCATTGGTGAATTCAACTCCCACACCAAGTATCGATGTTCTGAGGGAACGAATCCGAAATGGATATGACCAAATGCGAAACGAAGCAGGAGTTTTCCGCAACGTACGTCAGAGTACGGAACGCAGCCTCAGTGGATACATGGAAGCAGGAAGTGGCCACCTCAAGCCGTTTCCGTAAATGTATTATTTTTGTACCATGTATAATAAATCCTTTCACACATGTAAATGTGTTTGGTAAATTGATCATTTTTGTGTTCATGAACAATAAATTTTTACATACTTTTTTCCAAAGTTTTGATATAAAAAATAAATCCCTAGAGATCCTGACATCCACTGATGAAAAAAATCACAACATGGAGGAGTTGTGCGGCATAATCGATAGTTGGTAGGCGTGTTTCTACATCTGAAAGTTGGTGTCTATTCACATTTCGCGCCAGTCACATAAGACTGGCGCCAGTAGTGCCACTATGACGATGCAAATCAGGATTGCTTTAAATACGCGCTGTAATGGTCATGAGCGTTGTTACCATTGAGATTGGACGTGATGCGTTGATGTTAGTCAGGAAAGCCTTTGAGGCACAAAGACACCATTATCACCACTTCACTGGATTTGAACGAGGTCGTTTAATAGGGCTGTGATAATCTGGATGTTTCTCCTGCGATATTGCAGGAAGGTTTGACAGGAATGTAGTCACTGTACATGATTACTGGCCGCGCTAGTCACAAGAATGTATAGTCGCAAGAAGACTGGGCTCCAGCTGGCCATGTGGCAATACCGAAGAGGAAGACTAACGCTTTTGGCGTATAGTTCTGGCGCATGGTGCTGCATGTGCAACAGAAATTTGAGCAGCAGTTGGCATCATAGTGACACAACGAACTGCTACAAATAGGTTACCTCAAGGCCAGCTCCGAGCCAGACGCCAAGTAGCCTGCGCTCACTGACCCCAAACCACTGCTATTTACGACTTCAGCGGTGTCAAGTGGGATCTCGTTGGAGTACAGGGTGGAGGTCTGTTGTGTTCTATAATGGAAGCTAGTTCTGCCTCGGTGCCAGCGACGGCCTTATATTGCCAGTTAAGGGCCTGCAACTAGCCTGTCTACTTGATAGACACACTGGAACTACACCTGGTATTACGGTTTGCTGTGTGGTTTCGTAATTCAGCAGGAGCACTCTCCTGGTTACCCCACTTACCCAGGCTGCAAATTTGTACTTCTGTTTGGTGATTCGATCTGTGATGCTGCCATTCATGAAGAGCATTCCACGGGGCGTTTTCCAACAGGATCATGCTCGCCCATATACTTCTGTTGTAATCTAGCATATTCCACAGAGTGTCGACATGTTGCCTTGGCCTGCTCGACCAACAGATCTGTCTTTAATCGAGTACGTATGGGACATCATCGGAAGACTATTCCAGCGGCATCCACAAACAGCATTAACCGTCCCTGCATTGATCGACGAGACTACCGACTAGACTGTAGACAGCTGCGTGTCAAGAATTTCAGAAAATGTATCATGACGTGCCATGGAAAACAGTGCACAATAACGGAAACAAAAATATTCCAGTAAACATTTGCCCACGTATAGCCGTTTGCGGGATAATTGCGAATGTGGGATTCTGAGCAGCCATTGACGTCATTTAGTACAGAGGTATCCGACGTCTGAATTTCCCTATTAAGTCACCATCTAGTTTCGCTGAAAGTTCACCGCTGGCTCATCGTTGGGACATATGATACGGGCGTGATGAGGCATTGGCATACTTTGCTATTAGTGTAAGATGACATGTAAAACGCAAATATGGTGCCAGATAGGTTGAGCAAGCCTGGTACCTTGACCTCCAAGATCGCTTGACCTCAATTCTCAGGTTTTTTCTGCCTTGTTTACGTTACTCCCCTTGATACGGTTAAAGGACTGGGGCAGCGAATTGTACAATCTTATCAAGAACTCCTAACTCACTGCGCAGACGGGCGCACATTGTATCCACCTGCGAGAACGGCAGGAGCAGCACTCCCTTTAACGTATTCGAATGGTGACACGTAACGTGCTGAAACAACACAGTATTTCTTGTTAAGCTAGGCCAAGGGTAAACAATGAGCTCAACTAGATGAGAATCTATTCATAAAGTTTATATTTCTAATAAGTGTGCGTCAGTGGGGCAATATTTCATACAGAAGGCATAGGAAACTCATAGCCAGTCATTCTCAGTTACCTCAGAAACGGTTCGGTTCCGGACACATGTTTACTGAAACTCTTCTGATTCTACTATCTTATATTTTCATCCGCGTCAGTTTTCCCAGTTAATTTCGATACAGCCTCTACACACAGCACACCACTGTACAATGCCTGGAAGTGCGTGTTTCGCACTGATATTAATCGATTTTCCCTTCTCCATTCTCGTGTAGAGAGATGGAAAAATGAAGGTGCGTTTTCGTACACGTTCCAATGACACCAATTTTATTATCGTGTAAAATAATTGTCAATGAATAAATACAGTATGACGCGGGACAACACTCAGAACATTTTTGTGTCAACTGACTCTGGTGCGACTGTGATATTTTCGTCCCAGAGCGATAGACAAATTCAGTGGTATAACTGATGAGAAATTACGCAGTACAAATAATTTGAATATAGGGGTTTTGTGCTATAGATACACGGCACCCAGAAGTTTAAACCATTCTCAACGGCAACTGGCATCACCAAGGCAAGCGATATGTAATGATGTAAATAATAAAAATCTATACAATAAAATAATTCTGGGTATCAGTCTGAATGTTTATAAAACACTAAAGCAACCGAATTGCCGACGTTACAAACCAGCTTTGCAGTAGTCTTCTTCATGTCTTCCCTGCCGAGTCAACCATCCTGAAGAGGACCGCTTTAAATGCGGTCGAAACGTCAGCAATTTAGTTGCTTAGCCTTCTATAATGGCACGGCTTAATATTAAAAATTATTTTATTCGGATATGTAATAGTATTTACGGTAACTTCTTGTGAAACTTACAACAGAGTTTTATCACTGAATGTGTCTCATACAGATCTACTGCTCTGGCGCAAAAAATACCATAAATCCATTTAAAAAATAATGCCTGTGTCTCGGTAACTAGCCAGGTTGCTCCATGAACCGCTGGTGACTATTCGGCTAGATTAAACGATATTACACATCTTTAACGCATCAAAAGTTATTTAAACTTGGGCTCCTTACCCCATACAAGGTATATGATAATAGCAAAGACTGCCGCGGGCGGTATTCGGCGAGTTTGCACAGGGACTGAACTTTGCACGTGCTGTTATGTCGAGGGTTACCGAAAGCACGGCAAGCTGCGGAAAACTAGACCTTGCAGGGTTCGTTGTCCTGCCAGATCGACTACCGTGGATTCGAGCAGCGGATAGATGCGCCACTGTGCTTCAAACAGCATACTAATTCGATGGAAGCTGTGAGCAACTGTACTATGCAGAATCAGTTCCTCCCCACGCGATACAGAAGACAGAATCTCACTTGTGCATCTCTGCCTCGGCAAACGTAAGCGGGCACAGAGATTAGTCTGGCTGTGGCAACACATATACTGGACACTCGAGGCGTGTAATGCGTTCCGCTTGCTAACAGGAAGTGGATGAGGTACACTCGTGCGGGAGATTTTCACATTGTGTGAAATGGAGCTCCCGATACGTGTGCCATTGTCTCTTACAGGTTAACGGTACAGATACCTACTGTCCAATCATGTGCATGTGTTCCTTTGTCTATAAAAATTTGCACTTAAATTATTTCTTTGGTAAAATAATGCATCACTCTCTTAGTTCTGAACTGTGAGTAAACTACTTGTTTGAGCCTCTATACCAATGGGCACCTGTGGGACATTATCGAGCGAGATATGTGAGTCTCTGACTTAGGTCCAGTCAATGTCTGCTGTGTGTGAGGGGAGGTTGAATGGTCATGGATCAAGATGGCTATACATTACTTTCGAATGCGACACACTATTAGCTTGACAGGGCTCGCGCAAAACAACTTAGCACTTCTGCAGAAACGAATTCTCGTTTTTCCCGCTGTAAAATTGATAGTTTCCAGAGTCGCTAGCTGTGGCTTTAAAGTTCTTCATTGGGAGTAGGTTTCAGTTGTTAATTCACGCGATGGCCGCACGCAACGGAACCTACAACACCACTACTGTTGCCCCCCCTCCCCCTCCCCCGCCTTTCAAGCGGTCTGCGCAGGTACAGGCCAAGTTATTTAGTGGATAATTTGGTAGATTATGCATTTTGAAGCTAGTTTTTTAAGGACTTATTATCACAGCGTTCTCTTCTCCACAGTTTTCGTTACCTCTGTGTGCACAGGGTTCAGGTTTTATAAACGCAGTGGGCAACAGTGACACACTGTAACTGCCTGAGGAGTATTATCTGTACTCTAAAGCTCATGTTACCCAACGTTCTGTGTTACCTTTTGTGTAGGAGTCGTATTTGCGTTAGAGGCAACACTAGGAGAATATTAGCAAATTATTGGGAATCAATGTTTCATTCACTTCCTGATGTCAGGAAAATCAGCTGTATAACTGGAATAAAAATCAAAATATCCACGGGTATGCTGCCGGTCTATAGTGTCCAACGGGCACAATATTTCGGCGATCAAACATGTCGCCATCATCAGGTGAACTGACGGACTGAGCTCCTGTGCACGTGCCGGCACGGAGATCCGTACGCTATGGCTGCTCAGAGGGAACTGGGTTCGGTCGCGGCGGCGGCCGATTTAAATACCCTCCGCCCGCGGCGCGCTCCCTCCGCCGTCCGCGCCCAGCGCCACGGTCGCGCGGTGGAACAGATTGCGACGGCGTCTGAGATGACGTCGGTGTGATGGCTCTGTCCGCCGTGGTCGTCACAACTATACGTCTGCTCGATTTACTCTTGATTAACCCGATCGCTGGTTCCCAAGCCTTGCTAAGATTATAGCCACAGTCACGGTTTATGAGGTCGTCATTGGTGCGAATTTCGATGGCCTCTCTAACAACGCTGTCCCAGTATCTCGACGTCTGTACCAGAATCCTCGGGCGGTCATACTCCATGGCGTGATTTTCCGACAAACAATGTTCAGCGACCGCCGACTTGCTCGGATACATCAGTCGAGTGTGCCTCTGGTGTTCACGGCATCGATCCTCGACGGTACGCATCGTCTGACCAATATACGACTTGCCACATTGACACGGAATCTGGTACACGCCGGCCTTCCTCAAACCGAGGTCATCTTTGGCGCTCCCCACCAGTGCACGAGTTTTATTTGGAGGACAAAACACAGTTCCGACCCGGTGTTTCTTCAGAATGCGGGCGATTTTCCCCGAGAGTGCGCCTGTGTATGGAATAAATGCAGTGCCTACCTCCTCCCTCGTGACTTCATCCATCTCAACAGGTTGTGCTGCAGTGGTTGGGCGGAGAGCACGTTGAATCTGCCACTCTGAGTACCCATTTTTTCGAAATACAGTTCTCAGATGTTCCAATTCCTGGGGTAGACTCTCTGCGTCAGAGATAGTGCGCGCCCTATGTACTAGAGTTTTAAGTACCCCATTCCTCTGTGAAGGGTGGTGGCAGCTGTCTGCATGCAAATACAGATCAGTGTGCGTAGCCTTCCGATACACCCCATGACCTAGGGTGCCGTCAGCCCTTCTCTTGACCAAGACATCAAGGAAAGGTAATTTACCCTCCGTTTCAGTCTCCATAGTGAATTTGATGTTGGGGTGTATGGAGTTTAGATGTGTAAGGCACCCTAGGTCATGGGGTGTATCGGAAGGCTACGCACACTGATCTGTATTTGCATGCAGACAGCTGCCACCACCCTTCACAGAGGAATGGGGTACTTAAAACTCTAGTACATAGGGCGCGCACTATCTCTGACGCAGAGAGTCTACCCCAGGAATTGGAACATCTGAGAACTGTATTTCGAAAAAATGGGTACTCAGAGTGGCAGATTCAACGTGCTCTCCGCCCAACCACTGCAGCAAAACCTGTTGAGATGGATGAAGTCACGAGGGAGGAGGTAGGCACTGCATTTATTCCATACACAGGCGCACTCTCGGGGAAAATCGCCCGCATTCTGAAGAAACACCGGGTCGGAACTGCGTTTTGTCCTCCAAATAAAACTCGTGCACTGGTGGGGAGCGCCAAAGATGACCTCGGTTTGAGGAAGGCCGGCGTGTACCAGATTCCGTGTCAATGTGGCATGTCGTATATTGGTCAGACGATGCGTACCGTCGAGGATCGATGCCGTGAACACCAGAGGCACACTCGACTGATGTATCCGAGCAAGTCGGCGGTCGCTGAACATTGTTTGTCGGAAAATCACGCCATGGAGTATGACCGCACGAGGATTCTGGTACAGACGTCGAGATACTGGGACAGCGTTGTTAGAGAGGCCATCGAAATTCGCACCAATGACGACCTCATAAACCGTGACTGTGGCTATAATCTTAGCAAGGCTTGGGAACCAGCGATCGGGTTAATCAAGAGTAAATCGAGCAGACGTATAGTTGTGACGACCACGGCGGACAGAGCCATCACACCGACGTCATCTCAGACGCCGTCGCAATCTGTTCCACCGCGCGACCGTGGCGCTGGGCGCGGACGGCGGAGGGAGCGCGCCGCGGGCGGAGGGTATTTAAATCGGCCGCCGCCGCGACCGAACCCAGTTCCCTCTGAGCAGCCATAGCGTACGGATCTCCGTGCCGGCACGTTCACAGGAGCTCAGTCCGTCAGTTCACCTGATGATGGCGACATGTTTGATCGCCGAAATATTGTGCCCGTTGGACACTATAGACCGGCAGCATACCCGTGGATATTTTGATTATCAAATACGCCGGGAGAAACTCAAGAATCACATGGAATAAAAATGTTCGGGTGTATACTGTAGAAATGCCACATGAATGGAACTTCGTTTTATCTTAGCTGTCTGGGCTTGAAACTAGATCTTACACATGTACAAGGGTCTCTAACGTTCTTCGAGTGTTGTAAATGTACAGTTTAATAGAGCACTCTGTATCGACGAATGTAGAAAATATAGAAATCAAGAGCAACAGCGGAATTGCTACAATGTACACGATTTTTCGTTTTGACATACAAACTTGCTATTTTGAATTTCGATGTTCATAAAATTCTATATCTCGCATTCGTTGTACAGTTCTTACTTTCTAGTCACGACGATTTATACAGTACCGTTTGCCCAATCACGCCATCGGCAGGAAAGCTATGTTCAGTTCAGTATGAAGGATTTAGGGAAGGAGAACGTGATGGTAATACAAATTTTATGGATAATTTACTGTTGGTACTATAAATCATTCTTCAGCATTGTAGTGCGAATCTGGAACCGCTTTGACTTTGTATGCGCTTTCCAAGGAAACGAGAGTTCTCTGCAAACGCAGACTAATTATTACAAATTGCTGAATCTAAAGGTGTTATTAACAAATCTATATTTTATGAGCTTTTTCTACAATGCTGTAATGATTTATAGGCATTTGAAGATGATGTTTAGCTCACCAGTATTTATCTGTTGACATTAAACACAGAAAATTTAAATACATATTCCATTTAGAGATATTACACACAGAAAATAAAAGAACAAGGCTTAGTACTTAATTATATAAGAAATAGATTCTTTCCAATATTTCTTTGAAAATTTTAAAATGTATAATAAACTTTTAAAACTAGTTACAAGTCAGTTTGCAAGTGATTTTGATGAGAAATTGTAAATTACAAGTATTTTTCTGACAGTCAAAACACCTTTCAAAGATAATTGAATGCATTTCCCAAATACTGAACAGAACATGGAAAAGTATTATAAAGTTTCAATTCGAACGTTTTCATACAACTTTCCAATTTGCTAGCTACTATTTAATAATAATATGCATAATAATTTTATCAGTTTTACTATTGTGTAACAAATAGAATTTAAATATAAATGTATTGTAAATAAAAAAGAAAGAAAAACATTATAGGTGAACCCAGCAAACATACTGTGAAACGGAGAAAAGATAACATGATCATTTAATACGATAGTTGTGTTTCTGAATAATTCCTTATGTAACATTTGGAGATGTCAACTGTATACCTTCAGTTTATAACAGTACTTATTGACATAAAAATGGCTGGAAATTTCGTGTATAAGCTGTGCAAAGTGTTTGTTATTTATAACTTCTGTGTGACTAGGCGGCATTTGACGCTTTACCGGGTCAGTTCCTGCTAAAAAGAATTGTGTGTCTTGGAAAGGAAAGTATTCTAACAGAAACAGTAACCAGTCGCAGTTGCTCTTTTGAAAAATTTATTTCTTCTCTACGCTACATTTCAGTCACCAGACAGTCCTAAATTGATTGCTGTTTGCAGTAAATTACTTGCTAAATTAAATGTAAGTCTTGGCCAAAGTTGTAGCGATGATACAGAAACATTCACTATGTATGAAACTTTATAACATGTCAAATGGAGAGACACCAGTAAACTGCTCATTGTTTACCAATGTGAGTAAAAAGCGCTCGAAAAGTTGTTGGTTTGCTTATATGTCGAACAGTTCACTCATATGTGAAAATCCAACATTTCACCTATCTGTCTTGCCTTTACGCCACGCTATTTGTTTGGCAACGACCTACAAGTTATTTATATGAGGCAGCTCAAGTATACTATCAAGCCTGGAGAGAAATTAATATTTAAAGAGAATAGCTTGCAAACTGGTTGATTGTTATAACTGAATAATAACCGTAGTGTGCGTATTTGGTGATAATGTTGCCTTAATTTTTATTCTCAGATTTAACTATCTTTTCGCAGATTTTTATTTAACACGTAGCCTAATACAGTAGGGTCTACAGATTTCATAGTCAGTGATACTGAATGATATTTTTGAGTTAATTTCCTTATAGTACAGAAATTTAAAGCCTTGAGTTAACTTTCAGACGCTGTTAGTATTTAAAAGAGAGTGACATAAGCATTTGTTTAAAAGCACACTGTAAGTCTTGTATTACGGTTGTAATCTACTATATTGCACAGTGACTGCTATTGATTTAAACAGTCGCATGAAAAATAATTCTCCAGTTAACGTTAACGAGAATAACTATAGGAGAAATCTTGAGGAAGCATTTCATCTTGTTAATCATTACTGTCTTTTCAACAGTGATTTTTTGAAATATCTCTCCATTATTTACACTGTCAGTTGCTGTCGGATCAAGATTAAATTAACATGATAAAGGTGATTGCGTGTTAGATGCTTCTGTCACACTGGTTGAACATAGAATTATTTTTTCTAATGATGTGCACAGATTGTCCCAAAGCTGAATCTGTAATTTGTGTACATTGCTTTTTAAAGTCATTACTTTATTAATCGCTTATTACAGCCTCTGGGATCTCATTTAATTAGTTTTGCCTACATACATTCACTTTTGTGCTAGCCTAATATGAAGATTTAGCAGTTTGTTGTAGTTACTATTCCATCATAGAGCCTACTAGAGTTGTGCTTGCTACATAGTCTACGAGAAGTAGTGGAAGTGATTTCTTGCTTCCTTCAGATTTCTAATTTACGTTTTCTTGACATTCACTGTTGCTTCACATGTATTAACAGCTTATGTCTGAGGCAAATAAAGCGCATCACTCCCTCAAAGCTATCGATATTTTAAAAACTGGTACCACATTTTTCAATTAGCAGTTAAGAAAATACAAGTTATTACCTTTTCTGCAAATACTTCCAGCATACAAAACTGGTTAATGTTTGGTTAGTCTCAAGACCTTATCTTCGAAAGTGGGACGATAGAGTGACATTCTTCATGGGCTATACAAGTCTATTAATTACAATGAATTATTGAAATGAGAATCACAGAAAACTACACGATGTACGTGTAGTCCCAAAATCTTGAATTACTGGTGATGTAAAATTATTTACTTTCTCACATTTCGAGATTTTTGTTGCATCTCTCCTCATTATCTAAGGAGTAACGAAATTTTTCGCCATAATTAATTATTCCTCATGAGCTGTATTTCACACATGGTTATCTGAAGGATGCCTTTGTGTTCTGAACCGATATTGGTTTGTGGGCACTGGAAACATGCTTTTATGTCAAGTGACTGCTGCATTCTGAAACGCACCTTTTCTGTTGGCAGAGATTGCTTACTCAGAGACCTTGCTATACGTGAACCTGTGACGATGGTGATCAAATATTCAGTCTGCCAGTACCAATGAATAAAGCGACCTCTCGAAGCAGGTGAGACTTAGCAAAAGATAACAAGCAAGGAGTGTTGCAGTAGACTCACTTGCCATGGATATTTGATTGAGAGAAGAAATTCGCTCACGTGAAAGGGGCTTTATACTAAGATACTAATTAATGAAAAAGTGCCAGCTTTGTATAGCTCCTTCAAATAGAGTTCGCCTCTGTAGCCGAATGGTCAGTGCAGCTGACTGTGATGCAGGTTGCCCAGGTTCGTTTCGCAGTACTGGCAGGATTTTTGCTTGGTGCAAAGACTGAAATGGGGTACAATCAACCTCGTGATGCCAATTGTGAGGAGCTTCTCACATGAGAAGCTGTGGGAGTGGTGTGCTGACCCTACATCAGTATTGGGACAAGGGGAACATGAGCACAAAGTACCGTTATCCAATATGGCGGCTGTGACGTCAGCTGATGATGTCATCCAAGATTGCGGCCGTGACGTCAGTAATTGACGTCATTCAAGAAGGCGTCTGTGACATCAGCTGATGATGCAAGTACCGTTACCCAAGATGGCGGGAAAGTGCCACGCCCCCTGGCGGGAAAATTGAATTTCAGAGGGAAGATAGGTCACTTGGGTTATATCTACTAACCTAAGAAAATGGCGGGAAAGAAAGGGCACTTGGCTACCTCCACTAACCTAAGCCAATCGACCGCCACCTCTTCCTAGAAAATGGTGGTGAGAGGACTCAGCCTGTGCTGGGCTGCTGGAGGGAGGAAGGAGTGTACTTTATTTATTTTGGGACAATGTATTTAGGCATGGATTTTGGGAGATAGTATATTTATCTCAGTGATACAGAACATACACTCTGACATGCTTGGGGTCATGGCTCACAGCATACAGACCTACAAACAACTCGTAAATTACCCATGTATAATAATCTGCAGATGCGCTCGCTAATTGTAAACAGCCCAAAATAATACACTGCACAGCCTACAGACCTGCAAACCACTTGTAAAATAATGCAACACATGTATGTCCAGAGATCCAAAAAACTCATAAATTGTCAAAACAATAATACTCTGCATACATAGTCGCTGATTTTCAACTCTCGAAATCATGTACCAGTCTTTATTTAAACAATTTGAGGCACTACAGCCATCCATCGTGGTCGACATGGGGTCCAGAGTCGAACTGACCTAGTGCACAGTACTGCCACCAGAGAACACTGGCATCCTTTCCATGATGTGATCCAAGATGAAGAGGGAAAATGGCGGGAAACAGTGTGGTCACCATGGGGTCCGGAGTACAACTGACCTAGTACCCAGTACCACCACCAGAGGGCACTTTGTCCATTCTGTGATGTAACCCAAGATGGCTGCTGGGAGGGTGAGGGAAAATGGTGGGAACAGTTAGGTCTGGAGTTCTGCTGGCCTAGTACACAGTACCACCACCAGAGGGCATTGTCTTCCATTCCATGATGTAATCCAAGATGGTTGTCTGGAGGAGAAAATGACTCAGCCTGTGCTGCGGTGCTAGGGAGAGGAAGGAGTGTACTTTATTTATTTTGGAGAGATATTATATTTATCACACTGGTACAAAACACACGCTCTGACATGCATGGGGTCACACCACACAGCCTACGGACCTGTAAACTACTTGTAAATTACCGAAATAAACCACTAAGACAAGCAAACTATTCCTAATTTACCAAAATAATTTCAGTACACATCACACAGACATGTAAACTCCTCCTAAATAATGTAGTACACTGATTTGTAGACACGAAATCAACTTGTAAACTAGCCAAATAACACATAGCACAGCCTACAGACCTGCTCGCAAAATAATGCAATCAACTTGCGCAAGCACTGCCCACTGCTTCCTGTCTACTGGACCGCACAGGTGGCTTCTGGCAGACCCCCCCCTCCCCCCAAAGTGATGCAGCCATCAGCTGCCAAGCCACACACAGATGCCATTTTGTGTCCCTCAAGCATGAAGCGGTGCTTCCCTTTCATACTTGACACCTGAGAACTTCCTCTCGAAATACGTGATCAGGTAGACACCATTGCTGACACGACTAGATGGGAGTGAAGACCTATTTGAAGAGTGCAGACGCTCCAAGGGCGCATGCGCATCGACGCCACTGCCAGATGCAAGCCAGCGTGAGCCATCACTCTCACACCACTACTGCCTACAGCGAGCAGGTGAAAGTTTCCTCTATTTTCGGGTGTACAGTTAGAATTCTTCCAGTGTTATACTGACATCACATAACTCCAAGGGATGCTCACACTTGTCTCATGCATGATACCTATGGATACTGATGTCATTGGTGCCTAGGGGATTTCTATATCGGATGAAGTTAGTGGATCTTTTATAGTTCGTAAGTTTTCTCTGTTGAGCTGATAGCTGTGAATCATCAGTTGATGACGCCATCAGCTGGCGTCTCCGCTGCCATCTTGGATAACGGTACTTGTGCTCATGTCTCCCTTGTGCCAATACTAACGGCTTCCACACTGCTTCTCGATGACGTCATTAGCTGATGATAAAACGGCTGTCAGTTGGTCCCAGTCGTCCTGTTTGTTGCCAAAACGTCGGTGCTTTCCTTTCTCCTTTGACTGAACAGTCGGCGACACAAGCTGGTATAGGGTGTGCAAAATGGCCTGGCCGCTAGATGTGCAGCTGGTTAGGAAAGTGTGGGGAAAGTGGCACTGGTGGGGGGTCGCTCAGAGCGCTGCAGGGGAAATGTCGAGTGCTAGAGGGGAAGAGCCGCTCTAAACTGAAGCCTACACTCACATCTTTTGTAAATATTAAGCGAGTCCCCTCCACAACTACACTTGCATGGTGACCATTCAAAATAATCTACTGTCATCTCAACTTTCGTTGGTGTCTAGAAATAATTCCGTCGATAAAGCACCAATTTCTTTTCGGCTGGCTTGTTAACAATTTGTGGCTTTCAGAGAAGCATCGTGAGCGGCGAATTTTGAGCAAAACCTACACATTTCTCTGGCTGCCTTGTTAATATTTGCTTCTTTTGCCAAAACACAGCGAAGTTTACACTGTCTCACGTCACTAACATGTTGGGCAGACACAATTGTGAGTGAATTCTGAAACAGTGGTTTATTAAGTATATTAAAAGAGGAACTGTGGAAAAGTAAAGTCAGTAGCTTATGAAAAAACACATCCTCTGTACAAACAACCCTATAATGTCTTCACATACGGTGCTCTAATGCCCATAGTATTTCTCATTTCACGAGCTATCGATGGCCCTTAAAAATTACATTCCCTTACCAAAAAAGTCTCTAGTTGCTGGAATAACACCGTAGATAACGAAGTTATATATAATAACGATATGGTGATATACTCCCCTCTTTGCGTGCAATCATTTGCCAAAATCTCATTTCGATGACCGAAACTATAAATGAAATAAGAAAAATGTTGTGGATATTTCACCCTGACTTTATCGCTTTTGTGGCGCGATCGCGAACGTGTGTTACATCAGGTCGATTTTTCCCGGGATTTTCTACAGACAGATACCTCTGCCCAAATTTAAAGAACAATTCAACATGTTAGCTAAATTTCATACCCAACGACATATTATGTAATATGCACCAAACGCAGACTCATAGCAACGCCTATTTTTTGTCGTACACTTTTCCGAATTTCGCGCAGTGTCTTGCTTTTGCACAAATATCACAATAACTATGACCTTTAACGAAATGATGGGCACATGATCACGAACCTAACATATAAAGCTATTAGTAAAGTAAAAATTAAATTTTTTCCAGAATAGTTTGTGTAAAATCGTTTGAGAATGATTGCAGTGTGCGCGCCTCGATTCTGGCATCGCTGACGGGTCGAAAGGTGGAAAAAATTTATCGGCCTCCCGTTTGGAGCAAACGAATGAACTCTCCCAGCGCTTTTGGACGAAAACTGGTCACTGCGCTTCGTCCTCCGTATCTTGTGCGAGCTATAACCTCATCTTGCGTAAGCAGAGGCCTCTGTCTTCAAACACGTGTAGTTGTTGAACCAACGTCGTACTCCGAAAGGACATTGCGATGTTCGTTTGGAGACCGTGTGTGGTAAAATCTCCTGCTCTCACTTTTCACGCATGCGGTTTAGTATACAGACATAACAGGCTATTTCGGGCGAACAGACAGTCCTTAAAAGACGTTAACTGGCAGGTCCGCGAGTCCGACCGGACATCTTCAGCCGCTGCCGCCCACGCGCGGCCCGTCGCGTCGCTAATCTGATGCCGGCCGTCCGGAGCCAGGGCGCGCGCGGCCGTGCCCGGCGTGCCCTAAACTCTGAGATACGACCCATTAAAAGGGCGCCGGCATTCGTCGTCAACCTTTACGACCCATAAAAACTCGCGCCGCCGTAACGAATTACGCGTTACATGTGTTTATTTTGCTGCGATTATTCGCCTGGACTTCTTACGCCGTTACTCCCGAGTCTTGCTGATAAATTGAGAAACTCATTTGCGGACAGAGTCGCTTCAGATGGATATGAAATACGTGGCTTGTGTTTCTGACTTGGGGAATTGGAGGAAGGGGGCTGGGGATGGGGGGACAGAAACTGTGCCCTGCAACTTCCGGGCTGCAATGTCGTCTCGAACGATCTATATCATCCAATTCTCGGTATTCATTAAAAAGTTGGTGGGCGTTAAATTTTGCTCGTTCTGTCAAAAATACTGTTGTGGAAGTACGTTATCTAGTTTTCTAGGACGCTGGACTGATATTTCACAAACGCGACGTAATCTTAGTTTTCTCGTTATAACAGCTTGTTTCATACCGAGTGGATAATTATAGTAAAAAAAAATTAAAAAAAGTTTTGGGATCACATTTGCTTGGTAAAAAATAATTATATGTTGGAATGGTGAAATTGCAAAACGACTTAGTCCAAATTTTCTCGGTGCCTGATTTACGGGTACAGCCATATTCCAGTGTCCAAATTGCTAAGTTTAACAGAAAAATCACTTCAGTCCCCATTTTCTGTACAGTATTTCTAGTCCCAGAAAATTAATGTTTACCGGCAAACCAAGCTTGGTACAGGACTTGTTTTGCTTGCCAGGTATTTACATATAATTATTAACACATTCATTAATAGCTTTCTCTCGATAATTTATGTATATTAATATAGTCTGTACGGTAGACCTACGATAGGTAAGTAGAAAATGACAATGGCGTCTAATAGCAGTGATTTATGTATTGATGTTGTTGAAACTGAACAAAAGAAGTTAATGACCTAAGAAGGAATAAATGGAGTAAAATGAGTTCAGAATACAAGAGAGCTACATTGAAATGTGCAAATGTTAATGGTCTGGAGCATATAAATCATATCGAGAAGTTAGTTTCGGTCAGAGAAACAAGACCTACTTGTGGGTAAGCAAACTGGGTTTAGTCGTGTTTCACAATAATTACTGTTGTACACATATTTGTAGATTAGTGACATAATGACGTTAATAATATCACTGTCCGTACTGATCATCACAGTCAAAGCAAGCAATAACGGTTGAACCAAATGTATTCCGTCTGGAACTTTTGTGTTTACCATATGACATTACACTGGAGCGTCTTCTTCAACGTGTTGCTCCCAAATGTGTTTACTGAATACTGCATAGAGTGCCACAATGGTTGATGTATTTACATGACCTGAGGATTTCAATTTAATTTGCCGAAACTAGTTGTCTATATATTTACTGTGATCTAGGCAAATAAAACTTCTCTAATAAGAAGCTAACATTCTGCAAATTCAGAGATCTATCTCCTGCTCGCAACATCCGTTAAGCGTAAAAAGCAAATAGCATGACAACAGTAACGGTGACGACTGGTGATACCAGTGCAGTTGACAATAATGTTTTGACAATGTAAAACGATCGAAGGCTATCGCTCAGAACTGAATGCGTCGTACTGCGTCGACTGTTTTCATTCAGCTGCTCTCACAGACCTGTTCCAGTCAAAAGAATGAATAATTCAAGCGATACATACGAATAGAACTATAACCGAATGAGTCGACTGTTTCCCAGCAACATACTCAGTCGACTGTTTTCATTCTGTTGTTCCTATCACCTCTACCTACCACTCATTCTTATCCAAATGGTATGTGCCCAGTTAATGAATACAAAACCAAATACGTATGCAAGATGTCAAGTATGTTCAAGTCAATGATTAATTCAATGCATTTTATGAAAAAAAAGCTAAATGAGTAAAATTGTAGTTTGATTTAAGTTTCTTATATATGGTTATTTCCGTTGATGAGTTATTGTTCTGTGTATTTTGAATGCGTTTTTCACCAAACGAAGTATATTTGATGTATTTATACATCAGAAATTTATTACATAACCACAAATGAAATTAATTTGAAATATGGCTTCAGCCTAGCTTTGTCTATAAGAATTTGAGCAAGAAGAAGGATATAAGGTAACGTAATTTCATAAACTTTTTATGTCACATACATGTATGTATAATATCACATCGTAATTTAGTGCAATATTCACTTCAGTACGATAATAAACCGTTCTTTGTTGTTTCTAAAGATTTACTTCTACGAACTTCAAAGGCGATTTGCAAATTCATGATTCACTTGCAAATGCGATGAGCAGATAATTTATTTCCTCGGATTCTGACCAAGGTTATGGAGTGATTTTCCTTCGTTTTAAGGCAAATTCCAGAACCGTGAACCTCCCGAAACGTTCCCAATTGGAACTCCGTCTGTCCCACTACCATCTAGTCTGGTATTTGACTGAAAAGACCCAGTGGGTCAGAACGCTAAAAGACTGCTCTTTCTCTAAATTTACGATTAAGGGATAAAAAAAAAGCTTTATTCCTTGATCGCATCGTCTGCTATTGGCAACGCATTGTACATGCTGAGGAAGGCATCTGTCTACACTTCGACACACTGGGTAAATGGCAGGCTATGAAGCCACAGATCTGGGTTTATAAACTGGTTGGTCAGAGGGTTTATTGCCTCCTCTGGCTATATTTTATGTCTGTTAAAAATGGTGAGTTGCTCCGCGATTTGGAACCCATGTCAAACTGTAGCTTCCTTTACAAATGACTAGCTGATTGACTTCCACGGTCGGGATGAGACAAAGACACGTCACCTCCGATAGGACTATGCCTAGTAAAGCACCGTGGTCTTGAAACAAGCCTTTGGATTGATGCAGATTTTCCTTCTACATAAAACAGTACACTTACATATATCCGAGGTCCTCATACTTTTGTCTCGGACATAAAAATAAAAAATTAAATTAGAAAGATAGTGCACATATCTTAGCCCCCATAACTATGCTTCGTTTTCGGGAGTTTTCATTGGTTTTTAATGCGACCGTCAAAGCTTGAAATCCCCTCACGAATAATATTGTCAGTTGGGACTTCCTCCGCTTCTCTGCTGGCTTGCCTGGACTATGGCGAAATGTAACCGCCCGCCCTACCATTAGGACGATACTTTATATTTCGAATGCCTCAAAAAAATTAGGCGTTGTTCTAGTGTAGACGTATTGTAGTTCTTAAGCAATTTTCGATTGAACTCACCAATTTCATAACTGTTGTTCGTTCTGTGTGGCGCAGTGCAGACGGTTATTAACGGGGAAAGTAATGTAATTATAATATCTGAAGTAGCGTTTGTAAACTTTAAGTCATGCTTCTACAGCAGATTTTGGGCAGATGTTTCCTTTCTTCCTTCAGTATGTCCCAGGCTGATACCCTCTCCATTCCTGGAAATATACTAACGTATGTAAAAACTAGAATGAGATTTTCACTCTGCAGCGGAGTGTGCGCTTATATGAAACTTCCTGGCAGATTAAAATTGTGTGCCCGACCGACACTCGAACTCGGGACCTTTGCCTTTCGCGGGCAAGTGCTCTACCATCTATGTAAACACTGCAGTACTCAGAAATAATAGCCCAATTGAATCCAAACTTGGATGATACATAGAGCAGCGTATCAGTGGCTGTAGATGTAAATTATTCTCCTATGAGATTGCACGGAAGCTCTCGAGAATCTCGCCGATAGCGCAGGGATTTCTATCCATCCGTGTGAAACAACTACATCACATTCAGCGAGAAGAATTGATAGAAACGGTTTTGCAGGATTTTCTTTGAATTTTTATTGGGATTTCATGACCATATCGACACCAGTTAATTATTATTAAAGATTAATTTCATAAGTTAATATGCACAACAGGCTGAGTTTACTGCTGTACAACCTCTATAAGGTGGACACTTCCATTGGCGTGCACCTACTATGAACTGCTGACGACAATACACGCTGCTCCTACATGCTTTCACTAGCTTCACCTCAGAAGAGAAAAATAAAATCTAAATACAAATCTCTACAAAACATGTCCCGTATTCGTCGCCGTACGGATTTTGGTGATTCAATACTTACTATTCAGTGCAATTATGAGTGGAGAATTTGCCTGTCTTGCTTTCAGTGGTTTTAATGGCAGACTTTGAAAACAGATTTGTGTGAAAGATAGACAGCTCCAAGATTTCAGCTTTCGTGTACCCGTAGCGCGATTACCAGTACTGAACGCTACAGGATACAAGGGGGGAAACGCTCCTATCGGAGCACAAAAACGCGAATATACTCCTGTTTAAAAGATTAACTTAAAAGTCTCATTAACCCTCCTCAGCACCTTTAAAATTTTCCCAGAGGTTATGTCATGGAAACATATTCGCGCTCTTTTTAACATGCAACTCGTCTCTCAGTCCCACAAGATCCGCTAACTGTAACTCGCTCACAATCACTAGTCCATCGCTCTTTGTCGATGAAACCCATCGACTCTCACTTGCCCATTCTCAATCATTCAGCCTAACTCACAGTTCCCTGTCTCAACACCAGTGTCAGTTCTGTCGTGCAACTACTGCCTCCTCTCGCTGTCACTGTCACTATCTCCCTCTTGCTCTCTCTTATTGCTACTAATCTCTTTCATTCCTTACCATTGTTCTTCTCATCATCACTCTTCCAAGTTGTCATAGTCTGTCTCTCATTGTCACTAGCTCCCGCCTATTTTCACTTTCTCCGTCTCTTCATTCCTCTCCCATTGGCACTGTCTCCTTCATTCTTTTACCAGCAATGTTTGGTCACTGTCAACTATATCTCACTGCCACTATGTACCTCTCTTTATCTCACACTGCCCTCGTCTCATTTGCTCTTTCTATAATACAACCACTGTCTAATATCTCCCACTATTTGTCACTTTTTCGTCTATTTTCCACTGCCACACTATCCTCATCTCTCAGCACAAAAATGCAGAAATATATCCTCATGCCTAAATTAATGGGACAATTTTTGAAGGTGTTGAAGACAGAATGAGACAGCTGCTATCCCACTTTCAGAGTCTTTTAAACGGACTTGTTCGCCTTACTTGTGCTCCGATAGGAATATTTTTCCTCTGGTTCCCTTCTTTTTCCTGATACAGCAGGGCATGTCGCTCATGAAAAGAACTTTAAAGGACAGTAAAATTTTAATAATTTACTTATGTGAAGCTGAAGTAACGCTAAACTATTTTTACACTTCAGACCGGATATTGCGCAAAAAATTTTTACTCGTACTTCAGTACTACAACGTGGGCTCCCAGAACATTTCTGATTATAATGGTGACGTTTATATCATCATACTGCTCCGTGCTACGTCACTTTATAAATTACATTTTCGCCTCAAACGGCATTTTAGTTGCGTATTTTACGTGAACAAGTAAGGTAACTTTAAACCCCTATGTCTAGGATGCACCACATTGTTTTTTCTTCAACAATTCTTTAGTGGACATAATGAAAATTTCACACAAGAAAGAATGGTGTTTTATCTACACTCCCTATTTTTTCACGTAATCTCCATCCCGTTCTATGGCCTTCCTCCAGTGCGAAAGAAGGGCGTGTATGCCCTGTCGGTACCAATCCTTGTCCTGGCGGCGGAGCTAGTGCTTAACTGTGTGAATCACCTCCTCATTGTCCTCAAAATGTCTTCCACGAATGGAATCCTTTAATAGCCCAAACAAGTGGAAGTCCGACGGGGCTACGTCAGGTGTAGCAGCCGTGGATGATTTCCCCGAATGCTGCAAATCGTGGAGCTCCGCCGAACCACCTTCTGATGACCTCACATTCTCTGCCCAGAAACTACCTGTACTTCTGTCGAAAGCAAATGCTCCATACATTTTGCACAAGCATTTGTGAATACTGTGGTGTCACCGCCAGACACCGCACTTGCTAGGTGGTAGCCTTTAAATCGGCCGCGGTCTATTAGTATACGTCGGACCCGCGTGTCGCCACTGTCAGTGATTGCAGACCGAGCGCCGCCACACGGCAGGTCCAAAGAGACTTCCTAGCACTCGCCCCAGTTGTACAGACGACTTTGCTAGCGATGCTACACTGAAAATTACGCTCTCATTTGCCGAGACGATAGTTAGCATAGCCTTCAGCTACGTCATTTGCTACGACCTAGCAAGGCGCCATTATCAATAGATATTTAAATTATAAAACATGTACCGTCAAGAGCGATGTTCTCCAATTATGGATTAAAGTTAAGTACTCCAAGATCTTCGTACTTTATTTGCTACTATTAATTCCCTTAACTGTTCCAGACCTCACGCCGGTCTGCGAGAGCTTAAAAGCGTGCATTTCGGCCTCCTCTAGCAACACGGTGTTGGCTCTTCTGCCAACACTTCAAATACTCCCCACAGTTTCTTTCTCTGCAGTGAGAAATCCAATGACGGCACGTTGCTTGTAACGTACATCAGCTACAAACGCCATTTTGAACGTGTCCTGTAGCTACCCTCTCTGTCGGAAGTGACGAAAACTCGGTGCGCTCACTCAGGAGATTTCAAATAATACATACGTAACGTTCTTCGAATTCGTAGCATTGTTTTCAGCTGAGAAAAAAAGTGCAATGCGGTGCATTACTTTCTGGGCAACACCCGTATTTTGTCACTCATGGATGTTATATATTATCAGATATGGTTTAATTAATTTCCACTTATGTGACATACGATATGGTAAACAATAATGCATAGCAGGTGGTATAGTTCGACAACTGCACACACGTGTGTGTCAAGATATGCAATGGTACGCTTATGATAAATGATGCGGATGGCCAGTTGGTATACTCGTATATGCTAAATACAACACATGACTTTGAACATACGAAGTGGAAGGCGTTCTGTTAATGTTTCTGTGTAAAAATATTACAAGTGAGTGGCAAATGCTTTCTGCTTCGTATAACAATTGTGATGTTTTGTGCAGATACGACGAACCAATTTTCCACAAGGAACATGTATACCCCGAGCTACTGTTGGTGAATACATTGCGCATATTAAAACATTGTGCATAATTATTCACTTAAAACGGCGAAAAAAAATTCTACAGAAACGAATACAGGTGCTCGACAACTGCAGTCATTAGCGCTGTGTCACCAAAATCATTTATATGACAGCAGCTCTTCTGGCAACAAACACAAGATGCACTTTTTATGGATCTACAGGGCGTCCCAGAAATATAGTGACAAACTTCGGGGGGTTTGTAGCGTTTGTTTTGAGGAAAAAATCGAGGACAGCAACCCGTACCTGGAAACTTCATACTGCAACGTGCCACTTCGGCATCCCTTCGGCAGCAAACGTGACTTTGTACGCTGGCGCACCGCGGGCGGAACGTCTCGCAATGTCGTTTGTTATTCAGTGATCACAACTAACTGCCACTATCGCCAGTGGAGAACATGGAGCTAGCTGCTGCGTAGAAACAGAGCTAGCAGCTGCGTAGAATAGCCTTGGCTCATATGAATGCAGTGCTCTGTTGCCTCTGTGGATGACGTTTTCGAACACGAATTTCCACCCACAGTTTATGATTCTCCCGGAACCCTCTAAAATCTGAATGTTTTTCGGCATACGAGAGAAAAATAAAATGAAGATAGAAAGCCCTATCCGAATCCGTCATCTACCATGGCAACAGAGCATTGCATTCGTTGGGAACAAGGCATGTATAACAAGTAACTATCTCCTCCTTCTACAATGGCTACCATGCAATCAGTCGCAATCACTAATTAATAGAAAACATTGAGAGACATTCCGCCCAAGGCCTGCCAGCGTAGAAAGTCACGGTTGCTGCCTAGTGGCAGGCATCGGCACCTTCAGCTTCGACGAATTCTAACGTCATTGGATGAAATTTTCAGACACTGGTTTCTACCATCGATTTGGTCCTTAATACACCCTCTATAACCACTCTAAACTTGTCGGAAAATTTCTGGAACACCCTGCATAACACATATGTTTTGGACTTAGCAAATACCCCGAAAGCTCAACAAATTAGCGACAGTCTAGTCAATAGTGTTAAAAGTGCAAATAATATTTGATTAGTTTGTATACCTTGATGGCTGATGATGAGCACCAGTGGCTCAAAAAAGGATCGTAAATAAATTAATGTCATAAGATGAATAATCCTGAAATATTATGTCTAGTTGCGCTGATTACGTAACCAGATGAGCCAAAAGATTATGACCACTGCCTACAGCGAGAACGCGTGCGCCTGATGGTATTCCTCCCAAGCGTCGTCCTAAAGAAAGTATATAATCAGAACAGAGATAACTGGGACTCGTTCTAGAGATGATACGGGCTGCAAATTTGGAAATCAACTGACAAAAACCGATTTCCACAATCGGGAACGGCGAAGCTGGTAGGCCCTTTGCGTGCTACTGTCGTGGTTGAATGACTGTTTCAATCACGAGTAGGCGACAAGGTGCTGGACGTCACCAGAGTGTGAAATTCGAAGGTTTACTAGCCCCTCCGCAAGCAGGATAGGTGGCGAACTGTGGCAGGTCTGAGGACAGAGTGCAGTGCTGGTGCATGTACAAATGTTTAGGAGCACCCCCTTCCGCACACATTGTCGAAGATGGAGCTCAGGAGCAGATGACAACTACGTGTTCCCTTGATGACCCAACGAAATCGTCCGGTAGGGTTGCAGTGACCACAAGCTCATCGATATACTAATGCCGATTAGTGGAAACCTATGTTCGGATCGGATGAAGCACGTTTGATACGCCTTCATCCAGACAAACGGCTACTCGAAACGTCCACCGTGCTATGTACGCACTCCCCTGGGGCTGTGGGGGATATTACCCTGGGCTTCCATGAGATTAGTCGAAGTAACGAAGATAGCTGTGGACTAAATGTTATTGCGGACCTCCTGCATCCATCCTTGCTTCATGTCTTATCCGTTGGCGTTCGCGTCTTCCGGCAGGTGAACTGTCTCTATCACAAGCTCAGAATAGTGCCACAGTGGTTTGAGGAGCATCACGTTGATGTCTTGGCCATCAAATTTGCTTTTATTAACCTGTTGGAACAAAACTGGGACGCTTCGTGGGCCAGTTGCACGCCCGCAAACCACCGAACTGAAGCTGGCGGGAATTACTTGACCTGTGCGTAGTCGTCTGGTGCGACATATCGGCAGAAACCTGGTAAGGAATTATCGAATCCATGCCACCGTGAATCGCTTCTATGCTGCGTTCCAAAGGTAGACCAACAAGCCATTAAGAAGATGGTGATAATGTTTTGGCTCATCGGTGTATCTTCATTATGGAGGGAAAGACCCAGGCCTAACTATTCAAATGTGCGAAGACGCGCATTCAAATATTTGCACAAATCTAAGGGAGAGATCCTCGTATTGTCGAACGAACACTCGGCTGCGCCGTCTGATGTAGGGAACTGTAACTGCTGCTGGAAGATCACTCAGTAGTTTGGTTCTGACCGTATGACCATCGTGACAGAGTCATTACTGCTGGCCCCTGTCCCTTTGGACCCAATTTCTGAATCCAGTCCGGCAGCACCACAGAACGAGCCATTACCTGGCACTTGCTTGCGGATTAAAACTGTCTACGCGACCTGGAATCGAAGGTGGGACCTTTGATTTTCGCGGGCAAATGTACTACTGACTAAGCCATCATTCTGGAAACGATCCTTCAGGCTGTGGCTAAGCCATGTGCCCGCAATATCCTTTCTTCCAGAAGTGCTAGTTCTACGAAGTTTGCAAGGTAGGTGATGAAATACCGGAAGTAAAGCTTTGAGAATGTGCTGTGAGCCGTGCTCGGATAGCTCAGTAGGTATAGCACTTTGTCGCGAAAGGCAATGGTCTCAGGTTTGAGTCCCGGTCAGGTGCATAGTCACACAGTTCTAATCTACCAGCAAGTTTCAGACAGGCACACATTCCGTTGAAGAGTGAAAATTTCATTCTGGAAGCCATTACCTGCCAACTCTTGCTCTCAGTCGCTTCTAACTCGGTGCCAGCACACTATCAGCTCAGCGAAACACATTACCTGTCAGCACTAAAGCACTAATGTAAGAGCTTGTTTCGCAGTGTTCCGTTAGTTTTTAATTGAGAACTGGCACTCTGGCTAATTATCAGTACAGCGAGCTTTTTAACTGTATTAAGGAATTCAAAGATAAGTTTCGTTAATAGTAACTACAATATCTCTAGCGGCTACGCAGAATAAATATTTTTTTGAAAATAAAACAACTGCACTATACTTTATTTGCCAGACAACGTAATATGCCATGTGGTTTTATTTTTGCAAACTATATATTTCTTTGCGTTTCGGCTCAAGCCAGCATCAGAATCAGTCATGTAACAGTGCACTTTAATTTCAATGTTTTAAAGTCCTTGCTATATATTGCTATAATAAAGTTATCATCTTGTTTTATAATCCCTATTTTATAAAGTGAAAACTTTTTACACACCTTTACAATGAAAGAGGGTAATAATTAAAAATATTGTTGCTCATTGACCTGTTTTATTTAATATTATACAATATGTTACAGTGCTTTCAACTTCAAATTCGTATATTTACTTATACAGTGTGCGAAAAAAGTATGACTTTTTCGAAATGCCGTAGTTGTCTCGCATTGTTACGCGTAACTTTTAAATTTGGCTCAAATGTGCTTACAACCCTCCTCTGTAAATGTGCGAT
Organism: Schistocerca serialis cubense; assembly: GCF_023864345.2. Classification (NCBI taxonomy): domain Eukaryota; kingdom Metazoa; phylum Arthropoda; class Insecta; order Orthoptera; family Acrididae; genus Schistocerca; species Schistocerca serialis. The sequence goes on from NC_064643.1 coordinate 361,384,511, forward strand.
AGGTGGTACGCCGCGACGTCACCGTTGAGCTCGCCGATGCTTCAAACAACCAGGTGTCAACACATGTGAAGCAAAGTCCACAGCACCAAAGTTTCTTGTAAGGTGTAAGGCGTGTTCAAGATGGAACGTTATTTGCAAATTTCACCACAATTCTGCCCAACGCCTTTGTAGACGTGGCACACGATGAGAAAGTTGTCACATCCCCTCTTAACCCACATTTGGCGTTTTCTTTGACTCCTCTGCGAAGGAAGTCGGAACCATGACACACAGTATTGAAATCACTCGGTTTTCTTACGGTTAGCGGCCGCTCAGAATCGATACGAGGAGCCCTCCACCGGTGACATAAAGGGCACTTGGGACGTTTATTCCTACACATTTTGCAATCGAAAACGACAGTTCGCAGTGAAATGGGAAACAAGATGATGTTGACGACTTTCGACGCAGCTGCAATTCCCTGAACGTTTCGAGACCACTCTAAGTGCGTCATGGGGCTGCAGCCCCATTGTGCGTCATCTGACGTCTTTGAAGTGTAGTGCGACCGCAGTTGTTGCTCTGACATACTGGGTGTGAAACCAGTAGGAACTATTCGAAACCATTCGCCGGAATTTGAACGTGATCTAAAGCAGCAGAGGGTGTTTATACTTTTTCAGTCCTCGTGTTTCGCCCCCTCCTGTGGCGTGACCAAGGAGGGGAGCGACACAGACAAGTGCACGAACAAAACAGCAAAGGGTCCCTCTAAGATCTCCAAGTTCGGCAACATCCTCGGTGCCATCTAAAGAACTTTGTTGAGACGCTAAAAATATATCTGTTGCTTCTGAGGCAGGCAACCTCTTTGACACCCTTAGGTGCGGTTGCATGCCCTCATGCGCTAGAGCAGCCATGAGGCACCACTGAGCTGAATGGATTATCGAAATATCTGACAGATTTTTAACACGCTCAGCAAAGTGTTTGGGTGGCACCGAGTGTGTTATGGAACTGCGGAGTTTGAGACGGAGCCTTTGCCGTTTTATCCACGAACAACTCAACGTTGCACCTCTCCATGGGATTATTTTTCGGGGTAAGTCATCAAGCCAAGCCAAAGTTTTCCGTGTACAAAAACGTGCTATGAGAGTTATATGTGGTGTGAACTGAAGAACATCTTGCAGAAGCCTGTTGAGGAAACTAGGGATACTGACTACTGCTTCCCAATATATTTATTCCTTAATTAAATTTGTCATTAAAAATATATCACTTTTTCAAACCAACAGCTCAATTCATGGAATCAATACTAGAAAGAAGAATAATATTCACAATGATTTAAAGTCACTTACTCTAGTACAAAAAGGTGTGCACTATTCAGGAACCCAGATTTTCAATAACTTGCCGGCTGCCGTAAAAAGCTTAACAACCAATGAAATTCAGTTTAAGAGAAGCCTAAAGGATTTATTGGTGGACAACTTTTTCTACTCCATTGGTGAATTTCTCAGTAGAACCAACTGATTTTTGTGTGTGTGTGTGTGTGTGTGTGTGTGTGTGTGTGTGTGTGTGTGTGTGTGTTTGTGTGTGTGTGTGTGTATGTATATTTAAGTACAATCTAATTTCTGCACCACTTCAGAGCAGTAATGTGTTCATTGTAAATAAGTATTGTAGTAGTTCTATTATATGTTTATTACCCTATAAATAAAAAAAAACCATTTTTTAAATTTTTAATTCAGTGCATTAATGCGATCTTAGTAAATGAGTGTTTGTAAAATGATTCTTTCATATAGTGTTCATTAAAAAAAGTGACGATCATTCTACTTGGGTCCTGTGGAAGGTACATTAGCTTATTTGTTTCAGATGTAAATATTTGTCATGTATTATTGTTTTTCTGACATGTTCTACATCCTGGAGGACCTCCTCTCTACGGATCAATTGGAATGAAAGTAAATCTAATCTAATGTAAAAACGCCACAGGAGGGCTCAAAAAGCATTAGCACGATTTGCTGCTTCGGAATGTGTTTAAATTTCGTCAAATGGCTTTGAACAGTCCATAGTGGTACCACCCTGTATATCAGAGGAAAAACTTTGGTCGCACTACACTCCAAAATGATCAGATCGCGTTCAGTTACGTTGCAGCCCTAAGATGTTCTTAGAGTATGGCTGAATCGTCCGAGGGTGTCATCAGTACGGAATGTTGTCAAGAACCTCTCTCCCTGTTGCTCATCGTACTGCGAACTGTCGTTCCCGACCGTGAAATGTGTGGGGGACTCAACAATGCAATGTAAAGTGTGGTTTTATTGACGTCTTTGTACCACCTACTGAGTGGCGGTGTGGCTGAAATTATTTCCTCGTCCACTCGTAAGAAAACCGTATCATTTCAACGCTGGGTGTCGCGATTCTGATCTCCATCGCAGAAGTGTCAAAAGAAGGGGTGAAATGTGGGTAAGAGGGAATGTGACGACCTTTCCATAGTGTGACACGTCAACGATGGTGTTGGGCAGAATTAGGGTGAAATTTGGTGCCAGTGTGACATGATCAACCCACTTCATAACTCACATGAACTTCGTTTCGCATGTGTCGACACTTTGCTGTTTAAAGCGTCGCCGAGTCACAGGCCACCGCTCCTTCGCATCTATACAGGGGAACGTTGTAGGCACCTTTGAACTACGTTTCAAACTCACACGTCGCAGCGGGAGGCAATTACTGAGTATCGAAAAACTAATACGCTTTTTTTTAACAGTGTGTGAAATGACTGTATGCCTAAAATTATGTTAGAGTTTTGAGTGAATAAACGTATTGTACGCGTGCCACCTAAGAGCCACAGTTTATTTTATTTGTAGCAGTTAACACTAGCTTATGGTACGGTTGTTCACGAGAACCTGACAAGGTATTTTGTATCTACATTCTTCTACGTACGTTGTATATAAAACGAACATTTGCATCTATATATAAAACTACTCACCCGATCAAAAATGCCAAAATGCGACCGTCTAAAAATGAAATAAAAAAGGAAGCGAGGAATATGGAAAACGACGTTGTCTAGTGTCGTAATGTCATGGATTCGTATAATGATTTGTTTTCACTGACTGACAAATGTACTTTTCCTACTTCACAACCGATGCACCTCATAGTTTTATTTGTTAGGCCAATAGTAAATGAAATTTTTATAATTAATAATTTAAGTTACTACGTAGTAGCTTGTCAAATTGCATCGCAACAAATGTACCACTATTAATGAACTTCCAAAATTAGTGCAATGTAATTGTTGCAAAGCGTTTAATGTGACCTGTCAGCCTTTATTGAGGCTGATTTGTAGATCGAAGGAAGGAGGATTGGATTATCGCCCCGGAGACTTCGAGGTCATTAGAGGCGGAGCACAAGCTTGGATTGTGTCAGGGATGGGGAAGGAAATAGGCCGTGCCCTTTCAAAGGAAACATCCTGACATTTGCCTAAAGCGATTTAGGGAAATCACGGAAAATCTAAATGTGGATGGTTGGACGCGGGCTTAAACCATCGTCCTCCCGAATGCGAGTCCATTTCACCATCTCCTCTGTGGATGGTTTGTAGTTGCTTGTCCTACTGACACGTCGTAATCAAATAAATCCGATACAACTAAGATTGAATAAGCAACGGGTTGACAGATTGTCATTTTTTTATATGTTCAGCAAGGTTAGCAGTGGAGACTAAAGTTACGTAAGAGATAATTTAGTAATGATTCTATTTAGGTCGATTTGATGGAACTCCTTCAGTTTCTAATGAATGCAAAGAGACCCGAGAAATATAGGATGCTGGTTATGTAGGTCAATAAGTACTGTTATTATGCTGGAGGTCATATCCTTTATCGATAAAAAACCAATTCGTGTGAATACTCTGCAAACGTTTTATTTTCATTGTTTAACCTTTATCGAACAAATTCACAGGATTTCATGACATTAAGGCATTCTGTGCATTTAGTTTGGTTGTGGGATATCTGTGTGGAAAGTGTGAACTTAGCATTAAGCCTTATGAAAGGTGGTCAGGTGGAATGACAGAACCTCCACCAACTGGCTTGTGGCAGAGGCTCGGTTGGTCGAGTTTACCTGTTGTACATGAGGATGTCGGGCCGCCATATCTTGTTGGGTGTTATCCTGAGGTCCTTGACGCCGCCGTACTCCGACTCGTTCCAGCGCAGGTTGTAGTCCACCCACTCCTGCAACGCCACAGAGCACACGCACACATACAAACGCGCGTGCAAGCCAAACAAAGCGGTACACTCCTACACGAGGGCAGAAGTCTAAGCACACTCTCCCTTTTTGTAACGACTGTATCTCTAGTATTCTTTCTGATTAAAACTGAAAGTGATAGAAACAATTGAAAATTACATTCATCTGCGGTAATATATGGAACTAAAGGCAATCGAAATAAAGGCACCAACACCCTTATATTTTTTCTATTATTTTCTTTTTAATTACATGTAATTTCAATAGTAGATTATGGTTATCTTAAAACAAATACAAAAGATCATTTTTACCGCACATAAATAACAATACTGAGTATATACTGAAGTGCACAGAACTCCTAGTCACAGTACTGCATGCGTTGATAGTTGAATTTTATTTGTGTCTCAAGAACAAAAATTAAAATTTAATTCTACTACACTTAACACGTCACTCTACAGATACGGTGACATTTCGATATGCTTTACTACCGATACAAATTCACAAGATATTCGTGAAATGTTACTTCGAACTCTACGTATTAAATTTATTTACGTAGTGAAATGCTAGATAAGAGTGAAAATTTGCTAACGAGCACAAAATAAGTTCAAACTACAAGACAGAATGTCTAACGTCATGCATATGTAGGATACTGACGTGAAAAGATATTAAAAGCTGTTAAAAGAAAGTAAGAAATACAAAAAGCAGTAAGAAGTAAAACTTCATGCAGGTTGGAGCAGATAAATAAGAGAAGCAATTTATTTTTCATTTATTAAAATATTTAATTTCGTTTTCATTAGTTTAGTTGATAATTTAAATTTTCCATTTATTATAGTTAATTTAATAATCTAGTCTTGTTTTGCCGAAGACCGAGGAGTTCTCACACTGGTCCGCAAAAAGTAAGTGAAGATATCACCCCAGTCCACTGTCAACTCTTAAGCGAAAGCGAGTTAAAACTACACCTTAGTAAATATTCTCAACAGTTATTTATAATTTGTTATTTATTACAAATTTATATTTATAAATGGTGATTTGGTTGTCACTGTACGTATTTAAAAGTCAGAGTACAGTCCTACGACGAGTACGTAAAGTGTCTCCTCGCTTTGCTTGTAGGAAACGTGTTCCATCCAACATTTTCTTGTTACGCACTGTTACACTAACTCACACTGGTAATGAGTGTAACAAATCTTGAAACTACGTGCACGGGACCTGGACAATGGACAAGATCTCTGTCATTCACAGACATTTCATTTAAACTAAGCTGTTCTAATGCGCCTCGTGAACTGACATGAAGAGCTTATCTGGTAATAGTGTTATTACGCTTTCAAACTCCACAAGTGCTCTATTACGTAACTACGCGGTGAAATGGTGAGTAGTGACTTGACAGCGATCAACGGCATATTTCACGTGACAGACACGACTTTGCGTCAGTCATGAAGCTTGCTAGTATAGCTTCCATAGTAGACACGTATCTGAGAAATGTAATTATCCGGGTTTTGAGTCCTCCTCCAGCACGAAGATTTGACTGGCGACGAAGCTTGCGGTGAAAGAGCACTTCGCCACAAACCGAAGACTGATTCGTCCGCCTGTATATTGCCTCGTTATCACCACTAATGCAATTACGACAGCTCATTACACCGGACAGCTATTAATGAAATAAAGAAATGTATGTTATATTAAATTTAAAGTGAAGTTATTAAGCAACATTTACGAAGTGCGCAGTAAAATAATGCATTATCGCTCTCCCGGCGTTACTTGATTCCATCCTTGAGGGCCACAGCAGAACAAGAGCATATCGGTATTTATGGTTATTTTTTTAAAGATGTGTAAGTTGAGGAAGGTTACAGAGTGAGTTTTAAGAAGTGTCACACACACGGCAGCGACTGACGATTTGGTGGTGAAGAAACAGGCAAGTAACCATGGCAACACATTTCATGCAGGAGTGTTTGGAGACGGTTCATTCCATTTGACTCTGTCGTTATAGCTTCCACGAGAACATCTCCTTAGTTGCTAGTGATGGATGTTTATACTCCCGAATTAGTGAATAATGAAACATTTAATTGTTGACCGTTGTCAGCTTTCATTTGGAGTGTTTAAAGAAGTCCTCGCTTTAAGCATTACGCAGAATGAAGTGAATCAGTTATGTGATTTACGCGGTAAGGCTGTGTGTGACCACAGCATTTACTGATATGGTAACGGTGTGAGAGGCTGAAATGTTTATTTAATTTGGCTCAGTATGTGATATTTTAAACTTTTCTTTGTCGTTACACAATAATTATCTAGCATCGCAGATTTTTAGTATCTGCAAAACAATGACAAGTGAGGTAATAAGTTAAATTAGGAACACATTTTGTGTCACATTTGGAAATATGTATCATTTATGGGGCATTAAATGTTTGGTTTCGGTACGTAGGTAGAGCGTGGTGGGAGGAAGTGTTGTTGCGACTTAGTTTCTACTGTAAAATAGCTATGTACTTAGGTGTCATGCAAGCTGTGCAGCTATTGAAAGATTGTGCTGTTGTGCGTGTTTGGCTAAAACGTTGTTCCGTAATCTGTAAGAATGCGAGTGTATACGTTTTGTTTCAATTCGAGTTATTCCAGGGTGATAGCCGTTGCTGATCACGAGTGCTTAGCTGAATTAATTCACATAACATAAGTTATTCTTAACTACGAGTAGTATTCAGCTGTTGGTGACTATAATGGTCCACATGTACTTATTTTCCTGATATAAAACAGACTCGATTGTTACTGTCCTTTGTTTAGAACAGATTTAGACTCCATGAATATATGATCCTAATGAAATGTTTATCTTGTAGTGTTTACCTTAAGCATTAAGCTTTAAAAGTTTCTGTCCGAGAGTAATTTCCTTTTATCGCAAGAAAAATAAATGAAATTTACACAGCAGTTAATCAATTAATTTCGTAACTGTTCATTTCTGAATATTAACTTTTGCCCTTATCAACAGGCTGTAAGCAGGGATGTGTATTCTCTTTCAGTGAACCTCACTGACTCTGTTTATGAGCCAGTGGCAGACGGAATTTTTCATTTCCTTCACACGTTCAAAGCGGGGATCAGAATGAGAATCATTTAGTGGTCTGGGGGGACGATAGTTTAATGACGATAAGTGTGACGGGTAAGGCGGTACTTATAGTCCAAGTTTCACGATATCAGCAGTGACTTGCCTATCCATGTGAGGCCCTGCACTGTGAGGCAAGTGCATCAAAGTTTTCAGTAACCCAGTTAATTTATACAGAATATCTGGAAGGCCTTTAGCGATGCAAAGGTGGCGGCACACATCACCAGGCTTTACACGGCGGTTGGCACGATTGGAGTGTGTATAGTTATCGTCTATGGTTACACAGATATTAATTCATTGTGTTTCGGAATTATTCTTATAGAAGCCAAGTCACGTCAAACATCACAATCGTAGGCAATTATCATTCAATATATTCTTCAGCAGCTATGAAGTTATGAGACTGGTCTCCAGAAACAGTGTTACTGCAGGAAATGGTAAATATATGTGGTCGACATTATATTTATTGATCCATATCGTTGTCACGATTATGTATTCGCAAATGTCGAAATACAGTGAGTTGAGAGAAGTCATGGGATATCTTCTAATATTGTGTCGGACCTCCTTTTGCACGATGGTGTGCAGCAAAAAAAAAAAAAAAAAAAAGACTCTGAGGACTATGGGACTTAACATCTGTGGTCATCAGTCCCCTAGAACTTAGAACTACTTAAACCTAACTGACCTAAGGACATCACACACATCCATGCCCGAGGCAGGATTCGAACCTGCGACCGCAGCAGTCGCGCGGTTCCGGACTGAGCGCCTAGAACCTTTGACCACCGCGGCCGGCTGGTGTGCAGCAGCTCAACATCGGGTGGTCTCATCAAGTTGTTGGTAGTCCCCTGCCTCTGTAGCAGTACATAATTTCGAAAGTGTTGCTAGTGCAAGATTTTGTGCACGAACTGATCTGTCGATTATGTCCTATAAATGTTCGATGGAATTCATGTCGGGCGATCTGGGTCGCCAAAGCATTAGCTCGAATTGTCCAGAATGTTGTTCAAACCAAACGCGAGCAATTGTGACCCGGTGACATGGCGCATTGATATCCATAAAAACCGCGTCGTTATTTGAGAAAATGAAGTTCATTAATCGCTGCAGATGGTCTCCAAGTAGTCGAACATAACCATTTCGAGTCAATGATCGGTTCAGCTGGAGTAAAGGACCCGGTAAGACCAGCATTATGGAGCCACCACCAGCTTGCACAGTGCCTTGTTGACTCGAACCCTACAATCAGCTCTTATCAACTGAAATCGGGACTCATCTGTGTGGGACACGGTTTCCCAGTCAAATATAGGGTACAACCGATATGGTCACGAGCCAAGAAGAGTCCCTGCAGGCGATGTCATTGTTAGCAAAGACACTTGCGCCAGTCGTCTGCGCCGGCTGGTGTGGCCGTGCGGTTCTAGGCGCTTCAGTCTGGAACCGCGTGGCCGCTACGGTCGCAGGTTCGAATCCTGCCTCTGGCATGGATGTGTGTGATGTCCTTAGGTTAAGTTAGGTTTAAGTAGTTCTAAGTTCTAGGGGACTGATGACCACAGATGTTAAGTCCCATAGTACTCAGAGCCATCTGAAACATTTTGAACCAGTCGTCTGCTGCCGTAGCCCACTGAAGCCAAATTTCGACGTACTACCCTAAACATATATTCGTCGTACGTTCCACATTGATCTTTGCGGTTATGTAAGGAAGTGTCGTTTGTCTGTTAGTATTGACAGCTCTAAGCGAACGCCGCTGATCTTGGTCGTTAAGTGAAACCGTCCGTGGTGACAGGTAATTCCTGAAATTTGGTATTTTCGACATACTCTTGACACTATGGATCTCGGAATATTAAATTCCCGAACAATTTCCGAAATGGAATGTCCCACGTGTCAAGTTCCTTCTACCATTCTGCGTTCAAAGTCTGCTGATTCCCGTCGTGCGGCCGCAAGTACGCCGGAAAGCTATTCACATGAGTCGAGTACAAACGACAGCACCGCCCATACACTGCTCTTTTACATCTTGTGATTCTACCGTCGTCTGTATGTATGCATATAGCTATACCATAACTTCTCTCATCTCAGCGTAATTCTATAGTAAATTGACCGCTTATGTATTGTAATCAATCGCCCCTCCTAATGCGGGATTGTGTGTTTGCTTGATAAAACAAAAACATTTGTCTGGATATAAAGCTTTTCATAGAAATCACAGTCATAAATTTCTAAGCATAAATCATCTGAGTGGAAAATATCAAGACGCTATGGGTTTTACCGAGAGATCTGCGTCTTGTTTGATGCCACGACAAAATTGACTTCAATATTTCTTGTACATGATGTTTTTCAGCCTTAAGAAATTCGTCTCAGCTCCGGTAAAATATTTTCCATAGGCAGTGCCCGTAACGCCACCAGCCGATATTTACCCTACCAGCCATTAAAATTGCTACACCATGAAGATGACGTCCTACAGACGCGAAATTTAAGCGACAGGAAGAAGATGCTGTGATATGCAAATGATTAGCTTTTCAGAGCATTCACACAAGGTTGGCGCCGGTGGCGACACCTACAACGTGCTGACATGAGGAAAATTTCCAACGGATTTCTCATACATAAACAGCAGTTGACCGGCGTTGCCTTGTGAAACGTTGTTGTGATGCCTCGTGTAAGGAGGAGAAACGCGTACCATCACGTTCCCAACTTTGATAAAGTTCGGATTGTAGCCTATCGCGATTGCGGTTTATCGTATCGCGAAACTGCTGCTCACGTTGGTCGAGATCCAATGACTGTTAGCAGAATATGGAATCGGTGGGTTCAGGAGGGTAATACGCAACACCGTGCCGGAACCCAACGGCCTCGTATCACTAGCAGTGGAGATGAGCGTCATCTTATCCGCATGGCTGTAACGGATCGAGCAGCCACGTCTCGATCCCTGAGTCAACAGGTGGGGACGTTTGCAAGACAACAACCACCTGCACGAACAGTTCGACGACGTTTGCAGCAGCATGGACTACCAGCTCGGAGACCATGGCTGCGGTTACCCTTGACGCTGCATCACAGACAGGAACGCCTGCGATTGTGTACTCAACGACGAACCTGGGTACACGAATGGCAAAACGTCGTTTTTTCGGATGAATCCAGGTTCTGTTTACAGCATCATGATGGTCGCATCTGTGTTTGGCAACATCGCGGTGAACGCACATTGGAAGAGTGTATTCGTCATCGCCATACTGGCTATCACCTGGCGTGATGGTATGGGGTGCCATCCGTTGCACGTCTCGGTCACCTCTTGTTCGCAGTAACGGCACTTTGAACAGTGGACGTTACATTTCAGATGTGTTACGACCCTTGGCTCCACCCTTCATTCGATCCCTGCGGAACCTTACATTTCAGCAGGATAAAGCACGACCGCATGTTGCAGGTCCTGTACGGGCCTTTAGGGATACATGAAATGTTCGATTGCTGCCCTGGCCAGCACATTCTCCAGATCTCTCATCAACTGAAAACGTCTGGTCAATGGTGGCCGAGCAACTGGCTCGTCACAATACTCCAGTCACTACTCTTGATGAACTGTGGTATTGTGTGACATGGGCAGCTGTATCTGTACACGCCATCCAAGATCTGTTTGACTCAATGCCCAGGCGTATCAAGGCCGTTATTACGGCCAGAGGTGGTTGTTTTGGGTATTGATTTCTCAGAATTTATGCACCCAAATTGCATGAAAATGTAATCGCATGTCAGTTCTAGTATGATATATTTGTCCTATGAATACTCGTTTATCATCTGTATTTCTTCTTGGTGTAGCAATTTTAATGGCCAGTCGTGTAGTTTAGTCTCACCGTGACTAGTGGTCATAATGATTTGCCTCCTCATAGGACGTTGACGTGTTTAAGTTGTGTGCAAAGAGATCTTGAGTTCACAATCGTACCTTTTTTTTGAAATACTAATCAGGTACTTTGTTAATTAGGTGAGGACATGGAAGCCTTATTCGGAAGTAATGATAAACAAAACGAAACTGTGCTCCGCCGTCTACGGCCCTCTGGGTCTCCCTACTCAAACGGAATACTGAGAGCCTGTTAAGATGGACGGTGAGATTGCAGTCGCCGCGCATGCAGCAGCAGCAGCTCGGGGTGCGCTCAGCGCCGGCGGCGCGACTCGGAGGCCGCTCGGTGTGGTGTCGTCCCGAGCGGCACGCGCCGACCTTCGCCGCCGGCGCCACCGCCGCCGTCGCCACGGCGCCGACGTCTGCGCCTGCTCCGACGCCTTCATTAGCGGTGTCTTTGTCCGCTGCTTAATTACAAGGCGCGCCTCTGCCGCAAACGCCGCACCGCGCAGCTTTGATACAGATCCGCGGTGCGCCGTCGCCGCCGTCACCGCCGGTAATTGACTTCGGCTGCCTGCAGTTTTGCGGCTGCATTCTCCACTAGAGATTTAATTACCGCGGATCGCCGGCGGAGGAGCGGTCGGCTTGACCTTCAGGCGCTAGTGGACAGGTGTCAGTCAGTGCGTGACGTTCCTCCTGCCCTGCCATGTATTATTCTCGGCTCCTTATTTGGCAGTGACGGTGTTGTGCGTCATTCAAGTTTATTCGTGATGTTTCAGGTTGTCGTTTCAGTCGTCAGCTCTGAGGCTGGTTTGATGGAGCTCTCTATTGCTGTTGCTTCTCTGGCTGAAGTTCGTCGGAGGAGAGAATGAAGATGAGCAGGTAAGTCTACCAATGCGCGTCTCAGGAACACAGTTTTATGGGTTCAGCTGGGAGTTCAGTCATTCACTGTATGTGAAGGATTACAGACTTCCTCAGCCTGCACGTGGATTATTCATAAAACATACCGGGTGATCAAAATGTCAGTATAAATTTGAAAACTTAATAAACCGCAGAATAATGTAGATAGAGAGGTAAAAATTGACACACATGCTTGGAATGACTTGGGGTTTTATTAGAACCAAAAAAAAAACAAAGTTCACAAAATGTCCGACAGGCGCTGGACAGCAAAACGTCAGTGACTGCGCATGACAATCGTGTATAAAAGGAACTGTAATGAGAGAAAGAATCATATGCGCCAGCAGTCGCAGAATGTTGACGTTACCAGAAAAGGCGCTTTTAGTGAAGCTGTATTATCAGAAAGGGGAATGTGCTAGTTCAGTGTTACGATCCTATCGCCATAGGAAGGGGATTCGAACGGGTAAAGGTCCGTTGACAAATGCAGCTGCGGCAAGAATGATTTCGAAGTTCGAAGCCACGGGTCGTTTAGACGATAGACCACGTAGTGGCCGACCGAGCACAAGGCGTAATGCTGCTGAGGCAGTTCAGGAAGAAATGGGGACTGTAGCAGGTTCGTCTACGCACGGGGAAGTCAGCGCTCGTGCAATCGCACGTCGCACCGGTACTCCATACACTACTGTTTGGTTGGCATTGAGGCGTACCCTCCGATGCTATCCATACAAAATCCATCGGCATCATGGTTCAAAACATAGTCAGTACGAAGAGTCAGTTTTCTTGTACCTAAGTCGGCATTGTGCCTTTTCCATTTAATTCCGATGCAATTTCTGTGTTTCATCGGCAATAAGGTCAGAGGGATACCGTAAACCTGAAGTGAAGCATCGGAATCTATAACTTGTTTCACAGGAATGGTTCAAACATAGTCAGTAAGAAAAGTCAGTCTTCTTGTACTTAAGTCAGCATTGTGCCTTATCTATTTAATTCCGATGCATTTTCTGTGTTTCATCGGCAATAACGCTTTAGAGAAGCGGAGGGCATTTGCGGTGTGGGCGTTTCAAAAGATGGCGGAAGATGACGATTGGTTGAGTAACGTGTTGTGGACCGACGAAGCTCATTTCAGGCTCCGAGGGTCTGTCAACGCCCACAACTGCAGAATTTGCACTACCGAAAATCCCAGAACTGTCGTGGAAACTCCATTGCACGACGAGAAAGTCACGGTATGCGTTGGATTTACCACATCTACCGTTATCGGGACTTTTTTCTTCGAGGAAATGCGTGATTCTGGTTTTGTAACTGCTACCGTGACGGGTGAGAGGTACACCGATAGATTACAGAATCGCATAATCCCCAGCCTGGCTGATAAACAACTGCTGGAACGTACGATGTTTATGCAGGATAGCTCTCCACCCCATATGACCCCATAGACGCGTGAAAGATCTCTTGCGTGCGTCGTTTGGTGATGATCGTGTGCTCAGCCGCCACTTTCGTCATTCTTGGCCTCCCAGGTCCCCAGACCTCAGTCCGTGCGATTATTGGCTTTGGGGTTACCTGAAGTCTCAAGTGTATCGCGATCGACCGACATCTCTTGGGATGCTGAAAGACAACATGCGGCGCCAATACCTCACCATAACTCCGGACATGCTTTACAGTGCTGTTCACAACATTATTCCTCGACTACAGCTGTTGTTGAGGAATGATGGTGGACATATTGAGCATTTCCTGTAAAGAGCATCATTTTTGCTTTGTCTTACTTTGTTATGCTAATCATTGCTATTCTGATCAGATGAAGCGCCATCTGTCGGACATTTTTTGAACTTTAGTATTTTTTTGGTTCTAATAAAACCCCATGTCATTCCAAGCATGTGTGTCAATTTGTACCTCTTTATCTACATTATTCCGTGATTTATTCAGTTTTCAAATTTATACTGACTTTTTGATCACCCGGTACATGATAGATTTTGAGTGAGACACTCCATCATCATGTATCAGGGAAACCAACTGCATTTACATCAATTCAATAAAATACGTAAAGGCCGATAGGAGATAACCATATCTTGCCATATCACGTAGTTAAATCGCGTTAAGCTTGTTTTTTGTTTTTGTTCCACAACAAATACGAAACACAATTGAACAGGGGGTTCTGGTTCACCTTTAGCCAGAGACTCCTGGAGACTGCACACATGTCACGAACATCAATAGAAGTTTGGTATCATCCTTTATTTCCACATTCATAGCGCAGAAAACAAAAGCTGGGTCTGAAGCATGCGTTTATATCCATTTGCAGTATGTCTAAATCACTATAAAAGGAAACATTTGTGTGAAGACGGCAGTTTTTCACACAACTGCTGAGCATCGTCAGTACGTAGAGGAACGTCCGCTGCACGGATGCAGATCTGAATCCATCGTGGAGTAACACAGATGAGGTTATAAAGCCACTCCTGATCCAAATTGTCCCGCTCTTCAATGGCAATTCTGCGTAGGTCGCACGGAATACTGGTCCTTGTCGACGTCCAACAACATCTCGTTTCAGTCTATCCCACACATGTACGATTACGTTCAAGTCCGGGGAACGGGCCGGCCACTTCATTTTGGTCATTCTAGCATGGTGAAGAAACATGTTCAAGACAACAGCACGATGAGCCCGTTAGTTATCATCCATCAAGATGGAATTGTCACGTAAGTGTTGGCTCCACTATTGGTTGCAGTCCCTGAAACCGTCCTCAACAACAACGAAAGGTGTACGATACTAGTATGTAATGCCGCCCCAGAACCTTGTTGCACATGTGGGACAAAGTTTTGTAGGCGTTCGATATTATCAGCGTACAAACTGATCCGACTTTCGTCCATAAACAACAACCGACGTCAGCGTTGGGGCGTTGATTCTGCGTGATTTTTTGCCCATCTGTAATTGAGTCCACGGTCTTGTGCCGAACAACGTGGTGTTCGCCATGATCGTCGAGAATGTAGGTCGGTAACACGCAATCTTCTCCTATCGGTTTGATGGGATACATGACGTCCTGTAGCCTCTTCGAACGTCCAGTTCAATTCTTGAGCACGCAGCCCACAGTTCCTTCGACTCAGAAGTCGTAGATATCGATCATTCTGCGGACCTGTCGAGCATAGACGGATTGTGTGGTGCTAGTCCTCAACACTACCTGTCAACTGGAACCGATTCCATGTCCGAACCACATCATATTGACTCCGGTGCACACGTCGAGCAACGTCCGTGGTTGAGAAGTCTTCTGTGATTTCAAAGGCCATTGACGTTTATCCAACTGAGAGACTTGACCTTCCGCTATAATCCGTTTGGTACTCTTCATGCCTTCAACATTTGGGCTAATCTAGCTCACTATTAAGCCGGATTCTACATTCCCCAGTGATCTCATCTTGTAGTGGACTATAGCTGTTTCTTAATAATTTTCGCTTTCAAACTAGAAGATTATTGCAATTATTCAGTCGTTGTATCTGAGATTTTTACAGTTAGAGTTCGAAATTCCTCGACGGATTAAAAAGCTGACGGAGTCTGAAATTAGTCTCCAATTTGTATCCTCGCTTTGATCTCTGGTGACTGTAAAAAAAATCACCCTCATACAGTTAAAATCATTCACCCTTTTGTAGGATCGGCTTCGGACTACCAATGGTTAGATTGGGTACTTTCTTCGCTGTTACTTTAATTATTTAGTTTCGCAAGGTTTACTGTCTCTTTTCCTTTCTGATATGCAAGTGACGCAAAATTTTTTTCTATGAGCGGTTTATATAAGCAAACGTTATATTATTTTACAGAGCGATGTGATGCAATAGTTAACACGGTGGATTCGCATTCGTGGTGACTACAGTTCAAATCGCTCCCGGCAAATTCCGAGATGGCTTCTTCGAAACGGCACGATCGATTTCCTTCACCGTCCTTGACACATTCCCAGCTTATGATCCCTCTCTAATTATCGTGATGTCGACGAGAAGTTAAATTATAATCTTCCTTTCTTTCTTTTGGCACATGTTTCTTTGTGTGGTACGTTAGACATTTTTCTCGCTGACTCGATCCACGACTTCCTCATTTCTTACACCGCCAGTCCATTTTGAACAGTGTGATGCACCAGAACATTTCCAAGGCTTCCAGTTGTTTCACTTCTATCTCCCCCATTGTGTATATTTCGCATCCATACGGAGCCGTGTTCCAAACATAACTTTCCAAGAATATTTTTCTGGCTATAAAGTTTTTTTAAATTTTTTTATAGCAAACGTTTCTGTTTTTGCAATTTTCTACTAGGTCATCCTCGCACCGTCCATCTTTATCTACTATATTTCGAATGTAGCAAAATTCATCCACTTCTCCATGAGTCTCATATCCGAGAACAGCAGTTAGCTGTCCGGTGTGCCAGCGTGCTGATACCATGCCAGTGCAGCAGTTTTCTTTTTGATTACGTCCATACTATAGCCATTCGCCAGCACATGTTTCACTTCATTAGGTACTCGACAGCTTACTTTCATTTTCGGCGTCCACTGCTTGCAGTATCATGCTGATTTTCTGCTCGTAACAAACAACTCCCGCACCTTTGCTCTCCGCATTTCCTCTTCTATATAAAAAATAAATATTAGTGGTGATAAAGAGGAATACTGCCTCACACCTCTCCTGATTTTAGCCATTTGTATTATTCCGTTAATATACTTCGCATAAGGTAAGGAGAATGGAGATATATCTTAAAATGTTGTAGCGGCGATTCAGCAGAGAAGTAAACTGTAGAAAGTTTTGGAATGATATCTTGGGGAATTTAGTGTAATTTCAGTTTCGGTTAATGAACATTATTGCAAAATTCCTGATGGCACGGTATTTTCGTCGGAATATTTAATTTTCCTCGTGTTACGGAGCCACAAGTCCATTTTGAACACCTGTATTAAAGTTTTGGAGCATTACATCTGATTTAGTGTATCAGTAATCAGTAAATGGACAACAAAATTTAATTTTATGTACAAATTAAAATGAACTCTCTAATTAATTTCTGTTTCAGAGGTGTATTTTATATTCTTCCACACACTCCAGTGTAGTACGAATATTTATTAACAGTTTAATCATAAAAAAAGTAATGCAGAAGTAGATAATTTTGTATCAGAAATACGGTAACCACTTATAGTACTTTATTTGTTTGTTAATATTCTCTGAGTCACTTTTTCCAAAAACTAACAAATTTATCGTTCATTTACTGTTGTATCATAATTAATGCAGATATGCACGAAGAAAATGTTAGTGTACTCCCTGAAAATGGACATGCAGCTTCGTAATGCGTTAAGGAGAAAAGTAACATATTGTTACTGACATTGCTCTATTACTAGTAAAAACTGGTTATTACTCGTAAAGATATCTTCAACCGAGAAACGCTGTTTATTCACGTATTATGTGTGATTGATGAGGTGGTGAGCGAGTAAAATTGGCGGTGTGCCTTGTTACTAGCGTTTTTGGAGATCATCGTGTTTTGAATTTTGGACGAGTCGTAGAATCGACTGTCTGAACAAGCTACCTTTACCCCTGAAATGGGGCAGAACAATCCCAGAAAATGCAACATTTGCCCGGCTGCTTAAACCGTATGCTGCTTATTGCTGGAAAGAAGCTTACATGACTCGTTCCTTCATATCTCACCAGTGAGATTGCCTAATGAGTAGTCTTTGTAATTTTGATAATCAATGACAGACCTGTGATTATTCAGTATCTCCCGGCGTATTTCTTGCTCGAACAGTCCAAAGGTGTACTGCCGGTCCATAGTGTCCAAAGGGAACAATATTTCGGCGATCAGACATGTCGCCATCGTCAGGTGCGCTGACGAACTGAGCTTCTGAGGGCGGGCAGCCGTCTTAAATCCCCACCCCTCGCGAGGCGGTCTCTCTGCGATCCGCGCCCGGGCGTCAGCGGTCGGTGAGGCGCTGGCGTCGGCTTCTGTGGTGGCGTCGGTGTAATTGCCTCGTCCGTGCTAGACGCCAGTTCGTTTCCTTTTCTGAGCGACTTTTTAATTCGACTCAATGCTGGTTCCAATGCCCTGCTGAGGTTGTAGGTGCAATCTCGTTTGATGAGTCCGATAGCCTCTCCAAGGACACTGTCCCAGTATTTAGATGTCTGTACCAAGACCCTGGTATGTTGGTAGTCCATTTCGTGATTTTCGGATAAACAGTGCTCTGCGACCGCTGACTTGTTGGGGTACCCAGCGTGTGGAGATGGAAGAAGTCACGGAGAAAGAGATAGCCACTGCCTATATACCGTATGCTGGCCCACTATCGGGAAAATAGGACGAATATTGAGGAAACACGGAGTAGGAACTGTCTTTGGGGCACCAAATAAAAAGCTAGCATTATTGGGAAGTGTCAAAGACGATCTCGGTTTGCGGAAGGCCGCCATATACCAGATTCCGTGTCAATTTGGGAAGACGTATATTGGACAGACAGTGCGAATCATAGAAGATCGTTGCCGAGAACATCAGGGGCACATTCGACTTGGGTACCTCAACAAGTCGACGGTTGCAGAGCACTGTTTGTCCGAAAATCACGAAATGGGCTACCAACATACCATGGTCTTGGCACAGACCTCTAAATACTGGGACAGCGTCCTTAGAGACGCTATCGAAATTCGTACCGGGGATGGACTCATCAACCGAGATTGCGGCTACAACCTCAGCAGGGCATGGGAACCAGCACTGAATCTAATTAAAAAAACGCTCAGCAAAAGAAACGAAAGGGCGACTAGGGCGGACGGGGCAATTACACCGACGCCACCGCAGACGCCGACGCCAGCATCTCACCGACCACGGACGAGCGGACGCGGACTGTGGAGAGAACGCCTCGCTAGGGAAGGGAATTTAAGACGGCCACCCGGCCTCAGGAGCTCAGTTCGTCAGCGCAGCTGACGATTTCAACATGTCTGATCGCAGAAATATTGTGCCCGTTGGACACTATCGACCGGCAGTACAACCATGGACTGTTCGAGCAATGACAGACCTAACATAGAACTGAGTAAGAAATCCTCTAGCGCAACCAGTAGCCTCCAATTAGAGAATTTTATAACAGTGTAATGTAGAGTTAGGTATGAAATTCTTCTTGGCTCGTTGTAGGGGACTGCCGATTCGCTGGGGGCTACTTGAAGAGAATAAGGCACCCATTACTTGCACTCTTGTGACGGATGACATAGAGGGTAGTGTCTGCTCCACCGAGAGTGTCAGGTGAGGACAGAAAGACCTCGACGGAATTAGTGTTTTATGATTGATAGTCAGTTTAGTAAACTTATATGGATTAAGTAACCACAGAATCTCATCAGATAAAACATTAGTCATCCCCTTAAAACATCGCACACTAGTTACATTGGAACGATCTAGCTGGCGTAGAGCTGATATCTTCCCTGGTTCACTTGTGTCATGGCAGCGAATCAGTGTGTGTGTTCCATGCTGATGTATGAAATATGCGCAATAACAAGGGTGACTTTTCTGAAAATAATACGTGTTTCAGAATGAATTTTTACTCTGCAACAGAATGTGGGCTTGTATGAAACTTCCTGGCAGATTACAATTATATGGCAGGCAAGGTCTCGATCCCCGGGCCATTGCCTTTCGCAGGCAGGTGCTCCACCATTTTTTTTTTAAAATATCATTTTGTTCGTTATTGGTCACTGCATTTATTCGAGGAAGACGTTGCATGACACCCGTTCAAGTTCATCGTTGATACAGTTACTCAGTTTTTTTTTAAATTTTTTGTGTTGCAGAGGGTAGTTAGCCCTCTGACTGAATACGCTGAGCTACAGTGCCGGCACTAACTGACTTACAACCCATGCTCACAGCTCTACTTTCGCAATTACCTCATCTCCCACCCCAAATACACAGTTCTCCTGTGAAACTTGTGGGACTAGCATTCCTACGAAAATTGTGGTTCTAGCACTCTTGGAAGACTTTCAGACTGCAAGTTTCGCAAGAGATGTTCTGTGAAATTTGTAAAGTAGGATATGAGGTACTGGCGACAAGTTGTGAGGACAAGTCTCGAGTCGCCCTCGAGTAGCTCAATTGATAGGCCACTTACCTGCCAAAGACAATGGTCTTGGGTTCGAGTCCTGACCCAGCACACAGTTTTAATCTGCCAGCAAGTTTCAATAAATGTTTCAGTGTTAGTCTACCGTTCGTCTTTCATTCAGTTTTTCCCACATTTACAGTGCATGACCACTGTTCATTTTTCAGTTCAGTTGAGAGACAAATTTGTTTAGTGAAAACCAGTTAGGTGCCCTAACATTTTCTTCATATAATATTTCTGTTTATGTTACTACTGTGTTATCTTCGGTTACGATAGTCATTTATCACATGAGGTCTTTTTTGTTGTTGTGGAAGGACATCGAGAAAAATGTATTCTCTTTTGCACTTACTGTCAGTTAAGAAAAAAATATCTTGTTAAAGGGTATAAAGGAGACAAATAGCATTTATTCCACTAATTATATGTGTACAGGATGCTCGATAATATCTATTACAGGCTTCTGGAGGTTGCAGAAGGGACTTAGTAGATAAAGTTTTGATAAGGATCCGTGTACGGAAACATATGTTCGGATGAAAAATATAAATTTCGGATCACTTTCGAAGTTCCCGATTTACGGTACGCACGTAGTGGAGACGATGAGCTCGGCGTGTGTAATCTACAGGAGTTGGTCCACGTGGCGATCCTGCTGTTCCATGCAGAAGGCGTATCTGCGACGAACACATTCATACGCACTGTCCGCAAGCCATGGTGCATGTTTGTGGAGAACTACTATCAATACTTATATTTGTGAACGAACCAGTTTCTCGCAGTCTTTGTTGTAGTTGGACGAAAATGGTACGTGATGGATTGAGACGATTCGGAAGACGTTATCGGTAGATGGGTTGTGCAGCTCTGCCATTAAGTACCGTACAACGAAACTGGAGATTTGAAAATGAGCCGATCTTCAAGCCTGTTTTACATCCAAGCGATACATTTTAGGATATGAGTTCCTTATCAAAGCTTTCTTGCGCTAAATTCCCTCTACAACTTCTAGAGGCGCAATAGGAATTGTGAAACACCATCTATTAGAGTAACAAAACGTGATTTGATTGCTTTCCTCTCTGAAATAGGACATTTTTCTGCAATGAAGTGACAGAAGAATTCACTTACATGAGAAATTGAAATTTTTCATAACAATGATCTGAGTCTAGGATATCCTCATAATTTTTATTTGTGGACCATTAAAGTCGGTTCAAACAGCTGCGATTCCAGTACGGTTGTAAAACGCTAACACACTTTCTGTACACATACGTCAGAAGCGTTTTAAAAAGCTAAATATGCGAGAATCGCCTTGAAAGCTACGCAGAAAGGAGGATCTGTAGCGAATTTCACGCACTAGTGTCGAACTAATGTGCATTTTCTGGCAACTAGAACTATGTCTCGTTTGGAACCTGCTACTTTTCGTGCCAAAGTTGTGTATCGAATACAGTTTTATTATAAGAGATGGATTAATAAGGTGGTTCAGATACATGGATAATAGGGAAGGCTTTCTTATCTAACGAGGTTCTACAGTTACGTGGTTGTCTGGGGAAAAATTATGAGTACAAAGTATATAAATTTGCGCATCTGCCGTGTGTGTTTTTAATGAATCAGCAGTTAAAACACTTACCAACGTAAGCCAAATATTTGTAATTAGGAGTTGATTCTTCTCGTCCTATTGCAAGACACAACAGAAGGGAAACAACTGTTGTTAGTGACATGGCATTTCATGCAGCAGGCAGGCGGGCGCGGTCCACAGGCTCAGGAGTTTCATTTGGGGGGGGGGGGCTAAAAGGGGGGCGGGACGGGGGGCAGGGAGGGTGTCTGCGGCCGCTGACCTCTGGACGATCCCAGCCACCTCAAATTCATTTTACTGCCTCCTCAATGCCATCTGCAAAATCGTCGGAGTAACATTTCTGATCATGCAGCTGGTCATTAAGCAGTCATTATCACGTACATCTATACCTGGCGACTTCGTTCTTGAATTAATCATGGGAGTCATCCTATCTTCACCCGACGTGCGAATTCCACAAAAAAGAGTCGATACCTTGCGTCTGATCGATTCTGATGAACTTCAGCAATACTGGTCGGTACCCACTGGTAGGTAGTCGGTGTGAAAGGGCTTAGATCCCTTCATATAAGTTTTCAAAAAAGAAATCGGGGTCAAAGGTCATTAGGCAGGACCCATTTCAGATCGGGTAACACTCGAAAATAATGAAAATATGTTTGTACCCTTTGGTCCTGAAACATAGTATTTTCCGAAAAAGCCAAGAATTAGCGATTTCAATTCATTTTGAGCACACTTCCGTAGAAAAGCATTTGCTATCTTGGGGGGGGGGGGGGGGGTATAATCGTGTAAGATATAAAACTTCTTTTATTTAATATTATAGCACGTAAACTGCGAGACAGCTTTCGTTCTCTTGCCAATGTGTTAAAAGTATTGAATATCGCGAGATTAGAAGCTCAAATCCACGAATCTTGACTGTTGGCCTTTCAACACTTAGCTGCGGACCACTTACATAGCATACATAGAGCTTTCCGTCACAAATATGTCTGCAATTTCTCGGAAAATACTAGGTTACGGGCCTGAAACGCATATAAAATTTTCACATTATCGATTGTTGTATGTTTCCAGTTGGTACGAAACGGATTCTACGACATATTTTTCGTCTCGATTTTTTCGGAAACGAAAGTGTAGTCGAACGACTTTCACAGAAGCTACTTCCTAGTGCCCCTTTCTCCCTCCTCCCTCCTCCCCTCCACTACTAATCTCATCGAAATCGGTGTATCATAGGATATTTTCTCTATTGCCGTTATGAACGTCGAGCAGTCGGATAACATACTTTACAATGGTAGTATCTTATTCGTCTAGTTGATGAATTTGGATCTACGTCTCACAGCTAATTAAATTTAGAAATCTCCAAACACACAGCATTATACCATTTATTTCACACATGATTAGTTTCTAGGATTCAGCTTTTATTCTCAAACGCCACCGTTATAACAAACAGCGGGCATCTGTGCTTAGCGTTACTTCACTTGCCTTATGACTTGGATTATTAGCGTTGGCTCGTACGTGCATACGCTGACTGCGTTAATTCAGTGGATGTAGTTGCTCTTTGTTAATCGTTTCACTAACGGAGCAAGCAACGAAGTACCTGATATACATTGAAATGTGATAAAAGCGTAAGCATTTGTCTTACAGCGTCGTACATTATTCGCAGATAGTTCTGTAAAGAAATGATTTTCCGTACCTTTTGGTAATAGTTTCACCTCAAGTGATCTTTGCAATTTTCCCATTTTGATGTCAGCTATCCTTAGGCTTTCATCAGTGTTTGTTATACAGATCACATTTGACAATGGGAGTTGGTCTCCTAAACTAATTCTGTCTTAAATAACTGGCGTAATGTTGATGTTTGGAGATAATTTACAGATTTACATGGAATGCAACACGGAGTAAACTACGAAGACGTATGCGTTTGTATTCACAAACAGCCTTATGACGTGTGTCGAAGTTTACACCGTGTAACACCATCATTTACCCTTTCGCTCCGTCTAATCCCCAACTGCACTTAAGTTCGAGCACTTTAGAAGCCCCTTTTCCTCTCACTTTACCGTAATGATCAATTTGAGAGATTCATATGGGAGAAAGTATTACCCTGCTTGACTCATTTTAGTTCGCGTGATCTAGGAACTTCATTCAAGCTCTCCGAGATGCCTTCTTCTGCATCTGCTACTACTTCGGTTGATCATTTCGTCGCGTTCTAGCACAGCTATCCTTCGAATCTTCTTTACGTCTATTCTGCCATATAAGGGCCTGAGCTTATATTCAAGGATCGCCGAATGAGGGTCTTCTAGATCACCTCCTTACTGGGCGTATTAAACATCGTTAAGATTCTTCCACCCTTGCTACGTCTGGCGTCTACTTTTCCTACGACCAGATGCTCTCCTGAAAACTTTCCCATCTATATTGTTGTGCTCGTAACTGTTTCCAGTGGCGACGACAAACGTGACCAATCAACGATGAACTAATTTTTCTGTTTACGCCTCGAGACCTTACATTTACATGCGGCTACAACTCTCCAGACCATCATTGTCCACCGCCCCAAAGATATCAGTTACATATTTTTCACTTCCTCCTCTTAGGGGAAAAGGCGGGCTGTTTGCTCTTTGCAGTCACTGGTTTTTTGCTGACTCTGTGTTGCAGCTCGAGTGTTTCTGCAATTAGTTATGTTAAGGGAGAAGGATAAACTTTTAAATCCCACTTCGGAGTTTATTGGGAGCTGATTACTGGAGACGCTCTTTTACTAACGGTAGAGCCCTGGTAAATCTTCTGAAACCCTGGCAAATGCTAATGATGTATTTAACACGTCGCATCTAAGACCTGAGGACGTTTCACTACGATGTTACGTGGAAAGTGACATTGGCTAGCCTAGTTCTTGGAGTGTGGCAAATAACATCTCTGATTTATTTCTGAACCATGATGCAATTTGGATAGTAATAGCATTATCGTATTAGTACAGAGAACATAGTATTTCAAACCGATACATGGTACTGTGCAAAATATATTTTGCCATCAACCAAAATTAATTATACGAACCACATTGGCGACTTTCTAAGCTACTGGAAATATAAAGTAATGATTCGATCAATATTTACGTAAATGTTACAGCACCCATCAGACTTATTTCTTACAGTGAAACTGCCCAACTGATACAGTATTTGGTAAAAGAGATCATATATTACCAACTCTATTCTCTGCAGCCCTACACGAGGTTTTCAGCACGTAAAACTGAGATAACGAAGGAAAAGGTATATCTATTAATGGAAGACGTCTCAACCACTTTCATTTTCCTGATGACACAGTTCTGCTTATGTCTATTGCAGAAAAACGTCAACTACACGAGGAACTTCATAGGGAAAATTAGAAAGTAGGCATGAAATCTGGTTATAATGCAAATAAAACAATGCGCAATCAACACACCGAAAAGAAAATTATACATATTAGGGGTAAAGTCATAGAACCAGTTGCCGATATTTTGTAATTAGGGCTGATGAAGACAACTACATCGGCAGTAAAAGAAATATACAAAAGAGTAAAAGTTGCCTGTACTGCTTTTGGTAAAATAAATACAGTTTCAAAAGCTAAGCTTTTAAAAGTTTGTATTGTGTAGTTGACGTTTGATGCGAAAATAATTCAAAAACAGAAGGTTGATCATTTACGACTGGAGAGCTGTATGCACGAAACTGCTAAGAGAGACAGAAAAACGAACGAATGTTTGGGGAAGAAACTGGAATGGAAGCCGCCATAATGACTATAAAGAAAACGAAGTGGGGGTAGATGGAACATGTAACCTATATAATAGATGGTATTGCATTCCACGACATAAGAAAAGACCAAGACGTTGTTGGGCAGATGACGTTAGTAAATATGCTGGATGCATTTATCTGAAGTCAACAATGAATAAAAATGTCCTGAGAAAGCAGTTATCCAGTTGTGGATATCAGATGGCTGATGATGTTAATCTTAATGATAACGATGGGAGTGATATCAGATTGAATCCAGACCACACTGATAAACTTCCTGAGATTTGTTTGTGTTGTTTACTGATGAGGCAAGTCTTAGTTGAGGCCACTTCGGCAAGTTGTGTGTGTACGATAATGAAATGATGATGAAGACAACACAACACCAGTGTCTGAGCAGAGAAAGCCTCTGACCTGGCTGGGAATCTAATCCGGGGCTCTCCATGGGATGCGCTAACTACTCAGCTAAGGAGACAAACATTTTATGATTAACTTGATGTGACAATCTTTCAGTCTTTACGTCTGGAAATATGAGCTACTGAGAAACAAATACAGAAAAATATTTGAAATATAAAAAATGTGTGATTATGAAGTTTTTTCATTACTTGGCGAAATTAATTTGTTCCAGAAAAAATTACAATATAATCAGCAAAACCTGATTACCTTAGGCATGTTTGTTAACTTGTATTCCTTTCTCATTTTCTAAACGTAAGGATTTGAAAGTGCACTAGTTTTATGGGAAAGAATTTGGTTGTACTGCTGAGAATAGACTTGACCTGAGTGTTCTTCATCCTGTGTTAAAGGTAATTTTAAATTTCGTACCTTCTTCACGAGTACTTTTCAACTCATTCAATGGTATCTCTTGATAATGTTATTGGTGTTGACATTTCCTACTGACACCTAAAACTACAATCCCGCGCCCAGCCATCCTGATTTAGGTTTTCCGTGATTTCCCTAAATCGCTCCAGGCAAATGCCGAGATGGTTCCTTTGAAAGGGCACGGCCGACTTCCTTCGCCGTCCTTCGGTAATGCGATGAGACCGATGACGTTGCTGTCTGGTCTCTTCCCCCAAACAACCCAACCCAACCCCCTAAAACTAATGGAGGTTGCCCATCAAATGCTGGGATGGTTCCTTTGAAAGGGCACGGCCGACTTCCTTCGCCGTCCTTCCCTAATCCGATGAGACCGATGACCTTGCTGTCTGGTCTCTTCGCCCAAACAACCCAACCCAGCCCCCTAAAACTAATGGAGGTTGCCAGGCAAATGCCGGGATGGTTCCTTGGAAAGGGCACGGCCGACTTCCTTCGCTGTCGTTCCCTAATCCGATGAGACCGATGACCTTGCTGTCTGGTCTCTTCCCCCAAACAACCCAACCCGACCCCCTAAAACTAATGGAGGTTGCCAGGCAAATGCTGCCGGGATGGTTGCTTTGAAAGGACACGGCCGACTTCCTTCGCCGTCCTTCCCTAATCCGATGAGACCGATGACCTTGCTTCCTGGTCTCTTCCCCCAAACAACCCAACCCAACCCCCTAAAACTAATGGAGATTGACACCTGCAGACACCCAATCCCGCTGGCGCCCCGCCCCTGGCTGAGGGCAGCTCGCACCTCGGTGTAAGTAAGTTGGGAGCGGGGTCTCCGGGCCTGTGGACGCCTGACGCAGCCAATGAGCAGACAGCGAGTGCGGGGCTGCGCCAGAGAGCAGCAGCGGCGCCTCGGCGCAGCAGACGCGAACACATAGAGGCACACACTCAGCTAGCACCGCCGCCTCGTGCCGTACCGTGCACACACTCACTCACTGCGGTCCCACTTACCATGTTCAACCAAGCGTTGGTTGTCAGAATTTGGTTCTTTTCGTCCTAGAAAAGAGAGGGGAGAGAAACAAAGAGAGTGGTCAGGTGGCGAAGACAGGAACGCCGCTGGGCTTCGGTGGCGCTTAGCTTTGCTTTGCGTTTTGCTGTGCTTTGCTCGGCTGTGCTGTGCTGTGCTTTGTTTTACGCCGCTTCGATACACTGGTCTTAGTGCTAGAGCCATTTACTGCATAACTTGCTGGCAGCTTGGTTCCTAAATACGTGGAAGGCCTCTTACGCACTGCCGACTGGTCGCTGGCAGCTGCGGATACCAGCAACAATTGAAGGTTGGAGCAACCAGAAGGAAGAGATCAGGGAACAACAAGTGCTGAATTCTCCGCTTCCAGTGTGCACTGGGATGGACGCAGAGGCCAAAGCTGTCGTAGTTTTTGTGACTACTCAGAACGAAAATGAAGAAAGAGAATACTGGGTGTAATCTCTGCTGCAAGAACTGTAGGAGTGAGGCTATATCCAGAGTTTACTGTAGTTTTGCAGTGAGCACATGCTGTGTCGTGGGGCGATCACTCTGTTTTTAAAATAATTGAAAAGCCACGATCGCTTCAATCGTTTATTAGATGACCGGTTTCAGCACTCTGAAGGTGCCATCATCAGATCTGAAACGTGGATTAACATTTATAAAACCATATGGACGTCATGGCATATGAGGACGACCATCTGATAAAATCATTGTCACGACCAATAAAAAATAGTATAAAACTGCTCTCATGGTCGTTCTTTCCATAAAATATAAAACTGAAGTCACCAAATAAAACTACCACTGCCCCTAAGTGGTCGTGACAACGATTTTATCAGATTGTCTGCCTCATATGCCATGATGTCCATATGGTTATATAAATGTTAATCCACGTTTCGGATCTGATGATGGCACCTTCAGAGTGCTGAAACCGGTCATCTAATAAACGATTGAAGCGATCGTGGCTTTTCAATTATTTTTACTGTAGTTGTTGATCATTTACGTGACAATGTCAGTAGGTGTAGCTGTTTTCGCAGATGTTTTCGATGGCTCTTTCATAGAGTAGCAACAGAGTGTTCCATCAAGTAATTTCATCTCCTTTTTCACAGTATTTTCATTATAAGGTGTCGTATTTTCGGCATTAAATTGTTCAGCTGCACTGACAAGCAGTTACTGTTAGTTGCAATATGTGTTTTTCAACATTTTTGCAAAGAAATGAAAAAAGTGAAGATTATTTCAAGAATCGTTATGTCATAAGACCATAAAAACTTTAATTTTTTTTTCAGGCAGAAAAGATTACATTAATATTTTAAGGTGAGGTAAAAGCCAATCTTGTGAATGGTGAATAATCATTCCTTCTCAATTAAAATCATTGTTTATCTAGTTTCCTTTCTCCTCCAGTTATTCACTGTCAAAGAATCAACTATATTCTCCCACTGACTTTTTCTCCTCCCAGTTTACTCAGTGGAATTTTTGGCGTTGTGCTCTGTATCAATCGTTCGAAAAACATCCCGAAAACAGCCTTTTCGCTATCTGGTTGTGTAATCTGAGTGCGCACACGTGGGGCAATTCACATCACTCTGTTGGTTGCTACACTCCCTGATCGTCGGGGCTAGTCTTCCATGAATTCCTGGACTCCGGCGACTCGTTTTTCGCGACAACCAATGTCGCCGCCGCGCAGACTTTTTCAATACCTGCCAAACAGTCGACAGTGCGTAAGAGGCCGAAACCTTTCGCTTACGTTTGCTTGCGAGCGCCTCGGCAGCTGCATGCACGACGGAACGGGAGGATCTCGTCTTCTCTTTGCTTTGGCTTACTTTTGTAACGAGTTAATTACATAACTGTTAAACACTGAGTGATATTGCAACTACGGAGTGAGAGTCTGAAACTGTTTCATATGGCACCCGGCAAAACTCCGCCTGGCGGAAGGCATACATGACGGTAGGAAGCCGCTGGCTTATGGCGCAATGCTTGTAAAGCTCTAAATGTTCACGGAAGTGTCTTGTTTGCATGCAAGGAACACGTAAAGATATCGATTATACCACGTTATATGTGCCACAAATAAAAATCAGTTTCAGACGGCAGCAGCTGGCAAGGCCCAACTCTCAACTGTGTTGATGAATTAATATATTTAAAATGATAATTGCTGCAGTCAGGCAAAGACGGTCAGTAGTGACAGTGTTTTATATTTCTAGGAACTGTGAGGGTAAAGTCAGTATATTGGCCCCCCGTCGCAGAGGAAACGTGTAACCTTTGTTAGTCAGAAATACGGAGAGTCATATTTCACTAATCAAATCACAGATTATAAGGCCTGTTTTTTGAGTTATGTTTTCTGATAGAGGTACACCCGCTACAGCGCTGCAGTGCCGATTCGAGCATGCGTGCTATAACAAAAGCATTCATCCTTGTTTACCTTTATGCTTATTTAAAATGCTTTAGTTGATTGATATATTCGAATGATTTGTCTTGTGTGCGTTGAACAGGAAACATGTCGATATTCACCTGTGCATTAATGGTGATTGTGGCGAAAACGCATGAGCGATGGAAAGGAAGAAAATGGGTTAGTGAGTTTATAGATGGTTGAACTGATTTTCATGATGCAGTAGTAAGTGGGCGACCATCTGCCATCACTAACGACTTTGTGCAGGAAGTTGACCAAAATTTCAAGAACAACAAAAACGTATTACAATTTTGTCCTTATGCAACGCGTTTTCTCAAATTTGAAAAAGTCTCCTGTAGTATTAATACATTTCACTGTGCACTAAGTTGTTCTTTCATTTTAATAATATCTTGTTTATCATCGTTGACGTTCATGTATTAATAACTACCAGACTGAAATTTTCGCTGCGGTGATAATGAAACTTCGTGACAGATTAAATCTGTGTACCGGATCGAGAATCGAACTCAGGACCTTTGCCTTTCGCGGACAACTACTCTACCAGTTGAGCTACCCAACCACGACTCAGACCACGTCTTCACAGCTTTACTTCCCTCAGTACCTAGTCTCCTACCTTCCAAACTTCACAGAAGCTCTCCAGCGAAACGTGTGGGACTAGGGGTCCGGGAAGAAAGGATATTGCGGAGCGATGGATTACCTACAGCCTGGGGGATATTTTCCAGAGTGTAATTTTCAGTCCGCAGGGGAGTTTGCGCTGGTATCAGTCTCGAGTCTCGGTCTGGCAACAGTTTTAATCTGCCAGGAAGTTTCATATTCAGAACATTTTGTATAATTGAACAATGTTTTTTCGGATATTCATCTGTTGATGGCAATAACGTATCGAAAACGATAGTTTAAATATTTCATCACAATCAACGATCCTGAACTGGTAACTAATGTTTGAACTCTCAAGATAGTTCTACTCCTTTGTAATTTTTTTGGTACGCTTACTGTAGGAAAATTCTCCAACTAACTGCAGCGATCATAGTCCAGAGGAAAGACCCAGACATTCGTATAACGTTTGAGGTTAACGATTATCTCGGAGATTCACCTTGCGCAGCTGTGATCGGTTGTTAACAGGCAACAAAAGCTTGCAAAAAAGCACTGTAACGTCAATCATCGAGCTTCAGAGCATTCCACTGAAGAATAAAGACGGGACGCTGAGAGGCGACAACTGAGGCTGGAAGCAGGTAGAAGGAGACATGGGTGTACTGCGATGTTGGGATTATTCCTCCAGAAGATAGTACAGGGAGCAGCCAAAAGTACGAAAACACCAAAAACATAAGACATTACCACGTCTATACGGTAAAGGAAATCATTAGCATTCAAAACAATTTCGGAACGGATAAATACATCTCCTGCATGGTTTTATAGGTAATCTTATAAGAAAGTGCACCACAAAGGCATAATAATATTGTGATCTGGTGACTGTGGTGGCCAGGCGAGAAGCAAAAATTTATCCTCGTTCTCACAAAACCACTCCTGGAAGATGCGAACTGTGTGAACAGAGGCTTTGAAACCTTCGAATGCAGTATTAGCATTGGGGAATATACATTGTACCATGAGATGGACCTGATTAGCCATATCGGTCACATAATGCTTGGCAGTAATTTGATCTACATCTACATGGATACTATGTAAATCACACTTAAGTGCCTGGCAGAGGGTTCATCGAATCACCTCCTCAATAATTCTCTATTATTCCAATAGTCCAATCTCGGAAGAAACGAACACCTATATGTTTAAGTGCGAGTTCTGATTTCCCTTATTTTATTATGATAATCGATTCTCCCTACGTAGGTCGGCGTCAATAATTTTAGTACTCGGAGGAGAAAGTTGGTGATTGAAATTTCGTGAGAAGATCCCGCCGCAACGAAAAACGCTCTTGTTTTAATGATGTCCACCCTAAATCCTGTATGATGTCAGTGACACACTGCCCCCTATTTAGCGAAAATACAAAACGTGCTGCTCATGTGTATTCTCGACGTACTCCGTTAATCTTGTCCGCTAAGGACCCCAGACCGCGCAGCAATACTCCAAAAGAGCACGGACTTGCGTAGTGTACGCAATCTCTTTTGTAGACCTGTTGCACCTTCTAAGTGTTCTTTCAATAGAGCGCAGTTTTGTTTTGCCTTCCCCACAACATTTTCTATGTGTTCCTTCCATTTTAAGTTGTTCGTAATTGTAATTCCTAGGTATTTAGTTGAATTTATTGCCTTTACATTTGACCGATTTATCGTGTAACCGAAGTTTGACTGATTGCTTTCAGCACTCTTGTGGATGACATCACACTTTTCATTAGTTACGGTCATTGCCAATTTTCGAACAACACAGATGTATTTTCCAAATTGTTTTGCAGCTTGTTTTGATCTTCTGATGACTTCACTAGACGATAAACGACAGCATCATCTGCTAACATCCTAAGACGGCTGCTCAGATTGTCCCATAAATCATTTATGCAGATAAGTAACAGTAGAGGGCCTATAACGCTACCTGGGGGAACGCCAGAAATCACTTCTCTTTTATTCGACGTCTTTCCGTCAATTACTACGAACTGTGACCTCTCTGACAAGAAATCACGAGTCCAGTCACATAAATAAGCCGATATTCTATAAGTACGTAATTTCACTACAAATCGCTTGTGTGGTAAAAACTGTCAAAAGCCTTCTAGAAATCTAGAAATACAGAATCGGTTTGAAATCTCTTGTAAAGAGTAGTTACGTTTCACAAGAACGATGTTTTCTAAATCCATGTTGACTATGAGTCAAGAGACACATAGTGTTCGAGGTAATTCATAATGTTCGAACACAATATATGCTCCAAAACCCTGCAGCATGTCGACGTTAGTGATATGGACCTGTAATTTACTCCTACCACATTTCTTGAATATTGGTGTGACCTGTGCAACTCTCCAGTCTTTAGGTACGGATCTTTCGTCGAGCGGGCGATTGTGTATGACTGTTAAATGTGGAACTATTGCTTCAGCATACTCTGAAAGGAACCTAATCGCTATAAAGTCTGGACTGGAAGATTTGCTTTTATTAAGTGATTTAAGTTGCTTCACTACTACGAGGATGCCTACTCCTAAGTTACTCATTTTGTCAGCTGTTCTTAATTTTAATTCTGGAATATTTACTTCGTCTTCTTTGGTGAAGGAATTTCGGAAGTCTGTGTTAAGTAATTCAGCTTTGGCAGGACTGTCTTCGATAGTATTTCCATTGCTATCGCGCGGAGAAGACACTGATTGTGTCTTGCCGCTAGTATTCTTTACATACGACCAGAATCTCTCTGGATTTTCTGGCAGGTTTCGAGAAAAAGTTTCGTTGTGGAAACTACTGTGTTATAAGCATCTCGCACTGAAGTCCGCGCTAACTTTCGAGCTTCTGTGAAAGATGACCAATCTTAGAAATTTGGCATTCGTTTAAATTTGGCATGCTGTTTTCGTTGTTTCTGCAACAGTGTTCTGAACCGTTTTGTATACTATGCAGGATTAGGTCCATCGTTTATTAATTTATTTGGTGTAAATCTCTCAATTGTTGTCGATACGGTATCTTTGAATTCAAGCCACATCTGGTCTACACTTACTTTGTTAATTTGAAAGGAGTGAAAGTTGTCTCTTGGCAAGGAGTCGCGCGAATTTGTATCCGCTTTTTTGAATAGGTATATTTGTCGTCTATTTTTGGAGGATTTGAGGATTACAGTATACAGTCTCGCTGCGACCAGCGCGAATTTGTATCTGCTTTTTTGAATAGGTATATTTGTCGTCTATTTTTGGAGGATTTGGGGATTACAGTATACAGTCTCGCTGCGACCACCCTATGTTCACTAATCCCTGCATCTGTTTCGATACTCGCTACTAGCTCACGATTATCTTGCAGATTACGCATGCGGCTCATGGAATATGACGGCATAGTTGCTGAGTTCATCAACGAAGCCCCGTCGTGTTTTACTCTTTGGAAGTAAATTCGTCCAGATGGAGACAGTGTGCAAAAAGACGCATCCGACCAAATGACATTCTTTCGTTGCCCCATAGTCTAATTTTTATGGCTTCGGCAACGTGTTTTCCTGGTACGAGCACTTTCATCACTGATGAATGGTCCTGGAATTCCAGTTCGCCCTGAGATCCCCAGTTTACGGAGCTCCCTTTGTGTTGTTTGTTGCTGACAGGGTTCACGAGTGCGACATTCGGTTCTGCAGTGACTTCTGCAACCGTGGTTCTCTTTTTATTCGTCACAGTCCTCTTCATTGAGCGTCCATCACGATCAGTCAACACTCATTTTCGTCCGCGTTGTCAATTAGCGGCTGAAGTATTTGGTTTCGCTATATGCAGTATATATCTTGGCTACAGCGTCTCCTGAAACACCAAACACTTCGGTTACCTTAGTTACGGATGTAATACAAGCACCAACAATATGCCCACGTTCGAAGACACTCAGCTCCAACATAATGCAGCCACAACTACATAGAATACTCTCCTGGCCATGACTGGCACTTGCAACGTATGAGGACAATGGACAGTTGTGGTTCGAGGTCAGATACAACAGCGAAATCAGCATGCTCGGCTAGTTTCTACATTTATGGTCAAGGAAGCATTTCTTGCGGTGTTTTCGTTTGTTTGTCCACCCCCTGAAGTTATCACTCAACAGAAGTGCCCCCTTCACTGCCACCGCCGGCCGCGGTGGCCGTGCGGTTAGGGCGCTTCAGTCCGGAACCGCGTGACTGCTGCGGTCGCAGGTTCGATTCCTGCCTCGGGCATGGATGTGTGTGATGTCCTTAGGTTAGTTAGGTTTAAGTAGTTCTAAGTTCTAGGGGACTGATGACCTCAGATGTTAAGTCCCATAGTGCTCAGAGCCATTTGAACCATTCACTGCCACCAGCCTGCCAGTTAGTCTTCTTGAGACAATTACATTTTCTAGGGCGCAGTTCGCTGTGACTCCCTCACGTGCATTCTTGAAGATTTTTATCCACATCGAAATTTCTCATGTAACGGTTGTTGCAAGTGCCATAGTTTTGTAAGGGAAGCGTTTTTAATAACGTATGGCGTGAGATTTCGATGCCATATAAAAGTCACCAGAAGAAAGCTGAATGATGCATTTAATCACATAAAGAAGCGCTATACGTCACTGAAAGCAACGTGAGACCCACTAACGCAAAGTGTGAGTAGTGTTGTCAACTACGAGACACAGCGCACGAATAGACATAGAAAGTCCACCTGTTGGAACGACAGTGATTGGGTAAAGAGTAGGTAGGTAATGAGGGGTATAAGACACTGGAAGACACTGGCAGTGAGATGGCACGCCTTCTTGATTAGTTGGCTATGATCGTAATTGTTAGTTTGGTAATAAAATGGATCGTTGCAATCCACTGTTTCATTAATCTGGGCTGCAAAATCCGCAACCGTATACTAACATCTTACCAGCGGAGCAGGTTTCTAATCATGTGGGCATTGCAACTGCAGCAAAGAATCGTCTGGTCTCACAAAGAGAAAGCTCCAGAATCATCAGTCACCGTGATGTAGACAAGCCCGTTATTAACCGCTTCATTTAGGATAGTCAGTAGCCTGAGATAGTGTGGGTATTGTTATTAAGTTAAGCAGAAAGGTTCAAACGGCTCTGGGCACTATGGTCATCAGTCCCCTAGAACTTAGAACTACTTAAACCTAACCAAGCTAAGGACATCACACACATCCATGCCCAAGACAGGATTCGAACCTACGACCGTAGCGGTCGCGCGGTTCCAGACTGTAGCGCGTAGAACCGATCGGCCACTCCGGCCGGCTAAACAGAAAGATAAGTAACTAAAATGCATAGGGAAAACAGATTATAAGGTGAACTTCAGCAAAATTGCGGCAATATAGTGTAATTTAACTGAGGTTGCGCTGTGGTAATTTAATTAGAAAATGAGAAGCTGAAAGTAGTAGGCTTTCTTTTTCTAAAACTAGCAGCAAAGTAATTTACGATACCAAACATTCCAAGTAGATATACCAGAAAATATAGTTTCTGAAATGGAGAAATATGTTAACATCGAATATAAAATGGAGTGTTACGAAGTCCTTTCTGAAAGTATTTGTCAAGAATGTAGCCTTACATGTAAATGAAGCCTGAACGATAAACTGCACAGCGAAGAAGAAAGTAGCTTCCCAAATGCAGTGAAAATATCAAACAAGTTTCAATGTAAATATTTTTTCACTGATTATGTTATCAATAGTAGTGAAATGCTGAACGATGTGTTTATAAATTTTTACCGATATTTCTCGGTGTTTAAAGGAGTTTTTTCACTAATCATTATGATACCAAACATAAAAAACTTAATCTTCTCAGAGCGCAATGTATGTTAAAACAGCTTTCTGCACTGGCATCGCCTCACCCACCGAGGACACAGCAACCTCTCGCGGCAGTTGCACCTTAAAAGGTGTTCACCTATCGACGTTGTTGTCGATGACGTTATCCGGATGTAGTGTCGAAAGTTATTAGATATCAAGACTATAAACAAGTTAAACAGATAATTAAATATGCAATTGTGTCTTTACTAAGTGCTTCTCCTTAACTAACTGGTCAGCGTAGATCACTGCCATGAAGGGAACCTGGATTCGATTCTAAGTACTGCCAAGGAATTTATCCTTGGTGGGAGGCCTGGTACCAGGTGTTTTTAGTCTCATGATGCCCATTGATGAGCTACTTGATTGAGAACTGCCTGGCCCAAGGTCTCGAAAGTCGGGAAATCACCTGGGAAAGCAGTGTGCTGACCGCATGCCCATCCATACCGCAGCCGCATGACGCTGCTTGGTACAGGATGACACAGCGGCCGGTCGACATCCCTTCAGGTTTCAGGGCCGGAACGAGCAGCACGTCTTTATAACAGTGTCTTTGATTACTACCTCCCCATGGAAACACAGCAGAAAGTTTCTACAGCACAGTACTGCCCACAGGGTCTTGCTGTTTTGGCCGGCCGCGGTGGCTGAGCGGTTCTAGGCGCTTCAGTCCGAAACCGCGCGACTGCTACGGTCGCAGGTTCGAATCCTGCCTCGGGCATGGATGTGTGTGATGTCCTTAGGTTAGTTAGGTTTAAGTAGTTCTAAGTTCTAGGGGACTGATGACCTCATATGTTAAGTCCCAAAGTGCTCAGAGCCATTTGAACCATTTAACTGCACCAACATTCTTCTTTGTCGTGAGATCTGTCACAAATAGCCACCGGCTTCGGTGGCCGTGCGGTTCTAGGCGCTCCAGTCCGGAGCCGCGCTGCTGCTACGGTCGCAGGTTCAAATCCTGCCTCGGGCATGGGTGTGTGTGATGTCCTTAGGTTAGTTAGGTTTAAGTAGTTCTAAGTTCTAGGGGACTGATGACTGCAGCAGTTGGGTCCCATAGTGCACAGAGCCATTTGAACAAATAGCCTCCTATCATGCTGGCGAGACTGCGGCCTCGAAATTCTGTACCGAGTTGTGGACGTCCAACACCTCGATGATTCCATGTCCAATACAATCGTAATTAAGGATGTGTTTGGGTTAACATGGGAAAACGCTGAAGTTGTCTGCTGCGGAGCCACATGGTCAACAATGTACGCTGTACAGAGTACTCCGAAACACTTAAACCTGCACCAGCACTGAACTTTGCCGTCAGAACTGTTACAGACTGCGGCCAGTGCTGTTTTACAGAACGGGAAAGCCTCCAGCCTTCAAGTCCTGTGAAAAGCGTGGACGCCCAACACACTGTCACCTACTCGTGATTTCACCATTCTTCAACCACTTTCCGTAGATTCTCACGACATTTGCACACTAACAGGCGACCAAATTCGTCGTTTCCGAGATCCTCAATTCCAGTATCGTCGCCAGAATATTTGTCTCTCCTTCACTTATAGGAAGAAGGGGGTAAATTATGCTGCCACAAAAGTCTTTGGTCACTTACCTAATAGCATCAAAAGTCTGACAGATAGCCATATAGCATTTAAATGGTGATTAAAAGAATTTCTTAATGGCAACTCCTTCTACTCATCACATGAATTTTTGGATACAGTAAGTGGGTGATTTCCCCACCCCAATAAAAAAAATTAAAAATATTAAGTGTCATGTAATATTTTGTGTAATTTAATATCTTGTGTAGACACCTTTTATTAACCTGACACGTTCCACATCATTACGAAGTGTCGTATTCATGATCTATGGAACAAGTACTATTCTAATCTAATCTAATCTATATAAAATTGTGGTGTATTTAAAGACAAAGAAACACTTTTGTATATAACAAAAATGTCACAGGTGATCCGTTTCCACCATAGGTGTCCATGAGTTTTGACGCTAGTGGTGTTTAGAGACGGTATTCAAATTGCCGTTTCATGAATATCGTTGTAGAGATGTTGCCTCACTCGTATGAATTTCTTATCACGAGAAGAGATGAAGCGTCAGGTTTATGAGACACCGACAGACGTTCCAGAAGAGATGGTTCTCGTTTTACTGAAGCGGCAACACCGCTTTGTTCTGACAATCTTTGGCTATCATTAGTAGGCAGATGCCAGTTGTAAACGGACTACATTTTCAGGATCATTTCTAAAACAATATTCAGCTTAAGGTAGTCTGAACACCGACGCTGAACATCACTTCACGTAACTTTAGTGGTGAAGGTCTGCACCTGAGACAGATTTGTCACGTAAAAAGTGTTTCTTTTTGTCTCCTCTAAACACCTTGAAACTTTGTAGATAGTTTCTTTTTAAACCTTATTGCTCCACGTGGCCGTAGTGCAACCGGATGGTATTCAGTCCCTTTATAAGCAGTGATTATAAATTTTTGGCTCATTAGTGTATTTAAAATAAGAAATGTGAAACAAGAAGAGGCATGTTACGAAAACCGCTTATTGGCGAAATGAGTCGCAAAGTATGTAGTTAGTGTATTGTGACAGAAACAGCGGGTGAGTGTAATTTATGTAAAGCTATAAAAAACTGTTGAACTGAATAAATTCCCATTATTGTAAAGGAGAGAAAAGTTGAAATGTGCAAATTACTGAGTATCCAGTGGGTGGAATTACGCACTAGTAAATTTGCTGGAAATATCTTGTACACGACATTTATAGGATTTAATAGACTTGTGATTCAATAGTAATGAAAATGAACTGCCAAAGTTACTGAACAGAAACAAATTGTCTTTGGAAGAATGAATGGAAAACCATTTCTCTGTTTTATGTTCTGTAGCGCTACGGTAGCTGTGCAGCTGTGCTGATATCTGTAGGAGGATTCTAGCGCTACATTTATCAAACGGCGTCACGGTGTTAATTGATCACCAGTTTTAAAATATTCTAATCTTTATCTCTTGCTACCTCTCGGATTATGGAAATGAGCGCACGTGAAATTTTATGAATCTTGTATCAGGAGGGTACTGGAAAAGGGAACAAACTTTAAATTTTAATTGCTACATCAAACGATCCTGTTTCACCCAGCTATCAAAAGTCTGTTGATAAACAGGAGGGAGCTCAGAATTGCAAATTTTGTAGGAGATAAGGATTAAAAATTTTAATTACTTTGCTCTTACCGTCTCGTTTTGCTGCATGTTGGAGCAATAAAAATTATGTGAATCTACTTTTAGTGTCGAGTTGCTTTTGTGGAAATTGGAACCAAAGTTTTAGTCAAGGAAGAGAACGAAACTACGTACCAATTTCCCTCTGTTCGATATGATGTGACTGGAAGACTAACAGTAACAAATGCGAAATGCTATTATCTTCAGCTGGAAGATGTAATGGTTGCCAACAGAATTCGCTGCCACTGACAAAGTGTGCTCTTTTATAGCAGGATAGTACTCGACCTCTTTCATCCGTTAATTATAATTTGAGAACCTTTCGCGGCATTTACAATCAGCTGATATAGAATAATCAAATTAAATCTTTAACATGCATAAGAACTTTCCTGTTGGTTAAAGTATTGATTCATATGGTTACGCTATAAAGGGTAATGGAATGGATTCCCAAGGGACCAAGAATTTTCTGTTCTGTTTCAATACAGTCGCTCGCCTAAAGAGAGAGGGCACATTACGGAGGAAATAAATGTATCACCTTCGTTATATGATCCTATATTATATAAATTATCCTTTATGATATGAATCCTCAGACAAAAATTTGTGTTATTCATTAAATTGACATCATGCATAGCACATATCTCATGAATCTTCGCTGCCGTTGTCGTTTCATTGCCTGCCCAGTTTCTACATGTACATCGATGGAAATGGAAAGTGTAGCACCATGAAGTATCAGTCCGATATTTATAAAATTTTTGGAGAAGTGGGTCAGGTAATAGGTATTTGATGATTAAAATTTCATTCCATCTGGAAGTGCATCAGTAACAGTAGGAGGCCCAGGCACCATTAAACTCTTACATTTGTTGTAGTATTGAAGCAAATATCCTCTGAACGTCACCTTGAGGAATTTCTCGCCATGCCTGAATCACATGTTGAGTCAGTTTACAAGGATTGCCGGCTGTCGGCTGGAATGAAAGAAACTATACTACACTCATGTTCAGGAAAAAAAAACCCATCTTGAATGACTAGAGGTTCAACGTTCACATTCAGAGGACATGTGCATCTGTACGTTCTGCAGAGATGATTAGCAGTTGAGTCACCTCGGTTCAGCATGAGTCACCGAGCGAGGTGGCGCAGTGGTTAGCACACTGGACTCGCATTCGGGAGGAAGACGGTTCAACCCCGCGTTCGGCCATCCTGATTTAGGTTTTCCGTGATTTCGCTCAATCACTCCAGGCAAATGGCGGGATGGTTCCTTTGAAAGGGCACGGCAGACTTCCTTTCCCGTCCTTCCCTAATCCGATGAGACCGATGACCTCGCTGTCTGGTCTCCTCCCCCAAAAACAACCCCACCAATCAGCATGCGTCCTGTTGCCTAGCAGGCACAGGGTCCGCTCTAAGCCCTGAAGGCTTGTTCCATGCGTGATGGCGTCGACGCGTATAAGGCGCGAATATCGTCCCGTAGTGTAGCCGTCCATGCTACATTCACCTGGTTCCAAAGTTCATTTACGGTGGTTGGCATTGGGTCGCAGCGCTGCACCCATCGCTTCACCATATTCCACACATTTTCGAGTGGTGAGAAGTCTGGTGACCTGGCGTGCTAGGGCAAAAGACTGACATTCAGTGCTACCAAGAAGGCAAGATTTCGTGAAGCTACATGTGGTCGTGCATTGTCTTGCTGGAAAGTGGCATCTGGGGTGTTATGCAGAAACACTATGGTTACGGGTCGCAAGATGTCGTTCACGTGGGTCACACTGCGAAGCAAAATGCGGCCATCATTTTCAAATAAACAGAACCTCTATTCGTCCGAAAACGCTATCGGATCCTATTTCTATCCCCAGTGATGCCGTTCAATATACCATCGCCTTCTAGCATGTTTCTGCACATTCGTCAAAGGTTGACGGAGAAGTGGATGATGCGCACTTAACTCATGCCGTAATAAACGGCGACGCCACGCGTGATTAGCCGAGCTGTCTAAGGCACTGCAGTCATGGACCGTGCGGCTGGTCCCGGCGGAGGTTCGAGTCCTCCCTCGGGCATGGGAGTGTGTGTTTGTCCTTAGGATAATTTAGGTTAAGTAGTGTGTAAGCTTAGGGACTGATGACCTTAGCATTTAAGTCCCGTAAGATTTCACACACATTTGTTTTCGATAAACGGCGACGGTCTGTCATCCCTCATAGTGTGTGATGTTTTACAGTGTTCCACTCTTACGCCAGAGCCGAGGAGGACGCAGACCTGTCCTACAACGCCGTTCGGATGAGGCGTCGATCTTGTCGGGGGGTGGTCTGGGTGGTGCGACCTGACCCATCTCTTTGTGTTTTACGGCCTTCCGTAGACCTTTCCACACACAGCCGTTGCAGTACGGAAACACTTCGTCTCACACGAGCAGCCGTTTCTCAAATGGTTCAAATGGCTCTGAGAACTATGGGACTTAACATCTGAGGTCGTCAGTCCACTAGATTTAGAACTACTTAAACCTAACTAATCTAAGGACATCACACACATCCGTGCCCGAGGCAGGATTCAAACCCGCGACCGTAGCAGCAGCGCGGTTCCGGACTGAAGCACCTAGAACAGCGGCCGGCTTCCCGAATGGATGCACCACATTCTCTGATACCAGTAATGGGCATTCTTTCAAACTCACTGATTTGACGGTACGGTTCACGCATACGTCTTCGAAGCATGCTGCGCGCCTGCCTCAAATGCCAATGATCCATTACCTGCGGTGTATGGACGACGAAAACCCGAGACACATTTTATCGGTAGGTAGTGTTGCGCCGCGATATCGATATTGACGCTGAACCCGCAGGCGACATAGTTTAAATGCTAATCATTTCTGCAGAAAACGCTAATTCAGCGTCCCGTCAACAACTGCCTAATCAGCACTGTTGTGATCTCCGATAGCTACTCACACCATGTTTCAAGGAAGTGGAGATGCATGGGTAGTGAGAGGCGCTGCTTCCTGTAACATTTTACAGTCATCTATGGACACATAGGGTGGACCTGACTGTCACAAACGGAAGCGAGACACAACGCTGGGCACCACAGCACACGACTCAGTGTCCCAGTTGACAACGGTACTACACAAGGCAAGTCTCTATCGTCAGCGGTATGATGCCAGCAGTGAACGAAGTATGGCAGGTCGACATTTCAAACCAGTTTCCAGCAATCTGTTCCGGGCCGTTCGTTGTGACTCTCTGCCTACAACAACCAACAACTCCCCCTCAGAGCCAGTCAGTGCCTGTCGAGCAAATTTACGACAATGTCGTGATGCAGTCTTTCCGGAAGGATCCGTGCCTACTCTTCTCGCCACACTGTTGTTCTGAGACTGTCTTGGAGTCAGTCGTTCTACAGTCAGTGCACGACATCCAGCTCTCTGTGCGGAATGTACGTATGATGTTATCATGTCCCTTATGCCAATGTGAAGAAATCAAAAGAGAAATGATCGTCTAGAAGCTTGATTCAGAATGCAGAAAAGTCAAAACAACCTTTGGTGAAGTTAAACGCAAAAGCGGTAACGTGAAGAGTGCAGTTGGAATTCCGCAGTTAAACGCAGAGCAAAGAGTGGGTAAGTTGTAAAGAATACACGAAAAGCCACCATGAGGGGTAAGTCTTTTCTGCTGTCTTGATAGAGGAACAAACTCGGTTCGATAAGGAACATATAAGGGATCCAGTGTCAGTGTTAAAATTTAAAATAGCTCTGGAAGTCTTGAGACCAAATAAAGCAAAAAGGTTAGACTGCATTCCATCGCAATTTCTAGAATCAACCAAATGACAATTCAGGTTGGTGTGTAGAATCTAAGAGACTGGTGAAGTACCATCAGACTTTTGGGAAAATACTACCCACACCATTTCGATGATAGCAGGGTCAGAGAAGTGCGAAAAATAGCACCCAGTCATCTCTACAGCTTGTGAATCGAAGCTGCTGACAATACTAGTACACAGAAGAACGTAAGAGAAAAATTGCGGATCTGTTAGAAGACGAACAGTGTGGCTTTAGAAAAGGCTAAGGCACCAGAGAGGCAGCACTGACGTTCCGCTTGATAACGGAAGAATGAAGAAAAATCAAGATATGTTCATAGGATTTGTCGACCAAGAAAAAGCGTTCGACAGTGTAAAGTGGTTCAAGATGTTCGATATTCTGCAAAAAGTAAGGGTAGAACTGATAATATACAATAAGTACAAAAATCAAGAGGGAATAATAAAACTGAAGAACGAGAAAAGTGCTCGGATTAAAAATGGTGTAAGACAGGGATGTAGTCTTTCGCCCCTACTGTTCAGTCTATACATTGAAGAAACAACGACGGAAATCAAAGAAAGGTTCAAGAGTAGGATTAAAACTGAGGGTGAAAGGATATCAATGATAAGATTCGCTGACGATGTCACTACCCTCAGCGAAAGTGAAGAACAGTTGCAAGATCTGTTGAATCGAATGAACAGTCTATTGAGTACAGGATATGGACTGAGAATAAATCGAAGAAATCCGAAAGTAATATGAAGTGGAAGAATTAAGTACAGCGAGCAACTTAAGATCGGAACTGGGGATCGCGAAGTGTGTGAAGTTAAGAAATTCTATTACCTAGGCAGCAAAACTACTCATGATGGACGGAGCAAGGATAAACAATCGGCCAATAGTGGCAGAAAGGGCATTCCTGGCCAAGAAAAGTCTACTAATGTCAAACACAGGCCTTAATCTGAGGAAGAAATTTCTGAGAATGTACGTCTGGAGTATAGAATTACATGGTGGTGAAACAGGGACTGTGGGGAAA
This sequence comes from Schistocerca serialis cubense, assembly GCF_023864345.2. Lineage (NCBI taxonomy): Eukaryota > Metazoa > Arthropoda > Insecta > Orthoptera > Acrididae > Schistocerca > Schistocerca serialis. The sequence goes on from NC_064643.1 coordinate 361,428,267, forward strand.
CCGGAAGAGAAGAGAATCGAAGTGTTTGAGATGTGTTAAGAGAAGAATGTTGAAAAGTGGTGGTAGAAAAGAACGTTGAAAATCTGGTGCTCTGATAAGAAAAGAATGAGGTGGCTCTCCGCAAAATCAATGAGGAAAGGAACATATGGGAAACACAGATCAAAAGGACGGACGGGATTATAGGACAAGTGTTAAGACATCAGGAAATAACTTTCATGATACTAGGGAGCACTGTAAAGAGTAAAAACAGTAGGAGAAGACAGAGATTGGAATACATCCAGTAAGCAAGTGATATTCTGAGATCAAATGGTTGGTGCAGAAGAGAAATTCGTGACAACCACATCAAACCACTTAGAAGACTGATGACAATAAAACTGAATACATAAATAAATAATACAAGCAGACATTTTATGTACCTTTGATCGCCTTCCGTAAGGCCGACTTGAATGATATCCGAAGTCTGGAACAATAACTTCTGAAATAAAGCTTCCTGCATTGGATCTCCTAACTCATGGACTGCAGTTCACCAGATATCCTAAAAATATCTGGAAGTTTCAAGTGTTTCAGTCAGCGTAACGCAGGTCGTTGTTTTAACGTTTATATGGTTACGAGATGACGAACAATCGAAAATTCCGTGATATCTCTTAAGCTTTGGCTTTTCAATGGGGGTTATGGAAATTCAGTTTTCCACTGCACGCTGGTGATTGTTATGTAGGTTTCAGCGAAACTCATCTCCAGCTTACGCCAGCGAAAGTTAGTGCGAAGTTGGAGGCAGATCAAGAAAGACTTTTGTAGTACCGCGCTCCTCTTGTTAGGGAACAAATCTAACACTAAGCCACAATCCGATAATCCTTGGAAAACTTTTGGTGATTCGAATTTTGAAGGGGCTGGTAGTGGTTTTCTTTCTCTTCAACGTTAAGCAGAGTGTAAAAAAATGCGGTGTACTTCTGGAGAGGCAATTAATCAGCATACAAAAGCTGCTACAAATGAATTTTCTCTTTCTGAGACTACAGCTTTGCCATCTTTTCTGACAACGCATAATAAGCCGAAAATAAGTGAATGTTTGGAATAATAAATGCCAGTGAGAAGAATATCATTTTATACGCGTAGAAAATACTTGGCATGATGTATCTCAGAGTGGAAAAATCCATTCAAATACGGATCACTTGATTTTATTAGATGCGCCAGTCTGTAGTTGATAAATACAGGCCGGCCGCTGTGGCCGAGTGGTTCCAGGCGCTTCAGTCTGGAACCACGCGACAGCTACGGTCGCAGGTTCGAATCCTGCCTCGGGCATGGATGTGTGTGATGTCCCTAGGTTAGTTAAGTTTAAGTAATTCTAAGTTCTAGGGGACTGATGACCTCAGATGTTAAGTCCCGTAGTGCTCAGACTCATTTGAATCATTTTGCTAAATACACTGATGACCCATAGCATTGGGCCACTGGCTTCACAGCTTGTTTATCCACATCTGGAGGGCAATACAACAGTGATTTTGCGCAACGTAGTTTCGACAAATCTTTGATAGGATTCCAGAGGTATGTGTCACTAGACATTTAAATCCGAGCCACGTAATTCCCATAATGGTACAGGCCAGTGGTTTGTAGGCACCGAGGTGGCGCCCTACAGCATCACTGATGTGTTCCTTAGGGTTCATATCAGCTGAATTTGGCGGCCAAGACATCAACGTGTGCTCACTATGACGCTCTTCAAACCACTGTAACACGATTCTGGCCTTGTGAATGTAGAAAATGCAATCGGCGTCGGGGAAGATATCAAGCATGGAGCGATGCAGATGATCCTGCATAGTTTCCAAGTAATTCACAACTGTCATGGTACCATGGAACCCCAAGTGTATGTCCCTCATAGCACAACATTGCGACCACGGTCTGCGTCCCTGCCGCGGAGAATGTTACGAGCAGTCGTTCGCTCGAATGGCGCATTACCCGGACACGACCTTCAACATGGTGTAACGAGGTTCGTCTAACCAGGCGACACCTTTCTATTGCTCCGCGGTCCAATCTCGATGGTCACGTGCCGACTGCTATCGTAATTGACGATGTCGTTGTGTCAGAGTGGGATAACGCAGGGCTCGTCAGCTGCAGGACCCTCTGTTCGAAATGTGTGCTGAACGGTGTAGTCCGAAACGTTCCTCTATCAGCTCTGTACTCTGTCGTAAGACCTGCCACAGATCGTCGCCTACCCTGCTTCACAAAGTGGACTAGCCTCCGAGCTCCACTTTCCCTGGATGTCCACACCTTGTCACTTACACGTGGTTTCACAGTCCTTCAATTACGTTCCACATACGCTCACGTCAGTAATACACGAACAGACGACCAGTTTCGAAGTTTCCATGATTTTTGTTTCCAGCAGCTGTTCATAACAATCTGCCCTCTGTCAAAATCGCTATGACAGTGGACTTTGTGTTTTGTGGCCCGTATCGTTGCTAAATGACTCCGCTTATATACCATCCTTCTACATTAGCATCTGTATAATTTCTTTGCAATTCACAATTAAGTGCCTGGCAGAGAATTCATCAAACCACACTTAAGCTGCTTCTCTACCTTTCCACTCTCGAATAGCGAACACTTAAATTTTACTATGCAAGCTCTGGTTTCTCTTATTTTATTACGACGATCATTTATTTCTATGTAGGTGGCGCCAACAATTTATTTTCACATCCTGACTAAAAGTTCATGAAAAACTCCTGCTTCCGCGAAAAACGCCTTTGTTTTAATGACTGCCTCCTGAATTCGTGTACATATCCGTGGTACTCTGTAGCTTTATTTCGCGATGATACAAAAGGAGTTGCCCTTATTTGAACTTTTTCGATGTTGTACGTTAGTCCTATCTGACGCGGATCCCACTCTACAATAAGGTGGACAAGCGTAGTGTTAGCAGTCTCCTTAGTAAACCTGTTACATTATCTAATTGCTCTGCCAATAAATCGCCGTCTTTGGTTTGCTTTCCCCATAACATTATTTATGTGATCGTCCAGTTTAAGTTATTTGTATTGTAATCAGTAAGTGTTTAGTTGAATTTACAGCTTTTAGATTTGTGTGTTTTATCTTGTAGCCGAAATTTAGCGGATTTATTTCAGTATTCCTGTGGATTACTTCACACTTTTCATGATTTAGAGTCAAACGCCACTTTTTGCACCATATGCATATCTTGTCTAAATCATTTAGCAATTTTTTTGATCATCTTATGATTTTGCTTGAATATAAATGACAGCATCACCTGCAAACATTCTAAGGGGGCTGCTCTGATAGTCTTCTAAATCCTTTATCTAGATCAAAAACAACAGAGGGCCTACAACACTTCCTTGGGGAAAGCCAATCATCATTTCCGTTTTACTCGATGACTTTCCGTCAGTTATTACGAACTGTGACCTTTCAGGGAGAAAAATCACGATTCCAGTCACACAACTGAAGCGATACTCCATAGGCAGGCAGTTAAATTAGAAGTCGCATGAGAGCAACGGTGTCAAAAGTATTCTGGAAATCTAAAAAATATGGAATCAATTTGACGTCCCCTGTCGATAGCACACATTACGTCGTGAGAACAAAGAACTAACTGTGTTTTACAGGGATAACATTTTCTGAACCCGTGTTGGCCGTTTCTCAATAAATCGTTTTCTTCGAGGTGATTCATAATGTCTGAGCACAGTATATGTTCCAAAATCAACTGCAAATCGACGTTAGTGGTATGGGCCTGTACTTCAGCGGATTACTCCAGTTTCCTTTCTTGGGTATTTGTGTGACTTGTGTAACTTTCCAATCTCTGGGTACGGATCTTTCTACGAGCAAACGGCTGTATATGAATGCTATAAAGGGAAACTCCCCATCGCACCCCCCTCAGTTTAAGTGGTAAGGTGGCCCAGCAGATAGCCCATCAAAAACTGAAGACAGATCAAGCATGAAAACAAGAAGAAGTTGTACTAGACGGTGAAAAAAATCAAAATAAAACAGTGAACTTTCCAAGGTTAACAGTGCAATATCGAGAAATGTTGCACAGCTCGACGTCCTGGTTAAGTGATCCGTAAACAGGACGACCCATGATCAAAACTCCCTCGTGAAATTAATTTTTTTTTCACAACATCATGAGCTGTCCGTCCGGTCATTAAAGTGTTGTTCTCTTTCTGTAGTCTTCGTCGTTGTCATACTATACATTGGTTATACCGGGTGGCAATAATTAAACCTTCACGATTTAACACGTTATAATACGGAAACTAAATACCATACGAGAACCAGACTTGGTAGCACTAACGTCCAGAGTACGGGGTGCGTGATTTCCACGCGTCACAGCGCCACCGTCCATATCCAGCTATGGCCACCGGGTGCCACGATCAGTTATCGTGATTCGTGAACTCAGACACCTGACCAGTCGCTGTGCACTTGTCGACATGTCAACATGAGTTTGGACAAAAGGAGCAGGGCATTATTGATGAAGCTCTATTATAAAAACAACAGTAATGCTGGAGCTGCACTTCGAGAGTATCGCCGGCTGAAAGGATTACGGAAGGGTCTTCTTTGTCCACCTGCTGTGCGGAGCATGATGAAGAAGTTACTACCAACAGAACTGGGGGTCGTTCCGGGATTATTTATGATTTCACAGAAGTTCTTTTCACTGTTTGAAATTATACATTATTTGCCTGACTCATTTTAAGAACATATTACTCGAATTCATTAAAAATAATGTCACTCATTCTAAGATCTTTCCGATAATGACACATACTCTCATTGCAGTTAACAGCGCCAAAGCTTAGGGAAATGAGTTAATGGATCCTCAGGGAATCAAAATGTAATCATGTCCACGAGGGTCTCAAATGACATATTCCAACGAACGCAAATTTAATTATTTGGGAAAACAGTTAATAAATCCATGAAACTAATGTAGAGTATAGCTATCACAGCCTTGGCTCACTTTAAAGTGAGGGCTGGTACCACCTATTCATGGGAGACATGGTATCTCAATTCTGCAAACAGACAATATAATGCCCAATAAAATTCAGTAAATCAACTCTTGTAGCTGTGATATCTCATAGCAGTTGAAACGCAAGCCAAATGCAAACGAAGCATTTTTCGGAGAAATGCAGCATTATTATGTAAGTCAGGAGAAATCTCAGATTTTCAGGTCTGTTGATATCGGCGGCGGCAGGAAGAGTGAGTCTACATTATTCCCTTCCAAAATCGACGGTGTGCTGGCTACGGCCGGCCGCTGTGGCCGTGAGGTTCTAGGCGCTTCAGTCTGGAACCGCGCGACTGCTACGGTCGCAGGTTCGAATCCTGCCTCGGGCATGGATGTGTGTGATGTCCTTAGATTAGTTAGGTTTAAGTAGTTCTAAGTTCTAGGGGACTGATGACCTCAGATGTTTAAGTCCCATAGTACTCAGAGCCATTTGAACCATTTTTTTACTGGCTACGAGGACTTGTCAGTAAATACCAGTCCACGAAAACTTCTGCCAAAAGGCTGATTTGCTGAGGGTGGCAATAAGGAGATGGTTATATCGCTTGCCAAGGTTCGTGGAATTAGCTTTCTCGCTGACCTCAGCTCACGCTGCTCCAGATTCACGAAATTTTGCAGGCTGGAAATCGTAATTGTAATAGTGAATTGTAAAAGCAAATAAATCTCAGGAAATTCCAATAAAACATTATGAAATGTTGCCTATGGACGGGCCTCAAGTTTTGTGCATTGTGTATGTAGAGACATGACTTGAAAAGACGTAGGCTTCACTGTGCATCTGTTTAAAAGGGAATGAAGTAATTCATTATGGCCAACTTCTTGCTCGCAAGTGGATATAATACAAGTGGAAACTGGAGAAATCAAAGTTAGTTTTAAGAAGAATATACGACAGGGATGCACCTAATGACCACTGTTGTTCAACTTTTACATCGTAGAAGCTAAGATGAAACTAACTAAAATTTCTGAACGGGGATACAAGTGCAAGGGAATGTTACTTTATGAAAAGTAAAGAAGACACAAAGGTGATGAAAAGTGGTGGAAATAAGAATAATGACTTGCTTGATATCAAAACTGGGAAGGCCACAGCAGTGGTACAAATGAGAGATATCTAAAGATTGTAGAATTATTTTGCTAAATATGCACAAACCGTAGGGAAGGATCCCTAAGAGAATAGTGAGTGGAAAAGGTCGTATGGAGATAGGGCCAGAAATTCGTTCCAAGGGAGACACATCAACTTGAGGATGGAGATAAAAGTTCTTTATCAGTATAGGTTTCAGATATTAAAACACACAGAAGAACTCGCCAGGCAAGTGGGAGTATTCAGTTTGTACTAGCATTTTAGTGCTATGGTGGCAGCGAGCCATCATGACCGTCTCAGCTTCAATGTAAGATCAAAATATACCGGTTGATCAAAAAGTCAGTATAAATTTGAAAACTGAGTAAATAACGGAATAATGTAGATAGAGAGGTACAAATCGACGCATATGCTTGGAATGACATGGGGTTTTATTAGAACCAAATAAATACAAAAGTTCAAAAAATGTCCGACAGATGGCGCTTCATATGATCAGAATAGGAATAATTAGCATAACAAAGTAAGGCAAGGCAAAGATGATATTCTTTACAGGAAATGCTCAATATGTCCACCATCATTCCTCAACAATAGCTGTAGTCGAAGAATAATGTTGTGAACAGCACTGTAAAGCATGTCCGGAGTTATGGTGAGGCATTGGCGTCGGATGTTGTCTTTCAGCATCCCTAGAGATGTCGGTCGATCACGATACACTTGCGACTTCAGGTAACCCCTAAGCCAATAATCGCACGGACTGAGGTCTGGGGACCTGGGGGGCCAAGCATGAGGAAAGTAGCGGCTGAGCACACGATCATCACCAAACGACGCGCGCAAGAGATCTTTCACGCGCCTAGCAATATGGGGTGGAGCGCCATGCTGTATAAACATCGTACGTTCGAGCAGGTGTTTATCAGCCAGGCTGTGGATGATGCGATTCTGTAACATATCGGTGTACCTCTCACCCGTCACGGTAGCAGTTTTGCAGTCCAGTGCCATCTGTCAGACATTTTGTGAACTTTGATTTTTTTTGGTTCCAATAAAACCCCTTGTCATTCCAAGAATGTGTGTCAATTTTTACCTCTCTATCTACATTATTCAATGGTTTATTAAGTTTTCAAATTTATACTGACTTTTTGATCACCCGGTATGTTGTCGAGATGCCTCCGCACGGAAATGCTGAAGTGAGCTGGAGCACCATCAGGTAGTAGACATAATACCATTCGTACCACCAAAGGCAAGTCTTCCAGCAGAGGAGACAGCGTCACCTGCAGGAAGTACAGACGTGCCTCGCTTTTGAGGCGTTGTAAGGTTGACTTATTTAACGAGGCGGTCGCCAGTAATCCCTGCCCACACATTGAGACAGAACTGATGCTGCCACCACACCACTAGAACACTGTTACATGCAGAACTTTCCCCCATGTTCTCATGTGAGTTTTTATTAATGAAAACCTACATTGTCACAGCTATATTATCTCCACCTTTAATGAGTGTACCTTCTTTGGAAAGTGTTTCCAGCCATATGTCTACGAGTATTTCTCCTTTCCTGCTGCTTATCTTCCCTGTGATAATTTCTTGCAGTTCGTCACCATTTAGCCAAATCACTCTCTACCGAATGGTGACGAAAGAAAAATGACACTTAACATCGGCGAAGGGAGAGTCCTATTGGTATAAGGCATTGATATGGAAATGAAGAAGTCGTTCCCCAAAGTGTACAGTACTTCTGCGCTCAAAAGAATAGGTAGGGAACGAAGTCTGTGAAAGACCCGTAGAGCAGAAAAGACAAGTTACTAGTACATCCGTTGCGGCGTCCAGAAATAGTTAACGCTGCAGGGGGAAAAGTGACAGAGGTTGAGAAAGACTAGAAAGCACTTTCATGGAGATAAAATTAAGCAGAAATGGAAGACAACGACAAACCAGTCGAAAAATAGCTTATAAAAGATTATTTATGATGGTCTTGTATATATTTTGCAACGGCACAGCGTAGGTCCAATATATGCAATGTTATCGCAAAAAACATTTTAATTAAGAAACAATATACTGCCTTATCCCGCATAGAGCAATCGTTGCAATTTCATGGTCGGTTCCAGTGGATCTTACCCTGTAAATAGTGGTCACCATCTACAGTACACAGGTTAATATCCGATATCTATCCAATATGCAGTATTCAGATCAGTCTGTGTGTGTGTGAAGCCTGACGCGGTTAATCCAAATCAGTATTATAATGGTCCAGAAACAAAGACTTGCCATATCACAGCAAAATGTGACAACAGGAAAAAAGAAGAAAGTATTTCAGACACACTGCCGCTAAGGAGGTGGCATAAAGTGTGGCACAAAGGGTGTCCGTGAAACCACCATTTCCCTTTAGCACTGATTCCGACATATTTCATGGTCGAAAACGACCGCAAAGCGATGAGCAACAGTTCGACGTACCTGACAACGTTCGACACTACTGATACCCCGTGGACTACTCAGGCCTACCTAATCTGAGGCCACCTTAGGGCTGCAACACACTGAACGTGATCCCACCTATCTGGAGTGCAGTTCGATCCTGACGTACAAAACACTCGAGGAAATCTGAACGCGATTTAAAGCAACCAAGGATGCATACGGTGTTCCAGTCCTCTGGTTTCGCGCCCTCCTGTGGCGTGATCATGGAGGGAAGCAACGTTGACATACGTGAATGACAAAGGGTTCCTCTAAGGCCCCCCAGTTCTGCATCATCCGTGCATCTTTGGTGAGCACGTTACAAATGTACCTGTCAGACGTTCGACGCTCATTCAGCTGGGTGATGCAGCCAGTCAACCCATTTGGCTCCCCTTAGGTCCCGCATGCACGGGCGCTACGGCAGCGACTGAATAGGTTCAAATGGCTCGGAGCACTATGGAACTTAACATCTGAGGTCATCAATCCCCTAGACTTAGAACTACTTAAACCTATAACCTAATGACATCACACACATCCATGCCCGAGGCAGGATTCGAACCTGCGACCGTAACAAAAGCGCGGTTCCGGACTGAAGCTGAATAGGTGTCGAAGTACATTTTTAAAGTGTTCAAGAAAGGTGTGCAGGTGACACCAACGGTGTTGCCGAAATGGGATTCTTGAAAGGAATTCTTTGCGGTTTTATTCATGCAAGTGCCACTGTTTCACAAAAATAAATAATTTATTTTCTTTCTGAGTAAAGGAACAGCATATGCGCTTGGTGTTATATTTATAGGGCTGGCAATTAATTGTCGTCACTACGGCAGCGTCGTAATGGGAGTCGAATCATACAATAATACAACCCATTTGTTTTTATTTAGTAACAAATTGCTAGAACATTAGTTTTATCGAATGCAAATCGGTTTTAACTGTTTTTTCTCTTCTGTGAATTGTATTTTCCTGTTAACATGCGCAAAGTTTCAAATGTAAGTACGTAGCGCAATATTTCAAAAGTATCACGTAATTATGACGATACGAATAGACGAAAACGCAGGAAGTATGACGACAGTTATTTGAATTTCATGTTTACGTTTTATACTGTTGGAAATGAAGGAAGAGCGCAGTGTGTCATTTAGTTCAAAGTCCTAGCTACTGGAGTATGCTTCCAGACAAAATGAAGTGATGTTTGAAGGCAAATTGGTAAACGACACACGAGAATACAAGTTCAAAGAAATGACAGAACAAGGAAGACTCTCACTAACCAGGCTAGGATTTCTAAAATGGCTCATCTTTCATCTTACGAAGTTGCCTACCATGTAGCAAAGAGTGAGAAACCTCACACCATAGAGGAAAACCTTATTTTACCGAACATAATATATACTGTAACAGGTTAGTCAGTTGCAAAGTAATTGGCAAGTGTTCGTTTGAAGGCAACACTATTAGTCGTGGAGTACTCGATATGGTTGACATCATTAACGATTATCTGGTTGAAAACGTCAAAAGTAACGGCGATTTTGCCATTCAGTTGGATGAAGCTACTGACAGTTACCATGACGCGCATCTAATTTGTTACTCGCAGTTTATACATGACAACAAATTTCATGAAGACAAATTTAGCTCCTGCCTGCTACGCCGGTTTGCAAACTATGATCCGAAAGAGACTACTCATGCTATTTGGACACGCTTTTTTATTTACCGAGAAGCACTGGTATCAGAAAGCATGAGCTCCGTCCTTCATGAGGGTCTTCAAATGGCACTGTGATACACTTCCTTAAAAATCGGCCACTTAAACCGAGATGTTTTCAATAAATTTGCCTTGATATGAGGGCTGCTCAGATTTTCATAACAATTACAGTGGAAATGGAAATGAGCATTTGGCGTCATTGGCCAGGAGGCCCCTTGCAGGGCAGGTCCGGCCGCCTTGGTGCAGGCCTTATTACAGTCGACGCCACACTGGGCGACCTGCGCGCCGGATGGGGATGAAATGATGATGAAGACAACACAACACCCAGTCCCTGAGCGGAGAAAATCCCCGACCCAGCCGGCAATCGAACCCCGGCTCGTAGGACGGCAATCCGTCACGCTGGCCACTGAGCTATCGGTGCGGACAAGAATTACACTAACTCTTGCTGGCTTTCGCTTGGCAATGTCTTGAAAAGAGTGTGTGAATTCAGAAATAAACTTCACTTCCTTTGTTCAAGAGAAATAATTGAGTGTCAAGAAGTTCGTAGACAGTGATCATTGTGAAGTTGACGCATGTTCCTAACATATTTAAAAAGCTCAGTTCACTCAATGAATCTTTTCAAGATAATGAGACAAATGAGTTCCTGTTGACCATCTTCTTCCGTGCGGATGCACAAGCAGTGCCCGAACTCTTACGGGAATCGGCAACAAGCCGCGAGTAATGAGTATAATGGACAGGAGCACTATGAATATAGTGCGGGACAATAAGTTGGGAATGTGGGTCTCACTGGAGGCGTGTCAGAGATAAGTCCCTGCAGTCGCACTATCCTCTGTGTCCTCGGAGGCTCAGATGGATAGAGCGTCTGCAAGCAGGAGATCCCGGGTTCGAGTTCCGGTCGGGGCACTCATTTTCAACTGTCACCGTTGACTTATATCAACCCCTGTATGCAGCTAAGGGTATTCATTTCATTGTAATTTCTTTCTAACGAGCTGCATGGTTTTTATTCTTTCGGACATGTCCGGAAGAACAGATACCATCTTCATATATAGTCCATATATACTAGAAATGAATAAATACGACCATTGTGGACCTAGGAAAATATTTTCTGTTTTGGCTTGATAGTCTGCAAAAATTATTGTGTGATGTAGTATAGCACCATGATTTCGGAGATCTTGTTACTTTTTCGTATGAAATGGCAAAATGAAGTTCTCAGCAAGTTGTCACATACGAAAGCTTGAAATATATTCTTCTAAATGTAAGATAAATAATACGGAAGGCGTGCAACGAATGGCTTACTGAAGTCATGCTCATTCCAGTGTGACACAACAGATATTGACATTTATCAATTTAATAGAAAATAATCGAAGCTCAGGCCAATTTATGTTGGTTCGTACAGACTACTTTATTACGTTCGCACACAAGACAAAGAAACAACCATCCGCTGCGTGTAACAAAATGTAACATCGCGTCTAACCTTGATAATGACGTCAATTTGGCACGGAAGAATGTTCCCCGTTTTATTCGGGTACGAAACTTACATATCGACAATTCTGCTGTTTGGTAACTCTACTGGATATAAACTCCTATTAGTGACATCATTTGCATAGTGAGTAACTGAAGAAACTTCTAAGGCATCTATCTCCGTTCCAGCAACAGCCTTGTAGATCATTTGTTGACTAAACTGAGGTGACAAAAGTCATGGGACAGTGATATGCAGATATACATCTGGCGGTAGTATCGCATGCACAAGGTTTAATAGGGCAGCAGATTGGCGGACCTGTCATTTGTACTCAGGTTTCCGAACTGATTACGGCCTCACGACGGGTATTAACAGACTTCGAATGTTGGCTCTGGCTCTGAGCACTATGCGACTTAACTTCTGAGGTCATCAGTCGCCTAGAACTTAGAACTAATTAAACCTAACTAACCTAAGGACATCACACACATCCATGCCCGAGGCAGGATTCGAACCTGCGACCGTAGCGGTCACGCGGTTCCTGACTGAAGCGCCGTTAACCGCACGGCCACACCGGCCGGCCTTCGAATGTTGAATGGTAGTTGGAGCTAGACGGATGGACATTCCATTTCGGAAATCGTTAGGGAATGGAATATTCTGAGGCCCATAGTGCCAAGAGTGTGCTGGCAATGCCAAATTTCAGGCGTTCGCTCTCACTAAGGACAAAGCGGTGGCCTACGGACTTCGCTTAATGGCCGAGAGCAGCGGCGTTTGCGTAGAGTACTAACAGTCAAACAACACTGTGTGAAATAAACTTAGAAATCAATGCGGGACGTACGGCGAATGTATCCGTGAAGACAGTGGGCGAAATTTAGCGCTAATGGGCTGTGGCAGAAGATGACCGACTCGAGTGCCTTTGCTAGCAGCACGTGGCCACTTCTGCGCTCGTGCCTTAGTGGTTAGGCACTAGACAGCTGGAAAATCTTGGCCTGGTCATACGAGTCCCGATTTCAGTTGTTAAGAGCTGATAGCAGGGTTCGAGTGTCGCGCAGACCCCACGAACCTTTGGACCGAAGTTGTCAACAAGACAGCGGTCAAGCTGGTGGTGGCTCCATAACAGTATGTGCTGTGTTTACACGGAATGAACTGGATCCTTTGGTCCAATCGAACCGATTATTGACTAAAAATGATAATGTTCGGCTACTTGGAGACCATTTGCAGCCATTCATGGACTTCATGTTCCCAAACAATGAAGGAGTTTCTATGGATGACAACGGGCCCCAGTTGTTCTTGAATGGTTTGGAGAACACGCCGGAGATCCGAGGGAATGAATTGGCCAATCAAATCTCCCCAAATAAATCCCACGGGACATAATCGAGAGATCAGTTCGTGCACAAAATCTTGTATCGGCAACACTTTCGCAATTATTGATGGCTGTAGGGGCAGCGTGGCTCAGTGTTTCTGCAGGGAACTTCCAGCGACCTGTTGTTAAAAATAAGCCGGGAATGGTTATAAAACACAGAGGGTTGGTTATATTTGTGTCTAATGAATTTACTATTGGTGATGAGGCATTAATATCACGGTTAAACGTTGTGCATGCTGACTGCCACATAATTCATTGCTTACATATGAAGGAGGAGGTGGCGTCGGACACGTCGGACGTTGAGGCCGAGTAGGAGGTTGTATGCATTTCGTCGGACGAGAATGATGACCCGGGCTCGCCGTGCACGCCCGAGGCGTTGGATACGCCGACGGAACATTCTGACTAGGCCATATTTCGGCAGGATGTGTAAATGGCGTACGGAGTATACACAGTCCGACGGTTTACGATTTGAATATGGGAAAATGGGTGCAACGGAGAAATATGACGAGAATGCTCAGAACTTCAGTACACTAAAGCATTATGACATTAAGGACGAGTTTAACTTCTTTGCAAATAAATATGCATCTGTAATTATTAACAAGATTGTAACATATGTTTATAGGATTAATGTAAGAGAAGAAAGACTAACACTTGATGACAGAGCTAATAAAAAAATATTTGAGGATCAAGGTGCACTGGAAAAAGTACGACTTGTGTGTAGTAATAAGTTAGGTCCCTTTAATTTAATACCGGGACGTTCTTCAGGCGTTTCTTGGCGAAAGTACAGTAGAAGGAATCGTTTTAAATTTGTTACGTTTTCAAAGCCAGAGACCAGTGCAGATATAACTAAAGTAAAATCGTGGACCGATTTGGAGAATCAATGCAATTGTAAGAACAAACTGTTTCAAGGTGTCAATCCATTTTATATTGGTTTAGAAATAGCTGGAGACAAACCAGCGAAAAACGATGTTGTACAAAGTGAAGTAAAATATGTAACGTTTGTAGTTAGGAACAGAGTGTATATGACTTTCTGTAAACGTAAAGGTACGGTTACATTCTAAATAAAGATTATTCTTTACAGCATATATCTGCGTTGGAATTTTTTTATGGAAACTCCCTATGCAATTGTAAGAACAAACTGTTTCAAGGTGTTACTCCATTTTATATTGGTTTAGAAATAGCTGGAGACGAACCAGCGAAAAACGATGTTGTACAAAGTGAAGTAAAATATGTAACGTTTGTAGTTAGGGACAGAGTGTATATGACTTTCTGTAAACGTAAAGGTACGGTTACATTCTAAATAAAGATTGTTCTTTACAGCATATGTCTGCGTTGGAATTTTTTTTATGGAAACTGGGACCATATCCGGAACTACCCAGACGACCTGCGCCTGGCCTTCCTTGTTCCTACTACTCAGCAACGAATCGACGATTTAGCTTTAACATTTTATGGAAATAAGATTAATTATTCTGCTGCTGTAATTGTATTAGAGGAGTTGTGGTACTACAAGCCTAATTTGCAGCAACTGATTGACAGTTTTCGAGATGCCTATAGGGAGTTTGTATTTATGCCTAATGGTGTGAGGTGCGCACATCGCTACTACGATTTTAGGCAGGGTAGATACAGACCATTGTGGTATAATTATTAGAACCTCAATATTAACTGTGTAGTGTAGTGTATATTTACGCATTCTGTATCGCCACTGTCGTTTATTTTGAACAGGACAGCGACTGTGTCCACGGAGTCTTCGGTGGCTGCATGGCTGAATTAATTCTTGTTAATTTACAAGCCACGTTATTTTGGATAAGAACCTAGAGCTTTCGATGGATTCTCCGCCATCGTCGTCAGGAGCATTTAAAAAAAAAAAAAACACTGACTGCTGCTGAAGGTGCTACATTTGTTAGAAGATAATACGTACTGGAAGCTCAGTAGATCTGATACAGGCCATCATCAGAAAGACAGGGATGTTGTGAAAATGTCCTAGTTCGCCAAACGATGTGATGAAGAAATTTATGCCTCCTGCTACCAGACCTCAAAGACTTTATGGAATGTTGAAGATGCACAAGGAAGATACCCGTCTAAGGCTATTGTTAGTGCAATCAGTTCGCCCACTTACAGACTGGCAAAACACCTGGTAGGTTTATTATTACTCAAAATGGGACTTTGTGAACGCTAGGTCGTCAGCTCACAGACATTTCTTGAGACACCCAAGAAAATTAAGAGAGATGGAAACGACGTAACCATTGGTTTGAACGTAGTGGCTCTTTTTACGGGGGAGCCTGTACAAGTCACGCTGGATCTTTCGGTCGAATAGTTTGCACTTTGGATCGTCAAGTTTTACCGCCATGCTCTAAGGACAACGTTCATGATGGTTGTGAATAAGTTTTTCCACTTGAGCCAGTGTACACACGAAACTACAGACCCTGTATAAACCTCTTAGACTTTTTGCAGATGAAGTCATCAGAAGATCAAAACGAATTACGATGTAATTTGGACTAAATATTTTCACGGTGCGAAAAGTGACAATTCATCGTGAACAGTACAAAATGTGAAGTGTTCCACAGGAGTACTACAAAAATTTCGTTAAATTTCGGTTTGATAATAAGTAACAAATTTAACGGTGCCGATCGAACTGCATATCTAGGAATTACAATTATGAGCAACCTAAGTTGGAACCATCGCATATAATACGTTGGCGTGGAAAGTGAACAAAACATTGTATTTTATTGCCACGACACTTAGAAAATGCAACCAGTCTACTAAAGAAATAGCTCACTCTACGCCTGTCCGTCCTCGATTGGAGTACTGCTGCGCGGTATGGGGTTCTGAACTGGCAGGACTCATAGAGAAAGGGCAGCTCGTGTCGTATTATCGCGAAGCAGGGAAGAGAGTGTCACGGATATGTTAAAAAGGCGTTTTCCCGTCCGGCGAGATCTTTTCACGAAATACAATCGTTAAATGTTTCTTCAGAAAACTAAATCATTTTGATTTTTACCATCTATGCAGAGAGAAATAATCATGGTGCTGAAATAAGAGAAGTCAGAGCTTAGGCGGAAATATTTAGATGTTAATTTTTTCCACATGCTACTCGAGAGTGGAACGACAGAGAAACCTCTCTGACAAACAAATAACTATGAATTTCAGAGTTATCATGTAGATATAGGTGTAGACTCTCTTACAAGCCTATTTTGGCCGTTATCACGGCTGAAGACGGTGGTACATGATAATAGCGTAATGGCTCAAGGTGGAGACAAATTTTTTGTCCGATTTTCTTATATTCTTTTTAAAGTCTTTCCTTGTAGACAGCTAGCGCGGCATGCTGTGAGAGATGCACGCTGCGCAGCGGGCGCGCGCTCTATACTCTCTGGTGGGGCTAAAATCCCTTTGATTACACGACGCCCCGACAACACGCTGAGTTCCTGTGAATAATTAGCTCTGCCGTTTGAAGCAAACTTCATTGAACTGACAGAGCACTTCTATCCTGCACAGGCCAACTGGATTAAGGCTCCGCCCCTTTGAGTGAGGCGCTATTTCACGTTTCACATAGTTACTCAGCGGAAACTGTCCTTCAGGGTTTGCTCGTAAATAACGCTACCTTTTAAATTCTCTTTTAATTAAAACATTAGGGTTTGTCGGCATGGTCTTAAGACTATGTTGCCAAGTGTGTTGAACATAGTTCTATAATACTTATCGGTCTGATATTCCACAGAATTACATCAGCTATACGAGAACTAGGTTGAAAAGAAGGATATTACAATAGCATATCACTATCTCAGTATACGAATTTTCAGTGTAAAACTCTAGCCGCTGTAGAGTGAACTGTCCATGGTACTTCCAAGTGAAACCGGATTTAACATTTCTGCCGAAGACAGTGCTACACTGGTAAGCATTTTGCGAAGTGTTACTTTTTCGTCATTCCCGCCATCAATCATGTTTCCATGCTGAAGTTTCGACTATATTGTATTTAGCATTGATTATTTTCTGTTAAGAATATATATTGCGCCAATGCCCTTGCCGCAGGGGTAACACCAGTTACCGTCAGATCACTGAAGTTAAACCCTGTCAGGCTTGACCAGCACTTGGATGGGTGACCGACCAGTCTACCGAGCGCTGTTGGCATGCGGGCTGCACTCAGCCCTTGTGAGGCAAATTGAGGAACTACTTGACTGAGAGATAGAGACTGAGAGGATGGAAATGAGCGTTTGGCGTCATTGGCCGGGAGGCCCCTTATGGGTCAGGTCCGGCCGCCTTGGTGCAGGCCTTTCGACGCCACACTGGGCGACCTGCGCGCTGGATGAGGATGAAATGATGATGAAGACAACACTCATATCATGAAAACTGACAACGGCCGGGAGAGCGGTGTTCTGATAGCATGCTCCTCCGTATCCGCGTCCAGTGACGCCTATCTTTCCCTCCGGACGGAGGAGAAAATACAGGATGCTGGAGACACTCATCGCAGTTTTTGAAACTATTATCTACACAATACTCAATCTATTAAGGGCAGATAGAAGAATTATCATAACAGCAGCTTTACGGTTAACACACCCAAAATTCTAACGAGAATAATTTAGAACAGAACGGATAATTAAGATTTGTTAGACTATGATCAATCTGATTTTATGAAAGATAAAGACTCGTGAGATACAATTCTGATTTATAACTTGAAAATGCAAGCAAGATATAACAAAAATAAAGGCACTCTACTAGAATTTGTCAACACAGAAAAAAGATCGAGAATGTATAAGTGTTGCAAGTTATCAGAAAACTGCACAAAAACGGGCATAATCTGAAAGGAAAGAGAGAAAATATACAGAATATGTGAGAGCCAAGTATGAATAATAAGAACGTAATAAGAACGAATGACCAGCAGAGAAACTCGTGGAATGAAAACGGCGTTAGCTAGGATGCAGTGTTTCTACTCTATCGCTCTACCTGCACATCGAAGATGCGTGGAAGGATTTGAAGGAAAGCTTTCGAAATGGTAAAAAGATATCAACGATAACACTAATGACATGCTATCCTCTGAGAAAACGAGGAAGAATTTCAGGTCTTGTTGAATGTAATGTACAGTCTAAAGCGTATGGACTATGAACTCAGAATAAACTAAGTAAAGATAAAAAAAATAAGGCAGTTTGTCGTTGTTTTCAAGTAATAAACCAAACCCGTAAGAAGCAGATTACGACAGGCGAGGAGAGCTTGGTTCGCCAGAAGGATTCTGCTAGTAGGAAAGAAACGCTCTTAACATGACAAGAAAATTTCTGAAAATCTGCATCTGTAGCACAACTGTTAAGGAAAGGAATCCTGAATTGGGGAAACCCCAGAAAGAAAAGAATCATGGTCGTTGAGATGTGCTGTATCTATGTTTCCGAAGATTAAGTGGGCCAATGAAATAAGAAATGAGGAATTCTCCGCATAACAGCCGTGGAAAGTAATATGTCTAAAAGTACTAACAAGGTGAACGTTCAGAATAATAGAGTGAACAGTACAGTGCTAAAATTCAATGGGAATATAGAGAATGGAATGTGTGAGATGCGTGGAATTCTCGCAAGGTATCCAAGAGATCTGGAATGAAACGGGTTCAAATGGCTCTGAGCACTATGGGACTTAACATCTGAGGTCATCAGTCCCCTAGAACTTAGAACTACTTAAACCTAACTAACCTAAGGACATCACACACATCCGTGCCCGAGGCAGGATTCGAACCTGCGACCGTAGCAGTCGCGCGGCTCCAGACTGAAGCGCTTAGAACCGCTCGGCCACACCGGCCGGCTCTTGAATGAAGTTATGAAGGTAGATACTGGCGGAAGTAATGATGTGAGTGTCTGCATAGTTCATTTGGTAGAGCATTTTATCGAGAAAGGCAAAGATTTTGGGTTCGTGTTCCGGTCTGACACATAGTTTTAAACGTTTGAAATATTGGTATTTTTATATAAACTCCTGTGGCCAGAAAATTGCACTATATATTTCATACGATATTTTATTACACATTTCCATCACATTCTTCTGGCTGTAGTAAACCGTATCATAATATAAAAAGATGTATGAACGCTTAAGCCTCCGTCAGGTTACGTAACACTGTACTACTGTCCTGGTGTCCATTGATATGATGAATTTTTATTCGTTCCTTTTTAGGAAGAAAGCAGGTACTGAGAGGTATGAATATTACAGAATTATCAGTTTAGTAATTCATGGCTGCAAAATACTAAAGGAATTGTTGACAGAAGAATGGAAAAACGTGGTAAGCCGACCTCGGGGAAGATCAGCTTGGATTCAGGAGAAATGTAGGCACAGGCGAAGTAATACTGACCCTTTATCTTAGAACACAAAAAGAAGAGAATCGAAAGCCAAACCTACGTTTATAGTTCTTGTAGATTTGGAGAAAGCTTGTGACGATGTCGACTGGAATACACTCTCTGAAATTCTGAAGGCAATGGCAATAAAATACAGGAAACGAAGGAGTATATACAGCTTGTACAGGAACCAGACGGCAGTTACAAGCGTCCAGAAACGTCAAAGGGAAGCAGTGGTTGAGAAGGGAGTGAGATAGAGCCTGTCCGCAATATTATTCAATTCACCAAGCGGTAAAGGAAACCAAGGAACAATACGGAGAACGAATGAAAGTTCAGGGAGAATAAATAAAAAAATTGACGTTTGTCGATGATATTTTAATTCTGTGAGAGACAGCAAAGGATTTGGAAGAGCAGTTGAGTGGAATGGACAGCGTCTTCAAAGGACGATATAAGATGAACGTCAACAAAAGTAAATCAAAGATAATCGAATATAGTCGAATTAAAACAGGCGATGTTGAGAGAAATAGATTAGAGAACGAGACACTAAAACTAGTAATTGAGTTCTGCTATTTCGACAGGAAAATGATGGCCGAAATAGAGAGTATATAAAATGAATACTGTCAATGGAAGGAAAAGCGTTTCTGAAGAAGAGAAATTTGTAAACATCGAATATAGATTTAAGTGTTAAGTAGTCTTCTATGAAGGAATTTGTGTGGAACCTAGCCTTATATGGAAGTGAAATGTGGACGATAAACAATTCAGACAAAAAGAGAATAGAAACTTTTGAAATGTAGTGCAACAGAAAAATGCTGATGATTGGGTATGTAGACTGCGTACTTATGAGGAAGTACTGAATATAACTGGGGAGAAAAGAAATGTGTGTCATTTCTTGACTAAAAGAACGGATCGATTGATAGGACACATTCTGACACATCAAGGGATCACAAATTTAGTATTGGAGGGAGATAAAGATTTTGAGGGCGACCAAGAGATGAGCACAGTAAACAGGTTCAGCAGGATGTAGGTTGCAGTAGTTATTCTTAGATGAAGATGGTTGTGCAGGAGAGCGCAGCAGGAGTACTGCACAAGGTCAGTCGTCAGGCTGAAGACCACAACAACAACAACATTTGTAGGAGTGAAGACAGTGGTTAAGTTGCGCTGCCCTAGTAGTATTACATACACTCACGACAGCCACTTATCGTAACGTTGGTTCAGCATTTTACAGCGCTATGCGGGCTGAGGGCTAGAAGAATTTTATGGAAATTTATTCCAGATATAAAAGCCTACAAACTTACATATTTTTCTTTATTGCTGCTTCATACTCTTGTTCCTCACAGGCTAGGGTGCGCTGACAACACTCCAACATTCACTCTACAGCTGCACATTGCACAAAATAGATAACTTAATTTTTTCTTTAAGGAAACACTGAAGATGAAGTATTTACTAAGATAATGATGATGTACATTATTTCATGATGTATGAGAATGAGATGTGAGTGCTCCTATTAACTATGAGATATGAATTTTGATGGGGATAACATGTCTGCGGATGTTTTGTGTTGGAATATGTGTGTGAGTATGCGGACCGTATGGCAAGTGCAGGGTGTGGGTATCAGATTGCGGGTGAGGTTGCAATGAAGTAGAAGTGGGATTGGAAGGGATCGGAAAAGAAGGTTTTGAGGTGTTGAGATGTGTGGTTTCCACGGGAAACACGGCCGTTCTGGAATTCAGACTGTGACTGACTCAGAATTTGTCGGAGGATGTGAGGAAAAGGTGGATGTTTTTCAGGAGTGCTACGATGAGGCGGACTGTGTCTTTAACTGTGGGAGTAGGACGGAGAGAGTTACTTGCCGTTGTAGCTTCACTGGATCTGAGAAAGTAGGATGTAGGATTGGGTAGATTAGACCAGGGGCGACGAAGTGTGCCTGGCTTGGGAATTGGTAGCTATGACGTTAAGGTGCATGACAGATTGAGCTCTGAGGAAAATTTGGCAGAGTTTAGTTTCTTGCATGTTCTGTGTATCAAATTTGCCGCAGCTTACTATAATGTGGCAAGTGGCAGTAGGTTAATAAATACAGTCCATTTTTCTTCCGAATCTACGGCTATATGCAGGCCACTTACTCTATTCCTTCCTCCTTTTATTTTTTATTTTTTCGTGACGTACAACGAAATTTTATGACTGTGACGCAACCAGATACTTACTATCCATTCAGAAATTCGTCTATGACACAGAAGAAATTTTCAAATAGAAATGATTTCAATTTATGTTTAGTTTTGTTATTCGCAATGGAGGTGCTCAAATATTTTTATCTTGACATTGTTTACAGTTTCTGAGCAAGTAAGTTGAAGGCTATTCTTTACCCAGTGTCATATTTAAAAACGCTACTATTATTTTTAAATTGTGCCTGATCCTTCGCAACAAACTCTGTAAGAGTGTAAATGTATTTTGAGGCTCATCCTAGTATGCCTAATTTTTTTATGCAGTTGCTTACGTGAAATTCGAGAAAGGGCCCCTGATATTATCTATACGTGAGTCACTTTTGTGTGCAATTAATATTTTGTATCTTTGTGTCGAAATGCTCAAGAAAATTAATGCCCCAGTAAGCAAAGTAATTTGCTAATGATTTTGTTATCAAAATCAGCAATTACATGGGAGCAAATATTACTGAACTTAATTGTTTGAGAAGATCTATAATATGTGATTTTCGCTTCAAATTCTAATCAAAATGCACACCATGAATTTGAACAATTAGTTTTAAGATTTCCTTTCCTCTGTGCTGTACTGTTACCGCTGCATATCTTATCTTGTACACATTCTTTTCTATGTTACTCGATAGACCATTTACCAAACACATTGATAATGCTTTCGAGTATTTCGTTTATTGGTGTTATATAGTGGCTGGTATGGTGGACTCAGTTCCTTCAATTTAATGCATTCGCCAGAAATTTACATGAGAAATGATTTCCGAAAATCAGATAGCAATATATAATCTTACACTGAGGCCTTACGTATTTATTCGAATATACAAAGTCGTTTTTGTTATGCGTGTACAGCATGGATGCTTGTCATGACCGCGAAAACAAAAGTAACGTAAGGAAAACAGCCTGAAAATGAGGCCTGTACAAGAAAAGGAAAACTGGCTAATTTTACCCAAGTACGCTCTGGCCAGACGCAAATTTGCATAATAAAAAAACACTGCTTCTGCTCCATTAGTCCAAGATGAAAGGCCATTTATTTGTGGCAAGGACAGGAGTTGTCCCGGAATTGAACCCTGTGGGACATCGGTAGTAGCTTTTTCCCACTCAGCAGAAGATTCATCACGATCCTTTGCTCTCTGTCATGCAAATATTAAGTGACTCCATATCCGCATCCAGTAACGCCTATGGGCTGAAGATTACACGGCGGCCGGTCGGTATCCTTGGGCCTTCATGGCCTGTTCGGGAGAAGGAAATATTAAGTGATTCACTTACTCAGTGTACATCGAAAGTGATGAATTTCATCTTTCTCCAAAAGAATGTTGTGATTTGCTCTGTCAAATGCCTTGGTCAGACCACAAAAGAATGTCACTAGGTGAAATCTTGCCAATCAGGTATTTCAGCATATTGTGAGTGAAATGGTAGGTGGCCGTTCTGGAATTCAGACTGTGACGGACTCAGAATTTGTCGGAGGATTTGAGGAAAAGGTGGATGTCTTTCAGGAGTGCTACGATGAGGCGGGCTGTGTCTTCAACTGTGGGAGTAGGACGGAGAGAGTTATGGTGGTCCATTGGACTGTCGCCCGGTGAGATGAGGACATTGGTTTCAAATTTTGTTGAAAGAGGTCTAACTTTGCAGCTTTTAGAGTAAGAAGTTTATCACAAAGCCTGCTCAGCATGGTTGTGGGACACAAGAATGGAGAGTGAAATGCTCTGTGTGACAACACAGCGGTGCCTATTCGCGGGGTCATATCGTATAGTAGTATTTGCAGACTCTGTGCCTAAGCAGCAGTAGGTGAGTGGGATATGGGGCTGCTGCAGCGCTGCGCGGGCGGAGAGCGTCGAGGAGGCTGGGCGCGGCGCAGCGTGGCACGGCGCGGGACTCACCACGTCTATGATCTGCTGCAGCGTCAGGCCGAACTTGACTTCCAGCGGCTCCGACTCGTTGGCGACGGGCCTCTCCAGCGTGTTGTAGGCGCCCAGCAGCCGGTTCAGCAGCTTCTTCTCGTGGGGCCCCTGCTCCGAACCTGTAACCACAAGGCGATCTGCACTGCTCTGTCCACTCATACGGGACACTTTCAGGAATATTTCCTGAGTTATGTTAGATTCCGTGGGAATGATTGTGCCCCACGACGATGATGTAATCTAGGACAGAAAGAAGGTCCACATAGGTCGTAATATCATCTGCCGTTTTTATTGCACTGCAGATCTACATTCCAACTGACAGCGTAGCTCTCATTAGTGCTATAAATACAAATAATACAAGACTCAGACATACACTCCTGGAAATTGAAATAAGAACACCGTGAATTCATTGTCCCAGGAAGGGGAAACTTTATTGACACATTCCTGAGGTCAGATACATCACATGATCACACTGACAGAACCACAGGCACATAGACACCGGCAACAGAGCATGCACAATGTCGGCACTAGTACAGTGTACATCCACCTTTCGCAGCAATGCAGGCTGCTATTCTCCCATGGAGACGATCGTAGAGATGCTGGATGTAGTCCTGTGGAACGGCTAGCCATGCCATTTCCACCTGGCGCCTCAGTTGGACCAGCGTTCGTGCTGGACGTGCAGACCGCGTGAGACGACGCTTCATCCAGTCCCAAACATGCTCAATGGGGGACAGATCCGGAGATCTTGCTGGCCAGGGTAGTTGACTTACACCTTCTAGAGCACGTTGGGTGGCACGGGATACATGCGGACGTGCATTGTCCTGTTGGAACAGCAAGTTCCCTTGCCGGTCTAGGAATGGTAGAACGATGAGTTCGATGACGGTTTGGATGTACCGTGCACTATTCAGTGTCCCCTCGACGATCACCAGTGGTGTACGGCCAGTGTAGGAGATCGCTCCCCACACCATGATGCCGGGTGTTGGCCCTGTGTGCCTCGGTCGTATGCAGTCCTGATTGTGGCGCTCACCTGCACGGCGCCAAACACGCATACGACCATCATTGGCACCAAGGCAGAAGCGACTCTCGTCGCTGAAGACGACACGTCTCCATTCGTCCCTCCATTCACGCCTGTCGCGACACCACTGGAGGCGGGCTGCACGATGTTGGGGCGTGAGCGGAAGACGGCCTAACGGTGTGTGGGACCGTAGCCCAGCTTCATGGAGACGGTTGTGAATGGTCCTCGCCGATACCCCAGGAGCAACAGTGTCCCTAATTTGCTGGGAAGTGGCGGTGCGGTCCCCTACGGCACTGCGTAGGATCCTACGGTCTTGGCGTGCATCCGTGCGTCGCTGCGGTCCGGTCCCAGGTCGACGGGCACGTGCACCTTCCGCCGACCACTGGCGACAACATCGATGTACTGTGGAGACCTCACGCCCCACGTGTAGAGCAATTCGGCGGTACGTCCACCCGGCCTCCCGCGTGCCCACTATACGCCCTCGCTCAAAGTCCGTCAACTGCACATACGGTTCACGTCCACGCTGTCGCGGCATGTTACCAGTGTTAAAGACTGCGATGGAGCTCCGTATGCCACGGCAAACTGGCTGACACTGACGGCGGCGGTGCACAAATGCTGCGCAGCTAGCGCCATTCGACGGCCAACACCGCGGTTCCTGGTGTGTCCGCTGTGCCGTGCGTGTGATCATTGCTTGTACAGCCCTCTCACAGTGTCCGGAGCAAGTATGGTGGGTCTGACACACCGGTGTCAATGTGTTCTTTTTTCCATTTCCAGGAGTGTAGAAACAGCAGCTAACAGCACACTCAACAAATGCCACGTCACAGTTGTACGCAATTACAGTTCCACTGTTACATACCATTATACACTGATAAACCAAAACATTATGACAACTGCCCACCGCGAAGTTGAATGGCTCCTGGTGACGTTGCGGGCACGTGACGCGGAAGCAAAAGTGTGTAAACGGATGAACGAAGTAGACATGGATGGGGCATCACCCTAGCAAAGATATGGGCTACAAATGGGGAAATCCATTGAGATAAGAGACTTTGAGGAAGTGCAAATTGTTATTACGCAGAGCCTGTGAACGAGTATCTCGAAAATGACGAAGCTGGTCGAATATTCACATGCTGCAGTCTTGAGTATGAATGGAAAGAGGTGGAAGGACTGTGGAGCTACCACTAGGCGTTGAAAGGTTGGACGTCCACGACTCTTCACAGAACGAGGGCTTCGGAGGTTGGTTGGTTTACAAAAGGGGGGAAGGGACCAAACTGCTAGGTCATCGGTCCCTTGTTCCGAATAAAACAATGCCACAAGGGTGAGAATAAAACAAACGAGACTGACAACACAAAACGGAGGGAAAGGCAAAACCACAAGAACGGCCGAAGAGTAACAAACACTTAAATGGACAAAAGGGGAGAAGAAAACTACAGGAACGCAAGAAACAAATAGAAGAGATTAAAACGACGAAACAGATTACCATGACTGGCTGACTATGACAATAAAAAGGGGAAGCCAGCCATTGTGCAACACATTAAAATCTCCATCCTAAAAGCACTAGGGTGGTGGACACAGAGGGACAAAGGATAAGCGCTGAAACTTAGATCAAATGATAAAACCCATCCTTACATTCAAAACATAAAACTAAATCAGCCGATGAGGCGTAGTCAGATAAAATTAGCGGCAACGAGTCCAGTAACCGAAGACTTCGTCGCAGAGCAGTCAAAGTGAGACAGTGCACCAGAATATGGGCCACTGTCAACCGGGCGTCGCATCGACACTGAGGCAGGTCTTCACGATGCAAGAGGTAGCTGCGGGTCGCCCAAGCGTGGACAATGCGGAGCCGGCAGAGAAACACAGAGCCCCTGCGATAGGCCCGCCTGGAGGATGCCACTCATTCGTAGTCTCTTTAATGGCACGCAGTTTGTTGTGCATACTGAGACTATGCCACTCCGTCTCCCAAATCCGAAAAACCTGGAGGCGTAAAAACGAAAGCAGGTCAGTTACTGGAATGCCGATCTCCATAAGCAGTTATCGTGTAGCCTGTTTGGCCAGCCTGTCAGGAAATTTGTTGCCTGGGATTCCGACGTGTCCTGGGGTCCTCACGAACACTACTGAAAGACCAGACCATTCCAGGGCACAGATGGACTCCCGGATGGTCGCTACCGAAGGATGACGAGGGTAGCACTGTTCGATAGCTTGTAGGCTGCTCAAGGAGCGAGTACACAGAAGATGTGCTCAATATGTGCTCAAGAACACGAGATATAGCCACCAGCTCTGCGGTGAAAACACTGCAGCCATCGGGCAAGGAATGCTGTTCAATACGTCCTCCATGGACATAGTTGAAGCCGACGTGATCATCTGCCATCGAGCCGTCGATGTCAACCACTTCATGGCCTCGGTACATGTCAAGAATCGAGAGGAATTGACAGCGGAGAGCCGCGGGGTGAACTGAGTCCTTTGGGCCATGTGAAAGGTCCAGGCGTCCTAGGTGTACACCATGGAGGTGTATACGAATGGACCTCGAGTGTAGGTGGTAAAGGCAAGAAGGCAAGGACTTAAGATAGATACTGAAATTGTAATCCCTGATCTGGGCCGTAGTCAGACGAGAGATGTTTTATCATCTGACTGTGGATCAGATCTGGCCCAGGAGCTGTGCCGGGGCAATGTGCAAGGGCACTGAGGAGCTCCCACTCTGTAAATGGGGCGTTATAGGGTTCACTGTGGCGTGTAGTGAACGAGAGGACTCTCCCTTCCATCCACCGTTTGAGAGTGCGAAAGGTTGGGGGGTAATTCTCCGATGCAGAAGCTTGAGCATAGTGCTCATAAAAGTGCTCGACAATTGCATTTGCGTCGGTAGATGACACGCTATTCATGTTAACACTGGGAACACCTGTTGGGGTCTGGTACCCAAAAACTCGTTTGATCTTTGCCCAGACTTGGGAAGGTGACGTATGGCACCCATTGGTCGAGATGTATCTCTCTCAACACTCCTATTTCGGTCTTTTGATAAGCTGGTGAACACGGGCAGGGAGCTGTTTAAAGGCTGTGAGGTGCTCCAGAGAAGGGTGCTGCTTAGGCCGCTGTAGAGATCGCCGACGCTCCTTAATTGCCTCAGCGACTTCTGGCGATCACCAAGGAACTGCCTTTCGCTGGGGGCACCCTAAAGAACGAGGGATCACGTTTTCCGCCGCAGAAACGATCCTTGTAGTTACCTGCTCAACCACCACATCGATGTTACCATGTGGGAGAGAGTCAACGGTGACAGCAGAGGTGAAAGCGTCCCAGTCTGCCTTGTTTAAAGTCCATCTGGGCAGGCGTCCGTGGATCCGACGCCGGGGCAGTGACAGGAAGATGGGGAAGTGGTCAATACCACACAGGTCGTCATATTCTCTCCAGCGGATAATGGCAGAAAGCCAGGACAGCAGACCGAGAGATCAATGGCTGAGTATGTGCCATGTGCCACACTGAAATGCGTGGGGGTTCCTGTTTTTAAGAGGCAAAGGTCGAGATGTGAAAGCAAATTTTCGACATCTCTGCCTCGGTCTGTAAGCACAGTGCCGCCCGACAATGGGTTATGAGCGTTAAAATCTCCCAGAAATAGTAAAGGCTTAAGTAGTTGATCAGTGCAGCCAATGCGTTCTGCGTTACTGCACCATCTGGAGGAAGATAAATTTTGCAGACAGCTATTTCCTGCATGTCCTTATCCTGACAGCCACAGCTTCAAGAGGGGTTTCAAGGGGCACAGGTTCACTGCATACTGCGTTCAGGATGTAGCTACAAACTCCACCTTACACTGTATTATAGTCACTACGGTTTTTGTAATATCCCCTATGGCCACAGAGGGCAGGGGTCCGCGTTTCCGGACACCAGGTTTCCTGAAGGCAACGCAGAAAGCAGGTGTAAAGCTTAAGACTTGCCATAGCTCAGCCAGGTGGTGGAAAAAACCACTGCAATTCCACTGGAGGATGACGTTCTACATCTACAACTATACCCCGCAAGTCACCCGACGGTGTGTGGCGGAGGGTACCTTGAGTATTTCTATCGGTTCTTCCTTCTATTCCAATCTCGTATTGTTCGTGGAAAGAAGGATTGTCGGTATGCCTCTGTGTGGGCTCTAATCTCTCTGATTTTATCCTCATGGTCTCTTCGCGAGATGTACGTAGGAGGGAGCAATATACTGCTTGACTCCTCGGTGAAGGTATGTTCTCGAAACTTCAACAAAAGCCCATTCCAAGGTACTCAGCGTCTCTCTTGCAGAGTCTTCCACTGGAGTCTATTTATCATCTCCGTAATGCTTTCGCGATTACTAAATGAGCCTGCAACGAAGCGCGCTGCTCTCCATTGGATCTTCTCCATCTCTTCTATCAAACCTGTCTGGTGCGAATCCCACACCGGTGAGCAGTATTCAAGCAGTGGGCGAACAAGTGTACTTAAACCTACTTCCTTTGTTTTCGGACTGCATTTTCTTAGGATTCTTCCAATGAATCTCAGTCTGGCATCTGCTTTACCGACGATTAATTTTATATGGTCATTCCATTTTAGATCACTCCTAATGCCTACTACCAGATAATTTATGGAATTAACTGCTTCCAGTTGCTGACCTCCTATATTGTAGCAAATTGATAAAAGATCTTTCTTTCTATGTGTTCGCAGCACATTACAGTTGTCTACATTGAGGTAAAATTGCCGTTCCCTTCACCATGCGTCAATTCGTTGCAGATCCTCCTGCATTTCAGAACAATTTTTCATTGTTACAAACTCTCAATATACTACAGCATCATCCGCAAAAAACCTCAGTGAACTTCCGATGTTATGCACAAGGTCATTTATACATATTGTGAATAGCAACGGTTCTACAACACTACCCTGCGGCACACCTGAAATCAGTCTTACTTCATTATCGTGAGGCTGGGAAGGCATGAAGCCTGCAAGGAGGCAGGTTATGCCTCAGGGTCACCTGCTGCCACCGATTGAGTATTTGTAGCCATTTCTATGGTGGATGAGGCATCAGTGAGATCCAGGTCCGCAGGGGACGCTAAGATCTCAACTGCATCCTCAGATGCAGAATTGATAGGGAGTGGTTGTGTTGGGGCCACCAGAGGGTACTGTTTCTTAGCAGACTTCTTCTTAGTTTGCTTGCTCTCTCGCTTCTCTATAGGGGCTTGCTGGGAAGGTTTCTCCAAAGCAGCTTCAGGCATGGAGGTAGACTGTGAAGCTCTTCGTCCAGCAGGCTTGGCTCCTTGAGCCACTGGCAAGTGTCCGCCATGGCATTAGTGGAGACCTTGGGAGAGAGGGTCCCAAGGGATCCCTTCCAGATGAGCCGGAGAAGGCTGTTGCTTCTCCAGCAGGGGGGAGGGGACCGATATCCCCTGTGTTTGGGGGGGGGGGGGCCTTGCTCCCAAAGTAGGTGCTTTGGGAGCAACGGAGGAAGATTTGCCCCCTACCACCAAGGGGGCAGATGCATTCTGGTGGTCCAGAGGGCCCACTGTTCGTGGCATAGAGTGAGGAACCACTGGCACTTGGGACAGCGATGGTGAAATAGCTGCAGCACGTTCCGACATCAACCAAATGGGGTGTAATATTTCAGATTTACTTTTAGCCTCTATGTAATTCAACTGGTCCAGGGTCTTGTACTCCATGATTTTCCGTTCCTTTTGGAGTACTGGGCAGTCTGGTGAGCAGGGGGAGAGATGCTCTCCATAGCTGATGCAAGTGGGAGGAGGTACACATGGAGTACCTGGGTGCAGTGGACGTCCGCAGTCTTGACATGTGGCGCTGGAAGTGCAGGGGGAAGACATGTGCCAGAATTTCCAGCACTTAAAGCACCGCATAGGGGGAGGGATGTATGGTTTAATGTCACAGTGGTAAACCAACACCTTCACCTTTTCAGGCAATGAATCATCCTCAAAGGCCAAGATGAAGGCACTGGTAGCAACCCTGTTGTCTCTGGGTCCCCTGTAAATGCGCCGGATGAAATGAACACCCCACCGTTCTAAATTGGCACGGAGCTCGTCGTCAGACTGCAAGAGAAGATCGCGATGGAAAATAGTCCCCTGAACCATGTTGAGGAGTCACTGAAACAGGAATATCACCCAGCTTGTCACAGGCGAGTAACGCTTGGGATTGGGCTGGGGATGCTGTCCGAATCAAGACTGCGCCGTTTCGCATCTTGGACAGCGCTGCGACTTCTCCAAATTTATCCTCAAGGGGTTCAAAGAAAAACTGAGGCTTCGTAGGTAGAAAGGACTGCCCATCAGTTCTGCTACAGACTAAAAACCGATGCGAATATGGCTCTCTCCGTTCTGAAGCCCTACATTCCTCCCTTGATGTAGCGCCGTACGGTCTCCAGCAAGAGATGACTTAGTCCGCTTCATTGCGGGTTATCCACCCTGAAGCCACCCACTCGGATCAGGGGCTCTCCCCATAGGCGCCACCTAGCCACAGCAAAGGCCATCGGGCATGATAGCCGTTGCTGGGAGTCCTGATGCCCCAAGAAGACGGACATCTATTCCTTGGCATACATGACAGCTCAGTCATCAGCAGTGCAGTCCCTGTGCTGTCACGGGGCCACCACCAAATGGGTACATGCCAGCCCCACCACAACGGATACGGGTACCGTGATGGATATTGGGTGCAGAGAAATCCAATATTGCATTGGGGGCGAAAGAGGGCAGGAGACAACGGAAGAAGATGACAGACTCCGGAAAGTGTCCTCGCCAAAATAGTTGAATCACAAGTGGAGACGCAAAGCCATGACAAGAGATTCAGGGGATCGAATCTAAGGGCACTATGGATACCCCGACCACCACGTAAGGTGTCCTTCCCCATATGGCCCGCACTTCTGTAGAATTTTGAAAGTGGCAGGTTAAATCATAGAAAGGGACCTGAATTCATAAGGCCGAAAAGTGTGGGACTCATTTTAGTCGCCTCTTACGATAGGCAGTAATATCTCGGGCTTATTCTAGCTCCCTGACCCGCAGGGGGGAGAGGTAGGGGGAGGGGGGCTTCAGAGGCTTGTCTGTCGTGAAAAGTAGAGTTGATGGTGATCTGTGTCGTCTCTGACGAAACAGCACAGTGCTGGTGCAGGTACAAGTGTGTCTGACCACACCGTTCATTGTAGATTGTTGAACATGGACTTGCGCAGCAGACCATGTCTATGTGTTCGCCCAGCAACATCGTCTGTTTCGACTGCAGTGGGCACGGGACCAACGGGATTTTTACTACACTAGGTCGCTGCTCGTCTCCACAAACACCGTCTTCGAGGAGAACCGCGGCTCGAAACGTGCAGCGTGCCACGGATGCAGGTTGGTGTGAGCAGTATTATGCTACGGGGAGCATTCTCCTGTGTTTGCATGGGACATGCGGTAGTAACTGAATATGCGATAACAGCTGCGGATCACCTGTATCCCGTTATGCTTGATGTCTTGCCCGAAGGCAAGCAGTATAGCTGTCCGTGTCTCGGAGCCAGAACGGTGCAACAATGGTTTGAGGACCATTTTAGTGAACTCACATTGATATCTCGGCGACGAAATTTGCCTGATGCAAATCCTATGGAAGCCATCTATATCGCTATCGGGCGCCATCAACGCGAACGCCGACCAATGGCCCGTTGTTTACGCGAATTACATGACCTGTGCGTAGGCATCTAATGCCACATATCTCCACAAACCTACACACAGACTGCCGGATCCGTGATACACAAGATCAATGACGTGTTTCGTTTGAGAGACGGACAAACAAGCTATTAAGCAGGTGGTCATTATGTTTTGGCTCATCAGTGTAAGTAGTAAGTAGTAAGTAGGCTGAATGTAATTATAGCGACACATTCCATTCTAAGTCAGGCATGTACAAGCATTAGTCCAATTGACGCCGCTGTTTACAAATCTATATAGCTAACCTCTTTTTACGTCATACTGGATAGCCAATGCCCTCTATTTGTGGCCCATATGTCAAATAACAGGTTAAATAAAAAACTTTTACACATAAATATACAAAGAATTCTAATCGTAAAAGAGCTTAACCTTTTCTTTTACATGTGAACAATAAATATAGTGCATTGTCTGTCCAATAGGACGTAAACGGAGATCAACTGGCTCTGAGCACTGTGGGACTTAACTTCTGAGGTCATCAGTCCCCCTAGAACTTAGAACTACTTAAGTCTAACTAAGCTAAGGACATCACACACATCCATGCCCGAGGCAGGATTATTACCTGCGACCGTAGCGGTCACACGGTCCTGACTGTAGCGCCTAGAACCGCTCGGCCATCTCGGCCGGCCACGGAGATTAGCTGTATGGCTCCTTAAACAGTCGTCTGAGTTGGATTAATGCTTCTACAATTCTGAGTTAGACTGGAATGTGTGTCTTGGTAATTACGTTAAGTCTAAACTGCTGCTTATAACGGTTTTCAGTAGTGGAACTGTAGTTGTGTAGAACTGTGACATGGCGTTTGTCCGACGTGCTGTTTTAGTGTCTGGTTCTCTATGTATAGCAATTATGTTAAAAATCCAGATCTGCAATGCAATAAATAAGACAGATGCTGAACTTCGTTCTGTCCTGTTTTCTCTGAGTATTTTGAGAATTTTAATAAATGTGACTCGTCGCTTCTAGTGTCTGATTACAGAGTAATGATATGGGAGGCGTCTTCAACAACTAAGTTAGTCATTATTACGGCAGACCAAGTAAGTTTCATTTAACGCTGCAAAACGCTTCGAGAGTGACACAGCTTCATGACGCTGTATTTCAGCATAGTCACCAAGACTCTTCAAACAGCGATAGAAACGTTCTACCAATTGTTCACTTCCTCGACAATAGAAATCCTCTGATTTGTCATGGAGCCATTCGAGAACCGCTTTGCGAACGTCCTCATCGTTCTAAAACGTCCCAAAACGATCTTTCAGCTTCCTGAAAAGATGGAAATGGCTTCGTACAGGATATGGATTTGCCGATCAGTGTCTTCCACGTATGTGCGTCATAGGACAAATCGTTGGCGCCATTTCACTATGGCTGGATGCGACATTACATCTGGTCAATGTACTGCCAGAATTTTACTGTGAATCTGTGTGCAATTTAGACGTTTGGCTACAAGAATCGTACTGTCCCGTGTAATTCAACTTCGGGTACGTTACCAGGTGTCACACCATTTTAATCGCGTACTATGGTAGATCTGCTATCTGTACTCAGTGGGCCACCCGGAGTGGCCGTGCAGTTAAAGGCGCTACAGTCCGGAACCGCGTGACCGCTACGGTCGCAGGTTCGAATCCTGCCTCGGGCATGGATGTGTGTGATGTCCTTAGGTTAGTTAGGTTTAAGTAGTTCTAAGTTCTAGGGGACTGATGACCACAGCAGTTAAGTCCCATAGTGCTCAGAGCCATTTGAACCATTTTTTTGTACTCAGTGGCGACTGTTGTGCAAGAGCACAAGAGCACGTGAACACCCTAACTTTTGACACCCTGTGGATTTACTGCTTATTTTTCTTTGAATGCTGTTAAAAGTAATAACACGACAATCCCTGTAATGGACTGGCTTGCACCGACTCCTGACGTGAATCCTATAGAAGACCTTTGGAATGTTTTGGAACGCCGACTTCGTGCCAGGCCTCACCGACCGACATCGATGCCTCTCCTCGGTGCATCACTCCGTGAAGAATGCGCTGTCATTCCCCAAGAAACCTTCCAGCATCTGATTGAACGTATGCCTGCGATAATGGAAGCTGTCATCAAGGCTAAGGGTGGCCCAACACCATATCGAATTCCAGCATTACCGATGGAGGGCGCCACGAACTTGTAAGTCATTTTCAGCCAGCTGTCCGGATACTTTTGATCACATAGTGTAATTGGTGGGCCGGCCGAAGTGGCCGTGCGGTTAAAGGCGCTGCAGTCTGGAACCGCAAGACCGCTACGGTCGCAGGTTCGAATCCCGCCTCGGGCATGGATGTTTGTGATGTCCTTAGGTTAGTTAGGTTTAACTAGTTCTAAGTTCTAGGGGACTAATGACCTCAGCAGTTGAGTCCCATAGTGCTCAGAGCCATTTGACCCATTTTTGTAATTGGTGGTGACTTCAGTCTACCCTCGACATGTAGCCGAAATTACGCGTTGAAAGTCGATGGTAAGCATAAATCGTCGTTCGAAATCGTACTGAATGATTTCTCTGAAAATTATTATGACAACTGGTTCAAGAGACCGCTCGAAGTGTAAATGGATGTGTTAACGTACTTAACCTCATAGCAACAAATAATCCTCAGAAAATAGGGAGCATCATAACGTCAGACGAAACATACTGAGTGTCCAATCTCTTCTGCTATAGTTTTCGGCTTCCCAGTATTTTATAAACAATAACAGTGATAATATGACAGCGTATCAAGGACGCAGTGAGTGGATAGTAATTTTAGATCCATAAATAAGCTGAGACCCATTTAATTTCACTCCTCATTACATACTGCTTGCTAATGTAATTGCAGTGATTTAATTAGTTCACTTAAACACTTTGTTAGTTGTGCAATATTGTTGACTGAAGAAGTTGATAATGTACAGGCTTACATATTTAATGAGTGGTAGGGAACATACACTCCGGGAAATGGAAAAAAGAACACATTGACACCGGTGTGTCAGACCCACCATACTTGCTCCGGACACTGCGAGAGGGCTGTACAAGCAATGATCACACGCACGGCACAGCGGACACACCAGGAACCGCGGTGTTGGCCGTCGAATGGCGCTAGCTGCGCAGCATTTGTGCACCGCCGCCGTCAGTGTCAGCCAGTTTGCCGTGGCATACGGAGCTCCATCGCAGTCTTTAACACTGGTAACATGCCGCGACAGCGTGGACGTGAACCGTATGTGCAGTTGACGGACTTTGAGCGAGGGCGTATAGTGGGCATGCGGGAGGCCGGGTGGACGTACCGCCGAATTGCTCAACACGTGGGGCGTGGTCTCCACAGTACATCGATGTTTCGCCAGTGGTCGGCGGAAGGTGCACGTGCCCGTCGACCTGGGACCGGACCGCAGCGACGCACGGATGCACGCCAAGACCGTAGGATCCTACGCAGTGCCGTAGGGGACCGCACCGCCACTTCCCAGCAAATTAGGGACACTGTTGCTCCTGGGGTATCGGCGAGGACCATTCACAACCGTCTCCATGAAGCTGGGCTACGGTCCCGCGCACCGTTAGGCCGTCTTCCGCTCACGCCCCAACATCGTGCAGCCCGCCTCCAGTGGTGTCGCGATAGGCGTGAATGGAGGGACGAATGGAGACGTGTCGTCTTCAGCGATGAGAGTCGCTTCTGCCTTGGTGCCAATGATGGTCGTATACGTGTTTGGCGCCGTGCAGGTGAGCGCCACAATCAGGACTGCATACGACCGAGGCACACAGGGCCAACACCCGGCATCATGGTGTGGGGAGTGATCTCCTACACTGGCCGTACACCACTGGTGATCGTCGAGGGGACACTGAATAGTGCACGGTACATCCAAACCGTCATCGAACCCATCGTTCTACCATTCCTAGACCGGCAAGGGAACTTGCTGTTCCAACAGGACAATGCACGTCCGCATGTATCCCGTGCCACCCAACGTGCTCCAGAAGGTGTAAGTCAACTACCCTGGCCAGCAAGATCTCAGGATCTGTCCCCCATTGAGCATGTTTGGGACTGGATGAAGCGTCGTCTCACGCGGTCTGCACGTCCAGCACGAACGCTGGTCCAACTGAGGCGCCAGGTGGAAATGGCATGGCAAGCCGTTCCACAGGACTACATCCAGCATCTCTACGATCGTCTCCATGGGAGAATAGCAGCCTGCATTGCTGCGAAAGGTGGATATACACTGTACTAGTGCCGACATTGTGCATGCTCTGTTGCCTGTGTCTATGTGCCTGTGGTTCTGTGAGTGTGATCATGTGATGTATCTGACCCCAGGAATGTGTCAATAAAGTTTCCCCTTCCTGAGACAATGAATTCACGGTGTTCTTATTTCAATTTCCAGGAGTGTATTTGGGCAAATTAACGCTCGTCATTTGAAAGTACATAACTGCGACTTTTTTGTAACATACTTAAAATTGTGTGAACTAATTATCTCCCGAATTAATTAACATTTAAGCTTTAGACTATTGCTAACTTTAATAACAAATCGTGTCAAAATTACTGTCAGATTCTGAACTTGGGAATTATACTTTCGTTGACACATATTTTGTGTTCCATTTGACGTGCAGCATTTGTTAATTAACTTATTAACTAGAAACTTCAGTATTTTAAGGGTCATAAAATATTTTATTTAAGATGGCTGCCATCAGTAATGAGTAATGCAAAACATATTGTTCATAGGCGAAACCGTATGTAGATCTACCATATCTGACGTCAGGCAGTCTGTGGCTGAGAGTAAGGTGAGCAACACCTTTTTCTCGTGACGAGATCAATATGCCGTTGTCCGTCAACTAACACTGAAATATTCGCATATGTTGCGTACAGTTCGTTTTTTTAACGCGTGGTTTCAATTCATGACGATTGTGACAGTAACTACTAACTAATTCCGAGTGAGAACATATTAGAGGAACACCTTGATTATTGACTCCTATGAACAATAAGTGGTTAACAGGGCAATGTTGATGGTCTTACTGATTATTTTTGAGTACTACCTTAATTGCTTAGAGTTCCTTAAATTTTTGCCACGTGTGAATCTTTTGAACAACTGGGCTGTGTTGTGTAATTACTGGATTAGGATAATTTAACAATCTAGCAGGTAACAGTCTGCTTTCCTTTAATTCGAACTATATGTGAGACACGAAACTGGCCGTATCAGAGAATACTTTGCACCAAGAGTGTATTTAAAGTGTTTCAATTCTAACTTTGGTGTCGACCACAATATTGATATAGACTCTTAATAGAACTAACAAGTTTGAGCCAGTTTTGCAGCCAGTGCAGCTACCGAGAAGAACGGAAGAGGCTTATGCAGAAGGAAGCTAGTTTGTTCCACTCCAACACAGGAATTAATGACCACAAGATCGTTGTAGCGAGACTTAATACTGTAACATCCAAATCGGCCAAAATAATCGCAAAATATCTCTATTTTAAAATGCTGATAAAAATTCGCTTGACGACTGCCTAAGAGTCTTCTTCCCGAACTATGTGAGCATAGACCAAATGTGGCTAAAATTCAAAGAAATGATATCAACAGCAATTGAGTGATATATAACTGATAAAATAAAAAGGGATGCTACTGATCCCCCAAGGTAATTAAAACAGATCAGAAAACTGTTCCAAGAGCAACGAAGAAAACAAGTCAAATTAAAAAGTACACAAAATCACGAAGAACGACTCTGTTTTGCCGGAGCTCGGAACTGAGAGCGGATGCTATTAATAGTTTCCACAACGAAACTCTGTCTCAAAATCTGGAAGAAAATCCGAGGATACTCTGGTCATATGTGGAGTACGCCAGCAGTAAGACATTACCTATTCTTTCAAAGCGCGATAGCAGCGATAATAATACCGATGGCAATGCTACTAAAACAAAGTTACTGTACATGATTTTCCGAAATTTCTTCACCAAAGAAGACGAAGTAAATATCCCAGAATCTGAATCAAGAACAGCATGAGTAACTTACAATGGAACCGCGCCTATTCGTCATCACCGATTTCCTCCAAATTTATGTTATAAATGAAAATGGCTGAAATGGAAGTTGTGGATCGCCAAGTGTTTAGAAAAAAAAACAGCATTTCTGTCTTGAGTCAAGTGAGGCATGAGTCATTTACGTGTGCGTGTACCACAGGCAGCCGTTGGCATAGCGGAAAAAGTGCAGAACGATAATCCAGCGGTCAGGGGTTCGAGCCACTTTGCGGAAACTTTTATAGTTTTCAACTCCTACGTTACTCACACTGAAAATAAACCGAAATAATGCACTGTATATTGTATATATTAGTATTTTCATAGAAGGAAGGGCAAAGGAAAACTTGGGATAGTAAATAAATTTCCAGGAAGATATTGTAAGGCGTACACGCGAACTTCGTACGTAAAACGAGATACTTTTATTATTTTATAGTTGATGATTCACTCATGCTAGAGTAATAGCCATCACAAAAACAGGAGGAGTCGTAATTTTCCCAGTGTCTTGTTCACGTTATAAACGCCACATTTTTATAATTACATGGTTGTTTTATAGTTTCTATATAAAAACAAATTTTGATTTACTTTCATAAAATCTTCTCTCTGACAGTACAGCACGGCAGCAAAGCACGCATAACGCATCATTTTGCTAAATATTGGTGAGGATAGGTGGCGATACGCAATGAAATGTATTTTGGTGGTCTTCTCGAGGTTTAATTTCTTTTTCTCTCTCGAGAAGGCAAGAGCAGTTTTGAAGCTTTCCATTTAAATTATTTAGCTAACAATAGAGTTTGGCGTGGCAGGGTCACACTGTCGGAGAGCATTTGGAAATAAATGGCTTTAACACTACATGATGGCAATCCTTCTTCATTCTGAAGAGTCTCATCGTATAGTTATGGATTTGCTTATCCTCCCAACGAGTCAATTAACAGAAGAAATTGGTTCTCTAGCATATGGGATTTCATCACATGAAATACACTATACTGGGCCTCATCGCGGTTTATTTGCAGTTAAATTAACGTAAAAATTGAAAATACAAGAAAGAAACAGTTTTCCGCTAAGGACTCGACCGCACGACCCACGGATTGCCGTTCTGTTCTCTTTCCCACTGGGCCATTCACTTATCTGAAAATTATGCCAATCTGAATAGCACATACATCGCCCTACCCGCGCCAAAAATTCTTCAAAACGCTTGGCCGTATGTAGCTCTCACTTCTATCGCTGTCATTTCTGGTCAAGCCCTGCGTATACCATAAATTTTGACGAAATCGGCGATGATAAGCAGACACGATCCCCTTGTTAGATGCAGAAACCCTCGGTATAGCGAAGCAGCTTGCATTATTTAATGAAGTCAAAGTCTCCAGTCCATACTGTTTACTAGTTTGGTTCTTTTGAGAGTATGCAGATAAAACAGGTCCATGCTTAGCAGTCAATACAACCGCTCGCTCGATGAAAGAGCCATACATAAAGACTGCAAAGTTGTACAAGTCACGCCAATACTGAAGAAAGGAAATAGGATTAATCCACAGAATTAGAGAACCAAATCAATGATGTCGTTTTCAGTAGGATTTTGGAACATATGACGTCTGTTCAGAAAATTCCGTTACTTTTTGCACACAATTTTTCTACGCTTACCTTTTATTTATTGTACGAGGGCTGTCCAGAAAGTAAGTTACGATCGGTCGCGAAATGGAAACGAC
This sequence comes from Schistocerca serialis cubense, assembly GCF_023864345.2. NCBI lineage: Eukaryota > Metazoa > Arthropoda > Insecta > Orthoptera > Acrididae > Schistocerca > Schistocerca serialis. The sequence goes on from NC_064643.1 coordinate 361,467,921, forward strand.
TATGAAAATCCAATAAAGCTTTGCAAAGATGTGTTGGGCAGTGTCTCTAGTATGACTCTAGGTAGAATTATGTCGCTCTTTTCATTCCTGAGCTCGAGCGCGTAAAGATGTTATAGAAAATAGTGTCTCCCGCCAAGTACGAGGGCCTGGTGAGAATTTTCCCCTGAAGCTATGCAACCAACATTACATAACTGTCGTGCGGTTTCTTCTTCAAGACAATTCTCAGCCTCATTCTGCAGGGGCAATGAAGATGTTCCTGCATCGTTTCAATTGGAAATGTTTGGTTACCCACAATACAGCCCGTAATTGTCTCCCACTGAGTTTCAACTCTGCTCAAAGGAACCGCTGGCTATGAAGACTACATTTTGGCACAGACAACGAGCTTTAGGCCAGCGTAGAGAATTGGCGGAAAGCACTGGCGGCTGCCTTCTAAGATGAGGGTATTGGAAAGTTGGTACAACGCTACGACGAATGTCTGAGTCAGAACGGCGACTACGTAGAGAAAGGTGTAGCTAACTGTTACAAATGAAACATTTCTGATTTTCACTGTGATTTTCATTTCGCGATCAATCGTAACTTACTTTCTGGACAGCCCTCGTACATAGCCTCCTTCGAAACACTCTCTTCCGCAACTGATACTCCGCTTCCAAGGCCGTTTCCACTTTCGGAAGCAGTACCCCTCTTGCTGTATCCCCCGAAGCGCCCTCTGCGAATTTTCTTTTATCTATCGTTGCAGATCGTCGTCCTTTCAACGGGGGTTTCAACTATGGAAATAAAAGGAAGTCCGTCTGGAGAGTACGGACGATGAGGCAGCACAGTGATTTCGTTTTTTGTGCAGTAGTTCCTCTCCAACAGGGATGAATATAGGGGTGTTATTCTAATGCAAGATGGTTCAAATGGCTCTGAGTACTATGGGACTTAACATCTGAGGTCATCAGTCCCCTAGAACTTAGAACTACTTAAACCTAACTAACCTAAGGACATCACACACATCCAAGCCCGAGGCAGGATTCGAACCTGCGACCGTAGCGGTCACGCGGTTCCAGACTGAAGTGCCTAGAACCGCTCGGCCATACCGGCCTGCCCTAATGCAAGAACCATGAATTGTCTCGCCACGTTTCAGGCGGTTTCCTTCTCACATTTTTTCCCATAGATTAACAGTTTGCCCTGTGGCACGAGTTCATGATGAACTAATCCTTCAAAGTCAAAGAAAACTACCAGCATGGTTTTGACATTTGACCTAACGGGCATTTTTTTTTGTCTTGGAAAACCTTTCCCGACCCATTTTGAGAACAACCTTGGTCTCAACATCATAACTGTAGACTCACGTCTCATCATCAGTTGTCATTCCCTTAACATCTGGCTCTCATTTTCCCGATCAAAAAGCTCTACAAAGATTGCGAGGCGAAGTTTTTCCGCTCTTGACTCATGAGCCGTAGGACGAACTTAGCGGCAACACCGTGCATTGCAAGATGCTGGGTCAAGCTGTCACGACATGAGTCAACGGAAATGTTACATTCTTCTACAATCTCTCGGACAGTCAGTCTTCGAGCAGCACGTACAATTTCGTTGGCGTTCCTCACCTGAGCGTTGTCGGTAGACGTCCTGAACGAGGGTCATCTTTAACTTCCGTTCGGCCACTTTTAAACCGTGTTAAACATTCGTAATACCGACTACGGCTTAAGCACTCATCATCGTAGGCTTCCTGCATCATTTGGTGTGTCTCTGTAAAGGTTTTTCTCGAGTTTTTTTGTAAAATTTAATGCAGAGGCGTTGCTCCTCTAACTCTTCCGTCTCGAAACTCCCGAACCACGCACACAACATTCTACTCAATACAGCACTGAACAATAAGTAAAAGACTTACAACAAAGAAAATTCCGGCAGTTGTACATTAAACACAGGTGTGTGCAGGGATGCCAACGGCATTTTGCTGCAACGCACTATTGGCGCGAAATTACGAATATTTTTGAAAATACCTCGTATACCTTATTCGAACATTATGGATTCGCTCTACGAAAACGATTTATTTGACCAATAGTCAGCTCGGATGCAGAAAATATTGGTCTCGTAAAAGAAAACTATGTCTTTAATCACGCGAAGTAACAAGTGCTATGGTTCAAATGGCTCTAAACACTATGGGAGGTCATCAGTCCCCTAGACTTAGAACTACTTAAACCTAACTAACCTAACGACAGCACACACATCCATGCCCGAGGCAGGATTCGAACCTGCGACTGTAACAGCCGCTTGATTCCGGACTGAAGCGCCTAGCTCCGCTCGACCACAGTGGCAGGCCAAGTGCTATGGACGGGGGATCCCAAACTGATTCTATATTTTTAGATTTCCAAAAGGCTTTTGACACCGTTCCGTCACAATCGACTTCTAATAAAATTGCGTAAAAATAGAGTAATATCTCAGTTGTACGACTGGAATCGTGATTTTCGGCCAGAAAGGTCACATTTCGTAACAACTGACAGAAAGGCATCGAACAAAACAGACGTGATACCTTGCGTTGCCCAAGAAAGTGTTACAGGCCCTCTGCTGTTCCGAAGCCATATAAACGATTTAGGAGACAATATGAGTAGCCCCCTTAATTTTCAGTTGATTCTGCCATTTACCGTCTCAAAGTTATCAGAAGTCGAAGCAAACTGAAAAATTACTTAGGCAAGACATCTGGATGGTGCGAAAAGCGGGGATTGAATCTAAACAGTGAAAAGTGTCAGGTCATCCACGCGAGTACTAAAAGGAATCCACTGAATTTCGATTGTGCGATAAAGCACCCTGATCTATAAGCTGTAAATTCAACTAAATACTTATCGATTACACTTGCGAATAATTTAAACTGGAATGGTCACGTATATAATGTTGTGAGGAAAGAGAAACAAAGACTGCGTTTTATTGATAGAACTCTTATAAGATGCAACAGGTCAGCTAAGGAGACTACCTAAACTACGGTTGTTCGTCCTGTTTCGGAGTACTGTTGCAAGGTGTGGGATCCGTATCACATAGGTTTAACGGAGGACATCGAAAAAGCCAAATAAGGGCAGCTCGTTTCGTTATTATCAGGAAATAGGGGAGAGAGTGTCAAGGATAAGGTAAGGGAGTTGGTGCAGCAATTATTAACGCAAATGATTTTTCGTTGCGACGAGACCTTTCACGGAACTTCATCCCCCGAATGCGAAAATATAGGAAAAAAATGATCGTCACAATAAAATAAGAGAAACTGGAGCTCGCTAGGGATTTTTTCCGCGCGCAGTTCGAGGGAAGAACGGTAGGGAAATAACTTGAATCTGGACCGATGAATCCACTTACCAGGCACTTAACTGTGAACTGCAGAGCAGATGTATATGTAGATGAACCCAGTGTTACAGAACTGGCCATAAACGGTTGCTGTCAGGACCCGCAACTTCTGTTTCCTTCTAACGTGTAGTTATGGAAATTTTAACTGAACGCTTGGAACCGTGATTTGTGTATTTAATACGTGTGAGGCTACACAACGTATAGTTTGTACAGGAACCAAAAGCTGAATTGATTTTGATGTTACTGACCTGCGTATTATTTGTTGATGTAACAGTATTTACATTAAAATACATATTATACAATTTACACATTTTATTTTTAATGGTTATCGTAAATGTATATTTGACAGCCATTACGACATTACTGAGAGATATGGCTTTTTGAATGTAATATTTACATACAGACGGATGCAAAAAACAGCTGTTATGAAATTACAGGTTTTTTAAAAAATAATTTGATACAACAGTGATATTTATTTGTTGTTACAAAGATAACTTCAATTCCTACGCCTGTCCATGTTTTACTAAAATATTGGTGAAACGTGAGAATTTATTTACTTATCGTATGATAACAGGAGAATTAACTAGACAGCTATTTACAACAAATATATTTACTTTTCTACACAAATACACGCAGTCTGAAGTCGTAATGGCATCATAGCTGTAAGAATATGTTTCAAATCTACTCATAGTCTTATTCAGACCAATTCTGAAAGTCTTCTGTCGTCAGTTTGAAGGCTCCGGCAGAACGCTGCAATTTTATTTTATTTACTATTTGCTGCTCTTCGCCACATTCACATTCAGGGAAGGACTTCCGACCCCATTGGTGCAGCAGTGCTATAAATCTTTCCCGGCCAGTTCTGATCCGATTCGGTATGCACCATCGTCGTCGGGATGGATCACAAGCCGGCCGGAGTTAAGTCCCATAGTGTTCAGAGCCATTTGAACCATTTGACAAAATCTTGTCGACTGGATGAAATCAGAAAACCTCAACCTTAGATATGATGCAAAAGACAGGCACGTTATTATCCTGCCGGTGGAACAAGGGCCACACATACAACCTATGCTTTCTCATGCCGTCTCCATATGTGTCCAATGTGTTGCACCACAAAGTCCTAACCAGATGCCCCTACAGCCAGCTTTGCCCAACAATTCTCCAGACAAGATTGTTCATACTCATCATCCACCACTATCAAAAACTGATGTAGAATATGCGAATTAAATTGGCAGATGAAATGATTTTTTTTATTTTACTTATTTTTTGTGTAGCAAAACAGTTCGGAATTTCAAAGTGTATCTTGTGTTCAGTAGCTAAATTTTTTCATTCAGTACACATTTGGTGTATGTCCTGTCATATCTGTAGATTGTTTTCTTCTTGCATGCCCATTTATTGGCTTTTTCTGGCAATGTATGAAACTTCCATATGTTATTTCGAATGTAAGTGGCTGTATGACATATGGATAAAATCATGTCAACGTGTTATTGGTGAAAATTTTGTTCATAACGCAAAAAAATTCAAGACGAACGAAAGTAGATCTTTGCCAAAAACTAATCAAAAAAGTCCTAAGGACCTGGAATACTCGTGACATTAGTGCTGCTACTTAAGTTTAGTGGCTTAGTGATTGGGGATTATAAATATTTGTGAAATTACAGAATGTGCTGTGTACTTGCAGGGTTCCGAAAATGTTGCAAGATGAGTACACATACGAGCTAATGTATGTCTTACCGGTAATATTATGTGTTATAAACAGCAAAAAATTCATTTGCAGAGAAAAGGATAAGGAACTAAGGGATATGGGAGTATTTCCCTGAAAAGGCCAAAATTCGTCGGGTAACTCGCTGATTGCCCCGATGATAAGTAAGGTAACCATTTCAAGGGTGTTTGTGGAGCCCAATTCGAGAAGTTGTGGCCGTGTTTTCTGCCAGAAAAATCCAAACGAGAGGATTGAGTGAATTCGACTGGAGAATCTTTAGATGTTCCCATAATTTCGTTCATTCCATAAGAGGGGCTTTCATAGGGCCTGCAATGATGAAGTACAAAGTTAGTAAAGTTATTTTTAGGCGTTAACCTCAAGAAAGCCTTGTATCTAATTGTCGATCTGGTAGGCATCTTAACGAGTCTCCTGACTTTTACAGCTTGCTGTACCACCCAGTACGCAGATACTATTGTTAACAAATGTACAGGGCTCTGGAGAATGAGTACTAAGGCCAGGGACAAAGATCTGTCCTCATAGGACAGCTAATGCCCAACAGGCATTGATCACGGATGTGCGAAGTCGATTAGAGTGGCACAAAAAATGCCACCAATGGTTTGAGAAGCTGCTGAAGAAAGGTACATGGCTTGACTGGCATCTGTCAACCTCATTTGCTCTCGGACTATTATTTTTCGTGGGTGACTCATGTCATGTCATGTGACTAGGGCCTCCCGTCGGGTAGACCGTTCTCCGGTTACAAGTCTTTCGATTTGACGCCACTTCGCCGACCTGCGCGTCGATGGGGATGAAATGATGATGATTAGGAGAACACAACACCCAGTCCCTGAGCGGAGAAAACCTCCGACCCAGCCGCGAATCGAACCCGGGCCCTTAAGATTGACATTCTGTCGCGCTGACCACTCAGCTACCGGGGGCGGACCGTTGGTGACTGATTGTATACGAGTGTCTATATCTTAGCCTGTATCATGTTTGGCACATTTTTACAACAGTTTGGATTTATGCTTTTTCCATATCAGAATGACGATTATCCTAGCTACGAAGAAAGACGCACGTCACTGTGGCTCGATGAAACTCCAATACTGCTTTCGTATGGCATCATATTCTGGGGTAATGCATCGTTGAGTAGAAAAGTATTCATTGCTCAAAAACGTGTAATCAGAATAATTGCTGGAGCCCACCCACGGTCATCCCGCAGACATCTATTTAAGGATCTATGGATCCTCACAGTAACCTCACAGTATATATATTCACTTATGAAATTTGTTGTTAATAATCCAACCAACTTCAAAAGTAATAGCAGTGTGCATAGCTATAACACCAGGAGAAAGGATGATCTTCACTATGCAGAGTTAAATCTGAATTTGGCACAGAAAGGGGTAAATTATGCTGCCACAAAAGTCTTTGGTCACCTACCAAACAGCATCAAAAGCCTGACAGATAGCCAACTAACATTTAAAAATAAATTAAAAGAATTTCTAGATGACAACTCCTTCTACTCATTGGCTGAATTTTTAGATATAAATTAAGGAAACAAAAAACAACTTAAACATTAGTGTCATGCAATATTTTGTGTAATGTAATATCTTGTACAGACATCTTTTATTAACCTAACACGTTCCACATCATTACGAAGTGTCGTATTCATAATCTATGGAACAAGTATTAATCTAATCTAATTTATGGTCCAGTCTGTTCAAATCCCCCCCCCCCCCCCCCCACACACACACCGCAAAGCAAAGAATATTGGTCGTGGTAGGAAAGAATTATAATGACTTTCCAGGACTCAGCTGTTAGCATTCCGGACAGGACTTGGCTGACGGATCAGAGTGCCAGTTGTTCAGAACATTAATTTTTATGGAAACCCAACAATAGTTTACGGTATGCTTCGGGTGGACTGGGAAATAATTTCTCTGTTAGATTTGTGGAAAGGCACATTAAATCTCGTAACGCATTGGAGTGTATTTGAACTTTCTAACTGTGTTTAAACAAAATCATTTTCATTCAACTTTGAAGTCATAGAGCACAAATTGTACTTTTGCAGTAGAAACGCTTTGAATGAGCTCTTCGAATAGCACAACGATTTAATGACGACGATAGGCAGGAAATGGAATCGTATACCGACATGCAACCTATTTCTTTTAAGAAGAATCAAATTACACATCTTAAGCGCCGGTACAGACGCTTGCGATCATATTTTTTATTTGCCTTAACTGTGGCGGTGTGCTACCCTGGCCGACCGAGGTGGCCGAGCGGTTCTAGGCGCTACAGTCTGGATCCACGCGACCGCTACGGTCGCAGGTTCGAATCCTGCCTCGGGCATGGATGTGTGTGATGTTAGGTTTAAGTAGTTCTAAGTTCTAGGTGACTGATGACCTTAGAAGTTCTATAGTGCTCAGAGCCATTTGAACCGTTTTGTACTACCCTGCAGCACCGGTCTTCAGCGTCTATAACAAGTGATGCATATTTTGAAATCGAAGAAAGAAAGAGGGGAAGATTTCGACGATGCAATTAATGTAGATGGATCATTAGCCCAGTTGGACAGGCGTAGAGCTGGAAATTTGACTCTGTCTTAAGGCTGGAATCATCACAGCATTCCCGAAAAGTAATTTAGAGAATTCACAAAAAATCTAAATCACTTAGGCAGAAGGGATTTAGAACGCTGATATCCCCGTTAGAGAGCTCTGTGCTTTAACCATCACTCTAGTTCGCTCAGTTTCTGAGATCGAATAACAATGAATAGCGCTTGATGCAAAAAAAAGAAACACTGCTGTCTAATATTAAGCGCTCCTCGCGGGACCTAAAATCCTGCAGTCATTTTCTGGGCCAAGCGCTCACTATAATTTTATTTCACGTTGCAAAGTTAAAACGTTTTATTTATTTTTAACGGGCGTATTTCTCCAATAAGCAACGCGAAATCTCGCCGGCTACACACGAGAAAATTAATGAAATTTGTTTATTTTTAACGTATCATAATTGAATTTACACCTCACAGAACATTTACAAGCGATACCGCACAATTAGTTACGATTGATTGCCTGCGATTTTTCCATCAAACAAAACAACAACGTAAACAAATTCTGGTGAATGCAAATGTAATCCACGAATGGAAGGCACTAACACAGGTGCAGTGGGGAGTAACGTTAACAGTCAGTTTTATAAATGTTTCGAACTCAGTTACATAATAGCATATGAATCTTGACTTGTTGACATTATGTACGTACTACCCATGAAGCATTCTTTATGATTAGAATCGTTTTTTGAAATATTTGGTAAGCAGCTATTGTAATCGACATTAAAACTGCAGCAGCATGAAGGTGGATTGGAACAGAAGGCAAATTGGCATGCAATCTGTGATCAGAGATGTAAACGATAAGCATTACGGTGTAAGCTCAAAAACTATGTACAAGTAAAACAAAGAAAATATTATGTAGTCGATTCCTTATGTATGGCATTTCAGTTTCAGTTGTTTCCGAGAACACTGTGATACTCCGTATCTAACATAGAGAAGTACACCAACACGTGTCGTAATTCGATAGCGGCGGATCACGGTGTATCGACATTGCGGTTTACCGCTCACATTGGTCGGGATCTACCGACTATCACGTAAACATGGAATCGATGGGTTCAGGAGTCCATACTCAATCCGATGCATGATCTCATTTGGCCGTCGCTAGTGACACTCGAGTATCAGGGCACCTATTAGCTCATACCTACCGTAGACACTATGAATGAGGTTTCTGAATGTCTGTGGAGGAATGGTAGCCCATTCTTCCTTAAGAGCCGAGGCCAGATATTGGTCGCTGGGGTCTGGAGAGAAGTCGACGTTCTAATAAACCCCAAAGGGGTTTCAATGGGTTCAGGTTGAGGCTCTGGCCAGGACAGTCCATTTCAGGATTTTTTGTTTTGAGTCATCAGTCTTCTGACTGGTTTGATGCGCTCCCGCAATGAATTCTTCTCCTCTGGCAAATTTTTCGTCTCGGAGTAGGAATGACATACTATGTCCTCAATTACTTTCTGGACGTATACCAATCTCTGTCTTCCCTAACAGCTTTTACCATCTACGGCTCCTTCTAGTATCATGGAAGTTATTCCCTTATGTCCTAACAGATGCATATCATTCTGTCCCTTCTCCTTTCGTTGGCGATTCTGCGGAGAACCGCCTCATTGCTTACCTTATCAGTCCACCTAATTTTCAACCTTCTTCTGTAAGACCAAATTTCAAATGCTTCTATTCTCTTCTATTACGGTTTTCCCACAGTCCATATCTCACTACCACACATTTCTGGGTTCCCTCTTTAAGTTAGGACCTATGTTTGGTACTAGTAGACTTCTCTTGGTCTCTCTTTGCCAGTGCTAGACTGTTTTTGATGGCATCCTAGTTCCGTCCGTCATGGGTTGCAGAATTCCTTAACATCATCTACTTCGTGATCATCGATTCTGATGGTAAGTTTCTCTGTATTCTCATTTCTGCTACTTGTTATTACTTTCATTTTTCTTCGATGTTCCCTCAATCCAGTCTTTTCATTCCATTCAATAGTTCCTGTAATTCTACTACACCTTCAGTGACGATATCAGCGTCATCACCACTTTGAATTTTAATCCCAGTCTTGAACCTTTCCTTTATTTCCGTCATTGCTTCTTAGATGTATAGATGAAAGCAGGATCGAAAGACTACATCCCCGTCTTATACGCTTTTTAATCAGAGCACTTAGTTTATAGTCCTCTATATTATTGTTCTCTCTTTGTTCTTGTACATATTGTATATTACCCGTCTTTCCCTATAGCTTATCCCTATTTTTCTCAGAATTTTGAACATCTTGCACTACTGAACATTGTCGAACGCTTTTTCAGGTCCACAAACCATATGAAAGTGTGTTGATTTTTCTCAATCTTGCTTACATTCTCAACCACGTCAGAACTGTCTCTCTGGTGCTTTTACCTTTCCTAAAGCCAAACTGATCTCATCTAACAGATCTTCAATTTTATTTTCCGTTCTTCTGTATATTATTATTGTCAGACACTTGGAGGCACGAGCTGTTACGCTGGTTGTGCGATAATTCTCACACCTGTCGGCCCTTGCAGTATTCAGAATTGTGTGGGTGATGTTTATCCGACAATTTGATGGTATATCGCCAATCTGATACCTTCTACACACCAGCGTGAATAACAGATTTAATGTCACTTCCCTTAATGATTGCAGAACTGCCGGTGGATTGTTATATATCCCTTCCGCCTTATTCTGTCTTAAGTCTTCCAAAGCTCTTTTAAATTCTGACACTCGATCCACCTATCTGTTCGCTATCCACTTCTTGTATCACGTCAGGAGCCAACTCCTCCCCCTCATAGAGGCCTTCATTGTACTCTTTTCAATTATTCGCTCTCCTATGCAGTTAACTGTGGAAACCCCATTGCACTCTTAACGCTACCGTCCTTGCTTTAAATTGCACCAAAGGTTGTTTTGACTTTTCTGTATGCTGGCTCAGTCCCTCTAGCGATCATTTCTTTTGCGGTTTCTTCACATTTTTCATGTAACCATTTCGCCTTAGCTTTCCTGCTGTTCCTGTTTATTTCATTTCTAAGTGACTTGAACTTCTGAATTCAATGAACATTTTTTGCTTCTTTTTTTCGTCGATCAGCTGAAGTATTTCTTCTGATATCCAAGGTTTCTCCGCAGTTACCTTCTTTGCACCTACGTTTCTTTCTGACTTCTGCAACTGCCGTTTTTAGAGATATCCATTTTCTCTTCAACTGAACTGCGTACTGAGCTATTCATTATCGCGTTATCTATAGCCTCAGAAAGCTTCAAGCATATCTCTTCATTCTTCAGTACTTCCGTATCCCACTTCCTTATGCATTGATTCTTCCTGACTAGTCTCTTAAACTTCAGTCTACTCTTCATCATCACTAGATTGTGGTTTGAGTCTATATCTGCTCCTGGGTACACATTACAATCCAATATCTGATTTTGGAAACTCTATTTGCCCACGATGTAATGTTACAGAAATCTTCCCATATCTCCCGGTCTTTTCCAAGTATACCACTTCCTCTTGTGATTGTCTTTGCTGTTACCATCTGAAAATTATTACAGAACTCAATTAGTGTTTCCCGTCTCTCATTCCTACTACCAAGTCCATATTCTTCCGAAAGCCTTTCTTCTACTCCTTCCCCGACAACAGATTTTCATCTCCCTTGACGTATTTAATTACCTTTTCAATCCACTCATACTTCTCTATCTCTTCATCTCCTGCTTGCGACGTCGGCATATACACCTGAACTTTTGTTGTCGGTGATGGTCTGCTGTCGATACTGACGATAACTGAACTGTCCAGTGTAGCCCCTATTCATAACGAATCCAACTGCCATTATAGTTGTTGTTGATATTACCCTACACTCATCTGACCAGAAATCGTTGTCCTTTTTATTTCGCTTCACTTATTCCCACTATATCTTCTGACATCATAAGCCATGACTCGTAGAACGTTCTTCTTTCGTTAGTTACTCAGCCTTCTTCTCATGGTGACCTCACCCTTGACAGTCCCTCCAGGAGATCCGACTGGGAATTATTCCGGAATTTTTTTCCAATGGAGAGATCCTTATGACACTTTTTTTTTTCAATTACAGGCCATTTGTTTTGCGCATACACGATATGTATCTTTGATGCAGTGTTTTCCATTGCGTTCTGCGTCCTCATGCCGTTGATCACTGTCGATTCTTCCGCCTTTACGGGCAGTTTCCCGCCCCAAGGGAAAGAGAGTGCGCTGAACCTCTGTCCGCTCCACTAACCTCTTTGACTGGGGCGTTGGCAGAATGAGGGCAACTTCTTATGCCTTAATTCTTCACCCGACGTTGCTGATGATTTTTACTATTTTATTCAAAATTTAATTTGTGGCAGGGTTCGAACCAGGGACCGAGCACATGTTTATCAGGAATGTTACTCTACAGTAGCCATTACCTCACACATGCGGTTTTATAACAAGGCGCATTGTCTTGCTGATACAAACCGACATCATTTTGGATATATTCCTCTGATGTATACAGCAAATACAATAAAATGTGTTCATATTCTTCCGCATTTAGCGTTTTATTAAGTGCAATAAGGGAGCCACACCGTTACCACGAAAAACACCCTCTTACCGTAAAATTATTCAACGCCCCACTTGTTAATAAAGCGTTTTTTTAGGGGAGGTGGGAGCTATTCGTTCCAAGGGTCGTATACATTGAGGAATGTGGATGAAAAGAGTTGAGACTGTCATTGAAATGATAAGTGTGTAATGTGAATATGTTTCATCTGTATAGAAAGAGACGTCTCGTGGCCGTGACTAGAATAACAACGTGGCTGGTTGCAGAGATGGCGGTGACTGACGAGCTGTTTGAAAATCAACCGTTGTTACATCTAAGAGAAGCACAGGTGGGCCAGAATGATACTTATAAATCAACAAGCTATTTGGTCGCCACTTACAATGAGGTTATAGTAAAGTGAATTGTAAGCGGGCCTGAAGGGCTGTTCAGTTTGATATGTTGAGACAGTGAGAGTTGGTATAGATTTATGGTCATGACTAATTGTCCAGTCTTACGTCTGAAGATTATGTGGTGTTGGCGAGGGTTGGTCTTGTATAGCAGTTTTCGGTAAAGTATGTGAAGAATACAGCGCTTAGTCTAACCCGAATTACTGTAGATAGCTTCTGAGGTGAGTAATATCTGAAGTTATTTACTAGGGTGATTCTGCAATAGAAAGAGCGTTTCTGAAGTGGAAGAGTTTATGTTTGTGAGGTTAAAGTGCTAGAGGCACATGTGAGAATGAAATATTTAAGTTGCTGAGAAGACTACATCAAGACTCTATGAAAATGCAATAATAATCGGAAATGTGTTGTTTTAGGTTAAAGTTTAAAAAGATTGACTTTTTAGTAAGTAGTTAATAACACTGGACGGGATACAATTTAATTCTAAAACTACTTTGGCATATCGATAACTTTCTTTGACTCGGCAAAAGGTTCAATTAAAAGTAAAGGATCTAGTGTTTTACATTATTGCGATTTCGAACCAGTATAAGACAAAATATTAACGAAAAGAAGTTAATTTGCTCAGTATGTTTTGTTAAATTGAAAGAAATCACAATACAGAAAAAAGAAGTTTGAACATCCGTATCTGTAGTTTAAAATGAAGGAAACTTTTCTTAATTAAATGTCAGTTAGCTGTTCATGAAAAAGATAGTCTTTGATAAAGAAGCTCCCGATATTATTTACTTTCTAATAGCAGAACCAGGTTTATTCATACATAAGTAATCAGTTTACGAAAACGGTAGTCAGATGCATAAGTTTCAGGAAGAGTGGATTTGTTTTTGTTTTATTTTATTTATTTCTCTAAATTTCACTGCGAAAAGAGAAGTAAGGTGAGAAGTGTTCGTTGGTGTGGAATTGCAGTAACCAGAGCGCAGCTATTTAAAATGTAGCTACCACCGGATGAAATATTATCGCTGGCGCAAGTAATAGTCGATGCTCCCAAAATAAACGTTCAACGACGAGTAAAAAAGAACTAACCCGCGATGTATCTTAAAAACTAAACCAGTAATTAGCAACTCTGATGTATTTCTGTGACATATACGTGAAATAACACCATGGTAGTGCTGCCTTGCTATATCAAGCAGTCAATTACCGACTGGATCCACGTAGATTATCTCCCGTGGCGTATTGGGTTTATGTTGCGCAAAATTTAAATAGTAGTCTCAACATAACCCAACAATCAACTCTCCGTACTTCAATCTTAGCACTGCACATGATGGCAAGTTTCGTTCCACAGGCATTCGCCGAACCCAAACCCATCCAATTGGCGCAATGTATACATGCTTTTCCACTCCAGCTCACTCGTTTTCAGTCAACCACTCTCCTTTGGTGGCATTCTTTGCATCATGCTGTGGCCTTCTCCACCAGACATCACGGCGCCTAGAGTATCAGCAACCAAACTGACAGCCTGCAGCTGCGGTTGCCCGCCTCGCAGGCACACCGAAGCACTACACAACCGACAGGCAGTTATGATGAACGGCCACAACAACAACCACAACAACACCCCAGCAACGACACCAGCGTCCACCAGGGGCCACTACCGGTCCACAAAACATAAGAAAGAGGTCGCTGCAGCTCCCGGAACTATTTTCACACGTCAAACCACGTGATGGAAAATAGTTCCGAGGTACTCATCCGCCGAAGCGCTATAAAGGCCGGCGCTCGGACACACATCGGCCATTCGAGGGTTGGATTCCCTCTCTTCTTCATCGAAGTGTTTCACTGCCTGGGCTACTCTCAGGGTGCGCCTTCGACGTGGAAGATCCCTGCCGTGTCGTCTGTTTGCCGCCGCCGCCGCTTGGTCGCCGCCTTCCGGTGTTTGCAGCCGTCGCCGCCTGCCGGGGCTCGCCGCCGCCGCCGTCCGGTGCCCGCCGCCGCCGCCGCCGCCGCCGCCGCCATCCGGTGCCGCCTGGTCGCCACCATCGCCGCCGTCCTGACCCTGGTCCACGGCCGTCTTCATCTTCATCCGTCTTCGTCTTTGTCTGTCCCCAGTTTCTGTCCTCTCCTCTTCGTTCTGTTCGTTCTTGTTTCTCTCTCTCATGTCCGCCCCCACCACCACTGTCACTACTACCACCACCGCCATTGTCTATACCTCCCCTTCCGCCGCCTCCACCACTATAACTTGGTGTGCCCAGTCCCACCCCCCTCCTTCCATTCCACCTCTCCTCACTCTCCCTTCACCCTCTATCTTTGTCGCCCCCTCTCCCGCTTCTTCCTCCCGCTCCTCTCGTTCTGATCCCTTCCCCCCACTCCCCCAGCCTGTCACTGCAGCTCCAGCTCGGGTGGTGGCCCGTCGGGCCACTGCCCACGCCCAGCTCTCCCCGTCACCTTCGCCATCACCGCCGCCACTGCCACCGTCATCGTCATCGTCGCCGTCGCCTTCACAGTCACCGTCACCATCTCCGGCGCCGACTCCGGCCCCGGGACCTGCCCCTCCCCGCCACATTCCCGTTGTTCCCATCCCCCACACCTCCTCCACCGCCGTCAAGCGCCCCGGTGGCACCCCTGCTTCCTCTGCTTCCAAAAAGGCTGCGCCTCGTCCTCCTTCCCCCACCCATGATGCCATGGAAGTCTCCCCGCCTGTCCTTGCCCCCTCATCCTCCTCCTCTCCCCCTTCCTCCTACCGCTACCTCCTCCCCCGTCCTGATCCCTCTCTCCTTGAAGCCCGGAACCTCACACTCTTCCTTCGCCAGCATTGTCCTGGTGCCCCCATCTCCCTCCTCACTCCTCGCCGAGATTCTGTTCTCATCTCCTCCCCCAGCCCAACCTTCCATACTGACATCCTCTCCCGTCTCCCCATCACCCGTTTTGGCCCCAACGCCTCCCTTACCCCTGCTCCTTCTCCATCTCCTACCCGCCAACCCCACCCCCCGCGTCGCCCGCCGACCCTCACCGCCGTGATCACGCGGCTCAGTCCGTCGATCACGGAGGAGGAGGTGTTGGAGGAGCTCCAGGCCCATCCCACGCTGGAGGTGCGGGCGGTCTGCCGCATTTTCAACTCGGCCGGCCCCACCCGCCTTATGCGGGTTTTCTCTGAGGACGCCCCCTCCATTGACCGTCTCCTGAAGGAGGGTGCCCTCCTCTTCCACCAGCGGTACAAGGTCGACCCTTCCCGTTCCCCTCCTCAATCCCTGCGCTGCCAGAGGTGTCTGCGCTATAATGCGCACCCCACAGCTGAGTGCCGCGAGGCCCCCACCTGCCCGCATTGTCGGCAGGCGCACTTCCTCCGGCAGTGCCCTAACCTCCAATCCCCTCCCTCCTGTAATACCTGCAATCTCCCTCATCCCACCTACTCCCAAAAGTGTAAAGCCCGACCCCCTCCAACCACTCCTGAACTCACTGTACCTGTCCGTCCTCTGGACGCCCCCACCCCTCCTGGCAATTCCCTTCGTCCCCCACCCACCGCTGAGGACATTATCAGGTTCCTCACCATCGTCCTCCAGAATGTTCATCCCTTTCAGCGCCCTCACACCCTCCAGCAGATCTCCCTTGCTGCCCGTTCCATCTTCCAACTCAAGATGTACGCCACCTACTCCAACAACCAGGCCCATTTCACCTTCTCCCGTCTTGACACCCTCGTTTAACTCCCAGTCATGGCGCGACAGCAACGTATCCTTTTCAACAACATCCGCTCCCTTCCCGCCAACAAAAACCTGTTCCTGCACACCCTTGCCACCCACCGCGTGGATGCCTTCCTCCTCAATGAAACCTTCCTGCAACCCCACCACACAGTCCACACTTCGCCCTACCTCCTCCACCGCTCCGATAATCCCCTCCCGATTGCGCGTGGCGGAGTTGCCATTGGTCACCACCGCCAGATCCCCGTTCGGCTCCAACCTCTCCTTCCCGACCCCACCGAACACCTGATCCTTAGTCTCTTCTTCCCCGGCCTTACCGTTACCTGCGCCACCATCTATGTCCGCCCCAACGCTCCTATTCCCTTCGACTTCCTCTCCTACGTCGATCGTACCTTTTCCTCCTACGTGATCGCCGCCGACCTCAACATCCATAGTCGTTCCGCTGCCCAGTTACGGCGATGGCATCGGTTCCTCTCCACCCTTCCAGGTGACCTCGTCCCCATCCCCCGGCATACCCGTCCTGAATCCAACTCCACTCCTGATGTTATCCTCTCCTCCCCCAACCTCCTTGGCCGCATAACGGTGGATGTCCTGGAGCCTATTGGTAGCGACCATCTCCCTGTCCTCCTCACCGTTTCAGACGGTCGTCGCCCTCGCCCCGACCCTCGTACTGACCCTCCCCCTAAGTATGTCCACGACTATTCCCGAGCCGACTGGAATGCCTACCGGGATACCCTTTCCACCCAGGTCGATAGCCACCCTCTCGCCTACCACCACCCTGACGATGTCACCCATGCCGCCTCCTTTCTCCAGCGGACCTTGTCCGAGGCCGTGGAGGCCCACGTTCCTACTGTCGCCATCCACCCCCACCGTCCTACCTTACCCCCACAGGCCGTTCTCCTCCTCCGTGAATCCCGTCGTCTCTACCGTGCCTTCCTCCGCACGCGTGACCCGGACACACTACGACGCCACCGGCAACTCCAGCGACACGTTCGTAATTTGCTCGCGGCTAAGAAATGCCGGGACTGGCGACAGACATGCACCCGTTTAAATGCAACCCTACCAATCAACTCGTCCAAGTTCTGGTCGGCCTTCCGTCGCCTTACCGGAACTAAACCCTCCCCCTATTATCCTCTTCTCCATGATGATCACCCTTTCCCTGACTCCCTTAGTAAGGCCAATCACTTTGCCTCCTACCTCTCCGATGTATTTTCCGTCCCCGATGATCCCCAGTTCGATTACTCCCTCTTCCCAGATATCCGCGATCGAACTGACACCTCTTCCCCTCCCCTCGCTCCTGGCTTCCAGTACTTGGACAACATTACACACACGGAACTCAATGCCCCTATCACTACACAGGATCTCATTGCTACACTCCGCACAAAACGCAACACCGCTCCTGGTCACGATCGTGCCACCTACCGTCACCTTCGTGAAGCTCCTGTCTCTTTCCTCTCCACCCTGGCCAGGCTCTACAATGTAGTCCTGTCCACCGGTTACTACCCCGACCTGTGGAAAACCTCCCGTATCCTCATGTTCCTTAAACCTGGCAAACCGCCGTCCGCCGTCTCCTCCTACCGTCCCATCAGCCTTACCTCGGTCTTCAGCAAGGTCCTAGAATCTATCCTCACCCGCCGCATCCACCAGCATCTCCGCCAGCACCGCCTCCTTCCCGTCACCCAGTGTGGCTTTCGGCCATCCTTCTCTTCCGACGATCTTCTCCTTCACCTCACTCATCTCCTTTCCGAACAGCTTAATTCCCGTCGCCCCGCCATCTTCCTCTCACTTGACCTCGAACGCGCTTATGACCACGTCTGGCATTCTGGTCTCCTCTTCAAGCTCCAAACCTTTGCCCTTCCCATTAACTACGTCCGTCTGATCGGTTCCTTTCTCTCCCGCCGTCCTTCCTATGTCACCATCCATAACACCGATTCCTACACCTTTTTCCCCTCCGCCGGTGTGCCCCAAGGCTCCGTCCTCTCTCCCCTTCTGTACCTTTTGTACACGGCGGACATGCCGCCGCCGTCGCCCCCCGTCCACCTCCTCCAGTTTGCCGATGACACCGCCTTCCTCGCCCTTGCCCCCACCCTGCAACGCTCCCAACGCCTTCTCCAATCCCATCTTGACCGGTTCACCGCTTGGTGCAACCAGTGGTTGCTCAAGGTTAATCCCTCCAAAACCCAGGCGATCATTGTAGGCAAAACCACCCCTTCCTTCCGCCTCCTTGATTTCTATCTCACCGTCTATGGCCGTCCTATCGCCCTCACTCCCACCCTTAAGTACCTTGGCGTCACCCTCGACCGTCGCCTCTCCTGGACTCCCCATCTCCAGACAATCCAAGCCAAGGCACGTTCCCGACTCCGTCTCCTCAAGCTCCTTTCCGGCCGCACGTGGGGTCTGGACCCCTCCACAATCCTCCACACCTATAAATCCCTCATCCGCCCTCTCCTTTGTTACGCCCATCCAGCCTGGATCTCCGCCCCCCCTACCTTCTATAAATCCCTCCAAATCCTTGAACACCATGCTCTCCGCCTTGCCTATCGCATCCGTCTCCCCTCCCCCA
Organism: Schistocerca serialis cubense; assembly: GCF_023864345.2. Lineage (NCBI taxonomy): Eukaryota > Metazoa > Arthropoda > Insecta > Orthoptera > Acrididae > Schistocerca > Schistocerca serialis. Next base: position 361,486,635 of record NC_064643.1, read on the forward strand.
CGCAGATCCTGTATGATCTCATCCCCTTCCCCCACCTCCTCCTTTTCCTTGAAAGGATACGTATCCTGTACACCTCACGTAAACTTGATCCTCCTCACCCGCTCATTTCCCCGATCCTCTCCCACCCCCGCCCGCTGCCGCGCCTGTATTCTCACGTCCCACCCGGTCTCCATCTCTCCACCCTCCATACCCTCTCCCAAGGTGGCTTCCGCCAGCTCCCTCTCCCTGATGATGTCCTCGTCCCCTCCATCTACCCCTCCTATCAACTTTGACCCTGCCCCGCCCCCCACTTCCCGTGTCCTTTCCTTTCGGCACCCTCCCTCCCTTCTCTTCTCTTCCCTTCCTTTTCCGTCTCCCTGTCCCCTCCCTTCCCCCTCTTCCCCCGGGCTTCCTCCCCCTTCCTCCCTCCCCCCTATCTCCCCTGCCCGTGGCATCTCTGCTCTCCCCTCTCGCTCTCCCACTCCCCTTCCTCCTCCTCCTCTCTTGGCAGGTCCCCGGACTCGCACACGTATAGTGAACATTCGCGCGCCGGAGATCGTCGCCTTTTTTGTCTCGTGTGTGTGACGTCGTATAGTGTTTTTGGTGTCCGCCGTCCCACTCCTACGTTCACTTGTGCCGTCGGACTCATCAGTGTTTTGTGCGCCGTGCCGACGTGTTTTCAGTGTTGTTATCGTCACATGTGAACGACTCCGTGTTTTTTTATGTCTCTGTGACCTCTCTCTTTTGCCCGTCACTTTGTTCATTGTCATTCACCATGTTTTATGCTCTTGTAAAACGCTATGGCTGAAGAGCGGCGTAGTGTGCCGCTGCCAGCCTACCTGAGTTGTACAGGTTTTAAAATAACAATAAAGTAAAAAAAAAAAACACACATCGGCAGTTCATCGACCGCCAGCAGACATGGATAACTGCTGCCCCGACAGCCAGGGTGGATCTTCTCGCTGATCTCTGGATTAGGCTTAGTATCTCGGAGAAGTCTCTGGCGGAGACTAGTAGGAAATTATTTCAGTTGTTTTCTATATTATTCTTGTATGTAGTTGTGATTGGAAGACGGATCACTGTTTTGTGTTGGTATTATACTTGGAGAATTTGTTTTGGTTAATTGAACAGTCCAATAAATTGTTTTCGGACTTGATTGTTAGTTTCTTATGCGTACGCAGGCGTATGACATCACCTCAAGCGTCGCTTACTACTCGCAACTGAAATGCATGGATTACGAGGTTATGCTCGACCATTGTATCCCATCATTTTGATTTCCAACGAACAATCACTGTGCTAATTGCTCTTCTGGTAGCACTTTGGAAGGCAGGAGTGATTCGTTACGCTGATTTCACGCACCTTTTTACCACCACCGTCCACAGTACTCGACGGTTCCTGCCAGATGATATCTGCTTGCTCTTGATCTAAGTGCGGTTATTCCTTCGCATTTCTATTTCGAGATCAGACCACCAACAACAGATTTGGGCAGTTTTGTAACGTTTGAAATATCCCTGTTGTATTTGTTAATCAGGTGACATCCAATGCCCAGTCCACGTTAGAAGTCAGTGATCCCTCCCGAACGACCCTTTCTACTGTTACTGCGTCTCTACTGACAACACAGTACTCCTCGCCTACTTTTATACTAACGCGTCCCCACCTCGTGACATCTATTGGTCAACACCGCATTACATACGGGTGTATGGGTACTTTTGATAAGACTCTATATCGTTGCTCAGCCACGCAGCATCCTACACCCCGTCAAGTTCCTTGAGTCAGGAAAAGGACTTGTTTACAGTGAGACAAGTATCCACACGATCAGTGCCACGGCATCTGGAGCAACATGGACAGTCAGCACAACCAGCATTGTTACGAATTCCCTCGTGACGACAGTAGAGGCGCAGCGTCAGTAGGCGCTCAATGGACACAGGAGTGGCATAAAGCCTTGTTTTGAGAAGGAACACTTGTGTAGCATGACGATGTACCTATTCGTGTGTGGATGCTCCGAAAAGAACGAACGTTGTCAGATTGCATTCGTCTTTGTCAAGTGTGCTGTGTACCCGGTATTGTAGTATGGGCTGCCATTGGGTACGCAACACAGTCATTTGTGTTCCGTATAGCCGGTAGTTTGTAGTGCCTCTGTTACATTTCTGACATGTGAAATCCTATGATTAAGCGCTATATCTTTCAACGAGATAACGCAAGATTGCATGTTGCGTGTTGTGTCATGACCCGCATCGATATGGCGGATGTTGTACTACTTGGCTGACCAGCAAGTTTTCTAGATCTGTCACCAGCCGAGAGTCCGGCCCTGGTAGCTCAGTGGTCAGTGCGACGGAATGTCATACCTAACGGCCCGGGTTCGATTCCCGCCTGGGTCGGAGATTTTCTCCGCTCAGGGACTGGGTGTTGTGTTGTCCTTATCATCAGCATTTCATCCCCATCGACGCGGAAGTCGCTGAAGTGGCGTCAACTCGAAAGACTTGCACCAGGCGAACGGTCTACCCGACGGGAGGTATTAGCCACACGGCATTTCCATTAGCAGCCGAGAGACCGGCAAGCTACAACACGACAGCCACTACGACTGGTGGCCTCTGGCACAAAGCTGAAGCAGCATGAAATGAGACACCCACATTTGTCAGTCAAGCTTAGTACGACTCCATGTCCAGCCGTATTAGAGTCATTACGGAAGTGGGAACAGTGTGTACCAAATTTCGCACTATTTATACCCCATCAAATCACCAACAAGTTGAACAATATGATCGTGCTATTTCTAAATATACTGAGGTGACTAAAGTCATAGTATAGCGATATACACGTAAACAGATGGTGGTAGTACCGCATACACAGGATATGAAAGAGCAGTGGAACTGTCATTTGTGATTCACCTGAAAAGGTTTCTGACCTGATTAAAGCCGCGTTTAAGACATTAACAGACTTTGAATGCACGATGGTAGTTAGATGCATGGGAAATGCCATTTCTGAAGTCTTTAGAGAAGGCTATATTCCGAATTTGACAGTGGCAAGAGGGTGCAAGAATACCAAATTTCAGGCATTACCTCTCACCTCGGACAATGCAGTGGCCGTCGGCCATCACTTATCGACCGAGAGCAGCGGCATTTGAGTAGAGTTGTCAGTGGTAACAGACAAGCAACACAGCCTGAAATAATCACAAAAATAAATGTGGAATGTATCCATTAGACCAATGCGGCGAAATTTTTCGTTAATATGCTTTGGTAGTAGAAGACCGCCGCGAGTGCCTTTCTAAAGGCACGGCATTGGCTGCAGCGTCTCTCCTGGACTGGTGACCATATCAGTTGGATCCTAGACGACTGGAAAACCATAGCTTTGTCAGGTGAGTCCCTATTTCAGTTGGTAGGGTTAGAATGTAGCGCAGGTCTCACGAAGCCATTGACCCAAGTTGTCAACAAGTTGTCAAGCTGGTGGTGGCTCTGTAACGTTGTGGGCTTTTTTCACATGGTATGGACTCGGACATCTGGTCCAAGTGAACTGATCATTGACTGGAAATTGTTGTGTTCGGCTACTTGGAGACAATTAGCAGCCATTCGTGTATTTCATGTTCCCAAACAACAATGGAATTATTGTGAGTGACAGCGCCACGTCACCAGGCCACAACTGTTCACTGTTGGCTTGAAGAATATTGAGGAAGTACGAGCGAATGATTTTGCCACTCAGATCGCCATGACTCCCATCGTACATTTACGGGACATAATAGAGAGGTCAGTTCGTGCATGAAATGCTGCACAGGGAACGCTATCGCAATAATGGGCGGCTATATAGGTAATGCAGCCATCACTGCCAAAAGTAGATGTTGGCATGCGGTGGAGGAATGTAGGACATCGATGGAAATGGTCAGGATGTGCCGTATTAAAACTCGGGCGTGATCTTCAAGTGTTTTATTATTCCCAGCTACAGTGCCACGTTCCTCTCTTCACAGGGTCCTGCGATGCCGAAGACGCCACTTCGCTGTCAGCAAAAGAGCTAGGCACGGAAGGGCGATCTCAGTGACGCGTGCAACATGCTGCAGCGTGCCGGCTGTGTACAGCGTGTACAGCTACTGAGTTTTGACGTCAGGATGCGCCGGCAGCCGACTCAGCGGCCTCCGTCCCCATTGCCTCAGCGCCACTCCACTGGGAGCCACAGGGTGGCCCGCTGCATGCCTCTTCGCCATCGTGGTTAAGATCGTGACGACAACAAGCGCCTGTAATCTGACAGCCAAATCTCCGGCCCACACCTTGGGATGCATCCAGTGTGTGTTGAGAGCTAACAAGACCGCTCGTGGTAGCGAGTGGCCCACTGCTGTCTGCCTATGGACACCGCATTGGCCTCAGAGGGTCGAACCAGCGACCCGCTGTGGACTGGAACACTGGCGCCTCATCTGCCGCTGCGTGTAGCCGATGGTGTGACATGCCCCACCGTCCAGGAGACCTGCCACACTTGAATCCACTTGTCAGAAAACCGGCACCTATTTATACGCGGCTGTGCGCCTCTGTTTTGCTGACGCGCCCCTCCGAGTCATGTACTCATAAAACCTAGGTAGTCCAGTGGGCCTATTCTGCCTGTAACTTGCGCCATCCAAACCACTGCGTTTAATCTTTTCAGCAGTTCTACGGCCCTGTGGCCTCCATTCTACTTCGCAACCGCTGGTAAGTGTAACTTACTGTCTGGCTGTAACTTGTGCACTCAGAAATATTGCGCCGAATCTAAATTTTTCCTACCTTAAAGGTGGTGCAACTACAGTAATATGGCTCAATATTTCTGCAAGAGACATCCAATGACTTGTTGAGTCCATAGCATGTCGAGTTGCTGCGCTACAACAGGGGAAAGGCGGTCCGACATGATATCAGGAGGTATCCCATGACTCGGTGTAAGTAAAATTTTGTAATTTGTAATCGTTCTGGTGTTACAGTCGTAGTGGACAGCAATGTACTACGTATCTGCTATGTAGAGTTAGTATTCTTACTATTCCTTACGTGAGATTAGTAACAGTTTGTGATTCATGCATATAAATTTACCGAATAACAGTGTCAGAAGAGAAACGTAATATGTCCCATCGTCTACCCTATTGATAAATACGTTATTGTATGCACTTGTTGCAGTTATGTTAATTTCATGGAACGTTCTACAACTTTAAATTTGTTCTTCTTTTCTCTTGTAGTTGGTGTCAAATCATAACTTGTTACACTGAGCAAACATTCCTGTTTCTGGAAACAAATACACGTTGTGAAATGTGATAGCTAGATATGAAAACAAATTGTGAAGTGCTTATGTGGTTTGAAGACAATGCCCCTCAGGGACAATTCGATTCACGTTCGGCTAGAATGAATCAGCTTTTTTATTGCTTGCAGAAACTTTGTGTTTCAAGGTAGTGACACTGTGCGAAGTGTCTTACTTTAATATTTTCTAATGTTGCAGTGTTTTACGCTATGATAACTGATATTTATGTTAATTTATATGTTTCACCCGGAGGGGACTGACGACGCTACAGAGCGGCATTGGTGCTGATCATGTTATCAGCTCTCGTGATACACCGACCAGGAAGCACAGCGAGATCCCTGATGTGCTTTCACGCCGATCTGTGTCTGTCAATTTGAACAGTACTTTAAGAGAGTAGTATATAGTTTGTATTAAACAAGTGTGAAAATGTGCAATTTAAACTGAGCTCTCGAAGTTGGTGTTCCGGTAGGTCACGGTATAGTTGTACACTTAAGTTTGCTAACTGTAAGAGCTATAGTGAAGTACTGAATCATGGAGTAATATGTGTTTTTAGTGTTATAACCGATTTATTTGTGAAGAAAACTGCACAGTTTATTTCATGGAGTTAAAGGAAGCTAAAGGGCTGCAAAAGACACTTTTAATTAATTACGAATTATCAAGGACCGTGTACTGAAAGAATGAAATTACATTAAATCAATGAAAAATACAGCAGACTACAGAAAAGCAAGCGTGGAGCACCTTGAAGTTTAAGTATCTTTGAAAGTAGCGTTTCTTATCCCTTAGAAGAGTATTAGCCGTGGCAAGCTTCGGTAGAACTACCCGCGAATAAACTGACCAAATAGATTAAATATTCAAATTACGTGCCCTGAAAATATGTTCTTAAGTCACAGAATATATTAAACTAAAAGTAGCTCGGTTATCCACAGCAAAGAATAATAACTGTAAGTAGGCTGTTTATGTTTTCTCTATGTAAGTAGGCTGTTTATGTTTTCTCTATGTAAGTAGGCTGTTTATGTTTTCTCTATGTAAGTAGGCTGTTTAGGTCTTTTTATTGGTAACGCCACCTCTGTATAAAAAATCACTGGCTGTGCTGTGTGCAGTCTGTGGCTAGTTTGCATTGTTGTCTGCCATTGTAGTGTTGGGCAGCGGCAGCTGGATGTGAACAGCGCGTAGCGTTGCGCAGTTGGAGGTGAGACGCCAGCAGTGGTGGATGTGGGGAGAGAGATGGCGGAGTTTTGAAATTTGTCATGAACTGCTATATTTATATATGATGATATCAAGGTAAATACATTGTTTGTTCTCTATTAATATCTTTCATTTGCTAACTATCCCTATCAGTAGTTAGTGCCTTCCATAGTTTGAATCTTTTATTTAGCTGGCAGTAGTGGCGCTTGCTGTATTGCAGTAGCTTGAGCAGCGAAGGTTTTTGTGAGGTAAGTGATTTGTGAAAGGTATAGTTTAATGTTAGTCAGGGCCATTCTTTTGTAGGGAATTTTGAAAGTCAGATTGCGTTGCGCTAAAAATATTGTGTGTCAGTTTAAGGACTGTCGTGTATATTGTTCAAAGGGGACGTTTCATAACGACAAGACTGTGCAATTTAATAAGTGAAAGTAATAACGGTACTCTCTGAAGAAGATTAACTTGATAAAACATTTCTCAAAGAAACGACAACATTTACGTTGAGGTAACATTCCAGACTCGTTGGCTCGATCATTTGACTTCATGGTAAAACTTCATCCATAAAAATCGGAATGAGAAAAGGACAACGATCAATCATCGGGAGAGTAGTAGGAACGAATGACCTCAACCAAGTCTGTAAGATTAATTCGACCTCTTGACAACGTCTGGGCTAGTTTACTTCTGACAATAACTGCAAGGAGTTTAAATATCAATCATAAAGTGTTCCTCTTCTTGTTGATACCGGGCCTACACTGGATGAATTACTGGACTCAAGTGTTAGGACAGTAACACACGACTCGTATCTAGGAACAGAATGTTCAGAAACATCAGAAATACGTTTACCTTAAGTGTAACGCTTCAGAAGCGAACGTACGCGTCGTTCAGAACTGATTCTCAGTGAGAAAATAAATATTAATTTCCCCTCGCAAAAGATGTAGTGCGTGCCCATTTAAGGACCCTGCGAAGTTTGTGCAAAATATTTTGAATACCGGCCTGGCTGTGATATATTTCCACTAATTCAGAGTTAACTGACGCAGGCACGCGCGTGCCAATAAAGCCTGTGCCAGAACAGGCGGGCGCGTTCACACGGATAGCCGGCTCTTGTTCATTTTCGAAATTAATTCACGGTGAAAGATGATTGTACGGGTACAACAGTCCACTGTGTGGTGTCGACATCCACGTCTGTGTATGTTAATTTGTCCTGCCGTGGCTGACAGACAGTAACAAACGAATGGGCAAGCAGAGGCTTTCATCTATTGCGAGTAGTTTGCATTCAATTAAATGGCACCGATTATATATCCGTGTATCGTTGTGAACTTTTGGGATTCCACAATTGGCTGGTTTCGTGCTTTTACGAATTTCATCGTGTGTTGATGCTGCCGACTTTGACATGTCGAAACCTGCCCTGATTTTTTTGATACAGGAAAAATACCGCGAAAGCTGCTAAGACACACTGCAAGTATTAAAAAAAAAATGTTGAAAACTGCTAAATTTACAGCTCGCCAGGCCACTGGAGAACTGCACACCCGTATCGTAGTTCTAGCAGACACAGCATGCGCAACGCAGCAAGCATATATCATTGGTTGTCGGCATACTGGTAAAATGATCACACGGCACGACTCGATCGTAATTTTGAAAGGGAATCGTTGACAGTTTGTCACAATTGCTCACAGTTACTATTCACTAGTATTCACAACTACTTTAACATCTAAAACAATTAGCAGTCCCGTTTCTGGTACTGCTATGTGCTAATACAATGGAGATGAAACTAATTTTCTTTGTGTTTTCCTCGTATATGCTTGCTAACAGCATCTGTCTCTGTGCAGATTCCAGATTTTCGCAGTACTGTCGAATCCAGTGTTTTAAACCTGCAAAGATGATCTACTTCTTTTGAAGAGCTACATATGCCATATCTATAAGTTAATTTCTTGGAAATTGATTCTGTTGTTATCGGGAACATTAGAAGAAACAGGAAATAACTGACAGTTCTGTGAAAAGTGTTCGAATGATGATTGTTGAGCTAATTACAGTGCAGAACAAAAATACAGAACTTCCAAGCCCAAAGACAACGTGTACAGTAATAGCTTTCAGTGACAAAGAAAAGGCCTAATTTTTTGGTTAAAAGAAGGAGAGAGAAAGCGCTTAAGTTTAAGCAGTGTGCGAAGCTGGTTTCGTTTCGGAAAATCTGAACGTTAATTTTGTAACCAAGATTTACACGAAGTACGAAATGAGCGCCAAAATGAAACTCGCAGAAGTTTCTGAGAAAAACTGTTTGAAAGTTTTAGAACTGTTCGTTATAGTCAATGCTCTGGTACCGAGAGAGGTGTATGGCACTGTGCCCTTCGGATAGTTCAAGAAATTATACGGAAAAGAAAGTCACTGAAGTACTTAAAGTAAATGTGTAGAACTGTCATTAATAGGTTATACTACAGAGAAATTCGTAGCTAATATGAGGATGAAGCTTCTCGTTATCCCTTAAAATACTGTGTATAAAGGCAGTCTATGTACAAACTGCACTTTATCATTTCGAGCGAAAAGAAGACAGAGGGGCTTGAGCAGTTGATGAATGCTATAACACATTCGTATATAACATTGTGAGTGATAAGTATCAGTGGATTAATGTTTTTGCAGCTTCATAAACTCTCAACGCAAATTAAGACCAAAAATTAAAGAAAAATGACTGTTTAGTTGAAAAAATCTAGTACTCGACGTACCAAAATCTGGAAAAATGGGAGAGTATAATTTTCAATATTAGAGTCGATACGTTCCCTTAAAAATTGCAGAAATTAATTCGTTGCTTTTGTTGCAGCCTTTGCCTGAACATAACCACGCCTCCGTCTTCAGGAGGACGACGAAAAGGCTGTTAATGTAATTAGGATTCCATTCTGAACTAACAGTGTGATTCAGCCTCTCGATAAAGAAATGCTTTCACGGTGTAGGCATCTTTTAGAAAATTTCAGTCATTTGTAAATTGTCGGTTTGTATCTCAAAATTTTACTAATTTGATTAAGCGTACGGTACGCAGCACTATAAGCGCAACGACCTCGATCATTCCTTACTCCATCCCAATTCTCTCTAAATAAAACTAATGATTACAGTGAAGTGCCTAAATGCATTAATATATCTTTTATCAGTTGTGCCTGGGGAAAATATTTTTTTTTCGTGATCCAATAGACACTTCGCATTTTTGTGAGGACTTCAGGGAACAAACAACAAACTGTTTCATTGTCCCCTGAATCTTTCGCTGTGGCATGCTTCAATAAAATCCTCTCGGTTTACAAGCCGCGTCGCTTCGATTTCGATAGCTGTCACCTCCATCGTCGTCATCCGGGGGTAAAATCACCGATTGCTGGGAGTGTCATGGTGTTCTGCTTATATAAATGTATTGGCAGTGTCTGGAACGTGCCACAGAGAGCCGGAGTAACATCCGCGGAAGGCAGCTCTGCCCCGCCTTGGGCTAAGGCTTACGCGAAAGACAGGCCGCAGGCGCGTACGTCACGAAGGTAGTCCTGCGCTCGCTCTATCGCTCAAATCAGCAGACAAACTACGTTTCTACACCTGTTAACTCGTAACTAGGAGTGTCCGTACAAACGAAAACTGAATCTTCTACTGGATTCCGCTATTGTGGAATCTTACTGTTAGTAGCCCTGTAATGATGGGAAGCCCATGGACGTACTTATAATTTCTTACGGCTATACTGACGTACAATAAAATAAAATCGTGCTAAAATGATTATCAATTGGATAAGGCACCACGTCCAGCATGTAATGAGTTCCGTTAAGCAGAAGAGACTAAATGCTACAAACAAGCCGTTATACCATTTATATCGAGTATTGATCTTAAATTAAATTTTGCTGTAGTACTGTTAATCAGTAAGATTTCATAATAGCAGATTCCAGTGGAAGATGCAATTCTCGTTAGTACCCACACGCCCAGCTGCGAGTTAACAAGTTTAGAAAAGCATTTTGTCTGCTGAGCTGAGCGAGCGAGCGAGTGAGTTCAGGACTACTTTCGTGACGTACGCACCGCGGCCTGTCTTTCTCATGTACCTCGCGTGGGCCCGAGTGACGTCACATGGTGCGACGGCGAGAAAGACAGGCCGAGGCGCGTACGTCACGAACTCGCTCGCTCGCTCAGCTTAGCAGATAAAATGCGTTTCTAAACCTATTAACTCAGAGTTGGGCCTGTACGTATTAGCGAGAAATGCATCTTCTACTGGAATCTGCAATTATGAAGTCTTACCTATTGACAGTACTACAACAAAATTTAATGTACTTTAAATAATCGATGTAAATGGTTTAACGCCGCTGGCCGGTGTGGCCGAGCGGTTCTAGGCACTTCAGTCTGGAACCGTGCCACCACTACGGTCGCAGGGTCGAATCCTGACTCAGGCATGGATGTGTGTGATGTCCTTAGGTTAGTTAGGTTTAAGTAGTTCTAAGTTCTAGGGAACTGATGACTTCAGATGTTAAGTCCCATAGTGCTCTTTTAATCTCTTCTGCTTAATAGTCCTCATTTCATACAAGAAGTGGTGCCTTATCCAATTGATAATCATTTTGGCTTGATTTTAATGTTATTGTGCCACAGTACAGTCGTAACAAATGATGACTAGGCCTACGGACTTCCGATCATTGTAGGACTACCAACAGTAAGACTCTATAGTAGTGGAGTTCAGTAGAAGATGCAATCTCTTTTGTACGTACACACCAAGTTACGAGTAAAAAGGTGTAGAAAGGTAGTTTATCTGCTGATCTGCGCGAGCGAACGAGCTGAGCCTGGCTCGGGCCTACCTTCGTGACGTACGCGCCGCGGCGTCTTTCTCGTAGGCCTCGGTGCAAGGGGCCGACGCCATATTTGATAACTTCCACTCCCGCGCCACTTCGAACTTGAAGCCTGCGTCTGAAGCTGCCATTACATCCATATAAGCAGAACATCATACCGATCAGTGATGTTAACGCCTGATTACAATAGTAGAGACAGCTACTGAAAGCTCTAGTCTTTTATTCGAAATGACGCGGCTTGTAAGCCGAGAAGACTTTAATGGGACTCTTTCTTTGTTAGTAAAATATACAGTATTCAAAAATTATCATAAAAACTGTGCTATAGGAATTGTTATAAAATATTTAATGGCAACAAATTAAAGTCCCGATTGATGGAAGTAACTCTTATACTTCTTTGATTGTCTAGTCACTTGTGTAACAGTTTAGCTGTAGATATGAACTGCAAATTATTTGAACAATTAGTGATTTGAGACATTTTGGGTATGGTTTAAGTGCTTAAATTTCACGTGTGAGCACGTCGGACTTCGCACTGTAGGACGCTGCGCTCACGTGTCAAAACTTCGTCTGCTTATTCGGCGACTCGCTCCCTAGAGAGGAAGGGCTGTACGAAACGATGTTATAAACCATTATTCATGCAGAAAAAAATAAGAAACGTCAACATTAAAAAAATTACTTGCAGTGAACATTAGCATATAAAATTTTGGCAGTGTATTTCTTTCGGCGTGAGAGGAAATTCAGGGTAGATTTCGACATGTCGGGTTGGACCATCCCCTTGTGAGTGGAGTAATATTAATGATCTGCTCACAGGTAGGTGCCAGTCTGTCGACTTAACATCACTTCGTCGGCTTATGTGTCAGACGCCATGAATGTAACTGTCTCACAGTAGGTGTTAAGGGGTGTACTGATGTGTTTGTTGTTTGTGATATCAATCTTGCCGCCCCCCACCCACCACAAACTGCTGCGTTCTTAGGCGGCGGACGGTCCGCCGTAAAGGGCTCGCCAGAGTCCTCCGGCAGTAGCTGCTGGCTGTGCCTCTTAAGAAAACACTTGTAAACTGCGAGAAATTTTAATGGAGAAGTAATTCAGTCCCAACTGTGGATGGTTATCAACTTCGTCCGTACTTGCATGGGATCCCAATTAATTAGGAGACTGAGGAAAGTGCACAGCGGAAGCAAATTGAATTAAGCAGATGAATGTGAAGCAATAGGGTATAGTCTTCTAGAAGTTACAAAATCGTAGCCGATAGCCGCCTTCACTGACGAGATAAACTACTGACATAGAGAGATGTAAAATTGGGAACATTCCGATAAAAGAATGCTTGAACGTAAATGCAGATGCCAGACAAAACCTACAGGTGTATTGTGTAATAAACCAGGGACCTAGAAACGACCGAGAGGCTTCGTCCCGCCGTAGCCCTCAGTGGTTCACAGCCCCACAACAGACCACAGCAGTCCACCCACCCCACCGCCGCCCCACACCCAACCCAGGGTTATTGCGCGGTTTAGCCCCCAGTGCACCCCTCGGGAACGTCTCATACCAGACGAGTGTAACCCCAAATATTTGCATGGTAAAGAAATTGTGGGGACAGTGTTTGCGCAGCAATCGCCAACGAAGTGTAACTAAGGCGGAATAGGGAGAAACAACCCACATTCGCCGAGACAGACGTAAAACCGCCTGCACACCGGGCCTCGACTCTAATCCGCCGGGCAGATTCATGCCGGGGACCGGCACGCCTTCCCGCTCGGGAAGCAGCGCGTTAGACCGCGCGGCTAGCCGGGCGCGCAAACCTACAGGTAGTGCTGCTGTATTTGACCACGATCGACAGACGTGACATGTGCTCAGTACGTAGCAAGTGTCAGTCGTGGCCAGAACAGTGATGCGTGTAGTAGTGAGTGCATTATGTCGTAGCTAAGTGAACTCGAACGTGGACAAATTATTGGTGCTCGTATGATGGCTGCATCCACAACCAAGATAGCTGAAATGCTTCGTGTTTCACGAGGTATTGTATCGAAGATATATAGCACGGAAAAACATCATTCGCTAAATGACAATGCGGAGGAAGGTGTCTGTTGAGCGATAGTGACAGACGGTCATTAGAGACGATTGTGACGAAAATTAAAGGGATGCATGCACCAAAACACGAAGCGAACTCCATAAACCTGGAATGCAAGGCGAGCTGGAATTCCAAAACCACCCACGCTTTTAACAGAAAACGTGGTGCTGAAGCCATAAAACTTGGACTATGGAGCAATGGAAGAAAGTCGTTTGGTCGGATGTGTCGTTTCACACTGTTTCCAACTTCTGGCCGAATTTATTTCCAAAGAATGAAACATAGTGGGGGTTCGGTGGTGGTAGCCACATCGGGGTATTCCATGGACCCCGTGAGAGGCCTACAAGGTCGCATTACTGTGAAGGATTATGTGACAGTTTTGGCTAATCAGGTCTGTCCCCAGTGGTGATCTGTGTTCCAAGACGACAGGGCACATGTTCAGGTTGATCGCATCGTCCAGGACTGATTCTTGTGAGCACGACGATGAACTGTCGAATCTCCTCTGACTAGCAAAGTCACTACATCTCAATCAAAGTTACTACATCTCAATATTACTCAGCATTTGTGGTCTACTTTGAAGAGAATTGTGCGTGATCGCTATACACTACCATCATCACTATCCTGAACTTATCACTATTTTCTAAAGAGAATTGCATAAGATTACCTTGAAAATCATAGCACTCACTCCGTCTTCAGCCCACGAGGGGCCTACCGGGACCATCCGACCACCGTGTCATCCTCGGTGGAGGATGCAGATAGGAGGGGTGTGGGGTCAGCACACCGCTCTCCCAGTCGTAAGATGGTATTCTTGACCGAAGCCGCTACTATTCGGTCGAGTAGCTTTCTCAGTTGGCATCACGAGGCTGAGTGCACACCGAAAAATGGCAACAGCGCATGGCGGCCCGGATGGTAACCCATCCAAGTGCCGACCACGCCCGACATCACTTAACTTTGGTAATCTCACGGGAACCGGTGTATCCACTGCGGCAAAGCCGTTGCCTTTAAAGACCATAGAGGACCTGTATTTATCATTACGAGATGACTGGAACCTATTTTGGATTCCAACGGGTTTCCTACGCCCTGTTAGGCGTGGTATGGTGCTGTGAATTTGGTGTTTCAATATTTTTGCCCAGTCCCTGTAGTAATAATGAATGCATGAATCAACATACAGAATTATCAGAAGAATTTAAACGACCCCTGGAGTTTAAAGTGCAGGAGAGAGTTGAATTCACGTAAGAATATTAATATATTACAGAGAGAGCTGATCGCATCAGGTAGCGATCGAGGTGACGAAATTGTGGTGGTTGCGATAAGGGCTTACCAGACAGCAGAATGTATGGTCTCTCTTTTAATGGCGACATAGTCACGCTCACCGGTAGCAAACGATGGCACTCCTATACCACAACCGACATTCAACATTTTGCTCAGGGTAATGAGCTGGCAAACTTTACTCTAATGGAAGGTGGCTTGCCGAGAGAATACCGCGTATGCGTCTGACTTATCTTGCTGAAACCGCTGGTCCGAAGAGAAGCTGGTGAACTGAGTCCGGGCGGCTGCGCTCTAAAGTTTTGTGGCTTCTGGTAATACCAACTACTGGAAGGGTCTATGGTGAAGGACTACTTGCTGATGTCTAAAGAATAGACACAACTTTTTGTCGACTGAGGTTTCCCCTCCTGCGTTGACTCCAACCGTCGAAACGCAGTCGTTTTTGTAGCATTGCACCTACTATAGAAATAAGAAAAGCTGTTTCAATTTATGAATTAACGGTTGTCGCCATCTTGAGCAAACGCATCCCCTCAATGATCGCACCAGAATTTAGATTCTGGCATGCTGTTCCTCAGTACGTGAGGAATCTGTTACGGTGTCTCTTCTCTCTGCAGCGTGGGATTAGCCCAGCGGTCTGGGGCGCTACAGTCATGGACTGTGCGGCTGGTTCCGGCGGAGGTTCGAGTCCTCCCTCGGGCATGGATGTGTGTGTGTGTTTGTCCTTAGGATAATTTAGGTTAAGTAGTGTGTAAGCTTAGGGACTGATGACCTTAGCAGTTAAGTCCCACAAGATTTCACACACATTTGAACGTTTTTTTTCTCTTCTCTCTGAATTTTTGATCTGCAGGATATTTTCATTTAATGTTCGGAGCACATAGAAATAAAACTGATGACGTGAGTCAGTCGTTAAAATGGATCAGGAATCTCGAAATATGTGTATTAATTTTCAATTATCTGGGGCTTCTTTCTTTGTTAATGACCAGTCGCGAACTCACATATGTGTGAGGTTTGTGGTTTTATAATTGGGCAATCTTTAAATGGCACAGCAAGATGTAAAAACGGATATGTCTCTAATGCACACTAACGCTCCCAGTTGGAAGAATACGCATCGGCGGAATGGGCACAGGTAGTGTTAGTGTTATTGCCATTTAAGATGAACAGAACACTACATGTAGCCACTTCTATATATTTGAAACTTCATTTAAATCAGAACTGTGTGCCTGACCAGAACTCAAAGCAGGGACTTCTGCCTTTTACTGTCAGTTGTTCTACTGACTGAGCTATCCAAACCGGACTCACCACCCACCCCAACTGTCTTACTTCCGTCAGTACCTCTTCTCCTATCTTCCAAACTTCACAGAAAATCCCTCGCATACCCAGCGGGACTAGTACTCTTGAAAGAAAGAATATTGTGGAGAAAATAGCTCATTCGCTGCCTAGGGGATTGTTTTTAAAATAAAGCGGATTACATGCCTATTTAAAACTTCCTGATGATTAAAATCTTCTGCTAGACTGTCGTCTGCCAAATTTACCGATCTGGACGAATTAGTTTGATGTTTATTCAGCGGTTGTTAGACTGTAACTTGATTTTAAACTCGTTATCTCCCTGCCTCAAATGATAGAGTTTTCTTGTTTTAAGATTGCAGTTCGCGTCAACAGGGGCGAGTATCATGAGGTTAGTAAATGAAGGAGGTGCCAGGAGGACTCGGCGATGAACGGTGTATGTGAAAAATATTGAAGATATGAAAGAAGAGGAAGATCGAACATAATAATAAAGGTAACCGTAGGGGCCAAAGCTGTTGGGGAACACGGAGACTGGAGTACATCAAATGAATTATTTCAGTGGTGTGCGTGAATACTACTCTGAGAAGAAGAGGACGACAGAAGGGGATAAGTCTTCGGTGGATAGATCTTGTAGCCCTAGCCTGGAAGTAGCGACATTAAAAAAAGGTCATCTTCGTTTTTAGCGCTGATTCTCACGGTCAAAGGAGAAATCACATTTTAAAGTGTGAAGCGACTAGAAGGCTGCCTAGGAGTTAATCAGTCCACACAACTGTGATGATGTCTTGTAAACTAATATCGTGGCTGACGTCCCTTTCCTAAAAAAACCTGCTTGGAGAAGTTAACAGACCATGCACGACACTAGCTTAGCGTCCCCATCTGCTCAGTTGATCACTATGAAAAAGTCAGCTGGCTTAGATACTTTTGGTAACACGCATAATTTAACAGAGTTTATTGGTGCGCTGTGTAGAGAACTGTACCCAAGCCTCTCTTCTTTCTCTGATGGCTACATACCGGCGATATTCCACTGTCAGTACTCCAGCCAGCTACCTCTAGGTTGCGAGCTGTTGCAGTAAAATGCGATACTGATATCTCTTACAGTGCTTATCTTGACCATTCCAGAAATAGGACTAAACTGATTTAGCTGTGGGAAGTACATAAGGACTACTAAATTTTCCTCTTTCACCCAGTCAGATGTAATGATAAGGAATGTACAACTAAAAAAGCAACTGCTCCCCTCATAGAAACCTCCCTGTAAATTGATTTTACGCCAAGGTGATCGTAAACTAAAGAGAATATTACATTAGCTGGAAGTTAAAACTGTGTACACTACCGGGATTGACGTTGGCTCGAACGGTGTGGTAGTTGTTCTGCACTGGTCGTTTAGGAATCATTGGCGCCTTTGCTGCTGAGCGCTGTGGATGTAATCAATCACTCGCTTTGTCGAAGCGCAGCACGGCAATGACGGGGCTTTCCGCAGCGTGATAAACGGCCACTCGAGATACCAGTTCATCCGTTACCGCTTGACAATTTTCGGTTATCAAGCGTTGCACGAACAACTAAATCGATGAGTCCTTCATCTCCCGTTCATCTATACGTTTATGACAACATGGCATATTTTTTTTATGTGCCTATTGTCAAGGTTACCATGCTGAATTTAGGGGGTTATAGGGCAAGTAAGTAAGTTGGCTCTCTTATCCCACAATATGGTAACGCACCACTTTCCAAGTACTATTTCACTCGGCTAGTAACTTTCATGAACCCGCCAGTTCACAGAGGACGTTAATGCAATGTCTTTGTCTCAGCTGAAACAACTTTAGGTCGCTGGCCAGAAACGCAAAGTAGGTTTAGGTGCAGTGTAAGTCCTAGGTCAAGTTTTTTGCGAAAACCGCTGGTATGTCGGCGGAAAACGTGCGTGGGTAAGTAGGCGATGCCTGTGTTTCTGTGAGCGGACGTTGCCAGACCTGTTCAGGATGAGTTCTGCTGGCGCCAAAGGTGACTGTTCGGGTCTAGGGCTATGTAACTTGAGGCTAATCAAAGGGTGTTAACAACTCCTCGTCTTTTCTGAATTAGTTTTTGCTTAGGTAATGTTGTAAATACTTTTTGATCCATCACGATTTTAATTTCGTTAAATAAATCAATGGGTTCTTGTGAACGTGGCCACATATTGGTAGACAGTCTTTCGTATGGTCCATTGTCTTAGACAGGTCTCCAAAGTGTTTCTTCCTAGCCTAAATTGCTTCAACATTATATCTCTCTCATTTACGATAATTTGGGAGTATAATTTTCATGATAAAGCCAACTTTTCTTTCTCGTTGTGTGCATTTGATATCGGCCAGTGTTTCATGTAGCTCATGAATAGACACTTATACTTAAAGTTTCTCATTATCATAAATTCCTTTGATAGCACAGTGTGATCAGTCCTTAATGTACCACATGTCGGATATTCTGTTGCCCGTCCGGCAGTCAGCCCGCGGCACAGAAATAACATCATATAAGTTCTGAAACCGTGAATTTTCATTTTGTTCCCTCCTCGCCTTCTGGGTGCTACAACTTTTACTGTCAGGAAGTGTATATGGCGAATAGGTGCAGATATTTCTATTGATGATTGAGGAAAGTGTACTGCACAAAATTACATCAGTTGTTGTTGTCTTTAGTCCAGAGAATGGTTTGATGTAGCTCTCCATGCTATTTTATCCCGTGCAAGCTTCTTCATCTCCAAGTAACTACTGCATCGTACATCCTTCTGAATCTGCTTAGTGTATGCATCTCTTGGTCTACCTCTACGATTTTTACCCACCACACTGCCCTCCAATACTATTTTGTTGATCCTTTGATGCCTCAGAACATGTCCTACCAACCGATCCCTTCTTCTAGTCAAGTTGTGCCACAAATTTCTCTTCTCCCCCAATTCTATTCAGTACCTCCTCATTAGTTATGTTATCTACCCATCTAATCTTCAGCATTCTTCTGTAGCACCACATTTTGAAAGCTTCTATTCTCTGCTTGTCTAAACTATTTATCGTACACGTTTCACATCCACACTAAACTTTGAGAAAATACTTCCTGTCGCTTAAATCTATACTCAATGTTAACAAATTTCTCTTCTTCAGAAACGATTTCCTTGCCATTGCCAGTCTACATTTTATATCCTCTCTGCTTCGACCATCATCAGTTATTTTGCTTCTTAAATAGCAAAACTCGTCTATTACTTTAAGTGTCTCATTTCCTAATCTAATTCCCTCAGCATCATCTGATTTAATTAAACTACATTCCATTATCCTCGTTTTGCTTTTGTTGATGTTCATCTTATATCCTCCTTTCAAGACACTGTCCATTCCGCTCAACTGCTCTTCCAGGTCCTTTGCTGTCTCTGACAGAATTACTATATCATCAACAAATCTCAAAGATTTTGTTTCTTCTCCATGGATTTTAATTCCTGCTCCAAATTTTTCTTTTGTTTCCTTTACTGCTTGCTAAATATATAGATAGAATAACAGCAGGGATGGGCTACAACCCTGTCTTACTCCCTTCCCAACCACTGCTTCCCTGTGAAGCCCCTCGAATCTTATAACTGCCATCTGGTTTCTGTACAAATTGTAAATAGACTTTCGCTCCCTATATTTTACCCCTGCCACCTTCAGAATTTGAAAGAGTGTGTTCCAGTCAACATTGTCAAAAGCATTCTCTAAGTATACAAATGCTAGAAACGTAGATTTGCCTTTCCTTGATTTATCTTGTAAGATAAGTCATAGGGTCAGTATTGCCTCAAGTGTTCCAACATTTCTACAGAATCCAAACTGAGATTCACCATGGTCAGCTTACATCAGTATTTACTTCAATTTCACGCTAATACTAATAGCAGCTACGAGCAGAATGTTTTTAGGTTGGTTAGTATTTCCAAATACATGTTACACAAGCCAGCGATTAATGTTTATTTTCCACTAGGCAGCCGATGAATCTTTGAAATGTGAACACGGATGCAAAATAGCTAGTCTATACTGACAGGCGAAATCCACATCACAATCGTGTTATGACCATTCAGAAAACATCAGATAGTAAATTACATAATGTATTTGGGGGAAAACTATAAGACAATCTTATTTTAAAGCTGTGAGCTGGAATGTTGCGTTGTTTTGAAAATAATTTTAATAATATTGGAGTGAAGACATAATTGTAGTGTGGCAGATGTATCGAAATGTATCGATTATCAGACGCCAATACGTACAACAAATGTGTACTTTATTATCTCTGAATATGTTATTCTAGCTAAGTCGCTATTGTTGTATCAAACGATTAGTGTATGTTGGGACATCAGCATAACATGTTATGCTTTAATTGTGTGTTATTTTATTTGTGACAAGCTGATGCTCCCTGTCATGTTGTTTTTGACGCAGCATCACTATGTGACATCTAGTATTGAAACAAGCACATCCAACTAATAATGTTACAAGGTACATTCTAACACTGGAGTAGTGTACACTGTGGTTAAGTTCAGTCGTACATGCTTACGCCTCCTTCACCTGGGTAGTTTATTTTTGTAACTTTCAGATCCGGTGATGACAGCGTAGATGTGGTGAAACCAGTCATAGTAATAAATAGAATTGCTAGCGATCCTGGCGAACTCTATTCTTCAAGAATAATGCGTGTTAAGATACCAACTATCACAATGTCTGTGTGTGTGGCTGGGCTTCTCATTTTTTCTGTATTGGTGGAGGATGTATAGTGGACGACTGTAATTTCTCAGCATATCTACTGCATTCAATGACTGACGATGGGAAGACCGATAACTTTTTACCATCATGGTCATGTCGTTAAATGTACGTGGAGGAAGTAATATTTTTCTCGGGCCAACTGTAAAAATGTTTGACGAATTACCCAGCTCACTGCTTAGATTTCCCTCTTTTGTGATTGTAATGATAAGACCCCTGACTGATGAAGAATCTGTAAGATTGGTAACTGTCTTCCACAAAACCACAGTGGAGTCATAAAATCGTTGCCCTTCAGATCACGCAGGATTGAAGCCACCGAGTGCCTGACAGTAATAGCTGAGTTATTGTAGCATATGTTTTGTTTGTTCGTTTATTCACGGGCTGCTTGAGACATAACGCGCAGGCGTTTTTCTCGGAATCTGTGCGACCAGTCCGTTTCAGGTGAAACGAGTTTCAGGCAAACCGATAAGGGCAAATAAAATATCCTCGCATCTAATTAGAAGAGTTTCTGTGATGACCTCAGTTTGTTATGCTGTCGGTGAAAAGGGGAAGCGAAATTCGCGCACTCGGGCTTCACAGCGCGACTCCTCATATACCAGCGATAAAAAAATGTCTGTCACAGAATTTTGTCTGGCGAGTACATCCGGCAGAAAAAGGACATTAAAGAGTGGTAATCTGGCAACACTGTAAGAACACAATTGGTAACTACCTCTGACAGCACCTTTTAATTGTATTGCACAGTTGGCATAGTGGGTTAGCATGCACGAGGTCCAGGGTTCAATCTTGGGTTGGGTACTTTTCTTTGTTTGCTTATTTCGTTCTAGCATTTCACACTGTAGTATACACCGTTTCTTATGTCTCATGTATCCTAAATTTACAACATTTTGTAACGCTGAACACAACAAATACGTGGTTAGACAAATAAGAACAGTTAATGGGACCATGGTGATAACACATACAAATAGTAACAGAGTTTGGACATTATTCGCAAAGCACGTTGCTAGTCCTACTGGTAAGGTAAGGCGCTAACGAAATGTAATGGACCTGAATGAGTTAAGAATAATAGTTGGTACTAGTCTATGTGACCGTTAGACGAGGGTACAAAGAAAACAGGTTTCGCTTCTAGTAGAGGCAGTGGTGTAAATAAATTCGAGCCCACATCTTTCAAAGCTGACCAATCTTTCATTTCCACAACTGTCGTATGTAAGAGCAAATGTTTTCCAGATGACCCGCTGCAATCGCTGTTGACGATTAGAATGCCAGACACCGTACCACTTGGAGTACATTTACCAACCTCGACCTCCTGCATGCTAATCCAAAACTCTGTCCACTGCACCAGCTGTACAGCACAACTACCATGTGTTGACAGAGGTAGTTACTATACATGTGGTTACTGTTTTGCCAGATTGCCACTCTTTAACGTCCCTTTTCTGCCGGATGTAATCGCTGGACGAAATTTTGTGACACCTTTTTTTTTATCGCTGGCGTGTGAGGAGTCGCGCTGTGAAGGCCGAGTGCGCGAATTTCGCTTCACCCTGTATGACGATCAGGCATTTTGTATGATTGTGACATTTGGAAAATATCGCCAATATTACCTGCACGCAGAGCAAACACTGCAGAAACATGGAAAGTTCGTTAAATCTAGTCAGACATGTTGCTCGGTGACTGGAAGCACAGATTCGCAATAGCCGCGCATTCTCGTAAAATACGAGCTTGTACTGGGTCTCGAATGGTCACGTCGTCGACGAGACTTTAAACCCTAATCCTTCATTCTTCAAACATACGTGACTCCACATTGAGGTAGTCAGTAATGGTGTGTAATAATTGCTCTCCTTAGGTTGTGGAATAGTGTGCGTAATAAATGTAATGAAAATGGACAACTGTAACCGCATGGTTGGTCTGTGGTTCGCCGTGGGCTACGGTCCAGAATGGTGTTTCACTTCAGGGCACAGCCGTAATGAGACTGAGAATCCGTTAACGGCCGTCGGCGGCCACTCCTTAGTGATTTATTGCGGCGGGGGTTGGCAGCGCGGTGTGGACGTAACTCAGTGTGGCGCTAACTGACGCGGCTCCGGCATGACACGGCCATTCCTGCCGCTTGCATTCCAGTCAGTCGCGCACGTCCGGCAGGTTGTTAACTCTGAAGCGACTCGCGTGCTCTGTGTTATTCGACATGTTATGCGTGAGCCAAGTCCATGAGTAAATATTCGCATTCTTCGGGGCGTCGCAGTTGTGCACAGAAAGCTGGACATCAGATAGCGCGAGTTGCGAAACTTCATTGTAGATTACCATTAGCTGTTTACTTTTATCCTTAATGCTGCTGGTTTCGATCAGTAGACCTTTATCAAACCGAAGCAAAACATAACCAGCTTGTCGTCTTGATGATAGTCTCCTGGTCGAAACCAGCAGAGCCGGCCGCGGTGGCCGTGCGTTTCTGGCGCTGCAGTCCGGAACCGCGGGACTGCTACGGTCGCAGGTTCGAATCCTGCCTCGGCCATGGGTGTGTGTGATGTCCTTAGGTTAGTTAGGTTTAAGTAGTTCTAAGTTCTAGGGGACTTATGACCTAAGATGTTGAGTCCCATAGTGCTCAGAGCCATTTGAACCATTTTGAAACCAGCAGCACTGAGCATAAAAATAAACAGCTGATGTTCGTCTGCAATGGAGTTTCACAATTATTTGACACCTGTAAAACCCAACCACATCACAAATCTAAAATACAACGAGAGGTCCGGGCGCGCACCACGAGACATTTGAAGGAACGGGGAGAGGCAGTGTGTATCAATCAGTGGTGGCCCGGGACAACATCTGCTTAACTTCACACGGCGAGGACTCATTGGTAGACTGGAAGAAGTGTGACGAGTGAAGCCCAGGAGTTTGGTATTGCTAGCAGCACTGTTTCGCGTGCATGGGAAGCGTTCAGAAACACAGCCGCTGCTGCCCGAAGGAGATGAGATGGTCGACCACGGTCGACTACAGCAGCAAATGTTCGATCAAGCAAGAAGACAGGCAAGCCAAAGAATGGGTGCAGTTGCCTACCACATTTAACAGGACTTCGGGACACGCAATCTCACGCTTCACTGTGGCAGATCGACTGCTTGGAAGTGGTCTCTTTGCCGACGACCAGTACATTCTGTTTCGTTGACAGTCACACACCTGTGACATTGTTTACTCTGGTGCCAAGAGCATAGAGGCTGGACCAACGAGAAGTGTGATCCTGTGATCTTCTCGGATGAGAGCAAACTCAGTCTCAGTAGTGATTATGGACATATCCTCATGTGGCAAGAAGTGGGAGCACGCAATGTACCCAGGAACATTGTCGAAGGTGATCGTTTTCGTGGTCCAGGTTTTTCTGTGGGGAGGCATATTGTTGCTGAGGCGTACTGACCTGCAAATCGTTCAACACTGTACCTCACTGGTCAACGTTATTGTGACTCTGTACTCTTTCTCCATGCGCGTCTTCTCAACAATGCATTCGGCTGTGAATTTGTTTTAAGGGGAGATTGTAGGTGAAATTTGTTGAAATTTGACATTTTCTGTTTTCTACTCCATAATGTACTTTTGGTATATAATACATTAAAATTAGACAATTGTGAAACCTTCAAATAATATTTTCAATGTTGACGTGTGACTGTCAAATTTCGCGGTTACGTATATACTGACGCAGTCATATCTTGGGAACTACAGTCTAGAAGGCTGCGAATTGCTTTGTTTTGTGCCTACTGCTATGTATCACAAGTTGACATTACGAATAAACAAATCAGTCCTTTGTTTCTAATACTAGTAGTGTGATAATCGGCTATTTTTGTAGTAAGCTAACTTCTATTGCTTTTTATACGTAAATAAAGTGACTAAGCGTAAAAGTAACTTCAAGAAACGCAAGATGAAAAAGCTGTGTGGACCAGTTTCTTTCGTTGAATATCAACCGATGAAAAGCCATGTCACGTTTCGTGTACACCTCCACAAAACACTTGGTGTAAATATAGGCAAGCTGAATTTTATGGCACCCTGCATGAGTTTACACATAAACATTCTCTTCCTTTGGCAGTAATGGAGGAAATCAAACTTATTTACAGAGATGTGGCAAATCCCGAGCTACTAAAGAAGTGTTTACATGGGAAGACCCAGAATGTGAGTGAGTCCTTCAATAATGTTGTGTGGTGCCGTGTGCCTAAAAATGTATTTGTTGAGCTCATGACTCTAAAGTTAGCAGTGTCTGAGGTTGTAATAACTTTTAGTGGTGAGAGCTATGAAAGACTTCAGGTCATGGAGGAACTGTTCGCCCACTGTCCTCGGAGGATTCCTTCCGCAGTCGAAGGCGAAACGTCAGGGGAGAGTTTTATGAATGGACCACTGTATCTCAGCCCGGAAGTGTGACAGTTTACTATCATACTTTTCGGAGCCTCCATATACGTATCCTCATAATGCTGTGCACTGAACCAGCATGCGTCAGAAAAGGCGACATGCCGGCGCTGCTGCGTCAATTGCTGTTAGCCGCATCACAATCGGCGCGCCCCTCTCAGCTTACGAGTGAAGGGAAGCCGCAGTGTTCTTCGCTATACTGAGAGTCCATAATGATCCGGACATCGTAGCACTAACCTTGTGAATATTTGTCTTGTTGGAAACAAGTCCATTTCCTGGATGAAATTATGCACGGCTGAATGAACAATGTATCTCTCTGATAGTCAGCCAAAAACAGAACATACGTCAAGTGTAACCGGAAGAAGGTGTACTGAATTGTGGACAAAACAAGCAACACAGAAATAGTGAACGGCCCAAGATCAACACTTGCAACATCGAGGAACTTTGAACAACCGTGGTGTAGTGGTCATGTGGTTAAGGTATTGGATTGTGAAGGAGGAGATCTTCGTTCAAAACTCCGTCATGCCTCACTTTTTTTTTCACAAAATTGTGAACTGTCCGTCTGCGCATTGACGGGTCTGTTCGCTGCACTGAAATTTGTGTCTGTATCGTGTTGTAACGTTCGTTAGGAACATCGATGTGTAAGGAAGGGACGTCCAAACGTCCGCATCTCCTACTTGTTCTACACAAATATTACATGTTATGCATCTTGCGTTTTGTTTTGGAAATTTTGACTCTTGAATTTCTTCGTTCTAACATTGGTCACATCGTATTATTTGTTGTTTTCATTTCTGTGAGAGTTCTATGAGGCATCTTACCTGCTCTCACTATTCATTACACTTGCTTGCGATGGTAATATATTCCTACCACATGACTCATATTCTATATCCAATATATAGTACGACAATTGCCAAGACTACAGAATGAGAATTTACACGTCAATGATTGGATGAACAGTTAATAAATTTCTGAAAAAATTGGGGCACGGTGGAGGTTTGGACACGAATCTGCCGCTTTGTCGCCCAACAGCGTGACCACACTGCCAGGACGCAGTTGTTCTTGCGACTCGCTCGACGCTGCACGTATTGATATTGGACAATTCGCTGTTTCTATTCTGCTTTTCTTTCACAGTTCAGTACACCATCTTCTTGTTTTCATGCTTGATCGGTGTTCAGTTTTACCACTAAATCTGAGGAGGGTACGATGGGGAGTTTCCCTTGTAAATACAGACTTCTTGAAAACATAGATTCCATTTTCACATGACAGTCACGGGATCCCAACCAACGCAATACCACTTCCTTGGAACGATAAACCGCAGTCTCTTTAGGCCACCATCCTGCCTCTGACGAATTGGTAGACGTTTCCCTTGTCGTCCCACTGTGTAATATTTACGTATATACAGAAAATAGACTTGCATTACTTCTAGGTACTTTCTGCGGTTGCGCTTGTGACGTAAATGTTACATTGACAGCCCCGGTCAAGTAACAAACGAAAAACACGAGATATTGTGTTTTAGATGTAGCTGGCTTGCTTAATTATTCTCTGACCGTGAATTTTGAATATTTTTCGAGTGTGTGAGAAATATGAGATTGATTTTTTGTTTACCAAAGGTTTTATTTTTTTCAAACAACAATGTCGTCCCCTTCAAAATAGTTCATTTCGGTAGCTATAAACCGGCGAGTCATTGTTCCCAGTCTTCGTAGAAGTGCTGAAAGGCTTCAGCTGGTAGGGACTTTAACATGTCGGTAACATTCTCTTGAATGCTGTCCAGTGTCCCAAAACGACGTCCTTTTAAGACGTTTTCCAATTTCGGGAAAAGAAAAATATCAGGACTCAGATCTGGTGCAAAGGGGGCTATGGAACAACGGGAATGCCATTTGAGGTCAAAAATACCATGATGGCAGTGGCTGTGTGACTTGGGGCGTTCTCATGATGCAGTATCCACTTGTCTGTAATGCCCAGTCTCATTCGATTCAACCTTTGTCTGAGCCTTTCAGGGACATCTTAGTAACACTGGATTGGTAGTTTGTCCTGGAGGAACAAATTCTCTATGCATGACTTCCCTACAGTGAAAACTGCTAATCAGCATTGTTCTGATCTCTGATTTGCTCGTTCGAGCTTTATTCGGTTGAGGAGACCTCAATGTGCCACTCCTCACTTTAATCCTTTGTCTCAAGATCGTACTTAAAAATACTGGAATCTTAACTTACGATTACACGACTGGACCACTCGTGGTCATTTGGAATACTCTCAGGAAGCAAAACACACACGTTTCTTCGATTGTCGTTCTGCTCAGTTGTGAGATCTGTCGGCACTATCCTTGAGAGGTTCTATGCCCTGTTTTGCATGTCCCCTCTCATTCTCATCAATTTTATTAATCTTTTATGCCATTGCACGGTGGTAGCAGGCCGAATAAGGTCATTTTAATGAGAGTGTTTGTACTGATAGCTACTTGATTCCTATGCATGTTGGCTTACTTCCCTGGGTGGCCTGTGCGAGGCGAGCGCCGGAGGACACGGCACACTGCGTTTCCGGTTGGGGGCTGCACTTCTGCGTCGTACATCAATTGGCTTAAGCGCCTAGCGGAACGACTGATGTTGGTCGAGTTTCGCGTGTTGTATGCAGGGCAAACCGACCTGCGAGACGTCTGAGTGTTGCCGCAGTTTATATGTTAACAGTTCCGACGCGTCCGGAACGAAGACTGCTGGCACTGACTGACTACATTGTCCTCATGATTCTGAGAATACTTGTTGACCATGCCCTGCTGGGCACGACCATCTGGCGCCTGATGCCGGACGTCTAGGCATGTTGTTTTCGTAGCTGGTCAAACGGTAAGTTCAGTGTCCTCACCTGAATAGCAGAGGCATGACTGGTCAACTTAAACTGAGGCGAAATTGGAGGAAACGGTCGCTACTGGCGCGAACGATGTTCTGAGACAGTGTGGGGGAATTTTGGAATCAGCACTGATTGCTGATTTGCGGTTTTCGAGGATGGTAGGGAGTCGAGCAATGTGGGCTTCGCTCTTGTGTTCCGCGCGCGCTGGTATTCGGGATCTGATCGGACGGTCTTGCGGCTTAGTCGCACTTTTCGGCAGAACTTAGAGTTCTCGGACAGCCTTCGAAGCCAGGGGTGGAAACAGAGTTGCTGCACAGCAGCAGTCGGCACCTACATCGTTAGAACGCTGCCTACCGACGACGTGCTGCAGATTTTAAGTCTGGTACAGTATTTTGCGACTTCTGCATTGTAGGACCTATCATTTTTATACTGAATCCCTCAGCAGCATGCGCGCTCACTTTGCTACAAGTCCACCTTGCTTCTTTCTCCATGTGATCCCATTTGAGCTCTCACTACTAATTGCGATAATGCATTATGTCAGGAGTGTAACAGTTGATTCATTAGGACCTCCAGTCATTATCGTGATCTATTGCATCACAGAGAGTATGAGCCCCTTGTTCTCGAGCCAATTCTTATTCTCATAATAATTCAGTATAGACTGTTCTTTGACCTGCTATTTATGTCGATGATCATGTGCCTTTATCTTCTGATGTATAATAAATCTCCAAAAAATGGTTCAAATGGCTCTGAGCACTATGGGACTCAACATCTATGGTCATCAGTCCCCAAGAACTTAGAACTACTTAAACCTAACTAACATGAGGACATCACACAACACCCAGTCATCACGAGGCAGAGAAAATCCCTAACCCCGCCGGGAATCGAACCCGGGACCCCGGGCGCGGGAAGCGAGAACGCAACCGCACGACCACGAGCTGCGGACAATAAATCTCATTGTAATATTTGATCCACGTATCATTTCGTAGATATATGCAGAATCACATTTCCTCTTATTTGTTATGATAAAGTTCACTTTTTTTTCTCTAAGTAGATTACGATTTATATAAAATTATTGTGAGTGTGCACTCATTTTACCAACTAGCAGGGTCCACCATCATTTCCTTTCGTTACCGTTGTGTGCATAATTAATTAAGTGGTAGATAAGGAGGGGGTGGAGTGCATGTCTCGTTCTCATGTAAAATTCGTCATAATTAAAGAGGTACAAACTCTTCTCCATCCCGACACCTCGCAACCTTTCACTTATGCAAATTTCCAGTCAAAACTTGATGTACGGTGAAAGTGTTTAACAGGTAACCCATCATCCTTATTGTTAAACGTTGGTCTGATCTCACAAGAGCACGCATACATTCGACATTTTCGTCGGTTTGTTGAAGATGAAGGTCTCCCTCAGCGAGGTTCAACTTGATCTCGGCATTCCAAAACTGATTTGTGGCAGCGAAAAACTTGTGATCTCGATAAGGAATGTTCCCCATAGGCCTGTTTCAATATTTCGAACGTCACATTCGCGGATTTCCCAAGCTTAACAAAAAAAAAAAAAACTTGATTGTATAGCGTTTCTCTAAATTCTGCTGTTCCATTTTCGTAACACACGACAAAAACACAACTTCACTAATGGCTCTCTCGCCAGTCACGTGGTGGATGTACGCAGTTCAAACTTTGACCTAGCATCTGGTATACACAAGCAGAACAACACAGCGTTGCCAGATCGCTCGCAGTGTTGTCTCTCTGCTTTCCTCACACACCTCTCATGTGTGTCAATCTTGTTCGCTCTGTTGTATTGGATTTTGTGAAAAAAAGGAGAATGAACGGAGTCTATATAATTACAACAATTAATAGTTGTCTCAGGAGATAGCCACAATGACAGCTAAACAGATTACATCCAGGCTGGCTATTTCTAGGCAAGAGACAACACTCACCATCACTCCCAAAGCATGAACTGTTAAAATACAAATATAACATCAGTGACAGGGATGTAAATAAGCACTATAGAATATGTCCATTTGTCATATTTTATTATTATTATTTTTCAAAAAGATAACTTACGTAATCACACACAGCACTACAGATAGAGAGTAAAAGGAAAAAAGGTAATGCACGAAGTGACAAGAGAATGTGAAAACAATGACTTGCAAATGGGTACGTATTTTTCTGCTTCCTTTCCTAGATTGTAGCTTATATGCACAGCTACGTGTTTCTTCTGTGCTTCAAACATTTTACTATAGGCTTCATTCCTGACTCCTAGTGTTGAAACGGTAATAGTATATGGGTATTTACAAGACCATCAGCTCGGTGTGTACGCGCTCCGCCTCACACTGAAAGACAAGACAATGCTAACGATAGCGCCTGCGCAGTATTTTCCTGCACGTGTTGCAAGTCGGCATCTGAAACTATGTGCAGTCGATCGAATACTATCCTGCGTGGAACCCGCCACCCTGCGAAAAGTCTGCATGTGGCCAGTCTAGCTGAACAAACAACTGTCTGCACTGTCGGAGAGAATTCCGACATAAACGCGCGTGGAGAAAATAAACGAACGCTCGCGTGGCCACAGCATCAGAACAGAAAGCGCTGAGGGGATGTGCGGTTCACTGAACGCCAGCGCCGGTGTTTCTGGACTTAACGTGCGTCTAGAGAATTCAGTCTGAATGAGAAACAGAGCTGCAGAAAACACATAAACAAAACATTTATGCTATGACCTGCAAATTTGATGAATGCAAAAAACCGACTTCAGTGGTCCAAGTAGCAAAGCGAGAGTGTTGTTGCACAGTTAAATCATGTAATACAGGTGCTTTTCTCCGTGGCAGACGGTGCTACATTTGCAAACCACATGGTACGTGTTTATTTCTGTCTTACTACTACTGTGAAAAATGGTGGAGGCACTATAGTTTTTTTTTTAAATCTTTATTCAATCATTATTATAATACAAATTAACCTACTACCTAAATACATTAGTAGGTCCTATTTTTAACTATTATAATTTACAATCTGCAGGTTTACTTTCTAACACTACAGGTTAGTACTATAATGCTATATATAATACTATAGTTTACCCGGTAATATCGCAACCTTCTGTCGGTGCTACGAATACATTGACAGAGGAGGGAACAAAAAATCTATGATATCACTCTGACTGGCGATGTTTTTTAAGATCGGGGGCGAGAGCTGTTCACAGTACGGATACGCCTCTACGATAGAAATGTCCAGGACTGGTAGTAGCGAATGATGTTGGCGTAAGATACTTATGGGAAGATCGTGACGTTCAAATTCAGTGGAACTCTTGTACTGGTTTGGCTCTGCTTTTGTTTTAGGTTAGGATGATTAGATCTACGTACATGTGTATGAAAAGAGCTGAGGCGAGGGTAAGTGTGTCGCACTTAAAATTTTGAATCGGTGCTATTTGAAACTGTAAATCTAATTCACCAACAAGGACTGTTGCACGACTATTTGAAGAACATCTACAGTGTGCTAAATCCATTTGAGGAAAATACCAATAGCAAGTAAGGCAGTGGATAATCTACTGCATAATGCTAGTAAATCGTGCCTCAAAGTGTAGTTCCACGAAGACTAAACGTCATAAACGAATCAACTGCTTACGAGGGCGGTACTATAAAAAAATCTATTTTTTAAGACAAACAACGGAAAATCCAGGGTGGAGTAACAGCAGCATTTTGAAAATGATAGAATGCTACTCACCATACAGAGGAGACTTTGAGTTGCAGACTAGCGCAACAAGAAGACTGCTACACATTCGAACTTTCGGCGAAAAGGCCTTCTTCGAAAGCAGAAGACACAGGCACATCAACACACGCACATTCACAACTCGCACGCACACACATGACCTTTGTCTCTGTGCTCTGAGGCCTTGTAAAAGGGACATTTATCCATTTGGGGGGAGAGATCAGGCATGATGTAATGCAGATGGTCCACAGTAATGTTCAGGTCCACAGCGGTTTCAGCGGCAAGAGACAAAGGTAGACATCGTTGCTAACTTAAGTTGCCGCCATTCTTTAGGACGTTGATAAAATAAATATGGTACTGGTTCATGGCGAAACATGAAGATACACAATGAACCAAAACACAACAACAACCAGATTATAGCATATTGCTCCTCCTTTGCAGTACAGAAGCGATTGTCCGTGACATGGATTCGAAAAGCCATTGTTAGGTTTTTGGAGGTATGTCGCACCACATGTCAACGCACAGGTTACAGAATATCCGTAAATTACCGGCCAGGCGTTTCAGCGCGCATAGCTGGCCCCCTAATTGCTTCCCAGACGTGATCCGTAACGGTTGAGATCAAGTGAATTTGGTGGGCCAGACATCAACGTGATCTCACTATCATGAGTTTCAACTGTAGCGCCATTCGGGCCTTTTAGATATTGTGTTATTAAAATAAGGATGGAATGTGTGCGAGGGGAGGCAATAGGAATTACTACACAACGTAGGTTAAACATTTGGAAACCATAGCTAGTACTCATTTTAACAAAAGACACAAGGGAGATGGTATTTTCACAGTGTACATTAAATTGAAAATCCAGAAAAACCTGCGATCTATTAACACAATTCAAACAAAAGTCGAGAAAATGTGGCTAGATACAGAAATATATTCCAGGGGAAGAAGGACTTTATCAATAGACAACTATACCATAGTCGTCTAGTACTAGTAAATAAAATACCAAGTTTTACCACCAACTATATGCGTCACAATATCAATAACAGTGCTCGCAGAGAGTACCTCAATGCCCTAAAGAGACACAAGAAAAGCTAACCAAACTCAAAAAGTGCAGTGCAACGGAAAACCAGCCAAAGCTCCAAACTGCATCAGGATCCATTACAGCGATGTTACTGTCGTGTAACCACTCCGCCACAGGCAGTGCATTATGAACAGGTGCAAACTTAAGTTGCAATCGCCATCCTCGAATTGCTCTTCAACGGTGGGAAGCAAGAAGGTGTTGTGTTAGTGCCACGCAAAACAATAAGGGCTACAAACCCCTTCAAGAAAAACAGGACCACACCATAACATCACCGCCTCCGAATTTCACTGTTGGCACTACACACGCTGGCAGATGACGTTCACCGGGCATTCGCCATACCCACACCCTGCCATCGGATCGCCACATTATGTACCGCGATTAGTCACCCCACTCAACGTTTTTCCACTGTTCAATCGTCTAGTGTTTACTCTCCTTACACCAAGCAAGGCGTCGTTTGGCATTTACCGGCGTGATGTGTGGCTTATGAGCAGCCGCTCGACCAGAAATCGAAGTTTTCTCACCTCCCGCCTAACCGTCACACTACGTGCAGTGGATCCTGATGCAATTTGGAACTTTGACCGGTTTATCGTTATATTCATTTACAGAAGCTGCTGACCTACGATTATTCTGGCATGCTGGAAGTTCCACAAAAAGTGCAGTTGTCATCAAGCCATAGAAATAATGGCTAAGGGAACCAGCGTAAAATTAACAGTAAAGTTGTAAACACCACCAGAAGTGAATTCGCTGAAGAAGAACTTAAAATTAAAGGTCTGAAATGTTACATTGAGAAAACACAATAGCAATATTTAAGAGATAATAGCTAATAAAAATGATGCTGGTAAGTTAGATAAAATAGCTGCATCCGAAAAAAAATGTAAATGTCTGCTTGAGAGAGAAACCAAAAGCCGAACAGAAATATTACCGCTACTGAGGACAAAGTACTTCACATATTAAATGCGTAGCTAAAAGACCGTAAAGAAATTTGTACTATAGCAAACAAAGGAAACTCAATAGTAATTATATGTGAAAATGCATACATCCGGAAAAACCTTGACTTTTTTGAAGAAATTATGTGATTCAGATAGACAAAGACTCCACCTCTTCATGATACTTACTTCCTTCTTACTGAAAAAGGAAAACACTACTGTATATGCATGAATTTAATAGGAACACACCTAAGACCTCAATCAAAAGCTCAGAAAAAAGACTGCGCCCACATAAACTCAATAAATCATCCTGGGTATAAAATTCTACAAAAGCTGAAACAAAGAGGAAAAAACCCTGCACGATTACCTTGTGTTTGAAAGTAATTACTCAATAAAAAATAGTGTTTCTCTGTGAACGATCTGAAAGACACACGATACTACAAAAACCAAATGATCCCTCTAGATGTAAGTAGGTAATCTGTTTAAATATCCCCATTCATAATTCTACAGCTATTATTAAATAGAACTTAATAAGACGCAAGGAGCATTCTCCTGCTGAAATAACAGAAGTCAATGATGTCTTGGAACTTGTACTGAAATATAATTACCTCTATTTCAATAGAAAAGTTACAAACAAACAAATGGTCTAGCTATGGGAGCCAGAGTCCGGAACTATAGCTGAAATATTCCTCTATCACGTACAGCTCAAACTTTTCACAAAAAAAAAGATAATAATCGTTCAGAAAGTTCATTTTTTCGGGAGGTGACTATTTATATCCATTGAAGGGGGAAACAAAGATGATGCCCACGTAATCTTCCAAGCATTCAACAAAATACACAGGAAGTTTAAATTGAACTGTGAACAAGAGATAAATAATAGCATTAACTTCCTTGATCTAATCCTCTGCAGACAAGATCAAAAATACGTCTTCCAAATATACAGGAGGCCAACCAGTACTAACATAAATATAAATGCTTTCTCCAGGCACCCCAAAGTACACAACCAGCATCATTCCACTCAATGATTCACAGAGATCTAAAAGTCCCTCTGAGTGAGGAGAACCTCCAAAATGGCATGGAAATATCAAAAATTAGCTGCTGTTAATGATGAGTGTAAACCAATAATAATAGACAGTTCAGCTGTAAAAGTAAGAAATAAAATCAGCAAAGTAACCACCAATAGCAAGGAAAATACACAAACAACATATATCTCATTCCTCGGTAACAACTCCCAAAGAATCACCAATATCCTCAAAAAACCTAGAATAGGAATTGAATTCCAAACGAACAATAAAATATGCCTCAGACTAGTTCAGCAGCCACAATAAATTTTAGTTCTCTGATACACAAAAATCATATGCACTAAATGCCCCGCTCAGCGCATAGGTTAAAAACACTAACTTCCGCACCAGATACAAAAATTACATAAATGTTTCCTGATACAACACACTACACAAATCTGCATTAGCCTTTCATATATCAGAAACAGAACATTCATTTTCTAGTATGCAAAGGATCCTTTAAATACTACAAACAATGAACAAAGGACAAAAGATGTCACTATGTGAAAAACACAATTTTTTTCAATATCATTAACAAATTACTAGAGGCCTTTGTTTTATTTACAATAAATTTCATTGGGCAGCAGCTTATTTGAACTCTTCTACATATGCCAGTAAGTTCCCCATGGGGTATATTTGTAAGAAGTGTGTTAATCTTTTTAATTCACCCGCAGTGTATATGTATGATCTGCTTCAATCCATCCTTGTAACAATGAAAGAGCTTAAGAAATATATAAGTAAAATTTTGTTAATGCATCAATGTAAACAACCTAACTCTGACACTTGCACTATCAGATTTTTAGTTTTAGCTTTTTATGTTCTTTAAATTCATAATATATTTATAATTAGCGATGCATTTAAATTCAGAACATCTCACAAAATTTTTGCGCTTCCCACGGGTGACTCACTCCTCTGCTTATGCTCATGTTCATATTCTGAAGCAGTCCGTCCATATGTTAATAACACAAGATAAATTATACACATTATGTGATCAAAAGTATCCGGACATCTGGCTCAAAATGACTCACAAGTTCGTGGCGACCTCAATCGGTAATGCCGGAATTCAGTATGGTCTTGGCCCACCCTTAGCCTTGATGACAGCTTCCACTCTTGCTGCCGGTCGCTGTGACCGAGCGCTTCTAGGCGCTTCAGTCCGGAACGGCGCTGCTGCTACGGTCGCAGGTTCGAATCCTGCCGCTGGCATGGACGTGTGTGATGTCCTTAGGTTAGTTAGGTTTAAGTAGTTCTAAGTCTAGGGGACTGATGACCTCAGATGTTAAGTCCCATAGTGCTTAGAGCCACTCTCGCAGGCATGCCTTCAATCAGGTGCGGGGAGGTTTCTTAGGGAATGGGAGCCAATTCTACACGGAGTGGTGCATTCTGGAGACGTGTCGATGTCGGTCGGTGAGGCCTGGCACGAAGTCGACGTTCCAAAACATCCCAAAGGTGTTCTATATCATTCAGGTCAGGACTCTGTGCAGGCCAGTCCATTACATGGGTATTATTGTATTGTTGTCGTGTAGCCACTCCGCCACAGGCCGTGCATTATAAACAGGTGCCCGATCGTGTTGAAAGATGCAATCGCCATCCTCGAATTACTCTTCAACAGTGGGAAGCAAGAATATGCTTAAAACATCAATGTAGGCCTGTGCTGCGATAGTGCCAAGCAAAACAACAAGGGTTGAAAGCCCCCTCAATGAAAATCACGATCACACCACAGCACCACGCCACCAAATTTTACTGTTGGCACTACACAGGCTGGCAGATGAAATTCACCGGGCATTCGCCATACCCACACCCTGCCATCGGATCGACATATTGTGTACCGTGATTCGTCACTTCACACAACGTTTTTCCACTGTTCAATCGGTTACCGTTTACGCTCCTTACACCAAGCAAGGCGTTGTTTGGCATTTATCGGCGTGATGTGTGGCTGATGAGCAGCCACTCGACCATGAAATCCAAGTTTTCTCACCTCCCGCTTAACTATCATAGTACTTGCAGTGGATCCTGATGGAGTTTGGAATTCCTGTGTGATGGTCTGGATAGAGATCTGCCTATTACACATTATGACCCTTTTCAAATGTAAGCGGTCTCTGTCAGTCAACAGACGAGGTCGGCCTGTACGCTTTTGTGCTGTACATGTCCTTCCACATTTCCACTTCACTATCACATCGGAAACAGTTGAACTAGGGAAGTTTGGGAGTGTGAAAATCTCGCGTACAGACGTCTGACACAAGTGACATCCAATCACCTGACCACGTTCGAAGTCCGTGAGTTCTGCGGAGCGTCCCATTCTGCTCTCTCACGATGTCTTGAGGACTACTGAGATCGCTGATATGGTATACCTGGCAGTAGGTGGCAACACAATGCATCTAATATGAAAAAAGTATGTTATTGGGAGTGTCCGGATACTTTTGATCACAATGTGTATGTAACTAAATTGTGATGTACATTAAGCTTAACAACCAAGCTTCAGTAAGAGCACCTTTCAATTATTTTTGTACTCAGTGTAAACATAGCATATTGGTAACATCCATCACATCGTTGAGTGAAGTGACAATGTAATCATAATGTACCTGTATAGTGAATGGCACATGCATCAAGTAGCAATATGCAACATCTTTTCGATTCTGGTTCCCTTTTAAGTATATTTTACTATTTCAAAATGATGTTTTTCAACTTTAACAGTGCCTTGTCTGAAAAGCTAACTTAACACCAACAAAAGAAGGGATGTAACCTGCTTTGCGCTTGGTCTGCTGCTGTGAAAAGCATCTGTGCCATACACTAATACCAGGAAAGTAATAACACAAGTTTCCACGTGAAGATGATGACGTGAACCATCCAAATGCACAATCGGAAAATAAAAGTTATTGACGCAGCAAACTATTTACACAATGAAAACTCTATTGTGCTACAACTTTGTGGAGGTCGTTGATATTAAAGCCTGGGAAGGTGTGGCTGGTGGGTGTCATGTGAAGTTTAAGCCTGGAGATATGCTCAGCTGTAACTGATTATTTAAAATTAGGTGGGAGTTTTGGGCTAGATGCTTATTTACCTCAAGTGCTTCTAGTGGGTTAAGTTTTTTCCTTTGTCGTCCTTCGATAGCATTTATGTGCTGACTTTGCGTCAATCACCTTCTTTTAGCCCATATTTAGCGAAAACAGAGTCCAAGTTGTGTGCTCTACAGCTACATCCCAGCTCAGCCTGTTTAGCCGTCATAGTCGTGCATGTGTGACCAATATAGAACTTGAGTAACATGTCCTGGGGCTTCGAGCCGCGTCAAGTGGTAAAAATTTCTATCGAATACTCCTTGGTCATTGTCAAGTGGGATGACTGCTGATAGGCTGCTGGTACGTCCTTCTATAGTCTAGCTGTCGGCTGTGGTCACTGGTGTTCACGGTGTCGCCATGTTTGGGTTCTGGTTGACTCCGCGTTCGATGCGCCGGCTTCGGTCCCGCGAGCGCTGGGTTCCACGCTGCCATGAGCTGCCTTTGATGCCTATGGAACAGCAGCATTTGAATGTATTCTATTACTAAATCTCTATCTCGGTTACTATTCACTTGATTCTAATTGCGTAAACACAGCCGAAATTTCCTTCGAAACATGTACACCGATTTTGGACTTCTATATAAAAAGCTTGACATTCGAGATGCGTTCACATGTCAGTTTCTATTTTTTGGGTAGAGCTTTATTTGTTAATCTACAGCAATGTTATCAAATGGTTCAAATGGCTCTGAACACTATGGGACTTAACTTCTGAGGTCATTAGTCCCCTAGAACTTGGAACTTCTTAAACCTAACTAAGCTAAGGACATCACTCACATCCATTCCCGAGGCAGGATTCGAACCTGTGACCGTAGTGGTCGCGCGGTTCCAGACTGTAGCGCCTAGAACCGCTCGGCCATCCGGGCCGGCAGGAATGTTATCCTCTTCAAAATATTCCCCATTACATACTATACAATTACGCTAGTGCTTTTTCCAATCCCCGAAACCCTTTAGGAACTGTTTCCTTGGGATAGTTTATAGGTCTCTTAACTGAGCATTTTTAATCTCATCCATGCTTGTGGAACCGCTGTCCCTTAACGCCCCCTTTGAAATGTTTATCTTGTATGCCCTTGGTTTACTCACAACAGACTCACCAAAAGCAATATTTAACATTTCTAAAAATCTGTTACACTTTATTCCTTTCTTACAACAGAATTTAATACAGATTCTGTAATCTATTTTACACAACACAAATAAACGTTGATGCTACCAAAACACATTTAACCTTTTTGACAGCTGACAACAGAGTAATCACCCAATATGCATAACATTGTACAGATACTTAACAGCCTGTAGTAGCGCCTTGTGACGTAGCTGGTTAGGCAAAGTAGGGGCTCACTCGCTCGCTCTTCAGTTTATCGACGGCCTTATACCAGGAGCCCATCAACAGCCATTCCACTTAACGCAAGTGCACTTGGTTCTAACCGTTTGATGCAGCAGTAAGACCAAGAACATTTTGAAAAGGCTCTGGGCACTATGGGACTTAACATCTGAGGTCATCAGCCGCCTAGGACTTAGAACTACTTAAACCTAACTAACCTAAGGACATCACACACATCCATGCCCGAGGCAGGATTCGAACCAGCGCCCGTAGCGGTCGCGCGGTTCCAGACTGTAGCGCCTAGAACCGCTCGGCCACTCCGGCCGGCAAGAACATTTTGTTCATTGCTATCGCCGAGAGACTCAGCATTCTTACAATAAGCAATTTATTGTAGTAATTCCAAATGTAAAACTCCCGATCAGGCCATGAATGCCCAACGGAACCGACCGGCCGCCGTGTCATCCTCAGCCCATAGGCGTCACTGGATGCGCATATGGAGGGGCATGTTGTCAGCACACCGCTCTCCCGGCCGTATGTCAGTTTCCGAGACCGGAGCCGCTACTTCTCAATCACGTAGCTCCTCAGTTTGCCTCACAAGGGCTGAGTGCACACCGCTTGCCAACAGCGCCCGGCAGACCGGATGGTCACCCATCCAAGTGCTAGCCCAGCCCGACAGCGCTTAATTTCGGTGATCTGACGGGAACCGGTGTTACCACTGCGGCAAGGACGTTGGCGGTAATTCCAAACGGTTTTTGTTAAATCTCTTGTTTTCGTGGAACGTGCCTCTTCGTTCGTAGTACTGGCTCTTACGGAACAGCTCTGGTATATTGGTCGGCTTTGGAAACTTCAGAAATTATATGCGGGAGATTTTGGGATCAAAGTGTAGCTTATGGAGACTCCCTTATATCGCCGTCGCTCAAGTTCCTGCGGAAAGGTGAAAGCGGCGCCGCTTCTTCACGTGAATGCACGAAGCGCAACAGCTGCGGATGGGCGGTGAATCGCTCGTGTATCGACGGCAGTTCAGGAAGGCGCTTGACGGAGCGGCGGATATTGCGGGTGTGGTGGCCTGGCGGCCATAGCGGCTGCGGCTGCGGCTGAGCCCCTGGGGCCGTAATGGGCCGCTTTAATCCGTGGTCGCCGGCCGCCGGCCCAGCTCCTCGCAGGCGACAACACGCCGCCCGCTCGTACACTGTTCAACGACTGACAGGTAGGGATAGAGGTTAGCGCTAAAACAACCGGCTTTCGGTTATATCGTTTCTTTTTCGACACAGTTTAACCTCGGTGTTACATCCAAATAACCGATTATCGGTCAAATTCCTATTATTTCCTGTAATAAACGTAGAAACTGGACAAAGATTGAAAAACTTTGACTCCCTCAGTTTCAGGATACATAGAATCAAAACATTAAATTAAATAGGCAAATAAAAAACTTAGCCCGTTAACCGTTCGCTCTTTCCACGAAACGTGATATGTGGTTGAGTACTACAAAAAATTGCGTATATTCTCCTGTGGACTCTAATAGAAAGTTTGCTCAAAAATCATTGCGTAATCAACGATCATACCACCATACGGGCATTAGGAGCAGTCAGTGTTAAAAGGTGAAAACTGAGGTTGAGTACAGTATTTCTCGTATTAATTTCTCCATTTTCAAGGGCTACAAGCAGATAAAGGCGTATTACATAGACACAGTTTATATTGTAAGCTGTGAATGAACTGTGACACTTCTGACACTAAATGTAACTGGGTTTTCTCTTTTGATGCTAGTCAATTGTCAGGATGAGCATTACTGCAAAGGACATTTGATTCTAAAGCATTATGTCGGGGTGAAAAACACTAAATAAATTACTTTTTCTCCGTTAACGACATGTGGGCAGGGTGGGTTCCTCCTTGGCTCGGGTATGAGGTAGAATGAAACAGCATTTTTGCATAAGATAACTTTTATTGAAGATTTGTACAATGGTTTCCTTACTGGATGTTCTGGCTGGGAGAGCGGCAGCTGTGTCGTTTGTGAAGCATCTGCTGCGTGAGCGGCGACGTCTGATTACACCTGGCGGTGTGTATCTCGTGTCGCTGTTTCGCCCAGTTAGCTGGAGACGCGCCTCGTGCTGTGGCCCGTTTAATTATTGAGAACGAAGTCGTGAATCGGATGGTGATACCTTGGATGTGGCGTCCCAGTGGTTCTCTTTTCTAAGCGACCGCGTGTGTCAGTGTTGTGCGTCGGCCAGCGGAGCGGCGCGGCGAGGGAAGGCCAGTGTCCCGGACTCGAACAACAGACTCCAGCTTGCCAGTCTCCGGCTGTCAGATCTTCATCCCAGCTCACAGGTGACTGCTGATGTGCGGCTGTCTCCTTCCCGTCCTCACGAGTCACGCGGGTACGTAAAAATCAGTCTTCAAATACCTTCTAACTTCTGTCTTCTGGCCGCAAGGCTGCTGCTTGCTATTCCATTACAACGGCGGACTTCGTGCTTCTGTGTACGATGTAGTCTCTTCTTGCATGACGGTCTTCAGCTCAGAAACTGAACTGAAAACTACTCCTCCTCTCGGGTCCACTGCGTCTCGCATATTTATTCACTTCAGTTCACTAGAGGTGAACGACTGCACGGTCATTGCCTTTCTGTCACGTTGAAAAGCTTCTCTAATAATCTTCTTAAAGTCGGTCATTGGCTCTTGGAATGTAGGCGAGGGCCTTTGATCACATGTGACAATTGAGAAACACGTGAGCCGGTCGGGCGATGCCCTGACGGCTGAATCGACACCTTCCGCTTATGTGGGGAGGACGATGGTTTCTCCCGACGTGCTGACTTGCAAGCGCCGGCAGTTGGCACTGCAACTCTGCCCGCTGTTTGCCAGTGTGTACTTTTCTAAATTAAACTAAGTTTTTCATTTATTTTCTAATATATACTTCACATTGATTTCACTAATTTATTTACCTATCTTAAGTACCACTCAACAGAACTGTTAAGTTATAAATTTTCTCCTTATACTATATCGCAAGTTTTTTGGGGATCCTCCCATTCCCAATCTTTTAAAGGAATAGAGCATTGTACGTCATTGGCAACTGGTATCGCACTTCGTAAAATACTTTCAGACTAGGGACGGTGCCATTCTGTAATTCAACCAATGTCCGACGAAGACAGTATGAAACTACCATACAGACGAAACAGTGCAAGTCTCGCACTGTGCATGTACATTTGTACCACCCAATAGGCCACGCCACATGGTAACAGGTTCATTGTTGCCTCAAACAGCTGTACCAAACATTATATCATTTGTTTGTTGCTCGGTTCTGTCGGCATTGTTATTAAAATGGCACCGATCGCTTTTCCCATTTTTCTACAATAACACAATGTTTAAAAAAAAAGGAAATTTTACTAATCAAAATTAGAGTTTTTTTAACAAAGGTTTGTTTAAATTTGGCACTGCTGCTGTGGCTAATTGATATTTCGGTTTTTATCTGGTTATTGGTAAAAAATAAAAAGCACCTATTATAGTCGACATCAAATGCATACTGAAAAATACCTGATGTATCGGTATTGGTTTCAGGCGGTCGGATGTCCCCATCCCTGCTGCCAGGACTGACTGCCGGAAGATGATGTCCGCTCCTGACAGATGGACGGTAGTAATCACTGCTCCAGAAAATTCGGCTACTGCTGACGAACTGACGGCTTCACAGTGCCTTTCCTGCATTTTAGGTGGTAACAATCATCTTTACAGAGTTAATTATGTGCGATGAGTCTGAGAAGCCTCTTTTTTCCGTAATCTGCCACAATAGGTGTTTATTGACTTCATCAAAAGCTTTTACGTAATCTCTTTAACTACGTAAGAAGTCTTTACTAATACAAGAAAATTTTTAAGAAAGATAGACCTAACCAGTCTAACAATTAACAACACAGACACTTACGCAAGGAAGTTACCTTTCCCCAACTCTATTCAGTGAGAAACGTTATAATATTTTACTACACTGAGATGAAAAAATTCATGGGGTACCTCCTAATGTCGTGTCAGATCTCCTTTTGCCCTTTGTAGCGCAGCGACACGATGTGGCATGGCCTCTACAATTCGCTGGAAGTCCCCTGCAGAAACACACACAACATGCTGCCTCTAGGGCCGTCCATAACTGCGAAATCGTTTCCGGTGAAGGATTCTGTACATGAACTGAGCTTTCCCTAAGTCCCACGAACGTTTGACGGGATTCATATCGGGCGATCTGAGTGGCCAAATCTTTCGCTCGAATTGTCTAGAGTTATCTGCAAACCGATCGTGAACAACTGTGACCCCTTGAAACTGTGCATTGTCATCCATAAAAGTTCTATCGTTGTTTGGGAACATGAAATTCATGAATGGCTGCAAATCGTCTCCAAGTATGCGAACATAACTATTTCCAGTCGATGATCGATTTAGGTGCACCAAAGCACCCGGTCCTTTCCGATGACTGCCTTGGTGAAAAATTGGCTTCATGACTTCGTGTGGTCTGCGCCACACTAGAACTGTACCATCAACTCTTACTATCTGAAACTGGAACCCATCTGACCAGGACACAGTTTTCCAGGCCAACTGATATGGTCTTGAGCCCAGGAGTTGCGCCGCAAGCTAAGTCGTGCTGTTAGCAAAGGAACTCGCGTAGGTCATCTGCTGCCATATCCCATTAACGAAAAATTTCGCTGCACTGTCCC
This sequence comes from Schistocerca serialis cubense, assembly GCF_023864345.2. Classification (NCBI taxonomy): domain Eukaryota; kingdom Metazoa; phylum Arthropoda; class Insecta; order Orthoptera; family Acrididae; genus Schistocerca; species Schistocerca serialis. Next base: position 361,530,110 of record NC_064643.1, read on the forward strand.
TATAAATACACTCATGGAAATTGAAATAAGAACACCGTGAATTCATTGTCCCAGGAAGGGGAAACTTTATTGACACATTCCTGGGGTCAGATACATCACATGATCACACTGACAGAACCACAGGCACATAGACACAGGCAACAGAGCATGCACAATGTCGGCACTAGTACAGTGTATATCCACCTTTCGCAGCAATGCAGGCTGCTATTCTCCCATGGGGACGATCGTAGAGATGCTGGATGTAGTCCTGTGGAACGGCTTGCCATGCCATTTCCACCTGGCGCCTCAGTTGGACCAGCGTTCGTGCTGGACGTGCAGACCGCGTGAGACGACGCTTCATCCAGTCCCAAACATGCTCAATGGGGGACAGATCCGGAGATCTTGCTGGCCAGGGTAGTTGACTTACACCTTCTAGAGCACGTTGGGTGGCACGGGATACATGCGGACGTGCATTGTCCTGTTGGAAAAGCAAGTTCCCTTGCCGGTCTAGGAATGGTAGAACTATGGGTTCGATGACAGTTTGGATGTACCGTGCACTATTCAGTGTCCCCTCGACGATCACCAGTGGTGTACGGCCAGTGTAGGAGATCGCTCCCCACACCATGATGCCGGGTGTTGGCCCTGTGTGCCTCGGTCGTATGCAGTCCTGATTGTGGCGCTCACCTGCACGGCGCCAAACACGCATACGACCATCATTGGCACCAAGGCAGAAGCGACTCTCATCGCTGAAGACGACACGTCTCCATTCGTCCCTCCATTCTCGCCTGTCGCGACACCACTGGAGGCGGGCTGCACGATGTTGGGGCATGAGCGGAAGACGGCCTAACGGTGTGCGGGACCGTAGCCCAGCTTCATGGAGACGGTTGCGAATGGTCCTCGCCGATACCCCAGGAGCAACAGTGTCCCTAATTTGCTGGGAAGTGGCGGTGCGGTCCCCTACGGCACTGCGTAGGATCCTACGGTCTTGGCGTGCATCCGTGCGTCGCTGCGGTCCGGTCCCAGGTCGACGAGCATGTGCACCTTCCGCCGAACACTGGCGACAACATCGATGTACTGTGGAGACCTCACGCCCCACGTGTTGAGCAATTCGGCGGTACGTCCACCCGGCCTCCCGCATGCCCACTATACGCCCTCGCTCCAAGTCCGTCAACTGCACATACGGTTCACGTCCACGCTGTCGCGGCATGCTACCAGTGCTAAAGACTGCGATGGAGCTCCGTATGCCACGCCAAACTGGCTGACACTGACGGCGGCGGTGCATAAATGCTGCGCAGCTAGCGCCATTCGACGGCCAACACCGCGGTTCCTGGTGTGTCCGCTGTGCCGTGCGTGTGATCATTGCTTGTACAGCCCTCTCGCAGTGTCCGGAGCAAGTATGGTGGGTCTGACACACCGGTGTCAATGTGTTCTTTTTTCCATTTCCAGGAGTGTACGTTCGTCGTACATCGCACATAGATCTCTGCGTTTATTTCATGCATTGTTGCTGATCCGCTAGGACTGAAAACTCTACACAAACGCCGCTGCTCTTGGTCTTTAAGTGAAGGCCGTCGGTCAATGCATTGTCAAAAAAATGTTCAAATGTGTGTGAGTTCCTAAGGGACCAAACTGCTGAGGACATCGGTCTCTAGGCTTACACACTATTTAAACTAACTTATGCTAAGAACAACACACACACCCATGCCTGAGGGAGGACTCGAACCTCCGTTGGGAGGGACCGCGCAATCAGTGACATGGCGCCTCTAACCGCGCGGGCATTGCATTGTACGTAGTGAGAGATAATGCCTCAGATTTGGTACTCCTAGCGCGCTCTTGTCACTGTTGGTCTTGGAATACTGGATTCCTTAACGATTTCAGAAATATAATGTCCGATGCGTCTAGCTCCAACTACCATTCCGCGTTCAAAGTATGCTAATTCCTGTCGTGCGGCCATAATCAGGTCGGAAACCATTTGATCTGAATCACCTTATTACAAATAACAGCTCCGCCAGCACTTGTACGCCTTGTGTACTCGAAACAACCGCCATGTGTGAATGTGCATATTGCAGTTCCATGATTTCTGTCACCTGTAAAGAGCTGTTTATCACCTTTATTTGTTGGAAAATATAACATCAACACCTGCGTCTACGTACGTACTCGAGACGCCACCGTTTGGTGCATGGAGGAGGGTGCCTTGTGCCACTGGTAGCCATTTCCCTTCCTGCTACACTCGTAAATGGAGAGATTGTCTATATGCCTCCGCGCTAGTCCTAATGTCTCATATCTTCGTGGTCAGTATACGAAATGTACGTTGGCGGGAGTAGAATCGTCCTGAAGGCAGCTTCAAATGCCGGATCTCTAAACGTTCTCAACAGCTTTTCGCGAGGAGATCGTCGTCTTCCCCTCCAGTGAATCCCATTTGACTTCAAAAAGTATCTCCGAAGTACTCGCCTGTTGGCGGAACCTAACGGTAACAAATCTAAGGATAAGGATATAAACTGTTTAGATATCTTTCGTTAGTGTCACCTTTTGGGGACCACAAACACACGAACGGTACTCGAGAATGTGTGGCACTAGTGTTCTATAACGCGGTTTCCTTTATAGGTGAGCTACCTTTAACTAAAATTCTTCCATAAACCGAAATATTCCATTCGCCTCTCTCCTATTCTCCTTAAGTGCTTGTTTCATTCATCACTCCAACTAGAAATTTTGCCCGAGTCATTTAGTAGCTTTCTATATTCTCTCAATTCTCTCAACATCCCCAACTTCCAGTACGCCACAGCGTCTTCAGCAAATAGCCGCAGATCGATGTCCACCCCGTTCGCCAGATCATATATATATACATATTCCCTTTACAAGCTTCTAGTATTCTTAGAGAGGAGTGAGTACATAATATTTTGAATACGAAACTATGTCCGGAAACGCGCCGTTTCCGTTCTACGACGGTTTCAATTCAGATGCTTAACTCATCCACTTCTGCTTGAGGAACTGAATTAGGCGTGACGCCGTACAATTATTAGGTAACAATTTGAAAGGAAACATAACGAAACATTCATTTGTCATTAAGGACATATGTTTGTATTAACACGAAAACAATTCGTGTTCACATTGTTCCACAACAGAAAAGAACAGTAATAACCCATTATAACAGCGTCTCGATGTGGCGCCCACGAAGCGCGTTGTTGTACCTACTCTCCATCCCACCTTGTGTGTCTTCACTTTGTAGCGCAGCGACCAGAATTCGTGCCAGCAGATCTTCCTCTACCCCTACAGGAGTCTCGTAGCAAGGTATATGGTAAGTGACATCAGATGACCGTCAGACGTAGTACACGTCACCCTGTCTACCCTATTACATTCCAGGGCAACTCTGACTTTTCTCTTTCCAGCAGCAGACGTGGGCGTATTACACATATGAACTGACCCCGTCAGATGTGGCGTTCTATTCAAAATATTATGTACTCACTCCCCTCTACAAGTCCTAGAAGTTTGTAGTTGAAATTTCCGAACACCCCGTATAGAGAAAAACAGCGGTCCTGTCACATTTCCCTGGGGCACTCCTGACGATATCCTTGTGTCTGACGAACAGTGACCTTCGAGGGCAACGTACTGGGTTCTGTTACTTAAGAAGTCTTCGAGCCACTCGCATGTTTGGGAACCTACTTCATCGGTTCGTACCATCTTTAACTGTATGTACTGGGCACTGTGTCAAACGCTTTCCTGGAACCTAGGAATATGGAATGTGCCTCCATCCGTGATTAGCAGGATGTGATGTAAGAAGAAAGTCAGCTGAGTTTCGCGAGTTACCAGCTCTTTTTTCCACTAATGCCTACTAATAAAAGAAAAGTTATTGCATTCAAAGGAGAAAAATTCAAACTATCTAAAATTATAAAAATAATATATTACTGGAAAATATAATCTACTTTCAGCATCTCGGTTGTTAAATAGGACGAAATTTCGACAATGAAATTTTTTTATAAATTTCATTGTCGAGATAAGTTAAAACAAAACAAAGAATAAGACAGAGATGATTTTACAAAGTTATGGCAGAACCTACTATGCTCTATGAACGTGAAACCTGGATTCACTTTCGAAACGACATGACCAGAATCCAGGCTGCGGAAATGGCGTTTCTCAGTAATGGTTATCGGCGTTTCAGAGGAGATCGCTTCAAATGGAGACATAAGAAATGAAATTTATTCGTTGCTCAATAAAATATTTCCAAGCAGTAGCAGATGATGGGAAACAAATTCTTGATTGAAAACCTAGAGGGACAAGACAGAGGCGAAAATTACGTAAAAGATGACAACCATGTTGACTGGAACGGATGAAATCACCTAGTCCTAACCGATGAAGGGAGAAGAAGACGATTTTTACAGCTGTAAATACCTTCACAGACAATTGGTATCTGGCGTTTCTGATTTCCCATTACGCACTTTGAAAGCCTCGACTAAGTATCGAGGAGAATTTCTCGGATCTCTAAAGATATGTACAACACAGTGCATACGGTGCACAGAAGTGCAGCGAAGCTGCCCCTAAGTGTACAGATTCAAACCAAAATATAGTTCTCGACTTCTGTTGAAATTTTACATGTTGGGCACAACTATATACAACTAAATAAAACAAATGTTATCAAGCAATACCAGTTTTGCCTTTATTTAGTGAAAAGCATCACACTAGTCTGAAATATATACATACACTATTTTTCGTGAAAATTGCAATTCCAAGAAGGAAACACGTGATCGCAATGAAATTTATTTCACAGATTAGGACATGAAAATACACAAGTGACTGTAATTAGGGAACTGTACTGCACTTTGACTATGAGAATTCAGTGTGGGGTGAAGCTGCCAAGAGCTGCTGCCAGAGCGACTAGATGCCATGGCGTGGAATAAGAAAGGGCTTGGATATTCTATGGTTGCTATGAAGGGGGATGCCTGTACGGTAGACTACTGCCTATGCTACTCCCCGGTTGGTGATTGGAAGGCAACTCTAGTAGGTGACTGGTAGGATACTAATACATGCACGGCTTTCAAAAGTAGCCGCCCACTGTGTTCCATGACAGCTTATACTTATTCCGAAGTCCGCCGACCATAGGCAGCAAAGGTAATTTTTCAATTGCGCCCCACTAATCCAGATGACTTCTTTAGCCGCCCGCAGACTATTGACGATTACCGGGCGCGTCACTGTGACCCCTAGACAACAAACCAAACAGTGGAAAAGGGAAATTCACTCAGTCGCCACCCAGAAAGGTGACACAGAGTGTTTTTTAGGAATTGTCATGATTTGGTTATATCGGATGATGTTCACAAGGGACAAACTATCACAAAAACGTACTACCGAATCGCCCTGATGGTGTTATAGAGGCTGTCAAGATGAAGGGTTGTAGAAAGCCTTCCACAGGTGCGTACAATGTCCACGACAACGTTCTAGCTCTTTCTGCACAGGACAAATACTGTATTTCTTTGAGTTTTAAAATTGTACCTCGTATTCTCAAGACATGACACCAAGTGACATCTTAGTCTTTCCTCGGATGAACAAACCATTGCGTGGCTGGCATTTACAGTGTGACAATGCTATTTTTGAAAGGAACGATTCCTGAACAAAATCCTTTACAAGTCATCCATCGCTGGAAAAAAATCCGTCTGTTCGCCCACCCCACGAGCGATCTGAAGCTTAAGAAAGACGGTGCACTACCTCGTCGCTTGCGAAGTGTTCCAAAATGGTTTGACGAAACCTCGATGTCAAGTACGGCCCTACATGCCACCTAAGTTCAGACTTCATGAGTAACTACGGGGCCCCATTATTCGACTTTGTAGGTGGATACTCAATATATATTATACTGCACAAGATTTAATTCTAGGAATTAACTGCTGATGTTCACATAATGGGCGATAGCTGCGATACTTATTTTTTTCCTCCATATGTAGCACTTGTGAGACAAATCAGTAGAATGCCGTTTCTTTATAATGCTAGTGGCATTGCCGCTATTATTTACCTTTTCATTGCATTCACATGTATCTGCATTACCTCCGTGAGTTTCAGTGTTTCACTGAGTTTGGTTTTAATGGCACAACGTTTTCAGCTTGATTCTCGGATTCTGTAATGTGTATTCTGTTCTGCATGATTTTATTCGATTATTTTTTTCTCTATCTATACCATTCATCCGCCCTGTCCTACATCGCAAGCGTGCAACCCCCCCTCACCTCCCCCCCCCCCCCCCACACACACACACGATTCTCATGCGCAGAACTGCCATCGAGTGAACATGACAGCTGTCAGCGGAACTAACAGGTGGTATGCCAGTGATGCATATGACAGTCTATATTCATAATTAAACTGCATTTACTAGTTAAAATGTTGCAGTGGCAGCTCTGTGTAATAGAGGTGATATTAAAATTGTCTTTTAAGTGCGAGCCGTGGCATCATTGTATTAGTTCCTTTCGTAAAACACGAACGCACGATGTCATTTAATCTGGTCAGTACGGTGGAAACATATGGCAACAACACATCTGAAAACTTCATTATTGCCGATGTGCGTACAGTAAGGCCACATCCCTTGTGAAGCAGCGACACTTCGCAGAGACCACGGCAGTCGGACTCGGAGACACAGACGAAGCCCGCGACGAGGTTCACTGCTGAGGGCCGAAACAATCTATTACTTCTAAGGAATTCAGTGTGTGGCAACGGCCATGCCGCAGTGGATGCACAAGTTCCCGTGCGATCACCGAAGTTCAGCGCTGTCGGGCTTGACCGGCAGTTGGATTGGTGACCGTCCAGGCCGCCATGCGCTGTTGTCATTTTTCAGGGTGCACTCAGCCTCCTGATGCCAATTGAGGAGCTACATGACCGAATAGTAGCGGCTCCCGTTAAAGGAAACCGTCATAACGACTGGGAGAGCGGTGTGCTGACCACACGCCCCTCCTATCCGCATCCTCAACTAGGGATGACACGACTGTCGGATGGTCCCGATGGGCCACTTGTGGCCTGAAGACGGAGTGCTAATTCAGTGTGTAGTATCAGACTGGCAAGAGTAAATACGCAATTAGCTGATTTGCAGAAGTTCTCAACGTTTGAGTTTACAGTTACTGTTATCGTTGGAGTAGATAATCAGTACTTTTACAAGACAGACCTCGTTCAACATCCTTTATACAGGATGAACATTAATAAAACCGACAAACTGCAGGGAAGGATTCCTGCCTGGAAATGGAGGAAGAAAGGTCCTGTGAACATGTCTCCGGAAATGCATCGTTGTCGCTGTAGATGGCGCTGACGGATGACAGCTCCTCTGTCAGCGTGCCATGTGTTCCTTGGGTGTCGTAGGCTGTGTGATTGACGCAGCATATTGTAAGCAGCAGAACGATCCGGTATTCATGTCGGGAACAAGCCGAGATGGCGTTTGAGTACGGCAAATCAGATAAAACGGTCGCCGGGCAGCACGGCTGTACTAAAACAAATACCCTCACAGCCACCTACCACTTCGCACAAAAATTCTAGCCCATTTTTGGCGTTTGTGTGATCATGAGTCCTTTCAGACAGACGAACGTACAGCGAGGCGGTGGACTGTGCGTACAGGAGATTTTGTGGACCAGTTTCTACAGGATATTGAGACGAAAGCTACAGGGAAGTGGCCAAAGTACGATTATGTGACTCCTGCATGACAACTGCAACAATCCCTGTCACCTGCAACACACAAGGAAGACACTGCATGTGGTCAAAGGAAAACTGTCATTAGTCTGCGTCACCTACCGTAGCAACGATGCATTTCGGGACACTTGCTCGTAGGATCTTTTCTCCTCTATGTCCAGTCAGGAATTCTGCCCCGTCAGTTTTATGAAATTTCACCCTGTATAAGCTATTTCTAAATTCCAAATACACACTGAGAAGCGGAAATATTATGACCACTGCCCATAGCGAAACTGAATACCTCCTGGTGGAGCTGCGGCAACGAAAAACGACAAGGTAAATATGTAATCGTGGCAGAGAAGAAAAGGGAATCATCTTAGAGACGATACGTGACGCAAACTCGTAAATCCGCTGAGATAAACGAAAGTGATGCGGGTAGATTCAAAATACAAACGCGAATTCTTTACAGACGAATGGAAAAACTCGTAGAAGCCGACTTCGGGGAAGATCAGTGTGGATTCCGTAGAAATATTGGAACACGTGAGGCAATACTGACCCTACGACTTTTCTTAGAAAATAGGTTAAGGAAAGGCAAACCTACACTTCTAGCATTTGTAGACTTAGAGAAAGCTTTTGACAATGTTGACTGGAATACTCTCTTTCAAATTCTGAAGGTTGCAGGGGTAAAATACAGGGAGCGAAAGGCTATTTACAATTTGTACAGAAACCAGATGGCAGTTATAGGAGTGGAGGGGCATGAAAGGGAAGCAGTGGTTGGGAAGGGAGTGAGGCAGGGTTGTAGGTTATCCCCAATGTTAATCAATCTGTATATTGAGCAAGCAGTATAGGAAACAAAAGAAAAATTCGGAGTAGGTATTAAAATCCATGGAGAAGAAATAAAAGCTTTGAGGTTCGCCGATGACATTGTAATCCTGTCAGAGACAGCAAAGAACTTGGAAGAGCAGTTGAACGGAATGGACAGTGTCTTGAAAGGAGGGTATAAGATGAATATCAACAAAACCAAAACGAGGATAATGTTAAGTAGTCGAATGAAGTTGGGTGATGCTGAGGGAATTAGATTAGGAAATGAGACACTTAAAGTAGTAAAGGAGTTTTACTATCTGGGGAGCAAAATAACTGATGATGGTCGAACTAGAGAGGATATAAAACGTAGACTGGCAATGGCAAGGAAAGAGTTTCTGAAGAAGAGAAATGTGTTAACATCGAGTATAGATTTAAGTGTCAGGAAGTCGTTTATGAAAGTATTTGTATGGAGTGTAGCCACGTATGGAAGTTAAACATGGACGATAAACAGTTTGGACAAGAAGAGAATAGAAGCTTTTGAAATGTGGTGCTACAGAATGGGTAGATCACATAACTAATGAGGAGGTATTGATTAGAACTGGGGAGAAGGGGAGTTTGTGGCACATCTTGACTAGAAGAAGAGATCGGTTGGTAGGACATGTTCTGAGGCATCAAGTGTTAGTATTGGAGGGCACCGTGGAGGGTAAGAATCGTAGAGGGAGACCAAGAGATGAATACACTAAGCAGATTCAGAAGGATGTAGGTTGCAGTAGGTACTGGGAGATGAAGAAGCTTGCACAGGATAGAGTAGTATGGAGATCTGCATCGAACCAGTCTCAGGACGTAAGACCACAACAACAACATGGGTAGATTATTAGGACCCGGCGATTTGGAGGGAGCATCTTGGAAAAGGCGACGTTGGTCGGATGTTGCCGTGCAACTGTCGTGAACATCTGTGGAAAGTAGTTTGAGGATGATTAAATTAAAAGTAGGCCGCAAGCCGTTGGATGTTCACGCATCACAGAAGTTGGTAGGTTGTCTCCTCTGCAGTACAGGGTAACGGGTGATCTGCGACACATATGACTACAGAATACAAAAAAATGGCTCTGAGCACTATGGGACTTAACATCTTAGGTCATCAGTCCCCTAGAACTTAGAACTACTTAAACCTAACTAACCTAAGGACATCACACAACACCCAGCCATCACGAGGCAGAGAAAATCCCTGACCCCGCCGGGAATCGAACCCGGGAACCCGGGCGTGGGAAGCGAGAACGCTATCGCACGACCACGAGATGCGGGCTCTACAGAATACAATGGCGATGCAGGTAAAAGTGTTTTGGAGCACAGATTTCAGTGCATGTTATTGAATACCGGGCTCTGCAGTAGACGAATGCTAGGTGTTCCCACGTCGGCTCAACGGCATCGTCGGTTACGATTGTAGTCCTACATTACGAGGTCCCGGGTTCGATTCCCTGCCGGGTTGGGGATTTTCTCAGCCCGGGGAATGGGTGTTTGTGTTATCATTTCATCAACATCATTCGTGACAGTGACTAGACTGGACTGTGTAAAAAAATTGGATTTTGTAAAAATTGGGACGTTGCACGGGCGCTTACGAGCGCGCTGTTGAGCCCCCCACAAACCAAACCTCATCATCATCTGTAGTGCCTACGAGGTTATGGTGACGGTATGTCAATGGTAACGTGTCAGCTAGTCGGACGAATCATATTCAGCCTACGAGGCAATGGTGACCGTATGTCAATGGCAACGTGTCAGCTAGTCGGATGAATCATATTCAGCAAGTCAATCGTCCAGGCGAATGGCTGCTAGAAACGCGCACTGTGTCACGGACGTAGACCAGTGGAGGCAATACTACGGCATTGGGTCCCAAGTAATAATCTAGGGCGTCATGTGGACTCTGAAAACAATATTGGGGACGACCTGCCTCCCTTCATGACTTGTCTTTCCCCCGATATTGATAGCATCTTCTAACAAGATAACTGTCCGGGTGACAGATAGTGAACTAACGTTGACGTTTGTCCACTACATTCGTCTGATCTGAAACTTACGAAACACATCTGGGACGCTATTGGTTGTCATCTCCGCGCCCGCAAAGCGCTGGCCAGTAATGGATGGGAATAGCGTGACCTGTACGTGCCACATACATGCGAGAACCTATCAAGGACTTGTCGAATTCGTGTCACGCAGACTCGCTGCTGTATTTCGTTCCGAACACGCAGTTAAGCTGGTAGTCATAAAATATTGGTTCATAAGTGTACACATTAAAAACGTGTAGATGGGACAAACAAATCATCATTTCAACAAAAACCTATGTCCGTAATGAAGTTGTTTCCATGCTATTATGACAAAAATATAGGATAGTATGTTCAACCTTCTGGCACTTGCTGGTGGAAAGTGCGACGATATCGTACTTCCTACATTTGTTCCCACCTGATTCCAATACTAATGAAGGAATGTTCTGCCATTAATTATCTGCAGAAGTATGGTTTATTAGAAACTGGCGTCAGAGAAGATCAATCCAGATTCCGGAGAAATATAGGAAATAAACATTGAGGAGCGTACAGCAATAAGTCGCTAATAATCTGTTTCTTGCAACTAGATTTCAACCAATATGTAATTATCATCAGTGCAGTAAGATAGAAGTCAGATCATCATCATTGCTTGCCTGTACAAACAGTACCTATAACATTAGCCATGTAAGTTTTTCAGTTCACAAGTATGCTGTACATTCCTCAGTTTTAATAAACATAGCCGCTGAGTGCTCCCATTCCATACAGGATCGAATCTGATGAAATATAGGTCCAAGCAAAGCAATACTGACCCTATATCTTAAACGATAGATTGGAGATAGGCACAATGCACCTTCTACGGCGTTTGTAGATTTATAAAAAGCTTTTGACACTGTGCGCTTTGAAATTCTGAAGGCATCATCCAAAAAATATAGGGGGCGAAATTTTATCTACAACTGGTCCAGATATCGACCTTGAAAGACGTGAAAGGGCGTAGCAGTTGATAGCGAAGATCGACTGGATTACAGTTTATCCCCCGTGTGATAACGATAAATTAGGAAAAGGAATTAAAGTTCATGGAGAAAAAAATAATAAATTTACTGATGACATCTGACATTCTGTCATAGATGTCAGAACAACTGCGAGGCCAGATGAACAGAAAGGATAGTGGCTTGAAAAGATTTTATAAGATGAACATAAACAAATGTGAAATAAGGATCACGAATTGCCGTAGAATTAAATCAGGTAGTTCTATGAGAATTAGGAAAAGAAAACAAAAGTAATAGATGAGCTTTACTATTGTCATGGAGGAGCCTTATCAAATCAGTCTTCAGACTAAAGATCACAAAAACAATAACAACAACCTAAATGACTAAAATGGTAATATGACGAAAGCTTACTGCCAAATGGAAGGTACAGCGTACACGAAAAATGGTAAACATTCGATGTCTCTTCCCCCACGTAGGCCACTATGAGCCCAAGGCAACTAGCTGTGCACCGATCACCCACAGCTGACAGACAACGTTTGCTGCATTGCCCCATTACCGTATCGCCGGTAGCAGCTCGGTGGAGCCGCCAGCTATCGACGGCTAATAGTCTCCATATACGGACCACTAGTGCCTCCGCCAATAGCACTCGGCTGATAACGAGCTTGTAGTCCGTGCTTTTACCACTACCACGATAAGAGCACTGGCCAACAAACTTTCTGCGAATTTTTTACCTGGTTTGTCTACAACCTGCTAAGTAACGGAAAAAAAATATTTCGAATGTCTTAGAAACATATATCAACCTTTTCCTTTATGTTACATATTTGATTTCATCAATGATAAGTCACAGAAACCGTACAAAACTCTTCTATTGCGACGGAATTTGACGGATATATAGTCATCTCACATACAGGATGTTCAGAAATTCCCGTTACAAACTTCTATGACTTTTAGAGGGCAGCGAGTACATAATATTTTGGACAGAAATCCATGTCCGGAATAGTCACCCAGGGCTGCTACAGAGTGAATAGGCGCTAGCACTTGTAAATGTGTGTATATACGGGTTTATTCCGTAATGATATTATATGCTTTTAAGGATAATGGAGAACGATAAATGTATCAGGTTGAGGTAAGAGTCTGTGTTGTGTATCAGAAACGAAAGACTCGAAAGTTATAAGCAAAAACCGTTCTGATATGTCAGACAGTGGAATACGTGTCCCGCTAATGTTGTTGCGAGCATTAGGAGCTATTAGCACTTGTTCAGTAGAGGAGATGTGTTTCACACTAGAAAAAATGAACAAGTGCTCATAGCTCCTCATTTTAGATCTCACGTTTAGTAGACATTTTTTCCTTGTTTTGATCCACACTATCACCTCTGAAAATTGCATACCCTCCAATCCTAGCAACAACAGTACCGTTAGAAATATTCCACTGCCAGAGGTATCAGAATGATCTTCGTTTCCAGACCAGGGATCCTTACCTCAGATTGATACATTCACCCTCTCTGTCATCCCTGAAAGTTTGTAACATCATTTGACCCTTTGTATGAGGCGCATCCAGAAAGTAAGTTTCTCTATTTTTTTAAAGACAAAGACAACATAGTTACATGAAAAACTTGATTGTCAACGGGTACAGCAATGTTTGAGCTGTTTTTCGACATAGTAACCAAAGAACTGAGACACTTGTCATATCGTGGGATCAACTTTTGTATTCCCCTGTCGTAGAAGTCTGCCGCCTGTAAATGAAACCAGCGTGTGACAGTCGTCTTCAGCTCGTCGTTGCGAAAATGTGGTCGGAGAACAGGAATTTCTTGAGGTGCTAGGAAGGGTGGAAATCGCTAGGAGGAAAATTAGGAGTCTGTGTGTTGGATGACCAAATAGCTCCCAGTCGAACCTCTGCAAAATAGTTGCCGTGCGCCGAGCCATATCGGGACAAGCATTATCATGGAGCAGAACAAAATCTGCCGTACGCATTCCACGCTCTTGTTCTGAATGGCGCGTCTCAGTTTCCGCATTTTTTCACAGTAATTGCGTTCACTGTTTTACCTCTGGGCAGGAAGTCAATGAGCAGAATGCTCTTCCTGTCTTAGAAAACTGTGCACATTACTTACTGCACTGACAGTTTGTTTGCGTTTTCTCTTGACGAGAGATCCACTGTGACGCCAATCCATTTACTGCTGCTCCGTTTCCGGGGTCCAGTGAGAAATCCACATTTTATCACCCCTGATGATCCTATGAGGAGCTCGTCACCGTCATCATGATACCGCTGCAGAAATTTCAGCGCTGCTCCAAAACGTTTCGTTTTGTGTTTTGGTGTCAGGCACACAATTTCTTGAAGAGAAAGTGCTTAGGGACAATTTCATGCAACAAGGATCGCGATGTCTGCCGAAAATGGCTGCTGAGCTTCGTAATCGTGAAGCGACAATTGTCCAGGACACGCTGCCACACCAGCTCAACCAGATGAGCACTGATGAGGGACGGTCGCCCGCTTCTCTCTTCATCTTGGACACTTTGACGACCTTCGGAGAAAAGCCTAGACCAGCGACACAACATCTGGTTGCGACGATGAGTTTCGTTGGGTGCATTAAGGAAGGCGGCGGGAGAACGAATAAGAGAAACGATTTCGGGGCACTGCTGCCTCGAAAAAAAAAAAATGGCTCTGCGCACTATGGGACTTAACATCTATGGTCATCAGTCCCCTAGAACTTAGAACTACTTAAACCTAACTAACCTAAGGACAGCACACAACACCCAGCCGTCACGAGGCAGAGAAAATCCCTGACCCCGCCGGAAATCGAACCCGGGAACCCGGGCGTGGGAAGCGAGAACGCTACCGCACGACCACGAGATGCGGGCGACTGCTGCCTCGTCGGTACTGGCACCTGTCCGGCCAGCATTTTATTGTTGTGCAAGCGCAATTTTCCCTGCTAAATATGTCTACTTTATAGGAAACAACACCGAGAAATTTACTTGTAACGGCACGTTTGCGGACATGGGTTTCTATTCAAAATAATAATGTACTCAACCCCCCGCCCTCTCCCTCACGCTACGAGCTCTAGAAATTTGTAACTGGAATTTCCGAACACCCTGTACAGGATGTGTAATGTAAATAATTCCACATGACTCAACGGTGTGGTGCAAGTCTTTCAACAGAGCCACCGCCAGCTTGTCTCCGTCCCACAGTGCATTGGAACATCCAAGGTAGTCGCCTGCGGACGCCGATCGTTAAGAGTCTTCGGTGCACTGTTATTCAGACACACTTGTACTCTACCCATAATTGAAGTCTGATATTGGTTCTGCCACAGTTCGCCGCGTCTTCTCTTTTATCAGCTTGCTCAAGGCTACGACGCCCGACATCTGTAATTAGGGGTGACCGCTCAAACCTACGAAGTCCGTACGTGGTTTCACCTTGGTTTCGCCACGTGTTGAAGACGCTCACCACAGCACTCCTCGAACGCCCGACAAGTCGTGCAGTTCCCGAAAGGCTCGTGCCGAGCCTCCGATGCATGAGAATATGCCCTCGGTGTAAGTCCGATAGATCGCGCGCCTTCCCCATTCTACACACAGGCAGCACTCTCACTGGTACTACGCTCACAGTGCTTGTGTCTGACTAAAGTGCGCGTCATATATCTTGGCGGCCGAGTTTAGGTTCGTTCTGCGCATCTGACGTCACAAAACACAGTCAGCCAATGAACAGAGAACGACGTTGCCAGATCTCGACTGCAGTGCAGAGCACGGACGAGTGTCTTCAGTTTTAGAAACGTTCAGTCATAAATAAAGTAATAGAACAAAAGCAATGTCTTGATAGCAGAATTTCTTTTATAGAAAGTTTGGAAAAAGCATTCTTTATACCAATTGCTTCATATTCTATTAATTAATTAAACCAAACAAGCAATAAGACTCCTAATTCAGGTGATAGCAAGGAAATGTGTTTGTTTCAATCTCACGAACTGCTTTTTCACAATAAAGAACAGCGGTAATTATTTATTTCCTATTGTACTTCGACGAAGTGTGAGTAATTCAGAGTCATACCAACAGTGTTTATAAGTAGTTGCATGAGATGTTAGAGTCCTTATGGAATAAAACTGTTTGATGAGCTGAGGTAGTGGCACGGTTAAGGTGTTGGGCTCCCAAATTAAAGGTCATGAGTTCAAACCTTGTGTAGTGCTTAATATTTTCTTTATTTAAAAACAATATTGGAGTGCCTTACTTCACGAATTTTATTCGTTTGAATGAAATTTCTAGTGCTTTGCCTCTTAATTAACTTTTTCGCTGCTGCAGACACGTGCTCCCGCATTCCGCGCTGAGCGCGATTTTGTCATCACTGCACTTCTCGCCTGTGCAGACACATGGTGTACCCACTCCTTTGACACACTTATCATTCGATTTTACAAAAACTATTTGGCCAAAAAATTTGATTTTTACACGTCTTCTTGACTGATACCTTCCCCACATAAATGACTTAATTTTGTTTTGATGTGCAGTATTAAATGTAGTAAACCATTGCACGAAATTTTGAAGAGTTTGCAGAGGTAAAAGTCCTTAGCGTATACTTTCCGTATGGTCGATTTTAGTTGCCACAATGTTGAGAATGAAATGTGGACAAGATACCTAAATTTCATATAATATTTACTGTATAACAATATCTCATTTAATTTAAGTACCACATAGGTGTCGTATGCAATATTGAGAAATATTCCGTCTTTCGCGACTGTAATAAAAGTTTTATTTACACAGGGCGCGTTTGGCATTATTTTAAAGCACTTCCATCGGTGAAAGGTATGGCACATACACAATGGTATTCATGTTCTATTTCTTGTTTTTGTTCCGCAGTCGTAGTTTTACCAATGGTATTGAAATATATACCTCTTCTGCAACTGTAATAAGCGACTTATTTAGACCAGACGCGTTTCTCTCTTTTGAAGCATCATAAGAGGACTGTATTTTGTGTCCTCCATTGCCAAGTCACCTTTCGTAGTTTTGTGCTGCGGTAGCAAAATATTCAACGTTTGTGTTGGCTCATCAGTGTTTTAGCAAATAAATGCTGTTTGTGTGTGCCACTTTACCTCTGCAAACTCTTCAAAATTTCGTGCAATGGTTTACTATATTTAATGCTGCATAATAACTGCGTTGAACATCGAAACAAAATTAAGTCATTTATGGCGGGAAGGTATCAGTCAAGAAGATAGGTAAAAATCTAATTTTTGAGCCAAATAGTTTTTGTGGAATCCAATGATAAAAGAGTGTCAAAGCAGTCGGAACACAATGTGTCTGCACAGGCGAGCAGTGCAGTGACAAAATCGCTCACAGCGCGGAATGCAGGGAGCACGTCTCTGTAGCAGCGCAAGGGTTAATGCGGCCGTGGTGGCTTTACTTCATGAACTGCGCGCTCCCCCCTAAACGTAAGCTTGCGAACTATGCTATACTATGGCGCTGCTTCTCTTGGCGCGTGCGTCGTGTGCAACTGGCAACGCAGCAATCTCCCGCGTCTAGGCGGGCATGCGCGAGCCGCCAAGATAAAAGAATTGAACTATAACAGTCATTTCTCGCCAGTTGAAGCCTGGACGGGTTTATATCGACGGCTGGTGTGTGCTCATAATGTTATAGCTGATCAGTGTATGCTCATACGTAGCACGCTATTAGCGGATCATACATGAAGTCAGGTACAAAGAGAAAAGCCGAACTATGTTCCAAATAAGTCGTCGATCCAACTAAACTTTGAATTACATTATAAAACATATCAGGTTAAATGTGCTCACCCCTATTACCGAACGAACTACACAATACCCTGAACACTCTTGAGTCTACACTGGCGGTGGTGAATCGTACGTTGCACTACGCGGGGTAATAAGCTGAAACTGGGCACTAGTAGTGAATATGGCATGTTATTCACAATTTCAAAGTTTGAGGGTTTAGATGCAAGCGGAAGGAAAGTAATTACTACAGTAAAGTTTTCTATTAATTGAACAAACATTTCGTCTGCGGAGAAACTTTTAACTTGAATTACCACTTTCCACAGAGAGTCCAGAAATTCCTCTCAGAGCGCTGTAGAAGGGCAATTCAGCGTCACATCCCATGCCGTGCAACGCTCGGAGGCGGACACGGGAAGCGAGTGAAGCCAGGAGCTGAAGAAGCGCCAATTATTTCCGAAAACCCCTTTCATGGTCCAGATTAAAAGCCCTGGTGGCAGCGCAGGCGGAAAGGGAAAGTCGGATTAGCGATTAAGCAGAGCGGACACCCGTGACAGCTGTGAGCCAGACCGTTGAACTCTGGAGCTGGTTCACCGTCTGAAGTTCGCTGCTTCCCATTAAACTATCGCGCTGACAATGTTTGCTCTCTGCACCATTAGGAGCAACGCGACGGTCTCTAATATATACTGGCGGTAGTGGCTCAGCATGTGGGTTATGTCTTTCTATTGACCGTTATTTGACAGTATACGGGTGTTTCAAAAATACTTAAACTTTGGGGACAGGTTCCTAACACCAAAACAAGTAAAAAGGTCTAGAAAATATCGGCTCTAAAATGCATACCTTAAGAGCTATGAAAACTTCTTCATCTTCGATAATGTGTAACATATCTCTTCTAGTGCAAGTTCTTTGCTTTGCATATTATGGACCTATAAAAGGTAAAAAATATCTAGTAAAGATGGGCTCTAAAACGCATACCTTAAGAGCTATCATCACTAGTTCACCTTCGCTGTTGTGAAACGCATCTCTTCTATTGAACAAGGACTCATAGCTCTTAAGATATGTATTCTAAAGCTCATGTTTATTAGACTTTTTTTATTGTTCTAGTAAACGGAACTCGATCCCAAAGACAGTAAAGGAATTTTTGAAACACCCTGTATATTGAACAGAAACCTCTTATAACAAAACATTGAAACGATGCAATCATATGCTACACAACATATAGCCATAAGAGAATATGGTACAACAGGACAGCTAGTGTGAGTTATTACTTACATTTTAGTCTCAGCAAGAGGTCAAAAGACAAAGACAGTCACAGAAAATGCCGGGACTTATAAACCCTACAGTTAAATCTTTGTACTTTTTAATTACATGTATTTACATCGTTAAATTTTCTGAACGGTGAAGTCTTACCATGACGTGTCAGAAATAAAAGAAATAGGACAACAACAAAAAAGCGTTGAATGATAGCGGTCTGTGTAAGACATGTTAATAGAACACATGTTATATTCGTTCTAAGTGGATATATCAGTAGCCGAAGTAATGTATGAGCGAGAATGTTACATTATGCTAAGCACAGCAACAAATCACATTACTTGGGATTTATTTTAGCAATAAACACGCTGTGAGTGTCGTTCGGTGGTTCTACGTAAATATGGGCCTTAAAGAAAAAAGCCAGTGAATAAATAGGTCCGAAGATCTGCGATTCAATCCTCGATCTATTCTACGATTTTTTCTTCTTTCATATAACGCTTCTTTCCCCTTTGCTATTGATTTGTTGATGAGGAAAACGCTAAGCCACATCGTAAATGGATTGCCACATTAACATATAGGTCCCCATGGCCTGATAAGATCAAAGAAAGCCAAAGGATATCATATCTAATATCATCAAGCCCAGTAAAGCAATGCGGTCTTCAAAACAGCTTTAAGGTTGATAACAGCTTTACTAGCATGTTAATTCCGCAAATAGTACGTAGTTTTTCAAATGTTTGCTCTAGAAGTGGAAAATCACTGGAAAGGAATTATTGTAATTGCCTTTAAGATAGCCTGACATCACGATTTATGACTTTTTTGTGAAGGTTAGTGAAGGAATTCTTGTGTCTGTCCCTCCAAAAACTTCGGTTAAAATGCAATGCCACATATCAGAAGCGTCGAATGCGGTAACGCCAGACGTGCTCACAAAAGTAAGCGACGACATTGACTAATGTTTGGATGTTTTTCTTGCGTCCCGTGGATTGTTCATTAAACATTTGTTTAAGCTAAATGAAATCTTGGATCCCAAACATAATTTTGAAAATCATCCTAAGTTTGTATATGTACACATCTAACAGGTATACCCTTGTAAAATCACATTGATCTTTTGAAAATAAAAGCTTCGCAGTCCTGTGCGTAAGTGTAAATCTACTCAAAATGTTTATCTCTATTCACGTCGAAAACAGAGTGTTCAGAAATCTTTTAAATCTTACGCAAACAATTTGAATATTCGATTGCATTTGTCTCTCTAGAAAAAGAGACCGATTCCTTAAAGTCCCCGAATCCGCCCATCATTCAACTGGAGGACCTGCAGCAAATAGTACCGAGGGCAACGAAAGACGCTCTCAGCATCAGTCACTGTAATCTTATTATCCTGTTCTGCAGACACAGTTCGACTAAGTCTATGTTTAGACTTGGAGACAATGCGGAAACAAAGCATTTGGGGTGGGTTGGATGGATGAGGGGAGGCTACCTCTGAAGAAATTGTACAGAGGATAATAAAAGAAATCCAGAAAGTGCAAAGAACGCCATTTACTTTTAACGGTTAGTCCCTACGTTACCAAACCAATGCTGTGTAACGATATACAAAAATCGTAAAGCGAAGCTAGACATCAATGATAACTCTGTCAAGAAGCAGTAGGTACCGAATATTGCGAAAAAGACTTACAAGAACACTAAACTACATGGAAAGGTCGACTGGAACAAACTAAAGAAAGAATATGGCAATACATAAGCTATAACGTTTGGTGAACTACACATAAACTGTTGAAAGTTAAGATGTAGTCTCCATGTCATGAAAGTCTGCAAGTCATGAGGAAAGGAGCGACGTGGTAGCTAAAACAGAAAAGTACAGACTTGGGATTTTAGGGGAAATTCTGCAGGCTTCTGGTAGCTTGTGGTGGCTTAACCTATTTTCTCTCGCTATGGAAACCTGATGCCAAGGAATCCGTTATAATATTCTAAGGAAATAGGGCTGAGTCAGAAGAGCCAAAATATCCTACCAGGAAACCAGTTTATGGTGGTAGTAGTGGTAAAGTCTAATGTGACCAAACTGCTGAGGTCATCGGTCCCTAGGCTTACACACTAACTTTGTACCTCGCGCGGCACCAGTTTATGGAAGAGTCGACGAACAAGTGTGTGAAATGCTCTGTTTCCGGTTCAGTGTTTCGACACGTTGCCCTTCAGCCGCTGCGGTAAAACGTAGAAAAGAATCAGAGAAGGAGGGTTTAGACTTTAGCTAAAAAAACGGCAACCATGTACAACATGCACTGCAAGAATGATGTACAGAAAACAGTACAGATAACTTGGCGCTTAGAGAAAAACTCTCAAGAAGTAGAAATCCCACAGATTGAATGGGCTGAAAACTAAAAAATCAATAGCGAAGCAGGTATCTGCTTAAAGACAAGAGTTGAAATTACTTATTTGACACCCAGTTTCTCATCTTCACGAAATTTGTAAATGGTAGAGGAGATTATGTTGAAAAATACATCGTTTTCGAAAATATAAATTTTTCATATGATTATGAGGATATTTTACCCTAGTAGAAGATGCACAAATCTGAAAACAGGTGTTAGAAGAGGCATCACTCTCTCTACATGTTATCTAAGTCTAGCACGGGAGATTAATAGCTAACAACAGTCTCTATTGCTTTAAAAAGCTATATTTATCGAGGTACTTAATTAGTCTCACCTAATTAAACATTTTAAAAATACTGATAACACCAGTGCTTCCGTAAGTCTCGGAAACTTGATCATTAACATCAAAAGAAATTGTAATGCTAAATGCTTGTGAAAGAAAAGTACTTTGAAGAATAGTTTGCCCAACTAGTGAAAGAGGGAGATAGTGAAGGAGGTACAGTCATGAACTGTACACTGTGTATAAAGAACCACCTATTAGAAGATCAACGAAAATGGGGTCGAGTGAGAACCAGATGGATAGATAGATTCATGGAGTTCCTGCAGAAAATGATGCGTAGGGGATGGAAAGCTCGAACATTGGATCAAGGTAACTGGCTGAGAATTAATGAATGCGCCAAGGTTCACAATGAACTGTAGAGCCATACAAGAACACAACAGGATGCTATTGCGATAGCTGCAGTACGATATGCAGCATATAGATAGCAATTTCTCGAAGCTCTACAAAGTGTGACTCTGCATTGCACAGATGCAAATCAAATTGCACCGGCTGGAGTTGTTATAGTTCTGATTAATGGCGTGGAATATGGGTGAAGAAAGTGAGAGATTCGAAAGCCAAAGGAATAGGGAGGATATTAAAATGCGGCTACTGCAAAAATACCAGCGTTTCTTTGACACAGAGACAATAAGTTTCACGCTGGACGCGAAATAATAGATTAATTTAGAATTTACTCAGTTATTCGGGAGAACGATACACTATCAGACGGGTCATAGACCATTTGCATCCTGCTTTGGAAGGCGATTTTCTATGAACCTAGGTCCACAGTTGCTAACGTATTTCTAACGATTCCATTCCGCTTGCAACTAATAGCTTTTGGTTGACTTTCTGTACTGCTGTACACTTTAAGCCTTCATCCACTTCCAAATACCTAAATAAACTTATGTCCGTAGGATCGCACCTCTTAAGTTATCCAACGAGCACCAGTAGCATGGTAGCATGTTGTGAGCTTAAAATCGTCTACATTACTAAAACAAATAGTCATAGCCGATGTATGGGTGATAGCTGAGCAGCCCTTTGCTGGAGTTTGTTTAGTTGCGTGCGAAATGGATCCATGAAAAAAACCATGCCTATGTAGGAACTCCGTACTGTGCAATGTGAGAGTGCAATAAACTGTCAACAGTAAAAAATGGCAGGAATTTTGTTCACAGTGAAACGGTTCAACGTCAAGAATGGTGAAAGATCTAGGAATCTGCGTGGAAAACAGATCAATTGGAACAGTTGCGATAACAATACTGAGCAACTTCCAAGTAGAGGCCCTGCCACAAGCATGCGAACGAAACGCACCGAGGCTGGCCACATTGAGGCGTTACCCCAATGCCCGCAGTGCTTTATTTTTTGCTAACATCAGGTCAGGATTAGCAATTTAATGTAGTTTGTGTTACGTAAATTCTGGTAATTTTTTTTTTCAAATCAGCCCTCTGATGCAGTTTTTAGCTTTTACACCTTGAAAGGTAACATGTTAATGTATGTGGCTGACTCTGAGGTTGTAGTGACGAGAAGCTGACGTTTTTGCATTTTTTTGTGACTAAATTATTAACACTTAAAGCAACTGAATTGAAATTCATTTTATGTCCATTGTGTCTGAAGCGAGTGAACATTATGAAGAAGTGAGAAAATACGGACTGTGAAACTCCAATACTGACTACTTTAAATTGTGTGAACTACCTGGAATCAAAAATTGTTGCTGGTAAAACAAATTCACATATGTTATGGATAAAATGGAAGAATCATTAAAGTTCTGCATTCCACCACCAAACCTTGGCAACTGCTTGCATTTGCGTCATGGATCTGTTACACTTAGTTTTTTTTTTACGTCCGCATGGCAATAAACAAATACTTGCACAAATATCTTCGAGACGTAAACCACAACGTCGCACAATGTTCGATTAGTTCAAGAAACTACTTTAGGTGTGATGCACGAATGACAACTCACAACACGATAGCATCATCATTAGTGACAGTGGCTAGATTGGACTGTGTAAAAAATGGGACTGCGTACAAGTTGGGACATTGTACGGGTGCTGATGACGCCGCAGTTGAGCGCCCCACAAAGCTAACATCATCATCATCACAACAGTATAGGACGCTAAAAGGGAACTCTTCGGGGCGTAGCGCTTGTTATTTTTTGTATAAGTGCTCCTGGCGGAATCTCGTGGAGGTGCGGTCTCGTGGACCCTAGACGCTTGGGCGATGCAGCTGTGGCGAGTGTCCCAGAGGACCTCATAAATCGTAAAGCCCATCTTGAGATGGTTAACTTTCTGGAAAGCCCATGTTGAGATGGTTAACTTCCTGGAAGAAGAAAGGTACAATCGCGAGCGGAGCATGAGTGACAGAAAGAAAATATAAGGAACTGAAAGGGACTTCTACACTTGTGAGAGTTCCTCAAGAAAATGTGTTCCTTTCTTTCATTTATTATTTATATACTGATTTAATTGCCTATCGATTTTAATTTAAACATATATGTCATTTTCAAAAATAACTCATCTAAGAAAGGGCGTTCGGAGTGTAACTAGACGATTTCTTTCACCCTCATTCTAAACCTGCAGAGAGCTTGTCGGCTGTTGCCTTTGCATCACCGTAGATGTTTACAAATAATACCATAAAACTTGATTTAAGATTTTCAAATTTGTTTCCTTGTTGTGATTGTTGTTTCTAGCATTTCATATTCGTTGTGTAGAGAAATACCTGCAGAATATTTACGGGGAGGTATAATATTGAGCAGAACGGGTGAGGTACCACATTATATTGCTCTACGAACAAGAAGTGTAGATCCAAATTTGAATCGAAGTCATGGATTTGCATCAGCAATGTTGGTGAAATTAAAGTTGGAGATTCGCTTTTTAATTGTAGGAATGATACAAGTATTTCATACAATATAATTGATCTGAGAGTACCAGATACAATTAGTAGAAATTTATAGAAAACTAGAATGCTGCACTTTAAAATTTTGCACTTACGGCTGTCGGTAATCGAACCGAGAGGTACCAAGTTTTGATCAGCTCTGTGATGGTTATGTCCAAAAAACCAATTATTCTGCAGGCTGAAGGGATAAACGTTTGCCGTCTCTCTGCATTTGACTATACAGTTGTTTGCTGCGCTGACAGCCACATTTATTACTGTTTGCGCCTGCTTATGTCAAGTGGAGCTGCTAATAGCTGTTTGACAACGGTCCCGCTAATATCCGGAAATTACAGAAATATCGAGCGAAGTTGTGCAGGCCCAGTTGTAAAGGAAATGCACGCTCATTCGAGAGCACATCGGTTCAAAACCTCCGAACAACTCTGACTTAGATTTTACGTGCTTCTCTAAATAAACTAAGTTCAATGTTGAAGTGGAAATTGACGCGGTCGATTTCTTTCGCAGTCCTTGTCCGTCCTAATAAACTCATCGACGGGATGTTTCGCCTTAATAATTCCTTTTCTTCCGTCACGTGAAGGACTATACGTGAATGGGCGGCTTATGCCTCGACGTTGGATGGACTGTAAAGGGCGTACTAATATCTGGCCACCAATGTCAACCTCAAGGTCCTTCTTTTTTGTTTGTGAGAGACTCAATCCATGTGGCTCCCCTTCCAGCAGGCTTAACAGTGAATCTGTGACCATCCCTAGTTCTCCATCTCTCTCTGTTCATGTCTTTCTGCCGCCTCCCTTTTCTCTCTCTCCACTTTATCACTCTCACCTCAGTAGGAGGTTGCTGATTCTTACCCGCCCCCACCCCCCCTCTCTCTCTCTCTCTCACACACACACACAAACACACACACACGCACACCACTTATTTCATTCCAGATAGTAATTAATATGTTTACGAAGTTTGTTTGGAATCTATAGCTCGATTACGATTTTTGCAATTTGTTCCGATTTTATGACTTTCTTTCGTAACTGTACCGAATTTTTTTACACATATCACTATTCCAGGACAATAAAGAACAAAACAAAAAAAAAGAATTTCGCACACCCATCGTTAGAAATGGGAGTTATGGTCTTGTGAGTTCATTAAAAACCCCATATAAAAATCACCTTCATGTTCTCCAGAACATTCCAATTTTCCAAATTTTCGTTTCCTATAACCTCTTACGAGCATAAAAAAATAGCCGAATCGGTTCAGCCGTTCTCATTTGATGTGCTCACTAACGAACAGTATTTAATTTTTATTTATGTAGATTTATTTTACTTATTTACATGTTCGTATTTTCTCTTAGACTATTATCTAGATACAAGAACAGATCAAATGTTGGACATGAACTGGCATGAACGTAGCATATTGTATTTTAACATAATTTTAACGTGTTGGTATAGCCAAACATTATTATTTTTAATGGGCAAGAATGTACATAAAATATAAAAAAAATTAATTAAAAAATGTGCATACTAGCATTTGGCCTTCTGGCTCACATATACAGGGCTATAACAAATGATTGAAGCGATTTCATAAATTCACTGTAGCTCCATTCATTGACATATGGTCACGACACACTACAGATACGTAGAAAAACTCATAAAGTTTTGTTCGGCAGAAGCCGCACTTCAGGTTTCTGCCGCCAGAGCGCTCGAGAGCGCAGTGAGACAAAATGGTGACAGGAGCCGAGAAATCGTATGTCGTGCTTGAAATGCACTCACATCAGTCAGTCATAACAGTGCAACGACACTTCAGGACGAAGTTCAACAAAGATCCACCAACTGCTAACTCCATTCGGAGATGGTATGCGCAGTTTAAAGCTTCTGGATGCCTCTGTAAGGGGAAATCAACGGGTCGGCCTGCAGTGAGCGAAGAAACGGTTCAACGCATGCGGGCAAGTTTCACGCGTAGTGATGTGAAAGATTCAGTGTTTAAACCTCCTCTACCAAGAAACGTGCCAGAACTGCGAGCTCGCATCAACGATGCTTTCGAACTCATTGACGGAGACATGCTGCGACGAGTGTGGGAGGAACTTGATTATCGGCTTGATGTCTGCCGAATCACTAAAGGGGCACATATCGAATATTTGTGAATGCCTAAAAAAACTTTTTAAGTTTTTGTGTGTGTGTGCAAAGCATTGTGAAAATATCTCAAATAATAAAGTTATTGTAGAGCTGTGAAATCGCTTCAATCATTTGTAATAACCCTGTATGTTCATACGGAATCAGAAGTGACATGCTACTGGTTTACTGTAATATGCTGCATTGCTGGATCACAAACTTTGCAATTTGTAATTCTCGACTACGCTAGTGTACCACACTGTACTAAACAGTACTACACTACAATACTGTACTTGGTATTCGAACCAAGATAGATCTCTCGTTTGTCTGGATAGTGCTTCCTTGGCATGCTGAGGTTTAACTCAGGATTCATACGGGCTGTGCTGCTGTGCCACCCAACGTGTAGAGGCTGCGATATTAGTGTCAGGGCCCCAGGAAATCCTTCCTGGTCTTCTCCGAAGCTCATCTCAACACTGCTTCCGGGGGCATGTTGTAGGTGGGTGTTCTGTCCTAGTGCTTCTCATTTTCATGATCTATGACCGCTTCCTGGTTGTCATGTGGGGCTTGTAGTTCATAAGCTGATATTCCAGCTGTCACCGAGTTCAGCTTATGCCAAAGTTTCTCATTTCTTATTATATTATACAATGTTGTATTTCCAAAGACGTTCCTGTCCTGATCTGTAATATCTTGTCTAATGGCACAGTGCCAGATGATTTGGTCTGCGGTGTTGATTGCTCCAAATTCACAAGTTCTAACGTTCGCCTCCGGGCGTATGTCCACTTGCCATGCATGGAGATATCTGACAAAACTAAAGTGCCCGTGAACCCAGTTCCTGCAAGGTAAGGATATCGCGGATGAAGTCACGGTTAGGCATTAGAATAACAGCCATCATATATGCCCTAAAATATTTCAGTGAGGAAGGGGTAACCTCTACTCTAGAACACACCAACAACTGTTACCTGTACTATACCTTTTTATTACAGAATCACAATACACATTGTGTTCAAGTGTGTAGTTGGTGACATTGGAAAATCCTCTATAATTAGGAAGATCCTGACAATGAAGTCACGAACTAAATGAAATTAATCGCGATGAACATGAACACATAACATTCTTTCAAAAGCGTTCCTACATGAGAAAAGAACCCTTAGCGTAACTTACAATACTAACTTACAGTACAATGATCACAAAATACAATGATCACAAAACAATTTACCCTGCAAAATATTACACTCACAACACTTTCATATGCCCTATTGTCTGCGCTATTTTAGCTGGACAATAATATATACTCACCGACGCCTTTCTCGACTTTTAAGCCCTATGAACATACGCGAGACGTGGCAAGCCTGGACACGAGGGAATCAAAAGAAAAAAGTATCAAAACTCTAATTTTCAATAGAACTGAAGTGCACACACAAGCTAGTGACTCCCTTACTGAGCACCTGAGCAAATGCGATATTTACCGTGCTTTATCAGCGACTGCTGTGGTCCGCAGTGGCGTATGACGACAGCGCACCTGTAAACCTCAATACTATTCTGGCCTTGGCTGTATCAGCAGTCGGAAACTGCTATGAGTTTTCGTCAGACAAAAAACTGTGTTTTTCCCTAGATAAACTATTGGCAATGTCCACTCGCTTTGGCTTAGCGATGTGTACACCTCTGCCCTCCTTAATTGTTCCGCAGAACGTAACTAACTGGGTTGGAAATCCATAATCTCCAATCTGGAGATTTTGCGTAATTTTCGAACCCTGTGTACGCAAGTGTTCACTAAAAAGCGCTTCTAAGCTGACAGAACTGGAAGTGTTTCATCTACACGCGGTCCTGGTCTGGAGAGACCTCTCTCCCTTCTACCTACGGCCTCGGTCTGAAGAGACGTCTCTTTCTTCTCTTTGATGAGACCGTCCTGTGTATCTTTCTGGTTCCCCCCACTGTACCTTGTGTTCATCCCCTACCAAAAGCCGTAGTGGCCAATGCTGATTGTGGTACGACTTGGTAAGGCTTCTTGGACCAATGAGGCTTGAGAAGCGTATTAGGTGTAGAAACTATTTTCCTTCTGGGGTGTAGTATTCATGTTTCACTCCTACCCTCTCAGACTCCGCTCATACAGGAGCTATCCACGTGCAACCTGGTGTTCTCCACGCCTTCATCACGTGATATGCGAGTTTTCTTAAAAATAGCGGTGCTTTCACGGTGGCTATTTTCTATTTCGAAAAAAAAGGAACATAGCGATAACGTTTTTCGTATTTTTCAAAGACCTCCCGTTGTGATTCTGAAAGCATTCCTTTCCTAGAAGCTTTTCCAGGTATCGGATATAGTCTTTCTGCTTGTGTTCTGTCCAGTCGTCTCTGACCCGCTGTTAACTTTATTTTGAGCGACGCAACGTTTTTCGTAAATGCGAATTCCTTGTATTGGTCGTATAAGAGCGGCCAAGCGCACTCCTGCTATTCTGTTTCTTTCCGTTCGACGCAGGTGTGAGTTAGAGAAACTCGCTAAATGGCCTATTGTTACCTGTGCGCTGTCATAAACGATTGCCTCCCCGCTGCAGAAGGTCGGCTTTTTTATGGCCCCTCTCGAAATGCGTTCCATGTTCTACTTCTCTTGATGGTTGGGAACACCCTGCGTCCACTTCAATTCAACGTGATTGCGACACTACGTGACTATTAACAAGCAAAGTAAGGAATGCTTGTTAGTATCGAGTTCATGTCTGCCATATATGAATGATTACTCTCTATACTATGCAAATTTTATCACTTTACTTGAAGTAGGGCATGTGTGGTATCAAACTCCTTGGGTTGATGAGTAGATTACGTTTCTATATTTAAAATAGTATGTTAAGGGGCAAAATTATACGGTCACCTTACAAAGTGTGTGTGGGATAAGGACCACGTCCTGACACAAAGTAGATAGTGCCCTTGGTCAGAAGGAATGAGGACTTAAGTTTTCTTTTATGTTAGGAGGGAATTGGCAAGTTCTCCTCCCTGTTTCTGTTCTGATCCAGATTTCTTGCCATTCTCTATCAATCACACCTTTATTTCCTTATTCGATTCTGCTCTTGTGCCCAGTGGCTCCTGTGCGTTACCATATACACCATTTTTGAGCCAAATTGTGCACCTATCTTTTTTACAACTAGTTCTAGTGGTTAAGCAATCTGACGTGGCAGTTGAAAATAGCAAAACGAAAGCCGTAGTTTTAAATTCCACGTTTAAGAAATCGATTACGCGGGAGAATCGTACAAACATACCATCATGCATGCGCGTCCAAAGGAACTTTGCATCGTAATTCATAATAACACAGACACAGCAAATTGTGGCTTTGTTTTTGAGAGTATCTTGGCATATACTGTATCCACACAGATTAATAGGCTCGTACCTCTATATTTATTGCGGTCATTCTGATCTATTTTTTTAAAAAATATATTGGTAAGACTATTGAGCCCCGTCCACTTCCGCAACATGGCCATTCTTCATCCACATATCACAGCCATGCAAATAAAAGCCGGACTCAACATTTGTGAAAGGAAAAATTTGATCATAAACGTAAATGGAAAAATTTCCCCATGTGTGCATCGGCATAGATGTAAAAGAGATGCCCTTGTGATATCGGATTGTTATATTGAAATAAAAACTTTGTAATGCTACGCATAAATTAAAATTCAACCCGAGTTTCTGTTTTTAGAAGATGTAGTCCTGTGAAACAAGATGAATATTCCTGAAACCACTTTATTGTACGGTGTTTGTATTGATCGCAGAATATCCAAAATATTTGTAAAAATTGTTCCAGGCTTGAGTAAAAGTGTTGATCTGTTACTTCTGTATACATGTTTGTGCCTACTCCTCCCATCGTCTGTTTAATCTGTTGTGTAGTACTCACAATAATGTATAGCTAACATTATTTGTTTTCACGAAATGGAATCTGGGAGAAATATAAAACGCATATAATGTCCGTGAGTACTGGAGGCTTGTCTCAAGTGTGAGACAGTATGGAATGTTGGAAATGAGTGGTATATGTCTCGTATTTTCCTGAGTCATGATTGACATTACACGCATTGGTCTCAGCTACGTCCCATATGGCTAAGGGAGGCAGACTGCGGACATATCATCTCGAGGAGACCGAATGACAGTTAAGTTAGAAGCTCCAGCAGCCTAAAGGAGGGAACAGGTGAAAGCAGCGGCGGTTCTAGGCGCTTCAGTCTGGAACCGCGCGACCGCTACGGTCGCAGGTTCGAATCCTGCCTGGGGCATGGACGTGTGTGATGTCCTTAGGTTAGTTAGGTTTAAGTAGTTCTAAGTTCTAAGGGACTGATGACCTCAGATGTTAAGTCCTATAGTGCGCAGAGCCATTTGAACCAGAAAGTGTCGGTCATAGTTACGCGTACGATGAATGCATTTAAACTAAACAGGTATGGGATTACGAAACTAATTCTTCAATCCTGATGGAATATAATTCATACATAAACATAAAAGGAAATTGAAACTGGTAAATTCTAGCGCTTTAATTAATACTCGTATATCGATCATAGTGACATTTTTGCGCAGAATAATTTACGAAGAGGTAACTCTTACTTCTCCTCCTCCCTTACCTTTTCCCGTAATCAATTTGGCTATGTTAGTGGAATGGGCAGACGGGGCCCCTTCCTGGCACTACTACTGCCCTCCCCCTGCGCTCCCACCACCGGGAAAGAATTTGTGTACTCCGTCTGTTTGCATACAGTGTAAACTCATGTTCAAAAGTGAGAACGTTTTCCAAAGGTTTTCGCAGCGTACTGTTGAGGTGGGCCATGGGCATTAGGTTGGTATTTACCTAGGCAGATGTGGGAAACCGCATAAAAATCACATCCTGGCTGGCTGGCACATCCGGTGCTCGTCGTTAATGCGCCGGGTTTATTGCATCCGGAGCCGTCACGCCTCGTGCTCTTTAACGCGCTCATCTATCCCGGACTATGAAGGAGATAAACAGAAATGCCAACGGAAAGTGAATAAGTTATGGGAAATATTAGTTTCTTTCACGATCGCTGAACAGCTACTACCTAGTTTATTAATGGAATCCACGCTTGAATGTCTGCACATTTTAAACTAGCTCTGTCAAATTGACTCTACAGTCGTTACCATATTTATAGAGAAGGCAGTCAGTTACTCCACTGTATCCACTTTGAAAGAAATTCCTGTAAGTTGGTCCCAATCAAATGTGCATTCTGTAATGATTCATTCAGATAGCCTGGTAGTATGTACTTCGTTGCGGTTGACAGTGCAGCTTTAACAATTTTCCTGTATTCAGTAACTAATTGCAGCAGCACTAATGTAACCACCTTTGGTTCCAAAATAAATGGCGTGAAGACAACCACCTCTACAATTAGTAGCATCCGGGCAGGCTATAAACGAGAGAAGAGCAAATTAACATCACATGTATCTGATCAAAAGTATCCGGACACACGTTTGTGGAAATTAATATGCTGATGTGAAATGTGTCCATCCTTCGCCCTTATGAGGCCTGATCTGTGCTGGGGACACTGTAGGTCTGTGTAGGAATGGCAGCTCTTTCTTCCTCAAGGGCTGAAACTAGAGAAGGTAATGATGTTGTGCACTGGAGTCTGGAGCGAATTCGACATTCTAACTCATCCCACCAGCTCAGTCCATTTCAGGGACGATATTGTCCTCAAACCATTGTTTGACAGACGCTGCTTCACGACAAGGCACATTCTCATGCTAATACAGTCATCCTTTCTGAACTGTTCCTCTAGAGATGTAAAATGTGTTTACGTCTTTCCGCGTTTAGCAATTTCTTGAGCGCAATGACGGGATCATAACCTAACCAGGGAAAACACACCCACACCAGAACACCACCTCCTCAGTACTTCACTGTAGTCACGACATATGATGGCAGGTAACGTTCTCAGGCTTCCGTCAAGCCCTAACCATTCCACCTGATGGACACTGGGAATAACGTGAATCATCACTCCAGATCATTCGTTTCCAGTCATTCACTGTCCAGTGGAGTCGCTCTTTACACCAAAAGCGTCGCTTAGTACTGACTTCAGAATGTGTGGACTGTGAGGGGCTGCTCTACCTTCGTACCCCATTCCTTTCAAATCGCTACCCACAGTAATTATGCTAGCTGGACTGCTGGTGGCACTTCATGACTCACGTGTGATTTCTTCCGCTGATTTCATCCGATTTTTTACTACCACTCTTCCCAGTCCTCGACGGTCCCTGTCCGCCAGTACACGAGGTCTGCCCGGTCTTGGTGTGGCTGCCGTTGTTCTTTCGTGTTTCCACTTCACAATCACATCAAGAACAGTCTATGTTACTTATAATGTACATCTACATCTACATTTATACTCCGCAAGCCACCCAATGGTGTGTGGCGGAGGGCCCTTTACGTGCCACTGTCATTACTTCTGTTTCCTGTTCCAGTCTCGTATGGTCCGCGGGAAGAACGACTGCCGGAAAGCCTCCGTGCGCGCTCGAATCTCTCTAATTTTACATTCGTAATCTCCTCGGGAGGTAGAAGTAGTTCAAAAATGGTTCAAATGGCTCTGAGCACTATGCGACTTAACTTCTGAGGTCATCAGTCGCCTAGAACTCAGAACTAATTAATCCTAACTAACCTAAGGACATCACACACATCCATGCCCGAGGCAGGATTCGAACCTGCGACCGTAGCGGTTACGCGGTTCGAGACTGAAGCGCCTAGAACCGCACGGCCACACCGGCCGGCGGTAGAAGTAGTGGGAAGCAATATATTCAATACCTCATCCAGAAACGCAGCCTCTCGAAACCTGGACAGTAAGCTACACCGCGATGCAGAGCGCCTCTCCTGCAGAGTCTGCCACTTAATTTTGCTAAACATCTCCGTAACGCTATCACGCTTACCAATTAACCCTGTGACGAAACGCGCCGCTCTTCTTTGGATCTTCTCTATCTCATCTGTCAACCTGTCCTGGTACCGATCCCACACTTATGAGCAATACTCAAGTGTAGGTCGAAAGAGTGTTTTGTAAGCCACCTCCTTTGTTGATGCACTACATTTTCTAAGGACTCTCCCAATGAATCTCAACCTGGCACACGCCTTACCAACAATTAATTTTATATTATCATTCCACTTCAAATCGTTCCTCACGCATACTCCTAGATATTTTACAGAAGCAACTGCTACCAGTGTCTGTTCCGCTATCATATAATCATACAATAAAGGATTCTTCTTTCTATGTATTCGCAATACATTACATTTGTCTATGTTAATGGTCAGTTGCCACTCCCTGCACCAAGTGCCTATCCGCTGCAGATCTTCCTGCATTTCGCTGCAATTTTCTAATGCTGCAGCTTCTCTGTATACTACAGCATCATCCGCGAAAAGCCGCATGGAACTTCCGACACTATCTGCTAGGTCATTTATATATATTGTGAAAATCAATGGTCCCATAACACTCCCCTGTGGCACGCCAGAGGTTACTTTAACGTCTGTAGACGTCTCTCCATTGAAAACAACGCGCTGTGTTCTGTTCGCAAAAAACTCTTCAGTCGAGCCACACAGCTGGTCTGATATTCCGTAAGCTCTTACTTTGTTTATCAGGCGACAGTGCGGAACTGTATCGAACACCTTCCGGAAGTCAAGGAAAATAAATGTTTATTCACATGACCGGTTTCGGTTCCTCTAGAACCATCTTCAGATCTGATATGACAAAGATACTAATTTACTATTTCACAACTGCAAACCTATTTCGTCCTATCTGATCAACATCAAATGTACCAGAACGTACCTGAAATTTCAGTTACAGGAGTAACCCGTCCACACACAGCAACCTTCACATGCTGCGTCACATTAAATTGGTTATCAGATTGCACGTCATTTATATTAATTACAAAACTGTTACCGACAGGTGTCGTCTGGTACATTTGTTACATTACATGCCCATGCTGTGCTTCCGTGGTTCCCGCTATTTCGGTGCTGTGCTCGCGACACCAACGCCATGGATATAGAACTCGCCCTTTGTTTTCTATCGTACAAAGACGATAATTTTATTGTGTATTTTAATTTTGACAACTACAGATTTTAACCTTGACCATTACAGATCTTAACCAAGTATTTTTAGAGATTAAAGTGAATTAGAAAAATCTACTTAATACAGCATGTGCATATGTAATGTAACAATGTACCAGACACCACCTGTCGGGCCCGCATCTCGTGGTCGTGCGGTAGCGTTCTCGCTTCCCACGCCCGGGTTCCCGGGTTCGATTCCCGGCGGGGTCAGGGATTTTCTCTGCCTCGTGATGGCTGGGCGTTGTGTGATGTCCTTAGGTTAGTTAGGTTTAAGTAGTTCTAAGTACTAGGGGACTGATGACCATGGATGTTAAGTCCCATAGTGCTCAGAGCCATTTGAACCATTTGAACCACCTGTCGGTAAGAGTTTTATAATTAATATAAATGACGTGCATTCTGCCAACCAATTTAATGTGACGCAGCACGTGAAGATTAGTGTGTGTGGACGGGCTACTCCTGTAACTGAAATTGCATGTAGTTTCTGGTACATTTGATGTTGATCGGATAGGACGAAATAGGTTTGCAGTTGTGAAATAGTAAATTAGTACCTTTGTCATTTGAGATCTGAAAATGGTTCTAGAGGAACCGAAACCGCTTATGTGAATAAACATTTTTGCAATCAAGACAGATTATAAGTAACATTGTATAACCAGATTGCGGTATCCCTCCAGACATTATGTCTGTTTTTGCCAACAGTCTATGTCCCTGACGGATTTGTTACTCATGTGACGTCCAGTGACTATTCTATGTTTGGAATCACTGAGCTGACCTGAACAACCCATTCTGCCGTTACTGCTTCTCAGTAGATAACATAATACTTCAAGCCTCTTTTTATACTGGCGGATCCGCTTCTTATGACATCTAGTGGTCAATTCCGCAATACGTAGAAGCATCAGAATGTTTTTGATCAGATATAGTTGTTCGAGGCTCTGCTACCAAACACCAAGGAATTTATGACTTTAACCATTTCTGAACAGAAAGTACGACGTTCAACGAGCAAAAGTGATAGTCTTAAGAGCGTGTCAGTGATTTGTACGAATGGGCTTTGGTTACAGGAAACAAAGAAGGCAACAGGAAACGAAAAAGGCAAGTACATTTTTGAAGTAATAATCGGCTTTTGTAGACGAACGTATACGTAGAGTGCAGTACGATTATTTGTTAGAAAAGGCTGTAAATCAACGAGATTTGACGTTCAAGCAGGTGAATTGGATTGTAAAATACCCTGGTGTGCCAAAAGTAAGGAAGAAAGAAACTTTCATATGACGTGTCACTACACGTAACATAAGCTGGATTGAACTTGGACCATAGGCAGAGAGAACTGCTTCAGTATAGCAAAGAATGCAACTGAAAGAAATACATAATAAGACGAACGGAAATGATATTTTTATTCAAAAATAATATTTACACTAAAGACACCGTGTCATGTGACTGTCCCCTAGAAGTTGCAAAAGACGGGACATGGCTCCTATCATAGCATGTGATCACCACGGACGGCAATACATGCTCTGCAACGTGCTCCCACTGTGGCCGTAAGTTGTTGACGCAGGGAGTTCCATTCCTTCATCAAAGCGTTTCACAACCGCTGGTCGGCCGTTGGTGCACGTGGTCGTGCTGCATTAGGTCTTCCCAACACACCACTCATGTGCTCGATAGAGTTTAGGTCGAGTGAACGGACAGGCCAGTTCAGTAGCCGAATATCCTCTCGTTATAAAAGCTCCTCCACCTGAATTGTTAGGTGAGGGTGGCCGCGGTGGCCGAGCGGTTCTAGGCACTTCAGCCCGGAACCACGTGTCTGCTACGGTCGCAGGTTCGAATCTTGCCTCGGGCATGAATGTGTGTGATTTCCTTAGTTAGGTTTAAGTAGTTCTAAGTTTAGGGGACTGATGACCTCATATGCTAAGTCCAATATTGCTTAGAGCTATTTGAAACATTTTGTTAGGTGAGGTCGTGTATAGTCATCCATAAAAGTGTGAGGACCGAATGCTCGACTGCAAAGACTCGCAGAGGAAGGAGTACATTACTACAACAACTCTGAGCTGTGAGTGTACCGTGTCCAAAGATTTTCAGGGTTAAATGACTGAAATGGCTCTGAGCACTATGGGACTCAACTTCTGAGGTCATCAGTCCCCTAGAACTTAGAACTACATAAACCTAACTAACCTAAGGACATCACACACATCCATGACCGCGGCAGGATTCGAACCTGCGACCGTAGCGGCCGCTCGGTTCCAGACTGTAGCGCCCAGAACCGCACGACCACTCCGGCCGGCAAAGATTTTCAGGGCACTACGATCATGTAACGTTATGACTCCCAACACCGGAACACTTGGGCTCCGAAAACGATCGTGTTCGAAAATGTTCCTGGATGCATTACGTGTTCTAACCTATTTCCATATGCGGGTCCGTCCAGAATTACTCATCCGAGGAGTGCAAGCGACCGCACTCTCGGTGGTCCACTCCCTAAGCTCTTGGCACCATCGCAAACGATGGAACACGAATTAGTGAAAATTAGTTTCTTAAGATGGAGTGTGTCCATCCTTCGTCCTTATGACGTCTGAAATCTGCTGGGGACACTTTTAGTGAGGTATCTGAAGGTCGCCGGGGAAAGAGACCACATGGCTGCAGGCGCCGTGTCTATGTGAAGCGTGAGTTTGCGTTCCCTGCGGTCCCGTTAATTGCTTCCGCTGTTTGGCGTGGGTCGTTGCTTGCCTGTTGCACAATGTAGTGGCCATTTGATGCTGTAGTTGACCGTGCTCTACCACCACCTCCCCTTCGGGCAGCAGTGCATGTGTTTCGGAACGATCTCCATGTACGTGAAACAATGCTGTGAGCTGTACCTAACTTTTGAGCTACACTCGTCACACTTCGACTTTTCCCCAGTTTCCCTACGGTTCTTCACCGTGTGAAGTCATCTAGTTGTCTCTGGGCCATTTCGTAAAGAGAAACACCACAGCAGTGCACTGTAACCGCTCGCTAAATGACACACACTGTCTTTTCCCGTTCCTTCAACTGCCTCTTGATGTGGTAGGTCCCATTTGGCGCTTAGCCGCACTGACTGCACACCACGTGACGTCCAGCGTTCTGTGCACTCCCTCGCTTCCATCCATTTCCACTGAGCAGATAACATGTCATTTTTAGGTAAAGAGATGGGAGACTGGTTATTCAGATCACAAGGCAATTAAATGTGTGCTTAAATGATTCTAACAATGACTGCAAGATAAATTGCAGACTTTGTAACAAGAACAGTTACCAGTAAAGTCAACATTAAGATTATGAATTACATGAATGCAATCCTAAAAGGAGTAATTTGGGAAAATATTTAAGCATTGAAGTTAGTGTTAACAACGTGGATAACTCAGGTCAGTCATGCAAATACTTCACTAGCGACCATGTCTTTTGAAGATTTTCTTCTGAGTTTATTAAACAAGGCGTATTTCAAAGCATAACACAAAATTGACTTTGACTCGCTTGTACGACCCCACAACCGTCATGCGGGGTAACGTTGCTCTTTCACTTGCTGCAGCTGACAGTAACGAAATGGAAACACAAAGTTTCATACAGTCAACCGTCTTCAGTTGAGGGTTTGTGTGAGTACAATGGACACCAACGAAAAGAACGTAGGAATGCCACTCATCTATGGAGTATGTAAGGTAACAGAGCAGCAATTTCAATATTGCAACCCCCCTTCACGTCGAATGTTTTCTCGTCTTGTTGTGACGCTTCAGGAAACGGTAAGGTTCAATCCAAAGCAACGCAATTGTCGTACAACTCGAACAGAAAAAGCCGCCGGAGAAATTGTTCTCCCTTGTGTTTGCAATGAATCCATACCAGGTGTAGAATAACGAAACCGGAATTACACGTCTGTTGTTTGAAACTGATAAACAATATTTTATTCAAAATAATCTCCATTGCTGTTTATACATTTCTCCAACCTCTCCAGCAGGTTATAAATGCCCCGCCGAAAAAGTTCTTCTTTTAAAGCGAACCAGTCAGCGAGCCATTTTCATACATTTTCATACGATCTGAGGCGATGTTCAGCGAGAGCGCGTCCCTGTGATGCAAACAGATAATAATACGATGCAGCCAAGTCTGGAGAATAAGCTAGTATTTCCCAACTGAACGCTTCGATCGTTTCCCTGACCAGTTTTGCTGTGTGTGATGGGGCGTTATCATGGAGTAATATGACTGTGTATTACATTTTCCATATGCCGATCATTTTTCACGTAATGCTCAATTCAAATCGATCATTTGCTGTTGGTAACTATCAGTGTTAACGGTTTCACCAGGTTTTAGCAGCTGATAATAGATGACACCTTTCTGATCCCACCGAACCGAATATCCTGTTGTTTCCAAAACAATTTGGTCTTGTAGTGTATGGCGATGGTTTGCCTGGATTCACTCATGATTTACGACGCTTAGGATTCTCAAAATATATCCATTTTTTATCATCTGTCACTATTCGATGAAGAAACGAGTTCTTTGTATCTGGCGAGCAGCATTTCACAAGCGATATTTCGATTTGCTTGTGGTCTTTCATTCAGTACATGCGGAACCCATTTTCCCACTTTCTGCACTTTTTCCATAGCTTTCAACGAAAGAGAAACGGCTTTCTGCGTCACATTTAATTGTTCCGCGAGTTCCTGTTGAGTATCATCTTCATCCAATAAAGCCTGCAGTTCGTTGTCTTCGAACTTTTTCGATGGTTTCCCGCGCTCGTGGTTTCTCACGTCAAAATCACCACTTTTGAATTTTTTGAACCACTCGAAACACTGTGTTTTCCCAGGAGCATGTTCGCCGAAAGCTTTGACAAGCATTCGATGCGATTCTGCTGAAATTTTCTTCAAATGATAATAGAAAACCAATGCTGTCCGCAAATCGTTGTTCGCAGTCACAAAACTCTACATGTTTACGGGTTGAAACACATACCGATGTTTACAACATGGATTACTGTGTGTAGACATTTGTCGACAGCATTTACAGGAAGCAGACGGCGCTGCAGACGCGGTCTCATGCGCCTTATACTGAAGGCTAGCACATTCCGGTTTCATACTTCTACACCTGATATGTGACCATATGGCAGCTTTAACAGGAGGCTAGCTTTCCTAAAACCATCATTATCACATTCCAACTCCACCAGATCCATCCATATCGTGCACACATACATAAAGAATCGCATGAGAATCATTTCCAAAATAGTGTACGCTTCTGTCACTGTGTGCAGCAGGAAATCCTCGCTAGCAAGGACGTCTTATCCGATGTTCTTTTTTAACGCTGGATGTTCCTTCTCGAAGAACAAGTAAATACAACGAACTTACATTAATGGTCCCGTGAGAGCCCACGATACGTTAGCCAAGTGTAAGATCAGCATTAGTGGAGAGTTCAAGTCCTCTGAATGACTGGTGCGCGTTTTCCTTGTGTTTACATTTGTTTCTACACCTGGATCTACATACACACGCAGCAAGCCACCGTATGGTCCACGGTGCCTTTTACCTTGCACCACAACTAGTTATTCCCTTTCCTTTCCTACTCGCTAACAGAGCGAGGAAAAATGCTTTAGTAGTTCTTTAATAATGATTTATGTGCATAAAACTTTCACCCACTGTTTCACCCCCTTAATGTGTGAATTTACGAAAATTCTGAAATATGTATTTCTTTATTTCTGACCGAGAAACCGAATACCAATTATCGTAGTTCTTGCTTCGAAATTGCCTTGAGAGTGACATATTTTCAAATACGTTTCATTCCCTATTTCACACTGTAATACGAACCCAAGACACTGTCAGTAAATTAAGAAGTAAACATAATGTAATCCTGTCGGCATTCAAGATAAGTACATTAGGCTAATAAAAGTTCAAGCCTCATAGATCCAGCTAACTTAGACAACCAATGTTTCGTTTTGATCATGATTATTCTCAACATATTTAAAAAATAAAGAAATAGTAAACTTACTTCGCTACAAGAGTGATACAGAAGATTACAAAACTAGGCTCTATTATTTTGTTTCAGTTCAGTAATTGAATGAATCATCTTGAAGGTTACCTTAGGCTTCCAAGAAAATACTTGTTATTACTCAGAATGGTTCAGGAAAAGTAAATCTACAGTTGTTAATGCTATAAAACCGTTCATAAAAAGTGGAAATTTGTAGGGGAAATCGTCGATTCCGCCTGCTGACAGACCCAGGCTTGAGACTGTTTGCTGGGAAGTGAGAAGTAAGTTGATCTTCAAAAATAGTGTAACTGCTTGCAGTTTTCTATCTCACTGGTACTTGGTTCATTACTTGCGGTGGATTTTCCTTCTTAAAAATTCCACTTGGTTTATACATACGTAAACATATCTGGAATGTATAAGATCGCTGCTCGCTGTTTCATTTTCCAATGATAGCTGTCTGCCATCTGATCTGCCTACTGAGTATGTGATCTTTCATTGTGCAAGTGTTTCCTGTGGGGAACTACAGGACTCGATGAATATTTATTAGGTTGGTGCATAAGTTCGTAGTGTTTTTCCATAACTTTAATAAATACAACAGATACACTTAGCTGTTTACATCATTCTGCCAACCTTGAGGGACCGTAGAAATCACCTGGATTTGAGACAAAGAAATGGTCAGGCCATGTACGGAGCGCATTTTCAACCGGAAAGGAAGTTTCTTGAAGGCTGTTTTGTAGAAGGTGGAAAATGTGAAAATCTGAGGGCGTGAGTTCAGTTGAATAAGCTGGGTGCGGAATGACTTCCCAACCAAACTTCTGTATTGTGTTTTGTCAGTCTAACAGAATGCGGTCGCGTGTTATAGTGGAGCAGAATCACTTTACGCAGTTTTCCTGGACGTTTTTCTTTCAGCCGTGATGGTTACACGTAGAGGAAGCAATTCATAATACACCACACCGTCGCTATTCCACCAGATGCTTATCAATATCTTTTCTGGATATGAGCAGGTCTTGGTCAAGGATGTTGCCGCTTTGTTTCGGCTCAGTCACGCCTTTCTTTTCCTTATGTTAGCATAAAGACACCATTTCTCGTCACCAATAACGATACAGTATAGAAATGATCAATATTGTTCACGAGTAAATTGATAACGAACAAGCAAAGATGTACATGTCACCATTCACTGGTTTCTGTTATTTTGGCTTTGGCACGATGTACCCGTACACCCGATTTTTGAACCTTCGCTATTGCATGGAAATGTCACACGATTGTGGAATGATGTCAGTTCATCACATCTGCCAGTTATCGGGTAAGCTGAAGTGGATCATTGTGGATTAAAGCGGCTAAACGAGCTTCATCAATCCCCGAAGGCCATCCTGAACGTAAAGAGTCACTAATGTCAAAACCATCCTCCTTAAAAAGAGAAAATCATTATCTCATCGTGCTCTGTCCAGTGGCTTTGTCCACATGCACGGTTAAAATGTTTCTGGCTGCCTCCGCTGCTGTCATCAGTCTATTGAACTCAGACCGAAAAATACGTCAGAAATGTTCAGAATTGTCCACTTGGCACTCCATTTTCTAGCGTCCACAGCTCCAATCGCTATCTCCAAATTACAATATGTAAACTCAAATAGTAACAGTGAAACACAAATAAAGAATGATAATCGATAAATAAACCCATCGCAACCGGTATAACAACATGCAAAACAAAAACGCTACGAACTTATGCACACGTCACAAACAGAACGTCAGATGAGATGAATATTGTTTCTTAAGAAACTATATTAATACTGAAGTAGTTGGAAATAATTTTTTAACGAGAGTTAGCCGCCATTGCTGTGCGGAGTAAAACTGCTCTGCTGGGGTAATCTCGGTCGAGTTAGCAGCGCTCGGAGGCTGGCGTAATTAGCGATTACTGGCACACGAGCGCCAGCAGGCCAGAGGGAGGGGGTTTCGGTAAAAGAGGTGGTTGAGGGGAGGAAGAGGTTGGGGGGACGGAGGAGGGGTGGAGAAGGAGAGCAAATTGACGAAGCTGCGTGGGGTCGTTGGCAGTGGTTGGCGTGTG
This sequence comes from Schistocerca serialis cubense, assembly GCF_023864345.2. Classification (NCBI taxonomy): domain Eukaryota; kingdom Metazoa; phylum Arthropoda; class Insecta; order Orthoptera; family Acrididae; genus Schistocerca; species Schistocerca serialis. The sequence goes on from NC_064643.1 coordinate 361,572,145, forward strand.
CACCAAGTTGCTGAGCGCACACACGCTCCCAGCCGCGCTTATTTTCTCAGATAATTTTGTCGTTTCCTTACACACCGAATGAACGTAAACGCAGAAGTTTGGAAAATGTCGGATGAGCGATTTAGTTTCTGAACTTATTTGAAGCGTTACAACCAAGATACTGAGTTCGTGATATCTGTGTTACTTCCCTGTGTTCTGATAATTATCAGGCCAAAGACTGATTTGATGCGGCTGTCCTTGCTAGTATATTTCGTGTAAGTCCTTATGTCAGCATGACTTCTGCAGTCTACTGTCGTTTGAATTTGCTTGGTGTCTCAATCTTTGGTCTCCATCTAAAATTTAAATTTCAGCCCTCCCCCTCTCCGTCACTATAACTGTTCCTTCATATCTCAAAATATGTCCTTTAAAAATATTCCTTCTTTTATTAAAGTTATCCAACGAAACATTTTTCTCTCCTTTTCCGTTCAGCAACTCTTTACTAGTTACTCGATCTACCACTTATCTCTTCAACATTGTAGCACTACATAATCTTCTAAGTCTTAAATTTATATTCGATTCTAAAAAACTGTGTTTTTCAGGAAAGTTTTTCTTACTTTCACCTTTATAATCTCTTCTGATGTAATGAGTTACTCTGTTCCTGAAATATTTAAGTTGAGTGCTACTTTCACCGCCTCACATTCTGTTCTTAAATCCTCCAGCATCACCTAACTTTTATTCTATGCAAGTTGCAGGTAAATTACTGCTTTCTGTATTGCCTGATATCTCCAGAAATAAAAAACGTGCCTTCAAATGAACATTATCAAAATATTTTTCTAGATCTGTAAACGCTATCTAAGTCTATTTTCCTTTCAGTACAGGATGTATAACGTGATTGTGTAAAACAGTAAAGTTAAAACTCATTTCATTAGAGTTTACATTAGAATGTACTGCGAAATAAGGCTGCTTATGTATTATTGATGCCATTTACATCTCCTGCTGTATTATAGAGAAGAGCTAATGGAAGTTAACCCAATGGTTTTATAAAACACAGAAAATAGAATATTAAAAATAAAATCTTTAGATTCATCTAAAAATTAATCGCCATCGTCGACAAAACGCTTCTGACGTTGATGTAATAGATGGGAATGGTCAGAGATGGCTCTTTGTGTAGTGGATCAAAGGTATATCGCACATCTTCGGATGTCAATTAAAATATCTTGGAGACAGTTCTACGTTGTGCTCGCAATGGCTGCCTGTCGCACTGCAGATTGAACTGGCAGTGTTTGATTTCCTACCCTGCGACGATTCATGTTGGGTAATTTGTGCTACACTGCCTTTGCTCATCAATAGTGCTTCGGAAATAAATCTTAGGCACTTCCACGAACTTTATACCATTAACTGTCACATCTGGTTAGTTATGGCTATTAATCATCGATTAGAAAGCAACTATCTTCCTGCTGTCCCAATCGCAAACTTTTCCAACTATGTTTTGAGTTGCCATCAGATAGCCAATCCTATAGTGACTTTGCCATAAACGTTAGTGAGACCGAAATCCCCAGACGAAAGAAGAACCAAAAGCAGCCATGACTAGAAAGATTTGCGAATGGGAATAAAAGTATTTTTTTTTATAATGACCAACAATCGCTGATATTCCTCCATCATCCTCTTCGTCCCGAAAGCGTTTGGACCAGATCCTAACACAGTTTCTTTCTCACCAATTATCTTTCGTAGGCTAACACGAGTACCAACATCGCCGTTATTCGCATTCTGTAAGAAAAATCTTTATGTGTTACTACACTGAATTGTGGATCAACTTTGATACGTTGCTCCAGACAAATCTGTTTCAAGATAATTCTTGTCTATTATTCCGTCTCGGTTTCACATATTTGATTAGATTTTTTGTTTCGATCACTCTGGATCATCTGCAAATCTAATTAGTTGCGTCAGCAACCCATCTTTTCTACTCAGAAGCGTGTACCAGAATAGTGTTTCAGTTAAGTGTAGGCCAAGTTACTTAAAGCTAATGGATATGTACCGAGAGAGTCTCTCTCTCTCTCTCTCTCTCTCTCTCTCTCTCTCTCTCTCTCAAATGTTCAAATGTGTGTGAAATCTTATGGGAGTTAACTGCTAAGGTCATCAGTCCCTAAGCTTACACACTACTTAACCTAAATTATCCTAAGGACAAACACACACACCCATGCCCGACGGAGGACTCGAACCTCCGCCGGGACCAGCCGTCTCTCTCTCTCTCTGCCCTTATGTGTAACACTCCCTGTGATAAACCAGGGACACGGACGCGCGCACATTTTCGGCACACACAGCTATTTGAATAATAGTCCATTTATCGAAACTGTACATTCACTTAAAGTGCATTCACTGCATCGTTGAGGAGTAGTTCAAGAAATAATGACATAGCTACATAAACATGGGAATGAACGTATAACGTTCACATTGCCATTCTTAGACGAATATGTATACAATGTCACTTACAAATTATATCTGTATCCAAATACAACGATAAAAGAGTTGCACCAAGATGATCATTTCATATGCAAAGTTTCGCATATTTCCATGAATGTACACCGTTTCTGAAAAGTTCAAGGTGTATTATCAAAGAGAAGTCCATTTTAATCATCTCTTTAGGCACTTATATGAATCTCAACGTTCTGTTCGGGATTAAAAGCTGGTACAGACCTATTGAATAGTCCTGCATTTCTTGAGGAAAGTCATTTTTCTGCTTAGGCTGTTTTATTTTGAAATAACCAAATTATTTCAAAAATTTAGCTCTTAGGTAATTTCGCCCTTTTTGGAATTATCAAAAGATAGTCTCCGTGATCTTCCGAAGAGTGACACTTAGTCAAGACATGAAAACACAAATCCAAACAACATGTGTAAACCTACGATAAAATATGAGTCAGTTTACACAACTGGCAGTAGAGCAAAGCCAGAAATGCGTTATTTGATTAATTGTTTAACAGTTCCATTTGCATCGAATGCTATCCTTTTTGAAAAACAGTTGCCAGCTCGCAAAAGGTCTGAGCAGGAAGTCACCGACCATAAATACACCCTCTCTCCTCACCCACCAACCTCTGAGAAGATAAAAGTGTGCACTATAGTGTTCACGAGAGGAGATGGATGTGGTCATTTGTCATGATAGTACAGTGCAAGGAACGTACGTTTTGAGCCTCCCGTCTGACAAGAAAGTTAATCTTTTTTTTACCTGTCTTTTGACCATTTTCCCTACTGTGACATCTCTTTATCTCAGATTAGCACTTACACCACACATCCTAGAGTTTTGTAACATTGATATTTCATATTGCAGTATTCTTTTGAAAACCAATTTACTTGCCAAATTCGCTATGTCAACACAATTACTGGATTACCAGTTTCAGCAATATGTAATGCCATCCTCAGATCCATAAAGTATGTGTCTGAGCACACGTATACGTGTCATGCGTACTCCAATTTGTACATACTCTACGACAGACCACTTGGCATATCACTGTAATGCCTCAACTTTTTTATGCATATTGTATAGTCGTCATGTGACAAAGTAGTGTAAGCACTCGATGACGTAATTATCGCTGCCCGGTTTTATGGATCTGAGGATGGTATTTCTTACTGCTGAAACTAGTAATTTAGTAATTGTATTAACTTATCTTGACACATAAATTGCTTTTCAAAAGAAGACTACAATACAAAATTATAGATCGCATCCTGCACTAAATGATCACGCAACGTAACCAACCTTACTTATGTTTAAGTATCTGTCTTCCCGTATCATTTTTGCCCTCTAAGGCTTTCTCTAATACCAAGTACCCAAGCCACTATATTTTTTACTGTCTGAAATTTAGCCCAGCTTTATCTCCCACTCTATAAAAGTTGACGTATTACAAAAACTAAGTCCCCCCCAAACTGTCATTCAACTTTTAATTCATACGTTAACCTATAAACAGTACCTTATTTGAGCTGAACTGTAACTGATCCGAATGCAACTTGTCTTTATATTAAATGCGCAAAATAAGTAAAACAATTATCTGGCTCTAACCGAAATTTCCACTTACATCTCGTCTGGACAGTATCGTTGCAGGTTTATCGAAAGTACAACAGCAAACAGCAAGTAGGCAGCGGTTAAGCCAGACTTCTGTTTCTAAATACATATTCAAACTGCTGCATGCGATAATGCGTAATGGTAAACGGTGGAATGGGGAGTGTAACTGTTCCTATGAAATGATTTTGGAATGAAAAACGTATTTGAAAAGACCGAGAAATGGTCTTGAAACGTAAGATTGGTCTGAACAATATTATGCTTAACGAAGGGTAACACGTTAATAGAGAATTTCTAGAAAAATCAGACAGCTTAATCAGTTAATATGTTAATGCATGACCCAGTGAAGCCGGCCAGAGTGGCCGAGCGGTTCTAGGCGCTACAGTCTGGACCCACGCGACCGCTACGGTCGCAGGTTCGAATCCTGCTTTGGGCATGGATGTGTGTGGTGTCCTTAGGTTAGTTAGGTTTAAGTAGTTCTAAGTTCTAGGAGACTGGTGACCACAGGAGTTAAGTCCCATAGTGCTCAGAGCCATTTGAACCATTTTTGACCCAGTGAAGTGGGGTGGTTTTTCTCTGAGCTCTGAACAAGTTAACTAGCTGACAGTAATCATTCCTAGCTGCGCAGTGCTGCAGTCTTACCTCAAACTTCTTCTCTCCAAAAATAATAACATTATTCAAGATTTATATCGTTTCGCCTTCCAGTATATACATCATATTCATCCTTGTAGTCCTTTACAATAAATCTTTCGTCATCTAACAAATACCATCGCAAGTCAACGCAGTGCTATTGAATACGTCCAAAACCTACCACACTTCAACTATTTTAATGTACAAGACTGCGCAGAGGCAAAGACTGTGCCACGACAAGAACAAAGATTGTTTAACAGTAACGTACCTTGCTCTCTCTCTGATGTTCACATCGATGACATACAATAATCAAGATGACATGACCACCTTACAACCATACTAATTTACCCCTGATGTCTTAACACATGGATCATCCTGTCTTTTCTTGTTGCTATTATCTTCCACATATTTCTTTCCTCATCGATTCATCATTCTTATCTAACTAACCCACTTTTGTTACAGTATCTTTCTCTAACACCACATATAAATCACCTACAGTCTCCTTTTTATCCATTATAACGACATCTGAAGGAGTACTGAAGCCTTAGCTACTCAGATGCTCGCAATCTGTCGGTTGTTCTCGATCTTAAAGTTGGCTACCCCAGCCGCCCAGCATCTCACATCGCCGTCAGCGATGCAGATATACTTTACTGTCACTCATATTATTATGTATTCACAAGTGACTGCAGTTTGTTTTCTTAATTCATGGAAGATTGTGCGCATGGAGAGTGCATTTCAATAACAGACTAAGTGACAAAAGACTTGATTCGGAGTTATTCAGTTTTTTGTTTTGTTTTGACATAAATATTTTAATGAAGAATCCTTAACAATATTTTTTATTTATTTTGTACAATAAGAGACACTCAAATATTGAAACGTTTTTAAGTTCCCTTCATTTTACAATAAAAATAAATATTTTATTCTGAAAATCGCAGGATGTGTTAAATTCCATATTGGTATCGGCAAAAACAAGGTAAGTGCCAATGAAAGGAATCTCAGGTATTTATCATTTTTGTTAATAGTAAAAATTTTACAGGAACGCTATCCTGTGATTAAATTATTTTTCATGTTATAGAGCACAAAGCAATTTTAATTAATTAATTGTTCTAAAAATGTTCTGTTAGCTATTGTCAAATACAGCAGCTTCTGTTGCAGATCATTTTTCATTTCAGCTAGCAAGTTGTTTTTACATTGTTGTGACGGTAAAACGAAGTTCTTTATTATGTCAGTGGTAATATCTTCCCTGAAAATCTTGAGCCAGCCGGTGTGGCGGAGCGGTTCAAGGCGCTTCAGTCTGGAAACGCGCTACCGCCACGGTCGCAGGTTCGATTCCCGCCTCGGCCATGGATGTGTGTGATGGCCTTAGGTTAGTTAGGTTTAAGTATTTCTAAGTTCTAGGGGACTGATGACCTCAGATGTTAAGTCTCATAGTGCTCAGTGCCGTTTGAACCATTTTTTTCTTTTTTTTGAAAATCTTGTAGGCACTCCAGTTTTCAACATCGTTAAACATTATTATCATCTTTAAATCAGGTTCAATTTTTTTCGGTTGGATCCAACTACATTTGGAAATATTTATTTTCGTTATGTCAATACGCGTATCGGTTGCTGTCTTAAAACGTAGAAGTCCTCGGGCTGGTGTATAGTGACCACAAACTGATTGTTAAGTGTCGCATTATCCTTACGCACTTGACACTCCGACATTCTTCCAGCCTCTTACGTTTTTCAAATCTTGGCAATACCTCTGTCACACGCTGCAGACAATTACAAACCTTTGTGGCACTTAGCCCACTTTAGCCTCACCGGTGGCCCTGCACATAACCGCTTATGCTACCTTTCTGACTTCATGTACCCCAGTAGAAATGATCATAGCACTCAGCCCGCTTTTCAAATTGTTGACAACGACACTTATCTTGGTTTCTCGTGTGTAACTAAAAGAAAAAATTAGGCACTTACGCGTTATTGATTTTCACTCTACACATATAAGTAAATAGCATCATACACTACTAAAAGCTTAAAAACTTTGGGGCACTGAGCAGAGCCGCAGAAACGGTAGCTCTATAAACTGTACATGCTGAACCAAAGATTATTAATGATTCTGTGCTGAAGATTAGGCGAGGTAAATGTGGACGTCGTGCTCTGTAAAATTTCATTGTAAGTGAGTAAGAATTCAAATGATTTTATGCCACTTTATGGTCCTAAGGAAGGTACTGTACATAAGGAATTTTTCGTGTAAGTCAGATATATCACAATGAGCTGGAGGGCTTGAAATTGTAATTTACAAGCTTAAGTAGGTATAACTGCCTGAAAAAGTTCATGTTCCTGTGACATGTACTGTAAGTTACGAGTTCACCTTTACTGCACCCTGTTCGATACGAGAATAAGTACAACCTCTGTGAAGTGCGACAGCACATATTTAAGAACCTCTGGCCTCCAAAATTAAGTTTTTCGTTTGCTTGCTTCTGAGCGCGTGCCAGAGTAGGTCTCTCAAGCGGAGTGTGCACATGTAGTCGGTTGTGAACAGTCGGTCCGAGGAAGCAGTAGCTGAGTAGTACACTGAATGCTACGGTCGGGTATCGGGCGAAATGCAGTAATAATAACAATGATAATAATAATAATACTGAATAGTAATTCGCAAGTTTGGAATTTCGTCCATGGTTAAAGCATTCGTGAAACTTGAAGTTGTATTCGAATTTCGTGTCATAACTTGGTTACAACAATATATTAATTGGGTGCTACAAAGTATATAAAAAACAAGCAGTGACGTTCGAGTCAATTGTATTTAATTATCTCCACCTAACCCATAATAGTAACTAAGAAACAGTCCATAATCGACAAGGGACAGAGTAATCGTTTCCGTATCACGATCGCCAGCTGTGAGTTCCATCTCATGCTCACATCATTGATAATTATTCGTCTCCTTGTCTACTACGGATTGTTTCTTAACTGCCATCATTGGTTCAGTGGAATTCATTGAGCACAACTGGCTCGAATCTCAGTATTAGTTTACCCTTTTTCGTACCCGATTATCAAATTAAAGCAAAACAGTTATGTCACCAGATTCGAATAAAGCTTCAACTTTCATGAATGCTTCAAACTTTTGACGACATGCAATTATTACTTCTCCTGACACGCGACCACTATTCAGCTGCAATTCCTCTGCTTCCTCTGAGAACCTGATCAGGACCGACCACACCTGTACAACATTCTTCTTTAACGGCCGACGCGGTGCTGCGCGCTCGAAAACAAGCAGACCCAAAATTCATTTTTGAGCCCAGAAATGCTGTAGAACTAACTGGTGATTCCCTAAGTGCTTAAACCGCGCATTATAACACTTCACGGAAGTTGTATTTGATCTCGTATCGATCGAGCTGCAGCAAAGATGACTTCACAACGGTAAGCATTTACATAATCCATTGAAATTCCGCTTAAAGGGATTTAGCTCTCTTAAAGTTCACAGAAAAAAAATCTTTCCGTTGTTGGGCGTCACACAAAAGGTTTCTTATAGAAGGTCACGATTGTGTGACAAATAACACAAAAGAAAAAATGTTCCTTCCCTTTCCAACATCGTAAAACACTGTTACTTAGACACACACTGTAGAAGTATCAGAATATTCATGAGTTGGCTGTTTATTTAAAGTCTGTAGCTAAACTCTCTACATGAAAATCTATGTATAATATCGTAGTGATTGTCTATTCATTGTATTTTAACGTTTCGATGAATATTTACCATGGCGACGAATAACAGAGAGTAGTAATATAAATTGTCATTGCTGACACAATTAAGAAACAACAGACCAGATTATGTTGCTGTAAGAAGAATCAGAAGAGTTATTAAGAAAATATCTGCTCAGACGTGGGTGGCATACATTGGAAGAAAATTTTTGGAATGAAAAATAAATATATTCATTACAGTATGGGACGTTTTGTCCTTAGCTATAAAATAATTAACGAGGTATATAATGGAGCAGCTCTGAGCAACAGCACTAATTAAAATAAATGTTTTCCTCCCTCAGCACGGTATTTCGCTTATCGCTGGGCAATTTTTCAGCCTAGATTGAGCCGACTGGCGTTCTGATGCCTGTTCAGCACTGTTGTAGCCTCACTGCGGCATCGTATAATGCATACATATATCACTGAAGCCTACATAACATTTCGTAATTAATTCAGTAATTATTCAAATGGGTCAACATTTCACTAGCAATTAATTGAACATGCTTTCATACTCAAACTCACATTAAATAAAGGAATTACAGGAGTAATAATGACAAAGGACACATGCGAGATGCAAAATTTGAAACTCTGCTACCATTAAGCTCTTCGTCATCTTGTATTTGGAGAAATTTCTTTGTTTACAAGAGATACTTAGTTACTTTTTCCTATCAATTACACATCAGTAATGAACACATTAAAATGATAATGTTTATCATCACAAGAATATAATAATTAATTTACTTATTAATCGATATCTACCCTCCATTATTACTCATATACATGTAACACAACAAAAACTGTTCACAAATGTTAAAGAAATGAGAAATAAATTGTGTTAATGTATCTTCCATACGTTTGTACGAATTATGAATTTGAATACTTGATGGTAGCATTCATTTAGAAAAATTACATATCACTTTACATTCGGCAGTTATTTTAGACGTGACGGAAAAGCATTACGGAAAATTGCGAAATCTAAGTTTTGTTTACAGTACTCATAATAAAGGATGTTTCAAAAAGTCTCTTATGATTTCGCAAAACTATATCGTCTGTATGAATAAAGATTGGAACATGGGGTTAATTTTAACATACAACAAGAATGATAATATTTCCAAAAGAGCCAACTGATTTTACAAGGAAATATATTTTACATGCATACAAGTACAAACTTGGTACACATTTTCACAATTAGATTCACGATTAAAGTTTTCATTTACCTTTCACAGGTGTTCGGTGGACCCCCGCTGGACCCTCGACAAACTTCCAAATGATAGTCAAACTCAAAAGTGTACTTTAGCAAGCATGTGTAGACTCATTACATTGCAGTTTCAGTTCACCCAAAGTTGTTGTAGGGGGAGGCACATAGACGGAGTATTCCACAAACCATGACAAAAAGGAAAATGACATACCGTGAGATCTGAAGATCTTTGAGACTAGTGATACAATGCGATGTCCGCTTGCTCTTACAGCTGAAGCAGGACGTTATTAAAAAATACACTTGCGTGCAAAATCCAATGCGGTGGTTCTCAGTTTTATAGAAATAACACAGAACACTTTTGTTAAACAGTTATAGCCTTCTGGACTATATCCACACTGCGTAATGAATGTGCGAGTGAATGAGCTAACTGTGCCGGGGAAAACCCTGCCGGCAATCACGCGAACTTGCAGCTATCGAGGCCTACAATTTTTCGACCTTCGATCGATCGAAAAATTAGAACCACAGTAAACATCCACTGTATCTTTACGCAGGTGTGTTGCGAAGTGTCTCTAGTACGCCCATTTATCGCGTCACGTAGTAATTTTTTCAGTTCTAAGTGCGCAGTGAGAACTTACAAACGCCTAGAAAATAGTGTCTTCCGCAGGTGTGACGTCCTGTTGAGAGGTTTCGACTGATTTAAACTAGCACACATAACACAGCTGTCATGCGATTCCTCCTTCATGGTAATTCTCTCCCACATACTGCAGGTGCCGCGTTTTCGATGGAAAGTGATCACCAACCATACAGCCCGGACTTGGCGCTCTCCAATTTTCATCCCTTCGCTCACATCAATTGCTGACTGTGAGATAGGAATTTTGACACTGACAACGAGCCCGGCGTAGGGAATTGGCGGATATCACAGGTGACTATCTTCAGTGACGATGGTACTAGGAAGTTGGTACCACGCTACGACAAATGTCAAAGTTGGAGCTGTGAATAGGTAGAGACGTAGCTGCAATGTGTAGCTAAGTGTTACAAACAAAACATTCTTGATTTTCGGTGTGATTTCCACTTCGTGATTCATCGGAGACTGGTCCCAAGATACTTTTAGTTTCTAATCACAAATTTACTACAGGTTTCTATCTTTGTACATGGAGAATCTTTTAAAACCGCATAAAGCTTCGTGAAACATCCCTTACATACAGACAGATGTCTAAGCGAAACCCTCATCATTAGAGGGATGATTGGGTTTAACGTCATTAGACGAAACTCGAGCTCGGATTTGACTTAGGGAAACTACATAGTATATTAAGCTGGATATTAGACCGGCGATTTAAACCCGAATGCGGATCCAGTATTATAAACTCTGCTTCTCGTCCTCCGCGCAGTGTGTGCTAATGGCTTAGTATCGCCAAACACCTCACACGCATTTCACTTTAGTGGCCTCATTAATAGCTGCGCCTGCGGCAGTGTGGGATTGTGCACTGTATGAAGACGTAGCGGGTGATCGCCGTCAGGCAGCAACGACATTGGATCTGAAACAAGCACTGAGGAGCGAGTCAACATATCTTAGACGATACTGCAGCCGCAGTGTCCATGAACACCAAGAATGACTTCACGAAGCATTCAACCACACGTCAGCATGCTGCCATCCAGCCTAGGCAACATATTCTACCGATCGATACAAAACAATGAAGTTGTTTCTCAAGAAATTGCAATGCGTTGCTTCAAGTGATTACCGAAGTGTGGATTCTAAGACGTTACAGTGAATTTTGGAATCGCTTGTTCTAGTGGAAACGCTAATGACGTGTTTGCCCTGTGCGCAAACTATCCAGCACACAGTGGCTTTTGACCGAGTTAATATGAGTGCGGATACATTAGTGGAAATAGCGATCTAGTTTAGTTTCAACCTAATCAATTAAAAAAGAAGACAGAACAAAATCTGTAGTACTAACAATAGTATTAGTGGCTGGACAACTGCTTAACGGGATGTACTATAGCTTTGTAGTAGAAAGTAATTGTAGTAGTAGTATTTTTGAAGCATTAGCATTTTTTAAAATCAAAATTAGGAATATGTTACATACAGGGTGATACAGCTGCCCCTACCGATGATGTTTTATGCAATCTACAAATTTTATATCTGGCCTTAAAAATCTCGTGCACAATTTTCATATCCTCTTGCTCGCTACGCGCAAACTATTAGTCCTGCGAACAATATGAGCAAGATTTTTTTCGTGGTAAATTTAATGTAGTTATATTTCGTACTGTGATACATTTTAGCTAGAAGTTGTACGAAATTGAGCTTCAAACCCCAATCCCACACACGGCTCCCACCGCTAAGGATTTTTGGTATGTTGTTCATAGCACTTCCTCATACCACTGTACAAAAATGTGCGACTGCACGAATTATTCGCCACATTCTATCATACCTTTTGCGGTCTTAATTGATTGGCCTTATTACGCCATCGGATCAGTCGTGGTGTTACAAACTGTAAAACTAACGTTTGTGTAAATATTACATAACAATTTAGTAAATCTAAACACAATAATGTAAACAATTACATCGTATTCGTGAGGTCTTCTGACTGCGAAACTACTGTGTTTCATTGGATTAAGTGTGGATCGAATTGTCGATGTAATTAATTTTAGCGTACCTTTTACAAAAGTCGTTTTACTTTCATTACCCTTACGAGCACTTGTAAATTAATAATGTTAACGAAACAGCCGAGCATTCTGAATAAAATGTTCTCGGGTTTCCAACGTGTCAATTGCTTCAAACTACACGAGCTTTCGGCCAAGCACTCCTTGGCCATTGTTAAGTGGTAATACCACTTGACAGTGGAAACCCGAGAACATTTTATTCAATGTTATCGCCGCGAGACTCTGCATTCATACAGCCGTGTATTCTGGTGACGTAAAAGCCCGATCAACGGAGACCACAAAGGCCAGTATCGGGAATAGTTGGTATAGTAGGAAAATTTTGTATAGTGGTAGGAGTGCCATGAACAACATACTAGGTATCCTGATCTGTGAGGGCTGATTGTGGGAGTGGGGTTTGAAGCTCACATTTTTACGTTTTTCTTGAATAACTCGAAACATACGGCCTCTAGCGGGAACTTAACCCAGTACAAAATTTAACTACATTACATTTCCTACAAAGAAGGTCCTGTTCATTTTTATTCTAAGACATACAGTTTTTACTTAGCGTGCGAGAGAATATGAATTTGTCGACGTGGTTTTTGAAGGCCAGGCGTAACATTTCGGGTTGCATACAACGTCATCGGTAGGGGCTGTTGGATCACCCTGTATACGTTTATCATTATCCCTGAAAATATATTTTGTGTAGCCAATTTTAGAATGTCGGGTTATAGGTTGTAATTGTGTGAAGAGTGAATACGCTGAAGCGACAAAAGTCAAGGGATACCTCTTGCTACCCTATCAGATCTCCTTTTTCCCGGCACAGTGCAGCAACTCGGCGTGGAATGCACTCAAAAGAAATGTTATCGGAGGCTTTCCTAGCGTATTTGTTGTTTCCAGTTCTCTCGGTTGTCCAGTCGGATGCGATCGTTGAAGTCTCACGATATTTCGGCGAATAACCTTTCCGCCATCATCAGGTGGGTCTGAGGGAATTCCATCAGAACCACCTGATGATGGCGGAAAGGTTATTCGCCGAAATATCGTGGGACTTTAACAATCGCATCAGGCTGGACGCCCGAGAGCCCTGGAAAGAACTCAAAAGAAGTCGTTGGAAGGCGCCTGCTGAAATACTGAGCCATTTTTCCTCTATAATCGTGCGTAACTGCGAAAGTGTTGCCGCTGCAGAATTTTGTGCACGAACTGACCTCCTGATTATGTACCATAAATGTTCGATGAGATTCATGTCGGGCGATCTGGATGGCCAAATCTTTCGCTCGAATTGCCCAGAATGTTCTTCAAACCAATCGCGAACAATTGTGACCCAGTGACCTGTATGGGAATATGAAGTTCATGAATATCTGCAGATGTCTCACATAGCCGGACATAATCATTTCCAGTTAATGATCGGTTAAGTTGGACCAGAGGACTCCGTCCATTCCTCATAAACACAGCTCACCATTAAGGAGCCACAACCAACTTGCACAGTGTCTTGTTGATAACCTAGATCCGTGGCTCAGCCACGTCTGCACCACACTCGAACCCTGCCATCATCACTTACCAACTGAAATCGTCACTCATCTGACCAGGCCACGGTTTCTCAATCGTCTAGGGTCCAAAACATATGATCACGAGCCCAGGAGAGGCGCTGCAGGAGATGTGCTGGCAGCAAAGACAGTCGCGGCGGTCGTCTGCTGTCATGGCCCATTAACGCCAAATTTCTCTCTCATGTCCTCACGGGTACGTTCGTCGTACGTCCCACATTGATTTCTTTGGTTACTTCGCGAAGTGTTGCTTGTCTGTTAGCACTGACGGGTCTACGCATATTCCGCCGCTCTTGGTCGTTAAGTGAAGGCCGTCGGCCACTGCGTTGTCCGTGCTGAGAGGTAATGCCTGAAATCTGGTACTCTCGGCACACTCTTTACAGTGTAGGTCTCGGAATACTGAATTCCCAAACGATTTACGAAATGTAATGTCCTATGCTTCTAGTTTTATCTACCATTCCCGTCGTGTGGTCATATCCACATCGGAAACCTTTTCACACGAATCACCTGTTTACAAATGATAGCTCTGCCGACGCACCGCCTTTTTATGCCTCGTGTACACGATACTACCGCCTTCTGTATATGTGCATATCGCTATTTGATTATTTCTGTCACCTCAGTGTGTATTAATTAATACTCCTTTAAATGCCAGAGGCGTTAAGCCAGAATTTCAACATGGCACCTACTGCAGGTCCTCTGTGACGGATAGGGCCTAAGCAAACGGGACGAGTTGACTGCTCCAGGCCACAGAAAGAAGTCAGCCTGAGCGACCCTGCTGGCTCCTGTCTAAAAACTCGATCCCAACAAGAAATCAAAAGCCTGTCAGGACAGGCATTATTTTTATAATGCCCTCCAAACTGTCCTCCCCTATAAAAAGCAATGTCCATCTGACGAGTTCTGAGTGAGTTCTCCAGATGTGATATTTTACCATTATCTTGTTGGCTGTGCCCATGAACAACCTCCCACTAACGTATTCTTGGTGACCATCATTAATTACAATTTGAAGCGCGATACATGAAAACTAATATTGCCCAAAATTGTTCCTGCACAAAGCTTGAAAAATATGTAAAAATCTGCCAATAGGTTGCATATATTTTCTATATACCTTGACCAGGTTTCGTCACCTCTAAGGGTGACTTCATCAGAAATCACTGTACATCTTTGACGAGATGTTCTTCATGTAATTACCTTACCTTCTGATGAAGCCTCCCTTAGAGGTGACGAAACCTGGTCAAGGTATATAGAAAATCTATGCAACCGGTTGGCAGATTTTTACATATTTTTCAAGTTTGTATATACGGTAGCTGCAAACGTCAGCCATGTTCAAAGTTGTCCTGCACAAAGCGAATGATAATGTGTAATTTCCGTCCCACTCTCGTCACCGGCAGACGTAGAAAAGCGGGGGTAAGGCTTTTATTTTAATTTTAATTTTTAATTAATTCTCCTTTCGCATAACTGAAAAAATTATTTTACGCTTAATTTCTTGGTATCATAATAAATATAAAAGTGCAGGTAAATAATCTTAAGAAAATATTCCCGCTTGAAGGACGAGCAGTTTGCTGTCCCGCACAAATTATTAAGCGTTGCCAGTGTTTTCTAATATACCTAATATAACAGCTATGAGCTGGGAGGACATCTGATAATCCGGAATTCCTTACATTTGTGAAGCGAAAGGAGAGATAAAGAGAGAGAATGAAGAGAGCTAGCAGAGATTTCACCTTCACCGTCCCTCGGCGACACTCAAATCGAGAAACAAGGCAACCGAGAAACGAGATACTTTCCTGTGGGAATCGCCTTCAATTTGAAATTCTGTCCCGTAGTGACCCGCCTTCCAATTCCTAACGACTGTCTATCAAGCAATGCATTTGGGACTGAATGTCGCTCTTTTCGCAGGAAAGGGAATTTATCCACCTCCGATGTCCTTTCTCCTTAGGAACTTGCGTCTCTGCTATTAAAATCGGTGAATAGCCCGCAAAACTAAGACTCTCCGCTTATTTTATTATTATATGCCTTCTGTTGTTCTAAACAATCCTTCTATACTGCTATTAAGCACTGTGACAAAGTTGACTGACAAAACACAATTCACTATGCAAGACAACGAATACAGAACGGAAGCTAACTTCAGATTTAGCTCCAAGAAAGCGCTAATATTCTCAATATACTTTATCAGATTGTTAGCTAACATCAAACAGAGAGTATCGTTGGCGATTGATTGCAGTGTACAAACAACTTAGAGTGATTCTATTCGGTGTACTGAATGGAAAGGCTACAAACGGAAGCGTGCAGTAACAGCAGAAAGAACCCTAAAGTGTGATATAACAAATCTTAGGTGTGAATGTAGGCTGTTCCGGAATGTGCTGTCGAAGAGAAATATACCGTCGAGAATACGATGTGTATAACGTAACTTATACCAAAGTGTAATAATACCAGCCACGGAATTGGAAAGGGAATCGTTGCATTAACGACGACATTGCTCGCGTGAAACCCAGTAGTGTGAAATTATAAAAGCGATTTTCGCTATTTGTCCACCGTTTCATGTGCGTATGAAACAGGAAAAAACTGAAACGT
This sequence comes from Schistocerca serialis cubense, assembly GCF_023864345.2. Lineage (NCBI taxonomy): Eukaryota > Metazoa > Arthropoda > Insecta > Orthoptera > Acrididae > Schistocerca > Schistocerca serialis. Next base: position 361,588,457 of record NC_064643.1, read on the forward strand.
GACCAACATTAATGCAAAGAGTTACTGCGGGTACACATTACCAGCGTACTGCATTGTGGATACAGATTTACTCATTGTGATTACGTATAGAATGTTTCTGACCTTTGGTTATGCAATAGTCGCAAACCGTGAAAAATGCTTCTTCTGTCACAGAGATACTCATTATACGACTACACTAGGTCGTTAATATGGCTTGGTCGTTGTGTGGCGTTGAATGTAATCCCGCAGCATCCGGTATCGGCAGATCATTCCATTAACCTAATTAGGCCTACCTGACCTCTCCCTTTGTGAGCGGTTCAACGGCTCAGTTGGCGTGCCGTTCACAGGTGCTAACTAGTGTTCAGGAATATCCTAGTCCCCGAGCTTTTCAGTTCTTTTATAAAGGAGATGTACCCTTCCACAGCATTCATTGAGGCAGTATTTAAGTACGAATAACAACTATATTCACCTTCAGCAACATTTTATTTACATCAACTGCGAGATTGAATGATCACGAGGTCACCGATAGAATTTTTTTTCGTCTTGGTTTTGATTTTAAAGTGCCTGTGTGACATGTGAATGCGATGCAGTTTTTCCATCCAGTGTATCGACGAGGAGATTCTATAACGAGCTGCGATAGTAAGAAATTGATGAATATTACATACATTCTGCACAAAGACAACATGTGTTTGGGATAAGTATTCGATTGGAATGTTTTATAACTTACAAAGTAAAGATGTTAGTTGTGGCAGCAAAGTCTTTAAAGTTTTCTTGTAATTTCGTTACTGTCTGTTACCTCCTACCGATACAGGCATCTACATACTATTTGAAATTCTCTTCAATTTAATTCTCCAAGTTTCTTAACAGATTAATGAGACTGAGTCTACGGCAACGTCTTTTGCTTGAATACATGGAAATGGAAAGACGTAACGAAATGAAGGTTCAGAATTAGGTATTGTATAGTAACGATATGGATTCGGTAAAAAATTACAGAGACAGAGAAAGAAAGAAAAGTACTGTAATGATAGTTACTGCCGCATGGGTAAATATTACAAAGATGTGTGATCATGGGATACTGATAAAAATCTAATAGATTTACTATGGTTATGGGATATAAAAATTATAAAAGTACATCAAATATACAAGCTGTATATTCAACATGCCTCAGTTATAGTTACGTTATTATTAAATTGAGTAAATAAACATGCTGGCCGCTGTGGCCGAGCGGTTCTAGGCGCTTCAGTCCGGAACCGCGCTGTTGCTACGGTCGAAGGTTTGAATCCTGCCTCGTGGAAGGAGGCGTGTGATGTCCTTAGGTTAGTTAGGTTTAAGTAGTTCTAAGCCTAGGGGACTGATGACTTCAAATGTTAAGTCCCATAGTGCTCAGTGCCATTTGAACCATTTTTTGAAATAAACAGGGAAATTCAAATATATATGTTAAATTTATCTCAGATTTTGCTGTTGAAATCTCTCGCATTGCATTTTTTAAGAATTTTTACCTTCTTTCAAAGAAGAAGAAACAGAGTTCCCTGTATAAATAGTAGTCCGTTCCTGGCACAGATTTTAGATGATATTTTAGTTACAAAGAACAGGCGGTCTGCATCCTTCGCAACATAGCGATCACAAAGCTGTGATAGCGCAGTATGCTGTCTCTGAAGTGCTCGGTTTGAAACGTGACAAGTGTTGCATCGAATGCATGTATGGAGCTCTCAATTAAATTCTATATATGGGGCTGCAGGAAGATTAAAACTGTTTTTGTTCCACACTATATTAGTACTGTTCACGTGCGTAGAAAAGATTATCACATCCATCAGAGAACTACGTAACACTTGCATAGTCCACTAGCGGAAGGCGATATCTACCCCTCTCGAAACATAATTGGCTATTAAATATCCATTATGTGCAGCCGCTAGAAATGTAGAGCACATAAGAATACGCCGGATGCAACGACCACTGAAACGAACAGAACTATTCACGGAGAATCTTATTGTTATTTCTCCTGTATCAACAACCTGCAGCCTCAGAAAGCGTCCATATTATTCATATTGAAATATTCGTAACTCATAAACGATTTTTACCGAGTTGTAATAAAATTCATTCGAACCGTATTCAATATCTTTGTTTATAAGTCTACAACATCTGTGTGTCACTGTCTACATTGCTGTCGCGACGTAACAAGAATATAACTGCCATTCACAAAATATGGTGACACTGTGTAGCAGCCACTGGACATCATTCGTACTTCATGTGGAGTTTGACTGTTTAATATTACGTATATACAATATTTTTTCTAGAAGCTAAGATGGAAGCTCAGACGGTGGTTTTAAACCAATGGGCAGGAGCAAGGGCAAGTTGTAGGTCTGAGTGAACTAGTGACGATGAGGCTGGATGGACGTCCAACTACGGGAGGCAGTGAGAGAAACCTGAGAAGCACTTGGGCTCAAACAATGCATCTAGCTAGTCCACAAGTTAGAAGAGCTGCACAGTCGATTAGGGAGAATAAGAGGATAAAAAACATTTCCGACCGTTGAAACCTTCTCAAGGACCGAAAACTTTCGGACCGACAGACAGTTTCAGTCTGTCCGATAGGTGCACAACAGTGCAACCCACGATTCAAAGTGAAGGAATCGTTCTGAAATGCTCGTCTTCCTAAACATAAAGATATTTTACAGGCACTAACCTCTACAACCTAGCCCCCACAGTGCGAAAACTGTCAACCCGCACTCCACCTACAAAACTTCGGAGGTTGTTCTGGGAGGATTTTTTTCGGTAAGTGGTTAAATAGACCCGAGGTCTACAGTGACTCATTACACAATAATAACATTTCGTTTCAGTGTTAGCATATTATAGGCTCTTTCACTTTTCTTAACGTATTTTTACAGTAATCAAGATAATAAGGGTAACAAACAGAATAAATCATAATTATATTATTACTCCATAACGAGCCACTGTAGTCCACGGGACCCTGAACCAAAATACTTGGACAATATTCCTCAACAAACTTGCAAATTTTGTCGATTTCGCTCTGTAGATGTAACATTACAGTAGTTTGTCCTAACAAGTAATGAATGAGAGTCGCCGGACGTCATCACCGGGAAGCTATCATCCCTGTAAAACAATAGTGGCCTTTGAACCAAATAAGGGCAGAAAAAGCCGATGCAGATGCCCAAAGATGACCCAACTATGAGGACATGGATAGGTGAAATCCATGGAACGCTTATTACAGCGTGACATGTAAAGAAAGACCTAACGGATTTGTAATATTTCCCACATACAGTGTTTGTCAAGCAATGAAGCTTTAAAAAGTTATCTGACTATTATTATATTTCAACATACCCATTTTTAAGTACTAGTACTTTAATATAGTCTATAGGTACAACAAGAAACCATGAGTACAGCTACAACAAGAAACCACGAGTAGCTAGCACATAAGTAGCTGTTCACATTATTGCTTGTCCTCCCTTAATCTTGGTTTCGAGACCACAATGGTAGGAAGTAGCCGTGCTTATCCGCTTATCACATGTATAATTATTCCAAATGGTTTCGGACAATGTTTGAGTAAAGAGCAGAACGTTTATGAAAGTTGTACAAAATGTTTCAAATGGCTCTAAGCACTATGGGACCTACATCTGAGGTCATCAGTCCCCCAGACTTAGAACTACTTAAACCTAACTAACCTAAGGACATCACACACATCCATGCCCGAGGCAGGATTCGAACCTGCGGCCGTAGCAGCAGCGCGGTTCCGGACTGAAGCGCCTAGAACCGCTCGTCCACAGCGGCCAGCTGTGAAAGAACTCTTTGCAGAACTCATGCGTAGTTAAAAGTACGTAGATTAAAGCTTGTAATAAACCAATAACACCACTCCCCCACTCCCCCACTCCCCCCCCCCCCAAAAAAAAATCAGGACTCTTTCAAGAACTGAGCTCCTATGTGTAGTAAAGTTTCAAACGTCTGGTTACAAATGAGTTAATGTGTCAAAAATTTGACGTTAAACATTTTACGTATTTCTATGTTGATGAAGTGATATCTCCTGAACTATGTGTCGAACAATGACATAATTTTACTGGCACATTCAGCGGTACCGATCTGTCTGAAAAATTGTAAGTGGACTGCTCCTGTGTTGGCAGCGCTGTGTAGCGCTTTGCATTGGAACTCTGACTGCGCTTTCTTTGTAAGAGACTCTGTGGCTGGTCGGACTCTTTGTTGGAAGTTAATCGCCAGTAGTGTTGGGCAGTTGGGAGTTAGTCGCCAGCGTGATGGAAATACTGTTGGGCAGTTGGAGGTGAACAGCCAGCAGTGATGGATGTTAGATGCGAGAAGTTAGCATTGATGCAGGGTAGGGGTCTGAAGTGTTAGCGTAGGCTAACGATCTGGACGTATCCGACTTGGAGATTGAAAATTATTCACGATTATATATCTTTGTACTAGATGTCAACGACGATTTATATTCGTGTTTGAACTGGATGTCACATTATTAAGGTAAAAAATACATTATTTGGTTTGAAACAAAATATTTCCTTTGGTAACTACATGCCTATTAGTAGTTAGTTGCTTTAGTAGTTAGAATCTTTTATTTAGCTGGCAGTATTGACGCTCACTGTCTTGCAGTAGTTCGCGTAATGCAGATTTTTGTGAGGTACGTGCTTAATAAAATGTATAAGGTACTGTTAAGATTTCCTTTTAGTCAGCGCCATTCTTTCGAATTAATTATTTGAAGTCAGGTTGTAATTTTTTTGAAAAGTCAGATTGCGTTGCGCTGGAATATAGTGGGTCAGTGTTGACATGATAAGAAAAGTAAAGAGAAAGTAGGCTCAGTACATTCAGTTTTACTCAGCCGTTTCAGAATCAAATAACGTAGAAGTTTCGTCTTCTCAGTCATTCAGCAATTTAAGTACAAACACACACGTTTAAATAAAGAAGTTTCATATTTTTACCTTAATAATGTGACATCCAGTTCAAACACGAATATAAATCGTCATTGACATCCAGTACAAAGATATATAATCATGAATAATTTTCAATCTCCAAGTCGGATACTTCCAAATCGTTACCCTATGCTAACACTTCAGACCTCTACCCTCCATCAATGTTAACGTCTCACATTTAACATCCATCACTGCTGGCTGTTCACTTCCAACTGCCCAACAGTACTTCCATCATTGCTGGCGACTAACTTCCAACTGCCCAACACTACTGGCGATTAACTTCCAACAAAGAGTCCGACCAGCCACACTCTTACAAAGTGCATTCAGAGATCCAATGCAAAGCGCTACAAAGCGCTGCCAACATTGGAGCACCCCCGTTACAAACTGTATTGCGAATAATGTTACTACTAAAGAAGTAATACACTAAAACGTCATACCTGATGCTGAAGACTCGCTGCATGAACAGCGAAAATATTGTGAGATAGGTCTTTTAAATATTTTGTGGGAGGCTTTAAGGAGTAAAAGTTTCGAAAACGGTTGATGTTGTGTGTAAAGTTTGATGGAAGTCGGTAAGTGCTCACATTCACAAATGCTGGTAGAATATGATGGATACAGAAGACCCCTATTATTCTCCTCGAGAGACGGCCGGCCGGTTGTCAGCCCTGGTGTGGTGCCGTTGGCGCGGGCGCGCGTCCCGCTGAGCTATCTTGGCAGTTGGCGGCCCTGGTATGCGCGACCCGCCACGGCGACACTTGCCGAGATACCCCAGCGGGCAGCGCGCCATCCCGTGCTGCCGATGACGCTGCTTGCTCTCCTCTCCTCCTATACCGGACAACTGCTACCTGTCCGCTCTTTTTATTCCTCTCTACATCCCTCAGCACACAGCTTTAGAAAGCATTTACGGCCACCGAAGTAAGGATCATTGCGACAGACATACAGGTTACACGCGATTCACACTGAAAAGACACGCTATGCAAAACGACACCGCGCAATAAAGGTCACGCGATCCGGCGCTAATCGATGCAATACTCGTGTTCCCACTGGGGCGATACGATATGCGATGAGACTCGCTATATGAGAAGCAACGCGACAGCACCAATCACGTTTCTGTTTGAGTTTAAGCTGCAATTATGAGACGTTCGAACAAAACTTTATGTTCAAAAAACTGAAAAACGAAAGAATGCACCGTGTGCATCCGTATAATGCTGCTGTTTCTCGTAAAGTCTCCGAAGTCAAGAAGTTCCACAAATTCTGTAGAATGAGTCGGGAGAGTTCCAATTTTTTGGAGCTACCCTGACTAAATAGGACAGAAATTGCTATTACCCCTGCTGACGAACTGCTCATTACAGTAATGTAATTTGGCGAAAGAGAGTGGCTGGTGCTATAAAGGCCACCGTGAAAAGTTTATTTCTCGAAAGACCAGCGAGTACAGTACGTTATTCAATATGATACATACAAATGGCTCTATGCACTATGATGGGACTTATCATCGGAGGTCACCAGTCCCCTAGACTTAGGCCTACTTAAGCCTAACTACCTAAGGACATAAAACACATCCATGCCCGAGGCAGGATTCGAACCTGCGACCGTAGCAGCAGCGCGGTTCCGGAGTGAAGCGCCTAGAACCGCTCAGCACAACGGCCGGCTTTGATACATACAAAAAATAGCAGTTACGAAGTACTAAACCTAGGATAGTATTTCTACAACTATTCAATTTCGCCGGCCGCTGTGGCCGAGTGGTTTTAGGATCTTCAGTTCGGAACCGCGCTGCTGCTGCGGTCGCAGGTTCGAAACCTTCCTCGGGCATGGATGTGTGTGGTGTCCTTAGGTTAGTTGGTTTAAGTAGTTCTGAGTCTAGTGGACTGATGACCTCAGATGTTAAGTCCCATGGTGCTTAGAGTCATTTGAACCAATTTTATTCAATTTCGAATTTCGCAGAGTAGTATGTGATTCAGCTCGACGAGTATTCAGAAGAAACATTGCTGGAATTGAAGTGAGAGCAGTCACCATCGATTGTGTAGCGGCTGATGGTGAACCCTGCGTAGGGGTAGACAATATATCTCTAGAAAGGGAAGAAGCCCTTGATGATAAGAAAAATCCTGACGTGTCCTACTCACCTTCGACGGCTGCTCATTAACAAGTAAAGGACTTTAGCTTTCAAATCTCTTTTGTGCCTGTCAACAAGTTTCATGAAATCAGGAACCATCTACAGGAAAAGCATCCAGTCAGCATCATCAGTGATGGCTCCCAGTGTGTTTTTACTTCAATAAGTTACTCATTTCTAGCTTCGGCTTGTATCGACAGCATACGAAAAAGATCAACCTTGTCGCAGACAACGTCCAGTATATCACACGTATTTTCTCGAGAGTGGAAAGAGGTGTTTTTCTCCTTTAGATATACATTCTTTACTGCAAATTGTTCTAAATGTGCCTTGTGATTTACTTATTTTCGAAACATCACAGTAACTATGGGTAGTAACGAGAACATAACTAGCTCATTATAATGCTGTGATGTCAGACTATAAGATGCGGAAAAATCACTTTTTTTTTTTTTTTTTTTTTACCGAGTATCTTCCACAAAATCGAATGAAAAAGACTGCATAGTGAAGAACACACTTGAATCCCAAATTTCTTTTTTAATTATTACACGAAAAATGAAAAAGGATAAACTACAGAGACAAGGATAGCTTTGTTTCATCTACATATAATATTTTTTGTTTGTTTTTTGAGGCATGCGAAAAGACTTGATATTTCCCTCCACATGTATCGTATTACACAAGTTGCTTTGAGCGCTCGGCACTCTGTATTGTGCCGGGCAATACGACAGAGATATGTGTCGGTGTTGCGTCGCTGTCATCCCAGGGTGAACCAATAAAGTCGCTTCAACTACGTTTCTATGCACTTCTCTGATGCGGGTTGCTCCGGCACCGTACCGCGAGTCACATTGCGTACAGTATCGTATATCATATTGCCTCAGTGTAAACCGCGCCTTCGTTTGGTCAGAAGCAGCGACTTCCCGATGTTACTGATGTGAGTAATCTTAGAAAGTGCTTGTCTGTTATTGAATGTATTTAATCACGATCGCAGTGTGGACCTATTATGCTAAGCTGAATTGTCAGCAGTGCAGCATAAATTGCATATTTTTTACAAAGACGGACTCATTCGTTTTTCTTTTCTCTTTCAAAAAAAAAAAAAAAAATTACCTCCTCTTACCGCAAACCTAGTGTAGCAATGCATAATCGTTCCCTTTAAGAGGACATTGACCTCATATCAATCATGTTTACGTTCTCCATTTGCATTATAAGATAGAGGTCTTCGTCAGTTATATAAAATAATATAACACACCGCTAAAACGAAAACATTACTTGAAATACTATGTTCCTTTATACAAATGACGAATAATATGTGTACATGGTTGACTCGAGATCAGTTTACTCTTAAAAGGAATGATTCTGCCTTGACACACTTTGTAGTGAGATAGAAAGAGGTATAATTTTTAAGTTCAATAATATTGTTTATATAAAAATGTATTTGAGACTACAAAGTAGTCCTAAAGCTGATCTGGTCTTCAACCGATTGACGTCGTTGTAGCTTCCACTTGATAATGGCCCAACAGACACTAATCACAATCGTGAATAAATTCTTTTTATACCAGTCCAGGCGGTAAATGTTATTTCTAGAGGAAAGTTGTAGGACTGTGGACGGAAGGAAACAAAAAAATAGCGATCTCAGCCATAGCAAGGTTACGGTACCGATGCCAAGCATCCGGTAACATCGTATTTCAGACTAATCGATACCGAAAGTCTCGATTTATGCGTGGAATAATAGTAACTTTCGTGGAATGTTACGTAAGCACAGCGAAGGTCACAGCGATCCAGTGCTCATAATTTGTAGAATTTAAAGCAGACTGTAATCGCAAGAACTCCCTTATATCACTGGTTTGAGTCTATATTATCATTATCAGCCATGTCTAAAAAAGACAAAAGGCTTTGGATAATTTTCAGTTGAGGCATTAAACTGGTGCACAACAATATTTTTTTAGCTGCTTCTCATGTCATTAGCGTAATTTCTACTTACTTTCTGTTGTGTATTAAAGCACTGTTCCCGTGGATATTTGTGTTCTTTTTGACTTTTGTGGAACCTCTGATGATGAGCAAATGGATCGAAAGTGATCATAAGGTAAAAGAGCTGCAAATAATTTTCCAGTATTGATTTAATGAGAATTATAATGTATTCAATATCGGTGTAACGTGTAGGACACACAGGCGCGGTAGTGGAAAACACTATGCACCTTAACCAGTGTACGGGGTGGAACCGAACTGCATCGACCAAATTTCGGAGGTCGTTCGGTGATATTTTATTGGTATTTTTCTGTGAGAGACCTTTCGGGTTCGGTGGTTCGTTACACAGCAATAAAGTAATTACGGTTTATTCAATATTTTACCCCAGTACCCTCTTTTTGTACATAAATGCCTTCAGAACAAAAAGAAAGCTTGTAATATGTATTACGTTTCGATCGTAATACGGCAAAAGATTAAGCACACTTCACATTTGTCAAAGACATTATTATTTCATAGCTGACATGATTGTATTTTGAGTGGTTGTCAGATGATGATCTGCAAACCTGACAAAAACTCACGACTACATACTACAATTTTGTGCCTCTCCGCTACAAAGTTGGTACTTGCTGTCGCAGTACCACAAGCATTACGTCCAGACCCACGGAACCCAGAATTACGTTTGTTACATCTTCCCGCACATGAGAAAAACCAGACTTTCAATATTGACTTGGTTTAAGGATTTTCAGCGTAGAGATTTGTATACGTATTATTGATAGTTGAAGGTATCTGCATAAGGGAAATGTAGAGAAGCCGATTACAATTTTTGCTCGATTTCATGTTATTTGATTTCGTATAACGATGTAGCATTACAGGTACGTGGCAATCACAACATAGGGGAAGTTTTTGGAATTTGACATTGGTCTCCTCCTACGAGGCAGTATGTTTGTCTTCGCATAATGAGATTTTTCGGGTTGTTATTAGCAGGAATATCTTGTTAGTCTTACCTTACTTTTATTTCTCTCAGTACTATTCCAGCTACCTTGAACGAAAAGATTCTGTTCGCGTATGTAGTAAAACAATAAGGAAAGGAATTTTCTTATCGACGTTAAGGACTAAGGCCTATTACATGTTTTATAATGCTATTTTGGCTGAAAATAAATTGTTGATTATTTTCGATACTTCAGAATGTTTCTTTACACAGTGTGAGCTTTTTATCCTGAGGCAATGAAATACCCGAAAAACTACGCATTGGATTAAAAAACGGAAAAGTATGTGTACAATATTTTAAAAAATGCCATGCTGTGACAACAATTTTGACCCCCCGTCCCACACCTAGGAGGTGGGCGGGGAGCAACATTGTAGTCTTAAATAGGAACATTCCATTTTTATTGTACAATCGGCTTCTACTGGGAAAAATACGAAACTTTCGTATATAACACTTTTGTCGTTACGCGATAGATGGCGCTGTGATCGGCAAATAAAACAATTGAGTTCCAAAACGTTATCAACTCTATAAAATACATTGGACCAAAAACATAAAAATAGATGCTTGTGACAGTGTCTTGCAGCTTTCTCCGTGTAGCTGTTCTGAAACATTCATTCAATAATTATATGAATTGATCTAATTGTGCGCAAGTGGACCCTAATTTCTTAAATATGTTACCTTATAGCTTTACAGCATTGATGATCTCTTCACCCATCTCCTGTCCTACCAACCCGTAAATCTGCTGTTTTTGGTTCCCTTGACCTATAACCGTGTATCGCATTCCAGTGCCCTTTTCAACCACCAGATATAAGTACTTCCAGTTAACTATGTCCGCCTTATTGTATCCTTCATAACCAGTTTCCCATCCTCTGTTGCTATAAACAGTACCAATTCCTGTATCTTCTATCCCACTGCAAGAGTGGCCCAAGGCTCTGTCCCTTTCCTCTCTTTTATCTCCTCTGCATTGCTGATATACCCAAACCATCCGCAGCGGTCCACCTCCTTCAGTATATGCTGATGACAACCCTTTCCTCGCCTTCTACCCTACAGAAGTCATAATGATAACTCCGTACCCATCTCAATAAGTTTATCTCCTGGTGTAAGCAATAGGTCCTCAAGACTAGTCCCTCAAAAACCCAGGCAATAATCTTCCGTCTCCATGACTTCTACCTTCCCATTTACGACCGATCTATCCAGTTAACTAACAAACTAACCAACGGGTTCCCAACAAAATTTTCTCAAGGACACCCTCATCGATCATGATTGGTACCTTGTCATATCACAGTATCAAGTACCTAAAAAAGCGAAATTAAGAGTTTTTTATACGTTTTCTATTTTTGGAACTTAGAAAACATTGACATATTCATTATTGAAAAACTATTGAGCTTAACACTTTTTCAATTTAGCCATCATTGTTATTGTTAAATTTTTGATTATTGCTCAAAATCTTTGTCTTCAAATCTGGGTGTTTAGTATAACAAACTCCTTAAAAAAAATAAAAGTTGAGTATGAACTGAAAATGACAGGAAAAAATTAAAGCTGAGTGTATTGGTCTTTCAAGTGTACTGCACTTGAGATTGCATTGAGGAGACATGTGTGAGAGATAAGGCATACAGCAGAACTATTTGCCTCTATCTAATGTTAGTTTTGCGCTAGTGTCAGTTGGCTCTAGGTAGACGCTAGACGCAGAAGTTAGCGTTTGCTAAAGCTCTGCTCATGCAGGAAGCGTCCAGAACAAGAAATCTGTTATCATACGAAATATATTGAATACATTTTTTATTCTCCTATCATCTTGCGGACCCCTCTGGCATAGCTCTCGATCCCCTGGAGTCCGCGGACCACATGTTGGGAACCACTGCACTAAACTATCGCGGACTGACCCACGACCGACAGCTAACATAGAAACCTCACTTCCTAACCGTGCAGCATAAAATCTACAACGGACTAAAACTACGAAAACTAAACTGGCCGAAACTTGTGATTACACTCCTCCACTATTCTCCGCACGTACAACCTGATCCGACCCACATTCTGCTAGGCAAACGTTGCGTGGATCTCTGCCCCACCAATGTTGTATAAGCTCCTCCAAATCATCAAACGCCATACATTCCGTCTCGTTTTCCGTGTCCACTTACCTTCCCACTCCTCATCACATCGAACACCTCTGTATCTCCTGTACTATCCGCAAAACAGATTCCAATAACCCCACTGTCTCCCCTCTGCTCACCAACCCTGGTATGCTGCCGTGTCTCTACAAACACGCCCCACCACCCTACACCTACACACACTTTTTGGTCTATCACAATGCAACTGCAACTGACCCCTTGTCTCTGACAATGAAAGCCCTTCCGATATTTATCCACCATACCAGCTATAGTCTTTCACACCTCTTCTCTCTCCACATCTCTCCTATCTCTCCATTTCATACCCTCCCTCCCTCTCCTGATACCACGGCTCTCTGCGCCCACTGGACTCATCCTTCATTTTAATCTTTCCCAATTCCCCCTTAATGCCTACCGTTCTTCTACAGTTACCAACCAACGGATTATAAATTTGTACCAATCACCCTGCAAACGTTTAGTCTCCTCATAGCTTCTTCACCCAGCGCCCGCCCCTTCACATTTTTAATTTAAATACAGTGCTTCATTTTAACGAATGCCGCTGTTTCATTTTTAAGGTTTTAAATGCCCATTTTTGTCCAGTCGGACTTTTTATTTTCTTTCAAAACTTTAAACGAAGAAAACCACTCAGTATATAGAGTGCGCCAAAAAAATGTATACACACTTTGAAGCGTCATAGAAAATTTATTTCCTGTTCTACATTGTTAAATTTATGGAAATGGAAAGCTTAAACTCCAATTGAAAAAATAAATGTACTTTGCAAATGTGATTAATGTTTAAACTGGTGGCCTTCACCATCAATACATTTCTGAGTACGAGTCACCACTGATTCTGTACATCGTACCAAAGTGTCCAATGACATATCTGCGCACACCGCCTGAATCTCATTCCAAAGTGTGTCCAGGTTATTTGGTTTACGTTGGTACACCACATCTTTTACTGTGCCCCATAAGAAGAAATCCAGCGGCGTGAGGTCTGGAGAGCGTACAGGAAACTCGATTGGTCCCCTGCGTCCTATCCACTGGCCCGGCACATTGTGATCCAGGTATGCTCGTACGTCCCTATGATAGTGCGGCGGGGCGCCATCTTGTTGGAAATAAAACTCATCATTACTGTATAATACACGAATGGCAGGGAATATGGAGTCAGCAAGCATTGTCAGGTACTTTTCTCCAGTAACAGTACCTTCAAAGCGGAAAGGCCCAATGAGTCCCCTAGCAGACAAACCACACCACACATTTACATCAGGCAAATTCACAGCCTTTTCAACTGTAATGTGAGGATTATCTTCAGCCCAGTACACACAATTGTGCATATTGACAGTTCCATTGAGTTTGAATTGGGCTTCATCCGACCAAATTATGCTACCCATAAATACCAGTTCACATCTCACCATCTCCTGAACCCACTCACAAAATTTTAACCTTCGATCTGGATCGTCGTCACTTAGCTGTTGCAGCAGCCTTGGAATGTACAAACATAACTTGCCTTTCTTCAGAATGCGTAGCACACTACTAGCACTTACATTACTCTCACGTGCCGCTTGCCTTGAAGATTTTTGAGGCGAACGCTGAAACAGTTCCAAGACCGCAGTTGTGGAATCATCACTTGTAGCTGTAGGAGGTCGCCCTGATCGACCTTTATGCACGTCACACACTGTTCCATGATTTTGGAATTTGTCTCGTAGACGTGTAATTGTTAACCTTGAAGGTGGTTCTGCAACATGCTCACTTCTCCATTGTCTTCGAACCGCAGCTACATTCTCAAACTTCCAGTACCACTTAATTACCTGCTTCCGCGCTTCAAAGCTCAAACGCACGTCCGCCATGTTGCAGTTACTTCCTTGCAACTGCTGCCACCTGTTGAAGAAATATAACATTACTTCAAAGTGTGTATACATTTTTTGAAGCACCCTGTATATTTGTAATCTTCTCGATACTGTATTTTAAAATCTCCTTTGAATTCTGTATCCATAAATAAGTTTAATCGTTTCTTCATTAATTTTTGTGAATGGTCTAGGCTGAAGAGGTGGATATTGTAACGCTGGAAGCCAACACCCCCTCCCCCCCCCCTCCTCCCAGCCTAGAAGGGCGAAGTAGATGAAATAACAATACAGGGGAAAAAACCATGTCCACGTTATCAGTTATAACACAGGCTGTTGCGATACAAGATAAAATGGAAAAGTTTATATTTGTGGAGAAAGTGGGAGAAAAGTCGATAAAGCTGTAACTCTTCATTCCAAACAGGAGGCGACCGCACGCTTTTTTTTTTTGTAGGGTTATTCGACAGTTCTCCACCGAGGGAACTGTACAACTACAAAAAAGGAACAATTAAGGAACAGCTGCTGGGGAGAATAATGAAATTGCGATATTAACTGCAGTGAATCATAACCAGCGCATTAGCACTCCGCTATTAAGTCGTTAATGACGATTTAGATTACCGTTAGCTGAATTTTGAAACGTACAAAATATCACCCGTTTCATATCTCCCTCAATCAGGAACTTCACGGCAATGGTTTCTAGAACCGGGTAACATTTCGTCTGTGGTCGCTTCAGCGAGTACAAGAAACTTCGAATTTCTTTGCCGCAGTATTGTTCTCTGACGAGTCGATCTTCACGAACCACGGTACGATTAATCGACATAACATGCATTATTGGCATGTGGAAAACCCGCATTGGTTATGCCATACTCAACATCAGCATCCGTGAGATGCGAATGTCTGGTGTGGAATAGTTGGTGACAAGCTCAATGGTCCATCCTTTATCGATGGCATCGTAAATGGTGATGAATATCAAACATTCCCTGAGGACAATCTGCCAGTATTGCTTGCATACCTATTGGACTTGCGACGAAAAATATGTTTTCATCATGATGGATTTTCAACACATTATTCTGTAGCAGCAAGGGAAGTATTAGATCGCATGAGGAGATGGATCAGTGTCTTGGCTTGCAAATCGCCAGATCATACTTCGGATGACTTTAGTTTTTGCACTTACTCGAAGAGTGAAGTTTATAATGAAGTGCGAAAAACGGGCGACAGCATAATTCAGCGTATCACCAACGCATGTCAGAAGATAACATCTGAAACACTTGTGAGTTGTGTCAAATCATTCGATGTACGGATAAAAAGTGCACTGAAGTGGCCTGTGACGTTTTTGAGCACTTGCTGCGAGATAATTTTTATAAGTAAGAATCCCGTTGATGAGAGGTGAGAGGACACACCTCAAACGAGCACACCGTTGGTGAGAGGTGGGAGGACACATGTCAACCTTTTTTCGCAGTTACTGAACACAAAAGGTTTTCTTTTTTTGATCCAATGCATTTTTCTTGAGATAATGCGGTTATGGAACTCAACTGTGTTACTTGTCGATTGCAGCACCACATGTTGCGCAACGAGAAAAATGCTGCACACAAACGTTGGGGATATTTAGACGTAGAATCCCAATCTACAGTGAAGGTGGGATGTTACCATTTAATATTTCATTGTTGCACCTTCCCCCTTCCCCCACATCACTTTCCGGTGGTGGTACAGGGAGACATCTTTGGTATCCCTGATACCATTTTAAAAGATATTGAAGACGTATTTTTCCGTTTTAGAATCCTATATGTAGTTTTTGAACTATTTCTCAGTCTCAAATAACACCTTGCGTGGTGTGTCACAGTGGCGAAAATAATTTAATTAATCCCCCCAGTGCAATTTATTTAACTACATTTTTTCACCAGACTAGCTAAAATGACATGTCACGTTGCTTCATATTATAACGGACATACTTATATTATCGTAGCAGTATTGCTGTAGTAATCGCTCATAGTGTACCTTAGTTTAAATCCTACGTCCAACACAGGTATACCAACTGCAACTTGTCAGGCACTTTGTTCTACTGCAACTATTTTAACACGTTCTCAACGCTTGTCCGACTTCCCATTTCATTAGCTATTTTTTTGACTGTTTTATTTTTGTGTTACTTGCATCTTATTCACTTTGGTTTTAATCCTACGATGTAACACAGAATTCGTCACCAGTGATTCCGACCGAAGTAAATCGGAAAAGCCCAACTTTCCATTCTTTCTGATACACAAATGTCAATTAAACGTACTACAGTACAATCTGTCTTAAGCTATATTTCTGTATCATCTATAATTCTACCCCATTTCTTTTACGTCATCTAAATGTCCAATTAACTAAGATTGTTTGAAACTCATTCCCCTTACTATATTTTTAATCAATTCCTCACCTTTTCATGTTGTGCGACATTCCATCAAAGTAAATTTTGTAACTTTGGAATGTAAATTTTTAGCATAGTGACTGACATTGACTCCGCGTTTCTTTACTGACTCAAATAATTCATTGTGTTGGTTGTGGTAACTCACATTTCCGTTCAAATCCTCCCCCTCCCCCCCTTATTCATAAAAATTCTCTTGTTATAGCATTATTATCCTACAAGAAGGCTCTTCAGAGATTCAGATGTCTACTATAATCGTCTACACTCTGTCTCATCCGTTCTTTCTCCGACGCACCCCCTCTGAACAGTTATCAGACAGTTATCTAAGTGAATGAGTAATCTGGACCGGAACTGATTTTGTTATTTTTGATTTTAACATCAGGATAATACTATACATGTTACCCATTCCTGAGTCTGTAATGTAACGGTCGCATTATCTTGCAGCTCCATATTTTGCGTTATGTCTAGCTCCTTCGTCCTTAAGGTATGTATTTCGTACAGAAAAAATTCCCGTTTGCAAACAGCATGGATTCCTAAACCAACAATCATGTGAACCCTAACTTGCGATTTTCTCACATGGCATCTTGAAAACCATGGTTCAAGATAACCTCATGAACACAATATTTTTTGACTTCTGGATATATGTGATTGCGTGCGTACTACAGTAACGTTTGTTAACAAAAGTTCTGTTATATGGGGTAGCAGTTAATGACTGGGTTGAGGATCGAAAGTCATCGATAAAAGTGGAAGTATGGAAGTAACTTTAGGCGTGGCCCAGGAAAGTATAACGGGACTCTTGTTGGTCATGTATATTAATAGTAACCGCAGACATTTCGAAGATGATGCAGTTATGGTTAATGAAGAACCGTCTAAAAATTTTACTGAAATATTCAATCTGATCTGAACGAGATTTCAAAGTGGTCCAAACTGGCAACTTGTTTAAATGTTCAGAAACATAAAATTATGAGCTGTTAGACTCTTGAGAACAACCGCAAATTATCTCGCAAAAGCCTACTTACAAAATCTCAAGACCAGTATTAAATGGAGAATCTAGAGATATTTTTTAGCCTCTACGTATCGTTGCCGTTGGGATCGTAAAGACAAAATTAGACTAATCACTGCTCGCGCAGAGGAGTTTAAGCATCCATTCTGGCATGTGACGTCATTCTAAGGATCCTGAGCCATGCACTTCATTGTTTACGGAGCCTGCATGTAGGTAATGATGTAGAAATACTCAATGTCATGTCGGGCATAGTAAGTTACAACTTACTGTACCCGGAAAGCAAGAGGGCGTCTGATACCTCTATCAATTTCTGCTTTCTCTGTTAACGAGGTCAGTTGTGCAATAACGGTTAGTACTCTCATGGAACGTCTTTGGTCCTTCACACCTCATTTATTATAATTATTGTTATTATTATTAGTATTATTATTACTGTTATCACTGAAAATCCAGCAATGGCTGCGCCCTTTAAGACATGGTGACTTTTGGGATGACATGCACTACGAAGTGTGTTTTAAATACGTAGATGTCGATTTGCCACTGTATGTTAATTTCTCTCAAACCACCTCCGAACGGACAACTGGCAAACCTACACTGAGTGGTACATCCTCCGCTCACGGTATTCATGCTATCGAAGCAGAAAGTCGCAACTGAGAAGAAAACTATCAGCTATTAGTTCGATGTCTTCTTTGTCACGTTACTGACTAGAGTAATTAACAGGCGTAATTATAATTTGAAATAGATATTCTCATACTTTCTCATACATTTTAGAACTACGAGGCTATCATGGGTATTATTGCTTACGTGCAAGGGACTCTACAGATTCTTTCAAACTCCTCTCCGCAATTCATTTTGTATGTCTATACAGTGCCCACTATTCTAAACGGGCGTTGGGGAATTGAAGCGACTTTAGAGAATCAGTGTCACAGTACATAAGTCCGAAGTAAAGGCTACGGAGGATTAGTAGAATCTAGGGGCTTAAAAAGAATAGTATCAGGGGAAAGAACAAAGTTACTGTTTCGCGATAACATCTCTGTCAAGAAACCGATGGTATTCGCTGCAAACCGCAGACATTACGTCACTGTGAAAGAGCCAAAAATTTGTTATGTGATTAACTTCATCACTGAAGAAACATATAGAAAACTGGGAATGAGAAGCAGATGAAAGGACAGAAACATAAATGGTGGCCACTCAAGAAACTGCACGATAAAACTGGAAAAAAATTATGCCTTTAGATAAAAAGGACTTTATTCCCACGAAAAATGAAAATAATTACACCACAGAAAAATCCGAGAGAACATTTGAATATATGGAAGTCAGGAAAAACAATTTAGTGGGTGAAACAAAATTATATACGACCTACGTAAATAAAAGACAGGAGGCAGTATACCATTGACCAGATTAGGAAAGGACTGGGTTTGAAATCGAGGTAAAAGTACAGAAAAAATCAAGTGCTACATGGCCGCAAGAAATCAGAATAGTCGACTCAGAAAAAAATACAAAAATCTAGGTTGAAAACAAGAAGACAGCAAATGTTCAAGCAACTTCCGGGAATTCAGTCGTGTGAGATATTCTCTGCCAGTCTTCGAAGACGTCACTCGGATGCATTCTGTTAGGTCGTTTGAACACTTTATACGACGTGAGAAACACATATTTCAATCTTGAAATGACTAATACTTCACAAAGCCCACAGTTTATCTATTCGAAACAAAAAACAAATAGGTATTTAAGACCCGCCGTTGGGTGCAGCCAAGCTGCATTTGTATCTTTTACAGGACAGACTCAGATTTGCAAGAAAAGAATATTTTCGCTGTCTTAATTACATATATTGCAAATAGTACCTAGTTTAGATCGGTAGATGCTCACATTCAGATTTAATTTGTCTCAGATGATTAGTCAAAGTCATTAAAATTAAATGGGAGATGGAGAGATTATGTGTAAAAAGTGAGACACATGTTACGTTACATACACAGTGCAGTTACATTAATGTGACCACAGTCTACGTTCGACGTCAACGTGTAATAGTCACACACAGATGGCAGCTGGCAGCATTAGCAGGGGAGGGTGTGTAAAGGGTGTCAGACACATTCTCACACACACACACACACACACACACACACACACACACACACACACACACACACACACACCTGCGCGCCCGCGTAAAAATTTGTGGTACGGTCATATGGGACCGAAATGTGGTCATCGGTCCCTAAGCTTACACACTACTTAATCTAACTTAACTTACGGTAAGAACGACACAGGCACGCCGATGCCCGAGGGCGGATTCGAACCTCCGACGGGGGGAGCCGTGGGTGTGTGTTTTGTAGTGCATAATTTTATACTTCTGAACATTTAAACAACAGAGCAGTTGTTGTCGTACTGTGGAAACGCAGCGATATATCTAACGCCCAGAAGAGCATGATCGTTGGCTTTCAGACCAAGGGTGGAAGCATTTCCAAAACGGCTGAGTTTGTAAACTGTTCGTGTGCGACCGTGGTTAAACTAAACAGCGCATGGAAAAATGACGCTATAACCCGGTGCCGAGGCAACTGTGTTGTACGACGTACCATAGTTGAAAGGGGTGAGCATCGGCTGCTGAGATGTGTACATATGAATAGACGTGCGACTGTTGAACAAATGACCAGCCATTTGAACCAAGGGGCCACCAACAGTGTCCCGTGAAGGACTGCTCAGCGAACGTTGCTGCGTATGGGCCTCCGCAGAAGCCGCGTGGCGCATGCACTTAGGCTGACAGCTGTTCATCGGCTACGAAGGCTGAAATTTGCGAGCCAGTACCGTAACTGGACGTGCACTGAGATGCGACAGGTGGGCTTTTCAGATGAATCACGTTTTATGCTCGATCGAACAGAAACAAAACATCCAGCAGCAATCTTCGGAACGGTCCAGGCCGGAGGACCTAGGGTTACGGTCTGGCGAATGCTTTTAGTGGCTCCCTCTGTGTGATGTCGTCATCCTGCAAGGCACAATGGGTCCACACAAGCAAGCATCTGACGGCCATATTCACCCATACATGCAGTTTGTTTTCCCTCGATGTTATGGCATCTACCAGCAGTACAATACAACTTGTCACACAGCTAGCAGTAAACGTGCGTTGTTCATAGAGCACCAGGATGAGTTAGCCGTAGCTCACTGGCCACTATACTTCCCTGATTTAAACCCAATCGAGGATCGATGGGACCACTTCCCTCGCGCTGTTTATTATGGATCCTCAACGTAGAAACTAGCGCAGCTTGCCGCGGCTCTGGAGTCGGCATGGCCCCATATCCCTGTAAGTACCCTCCAGAAAGTAACTGATCCTCTTTCTGCACACCTCGCGGGTTATTGAAGCTTTGGACAGGTGGTCCATTAGTGTGACTGGACACGACTTCTGATACATCTTTTATGCGCGACTTGTTCGGGCTGTCTCTCACGGCTTGGCGCCGGCGGGAAGCATTGACCCACTGGGTACTGGCTAGGAAAAGCTGCACCTTCCGAGAAGAGGCGGCGGCCATGTATTTGCCGCGTCCTCTGTCCCCGAGGGCCGCAGGTGCTGCTTCGCTGCTGGGATTTACCGCAGGCGATGCATCAACCGCAACACAACACGGCGCAGCCGCAAACTTCGTGTCCTGCACTCCCTCCACTCCATCTGCTGCTGTCTGCCTTCCTGTCGTTCCTTTGCCCGCGGTTGTCCTGCCTGTGCTTGGTATCAATATTTTGCAGCGACACCAGCAACTAACTTTCTATGTAAACTAGAGGTTCGATTGATAGACCTCGTAATTTTGTACGAAACCGCACGTTTTAGTACTCTGCGTTGTGGCAGCTACAATCCGAGTTACCACATGCGCAACTATATTCGACGCTGCGCTGCACCTAGGCAGTCATAAATGTTGGTTACCAATGGACAGACGATAGCATTCTGATGTTAAAAAGACGTACAGCCGGGTGTTGTGGCCGAGCGGTTCTAGGCGCTTCAGTCCTGAACCGCGCTGCTGCTACGGTCTTAGCTTCGAATCCTGCGTCGGGCATTAATGTGTGTGCTGTCCTTAGGTTAGTTAGATGTTAAGTCCCATGGTGCTCAGAGCCATTTGAACAATTTGAAAAAGAATTAACAGATAACGCTGAAAGAATTCTAAAACTTATTTACCATCTTCCATGCTAAACAATACTTACGTAGCCACTGCTGATTGCCGAAGCCAAAGACCAATTGCAGCTTTTGCGTCCTAAATAATTCTGACAAGTCTGAAGAACATAAAAATAACCAAGTAATATCTAGAATCATCTCATTATAAACATGCTACTGATACATTACTCCCCCCAAACCTTATGGAGAGTGATGGAGAGCTCGCTATGCACGTCGTTTTCCTATTTCTCCAATTCCTGTCCTAGTCATGACTGGTGAACGGCAAATATTATTCGTAAGCCTCCGTGTGAGCACTAATCCATCTAATTTTGCTTCGACAGTCTTTTCACGAGATATACATATGTGAAATGAATGTAATGGTTGACTATTCTAGGGCCGGCCGCTGTGGCCGAGCGGTTCTAGGCGCTTCAGTCTGGAACCGCGCGACCGCTACGGAAGCAGGTTCGAATCCTGCCTCGGGCATGGATGTGTGTGATGTCCTTAGGTTAGTTAAGTTTAAGTATTTCTAAGTCTGGGGGACTGATGACCTCAGATATTAAGTCACATAGTGCTTAGAGCAATTTGAACCATATGAACCGGAATTTTAACGGTAAACCAACCCTTGGTACACAGCGGCTGTCTTGTGCAGTTTGCTATTCTAGTTGGATGAGCTTCTCTGTGAAGCTCTCGCGCGTACTAAACGAAAATATGAAAATATTCGGTGCTCGTCTTTAGATCTTTACTACTTCTCCCTATCAGTTCTATCCGGTAAGGGCGCCAGACTAACAAGAAATACTCACTTACCTGTGGAAAGAGGGCTATGTAAGCTGGCTGTCTTCGGTTACTCCAGTATTTACAAAGTGTGTATGATGTTGTATGTTATATTAACCGGCAAAAAAGTAGCCATTGACCATTGGAGGTTATGACACAGCTTACCTCAAAGAATTACTCATAACAAGATTAATAAAACCGAATAACTACAGGGACGGATTCCTGACTGTAAATGGAGGAAAAAAGTTCCAATGAACATGTGTAAGTAAATACATCATTGCCACGGTAGATGGTGTTGACGAATGACAGTTCCTCTGGCAACGTGCCATTTGTGCCTTGTGTATTGCAGGTTGTCTAATTGATGCAGCGTACTGTAAACAGCAGAACGGTACTGTTTTCATGCCGGTAGCAAGCCGAGATGGTGTTTGTGTCCGGCCAAGCAGACAGAACGATTGAGAGGTAGCACTGCTCTACCAAAACAAGTACCCTTACAGATACCAACCACCTCAATTTATATTTTTAGTAGGTGGAAAATACCATTTTCCGTTACACGTAGACTTCTCCGTGATTCATCGAAATGTTCATCGACTTTGCCTATAGTATCGCTGTTTTTCTTGTCCTACCTGTGTATCCTGGGCGAGAGATCCATCCTTTGCCGCAAAATTGTTGCAATCACCTCCCGATAGATATCGCGTTGTGACAGTTGCCATACTTACTGTCCGTAGAGTTACAACGACACTGTTTTGCACGAATTCAAAGACACACGTTATTTTATTTATTGGTAACGCTGACATGTCCTCCAAAGTCAAACTGCATGTCCTTCAACATCAAACTGCACATTTCCGGCTTCTGTAATAGGCAAGCAAACAGCCGCTAGGCAACTTCAAAACCTCTCTCTTTCAGATGGCGGTAAGTAACGGTATTCAGTATTGGTGGAAATGTAGCGTCCAATAATTTGCAGCCCCGCAGTATAAATCATTCCGATGTGATCTCGTTCACGAGTGACGCTGCGTAATTGTGCGCTGCATGGCGGGTGCCGGTGTATGGGCTGATTAATGTGCTGATGCGGTGATGACAGCGCGCCTGTGTAGTGGGATGAAGGGCCAGGGGTGGTAGGTGGGGGTGTTGGATACGGGGTAGGATCACCATCAGCGGGCGGCGAGTGCGCCTCAGGATTAGCCCTTTCAGGCGAGGCTGGCCGGCCACAAGGGCGCCAAATGAACCTGGGTCGCCACCAGCCGACCTATCCACCACCGCCACCAACTGAGCAGGACGACCACGCCGTCACTACCAAATATATAGGCCTTAATCGATTTGTCATATAATACAGTTAAGGTGCGCAATAGTAAGAGATTTTTTGTCCGCAGCGTTGCTTGGAGGTAGTCAGTTTCCGCTTATGGCTGCAGAAGGCTTTATTCCGCAACTAGATCTTTGCTGCAACTTCGCCCGGTTTGCACATATTTCACACACGATGAAAAGTAATGGAGTACCTCCCAGCATCGTGCCGAGCCTCCTTTTGTGTGGCTTAGTGCAGCAACTCAGCGAGGTACGGACTCAACAAATACGAGGGTAATCCCAAAAGTAAGGTCTCCTATTTATTGGTAAGTACAAGGACCTGTTTATTTCTACAATAGTTTACATCAGTTTACAGCTTGAACATTTAGCTATTTTTCGACATCATCACCATTTCTGTCGATGCATTTTTGTAGACGCTGTGGCAATTTTTGTATGCCCATGTCATACCAGCTCGCCGCCATGCTGTTCAGAAAGTTATGAATCTCTTCTTTCACCTCGTCATCGGACTGAATCGCTCTCGGGCCAAGTGTTTTTTTAACTTAAAGGAAACAGGTGATAGTCACTGGGCGCCAAGTCAGGACTATAAGGTGGGTGGGTGGTTATGTTCCAATGAAACTGTTGCAGGTGAGCAACGTTTTGCCGAGCGATGTGTGGGAGAGCGTTGTCATGCAGAATATGTACGCCCTTGCTCAACATTCCTCTACACCGGTTCTGAATTGCCTGTTTGAGTTTTTTCAGAGTCTCACAGTACCTGTTAGCATTAATTGTGGTCCCAGTGGGCATAAAGTCGACCAACAATACCCCTTTCCGATGCCAAAAAAGCGGTTGTCATGACTTTAGCGCCAGACTGTGTTTGTTTGAATTTCCGCGGCTTTGGCGAAGAAGGATGCCGCCACTTGTGTGATTGTTGCTTGGTCTCAAGTGTAAAGTGGTATGCCCAGGTTTCGTCACCCTCGACAATTGAGTCCAGAAGGTTGTCCTGTTCGGCTGCGAGGCTGTGAAGAAATGCGCTGGAAGCATCATCTTGTTGCCGCATGTGGTTCTCAGTCAGCATGCTTTGCACCCATCTTACGCACACCTTCGTTCAATGTTCGGGAAACCTCAGAAACCAACGTGCAGAGATCATCCAGGGTGATCCGCCGATCTTCAGGCATGCTTTGCTCAACCTTCAACACCGTCTCCTCAGAAATTGACGGTCTCCCGCTCCTTTCTTCGACGTGAATTTTGGTCCGACCAGCTGCAAACTCTCTACATCATTTGCGAACATTTTTTACGTCCATGCACGACTCACCATATACTTGCGTCTGTTGGTGATGGATTTCAATCGGCGCAGTGCCCTTTGCTTTCAAAAACCGAATAACTGCGCGCAATTCGCACTTGGCGGTAACATCCAACGGGAACTCCAACAACGGCTACCAAGCCAAGACTGAGCGCCTCAGCGCGGCGTGTGCATGTTTACACACAGCGCGTGAAGCACAGTGTGACGAACTTGCATACAAACAGAGTTCTATACTTATGAAAATGTAGGAGACCTTACTTTTGGGATTACCCTCGTAGTTGCAAGTCCCTGCAAAAAGCAGTGAGCCATGCTCCTCTACAGCCGTCTGTAACTGAGAAGGTGCTGCCGGTGGAGGATTTTGTGAATGGACTGACGACGCTATTATCCCCATAAATTTTCGATGGCATTCCTGTCGGGTGATTTCGGTAGCTGAATCACTCGGTTGTTCAGAATATTCTTCAAACCAGTCGCGAACATTTGTGACCCCGTAACACGACATCGTTGTCTGGGAACAAGACGTCCATGAATGGCTGCAGATAGTCTCCAAGAAGCCAAAAATAACAATTTTCAGTCAATGATCACTCCAGTTGGGAAAGAGGACCCACTCCATTCCATGTAAACACAGTCCACACCGACTGACTCGCCACCAGCTTACACAATTCCTTGTTGACAACTTGTGTCCTTGGTTTCGTGGGGTCTAGCCGGCCGAAGTGGCCGTGCGGTTATAGGCACTGCAGTCTGGACCCGCGAGACCTCTACAGTCGCAGGTTCGAATCCTGCCACGGGCATGGATGTGTGTGATGTCCTTAGGTTAGTTAGGTTTAACTAGTTCTAAGTTCCAGGGGACTAGTGACCTCAGAAGTTGAGTCCCATAGTCCTCAGAGCCATTTTCGTGGGGTCTGCCCCACATTCAAACCCTGCCACTAGCTTGTACCAGGTGAAATCGAGACTCATCTAACCATTCGTCTAGGATGCAAATGATATGGTCACGAGCCCAGGAGAGGTGCTGTCGGTCGTCTTCTGCCATAGCCCTTTAACGCCTAATTTCGACGCACTATCCTAACGCATCCGTTCGTCGTACGTCCCCCATTGATTTTTTGCGGTTATTTCACGCAGTGCTACTTGTCTGTTAGCAGTGACAACTATAAACAAACGCCGCTGCTCTCGGTCGTTAATTAAAGGCCGTCGGAAAGTGCGCGGTCTATGGTGACAGGCAATTCCTGGAATCTGGTATTCTTGGCACACTCTAGACAATATGGATCTCGGAGTACTGAACTCGCTAACGATTTCCGAACTGGAATGTCCCGGGCGTTTAGCTCCGGCTGCCATTCCGCGTTGGAAGTTTGCTAATTCCCGTCGTGCGGCCACAACCTCTTCACGTGAATCACTTAAGTACAAACGACAGCCGGCCGCAGTGGCCGAGCGGTTCTAGGCGCTACAGTCTGGAACTGCGTGACCGCTACGGTCGTACGTTCGAAACCAGCCTCGGGCATGGATGTGTGTGATGTCCTTAGGTTAGTTAGGTTTAAGTGGTTCTAAGTTCTAGGGGACTGATGACCAAAGAAGTTAAGTCCCATAGTGCTCAGAGCCATTTGATTTTACAAAAGACAGCTCCGCCAACGAACTGCTGTTTTATAACTTGTGTTCCCGGTACTACCGCCGTTTGTACACGTGCATATTGCCATCCTATGACTTTAGTCCATTTACAAAGAAAACTGTTAGTTGTCATCCTGGTATCAGATGTTTCCAGTCTGGAATGTACCTATGTAACATGTAAGAGGTGCGGCTAGTAACATGACTTTTAGATTTTAATTTATATTTTTATAGACTCACAGGTTGTTAAGCTATGTGTGTCAGCAGCTTCGAAAAGACCTATTCACCCGATTACTAAATTGCTCTCTCCAGTGTTACTCTAGCAGGTGATGACTATAAGTAAATTGCTGTTATGTAGGAAATTGTGGTTGTTTGCATGTCGTCTGAACCTTTTTTTTCAACTGTCATAAAAACTACTATGGGCAATATGTACTGTGATGAAAATAAATATTCGTGGGTCTTAAAAGGTGATTACCTATTTTATACAGTATTCTTATTGGCATGTTCAAATAAATACTTGACTTACTTTGCGTTCACTACAGAAGATATATGTATACAGAATCAGTGAGTGAAAGAAATGAAACTAAACAGTTCCTTGTACAATTTTCTAAGGATAAAACGTGTCGAAATAAGCTTCGTCAGTTATGTAGCTATATTTTTTCATCTAAACATCTAGGAATGACTGCTGGCTTACTATTATTTCAACTAAGGAGTAGCCCAGATGCAAAAGCCGCTAAATGCCTAGAAACCGAAACTGTGATAATTGCGAAAAACTAGTCCCATCCAAACTATGGTTCTCATTTCTTTTCTAAAAATAAGTAAAAAAATAATTAATTACACGATATTAATGGCTGAAATCTGCGATCAGGTTTTATACGTTAAAATCTTCAGTAAAATATCGACTTAGCGGTTTCTGCACACGATTTATGCTGTTAGCGGGTTTTGCAAACATATCGATCCAATTACAAAACAACCATTCGGTTGCAAAATCCTCTCTTTGGTGAGGTGAGGTGGTTAGGAATGACAGAAAGAATGAATTTAAATTTACTAACATAAACAGAATACGTTTTATTTCAAAAAAAAGTATGGTAATTCTACCAAATGGCATATAAAAATACGAAGGTGACATTATTTTATGAGGAAAAACTACTTAACGTCAAAAAGAGAACAAATATGAATGTTCAACATTAGGTTTCTTTTTTAAAAAGTACACCATCGCGTTTTTGACAAGATATTGTAGAAAATAGAATAAGTTACAGATTGCATCTGAGTAAAACATCGTCAGAATTTTAGAAGATAATGAAATGGGCGGAAAGTTGCATATTACTTAAAACAGCGACAAAAAATTCTAGAAAACGAAATTAGCTGAAAATTGTCCTTGACTGACATCGATCTCAACACTGCCCGTCAACTCAAAATCGCTTCCGGCTTCTTCTGGTGGTTGGCAGCGGCAGGAGAAACTCTAGGAGTGCCTTCCTGCTCGTCTAGCACCTCGGTGTGGAATTTAAATTTGTCGCTGGTAGCCCCGACTTCAACAAAGTGGAGCTACGAACGTTTTTGACGTCTCCGTGTTGGGCTTCTGAAAGTTCTGCACCCGCTGTGACTGGTGCTGGGCCGTTTCCTTTGCTGAAATTTTTTCCTCTCTTGAGGATGCTCTACCCACTTGTTGTAGAAGACAAATTTTCTTGTTTTTGCTTTCCAAGAACACGATTATTTTGGGTCTTCGAGTCTGGAAATGCCATTTACCATTAACTTTCACTAATTCTTCCACGTATTTCATAACAATTAGTGTCAACACAGTTTTCTTTGCATAACATTCCTTAATAATACATTTCATGTTCCTATCTTCCTGGTTTGGAAACATTTCTTTTCCACTGAAAAGGATGCGGCTTCCTTTTCCGGGAGGGGCCGTCGCCCCCGGTCTCTTTCTGGTCATTTGCAACTACTATGACGGGTTCGACTATATGCAGAATTATTATTATTTAAATTGCTCCCACTTCGTTTGTACCATTTTCTGCATTTAAACCGCCCTAAAAATTTTATTTTCTTCAAAACACTCGCGCAAATATGTCAACAAACATCCCACGGTCAGATGAACTTTACTTAGCGGCATATATTTCTACAAAGCCTCGGCAGCGAGAACTTCACTGTTGTGTACACGTTCGCTACAGCGCATCCAACCTTTCTCTGAAAACTAAAAAAAAAATACTTCTAATCTTGAAAACCTGAAAGGTAGCTTTCAGTGTCTGAACTGGTAAGTCTGATGTCAGTTGGCGTGTTTTGTACCCGGACATGGTTTCGCAAACGTTGGATATTTAGCGGCGTTTGCACCTGAAACAACGTGCAGTCAGCGGTTTTTGCAACAGAGCACGTTTTTCTACAGCCAATTCCAACAGTATATAGCGGGTTTTGCACCCTGAAATCTATTCTATCGTGTAGTTGCTGAAACAATCTATACTGCAGTGTGCTTAAATCAAGATCGACAAAAAGTGCAGTTAGCGGCTTTTGCATCTGGGCTACTCAGATAGTGTTACATTTCCAAGCAGTGTTTCATTCATCTTACAGGAAAAGCTGCATACCAGAGCTGTGTGGTTTTACTTACACCGTAGCTCGAGTTGGAAAAGAAAACGTAGCCATTACGTCCAGATTTATGGCTGAGTATTTATATTCATTAGAATTCACAAAGGCTTTTGAAGCAAGTAAAATGTCAGCTAATTTATATATTCCGCTTGGAGAGGCGGACACAAAGCTCGTTCTTTGTTGAAGAAGACTTTTGTGAGCTTTATGTCATTACGTTATCTATTTGTGAGCAAGAAATGATGTGATAATACTAAACGAGTGAGCAACAAAAACAATTCTACATTGATTAGTTAGTTCTGAATTATTAATTCAGTAGCTTTTTAGTTAGTCTACATGTGGCGATTTCTGAAAGGGGCACTTCCACTCAGACTTTCATAACGGAGCTAATATTAATTATTCTACAGCTCTTTTGCTACACAACGAAGTATATTTACAAAGGATTTTCGAAATATATTTAACAATTTGCTACCAATCATTTTTTATTTTACCATGACCGGTATCGAATTTCCTAGCGACACATCTTTGTGGGAGTCGTGTAGCTGTGGAAAGATACAAAATGAAAAAGTAAGCACTGAATGTGGTGATGGATGAGGAATTATTTACATTGTAAGAAGCCATTACTTACAGTTTTTAGCACCTGTGGGTTTAATCCTGGTGCACACATTACTCTGGACAAAGCATGAATCAGAATACACCGACGAAAACTTAGATTTTTTTTTCAAAAGATAACACCATAACTGAATTAGAATCTGATACAACCTCCAAACAGCAAGATAAAATAAAAATCCTGTTAAACGACTGCAAATTCCTTCTACAACCCACCGAAGACGAACATTGCATGGTAATAAACGCTATCACCCCAAAGCTCTGATCACAGATCAAAATTCACAAACCTGAATGACAAATACACCCTACTGCCAAAACAATGAATAGTTACGGACACAAAATAACTAAAATGTTAGTGAAATTCTCAGTAAATCCTAGACATTCACAACCAACTTATCCACAAAGAACAGTTATGAATTCTTTTAAAGTACATTATGAATTCATTGAAAGCATCCGAGACATCACCAAACCTTGTTCAGCAAGGTTAACATACTTCTAAAAAGTTAACCTATACACCAGGGGTGGCCAAGAATTGGGATCGCGATCCTTGTCCTGGGACGAGTGCCATAGAGCTCAGCCTGGCTAGTGCGTTTCCACAGCACCACGCCATGCTGCTGCCTTAGGGTGAGGAAGGGCAAACCGCAAATCCACTCTGTACAACTTGGTTTTACATTTCACGTTTCTCAGCAACAGAGATAAAAAATCCACATTCGGGAGGACGACGGTTCAATCCCGCGTCTGGCCATCGTGATTTAGGTTTTCCGCGATTTCCCTCAATCGCTCCAGGCAAATGCCGGGATGGTTCCTTTGAAAGGGCACGGCCGATGTCCTTCCCCGCCCTTCCCAACTACGATGAGACCACTGATCTCGCAGTTTGGTCTCTTCCCCGAAACAATCCAGGTACTCCAACTTCGTATTTACCAGCCTATACCGGGCCTGAGTCTTGCATATAAGATATCTCCTCTGTACGGGAATAGGATTAATGGTATATACGAGTAAAGGTACGACACAAGGACAACGGCCTATGGAAAACTGCGTCTGGCCTTGAGTCGCGCTCGGATATCCGAAACGGTTAGGGAAACTCCTCGCGTAAAGCAGGAAATTTGGGTTCGAGACCCGGTCCGACACAAATTTTCACTGACGTCATTGCATTACAGATGTGGAGGTGATCCATATTCGCAACTACGAATACATTGTATGTCATACGTAGCAAAATATGTTTCCAGCATTTTCGGGAAAAGGACATACACCGACACATCAGTTTCGTCTGTTCGTATTACACTACGAAAACACCTTTTTTTACATTACATACCTCTCTCCTTTGTGCACAAGAAATAAAGAATAAAAGGCAATCGCAAGTTATAGAGTACTGATATTTTGCTTCATCTAATATGGCAGTGCCGACTTCAAAGCAACGTACAGCGTATGATGATGATGATGATGATGTTTGCTTTGTCGTGCGCTCAACTGCGCGGTCATCAGCGCCCGTATAAAGTCTCAAGTTTTCCACGCTTAAATTTTTGTATCCAATTCAATCTAGCCACTGTCACGAATGATGATGAAATGATGAGGACAACACAAACACGCAGTTCCCGGGTAGAGAAAATCGCCAACCCGGCCAGGAATCGAACTCGGGACCCCGTGATCCAAAGGCAGCAACTCTCGCCACTAGACGACAAGCTGCGGACAACGTACAGCCTCTGTCTGTAGCGCAATCTCATCGAGCGAGGTGGCGCAGTGGTTAGCACACTGGACTCGCATTCGGGAGGATGACGGTTCAATACCGCGTCCAGCCATCCTGATTTAGGTTTTCCGTGATTTCCATAAATCGCTTCAGGCAAATGCCGGGATGGTTCCGTAGAAAGGGCACGACCGATTTCCTTCCCCATCCTTCCCTAATCCGAGCCTGTGCTCCGTCTCTAATGACCTCTTTGTCGACGGGACGTTAAGCAGTAATCTCCTGCTCCTGCAGCGCAATCTCCCCTTATCGTACATCCACGGCTGGCAGACAATCCCTGGGTACATGGCGTAATGATGACGTGCGCTGACAAATCACAAGCCGTTTATGGTCACCAAACGTGCAGCTACAAGACGGAGTTATTAACTGACAAAGAAGACGAAGGATATCGTCGAAAACTCAAAATTTTATCCAGATTTGAGGCAACAAGTAAACCGAGAATATCTTGTACATAGATGTAGTCGCAAGAAATTATGTTCTTGTAACACAGTCTTTGTTATATTTACAAAGAACTAACATTTGTGGTAACACTTATCAATCATTGCTATTGGTTTGGTACATAAGTTCGTAGCGTTTCTGTTTCGCATGTTGGTATTACATTTGACATATATATAATTGACAGCTGGCGCTTGAGTAAACGTATTGTCATTTTGTCGTTAGGAGATGGTGACTGGAGCTGTGACCGTTAGAAAATGGAGTTTCAAGTGGAGAATTCGGAACATTTCTAAAATATTCTTCTGTCTGATTTCAATAGAGGGCTGACAACAGCGGAGGCGGCCAGAAACATTTGCGTCGTGTATGGGGATAATTCCACTTGACAGAGCACGGAAAGGAAATGGTTTTCTCGTTTTAAGGACGATCCTTTTGATATTAGTGACTATCTACGTTCAGGAAGAACTTCGGCGTTTGTTGAAGATCGGTTAAACGCATTAATCCATAACGACCAAATTCAGTGTACTCGAGAACTGACAAATCTATTGAACAGTGATAATTCCATGATCGTGTGACATCTGCATGCAATGCGGAAGGTTCAAAAATCGGATACCTCGTGCCATAAATCACAAAAATCTTGGAGTGGCCATACATGCATTTCTGCTTGGTCGTCATCAATTTGCTCACGACAACACCGACCGTTTTTATCCTGAATAGTTACTGGTGACGAAAATTGTTACCTTTATGCTAACGTAAGGAAAAAGAAGGAATTCTTGAGCCCAAACAAAGCAGCAACAGAAACTTCCTGGCAGATTGAAACTGTGTGCCGGACCGAGACTCGAACTCGGGACCTCTGCCTTTCGCGGACATCTGAGCTATCCAAGCATGACACACGAGGCGAGGTACTGGCAGAATTGAAGCTGTGAGGGCGGGTCGTTTGTCGTGATTGAGTAGCTCAGATGGTAGAGCACTTGTCCGCGAAAGGCAAAGGTCCCGCGTTCGAGTCTCGGTCCGGCACAGCTTTAATCTCCCAGGAAGTTTCATATCAGCGCTACTCCGCTGCAGAGTGAAAATCTCATCATGGAAAGCAGCAACTCCCATCCACAAAAGATAATCTTGTGCATCCGGCCGAACAAAGACGATGTGGCGTACCACGACCTGCTTCCCCGAAGTGCAACCATGACTATTGACATATATTGCCAGTAACTGAGAAGTCTTGCAGACGCATCCAAGAACAACCACTGGGTAGGCTACGTGAAGTGATGCTACTTCACGATAATGCCCAGCCGTATTTTGCTAAAGTGCACAAAACACTGTACATGTGTTGGAAAGTCATTCCGTACTACCCACCTTATTGATCTGATCTAGCGCCCTCAGATTTTCGTCTTCTCTGCTCTGTATAGAACACCCTTGAAGGAACTTCCTCTCCGAGTCAAAATGCGCTTCGAACGCAGCTCGACGAGTTCTCCGCCTCAAAACCACGTGATTTCTAAAGACGCGGATTCGCAAAATCATCTCAAGATTGCCCCGCAGTTGCAAATAGTGATGGAGAACATACACTACTGGCCATTAAAATTGCTACACCACGAAGGTGACGTGCTACAGACGCGAAATTTAACCGACAGGAAGAAGATGCTGTGATATGCAAATGATTAGCTTTTCAGAGCATTCACACAAGGTTGGCGCCGGTGGCGACACCTACAACGTGCTGACATGAAGAAAGTTTCCAATCGATTTATCATATACAAGCAGCAGTTGACCGGCGTTGCCTGGTGAAACGTTGTTGTGATGCCTCGTGTAAGGAGGAGAAATGCGTACCATCATGTTTCCGACTTTGATAAAGGTCGGATTGTAGCCTATCGCGATTGCGGTTTATCGTATCGCGACATTGCTGCTTGCGTTGGTCGAGATCCAATGACTGTTAGCAGAATATGGAATCGGTGGGTTCAGGAGGGTAATACGGAACGCCGTGCTGGATCCCAACGGCCTCGTATCACTAGCAGTCGAGATGACAGGCATCTTATCCGTATGGCTGCAACGGATCGTGCAGCCACGTCTCTATCCATGAGTCAACAGATGGGGACGTTTGCAAGACAACAACCACCTACACGAACAGTTCGACGACGTTTGCAGCAGCATGGACTATCAGCTCGGAGACCATGGCTGCGGTCACTCTTGACGCTGCCTCGCCGACAGGAGCGCCTGCGATGGTATACTCAACGACGAACCTGGGCGCACGAAAGGCAGAACTTCATTTTTTCGGATGAATCCTGGTTCTGTTTACAGCATCATTATGGTCGCATCCTTGTTTGGCGACGTCGCGGTGAACGCACATTGGAAGCGTGTATTCGTCATCGCCATACTGGCGTATCACTCGGCCTGATGGTATGGGGTGCCATTGGTAACACGTCTCAGTCACCTCTTGTTCTCATTGACGGCACTTTGAACAGTGGACGTTATATTTCAGGTATGTTACGACCCGTGGCTCTACACTTCATTCGATCCCTGCGAAACAATACATTTCAGCAGGATAATGCACGACCGCATGTTACAGTTCCTGTACTGGCCTTTCTGGGTACAGAAAATGGTTGACTGCTGCCCTGGCCTGCACATTCTCCAGATATCTCACCAATTGAAAACGTCTGGTCAATGGTGGCAGAGCAACTGTCTCGTCGCAGTACGCCAGTCACTACTCTTGATGAACTGTGGTATCGTGTTGAAGCTGCATGGGCTGCTGTACCTGTACACACCATCCAAGCTCTGTTTGACTCAATACCCAGGCGTATCAAGGCCGTTATTACGGCCAGAGGTGGTTGTTCTGGGTACTGATTCCTCAGGATCTATGCACCCAAATTGCGTGGAAATGTAATCACATGTCAGTTCTAGTATAATATATTTGTCCAATGAATACCCGTTTATCATCTGCATGTCTTCTTGGTGTATTAATTTTAATGGCAAGTAGTGTATTATTTAAGACTAAAGTCGCTGTTATGTGCATCCGTTATCGTTATTAAACTCATAAAAGAACACTACTATCTTATGGAACAAACTAATATTATTATTCTGGAAAAGGATGCTGACCATCAGGGGGAATACGCATACCAGAGCGTCCTTTGTGATACGTGACCACTCTACGCTTCGTTTGTTACTTATTGTGGGGCATTGTTTCGACAAGCGAACTCTGTGGCCTTCCAGCGTATCAGATCACCCCGAGTGCGGCTTTGATTTCCACTGTAGCAGGTTGCGCGCGACGCTTTGTTCAGCGTCGTCGTGCTGTGACGTGTTTTGAGCGACGTGTAAAAGGCAGTGTCGCAGCAGGCCCTCGTGGTCCGCTGTCCACGTCCGCAGCAGTGCCCCTGTAACAGGGCTTGACATCTGTCAGAGCACTCCGCGAGGGCCCTCCTAGCTCGTTCACCGCCGGCCTACTGCTGCTGATGAATATTCAGCGGTCCCCCTAGCCACCCACCAGTTTAATACAGATTGCGCTCACGTGGCAGACGACAAAAACTGGTCCTAAATGACTCGGGCGGAATATTGAAAGATCAGTGAATCATTACGGTTACGACAAGGAGGGCAGTTCCCGGCTATATGTGAGGCACTGCACCAGTATTCTAGTTCTGAAGTGAACAGTTATCGCATAGCAAAAATAAGATTTCAGTTCTACATCTACATGTGCTTCAGAATCTAGTGATTCAAATGGCTCTGAGCACTATGAGACTTAACATATGAGGTCATCAGTCCCCTAGAACTGAGAACTACTTAAACCTAACTAACCTAAGGACATCACACATATTCATGCCCGAGGCATGAAGCGCATGAAGCGCCTAGAACCGGGTATCTAACGTTTACTGAGTCATTCACTATACACTTTCTGGCAGAGTCTCAGTCATACCTCTATCACTCATTGCTTTGCCTGTTCCGTTCAGAGAATGAGCCAAAGTCCCGGTAAGCGTCTTAATTGCTCGCATCTTATTCTGATGAACGGTATGCGGGATATGTGACGAAGGTAGTAATACCAGAAGCCTAACGATCACATCAGATTGCTGATCGAACCACTTTGACTATTTACCGTTCCACAGAACGTGGGAGAAACGAACAGCTAAACCTTCCCGTGCCATCTCTCATTTCTCTTGTTTTATTACGATGGTTATTTCTCTCTGTGAAGGTATTTTTGAATTTGAAGGAGAAAGTTGTTGCCACCGCAGCTCACGTATCATATCCATGACAGTCTCCCCTATTTTGCAATAATACATAACGAGCTGCTCATCTTTGAATTTTTGGTGTTCTCCGTCAATCCTATCTGGTAAACATACCGTACCGCGTAGCATTACTCTAGAAGAGGACGGACAAGCGTACTTCAGGCAGTCTCTTTAAATCTGTTGCATCTTATAAATGTTCTGCCTGTAAAGAGCAGTCTCTTTTTCCGTGTTATGGTTCCAATTTAAGTAGTTCGTAGTACCTAGAAATTTAGTTGCATCGACAGCGTTTAAATTTGGGTGATATATCGTGTAACCGAAATTTAACGGATTACTTTTAGTACTACACTTTTCATTGTTTAGAGTCAATTGCCACGTATCAGATAATACAGATATATGTACCTCTTTTTAATTGCGTAGTATCTCAGGAGTCTGTAACACATGTTTGCTTCATGTATACAAAGTGGTCAGAAAGAGTCTGAAAAGCTTGTAAGGATCTTGCGGTGTAGGTTGTCCTGAGAAATAATTCTTAAGGAAAAAATTCGACACGTTGCACCGTTTCCGAGTTGATTAGCATTGAAGTTAGCCACTCAGGCGTTGCGCGTGCAAATTCGAGTGGTCATCTAGAAAGTGTCGCCAACCGTGTTCATCTGGTTTCCTAAAACCGAACAAGAGAGCGATGCAGAATATGGACAAGCACCGTAGTAAAGATAGAACATGAGCCATAGACTGACCAGTCTCGTGCGCTATCATCTATGCTTTGTCTATGTTATGAGAACAACTAACACAAATTGTACACCGCACGCTGCTTGAATTTGCGCGTGCAGCGGCCTGATAGCCTAACTTCAATGCTAAGTAACGAGGAAACGGCACAACGTATCAAGTTTTTTTCTTAACAATCATTTCTCAGAACAACCTACCCTGCAACTTCCACGCAAACTTTTCAGACTGTTTCTGAGCATCCTGTATAATTAACATGTTATGATTGGTTTATGTAACTTTCAAGTAGTACACCTACAACAAACAAATTTTGAGGAGTCACAGAATCTTTGAGGATATTCTGTTGCTTGTCGTATAGAATCAGGTATTTGCACAAACAACTTTACCTTCACTTTATTATCTATAAAGCAGCATCAACAGTTGCCACAGAAAGGATCATTGTGAGACATTCTGTGTTGATGAAAAACTGGGTAACAATTAATGTGCAGCCTGTTAGTAGATTAAAGCATTTTCTTTATCTGTTGATGTGCCACAATTATTCGCCAGGTTTAGCCTGCCAGTAATTGAATTAACGTGTCAGCAGGTGAAAATAACTTGGGTCTACGTACAACAGATTGTCGCTTAACTTACAACAGCACACCGTACAATGTTTCTGCCACAGATATCTTGCAAAGAGAACTAGTGATGCCCTACAACTTGAACTAGCTGTCTGAAGATAAACCTATCGGTTCGAAATCGGTAACGGCGCTGTTTAAGTAAATAAATAGCATTATAAGAAGTGGCTGGTTGCTGTAATATTCTGTGTAAGAGTCAGCCTATATCCAGCAAGTAATTAAGAAAATTGGGTGCAAGTGGTACTCTGAGGTTGGCACAGAAGGAGAATTAGTGGCATGCGACATAAAACCAGCCACAAAAGTAAAACAAAGAATGTAGTCTTCTAAGACCTTAGTTTGGGGCGACTTTGTGCATTCACGAGGAATATGCTTAGCACAGAGAACGTTACTAAGAACGATCTGTTGGGTCAGTTTATGAAGTTCGTGAACACCATTATTCACTTGCCTCTCAATTCTATCTTTTCCGTACATATACAGTGCAGGTGATATCAATACAGAATGACAAGAATTAACTCAGTAAACATGATACAAAAAATAATTTCGAGTTAATTCGTCACTTTGTGAATGGTGTGCACTGTATCGTAGGTTCTTGTTTCAATTGGCTTCTATGAAAAGTAAATTATGTAAATAATAAAACCATATTTTCGACAAATTTCGAATGTTTTATTTAGTCAGTGGGGCGGTCATCATGTGTTAATGTGCTACATAAAACTGCAAATATCACACTAAAATTATTCTATTTATCTTCGAATATAGGCCAGAAATCGCACTAAAATCACGCCATTTCTCTTCGAACGTGGGCAGCTATGCAAATAAAATTGTCGAATACACGTTTTGTAGCGTTCTGTCCGCGATAACTAGAAGCCAATGTCGAGTGTTGAAATGATGGTCAGCTGCAATACAATCTACACCGAAAAGGGACGCAGTTGTTTGTTTACGACTGCACATGTCATGATGTTAAGTCAGCCCTGCTGGCACATAGGGTGCTACGTTGCTGATAGCACCAAGTCAGTACTTTTAATGGAAAGTGGATTTATAGTATTGGGCAAGCAACATGGCGAATTTTGTAGATTCTCATCAGACACGACAGCAAACCAACATCGACAACGACAGTTTACGTATACAGGCCGACGTCGCAGGCTCAAGATGAAGAGGTAGAGGAAGTGTATGAGGACATTGAATGGGTAAATCAGTGCATAAAGGGAGATGAAAATCTAATAGTAGTGGGGGAATGGAATTCAGTTGTAGGGGAAGGAGTAGAAGAATGGGCTACGGAAGAATATGGGCTTGATAGTAGAAATGAAGAGGAGAAAGACTAATTGAGTTTTACAATAAATTTCAGTTAGTAATAGCGAATACTCTGTTCA
This sequence comes from Schistocerca serialis cubense, assembly GCF_023864345.2. Taxonomy (NCBI): domain Eukaryota; kingdom Metazoa; phylum Arthropoda; class Insecta; order Orthoptera; family Acrididae; genus Schistocerca; species Schistocerca serialis. The sequence continues at coordinate 361,627,067 of NC_064643.1, forward strand.
AGACTCACAAGAGGAGAATGTATACTTAGAAAAGACTGGCAGATACGGAAAGATTCCAGTTACATTACATCATGGTCAGGCAGAGAAAGGGAAATCAGATATTGGATTGTAAAGCGTATCCAGGAGCAGGTAGAGACTTAGATAAGAATTCAGTAATGATGAAGAGCAGACTGAAGTTTAAGAGACTATTCAGGAAGAATCAATGGCCAAAGAAGGCCACACGAGAGAAGGCTACAGATACTGTGATATGGAATAGCTCAGTAGGCATTTCAGTTGAAGAGGAATGGGCATCTCTAAAAAGGGCACTCACAGAAGCTGGAAAGGAAAACATAGGTACAAAAAAGGTAGCGGCAAAGAAACCATGGATAACATTACCAATAGTTCAGCTGATCGATGAAAGAAAGAAATACAAAAATATTCAGGGAACTCTAGTAACACTGAAATACAGGTCCCTTAGGAATGAAACAAATGGGAAGCAGGGTAGGTAAGGCAAAATAGGTGTGTGAAAAATGTGAAGAAATCGAAAAAGAAATGATTGTTGGAAGGATTGACTCAGCTTACAGAAAAGTCAAAACCACTTTCGGTGAAATGAAATGCAAGGGTGGTAACATTAAGAGTGCAATGGGAATTCCAATGTTAAATGTACAGGACGGAGCGGATGAGTGGAAAGAGTACACTGAGGGCCTTTATGAGGGGGAAGACTTGTCTGATGTTATAGAAGAAAAAGGATAATACTGATACATGGTGAAACAACGCTCTGGTGGGCGGTTTGCGGGTTTAAATCACTTGCAGTCGTCACACGGTGGCGCTGGCAGCAGTCCACATACGCAGAGGTGTGTTGCTGCATGTCAGAGTACGGTGCAGCGAGTAAATGTGCAGACGTTTTTAGACGTGCTAGTGGCGACTGTGTGTTGAAAATGGCTCGAAGAAAATATATTGGTGACGTTATGAGGGGTAGAATACTAGGCCGACTGGAGGCTGGTCAAAAACAGCAGGTCGTAGCACGGGCCCTCCGTGTGCCACAAGGTGTCATCTCAAGATTATGGCAACGATTCCAGCAGACAGGAAACGTGTCTAGGCGCTACAGTACGGGAGGTACACAGTGTACAACACCACAAGAAGACCGATATCTCACCATTAGTGCCAGCAGACGGCTACGGACTACTGCAGGTAACCTTGCTCGGGACCTAACTACAGCCACTTGAACACTTGTCTCCAGACACACAGTCTACGGGCGACTGAACAGACGTTGTTCATTCACCCGGAGACCTGCTAGGTGCATCCCACTGACCCCTGGTCACAGGAGAGACCGTAAAGCCTGGTGTCAAGAACACAGTACACGGTTATTGGAACAGTGGCCCCAGGTTAGGTTCACGGACGTGTCCGGGTACAGTCTGAACAGTGATTCTCTCCGGGTTTACTCTGGTGTGAACCAGGAACCAGATACCAACCCCTTAATTCCTTGAAAGGGACCAGGAGAGAGTTCATGGTTTGATGGTGTGGGGTGAGATTATGATTCGTGCACGTACACCCCTGCATGTCTTTGACAGAGGAACTGTAACAGGTCAGGTGTATCGGGACGTCATTTTGCACCAGTATGTCCACCTTTTCAGGTGTGCAGTGGGTCCCACCTTCCTCCTGGTGGATGGTAACGCACGGCCCCACCGAGCTGCCATCGTGGAGGAGTACCTTGAAACAGAAGATATCAGGCGAATGGAGTGGCCTGCCTGTTCTCGAGCATGTCTGGGATGCTCTCGGTCGATGTATCGCGTTGCACGTCTTCAAACCCCTACGACACTTCAGGAGTTCCGACAGGCACTGGTGCAAGAATGGGCGGCTATACCCCAGCAGCTGCTCGACCACTTGATCCAGAGTATGCCAACCCGTTGTGCGGCCTGTGTACGTATGCATGGTGATCATATCCCATACTGATGTCGGGGTACATGCGCAGGAAACAGTGGCGTTTTGTATCACATGTGTTTCGGGACGGTTTTCTCAACTTATTACCAATACCGTGGACCTACAGATCTATGTCGTGAGTGTTCCCTATGTGCCTATGCTATTAGCGCCAAATTGTGTAGTGCCACGTTGTGTGGCCCGCATTCTGGAATTATTCTTAATTTATGAGCATGCGTGTAGATAGGTGGGTCCAGCATTAGAATCAGAATTGAAAATACTTTTGGAAAACTTACGATCAAATAAGTCAGAAGGAATAGATAAAATTCCATCAGGATTTCTAAAATCATTAGGAGAAGTGGCAACGAAACGACTTTTCACATTGCTGTGTAGAATGTATGAGTTTGGCGACATACCACCTGACTTTTGTAAAAATATCATCCACACCATTCCGAAGACCGCAAGAGCTGACAACTGCGAGAATTATCGCACAATCGGCTTAACAGCTCATGCAACCAAACTTCTTGCAAGAATAATATCCAAAAGAATGGAAAAGAACATTGAGGATGTGTCATATGACGATCAGTTTGGCTTTAGAAAATGTAAAAGCACTACAGAGACAGTTCTGACGTTGCCGTTTGTAACGGAAGCAAGACTAAAGGAAAACCAAGACACTTTCATCGGATTTGTAGACCTGGAAAAGCGTTCGACAATGTCAAATGGTGCAAGACTTTCGAAATACTGAGGAAAATAGGGGTACGCTGTAGGGAGAGACGGATAGAGTACAACATGTGCAGGAGCCAAGACGGAATGATAAGAGTGGAAGAAAAAGAACGAAGTGCTCGGATTAAAAAGGGTGTAGTCTCTCGCCCCCACTGTTCAATCTATACGTCGAAGAAGTAATATCGGAAATCAAAGAAATGTTCAAGAGAAGAGTTAAAATTCAACGTGAAAGAATATCAGTGATAAAATTCGCTGTTGATGTTGCTATCATTAGCGAAAGTGAAGAAGCATTACAGGATTTACTGAATGGAATGAACAGTCTAATGAGCAGAGAATATTCTTTCACAGTAAATCGAAGAAAGACGAAAGTAATGAGACGTGTAAGAGATGAGAACATTGAGAAACTAAAAATCGGTATTTATGGTGACGAAGTAGATGAAGTTAAGGAATTCTGCTACCTAGGCAGCAAAATAACCCATGACAGACGGAGCAAGGAGGGCATAAAAAGCAGACTAGCACTGGCAGAAAGGTCATTCCTGGGCAAGAGATGTCTACTGGTATTAAATACAGACCTTAATTTAAGGAAGAAATTTCTGAGAAGGCACGTTTGGAGAATAGCATTGTATGGGTAGTAAAACATGGAGTGTGGGAAAACTGAAATAGAAGAGAATCGATGAGTTTCAGATAAGGTGCTAGTGAAAATGTAGAGAATTAGATAGACTGCTAAGTTAAGGAATGAGGAGGCTCTACGCAGAATCGGAGAGAATACACTGACAAGAAGAAGAGGGTAGGGTGCTAGAACGTCTGTTACGAGATCAGGGAACAACTTCCGTGATACTGGAGGGAGCTGTAGAGGGTAAAGATTGCATAGTAAGACAGAGATTGTAATACATCCTGCAAATAGCTGAGGACGTAGGTTGCAAATGCTACTCTGAGATGAAGAGATTGGCGCAAGAGAGGAGGAGGAGGAGGAGATTAGTGTTTAACGTCCCGTCGACAGCGAGGTCATTAGAGACGGGGCGCAAGCTCGGGTGAGGGAAGGATGGGGAAGGAAATCGGCCGTGCCCTTTCAAAGGAACCATCCCAGCATTTGCCTGAAGCGATTTAGGGAAATCACGGAAAACCTAAATCAGGATGGCCGGCGCAAGAGAGGAATTCGTGGTGGGCCGTATCAAACCAATAGGAAAGAATAATGACACACAAAAAAGAATCTGCTAAAAAGTTCCTTTCACGGTAGATATTTGGAGGAGAAAGTGTCAGCCAAGTAGTTAGGTTGACCTACTCTAAATTTAGACAATAAGGGGAGGGCATGGGAAGGGGCTTAACGATTTAGCTCAAACTTAGTAGAAGGAGATAGATGTCCCTTTCAAGTCTCACAGGAAAAGGTAAAAACCTCTGTAAAGATTTACAAGGAGAGTGTACGGGATTTCTGAGTAAAACGAGTAGTTTCAAGGAACACAGACTGACTACAACAGAGAAAGAATGCAGACAGCAGACTTAATCGGTACGCATGCGACAATGTGCCGTGCATAAAAACGGGATTTTCCGGTACTCATACCTTGTGTTTTATTGGTGATAAAAAGGTAGAGTCATGCGTTGTCGATAGCTCCTGTGCTAAGGACCATTTGTAAATTCAACAGAAGGATCGTCTTAGTGTGACTATCCTATAGTACAGGGTCAAAGTATCAACACACTTTCTCATGCTTACGCAAATGTAACAAATCGGTTGGTTCATTTTGCGTTTGATGTGGTGAGCTTGATGGGACTTATATGGGCACCGTTAGTTCATGAGCGGTTCCTTGGAAAACTCCACAAAAATTGTTTTATTACTATATTTCCACCGCCATCAGCGGACCAAAACCCAGCCTCAAATTCCGAGACGGCTGTGCGCAGAAAATGGCTGTGATTTTTACGACGTATTCCTGATAACCCGATCTCGAACTGACTTGAAAATTTTCTTGATATCTTTATCCGTTTCCAAGAGACAAACTTTGGAAGTTACTCTACTTGTACACCTAAAATCCGGTAGGACACGAAAACGTAGTTTGTAAAGCGACGTAGCACGAAAAAATATATTGTTAAGTGCCCATCTGGGAACCCCATATTGTAGTTCTGAACCACATGCATTTTTCATTGCACATAAAATCCCTTCCCAGGTGCAAAATTAGTCTTGCGTTATTTCATTGTCGCATAAGTGAACAACTTAAATTTTACTGACAAATTTCTTTTCATAGGAGGTACATGCCGTTTCATAGGTGTTACACACTCTGTAGCAGCAGGGAAAAGAAGGGAACCAGCGAAGATGTGCTCCTATCAGAGCAGAAAAAATGCGAATATGTTCGTGTTTATTTAAAAGACTGTGACTGAAAAGTGGGGTACCAGCTGCCGCGTTCTGCCTTCTTCACACCTTGTGGGATGCGAGCGTATTGGCTCTTTATTAGGCTGAGAGACAAGCAGACAGTGGCAGTGCCAAAGAGCCAAAAAAGTAATAAATACTAGAAGAGTAGTCGTTTGACACAAAGAGCAAGGGAGGAGGTGGGAGTGTGGTAGAAAGAGGATACAGTGGGTGTGGAACATAGTTGACAGATACAGACTAGTGCGAGGAAAGGAGTGAAGCAGGACAGTGCGAGGGAGGACAAACGGGTGGTGGTGGGGAGGGGGGGGGTTCAAATGGTTCAAATGGCTCTGAGCACTATGGGACTTACCATCGGAGGTCATCAGTCCCCTATAACTTAGAACTACTTAAACCTAACTAACCTAAGGACGTCACACACATATCATGCCCAAGGCAGGATTCGAACCTGCGACCGTAGCGGTCGCGGGGTTCCAGACTGAAGCGCCTAGAACCACTCGGCCACTCTGGTCGGCGGGGGAGAGGGGGCGGGGGGTCGGAGGAATTAACAGAAAGCGGATGTGGGTCAGAGTCTGTGATAATGAGAGACAGAGAATAGAGGCAGCAGCAGTAGGAAGGGAGGGATGATATATTAGCAGCAACAGAGAGCAAGAGGGAGACAGTGAAACAGAGGAGATAGTAGTGGTAGGACAGAACTAAGGAGTCTGTGGCTGTGACACAGGAAAAAATGAGAGATACAAAGAGATAAAGACAATTAACTAGGCTGAATGAGTGCGTGAGGAAGGGCAACTGGGAGCGTATGGGTATGAACGACTTGCAGCGATGAACTAGTGGGTGCGAGTGAGTTGCAGTTAGGGAAGCTTGAGGGTGAATTCAGATAGGCAGGCCGCCACATTTGCCATCTCTACACGGCATATGTGTGCGACTGTATATATGAAAGAGAGGGAGAGTGGCCGGCCGTTGTGACCGAGCGGTTCTAGGCGCTTCAGTCCGGAACAGCGCGACTGCTACGGTCGCATGTTCGAATCCTGCTTCGGGCATGGATGTGTGTGATGTCCTTAGGTTAGTTAGGTTTAAGTAGTTTTAAGTTCTAGGGGACTGATGACCTCAGATGTTAAGTCCGATAGTGCTCAGAGCCATTTAGAGGGAGAGTGTATGGGAGCGAGGGTAAAAAGAGAGTGTGTGTGTCTGAGAGAGAAAGAGGAACAGAGAGAGACAGTCGGACACTGTGTTACGGCTACAGCCAGTGGTTGCTGGCGGCAGCTTACGCCGCGGCGAGCATTTTGGCGGGAGGCGCCCACCGCGGCGGTACATAACCAGGCGAGGCCGGCCGGCCCGAGGAGCTGGGCACGCCTCGCCACGCGAGTGGCTGGGTTGAGCCTGCCAGCCCAAACGCAATTTCCTCCAGCAAATTGGCTCATGGTCTGCAAGATCAATACGCACAACTGTTAGCTGGCCGGCGGCAAGCGCCAGCGACGAGGCCGTCCCTCGCTGCCGATTGGCCGTCGGTCCAGCCGGCGCACCGCTGCCCGCTGCCCACGGCCCGCCGATAATAGCTGACTTTCGCTGGCCGCACTCCCTGAGGACGGCTGAGATGCTGGAGTGGGCCGAGAATATCGCCTAGCACATAACTCAGCCTTTTTGTATTTCAAACTTACACCCACATAATATTGAACACGTATTGGTAGAAAACTCCCATTTTATTCGATTTGATCAAGCCGCCAAGGAAACTAATGAGAAATTTGGTAAAGAACTTAAAAGTTAGGTAAGAATAAATAAAAACTTATAGGTTTATTGAACTTCTACCAGAGACAATAAAGGACTACAGAGATCGGTTGAAGGAAATGGACAGTGTCTTGAAAATATGATGTAAGATCAAAGTAAGCAAAAGTTTCTCAAAACAATTACATTAGCCTCCGCCAGTTACAATTATTTATTTATAAAATTCACCATTGCGATTTCGGCCTGTAGCAATTTTCAAGTGAAGCATTACGAAGATGCATAAATAGAGTGCACATAAAGAATTTTATCACTTTAGTTCAATTAAGTAGATTAAGCGCCTCATGATCTCCAGTAGCTCCTTAGAGAATAATCGCATTTGGTCTGACTTTGGTCTGTAGTGCCCTCACTATACAAGTCCAACAGTGCAAATGTCGACGGTATCCGCTGTAGGTCTTCTTTGGATAAAGATTAATTCCATTCAATCACTGTACTATTTGCTGACACTAGTAATTTGCGCTCTACTCATCACCTTCTTACCTACACTACTCGCCATTAAAATTGCTACACCACGAGGATGACGTGCTACAGACGCGAAATTTAACCGACAGGAAGAAGATGCTGTGATATGCAAATGATTAGCCTTTCAGAGCATTCACACATGGTTGGCACCGGTGGCGACACCTACAACGTGCTGACATGAGGAAAGTTTCCAACCGATTTCTCATACACAAATAGCAGTTGAAAGCGTTGCCTGGTGAAACGTTGTTGTGACGCCTAGTGTAAGGAGGAGAAATGCATACCATCACGTTTCCGACTTTCAAAAAGGTCGGATTGTAGCCTATCGCGATTGTGGTTTATCGTATCGCGACATTGCTGCTTGCGTTGGTCGAGATCCAATGACAGTTAGCAGAATATGGAATCGGTGGGTTCAGGAGGGTAATACGGAACGCTGTGCTGGATCCCAACGGCCTCGTATCACTCACTACCAGTAGAGATGACAGACATCTTATCCGCATGGCTGTAACGGATCGTGCAGCCACGTCTCGATCCCTGAGTCAACAGATGGGGACGTTTGCAAGACAACAACCGTCTGTACGAACAGTTCGACAACGTTTGCAGCAGCATGGACTATCAGCTCTGAGACCAAGGCTGCCGTTACCCTTGACGCTGCATCACAGACAGGAACGCCTGCGATGGTGTACTCAACAACGAACCTGGGTGTACGAATGGCAAAACGTCATTTTTTCGGATGAATCCTGGTTCTGTTTACAGCGTCATGATGATCGCATCCGTGTTTGGCGACATCGCGGTGAACGCACATTGGAAGCTTGTATTCGTCATCGCCGTACTGGCGTATCACTCGGCCTGATGGTATGGGGTGCCATTGGTTACACGTCTGGGTCACCTCTTGTTCACATTGACGGCACTTTGAACAGTGGACGTTACATTTCAGATGTGTTACGACCCGTGGCTCTACCCGTCATTCGATCCCTGCGAAACCCTACATTTCAGCAGGATAATGTACGCCCGTTTGTTGCAGGTCCTGTACGGGCCTTTCTGGATACAGAAAATGTTCGACTGCTGCCCTGGCCAGCACATTCTCCAGAGCTCACACCAATTGAAAACGTCTGGTCAATGGTGGTCGAGCAACTGGCTCGTCACAATACGCCAGTTACTACTCTTGATGAACTGTGGTATCGTGTTGAAGCTGCATGGGCAGCTGTACCTGTACACGCCATCCAAGCTCTGTTTGACTCAACGCACCAGAGGTGGTTGTTCTGGGTCCTGATTTCTCAGGATCTATGCACCCAAATTGCGTGAAAATATAATCACATGACAGGTCTAGTATAATATATTTGTCGAATCAATACCCGTTTATCATCAGCATTTCTTCTTGGTGTAGCAATTTTAATGGCCAGTAGTGGACATTGAATGCTGCTCGATTCGGTCCCGATTTCGTTTCTCGACACTATTTGTACAACGCCAACAAAACGGTATGGATTACGTTTACTGATGCAGAGTTCGCCGATATGCAGGTGCACGGGTTCAATGAATGCAATGGCAAAGTGGCTTCCGCCGCATCACAATGCTTTCGCACTCTGCACATAAGTGCCTAACGAAGTCGGATCCTTCCGTGTGAGTTGTACCATTCCCACCATATTTGTTTCTGTATGAAATTTAGCCCAACCTCACCTCCCACACTGTAAAAGTCTACGTATTACAAAAACTATGTACCTGGAAACTGTTATCCAACTTAAAATCGTATAATAACCTTTGACTAAACAGAACCTAATCTGAATTGGAGTGCAATTGATCTGACTATAACTTGTCTTTATATTAAAAGCGCGACTGAAGTAAAACAATTATCTGGACCTAATCAAAATTTCCACTTACCTCAAGTCTTGACAACATTTTTGCGGATTTCTCTAAATCACAACAGCAAACAGCAAGCAGGCAGCGGGTAAGCTTGATTTCTATTTCTAAATAAAATTTCCAACTGTTGCATACCACATGTGGTAATGCGTAATGATTAATACGTAATGATAAACAATGTGTTGGGGAGAGTAACTATTCGTATGAAATAGTATTCCAAGACGAGTCTAGAATGAAGAATATATTCAAAAAGACAGAGTAAAACTTCGCGTGATCTTCACACATAACATGGATGGGAACAACACTATGCTTAACAAAGTGAACATTGATTTATAGAGGGTATAATGTTAAAAGAAAATCTCTATAAAAATCAAACAGCTTAATCAATTAATTGTTAAGGCTTGACTCGGGGAAGTGGGGTGGTCTTTCTCAAAGCTCTGAGCAGGTGAAAAAGTTAATTAACTGCCAATAATCATTTCTACAAATTAGGTGAGTAGTGCTGTAGTCTTAGCACAACCTTCTTCTCTTAAAAGCCGGCGGTTCTAGGCGCTTCAGTCCGGAACCACGAAATGTTCGCAGGTTCGAATCCTGCCTTGGGCATGGATGTGTGTGTGATGTCCTTAGATTAGTTAGGTTTATGTAGTTCTAAGTTCTAGGGGACTGATGACCTCATAAGTTAAGTCCCATAGTGCTCAGAATCATTTGAACCATTTTTTTCTCTTCAACAAATAACAACATTAAAAAATTTATACTCTCTTCGCTTTCTAGTATATACATCTTATTCACTCTTGCTGTTCTTCACAGTCAACCTTCTTCATCTAACAGATACAATCCTAAGTCCATCACCTACCACGATTCAACTAAGAATGTATCAGACTGCGCAGATGAGACCAAAGAGTCTTCAACAGTAACGTAAATTGCTCTCACTCTGACGTCCACATCGATAATACACAAAAATCAAAATGACTTGACAACCTTGCATAGTGTGATAGCGTATTATAGGCTTCTTTGAAGGCATTTTCACAGAAACAAATGGAATTGTGCTAACAAACGAGTAAATTATAATCAACCTTCGTTGTTATTCTGCAACGAACCGTCGGAGACCAGTGATACCTAGTACCAAGATACTCATAAAATATCACTGAACAATATCCGAGAAGTTCGCATTTGTACCGTACTATGAGTCTGCAAAGGCCTCTGTACTGGATTGTGTGAAGATTGTTCTAACAAGCTGAGTCTTCCACTGGCACCTGAACTTACAAAGTTTGCGGGAAGAAAACTATAGGCAGAAGATCGTGATCGCACTGTGTTTGTAAAATTGTGGCGAAAAGTCACGTCACTGCGACCATTTTTAAATTTAAACAATTCAACACTCTCTGTAATGTAACAGCTGGTAAGGAACGCCAACAACTTTGCATACACGATTTGTTCACGTTTCCCTATATGAGATTCTTTCTTGCCAAATTCCTGGCCGCAATCTACCCTTGTAAAAAAGACGTCTAAATCATAGTTCCTATCGCGCTTTGAATGGTTTACTTCGTCAGCTTACTTTTGACTTGGTTGCAGTTGATAAATATGGATAATTATTGTGGATTGGAAATTGGTATGTCGTACCAAATTATTTGCTAGCCACATTTCAAATCCATGTTTGTCAAGGTCCTTATTTAATTACAATGCCTCTGAGCTGCACTTTTCTATCTGATTAGTGCTTGTTTTCAACAGATTTCCTACGACTGCCAAATTTATTACTGTGTTATACAGTAAATTCCTATTCCATTGTGAGCTGTCGTAATTAGACAATCTACCGAACATACAAAATTAGATTACTTCTGCCACAATAGCCTGTTTCTGTACACGAATATACATAAGACTTCCTGCGCATATTCGTTATACATATGAATATAATGACAACTTTAAAATGGACACTGAGTCAGAAATTAGATGACAGTACACGACAAATAAGTTTATACCTAATTAGTACTGTCAATAAAGCGATATACACTGAATCGCCAAAGAAACTGGTACAGACACGCGTATTCAAATACAGAAATATGTACACAGGCAGAATACGGCTCTGCCGTCAACAACGCCTATATAAGACAACAAATGTCTGGCGCAGTGTTGCCCGCATCTCGTGGTCGTGCGGTAGCGTTCTCGCCTCCCACGCCCGGGTTCCTGGGTTCGATTCCCGGCGGGGTCAGGGATTTTCTCTGCCTCGTGATGGCTGGGTGTTGTGTGCTGTCCTTAGGTTAGTTAGGTTTAAGTAGTTCTAAGTTCTAGGGGACTTATGACCACAGCAGTTGAGTCCCATAGTGCTCAGAGCCATTTGGCGCAGTGTTAGATCGGTTGCTGCTGCTACAGTGGCAGGTGATCAAGATTTAATTGAGTTTGAACGTGGTGTTACAGTCGGCGCAAGTGCGATGAGACACAGCATCTCCGAAGTAGCAATGAAATGGGGTTTTCCCGTACGACACATTTCACGAGAGTACCGTGAATATAAAGAATCTGGTAAAACATCAAATCTCCGACATCGCTGCTTCCGGGAAAAGATCCTGCAAGAGCGGGACCAACGACGACTGAAAAGAATCGTTGAATGTGACAGAAGAACACCCCTTGCGAAAATTGCTGCAGATTTCAGTGCTGGGCCATGAACAAGTGTCAGCGTGCGAACAATTCAACGAAACATAATTGATATGGGATTTCGGAGCCAAAGGCCCACTCATGTACCCTTGATCACTGCACGACACAAAGGTTTACGCCTCGCCTGGGCCCGTCAACACCGATATTAGACTGTTGATGACTGGAAGCATGTTGCGTTGTGGGACGAGTCTCGTTTCAAATTGTATCGAGCAGATGGACGTGTACGGGTATGGAGACAATCTCAAGAATTCATGGACCCTGCATATCAGCAGGGAACTGTTCAGGCTGGTGGAGGCTCTGTAATCGTGTGGGCCTGTGCAGCTGGAGTGATATGGGGCCCCTGACACGACTAGATACGACTCTGACAGGTGACACGTACGTAAGCATCCTATCTGGTCTCTTGCATCCACTCACACCTATTGTGCATTTCGATGGACTTGGGCAATTCCAGCAGGACAATGTGACACCGCACACGTACAGAAATGCTACAGAGTGGCTCCAGAAACTCTCTTCAGCGTTTAAACGCCTCCACTGGCCACCAAACTCCCCAGACATGAACATTATTGACCATATCCGGTATGCCTTGCAACGTGCTGTTCAGCACAGACCTCCACCACTCGTACTCTTACGGATTTATGCACAGCCCTGCAGGATTGATGGTGTCAGTTCTTTTCAGCACTATTTCATCCATTAATCGAGTCGATGCCACGTCGTGTTACGACATTTCTACGTGCTAGCGGGGGGCCTTACACAAGATTAGGCAGGTGTACCAGTTTCTTTGGCTCTTCAGTGTAGATTTCAGCCGGCCTGAGTGACCGTGCGGTTCTAGGCGCTACAGTGTGGAACCACGCGACCGCTACGGTCGCAGGTTCGAATCCTGCCCCGGGAATGGATGTGTGTGACGTCCTTAGGTTAGGTAGGTTTAAGTAGTTCTAATTTCTAATTTCTAGGGGACAGATGACCTCAGATATTAAGTCCCATAGTGCTCAGAGCCAATGGTTTTTTTTTTTTTTTTTCACTGAATAACTCTGTACAAGCAGTGACAGAAGAAAGTGCTTCTCTCTGTTCAGGTCTCGGATAGGATAAAATTTTTCAGGAGATTGCAAGTTGTCCTTACAATAGTTTAGTTCAGATATTTATTTACTTGTCGTAGACTCAGTTATTTAGATATTTTATTGTTTTTGGAAATTTATGATAAGTTCCTATGGGACCAAACTGCTAAGGTCATCGGTCCTTAAGGTTACACAATACTTAATCTAACTAAATTAACTTACGCTAAGGACAAAACACACACTCATGGCGGAGGGAGAACTCGAACCTCCGACGGGGGGAGCCCCTCGAACAGTGGCAAGGCGCCCGAGACCACGCGGTTACCCCTGTGTTTACTACACGAAATAAATGGAATAAAAATCCGAAAATCGGTGGTTTTAGAAAACGGTTATTTCGGGCGGTTTTAACAGTCAGGCTAAATTGGCGCGGAAGAAAACTGTACAACGTAAAACCAGTTGTTTCACCAATAACAGCCATACCTATCTCCAACGTTTCTTTAAAGTCAGTACCGCCATTAGACTGTTGTTTATTTGCAGTATTACATTTACACTTACACAATCATGTGTAAGTGCCATTATCAAGTGTTTTAAGTGAAACTCATTCAAGTGTTTTGAGTGTTATACAGTACCTAAGATACACTATTAGACACGTTGTCTAAGGGTCGATATTTCTGGTAAAGTCTACTCCTTTGTTTTATTACTGAGTGTACCATCTTGACTGAATGACAGTTCAGAGCCAACTGTCATTCAGTCAAGATGGTATGTTCAGTGATGAAACAAAGCAGTACGCTTTACCAGAAATATCGACCCCTAGACAACGTTTCTAGTAGTGTATTTTAAATACGACAGTATGCCATCTTAGGCACTGTATAACATTTAAAACACTTGATAATAACACTTTGAAGCCGAAATCATGATTGTGTAATTGTAAATGTAACACTGCAAATAAACGACAGTCTAATGGCGGTACTGACTTTAAGGAATTATATTATGGATGTAGCCCCGCATTATGAATAAAATTATTATTATATATCTCCAACGTGTCGCTGCGTATTTCTCATTACCCCTGCGTGTATTGCTGTGCTGTTGAAACTGAATTGGTTGTTGAATGGACTTAATAGGTTTATTTTGTTTCTACACAGTTCATATGAAATGCAACCGATGCGAAAGTATTGCTCTGACGGAGGAAATAAATTTTTGTAAAGCCCGCTGACTAGGGAACTGAGTCGTATTCACCCAATGAGAATACTGGTTGTTTACCAACCTCCCGCAGTAAATGTTACTAAGCAGTCTCAGTATGACGGGATGGGCAGGGGACAGAGAACGACAACATTTCGCGAGATTGCCGGAGGCTGGAGGGGTGCGCGACAGCTCCGCCCGACACAACGGGGGCCCCATCCGCTGCCTCGCTGCCGACCCTCGTCAAATGTTTACTGCCTGTGATGAAACTTTCTTCCGCGCCGTAGCCCCTTTAATGACAGCCGAGATTTTCTCGTCGCTCGGAGAATGTCGTTCCCCAGGCCTTTGTCTGCCGGCAGTTTCCCTCGTCCGCCAGCCTCGCGTGGCCACTGTCGCTTCCTTCAGCTCTTGCTGGATGAGCAACGACGTTATCGTATCTCACGAGCAAACTGCTGCCTTGTTCCAAGACTGTGTGTGCCTCCTGTTAACGGAGCGTCGCTTGTGCGGGTTTTGAATCCTGGCTGCGGTGGGTTTTGTAACTGGAATTCGGTGGGCAAGCGAAGAAGTAGTCAAGCTCTGCACCGGTCATAATAATAATAATGTTAAATAATGCAAATTACGGATACAATATTACTGGAACATACCAACACAAAATCACACATTTGCTATACATGGATGATCTAAAACTACTGGCAGCAACAAATCAACAACTCAACCAATTACTAAAGATAACAGAAGTATTCAGCAATGATATTAATATGGCTTTTGGAACAGACAAATGTAAGAAAAATAGCATAGTAATGGGAAAACACACTAAACAAGAAGATTACATATTGGATAACCACAGCGACTGCATAGAAGCGATGGAAAAAAACGGATGTCTATAAATATCTAGGATGCAGACAAAAAATAGCAATAGATAATACAAATATTAAAGAAGAACTAAAAGATAAATACAGACAAAGAATAACAAAATTACTGAAGACACAATTGACAGCAAGAAACAAGACAAAAGCTATAAATACTTACGCTATACCAATATTGATCTACTCATTTGGAGTAGTGAAATGGAGTAACACAGACATTGAAGCACTCAGTACACTTACACGATCACAATGCCACAAATATAGAATACATCACATACATTCAACAACAGAAAGATTCACATTAAGCAGAAAGGAAGGAGGAAGGGGATTTATCGACATAAAAAACCTACATTATGGACAGGTAGACAATTTAAGAAAATTCTTTATAGAACGAGCAGAAACTAGCAAAATACACAAAGCAATCACTCATATAAATACATCGGCTACACGACTGCAATTTCATAACCACTTCTACAACCCTTTAGATCACATAACATCAACAGATACGAAGAAAGTAAATTGGAAAAAGAAAACACTACGTGGCAAGCACTCGTATCATCTAACACAGCCACACATCGATCAAGACGCGTCCAACACATGGCTAAGAAAAGGCAATATATACAGTGAGACGGAAGAATTCATGATTGCAATACAGGATCAAGCAATAAACACCAGATATTACAGCAGGCATATTATTAAAGATCCCAATACCACAACAGATAAATGCAGACTTTGCAAACAACAAACAGAAACAGTAGATCACATCACAAGCGGATGTACAATACTAGCAAATACAGAATACCCCAGAAGACATAACAATGTAGCAAAAATAATACATCAACAACTTGCCATACAACATAAACTAATAAAACAACACGTTCCCACATAGAAATATGCACCACAAAATGTACTGGAGAATGATGAATACAAACTATACTGGAACAGAACCATTATAACAGATAAAACATCACCACATAACAAACCTGACATCATACTCACCAATAAAAAGAAGAAATTAACACAACTAATTGAAATATCCGTACCCAATACAACAAATATACAGAAGAAAACAGGAGAAAAAATTGAAAATTACATCCAACTGGCTGAGGAAGTCAAAGACATGTGGCATCAGGATAAAGTTGACATCATACCAATTATACTATCAACTACAGGAGCATACTACACAATATCCACCAGTACATCAACGCAATACAGCTACATCCAAACCCATATATACAACTACAGAAATCTGTAATTATTGATACATGTTCAATTACCCGAAAGTTCCTAAATGCAATGTAACATATACCGTACAGTTAAAAGGAAGTCACGCTTGATCAAGGTCCGCGTCACTTTCCATTTTTAACCAGACATAACGTCTGAGAAAGGAAAATAATAATAATAATAATAATAATAATAACAATAATCGTCATCGTCCTTACGGCACGTGTTGGAGGATAGACGATCCTTCTAGATTTTTCCATCATTGTGATCTTCTGCTGTACGCATTTACCAACCTTCCAATACGTTGTCTTCCCTGTTTCTTCTTATCTCTTAGAGTCAAGCAAAACCATTTACAAAGCGTTTCTAAAAGGATTTAACATCTCTGAAAATTCATATATATTTATTGATTTGACTTACGGCTCTGGTTTTGGTGTCTTTTTTAGCAAAGTATATCAACTACTTTAACTTACACCTAAAAAGCTTGAATGTGGTTTCCACTGGTTATGTTGCGCTCATCTTATCTGAGACTAATGTCTTACCAAACTAGTTTCAGCATGTTAAATTTAACAGATTATTGATATGAGCTGTGCTAGAGACGCTGATAAGAGTGATACAAAGAAGGAATCCTTCAGGAATTTCCACAAGAAAACATGAAGAGATGCAATCCACTTGTCTGGAAAAGTGTTACTGAGGAAATACCGGATGGGACGCCAGCCTGCATGAAGTGTACGCTGTGTTCTTGGTCAGCCTCACGAGTCAGCAGAATTAACTAATTTTCATGCATATATTCTCGGTTTTATTCTCTTGGAAAAAGGAAGGCCCGTAAACTTCATTCTTGATCGATGTAGGAGGGGCATCCAATAAGTAGAAAACATTTTTTGTCGCCCTATGTTGGTTTAAAAATGTGGAATTTGTTGTAGGACATCTTGCAGTTCTCCCCCTTCATGAAGTTCCGATAAGTGGTGGCACCGTATGTAGCCTTCAAACAGGCGTCTGAAACGGAGGTGGCCGGCTGGAGTGGCCGAGCGGTCCTAGGCGCTACAGTCTGGAACCGCGCGACCGCTACGGTCGCAAGTTAGAATCCTGCCTCGGGCGTGGGTGTGTGTGAAGTCCTTAGGTTGGTTAGGTTTAAGTAGTTCCAAGTTCTAGGGGAGTGATTACCTCAGAAGTTAAGTCCCATAGTGCTCAGAGTCATTTGAATCATTTTTTGAAACGGAGGTGCGTTCCAAACAGATAGCTCTCATACAGTTTTTTTGGAGGAAAATCAGAGCATCGCACATATTTATAGGCGCTTGCAGCGTGCCTGCGGAGATCTGGCAGTGAAAAATGCACCGTATGTCGTTGGGGAAGGCGTCCGTCACCATCGCATCAAACTCGCGCAAACCTGTCCGATCTCGCACGTGCCGGCCAGCCGCACACGGCTGTGAGCCACGTAATGTCGAAACGGTCACACAGTCTCATTCGAGGTGACCGACGGATCGCAATCAGACACCTCGTTGCTCAACTGGACGTCTCTATTGGTAATGCTGACTCACTCATCCACCAGTTGGGATACACAAAGGTGCGTGCGCGCTGGGTTACTTACCGCCCATCAGAAGACCATAAAGAGTAACGAAGGAGCATCTGCACGCTACAATGCTGATCGTGACAATTTTTTTCACGGGCCATGAAATATGGATTCATCACTTCGACTTGGAAACAAAACGGCAATCCATGGAATGCTGCCATACCACCTCCCCTCAGAAGAAAAAGTTCAAAGGTGCATCATCAGCCGGTAAAGTCAAAATGACGGTCTTCTTGGACTCTGAAGGAGTTATTCTGTTTGATGTCCTCCCTCATGGTACAATGATCAACTCGGAAATATACTGTGCTACTCTCAGGAATTTGAAGAAGCAAGCATCTACGTCGCGACAGAAATGCAAGCGAATTTTCCTTCTCCATGAGAACGCAAGGTCTCACGCAGATCTCAAAGGAGCTCACAGAACTTCAGTGGACTGTTCCTGTTCATCCACTCTACAGCTTGGACCTCTCACCTTTCCACATCCATCTGTTTGGCCCACTGAAGGATGAATTTTGGGGGAAGTAGTAGCTGGATGATGGGAAGGTTATTGATGCAGCAAGAGTGTCGAACAATAGAGGGGTACCACGCGGGCAGACAGGCCGTGTCAGTATGGTGGCGAAAGACATTACCTTGAACGGAAGATGAATAATTAGGTTTTGTAGCCAAAAGAGTGGGGAGCTGAATGCTGTATTGGGATCCTGAGTAAAACCAACCTGCTTCCAGAAAAAAAAGTGTGCATTACTTATAGAACGCCCCTTGTGCAAAGGACGTTAATTTTTGGCAGTAACTTATTTGTTCTAAGTTTTGGCCCAAATCCTACAGTTGTGTCTATTAGCTTTACCGACTAAATAAAACGTTACTGCTACGAATGAAATCCTCATCTTTAACCAACAGATGTAAAATATCCCCCACAGAGGTCGTTACGAGCAATTTTATCGCTGTCTTTTAGTTCTTGCATCATTTTTAATTTGTACAGCTTGAGATGCAAATGTCTTCTTAACAGATGCCGGTGAGCCACATGTGGGTCACCGAACGAGGAGTCATTACAAAGCAAAGGAAAGTCTGCAATTTCTGATTACAGATAAGACAATCGACAGCGATCGTCGCCGCATCATCCTCTGCTAATGGGGTGATTTTGGTGAGGTACTCAGAGGCGTAGTTCGCGTCTGTTGTCGGCTTTGCAGTACTTGGAGTCGCTACGTCTTATTCAGCTAGTTCCCCAATTAACATTACGAGGATAAGTGAATCCCTTTCCAGTCCTCCCTCCAAGGAAAAATCCCTCGCAGTACTGGCTATCCACCGTGTGACAGTCAGCCACACTGAGAACTCGCCAACGAAAACGGACTGTCGAGGAGTACACCAGGCAGATTTGCCTCACATGCTCTTCAACGTTATCAGACACATTCGGTCTACCTGAGGAATGATTATATCTTAAAAATCACCCAGTTTTAATGAAACAGACCACTCATAAATACAATTATATTAAATTTCAGCCTCCAGTTGCATAAGCAAATAAACTTTACCTACGTTTCAGCTAAAATGATGCAGCCTTCTTCAGAATCTCACAATGTAAAATTATTATAGCCGAAACCTAGGTAAAGTGTATTTGCTTATGCAACTGGGGGCTGAAATTTAATATAATTATATATTACAGTTGCTCACTAATGCATCATGCTAAAAATATCCACACTCATAAATTGTTGGTCAACTAAGAGTTACTTGACCGTAATGAGCGTGAAAATTTAGTTTTACAGTTGTCGCAGACTTTGATTCTTCAACTCAAAACAAGGCTATCACCCTTGAGACCAGTTAAATGACACATATATGTGCCGATCGTACTTGCGATGATGTGATTCGTACTAGCGTACTACGCGTCTCAAAACTGATCTTTTTTCCTACAAAACAATTCCATGATTAGGTCTTTAATGCGTAAGTATGAATAAGTTTATATGAATTTTCGAAGCTGGAAAGTCGTTTTCCATGCACACTGTAGATCTACTATACGTTTCCCTGACCACGAGAGCTGTCCACCTGTATATTATTCTCGTCATAGTGATAAGTATGTTTTTCTGTTTAGTTTGTTTCTCGGTCGTTTTGCTTTCTTACCTTGTCTACTGCCCTATATGTGCCTCAGCATTGGTACAGGAGAAAACAACTGGTTTGGAATAGATTTGCTTGAAAAGTCCGCATCACACAGTCATAAGGCAAAATGGATAATAAATGCTGGTTCTAAGCATTCTGGATGCATTGGAAGCCTAGTTCTGGAAACCCAGTTAAGTTCACCTGAAGCTCTTCAAGCATTTTTGATCTTGTCTTTATGTTTCCAGTCTCTTCAGTCGTTGTCTTTTACTTACCTGCTGTTCCCATTTCAATGTCAATTCTTCCCGATGTGTCCAATGTACGCATTATGGCCTTATTGTTGTTTACCTTGTCGTAATTTCATACTTGTCGTACTAGTATTAAGTTTCTTTGTTTTTATTGAAGTATATCTGCACTTGGCCCAAACTGTTCACTGTTATGAGCAAAGCGAAGGTGATCCTAACTTGTTCCAGTAAGAATTAGAGGAGACAAGGACAAGTTGACGATGTTACAGATTAATCAGCCTTTAGAAATTTAGTTTTGGATATTAATAAAAGAAAAATGATTCAAATGGCTCTGAGCACTATGGGACTTAACTTCTCAGGTCATCAGTCACCTAGAACTTAGAACTATTTAAACCTAACTAACCTAAGGACGTCAAAGACATCCATGCCCGAGGCAGGATTCGAACCTGCGACCGTAGTGGTCGTGCAGTTCCAGACTGTAGCGCCTAGAAATGTTCGCCCACTCCGGCGGGCAATTTTGGATATTAATAGAATGGCCTTTTTGCATGTAGGTAGTTGTCAAAATTTTTTGTTTTAATTCAATCATAATTAATTTGCCAGTTTTAGAAGGTAAATCCCCTGTACAGGTAGAAGACGTCTAATCTCGTGTCAAGGTGACAGTACTGATAAGAAGTTTAATACTGTTTTATTCTTAGAAAGAATAAGACAGTGCATTGATGAATTAAACATTATTATGTACTTCTTATCGAAGAGTATTTAACGAAAGGATAATTCTGTTGAAATTTAATATAACTCTAGATCAGTGTTCATTAGCAAATGTCAGACACAAACTTTGCTCCAAAGTTTGAACAGTCGTGAAGTCACCGTTGCTGTGGCGACAAGTGAAATAGGCGCCAAACCGCTGCTCGCACAACTTACATCAAGGCGGAGGTGTGTGTATTGAGGACTGTGTATTGAACCGAGGACCTAGAAACGACGGAGACGCTTCGTCACGCCGTAGCCCTCAGTGGTTCACAACCCCACAGCACGCCACAGCAGTCCACTCACCCCAACGCTGATGGTGTAGGCGTACGAAGGCGGCGGTACTCTCGTCCGTGCGAGGCGGAAATTCAAACCAGCCACCTCAATAGCACGTCAAGAGAAGACGGCACTCCGTGGTCTGGCTGGCAGCAGCTCCAAGTTACGCGCAGCCTCGATCAACGCCCGCATGCCGAACATTTCCTCCTTGGGCTAAAACTAAGTTTGAGTCAATTACACAGAAGTGTCACTTCTCCAGAGAACTATTTAGGCCCCCGTCGCGTTGGCAGCCGGCCGTTCCAGCGCAGCCAGCTGTATCGGGAAGGCGGTGGAAATTGGAAATTTGGGGTAAGGTATTATGGTACCACACTGCTGAGGTCATCGGTCCCTAGGTCTACTCACTAGTTCATCTAACTTAAACTAACTTACGCTAAGAACAACACACACACATACGCCCGAGGTAGGACTCGAACTTCCGACGGGGGAAGCCGCGCGAACCGTGGCAAGGCGCCTCAGACAGCGCAGCTACCAAGCGCCGGGAAGACGGTGTGCCACAACTCATCTACCCTTCGCCGTCATCGTGGAATGGGACTTTGTCAACGGGACACTGCTGGGTGGAGAGGACTTGCTATTGTGTTTTAGTTTCATTCTATTCCTTTTTCTTCAGAAGTCATGTGTTAATACTAAATCTGTGAAGTTATTCCTTATGTTGCAAATAAAACTGATTAATGGTATGCCTGGTGAGAGTTTCGTGTGATATAACCGAAGTAAGGGACACATCAGCCATGCGTAGATCATTTGATTCTTTATCAGTCAAAATCGTTTTTTCAGGTAACCTTAATAAAACTCTTGCACTTTGTGTAATGTGACTTTTCCGCTTTTTCTCACACGACCCTTCTTCAGGTAAGTCATCAGCACTTTTTTATTATTAAGTTTTGGTTCCGAATTATGCTCAACCTGATGTTTACCACATCTCATGAAATGCAGGCAGCATAAATCCTCGACAATTGTACACTATTGTTCGGTACTTTGGTGTAGGTAAGCAAACATGAAGGAATTCCAAAGGGAACATCAAGTGTTCCGCTCATAACTACCACAAAAGTCTCATTACAAGCACAGAAACCATACAGTGAAATCACGTACCTCTCTATGTAGCCGGCCGGAGTGGCCGTGCGGTTCTAGGCGCTACAGTCTGGAGCCGAGCGACCGCTCCGGTCGCAGGTTCGAATCCTGCCTCGGGCATGGATGTGTGTGATGTCCTTAGATTAGTTAGGTTTAATTAGTTCTAAGTTCTAGGGGACTGATGACCTCAGAGGTTAAGTCGCATAGTGATCCAAGCCAGCCAGCCTGTCTTAGTACAATCACAATATTTACGCTACCAACACTCTGCTCCAGATTTAGATACTAGCATGATGCTCGAGGTCCTTGTGTGTAAGACACAGATGACAGGACCACAGGAATAAATAGCGTCGTTCTGCACCTTGCTGTTAAACAATATAAATAAACTTTCTGTACAATATAGTCGCAACAACTATTCAAATAGGGCCGTGTTGCTTGCTATACACAATACACACAACACTAAAGTATAAACTCGCAGCTCGAGGTTTAGGTAATAGTATAGTGATCGAGATCTAAGCGTGAAATAGGAACTGACAGGGACGAACGGAATGAAAATCGTAGTCTCAAAACTTGTCAAGTCGTAATGTTTACTATTTTCACACATTTTGTAAATTGATAAAAGCCAAAAACAAACTGTGAAATATTAAACATTACGACATGACAAATTTTGGAACTACACTGTTCATTCCGTTTGTCCCTGTCAGTTACTATTTCACGCTTAGACCTCAATCACTACGCTAGTACCTAAACCTCAAGCTACAAGTCGGTAACTTAACATAGTGTGAATTTTGTACTGCAAGCTACATGACGCAATTTGTGTAGCTACTATGACTTTATTGTATAGGATGTTTATTTTTAACATAAAAAGGAGGGTCAGCATTGGGTGCTGGAGTAGAAATCTCTGTTACTGTTGTGTATCGATCCCAGTGACCTCGTGATGAACGTCAGTGTTGTAGATACAACAAGAACAAAATAATCAGACTGCACTGTAACGTACTACACATGCCGAATTAAATAAGTAAGAGCATACCGAAGAGATAGTGTGCATCAACGTACCTGGTATTAAAGCTATGTGGAGTTATAAATACAAGCAGTGAAATGGAAATATCTGCACCTAGCAATGAACAATATTTGTCAGACTAAAAGTACAAATGCAACTGGGCTAGCTGCTTGTAGGTATCTGCGCAGTTGTGCTCATTGCCAAAGTCGGACGCAACAGAGCCGTCTTTAATTATCATTATTACAAAGTCTTTTCTTAATAAATTAGCAGATATAACTAAATATAGTATCTAATCCAAACACACAACAAGAGCATTGAAGGTAACATCTGTAGGATGAATAGTAAAATTAAAAAAAACAACAACAAATGCCAGTGCTCACGCTGTCTAGCGTGATCTTCAGGAACCATGTCATAATGTACATACTGTAGCATGAAGCATTATAGAACAAAAAAAGTATTGCAACCATTATATTAACATAACCTTGAAATAATTCAAGCTAAACCAAAAGAAATGGAGCACACTGATATCACCTTGGACATTACCTTTTTATGCTTATACAGTTCCAGCTGGATATGTGACAGAAAATATTTAAGATACAATGTAGGTGTAGAGGTACACAAAATCTTGTGAAAGCTTTTAAGAACCAAATTACAAATTCGTCATTATTGATATTTAGGTAGAGTGACTGTACTTGCGTCTATTGGCATTAGCCTTGACACTCATGTATTTTGAAATGACTCAGGAGAGACCTTGTTGATATAAATATATACATACGACGCATCTAAAACTTTTTGAAAACCAGCATAGAAAATTCTCAGATTCATATTTAGGTGAATTAACATTGACATAATGTACTGCCATAACGTGCTCTTGGCGTTTGAATTTGAACAATGATTACTCCCTTTGTACTATAACTGATTCACAGTCTACAATACAACATTACAGTTTGCTGTTATGAAACGTTTCTTATCTAAACATAAAAGAAAACAAAGAGTAACTGTGTACAGTCCTTCAAGCAGACTTCGTTCTCACACGGTGTTCTCCTGCCGTGGCATGATACAAGAGGAACTGTATCTCTTCAGGAAGATCGAGATATCTCTCTTTTGCACCCATGTGCAACAATTTTAACTATGATATCAGAGTGGGCATGGTCAGTATCAATCAAATATGCTGCGAAAATTATATTTATCTGCTATATATCTCCTATCAAGTGCCACGTGCTAGAATGATAGGGATATAACAGATAAACTTAATTTTACACCACACTTGATTGCTGCCGGCAAAGCCCTCCTGATCTGAGATCACGACTGAAACTATTGCACATGGATGAAAAAGGAAAATATCTCGATCTTATTGAGAAGTTGGAAATATTTTGTAGCAAAAATTCGGCCGAATATGTGATGCTTAACAAGCAGACATTAATGAAAAGCAGTCACTTCGTACCACTACTGGTGCCGACAAAGAAAAGTGATGCCCATCAGTCCAGCAGAGGGCAAGAAGGTGTTTTCT
The DNA here is from genome assembly GCF_023864345.2 of Schistocerca serialis cubense. Lineage (NCBI taxonomy): Eukaryota > Metazoa > Arthropoda > Insecta > Orthoptera > Acrididae > Schistocerca > Schistocerca serialis. The sequence goes on from NC_064643.1 coordinate 361,651,623, forward strand.
TCATTGTTATTTCATACCCCTTCTTCCCATGTAGGACAGACTAGAGGGGGGGGGGGAGGGGCTGGCAGCGGTACAAATAACCCGCACTCTTAAGCCGTTAGAACTTAACAGTGACTTAAATGCTAAAACAAAACAAAGAAAACCAAGAAGACACTTGTACCATGAATTTAAAATAATTGAAAGTGTAATATGAATGGGAGAAATTATAAATAATATAGTGCCGCCTTCATGAACTGTTTAAAAACAGCGATAAAATGTGGACAGACAGCACAGTTAAAACATTTTAGAAAAACTTGAACACTAGACACTTGAAAAACCATTGGAAAAACACAGAACACGTCAGAAGATATACAGGCTATTAAAAATGGAGCACATGCACTTTGAGTACAACTGGAAGAGGGCCTGCCCTGTGACGGCGGATTGTGGCTGCAAAGAATGGTGGGTATGGAGGGAGATAGGGGAGTGATGGTGATGAGGAGAGTGGACTGGGAAGAGGTGGCGACAAGACAAGGGTGGCTGTGGGGTTCTGCTAGAGAGTGGCAACTGGTATTGGGAACTGTTCGTTGGAGAGTAAAAGAGGGTGGGGACTGGCAGGATAGAGTAAAATGATGAGGCGTGGTGAGGGGGAGAGGAGGAGGAGTGAGCTCTGAAGGGGTGGGGGTGTTGGATAGGGTAGGATGGATTTGGAGTTGGTAGGACAGATATATGTCAGGCTGGAGTTCATGGTCCAGGAGAAGGAGATGGTTGAAATTTCTTGGGGAGAGGATGTGGAGGGTGTGCATGTGAATTGCTGGTGCGATGTGTACGTAGAGGCACGGCAGCACACTAGAATTGGAAAGGAGAGATAACACAGAAGGATTGTTGGACTCGAGTTTATGGGTGGTGTAGGATATTTGGAGTTGTTCAGTGTGAGCGAGGTGGGAGTTGATGTGGTGGTCAAGGATCTCTGTGGGGGATGGTAAACAGATGCGGAATGTGAGGTAGACAACATGGCGTTTGAGGATCTGGACGGACTTGTAGAACTTTGGAGGGGCGGAGATCCATACAGCATTTTCATAGCAAAGGATGGGGCAGATCAGGGATTTGTACAATTGAAGGATGGAGGAGGGGTGCAGTCCCCACGTTCAGATGGTTAGTAGTTTTAATCTATTGTTGGCTTTCTCTTGGATAGTTAGTAGGTGAGGCTTCCACATTAACTGTCAGACGAAGGTTAGTCCAAGGAATTTTAGTGTTTTAGTTAGCTGGTTGGGACGGTCGTAAATGGTGAAGTAGAGGTCTTGGAGATGGAAGGTGCGGGTAGTGCGTACTTTAATTATTGCCTGGGTTTTGGAGGAGTTAATGTTAAGGAGCCATTGGTTACACTAGGAGGTAAACTGACTGAGGTGGATTTGGAGAAATCGTAGCGATTTCTGGAGCGCAATATAGAGGGAGAGAAAAGCGGTGTAATTATAGTGTAACTTTTAAAATTGTTTCTCAGTGTTGTGTATTTTTATGCTTACACTGCTTTTTAAACATTGTCAGTCATGTATACAGTTCGAATTGTATGAGGCAATGTCAAAGAACGTAACAGTATACCCCAATTCTTTTGCTTTACCTGGAATTATTTCAGTGGTGTGTTAACTTAATGGTTACAATACTATGTTCTAGTATGGTTCATACTGCACCACGTACGCTGGGAAATGGTTTTTAAAACCCATGCCAGAGGGCTTGACCACTGTTAGTTTTTTTATTTTATTATTAATCCTACAGATTTTACGTTTAATATTCTAGTGGTGTTCGTGGATTAGATACTACATTTTATTATGACTTCTATTTTTACTAACAAAACACTTTGTAATAATGATCATTAAAGAGCGCGCAGTTGCGTCCAAGTTTGGCAATGAGCATGGCTGTGTAGACTCCTGTAAGCAATTAACCCAGTTGAATTTGTACCTGTAGTCTGACAAGTACTGTTTATTGACAAATGTAGATATTGCAGTACTGCTTATATTTATAACTTCACAGGGCTTTAATACTAGGTATGTTGATGCAAACGATCTTTTATGTACATTCTTAGTTGTGTATTTGGGCAGACGCAGTATCTCATAGTGCGGTCTGATTTTCTTCTTGTTTTATGTGAAGCACTGATGATGGTCATGCAGTGAACGAAATCGATTTGCAACTGTCATGAATATTTCTACTTCAACAACCAATGCTTACCGTTCTTTTGCTATTAAAACTGTTGTTGTGGTTGTGGTGCACGAAGCTACTGATGGAGTATTGAAGGTACAGTGCTTCCTGTTCTGTTTTTTAAGGTGGTTTTAAATTTTATATGATATTATTTATGGTTATTACAACAAAATTAGTGAAACGTGCTCTGATTTGGATTATATATTATTGTATATCTGCAGTCAAACGTACATGCATCGTTGGTTTGTCTTCATACCTTTGGATTGTAACTACTACCACAGCTCCACCTGATTGCTGGTTGTGATGTCTATGATGTTTACCTGAGGATCTTAGTCTTCATTATGCTCATGTATAGACATGAGCTTGTATAATCAGTACAATTTGTACGCAGTTGTATGTAATATGATTTTATTCTTGACTTGCTGACATAATATTGTTCTCATATTCATGAAATATCGTTCTATGATGTGACATGATAAAAGATACATTTGACCAAATTAATTGAAATGTACTGCAGAAGGTATATTATATACTATGGTACAGTCCATGTTTATGTAAAAGTGTGTTACGCTCCTTTACATCTAATCCCTGTATGCGTGAAGATGTTGATCTATGATTCACAGGTCTGATGATGGCAACGTAGTTTGCTAAAACGAGTCATGACGATAAATACTTTACAGTAGTGATCTTGGCTGTTTGAAGTTGTACTTCCGTTTATATTTTAAACTGTTCCCATATCATAAAGTTATGTTTAAATAAATGAAAAATTACTTTTTATTTAAATATATTGAAGGATGTCCCTCTCTTCTCACTAGGTTGCACCCATCATCAATAATTCTATTTAGGTACATGCTGAGGTGGCGTGAACAGAAAGCATATAAGATATCTACATCTGCATCTACATGGATACATTGCAAATCACAATTAAGTGCCAGGCAGAGGGTTCATCGTACCACTTTCACAATTATTCTCTATCATTTGATTCTCGGAAAGGGCGTTGAAAGAAACCGAACACCTTTATATTTCCGTGGAGCTCTGATTTCCCTTATTTTATTATGATGATGGTTTTGCCCTATGAAGGTCGGCGTCAATAAAATATTTTTGCATTCGAAGGAGAAAGTTGATGATTAAAATTGCGTGAGAATATCCAACCGCAAAGAGCAACACCTATGTTTTAATGATGTCCACCCTAAATCCTGTATCATGTCTGTGACACTTCCTCTCCTGATTCTCGGTAATTCAAAATGTGCTGCCCTTCATTGAACTTGCTTGATGTACTCTGTTAGTGCTATCTGGTAAGGATCCCACATCGCACAACAATTGTCCAAAAGAAGACAGACAAGCGTAGTATATGCTGTCTCTTCAGTAGATCTGTTGCATCTTCTAAGTGTTCTGCCAATAAAGCGCAGACTTTGGCTCGTCTTCCCCACAACGTTTCCTATGTGGTCTTTCCAATTTAAGTTGTTGTATTTGTTGTTATGTTTATTGTTATAATTATTGTAAATATTGGTGACAATCACATGTTTTAAGTACGGGGTGTTCAAAGTCTCTCCGCAGTGCCGTATGATCGTTAGCCGCGTGTGCTGTATGATTGTTCGCCTGTCTGGGTTACTTCAAGTAGACTCTCCCAACATTTCACTGTTTCGTTTATCTCAGCCAGAGTCAGTAGTATCGTTGGTGAGTGTCGTTACGTGTTGACGTGAACGTTTAAGTTTAGTTCCTTTGTTCGTTTACTTCGTTTTTGTCACTGTTAAAATGCTAACCATTGAAGAACGTGTGTTTTTAGTCGAACAAGTGTTCAAAGCTGGCTGTAAATACACAGTTTCAGTTCGTCAAAAATTTAATTCAGTTTTCTCGGAGATAACACTCCCACATCGCGGTACTGTGCGAGATTTGATAAACAAATTTCGAGGTAGGATTCAGTGACAGATGCACCGAGAAGTGGTCGTCCTAGCGTTTTGTCTGAGGATAAACTAATCGATATTTCCGATAAAATGTCCACGAGTCCGAACAACTCAGTAAGAAAACTCGCACAGGAAATCGATGTTAGTGTCGTAACGGCCCACACAGCTGTAAGGAAAAAAATAGATCTTTTCCCATACAACGTGACAGTCGTGCAAGAACTGAAAAATATTGATCATGGTAAGGGACTGCATTGTTGTCAATGGTTCAAAAATTTCGTTCAACAAAATGGAAGGGATATTCTTAATGAAACGTTTTTCACTGATAAGGCGTGCTTCCATGTATCCGGGAACATGAACTCGCAAAATTCTCATATGTGGAGTACTGCAAATCCATTATCTATTCATGAGGTATCACTTCATTCTGTGAAAATAGGAGTTTGGATTGCAATTTCTAGACGTCGGATTGTCGGTCCCATATTTTTCAACGAAACAAAAATCGCACGACGATACTGCAGTGATATTGTGTACCCATTCATAGGAGAACTTGTGCTAAGTGAAATACTGAATGGTTATTTTTAATGAGATGGTGCAACCGAGCATACAGCTCGCGTTTTAATGTCACTGCTTGCTGACGTTTTTGGTGATCGCATAATTTCACAGGGACTTTGGTCTCCACGATCGCCTGACCTAACACCACCTGAATTTTTCTTCTGGGGTGCAGCGAAAGCAACTGTCTATAAAAACCGTCCAAAATCCATCGATGATTTGAAAACTGCAATATCCACTTTCAATGCTTCTGTTACAGAAGAAATGTTACAGCTTGTGTTTGGAAACATGATTAAACGAATTGAATTGTGTATTCAGCAACAGTTGGGACACTTTCAAGATTTAATGTGAAAATTTGTAAGTAAAAATGAATATTCAATAAATTAATAACTTGTAATTCACTGAGTTTCATTTCGGTATATTCACTCCGGCATACGGCACACGCGGATAACAATCATACGGCACCGCGGAGAGACTTTTTGAACACTCGGAAGCACATTTTGCAAGAAATACTTGGTATTTGTCAGCATTTGTTAATGTACTTTGAGCTTATTTAATTAATATAGTTTCATAATATGAATCATTCTTTCGGATACTGTACGTCACAATGAATTTTTCTTGAGGACTGCTTATTATTCAGTCATACGATTTCTTCCACTGTCTCGCCAGTGAGCGTTACGATGACCTGATCCAGACACAACTTCACTATTAAGAAAACGCCTACTCATTAACACGGACGAGAAACTGAACTAAAATCTACTTATTGACACTCAATAGAAAGCAAATATCTGAATGGCAATAACAGCGACGACGGACTGCAGTAGGGTGCAACATTAATGATTTAAAAATCGCAAAACGATCGAATGTTTCCCAGCAACGAACACATCTTACATTTCTACAAATAATCGAAAAAATAATTACTTAATCTTCCTTTTTCGAGATGAAACTAAATGGCGAAGACATTGGGTACTGGGAAGTTGCGCTTGGCAATTTTCTTCTCTACCAGAAATACCACTGTCCCTCGTTTGCAAAGACGCTAGGAAGAGCCGCTGGAGTGACCCGTTGCCGAGTCCCCTGGACTGCAGAGGCAGGCGGGCAGGTGAGCAGGGAAGTAATGCGGGTGAGCAGACCCGGGCGGCGATGAGTGATGGCTGGTCTGGGGCTCGGAGCGGCTGCTCACCGCGGTCTGGTTCCTGCCCGGCAGCAGCAGAGGCGGCAGCTAGCCAGATTAGCCAGATGCCGGCTGCCATTGTGGGCGCCGCTTTGTGCCGGCGACCCGGAAACGAGATAACCCTGGCCGCGGCCCGTCTCGTTCCGACCGCTCGCCCCTCCCGAGCCTCACGGGAGCCCTCTCCTCGCGCCGCCGTTCCTTGCCGCCTGTCCTCGTCCATACTACTTCTATACAGGCTGGTAAATATATGCCGAATAATTTTAGACTTGGAGATGGAGAGAGGTGGCTGCCAGCCTTTCCTGGAAGTATTGCTTCGACGTAAGATTGATGGCTCTCTAGAGCTTTCAGTTTATCGCACGCCCACTCATACTAGTTTGTATTTACACTCGTCGATTTGTCTTCACCCCTCGCAAACTAAGACGGCGCTTAAAGCACTTGTACACAGAGCTCATACAGTCTCGGGTCCTGATAGTTGGCCTACAGTATTCGCCCCCTGAAGACAGTGTTCAGGGATAAGAGATATCCTATCCGTCAAACTAACAAATAAGTGTCAGTTACTGACACAAATAAGGAAGTTGATACAGAGAAGAGGTCGGTGACAAAATTTAACTCTTCTTTTCTTTATTGACAATATTTCGTTCAGGATAGCCAGAATCGTCCGGAAATTTAGGTGAAGGTGGTTTTTCGTGTCCTTCTGGGATCGCTGAAACACGATATGCTTTGCCGAAGGCTGAAATTTACAAAATGCGGTGTCAGTGTAACATTGTTTAGATACGCACACCGTAGAAGAACTCTGAACCGAACATCGATGCTACACTCATTTTTTACAACCCATCAAGTCTTGGTTAACATTGCATCTCCATTAGGCGTTCAAGGGAGTACAATAAAACAGTTTAGTCCACGGTAAAATCCTATCATTATGTGGAAATACGAACGATAGAAAGTACGATGGACTGTGATAGCATCAGTCCTCGATTTGCTCTAAACGTAGATGACAAAGTACTCCGATTTCTGTAGTTCGATCTTGTGTGAATGGAATGGAACTGCAGCTGGTCAAAGACGTGAAGAAAATAAATACCGAGAGCCGTAACCTTATTAATTATTTTATTTGACTACCAGTTTCGGTGCCTCACTGTCACCATCTTCTAACTCAACAACTAGATAAATCATATAAACTTCTGTACTATTATAGAGATCACTAATTTCATCTGGCTTCTGTAGGTTTCTAAAACTCTGTAGATATGGGCTTTCCATATCCTTAGTATTTAAATAAAGTAATAAAATTACGAACGTCGGTATTTATTTACTTCGAGTACGCCGATGGAGATTAAACAATGAAGATGAAGCTGAATTAATTTTCTTTGGGATTTCTTTGTATATGCCTGCTAATAGCATATGTGGTCGTGCTTGCTTGATTGATTAGGAGGAGGGGACCAAACAGCGAGTTCATTTGTTCCATCGGATTAGGGAAGCATGGGGAAGTAAGTCGTCTGTGCCCTTTCAAAGGAACCCTCCCTGCATTTCCCTGAAGCGATTTAGGGAAATCACGGAAAACCTAAAACAGGATGGCCGGAGGTGGGTCTGAACCGTCGTTCTCCCGAATGCGAGTCCAGTGTGCTAACCACTGAGCCACCTTTCTTTTTTTTATTCCTTCCTGGCATCCAAAGGAAGGTCTTGGGGGCAAAGTGGGCAGAGGTCGCAACCCGAGGCCTCGCCACGATGTCCTGTCCCCACCTTCCAGGAGCCAAGTGGAGTAGATGTTAAATTAAAATCGCTGTGTGTTAAAACTGAAGACTGGAATTTTGAGCACTTACATCTGCACATTTTTTAACTCAACTGCATTAATTTGATACGTAACAGGATGAGGTCTACAAAAGTATTTAGGTTTCTATAAGCAACACAACTTCTTCATTTATTTTTATTTTCATTCTTTTTATTTTCATTTATTTATTTTTGTCATTAACACCAACGAGAATATCAGGAAACCGGCGTCACCCAAGGAGGATGGCGCAGCAAGAAGTCAGACTAATAATGAGCATTCCGATTAGCAGTGAATATGTCAGTTCTAAGTGTGGAAGAGGTGGGGATCAACTCTTCATGACAGCCCCGGCTCTGGGGTGGGTTAAGGAAGACACTGCAGAGGAAATTGGAAAAAAAAAATTGTCTGTATTTTTATACAACTGCACAGTGGTGTTCATTAAGGAGCTGCCGAAAGCCAAGGATACAATTCTCACCATCAGCAAACAAGTTGTCTGCTGCATGTCCACAAATCCACCTCACAGAATTCGTCTTTGCTTGAGGGAAGTATCGCACGTCCGGAAAGAGGAGCAGTTGAGTAGGTACCTGATGAGGATTGTACGCGTAATTGGGGACAACACCTGTCACACCAAGAACCAGACATCTCTCGCCGATCTGCACACCAGGCGGTGCTCGTCTATGTCCATAACATCACAGTCGACACACAACTGGGGTGTGTGCCAGCTGGATCCTGTGAAGGCGTGACCAGCATACTGGCTTGCCATTGACTGTAACGTACGATGCAGACTGGACGTCAGTGTCAAGATAAGGAGCGCACACCGATCGCCAAACGGCACGACAGTCGACATGGGAAAGCCTCCCCTGAACCACATTCAGTGACCTACGTTGCTGAAGAAAATCATTGATAACCTTCGTGGATGACAATTGCGCCGGTAGTATCATAGCACGGACGTAGCTCAGTTCAAGGAAACAGTGGCGGAAGTAAAAGAAGGGCCGGCGGGACTTCCGAAAGTTGGATAGGTGTTGCCAGAGAGTGTGGTGTAAGGGCCTCCAGCAACAGGCTGGTAAGACACGCAGGACTACGGCGCCATAACGTCATGTGAAAGCCAATGAAAAGAGCTACCGCTCTGTCAGGCACATGATGCAGACCTAAACCACCCCTGCACCGGGCGAGCGTGAGTGTTTCGTACCTTATCTTGAATAGCAAGCAGTGGCAAAGAAACGAACCCAATGACACTAGCATGCGGCAGGCCATGGATGGCAGAATAGGAAGTGTCTGTGCCACTTGGGGGATTCGTGACGCCAAATATACATTTAGGTATTGTGTGCGTTGCAGATGTTCGAGTGCTCGTACAAGGTGATCTAAGAGCCCAACTCATAGTTGGAAAGTAGACGTCGGCAGTTGAGGGCAACTTGCGAAATCGAGTCCTAAGCATCGGAGAGTATCAGCTACAAGCAAAGGAGCAGCTCTGTCCGCAGGAAGTCCCGCACCTACAGCCATGGCGCTCGATTTGCTACCAGAAGCATCGCCTTAGGTAGTGACCCATGCCAGTGACTCCCTGACCTCAGCACCGCTACGAAGGACGATGACGAGATCGTCTGCATAAGAAATTCAACTGAATACATGGTTGCCGAGAGACATCCCAGAGAGGCGTTGACGGAGGCCGCATAGCAACGGTTCTATGGCGAATGCATACAACAGTGCATAGTGCGGGAAGCCTTGACGCACTGGTCGACGGATCGAGATGAGAGGAGTAAGACGGCCTGTGTACAGTACACGAGACGTAGCTCCACGTAGGAGGCGCGTTAAGATGTCACCAGTAGTATCAGGGTAGTCCGTATTGCGCAGCACTCCTTCCAGGAAGTCGTGATCGACGCCATCGAACGCCTGGCTGAAATCAAGAACTGCCAAAAGTCAATGCATACGACGTACGTGAGGAAGAGCGATTGTGTCCCGATAGCGGCAGAGAGTAGTGCGGATGTTATTGGTACCTCCCAATGAAGTTTGATCGGGGGAAACCACGTACCGAGCTGTCCGTTTAAGCAGCGCAGCCGACAGCTGGATAAAGATCTTTGTATCGCTGTTGACTAACGTCATGGGGTGGTAATCGCATATCCCGAGGCTTGTGGATGGGAATGAGGAAAACATCGAGGAAACAGACTGGAATCGGCACGAAAGGTGTCATAAAGTCCTGAAAAATTTATGTTCATCTTGGCCCCCATAAGGGGACGAAATGTGGGGAGGCCGTCAGGGTCAGGCGATGTGTTCATAGAACCCGCCTGTATAGCATCATGGACTTCGCCCTCCGTGACGTTAGCAATCAGATCCATCGTCGCATCCACGGGAAACGAGCCAAAGGAGAGTATGGATACCGCCGTAATGTTGGCAGGGCGGAGACGTTGTTCAGAGTACAGCGTAACATAATGTGCATGGAGAGCACACCCGACATCCCATTGGGTACGAAAACGCTGCCCTCACCAGTCGTAATAACATTAATCAAATTCCTCCGACGGTGGAGTCGTTCCGCTCTGACATGATACATAGATGGGCGCTCTTGAACTAAGCTATCCTGTGTGCAAGCCCTGACCATAGATCCTTCAAGGCGATAACGAGAGATGGACTTGTGGTGTGCCTTGGTGCGATTCGCTATTGCCCGGCACTCTGGCGATTACGGCATCGTAGTACCTTCCTAGAGAATGGTAGAATAGATATCCTGTGTCCGTCGCCGCGACACCGCAACCTCCCTTCCGCAACCAATCAAGGCCTTCCGGACAGCAGGTTCGACGAGCTGCCGGCAGTAAGGTGGATCGTGTTCAGTTTCCATGGTCCAAGGCCACGTCTCACCCTTGGCAGAGATTGATGGAGCAGATATGCGTGTCATGGCCAGAGAACTCAGTGAGCCAGACTTCTGCAGCCTGCACCCACTGACAATATCGCGGGAGATGTAAACACAATTGAGTTGGTTGGAAGGTCAGTGTCCTCACAAACCCCGGACGATGGCCATGTACAGCTTCCAAGAATCCACTAGTGTGAGGTGCTGGAGAATTGTCGCTAGCGCTGTGCACGAAGAGTGACGTGGTAGGTGGTCTTTGGGTGCCTGGATGTAGTTGAAAGCGCCCCCCGTGATGAATGCATCCTGCCGACCCAGGAAGAGAGGCGTGACTGTCTCTGTGAAGAAGGTGGAACGTTCACGGCGGCGACTCGAACCAGATGGCGCATAGACATTGACGATCCTGACGCCACTAAACGTGAGAGCCATACCTCGGCAGCCAGCCGATGTGGCCGAGCGGTTCTAGGCGCTTCAATCCGGAACCGCGCGACCGCTACGGTCGCAGGTTCGAATCCTGCCTCGGGCATGGATGTGTGTGATGTCCTTAGGTTAGTTAGGTTTAAGTAGTTCTAAGTTCTAGGGGACTGATGACCTCAGATGTTAAGTCCCATAGTGCTCAGAGCCATTTGAACCATACCTCGGCATCAGGGAGATAAGCAACTGCATAAGCGAGGATACCGTCGCGTGAGAGACATGGTTGGTTGGTTGGTTTGGGGAAGGAGACCAGACAGCGTGGTCATCGGTCTCATCGGATTAGGGAAGGATTGGGAAGGAAGTCGACCGTGCCCTTTCAGAGGAACCATCCCGGCATTTGCCTGGAGTGATTTAGGGAAATCACGGAAAACCTAAATCAGGATGGCCGGACGCGGGATTGAACCGTCGTCCTCCCGAATGCGAGTCCAGTGTCTAACCACTGCGCCACCCCGCTCGGTGAGAGACATGTGCGATAAAATCACGGAGAGCACAGAAAGTTGCAACATGCACCTCCTGAAACAGCGCTACGTCAACGTTCGCGGCATACGGCATGTCATGGAGAACAGCCAGTTTGTGGCGTAAGCGAATAGTGCTGACATTGATCGTGACTATGCCATAAGTCTGGAAAGCAGCCATAGCCAGCAGGAAAGGCGATTCAAACACGGGGGAAGCACATGGAACTCCTTGCAGGGCCCTCACGGAAGGACACGTCACTGTGATGGGGAGGGAGCCGACCCCATCAATAGAGGTCCATCGTTCTGTACACCCGCAAAATGTCCATCCTCACAAGGGAACCTCCCCATCGCACCCCCGTCAGATTTAGTTATAAGTTGGCACAGTGGATAGGCCTTGAAAAACTGAACACAGATCAATCGAGAAAACAGGAATAAGTTGTGTGGAACTATGAAAAAACTAAGCAAAATATACAAACTGAGTAGTCCATGTGCAAGATAGGCAACATCTAGGAGCGTTCGAGTTCAGGAGCGCCTGGTCCCGTGGTTAGCGTGAGGAACTGCGGAACGAGAGGTTCTTGGTTCAAATCTTCCCTAGAATGAAAAGTTTAATTTCTTTATTTTTGCAAAGTTATGATCTGTCCGTTCGTTCATTGACGTCTCTGTTCACTGTAATAAGTTTAGTGTCTGTGTTTTGCGACCGCACCGCAAAACCGTGCGATTAGTAGCCGAAAGGACGTGCCTGTCCAATGGAAACCGAAAACATTTGATTGCAAGGTCATAGATCATCCGATTCCTCCACAGGAAAACACGTCTGGTATATTCTATACGACACTAGTGACGGCATGTGCGTCACATGACAGGAATCTGTTGTCGACCCACCTAACTTGTACACTTGGTGAATGGGTAAAAAGATTCTTCTACCTTGCCCAATTTAGGTTTTCTTGTGAATGTGATAATCAGTCCCAAAAACGTGTGAAAACATAAGAGTTTGTCACATAAACTGCAACAAATGAATGCAACAGTTTCACAGTCGCACAGTTTTGTCTGTGCTCTGTCAAAACATATGTTTTTAACGTTTTCAAATTTTTCCGTGTGTAGACCGTCAAATCTTGCATATGTCCAAGCAAATCTGAACATGTCCTGGAATTTTGGAGAGCGAAGTTGATTATATGTGAGTGCCTGAACTTTGATAATAGTGTGAAAATAATAAATTAAACTTTTCTCTCGAGGGAAGACTTGAACCAAGGACCTATCGTTCGGCAGCTGCACGCGCTAACCACGGGACCACGGCGGTCATACGTTTACAGCCACCTAGATGTTGCCTATATTACACATGGACTATTCAGTTTGTATATTTTGCTTCTTTTTTCATAGTTCCACACAACTTCTTCCTGTTTTCTCGATTGATCTATGTTCAGTTTTTCAAGGCCTATCCACTGTACCAACTTATAACTAATTCTGATGGGGGTGCGATGGGGAGGTTCCCTTGTCAGCATCGACGTCATCCGCGCAGTAGATAAACGTGTCACCGGGCAAGTTCAGTGGAACCTTACCAGAGGTGCGGCCACAGGTAGCGTCAGACACAGAATAGGAGGCAACCGTATCAGACGCAGGCGGGGAAGGGTCAGTGTCCAGAGGTGGACGCTGACTTGAGATGGAGGCATCGAAGGGCGTCGCGTCGTTAGGCGTCAGGGCGAGAGGACAGCGCACTATCAGTAACAGGGTCGTCACATCCTATGGACGGCGTTCCGTTTCCTTGGAGACCGTTGCTTTCTAACGTGCTGTACCGTATCGGATGGCTGGCGGCTATCGTCCGACTTGTGGCCAGATGGCAGAAAGGCAGAGGTAGGTACAGCTTCATGAACAACAACCATGGGGTCGGGACAGACAGCTTGTGCCTGTTGACAGTCGTCGTTCATTTGTACTGCTTCCGGCAGGGGTGTACGAGAGAAAGGCGAAACGTCCGTCGTCTCATGAGAGGAGCCGACAGGGGTACCGACTGATTCAGAGGGGGTGTAGCAGGCAGCACCCCCGCAGACGCGTAAGACAGAGATAACACAGTGGGCGCCGCAGGAGGAGCGACGTCTCCGATTGGCGTCTGAACCAGCTGACTTCGGAGACATTCAGAATTGACATGGCCTTCCTGACCACAACCTGAACAGATGAGCGGTTGGCCACCGTACATGACAACAGGCCTGCAGCAGGCAATAACCAAGTAGGAAGGCACGTGTTTCTGTAGTTCAGTTTTTATCTGACGGACGCCACTGAGGACATGATACGTTTTGAACGTCTTACACGTTTAAACCACGTGACTGACGACGTTTCTGTAAGCTTTAAAAGCGGCCACCACAGAGTTCAACGGTGCTTCAAACGGGAGCTCGAAAACCCGCAACGTCCGGAGGCCAAATCCAGCGTGATCAACCACTACAGTCCCTATATGTCCGTCAGAGTATCGAAACTTGAAAACGTTAGCGTGGAGCCGCACAACGTCGGCGCGCATCTCGTCATCAAATGGTTCAAATGGCTCTAAGAACTATGGGAGTTAACATCCGAAGTCATCAGTCCCCTAGACTTAGAACCACTTAGACCTAAATAACCTAAGGACAACACACAAAGCCATAACCGAGGCAGGATTCGATCCTGCGACCGTAGCATTTCATTCTGTATGAAACGTTCAACTTCATACGCCTTCGGTCGTTCGTGATCTAATGGAGAAGTTAATTTAATTTTGGCGTGGCGGTAAGACAACGCCATGATGGTCGATGAAGTCGCGCTCCGCTACACGGAAGTAAACGAACGCGCACTCACTCGCAAGCAGAACAACAGACGAGACGCAGACATGGCGTGTACGCCTCACCACAGCCAAAGGCCGACTGCCTCGCTCGGTTTTGTGCTTGTTCCAGAGTTTCCTAGTGATACGGAGTCCAATGGAAGTTTTCAACATTGCAAATATGAAATGTGAAGAATATGATATACAATCGAAATTACCTAGTTCTCCTGAATAACAAAGTGTTGCTATTTATTAGTTAATTTCTAGGGCAATCATTCGAAACATTACTGGAAACAGGAATTAACACAGTCGATTACATAAATTGTGGCTCAAACGGTGATTTTTCGCTAATTAAAGTCCATAACAAAAATCGAGTACCTTCCAAACCCAAAAAAAACATGTATCTTAACCGCCTTCGGTGAGAAAGAATAACCTGTAAGTTTTTAGCTAAACGAAGTCGGCAGAAAACGCTAATATATAGGCAGTATGCAGATCTGGTTTCGTTTCTTAAAATCTGAAAATGAATTGTGTTAATGGAAAAAAGATTTATACGAAGTTCGAGATATACACCAAAATTATATTGACAGAAAGAAAAACTACTCATGAGAGACAATGCACCGTTATCGAGGAAGATCGAGGAAACTGGTGTCTGTGAACTGCAATTGACACGAACTATATTGATTTCCAGTTTTTTCCGACCTGGTTACACAAATGCTAAACGGAAAAGGAAGTCGCAGAATTATGAAGTTTAGATCAATTAAACGTGTACAAAAGATGCCATTAACAGGTAATATTATAGAGACATTCGTAGCTGACGTGAAGACAAAGCTTCTTGTTACCTCCTAAAATTCCATGTATATTGCCAATCACTCAGGTTTCCTGCAAGAGCTGCGTGTAAACCGTACTTCGTTATTTCCAGCGAAAAAGTCACTTTGTATTCGATGAATGCTACGACACATTCGTATACAACAGTGCCAATGATACCTATCAGTGGATTGCTGTTTCTCCGGTTTTCTGTCTTTCTTCAGGAGCCTCTCTGTAGACTAGGACTAAAACTTTTTAAGGACTGTTTCGTTACAAAAATCTTGTAATCGACATAAGAAAATTTGGAGATACGGGAGAGAATAAGTTTCAATATTACACCGGGCACGTCTTCTTACCAGCTACAGAAAATAATTCATTGCTAATGTACTCTTGTCCTGGACTTAACAATACCTCTGTCCTTACGAGAATAACCAAAAGATTGTTAATATAATGTGGATTCCACCCAGAACCAATTGTGTGATTCAGTCTCTCGATAAAGAAATTTTTCTACATGGTGAAGCAATTTTTTCGGAAAGTTGAGGACAACGTAATTTCCGACAGCCCTTTTTTCATTTCAGGTTTATCACGGATTGGTATAGAAACTTCAGACAGTTGTGCATTGTTAGTTTGCGTCACTCATTTTACGAATTTGGTCACGTGTCCTTAGTACGCAGCATAATACACAGAACACCGGCCACCACCATTTCTTCCTACACCCCAATTTTGTCATAAAAAAGTAAGTACTGTGAACTACCAGAATAGAGTGATTTTTCTTTTATCGTGTTGCTTGGTGCAAGGAAAATGTATATTTTCACCATCCAAGAGACACTTCTAATTTTTGTGAGGACTAGAAGGAATAAACAAGGAAGTGTTTCATTGTTAGTAAAGTATACATTATTTAAAAACTATCATAAGAACTTTGCTACAGGAACTCTTTCTTCGTTTGCTTGTGCCTTTGTCCCGCATGGCCACACGGTCGGCAGGATTATGAGTAGATTTGGCGTGGTTAGTTCAAGGAGTGCCGAATGCCCTTCTTGTCACCACCCCGGAAGGATGATGATGATGAAATGATGCGGACAACGCAAACACCCAGTCCCCGGGCAGAGAAAATCTCCAACCCAGCCGGAAACCGAACCCGGGACCCCGTAATCCAGAGACAGCAACGCTAGCCACTAAACCACGAGCTGCGGACAACTTTGCTACAGAAATTGTTATAAAATATTTCCTATCAGCAAATTAAAGTCTCGGGTCATGGAAGTCGTCTGTAATGCAGCTGCATAGATTGCCTTGATTTTCTTTCCTCTGCTACTCACTATTTTCACAATTACATCAGCAACATTGTACTTCAGACTACGCGGCGCTACGTTTTCTTGTCACGGCTGCGTCTGCTAATTGGCCGGTTCATGCGCTCGGCAGGAAGGTCTGCAGAAACCGCTGTTTTAAGATGCTCTTCGTATGGCAATATAACTTTACTATTTCTAAATACTTTCAGTGCGTCTTAGCAGCTAAAATTTTGACAATGCATCAATTTTGGTGTATTCTTTTTATATGAAAAATTCCAGGGTAAGTTTGGACATCTCGGACTGGATGATTCCCTCGTGAGTTCCGTAATTCCACCAGCGAGGGCGCTCCCCACTCGGTAATGTGGTAATTCTGTCATTACTATCTTCACGCATGCGCGTAATATCCACATCGCGCTTATAAACCGGGGGACGGAGCAAGTCTTCGAGAACCATAAAATTATCTAAAAACTAAAAAAAAAAATGGAAGTGACTTTGTTTTACAGCGTACGATTACTAACCATCGACCAGTAATGTATGTGAACTGTATGATCTGTAGGTGGACATCTAGTGACACATACCTCCAGAAACCTACCAAAGACTTACCGAACACATACCACACAAAATCGCTGCCGGATTCCAAAGAAAGACGAACACGGTATGAAGCAACTGACCATAATGTCCTGGGCTCTGAGCACTATGGGACTTTCCTTCTGAAGACATCAGTCCCCTAGAACTTAAAACTACTTAAACCTAACTAGCCTAAAGACTTCACACAACACATCCATGCCCGAGGCAGGATTCGAACCTGCGACCGTAGCGGTCGCGCGGTTCCAGACTGTAGCACCTAGAACCGCTCGGCCACAACGGCCGGCATCGCGCTTTGACGTCGAACATATGTGGTGTTTACATTAATGTGACTGGACCGTGTACATGTGTGCAGTCTTGAAAAACATTTCAATCGCCACACCACAGTACCATGGCACACCGTTATAGGCGCTCAAGCAAAGTGGCGGATCCCACTGATAAAGTCGAGTCCCGTTACTTTTCTGCATTTGAAGAGCACAAACGTTGCAACAAGCCTTCCTAAGTTGGTGGAAGCGCACAGCAACAACGCACCATCATACTTCAGTGATGTGGTGGTGCATACGCTTCCGGATGTCAAACAAGTCTGCCAGTCGGAGAACAAACTGACTGACGATCTCTATGGCAGGCACCATAATGTCCTGACGCATCAGTGTAAATTATAGTGCAAGCATAAGACAGTCAGTAGCAGTAACATAATACCAGGTACAAACTTCGTTTAGTAACAAAATTTTACTAACTATCCTTGCCTACGTGTGTTAGTTGTTTATCGAAGGCTTTCTGCTTATCGTTGGAGGAATAACCTTTGAGATAAAAGCTTATCAACATACGGTTTATCGTTGACGTGTACTCCGGTGGTTCCTTATCGCATTTGTGACCAACTACACGAGATAAAGCTCACCCCAGCGTAGTCTTTTTCTCGTCTGAGAAAGAAATGTCAAGGAAAATTAAGTGAGCGGTTGGCTCGCCGCTGTATAAAGGTCGCTAATAGACGGGCGCCCAGTTCTGCGAAATGAGGCAGCGGTTCTTTCCCCGACTTGAAGGAAGCGTGCAATCAGCGGTAATGCGAGCCGCTGTTTACCCAGTATTAGCGGCCCCAGGGCCCTTCACTTCCGACAGCAGGGCGGTTAACCGCTTCCTTTGAGATTGAAGGGCTTATTTTCTGGCCGCAGCCCCCACCTCCTCCGTCTGCGCTCTTGGAACTAGGGACACAGACGCAAGAAACGTTGTTTTTCCAATAACCCCACGTCCAACGACCATGTTTTGTGTGCTTTACATGGTTACGAGGAAAATCGACAGAGTAATGTAGACTTTCCGCAGTAAAAGCGAGGAAGTACAGGGATCAAAACATGAAGATTTATCATCGGCCACTATTTACATCGCTTCCCAAGAGATCTTCTTTAAGGAAGACGACGTATAAGAATCTGAAGGGCACAGTAGATAAATGATTTCTCGACGGTTGTTGGATTTAACTGTCCCTGGTCACATTCAAACAGGACTAGGCACTTACCTGTACTGTTGTTGTTGTTGTCCTTCTTATTCTGCCTTTCACAGATTAGGCGTATTGATGTGTACTGACCTCCGTTCCATCTTTCAACTGCCCATCTCATGTCTCTCTTTCCTCATGGGTATATAATGTAATCCCCGTTTCTGCCGTTCTTCCCAGATGGTCCTTCCAGTTTTGTTTAAGATATTCTATTTTGTCATTCACTGCAAAGGAAGTCTGTACTTGGCTAATGTTTCCATGAGGAAGCCCGTTCAGCTTAATGTAACCTCTAATTGCTCGTAAGAATTTCATTTCAGTCGGCTGACCTTGGTTGAAATATTCGCTCTTCGTAAATCAGAATTCATTGCTATTCAGTGCAACAGGCGCAGACATCACCTTACAGAATATCATTTTTGTTTCTCTTCGTTTGGTTCAAAAAATGGTTCAAATGGCTCTGAGCACTATGAGACTTAACATCTGTGGTCATCAGTCCCCTAGAACTTAAAACTACTTAAACCTAACTAACCTAAGGACATCACACACATCCATGCCCGAGGCAGGATTCGAACCTGCGACCGTAGCAGTCGCGCGGTTCCTGACTGAGCGCCTAGAATCGCTAGACCACCGCGGCCGGCTCTTCGTTTGGTTTCTAATGTTCTACTTACAGTGATACGTATACTGTGATCGTAATTTAATACCTAATTCCTCATTTTCGTTAAAAGCAATAGGTAAAAACTATACCATACTGAAGTGCTGAAAATTTTCAAGAATCTGATCTTCGACTACAATTGTGTTTCGTATTGCTTTCTTATTTGCCACGGAATATCGTTGTCTTAGTTTCATTGACTTCTATGTTAAAATGATAATCCTTTGCAATTGAGTTTAAAAGATGGACTGATGTTTTTTAGTTCATCTTCAGAATTTGCCATTAATACAATGTCTTCAGCATATAATAATATGATAATATATTTATTATTTTGTATAGGAGTCCCATCTGTCTCTATTTCTTTCCATTTTCGGTATACAAATATTGAAAAGAGTAGGCGATGAAGTACACAAGTGTCTCACACCTTATTTTGTTCAAACATTTTCCTCTTTGTAACTGGGCGTGTGGCGTACAATAAAATTCCCGTTATACAGATTCTTGATGCCGTTTATTGAGTAATTAGGGTATTCTCATTTTGACATTACTTACCACAGGCTCTCTCTGTCCACCGTGTCAAATGCTTATCTCAAAATCTGTGAAAGGTTGCCAAATTAAATTCTCTTCTTTCCTGTATTATTTGGCGCATGATATACATAACATTATCGCTACATGACCTAGCTGTTATGAATTCATTTTGTTCTTCTAGTACTAGCATCTCTGTAATAATATTTAGCCCGTTATTTAATACAAATGAATCTATTTCGTATACAGTGTTTAATTAACGGTATGGTTTGTGATAGTTAAATGTCATCCTGTTTTAATAATATATGCACACAAGCGCATTTCCATTTATCAGAATACTTGTATTAAGGTAATATCTAGGGATTTCCATTTGATGAGAGGAAAGCAGTGGTTGGGAAGGGAGTGAGACAGGGTTGTAGCCTATCCCCGATGTCATTCAATCTGTGTATTGAGGAAGCAGTAAAGGAAAGAAAAGAATAATTCGGAGTAGGTATTAAAATCCATGGAGAAGAAATAAAAACTTTGAGGTTCGCCGATGACATTGTAATTCTGTCAGAGACAGCAAAGGACTTGGAAGAGCAGTTGAACGGAATGGACAGTGTCTTGAAGGGAGGATATAAGATGAACATCAACAAAAGCAAAACGAGTATAATGGAATGTAGTCGAATTAAGTCGGGTGATGTTGAGAATATTAGATTAGGAAACAAGACACTTAAAATAGTAAAGGAGTTTTGCTATTTGGGGAGCAAAATAACTGATGATGGTCGAAGTAGAGGGGATATAAAATGTAGACTGGCAATGGCAAGGAAAGCGTTTCTGAAGAAGAGAAATTTGTTAACTTCGAGTATAGATTTAAGTGTCCGGAAGTCATTTCTGAAAGTATTTGTATGGAGTGTAGCCATGTATGGAAGTGAAACATGGACGGTAAATAGTTTGGACAAGAAGAGAATAGAAGCTTTCGAAATGTGGTGCTACAGAAGAATGTTGAAGATTAGATGGGTAGATCACATAACTAATGAGGAAGTATTGAATAGGATTGGGGAGAAGAGAAGCTTGTGGCACAACTTGACCAGTAGAAGGGATCGGTTGGTAGGACATGTTCTGAGGCATCAAGGGATCACCAATTTAGTATTGGAGGGCAGTGTGGAGGGTAAAAATCGTAGGGGGAGACCAAGAGATGAATACACTAAGCAGATTCAGAAGGATGTAGGTTGCAGTAGGTACTGGGAGATGAAGAAGCTTGCACAGGATAGAGTAGCATGGAGAGCTGCATCAAACCAGTCTCAGGACTGAAGACCACAACAACAACAACATTAGAATATTGCTGCTATCGAGAGGTTGAGTTGAGATGCTGTAATGGTTACGTAATTCAAGGGTGAACATGGTTCTCAAGGATAGATGCATACAGTGTTGATGCACCGTGCCTTCCAGAATGATGAGATCACCCAGGGAATGCCACGAAAACATCATCCACACCATAACGGAAAAAATTTGAAAATTTGTGGTAAGATCTTACGAGACCAAACTGCTGAGGTCATCGGTCCCTAAGCTTACACACTACTTAATCTAACTCAAACTAACTTACGCTACGGACAACACACACACCCAAGCCCGAGGGAGGACTCGAACCTCCTACGGAAGGAGCCGCGCGAACCGTGACAGGACATCTAAGACCGCCTGGCTACCCCGCGCGGCAGACCATAACGGATGCAGGGCTTTTAGTCGTTTCACGACCTTTAAGTTCCGTCTGTCTAATAGTGCATAAAAAGGTGATTCATCTGAAAAGGCCACCTGTCGCCCCTCGGTGGACGTCCAGCTACATTAGTCGTTGATGAACAGCAGTCTGCATGCTTGCACGAAACAGCCTCCTGCTGCGGAGGCGCATACGCAGCATTGTTCGTTGAAATATCGTTGAGGAGACACTGGCTTATCTAGACAGTCAGTTGCTCAGCAATGTCAAGTGTATTCGCCTGTACACTTCCCCGCAACCATCGTCAACCTCTGTCATCTATGGCCCGTAGTGCAACACGGTTGCCTCGGCTCCAGTTTTGGATAGCGTCGTTTTGTCATCGACGTATACTTTAATCACGGTGGCACACGAACAGTTTACAGACTCAGTAGTCTCGCAAATACTTCCACCCTTGGCCCAAAAGTCGATATCATGCCCATTTTGAAGTCAGATGATTCGCTCCTTTCCCCATTACGACAACTAATGTACTGTTTTCCGCGTGTTCCCAACACACCACGTCCACCACTAGTGCTGACACCTTCCGTGTGTGAGTGTTTATCGCACTTTGACGTCGAACATAGGCAGTGTTCACATGAATGTGACTGGACCGTGTATATGTCTACAGTCTTGAAAAACATTTCAATCACCACACCACAGTACCATGGCACACCGCTATAGGCACTCAAGCAAAGTGACGCATCCCACTGATAAAGTGGAGTCCCGTGCAGAAATAGTTTTCTGCATTTGAAGGGCCGGCCGGGGTGGACGAGCGGTTCTAGGCGCTACAGTTTGGAACCTCACTACCGCTACGGTCGCAGGGTCGAATCCTACCCCGGGCATGGATGTATGTGATGTCCTTAGTTAGGTTTAAGTAGTTCTAAGTTCTAGGGGTCTGATGACCTCAGAAGTTAAGTCCCATAGTGCTCAGAGCCATTTGAACCATTTGCATTTGAAGAGCACAAACCTTGCAACAAGCCGTGCTAACTGGGTGGAAGCGCACGACAACAATGCAGCATCATACTGCAGTGATGTTGTGGCGCATACGCTTCCGGACGTCAAACGAGTCTGCCAGTCGGAGAAAAAACTGATTGACGATCTCTTTGTGGAGAACTGGGAATCGGAAACGCAGAGAAGACTCTGGAGCTCGTAGACCGGCCTGCGGCCGGGGGTTAGTGGAGGAGAAGTAAATCAGTGATGGATAAATTTAAACGTATTGCGCGACGTTTAGGTCATGTCGAAGGTCGGGGATTCCGTGAATTTTTACTCCCATTTGAGAAACGCGTCCAATCAAGGCAACAGAGGAAATGTGGCAACTGTAGCAGGACAATCCACATGACTTTTTTCGTCGCCCATTACCCTGGGCGAGAGACGCTTGTATCACTATGGCCAGCTTATCGAGCAGTCGAAATATGGGGACTCACCACCGACGACAAAGGCGAAGAGCGATCTGTCGTTGGACGAGGTGATGGTCAACGTTTTTTGAGATTGCCGTAATGTGGCGCTAAGAGCTTATGATCTGGGGGACAGGCCGTCAGACGCGCCTACTAAAAAAAGTTAGTGACGAATTTTTGAGAGACTGTCAAGACAAAATGCCGTGGAAGGCTGCTCAAGGTCTTGTTGTTACGTGACGAAGCCTCTTCTCTGCACAAGACAGAATCAAACGTGCTGTTTCTTTGGGCTATCAAATTTTACCTCGCTCCCCAATTCCCCTGGTGCGTCACCACTTCTTCCTGTTTCCTTGGAAAGCATTTCCAGAATGAAGACGAGATGGTTTTCGAGTGGAACGTTTGGTGAACAGCCACAGTACAGACTACTACAGCCAAGGTTGCCACCAAATTATACAGTGTATGGTACTTGCAGGATCGTGTTTGACTAGTTCAAATGGTTCAAATGGTTCTGAGCACTATGGGACTTAACATCTGTGGCCATCAGTCCCCTAGAACTTAAAACTACTTAAACCTAACTAACCTAAGGACATCACACACATCCATGCCCGAGGCAGTATTCGAACCTGCGACCGTAGTGGTCACGCGGTTACAGACTGAAGCGCCTAGAACCGCACGGCCACACCGGACGGTTTTTGAGTACAGCAACAATAAGGGACTTTTTTTAAACACCTTAATAGACTAATCTTTTTGTTACTAATGTAGGTCCAAGCTATAAGTGCCATTCATGATAATGATGGTGGTCGGTAACAGCAATGACCGAAACATTGGTCTGTGTAACAATTTGAGGGAAAGTTCACAGATACGGAAACGTGTGTGTAGTTGCTAGAGACAGTATAATCGCTTTTTACCTCACACCTTTATGTAGAGTAGACTGTATGCAACACTGGTGATTGTGGTATTAATGATGAAACAGATGAAGGTCTCTGAGGCTGCAGGGTTGCAAGTCCTTACATTCAGTAGCACTCTGTGTAGTAGCAAAACTGTGCTCAGCTGAACGTATGCCATAAATATGACATGCGGGGAATGTGCTAACAGCGTTTCTGTATCTCCGCTGCTTTCAACACAATTTAATTGTGAGGACCAGTCGGCACAAATGACAGGTACTGATGCTTGTCACCTCCGTAATCTGGTGTATTTGATCACTAAAGCAGGAGCAGCAATATAAAACTTTTACAGTCGCCTCGGTGCTGCGCATCTCGCTCATAAATAGTAATACTAATACAGCGCTTGGTAAGTGAGATTATAGAAGATTAAGAGTGAATGAAGTGCGATAAGCGTCTTTTCCGGCGCTAAAACTGCACCAGTTTGTGCTGATTTCAAAAACACACTTATTCTTATATGCACGTATTCCATGTATCACATTACGGCATGTCGGGTTTAAAAATATGCCAAAAACGTTATTTAAATTCTATCACACTTCAGACAACAATGACATTACGCATTATTACTAATGTGATCTTTAGAGTTGTCCGTGAAGGCTTGTTGCATTATAAAGGATGAAGGAGAATGATGAAGCAACCATCGAACGCTGCAGCACAAGAAACTAAGAGCCAAATTTACTGATGTATGAACTGAAAAATAAAAATTAAAGTAGACTGCTTATTGACAAGTGGGTACAAATGTTTCCGTAGCAACGATAATTGTTGTATGTGATGAAGTGATCAATAATCACTGGTTTACGAAATTCATTTATTATTAAAGTTGTGACCGATCTGCACCAACTACATCTACTTTCAGCCTACCACATACAAGTATATACAGTATACGTCCTAGTGAGTAGAAATATCAAAATATCACCTCCTGTGTGAAGCTAATCAGAAAGCCATACGTACGAGGTTACCAACTGACAGACAAGAAAGGTGCATGTAACTCCATACTATATTCTGAATACGCTTATTAGCTACTTTAGGCGTAGAGTTCATAGTTGATTTCGTAGTGAAATTCATCGAGTATCAGCCATGAAAAGCGCTCCTACATGAGTAATAATTATTCTTCACGCAGCACAGCAGCGGCCGATATGCGCCATGTAGTGTATCATATGTGACAGGTAGAGAAGATGTTCATAGGTGCCTGAAACCGATCACTGCTAAAATAACACATTATTTCATTACCGTACAGAATTAATACGTTCACAGATGCCCAATGAAAACTTATTACAATGACATAAGTGAAATGTGTCTGACATATACTTATGACCAAAGTGTTCTCCCTGATCAGAGTAATAATGTTGAAACAAAAGTATGAAAAAATGTTATTTAGCCCTCCGCGCAGTTAGCCATCATCGGCCTCCTACTCCTTAAGGTGATTCAATTGACTCAAAAAAAAAAAAAGTTCAAATGTGTGTGAAATCTTTTGGGACATAACTGCTAAGGTCATCAGTCCCTAAGCTTACACACTACTTGACCTAAATTATCCTAAGGACAAACACACACACCAATGCCCGAGGGAGGACTCGAACCTCTGCCAGGACCATTGAGTCCAGTCAGCATCATCTTGATAGTCACTTATTATTTTACCAATCATTTGTTTGATCGCTGACTGACCAAAAATAACAGATCACAGCTTTATATCTTACCTTGATCACCTAGTGATTTTTTTTTTTTTAGAAACAAAAGGGTTTATCCTCATTTAGACCAGACGCGTTTTTCTCTTTTGAAGCATCTTCAGTGGACAGTATTTCGTCTCCTCAATTGCCAAGTCACCTATCGTAGTTTTGTGCTGCGGTAACACAATATTCATCGTTTGTGTCGGCTGATCAGTGTTTTAGCAAATAAATGCTGTTTGTGTGTGCCACACGCAAAAATTGTATTTGACATAGCTCAGAGCACTTCACTGATACACAGTATATTCAAGTCCTAATGTTTTTGTAAGTCCACAGTTTTGTTTAATGTATTTTGTCTACTTCCTTTTGATTGATTGAAGTGCTTTAAAATAAAGCCAAACGTGCTTAGTGTAAATAAAACTTTTGTTACAGTCGCGAAAGACGGAATATTTCTCAGTATTAGATACGACACCTTTGTGGTACTTAAATGAGATATTGTTATACAGTAAATTTTATATGAAATTTAGGTATCTTGTCCACATTTCATTCTCAACATTGTGGCAACTAAAATCGACCATATGGAAAGTAAACGCTATGGACTTCTACCTCTGCAAACTCTTCAAAATTTCGTGCAATGGTTTACTACATTTAATGCTGCATAATAACTGCGTTGAACATCGAAACAAAATTAAGTCATTTATGGGGGGAAGGTATCAGTCAAGAAGCCGTGTAAAAATCAAAGTTTTGGGCCAAATAGTTTTTGTGAAATCGAATGATAAGCGTGTCAAAGCAGTGGGAACACCATGTGTCTGCACAGGCGAGCAGTGCAGTGATGACAAAATCGCCTACAGCGCGGAATGCGGGGAGCACGTGTCTGCAGCAGCGAAAGGGTTAATGAAGAGACAAAGAACTAGAAATTTCAAAAAATTGCATTCAAACGAATATAATTCGTGAAGTAAGGCACTTCGATATTGTTTTTAAATAATGAAAATATTAAGCACCACACAAGGTTTGAACTCACTTTCACTTAGAAGCCAAACACCTTAACCGTTACGCTGTCGTGGCTCATCCGCTCACACAATGCCATGAGGAATATAACAACACGCAAAATACTGACAAACACTGTTGGTATAACTATGAATTACTCACGCTTCGTCGAAGTACAATAGGAAATAAACAATTACCGCTGTTCTTTATTGCGAAAAAGCAGTCTAAAAGAAAGTCTGCTATCAAGACATTGCTTTTGTTCTATTACTTTACTTATGACTAAACGTTTCTAAAACTGAAGACACTCGTCCATGCTCTGCACTGCAGTCGAGATCTGGCAACGTCGTTCTCTGTCCATTGGCTGACTGTGTTTTGTGACGTCAGATGCGCAGAACGAACCTAAACTCGGCCGCCAACATCAATGACGCGCACTTTAGTAACATCAAAATCTCACCATCTACGCGGCAATCCATGAACAATTTAAGGTCTCTGGTCTACAATTGCTTGCCTTAGTAGTGTACACAATCTGATCAAAAGTATTGGCACACCCTACTGTAATGTGGGCGGACACGGCAGTATAAACAAAGAAAACGTGGGGGCTATTTTTCTGTCAGTAGAGAAGCAGTAACAGCGGAATCGTGTCGGTCAAGAGAGCTCAGTGACTTCGAACGTGGAGTAACCACTGGATGTCACCCGATTAATAATTCCATGAGGGATATTGCAACCCTTAAAGATCTGCTCAAGTTGACCGTTGTTGGTGTAATTGTGAAGTGGAAAGGAGAAGGGACATCCACAGTCAAATCAATACCGTGCAGACTGACGAAGAGGGACCGTCGAGTAGTGTGATGAGTGATCGTAAAAAATCGTATGCAGCTAGCGGAACGAATCACTCTGAGTTCCAAAGTGCCACCAGCAGTCCAACTAGCACACTGAGCGTAGGAAGTTCTCAAGGATGAGGAACAGTGGACGAGAAGCTCCTCATAAGCCAAAGATTTCTGTAGTTAAGGCTAAGCGACGCTTTGGCTGGTGCAAAGAATGACGCCACTGGACAGTGAATGCCTGGCAAAAAGTTATTTGGAGTGGTGAATAACGCTATACCCTATGGCAATCCTAAGAATGCGTCTGGATTTGACGAATGCGTCGAGAACTTCACCTGCAATTATGTTTAGTGGTGTTGCGGCCACATATAGTAAGCATTGCTTCACGCAGTGGAGAATGGCAAAACAGAGGCATGCCGGCGACCGAGGCGTTGCGAAGTAGGCAGGCACAGATAGCCTTGCTGACAGCAGCAGTCTACCAACAGACTGACGCAAGGACGCGCACAGACCAAGCTCCAAGTGAAGCCTGGAGAGTGCTGAGTAAGGGGAAGTGAGGTCAGCACGCTAAGTTACACTGCAGTATTCTGCGGGAGTAATAACAAAAAGCTACCACCGAGGGTAAAAAACGTCCTCCTGCCGGATATAGATAGTGGAGCGCAGGCAGCAACAGACAGAAGCCATTAGGAAGCAGTTCGGATCTGAGGACGGACGTGGTCCGTGTCCGAATGTTCAATCTCCGTAGGTGACGATTCCAGAAGTCTGTTCCAGCTCGCAGGAGTCGTCCGTTCGCCGCCAGATGTCAACTTCAGCTCTGGAGGTCGCCCCGAGTTCGGTCGGTACCATGGCTGACTGACTACAGCGAGAACTTCCAACAGGAGCGGCTGCAGCGCGGTCTTGGTCACAGGCGCCGCCGGGGACTCACGCCGGGACTTCACGGTAACCCGGCCCCACGACGCGCGGTCCGTCCTCGACGGGAACTCGCGGACATCACGACTGACGGCTTCCCAGCCGCCGGTGCAACAGACGTTAGCAGCGGAAGTCACGGCGACGCGGCTCCATGGGCGTGCCGTACTGGGGCACCGAGCGGCGACGAGTTCATCTCATCCACAGGGCATCCTGGCTTCAGCGGAGCACTGGTGGCCTCAGGCTCCCGAGTGCGATCAGCAGCGCGCGTTGCGCGCATTGTCAGAGAATCTACACAGCAGCAGCCAGGCGGAGGGATCCGCAAGGCTGGGCAGCGACGACGAGGGAGAAATTGTAAGGAAAGTTCAATAAATAATTGTAAAACTCCACGCCATCTCAGTCTTTGGCGCAGCCACTGTGTCTGCTGCTAACAAGTGGTGCAGAAGTCGTAACAATGCCAACGTGAGGAATGTTGGAGGTGGTGTTACCCTTAAAGGTTTTCGTGTTCAGGGTGTGGTCCCCTTATTGAGCTTAAGATAACGGTAAATGTGGAAGGATATTAACACATTTTATGGCTTTGTGTACTGCATAAAGTAGAGGAAAACTTGGGAGTGGATGATTGTATCAGGGCCAGCCGAAGTGGCCGTGCGGTTCTAGGCGCTGCAGTCTGGAACCGAGAGACCGCTACGGTCGCAGGTTCGAATCCTGCCTCGGGCATGGATGTGTGTGATGTCCTTAGGTTAGTTAGTTTTAACTAGTTCTAAGTTCTAGGGGACTAATGACTTCAGAAGTTGAGTCCTATAGTGCTCAGAGCCATTTGAGCCATTTGATTGCATCGGAACGACAGTGCACCCTAAATCAGCGCGTATGAGGTAATGATTTGTGGATAATTACATTGCTGATACGGACTAGTCAGCCGAGACTACCATCCTGAACCCAATAGAACATTTGTGGGGTGAGTTGGAACGTCGACGTCTGTCCAGATCCCAACGTCCAACATTAGTACATTTCTTGTCCTTCTCACTCACACTGGTTTACGAGGAGACCCGTTAGAACAAACAGGAGGTTCCTGAGGTCAATGACGGTGAGTTTCACGAAGCGAACGGCTAGACAAAAACCAATTCTAGAACGTAGCAAAGTCGTTTTAAGCGTATGCAAGAGTCCAGGGAGCAACCTAAATCACAATTGTAAAATCCGGCAAGGTCAAAAATATACTATTCAATGGCAACTAAGTGAAGGATTCAAAGAACAGTGAGAGACTGGCTAGCGTGAGGGGGGGGGGGGGGGGGAGGCGGCATTTACCGGGATACAAACGTCAGTGGCCGGCGCCACATAGCGTGCTTGCCGCGGCGGTGGCGCCTCGGGGCGGAGGCAGCTGCAGCTGTGGTATGTAGCCCGAGTGTCTCTGAAGTGTTCCCCCTGTCGATACTCGAACAGGACAGAGAATCCAGATCACCGTCGGGTAGCAAATTACCTTCTCTGTTTTGCGTTTTGAGGAAGAATGGGCTGCCATTTCTGCCCAGAAATTTAGAGTTCTCATTGAAAGCGACCCCATCAGAGTTAAAGCCGTTTTACAGCCGAAGGGTGGAGCGCCCCATATTAATGTTCCGGATTCTTAGGATCAGATACTGTATGTACACATATTTCCGGTGAACTTCGTTCTGTTCGACAACTGCAGAAACTATTTCTTACGACAGAAATAGGGTAGAGAAGTCAGTAGGTGAGCTTGCAGCAGTGTGCACTTCTTAAGTAATAGAACCCAGTCGTTGTCCTCGATGGTGAGTGTTCATCGGAGGTGAGGGTATCATCTGGAGTGCCCCAGGGAAGTGTGGTAGGTGCGCTGTTGTTTTCTGTCTACGTAAATGATCTTTTGGATAGGGTGGATAGCAATGTGCTGCTGTTTGCTGATGATGCTGTGGTGTACGGGAAGGTGTCGTCGTTGAGTGACTGTAGGAGGATACAAGATGATTTGGACAGGATTTGTGATTGGTGTAAAGAATGGCAGCTAACTCTAAATATAGATAAATATAAATTAATGCAGATGAATAGGAAAAAGAATCCTGTAATGTTTGAATACTCAATTGGTAGGGTAGCGCTTGACACAATCACCTCGATTAAATATTTGGGCGTAACATTGCAGAGCGATATGAAGTGGGACAAGCATGTAATGGCAGTTGTGGGGAAGGCAGGTAGTCGTCTTCGGTTCATTGGTAGAATTTTGGGAAGATGTGGTTCATCTGTAATGGAGACCGCTTATAAAACACTAATACGACCTATTCTTGAGTTCTGCTCGAGCGTTTGGGATGCCTATCAGGTCGGATTGAGGGAGGAAATAGAAGCAGTTCAGAGGCGGGCCGCTAGATTTGTTACTGGTAGGTTTGATCATCAGTGTTACGGTAATGCTTCAGGAGCTCGGGTGGGAGTCTCTAGAGGAAAGGAAGCGTTCTTTTCGTGAATCGCTGCTGAGGAAATTTAGAGAACCAGCTTTTGAGGCTGACTGCAGTACAATTTTACTGCCGCCAACTTATATTTCGCGGAAAGACCACAAAGATAAGATAAGAGAGATTAGGGCTCGTACAGAGGCATAAAGGCAGTCATATTTCCCTCGTTCTGTTTGGGAGTGGAACAGGGAGAGAAGATGCTAGTTGTGGTACTAGGTACGCTCCGCCACACACCGTATGGTGGATTGCAGAATATATATGTAGATGTAGATGTAGATGTGCGCAGGTGTGCTGGGACAGTTGCACGGAGCGGGAGTCTGGCTCTCCCGAGTGTGCAAGAAATCCTTCTACTGGAGAGGCAGTGCCCGGATTTGCGGGCGCCATGTGTGGGCGCGCGCCAGCGGCGAGTTTTCGCGTCTGAGGATTCCAGGGCGTGGCCGGCACGCCGCCAACGCAAATGGCCGCGGTGGGGACGGCGGGGGTGGGGGCGTGGCGGGTACGGGGCGCCTCGCCGCGCCTCACCTCGCCAGGTATCCGACCACCGCATACCTGCCCAGCCGCCGGCACGCAGCGGTCCCACACAATGTTTCTCACCCTGCTACCACCAAGACATGTCTCTGAAGAATGCTGATCTCATCACATGCCCTAAAGCAACAGAATACGATCCGAAGTGGAAAGGTAACGTAAAAAACTGACGAAAATGGGAAGTGTTAGCTCATGAATACCTCGGCCGAACACTCCCACACAGGTATTCTAGTATTGTCATGCCTTTGGCTACCTTCCAATAAATGACGTAAACAGCCTACCAGTTGCATGACGTTTACTGTACTAAGCCTCGACCAGGTTTCGGTAGCACTAAGGCTGTCCTCGAGAAGGAATAAAGTCACGTAATTTATGTTACAGTAAAATTGTAAGCATACATTTTGAAACTAAAATGTTCAAGTATTACAGCAGAAATTATGGATAAGGTCCTCCTTAGAAACATGGGAGAAGTTAATTAAAATATCATCCTTATGTAATTTATTCCCAGTATTTACACTACAGAAAAATGCCATTTCTGCAGAGGAAGAATGGCATGAGTACACTATGACGTTAGGGTTTGTGTAAAGTTACTGGAACTTTTCAGGAGGGCATTGCAACATATCACACATTGAGGATGTGCATGTGCATCTTATCGGCATTTTTCGGATTTCGAGAAGGGTCAGATCGTTGAAGTACATGGCAAGAATATTATACGATTGAGCGACTCTGACGACCAGACGTATGATAACAAATGGGAACAGGACGGAAGTTACAAGTAGAGTGTCACCATGAACTGTCGAGAACCTGTCTCTGGAAGTTGCGTTGAGATCTCGAAATGTCATGCTCTGTTTAGTGCTGTCACCAGAACACAGAAAACAGACTTGCCATGTGTAGAGACAGAATCAGATGGAACACTGGTGTTCAGCTACTAGCGCTGTTACATTTTTGGATAATTGGCCCTATGCTGAGCACCGAAACAAGGAGATATTCCTGCCAAATAGTGTGTTTTATGGAAACTATAGTGTTGTGATGTTGTTCATTCCTGTAGTTCAGCAGATGCGCAATGGTTCAACAAAAGAAAGCCAGTTGTCATCTGCTTAAAAACCTGTATGTGGTTCATTTTACCGTTTTCAACAGTTTAAGCTGTCTGGCTACGAGTATGATAGTTGACTTTCGTCACATGTCCTATGCACGATTTCCCATTTGACATTTTATTGTTTGCTATTCACGCTCATATCACGTACTTTTTGCGATGTGACTATTTATTGATTTTGTAACAAAGGACACTACCATCCGACTCTTATTTTGACGCTGGCTTACCACTGATTTGAGCCTATTTCACTTCTGGAGGAGACACTTTAAACTATTGAAATTGGTAAAGCGCCCCAAATAAATTTATTTTCTTTTCGTTTTTCCAGCTGACGACTGACTTCTTATCATTGTTGAACTGTAATGTTATGCAATATGAGATAAACTCAGCTGGGCGACACCTATAGCATCTTCAACACACACTGTGTAGTAGATCAAGTGAAATGAATGAGAAATACGTTTTGCCGTCTCCTTTGGCTGTCCAGAGCACGCACACATAAAGAAACATTGCATTTCGGCCCTCTGATTCGAGAGAATTTGAGGATAGAGATTCGAGAGAGCGTGCTCGTGATGAATAAAGATATCATGGATCCCTAAAAAATACTGAAATACTTTGTTCCCCTGCATCACCCATTTGAAATGTCTGGCTGTCGAAACTACGTTTTCGGTGGTAATGATACGTTGAGATGTAGCATCACTTCAGCTTCTGGCTGTCAGAGCGACGCTAACGTGTCGGTGGAAAATCACAGGAAGCAGCGATGCTCAACACGCGTGACCCTCCCACTCATGCTGCTGGTATGGTAATTGTTTAAAGGAGGCTAAATACTCGCCAATACGTAACATAGACGGTGAACGTGAGCAAATGACATATTCCAGCAACATAGTGTGAGAAACAGCAATGACACCAATTACCCCGTGAACGATGTATCTATCCTTGAGTGTCCTGTCCACTTTGATGTGTCCAAGCCGTTTTGTCACGATCCGTGGGCTCCCCCCGTCGTAGGTTCGAGTCCTCCCTCGGGCATGCGTGTGTGTGTGTCGTCCTCAGCGTAAGTTAGTTTAAGTTAGATTAATTAGTGCGTAAGCTTAGGGACCGATGACCTCCGCAGTTTCGTCCCGTAAGACCTTACCACAAATGTCCAATGTTTACAAGGCCTCCGTCTACCGTTACTGCTACCCGCACTACACGCCTGGTCTGCAGGTTGTGCTTGCTCCGGCTTCGCAGGAGATACTCCTTCGGGAGACACAGACTATATGGCAGCTACGGCAGGCAAGGTGCATCAACCGCAAAAATCTGAATTGTGGTCAAACCACCTCAGTTTATTTTGAAGTGGAACTAGAGCCGGAACCACGGAAACAGGCAGCGCTAGCTTCGCGACGAGAGGTGCCATCCAACCATCGAGGAGATATCAGTTGGTTGGACTTGTGTTTAGGACGGCAACCGGCCGCTCTCTGGCATTCAGTTCACTGAGCAGTTCCGGAGTGGCCACCAGGATACACACCAATCGTTTCCAGGAACAGCTCAGGCCGGAGGAGACCACACCGCAGCCACCAGGTGCACCCAGCCATCGAGCAGGGAAATTTACTTCCTCTGACTTGGCCTTTCAAGGACTCCGTGCTCCAGTACTGATATTCTAAAGTGGAACTTAGACTGTCTTTAGTGCCCAAGTATTGCCATCACAAAAGGACCAAATTGACTTTTTCGTACTTCATGAGAATGTGTCAGTGCCAAATGAACTTTTTATTCCTAGAGTTAACTTTAGAGTTACTCCAGTAATCGTTATTCCATCTGTGCTGCTTATAACCTTTCAAGTGCTTTCAAGAAAAGAGACTAAATAATCTTCCTTTACTAATCATTAACTTGTGGTTAACTCCAATCGGTAATGAACGAGGGGTATTCAATAAATAATTTCCCGTCAGTTTTGGTAGAAAAAATGCGGAATTTACTGTGGGACATCATGTAATACTCACACTTCAAGTCCTATTGTTTCATCAAGTTCAGGCAGGACTCGGTGTTGTACGTAGCCCTCAAAATGGCGTCTGTAACGGAAGTACGTTCCAAGTGGAGAGGTGAGATGTGTCATTGAGTTTCGTTTGGCGGAAAACCTGAGCGTCGCAGATATTCATAAGCGCTTGCAGAATGTCTACGGAAACCTGGCACTGAACAAAAGCACAGCGAGTCGTTGGGCGAGGCTTCTGTCATCATCGCAACAAGATCGCGGCCGCACATAGCTTTGACTCCTGCAAAGCGCTAACCTCAGTAAACTCTTGAAACAACTTCAGCGTCTTTGTTGCACAAAAATGCAAACGAACATCTCCTTCTCCATGACATTGCAAGGTCTCACACAAATCTGCACACCCGAGAGGAGCTCACAAAATTTCATAGGACTGTTCTTCTTGATCCACCCTACAGGTCCGATATCGCAACTTTCAACTTGCAACCGTATGGCCAATGGACAGCGTACGTGGATGATGAAGGCATTATAGACGCAGCAAGACGTTTACTCCGACGTCGAACGGTAGTGTGGTACCATAAGGGTATACAGGCCCTCCCAGTAAGGTGATGTAAGGTTGTCGCGTTGGAGATAAGGTTGAAAAATAGGATTTTGTAGCCAAAAGAGTGGGGAATAATGTGGTGCTCTGGAATCTCGAATAAAACCAATCTGCTTCCAGAAAAAAACGTGTTGCATTACTCATTAAAGGACTTTCATAATTTTTAGAACAGACGTTCCTAGAAGTGTCTACAGATATATTACTTCCTCCTACGCATATCTCGCGAAATGACCAGGAAGGTAACATTAGAGAGATTCGAGTTCATGAAGATGCCCCTTTTGATACATTTCTTTCTTTGCTACCAGCTATTTCCAGGAAAAATGTTTCTTTAACTACTAATTCACTCTTGAATTTCTCCTTGTAAAATAATGAAGACGAACACGAAGTATTGCAGTCGCTCTTCCTGTGTACCATGCCCGACTGGAAAAGGAAAGGGGAAAAGTGAGATTGGTGCACGAAGTATATCCATTTCACGCCCTAAGGCGGCTTGTGGAGTACAGACGTACATGTAAATATAATATTGACTGCGGAGTTTGATCTCTGGCAGTTTGCCATCTGGCCCCACTGGGATTGCGCATAAATGAACAATTTTAAAGGACTGGAGAGGTCTGCACTGATAGAGTGTTTTTACAGGACAGACGACTGCTGCTTAACCTCCCACTGATGACACGATCATTCGAGTCGAACAATATGCTCGAAACAGGGAAATCTGGAAGGGAAGAGGTCTTGCCATTTTCAGTGGAATCGTCTTTCAGGCCATAAGTTATTCACGAAGTGTACGTGAAATCTACAGTTGGCTGAAGCCCAGTATTTTAGAATGAGAGTCCAATGATATAACATTGCCCCACCTTACAAGGTGGAAAGCTTGTCTTGTTTTCCTGGTGGTTTTATTGGATTGGATTGGATATTAACCAGGGACCTAGAAACGACGGAGAGGTTCCGTCCCCACCGCAGCCGCAGTGGTCCACAACCCAACGACGACTACCACAGTCCACTTCACCCCTCCGCCGCCCCACACAGAACCCAGGGTTATTGTGCGGTTCGGCTCCCGGTGGACCCCCCAGGGAACGTCTCACACCACACGAGTGTAACCCCTGTGTTCGCGTGGTCGAGTAATGGTGGTGTACGCGAACGTGGAGAACTTGTTTGCGCAGCAATCGCCGACATAGTATAACTGAGGCGGATTTAGGGGAACCATCCCGCATTCGCCAAGGCAGATGGAAAACCACCTAAAAACCATCCACAGACTGGCCGGTTCACCGGACCTCGACACAATTCCGTCGGGCGGATTCGTGCCAGGGACCAGGCGCTCCTTCCTGCCCGGAAAGCCCAGCGTTATACCTCACGGCCAACCGGGCGGGCTGGGCTCCTGGTGGTTACTCATATGTTACGATATAAGTTAATACAAAAGTCCTTTCCACACAATTCTGCGTACAATTGCACTGTATTAAATATTTGCCACATCCTTAAGAAACCAAACTGGTTGCTTGGTGCTTATGATGCTGCAGAAACGTTACGCGGCTATCACACAGGTCGTGGTAATGAAGAGCTGTGTGTAGATGTCGGTCGGAGAAATAACAATTCTTCCTGGAGATATGACAGAACAGAATCGCATTTGGACGTGCCCATCAGTATGCCATGAAAGTCTGCTCAATCTGTTGATGTGTCTAAACAGACTGTCCAACGTACATTGATGAGCCAAAACACAGCCAACTGCCCACCGTTAGACGGAATGCCACGTCGTTATGTGTTAGACGGATCAGAGACGAATGGGAAAACCCTTCTAATGGCGATACGAGTCGAAAATTGGAAATTTAACAGATACAACAGACTTTGACGGACGGCAGATTGTTATGGCCTGCCGTCTGGGAACGGACACCTCGGAATGAACGTATTTCATTGACTGTTCGCGCGCTACTGTCGTCAGTACCTACGGAACGTGATTCCATAACAATTAACCACGTACAGACGACAAAATTTTGCACGTCCACACAAAGAGTACTTTACTGGCGCAGGAACAAGAGCTTCACAGCATACCATTCAGTGCACATTGTTGAACGTCGGACTCCACAGCAGACGACGCTTACATGTTTTCATGTTACCTATTGACGTCGTCAATTACGACTACAGTGGGCAGAGAACCATGTGGCCTGTTACAGTCCTGGACGCAAAGGGCTTAATATCGTCCCCGGCTAGTTGTACAACTGCTAAGATCGTGATGCAGTGGCTTGAAGATGTTGATACTTAGCCCGTTGGCCATTTAGTTCGCCTGATATGAACTTGACTGAAACAGCTGGGATGCTATAGGAGGGCTGGCTCCGCATACACAAACCACCGGCCAATTTGATTGAACAGTGCGTAGACATCTGGAGCCACATACCTACGGACGTTTAGAATCTATGCCACTCAGAATCATTGCTGTGTTGCGTCCTGCTGGTGGAGTAACACGCTATTAATCAGGCGGGCATAGGTTTCAACTTATGAATGTATCTACATAAAAGGAATGACGTGCCACTTGCAGTCGTGTACCACGGCGTAAAATGAGTGACCTCAACGGGCCAGGAACGGAGAGGATTGTCACGCCTTGTGAACGACAATCCATTTCACTCTCGACCGGGACTGTTGCTGTTTCATCGGTTGGGGAGCTGGCAAAAGGCAATTTCTGACAACGGCACATAAAGCTGGGCGTCTTCAATGGACCAGACAGCATACAGACCAGACAATAACTGACTGGAGGCGTGTAGTTTGTTTCTTTTCCAGAGATGCAATTCGCCGAGTGCATCGATGGTCAAATAAGCTGTTTAACGCGCAATGTGTGCGCGTATGAGGTGAATCTGTGTTGTTTCTGGGGTTTTTCGTACCAAGTCTAGCGCCCAGTCATTGAGGTTAGCGTGATCGTGAACCAAGATCTTTATTTCATCGTTCTTGGTGACTAAATGTGCTCCTTCTCCTTCATCTTCATGATGAGTCTACTGTGGACATTCCAGACTCCCTGATTACAACGGCCGTGTTCACTGGGCTGCACGCATTCGTTCCAGGTTTGACGGAGGCTCAATTACCTGTCGCACTTCGACTAGCCGTTAAATCACCTGAACTCAATGGCATAAAAATGTCTGCGGCTATTTGGAAAAGAGGGTGATACGCAGCAGTCAATGTACATGCAATCTAGGAGTT
The DNA here is from genome assembly GCF_023864345.2 of Schistocerca serialis cubense. Taxonomy (NCBI): domain Eukaryota; kingdom Metazoa; phylum Arthropoda; class Insecta; order Orthoptera; family Acrididae; genus Schistocerca; species Schistocerca serialis. Next base: position 361,689,230 of record NC_064643.1, read on the forward strand.
CTATGGGATCTAATTAATTATCAGTGAGTAGCCTTAGCTCCACAAAGCAAACGTGAAGAAACTTCCTGAGTTGAGGACATTATCATGCAATTTTTGCAACCCGGTAATGACTTTCGAGCGAAATACGTTAAAAAATGATTTGTTGCTTATTTTTTGTTGTTCAGTTAATATAACAGTACAACAGAAAAGAGATTAGAAACGGAGCGAAATTTCTGCGCTCAAATGAGATATACGAAAGTCTGACGTCGTACGTAGTAATAAAATAAAGATAAGAAATGATGCTGTGGTCTGACAGATTGTGCAACATTGTATAGATAAATTTGCAAAACGAAAAATGTTTAGGGGATGGAAAAAAAACATCTGTTTATCATTATTAACACCATTTTATTGTGGAACGTTCCACAATGTCTCTTTCAGTCTGCATAACACATAGCCGATGTTGGTATGTGATTATCATCCATTCTTGTTATACGTTTTGAAACGTTTTACAGTAGTTTCCACTCCATAAGTAGCAGGTTTCGCTGCTCGCTCGCACCGGGAAATACAAACGGAGGCGGCTCCGTCTCCAATTTTATTGCACGACGCGGCCGGCCGCGGGTGCAACAGAACCCATGTGGACGGATGGAAAGAAATGTGTCAGGCTTCATAATACGTATTTATATGTGTCGTGTATTATGCATTCCTTGTACGTGAATGTGAATCTGCACATGAACTTTCCTAATCCTCCTCATACCTTTCCATAAAGCGTGGGCAAATCTTAGTTGGGAAGTAGTTCTGTAGTATAGTAGTGCCAATCTTACTCCCGGGTTAGGGGATCAAAGAGACAGCACAGGCAGGTAAAAGTCAAAGACGTTCCAATGTCACAGGATTTGGGGTGGAGAGATTGGTCACGGCCAAGTGGTTCGACCATCACCTCCACCAGGGACCAGGAAGACCTCTGGATGCCCGCGATATTCTGGGAGTGTTACAGAAGACGGGTGAGTGAGCAGACGTGCCTTCGGTGCGTCTGTCTCGATGTTCACGCGTGGAAGAGAGGTATTTGAATATTTGCACTAACTCTTTTATTTACAGCTGCGGATTGTATCAGGAAATGAATTTACTCGTTTAATTCCGGAAATTTAATCCCCTGTGTTAATGTATCTGGTCCCCAGTTTGCCCGTTATCCTCCTCGCATAGTGGATGTCCCATGTAAGATATTGGAAGACTTTGGTGGTATACATTTGGGCAACGCAATTCTGTCTTGCCCGTAGAAATGTGCGTTAATATTAGTATATAATATACCCGAGGTATAAGTTGTAAAACTGTAATATCTGTAAACTGGAACAATTGCTGCAATCGCTGTAAAGTCGAGTGATAATGTTTAAAATAAATAGGCAATCAATTGTCATCAATCTTTAACATACCCTAAAAATCAAAAAGGAGTCAAGTTAAAGGAATTCATTTAAAATAAAAGATATAGAATGCAGAGACTCACACATCAGCGTGTGAGCCCTCCAGCCCCTTGCCTAGTACCATACCGAAAGGGCACGCTCTCTAGGTAGCGCTCTCAAGCTCCACTCCCCAGTTATCCGTCGCACAATTTTCATTCAGGGCTTGACGACATCAACTTTCATCTGGCGTCCCTAGGCAAGGAGGTTTGACGGTAATCTTTCAGTTTGATCCACCTTTTTTTAGCTTTTTGATACTTTAGGAAATGGAAGTCTAATATTCTTCCTTAGGAAACAAATGTCTAATGCTAATACATTTCTAATCAGCTCGCTTTTGTAGAAGCCATTTACTTCACACATGAATCTTATTTCTCCTGCTTGAATCTGGGACGTATATCTGTGTTTTAGTACCCATATGTGTCAAGTTCAAAGTCTTTATCCTTTCTATAACGACTTCCTCCACGTATTTTTTAGTTCTGTTTAACATTACGGTGCTTATCGTGGCTAATGCCAACGTGTTTGTGCTGCTGTAATGTTTTCACCTACTTAAGAACTCTGTAAGGTACGCTACAATGTGTGGTGGACGCTACATGATGTAACACTCACAAATTCTCCCATTCCTCCTGTTTCAATCGCCCGGGAATAACTCCCGTCAGTAATTCCTTGCATAGGTCAGATTTTCTCTTATTGTACCGGCGTGTCCTTCGTGGGGTATATATGTAGGATAAAGTTATATTTATCTGACGAAAACGTAAAAACATAATGTCGATACACAATTTTGATCGAATGAAGTCATTTCTCTGAATGTCCTGATCTTTTATTATAATGTATGAAGTTTACAATTGTATCTTTTATAAATTTCTTCAGCAAAAGAACGGATTTACGCAGGTCAATAAATAAAGCCTACTATATCGCCATGTCGTCAACGATTAAGAAGGTTTTTAGTGTTTTCCTCTGCTTCAGCTCGGTGTCCCTATGTGCTTGTGCAGTTCATACTGGTACGGTGTCGTCCACATTTGAAGTTATCAATTGTTTTTAGAAGTGTGGGTTCATTATTGTCATCAACTTTGTCATATATTAATACGGTATTACACTGCGAGGGTTTAATGCTTGAATGACAGAAAAGAAAATTTAAAAAATATATTCTTTCAGCAAGGTTAATTAAATGCGAAAGTTATTAACCGTGCAGTTTTCATATACGTGTCCGGGGTGCTATAGCGAATCTATATTTCTTTGTTTCATCACCATGACGTAATATAAAGTCGTAATATGACGTCGCAATAACAACCTCCGGGCCATAAATCGTTAATGGCCGTCTGATCTTTGTCAACTGGTACCGTATTTTCTGCGAACGGCTTACAAAGAAGCATCAGGAAGCACTATAGAACCAGAAGATAAAATATTACGAGGTCAATACCCTCTTAAACGAGGAGTGTCAGCATATTGACTGAAAGAAGGACAGCCTACTTTACGTGCTACATATTAAAAGCCAGAATGGTCACTGCTGCCACAGGCGCTTCGAATCTCCAGAAACAATTAAACGCCCAATGTTGAGAGTGAAGACAAAGACAAAGGGGTAGTGAAGCTCTGAAGCTGCTCCCTGTTATTGCTAAATAGTTGTTTCCCCGGAAAGAGCGATATTGGATTTTGGATTTCTGTTTGTGAAAGGAAGCAAGCTCAGTTTCTCAAGAAAAACTGCATACATACGAGCATCAAAGATAAGAGGATGACCTAATTTTGCTGCTTTCCCATTTTGAAAATGTTTGAAACGTTTCGTTTTCGTGAGCAAGGAGGAGAGGCGTGCAAATTTGACGACATATGAAGCGGTGTTGCTGATTCATCATCATCTACGTCTATGTTCCGTAAGCCTTACGGTGTGGGGCGGTAGGTACTTCGTGTAGCTATGTTACTTGATCTCCCTTTACTGTGATAGTCACAAATGGTGAATGGGAAGAACAATTGTTGGCAAGCCTTCATGCCTTCATGATCTTTCCGTGAGATAGACGTAGGAGGAAGCAATATAATGACTTTTAGGATCGTACTCTCTCGTAATTTTTGACAGTGAATGACACCGTGACCCACAAAATTACTCTCTCGATAACACTTTCATCCGTAGTTAACGAACCTGTGACGAAACATGCTGCTCTTCTTTCGATCTTTATTTCTTCCTCTGAGGTAAAGATAATCGTTCCGTTAAATCTCGTGTATCCACAGGACATGTGGCCTGTAATTGAAGAAGTGTCATGATGATCTCTCCATTGGCAAAAGATTCCGGAATAGCCCCCATTCGGATCTCCGGGAGGGGACTGCCAAGGGGGAGGTTACCATGAGAAAAAGATTGAATAATCAACGAAAGGATAACGTTCTACGAGTCGGGGCACGGAATGTCAGAAGCTTGAACGTGGCAGGGAAACTAGAAAATCTGAAAAGGGAAATGCAAAGGCTCAATCTAAATATAGTAGGGGTCAGTGAAGTGAAGTGGAAGGAAGACAAGGATTTCTGGTCAGATGAGTATCGGGTAATATCAACAGCAGCAGAAAATGGTATAACAGGTGCAGGATTCGTTATGAATAGGAAGGTAGGGCAGAGGGTGTGTTACTGTTCAGTTCAGTGACCGGGTTGTTCTAATCAGAATCGACAGCAGACCAACACCGACAACGATAGTTCAGGTATACATGCCGACGTCGCAAGCTGAAGATGAACAGATAGAGAAAGTGTATGAGGATGTTGAAAGGGTAATGCAGTATGTAAAGGGGGACGAAAATCTAATAGTCATGGGCGACTGGAATGCAGTTGTAGGGGAAGGAGTAGAAGAAAAGGTTACAGGAGAATATGGGCTTGGGACAAGGAATGAAAGAGGAGAAAGACTAATTGAGTTCTGTAACAAGTTTAAGCTAGTAATAGCGAATACCCTGTTCAAGAATCACAAGAGGAGGAGGTATACTAGGAAAAGGCCGGGAGATACGGGAAGATTTCAATTAGATTACATCATGGTCAGACAGAGATTCCGAAATCAGATACTGGATTGTAAGGCGTACCCAGGAGCAGATACAGACCCAGATCACAATATAGTAGTGATGAAGAATAGGCTGAAGTTTAAGACATTAGTCATGAAGAATCAATACGCAAGGAAGTGTGATACGGAAGTACTGAGGAATGACGAGATACGTTTGAAGTTCTCTAACGCTATAGATACAGCAATAAGGAATAGCGCGGTAGGCAGTACAGTTGAAGAGGAATGGACATCTCTAAAAAGGGCCATCACAGAAGCTGGGAAGGAAAACATAGGTACAAAGAAGGTAGCTGCGAAGAAACCATGGGTAACAGAAGAAATACTTAAGTTGATTGATGAAAGGAGGAAGTACAAACATGTTCCGGGAAAATCAGGAATACAGAAATACAAGTCGCTGAGGAATGAAATAAATCGGAAGTGCAGGGAAGCTAAGACGAAATGGCTGCAGGAAAAATTTGAAGACATCGAAAAAGATATGATTGTCGGAAGGACAGACTCAGCATACAGGAAAGTCAAAACAACCTTTGGTGACATTAAAAGCAACGGTGGTAACATTAAGAGTGCCTCGGGAATTCCATTGTTAAATGCAGAGGAGAGAGCAGATAGGTGGAAAGAATACATTGAAAACCTCTATGAGGGTGAAGATTTGTCTGATGTGATAGAAGAAGAAACAGGAGTCGATTTAGAAGAGATAGGGGATCCAGTATTAGAATCGGAATTTAAAAGAGCTTTGGAGGACTTACGGTCAAATAAGGCAGAAGGGATAGATAACATTCCATCAGAATTTCTAAAATCATTGGGGGAAGTGGCAACAAAACGACTATTCACGTTGGTGTGTAGAATATATGAGTCTGTCGACATACCATCTGACTTTCGGAAAAGCATCATCCACACAATTCCGAAGACGGCAAGAGTTGACAAGTGCGAGAATTATCGCACAATCAGCTTAACAGCTCATGCATCGAACCTGCTTACAAGAATAATATAAAGAAGAATGGAAAAGAAAATTGAGAATGCGCTAGTTGACGATCAGTTTGGCTTTAGGAAAAGTAAAGGGACGAGAGAGGCAATTCTGACGTTACGGCTAATAATGGAAGCAAGACTAAAGAAAAATCAGGACACTTTCATAGGATTTGTCGACCTGGAAAAAGCGTTCGACAATATAAAATGGTGCAAGCTGTTCGAGAGTCTGAAAAAAGTAGGGGTAAACTATAGGGAGAGACGGGTCATATACAATATGTACAACAGCCAAGAGGGAATAATAAGAGTGGACGATCAAGAACGAAGTGCTCGTATTAAGAAGGGTGTAAGACAAGGCTGTAGTCTTTCGCCCCTACTCATCAATCTGTACATCGAGGAAGCAATGATGGAAATAAAAGAAAGGTTCAGGAGTGTAATTAAAATACAAGGTGAAAGGATATCAATGATACGATTCGCTGATGACATTGCTATCCTGAGTGAAAGTGAAGAAGAATTAAATGATCTGCTGAACGGAATGAACAGTCTAATGAGTACACAGTATGGTTTGAGAGTAAATTGGAGAAAGACGAAGGAAATGAGAAGTATTAGAAATGAGAACAGCGAGAAACTTAAGATCAGGATTGATGGTCACGAAGTCAATGAAGTTAAGGAATTCTGCTATCTAGGCAGTAAAATAACCAATGACGGACGGAGCAAGGAGGACATCAAAAGCAGACTCCCTATGGCAAAAAAGGCATTTCTGGCCAAGAGAAGTCTACTAATATCAAATACCGACCTTAATTTGAGGAATACATTTCTGAGAATGTACGTCTGGAGTACAGCATTGTATGGTAGTGAAACATGGACTGTGGGAAAACCGGAACAGAAGAGAATCGAAGCATTTGAGATGTGGTGCTATAGACGAATGTTGAAAATTAGGTGGACTGATAAGGTAAGGAATGAGGAGGTTCTACGCAGAATCGGAGAGGAAAGGAATATGTGGAAAACACTTATAAGGAGAAGGGACAGGATGATAGGACATCTGCTAAGACATGAGGGAATGACTTACATGGTACTAGAGGGAGCTGTAGAAGGCAAAAACTGTAGAGGAAGACAGAAATTGGAATAAGTCAAGCAAATAATTGAGGCCGTAGGTTGCAAGTGCTACTCTGAGATGAAGAGGTTAGTACAGGAAAGGAATTCGTGGCGGGCCGCATCAAACCAGTCAGTAGACTGATGACCAAAAAAAAAAAAAAAAAAACTCATCCTCACTTGGATTCAGTTTCTCGTGTACTACAAAAACTACTCGGTGCGAAGAGCGAGTAGCGAAAAGTGAACAGTTTAAGAACACTCTCTACTAACTACTACATTAATGATTTTATTTATTGTAAGTCACCTGTTGACATTGTAATTCTGTCAGAGACAGCAAAGGACCTGGAAGAGCAGTTGAACGGAATGGACAGTATCTTGAAAGCAGGATATAAGATAAACATCAACAAAAGCAAAACGAGGATAATGGAATGTAGTCGCATTAAATCGGGTGATGCTCCCGGAATTAGATTAGGAAATGAGACACTTAAAGTAGTAAAGGAGTTTTGCTATTTGGGGAGCAAAATAACTAATGATGGTCGAAGTAGAGAGGATATAAAATGTAGACTGGCAATGGCAAGGAAAGCGTTTCTGAAGAAGAGAAATTTGTTAACATCGAGTACAGATTTAAGTGTCAGGAAGTCGTTTCTGAAAGTATTTGTACGGAGTGTAGCCATGTATGGAAGTGAAACGTGAACGATAAATAGTTTAGACAAAAAGAGAATAGAGGCTTTCGAAATGTGGTGCTACAGAAGAACGCTGAAGATTAAATGGGTAGAACACACAACTAACGAGGAGGTATTGAATAGAATTGGGGAGAAGAGGAGTTTGTGGCACAACTTGACTAGAAGAAGGAATCGGTTGGTAGGGCATATTCTGAGGCATCAAGGGCTCACCAATTTGGTATTGGAGTGCAGCGTGGAGGGTAAAAATCGTAGAGGGAGACCAAGAGATGAATACACTAAACAGATTCAGAAGGATGTAGGTTGCAGTAGGTACTGGGAGATGAGGGAACTTGCACGGGATACAATAGAATGGAGAGCTGTATCAAACCAGTCTCTGGACTGAAGACCGCAACAACACAACAAGTCACCCGTTTGTTTAAGTCAGTCTTCAACTAGGTTGCTTTACAATCTTCTCACCCATCCTTAACATCTATTGGAAGGTTGATTACGATCCTAGCAATCAAGGAAGAGTTCAAGATTAATAATGCCTAGACGCTCGAAGAGAAGGAGATGCCGTGGTAACAGCCCGGGTGGGAGTCCTTAAGGCCCGTTGTAACGTCGGCGGTGAAGCAGTTGGGTCCTTTAAATAAATAAGGTAACTGTATAAAGGTTTTATATATTAACTAAAATTACGACAGATCACGATATAATGAATATGTCGAGTCCTGAAGTCGTAGCACCAGGTGTAGCAAATATTGGTGTTGTTGAAGACGATGGAGGAGACGATCAAAAGTTTAAGGTTTCTCTGACGTTTGCAGGGGTAAGGAAACCAGAGAGTTTTATGCAAGGTAAATGTCGCGAGAAACTTCGTTCTCGTTTCATTGCACACTTCCCAAACTGTCACTGCACCAGCCCCCGTTTTGCTGTGCTTTTGAAGGATCTCCAGAAGACAGAGTTTCAAGTAGGAGGGCAGCTTGTGGATAGTCAAAGACCCTCACTAATTATGTAGAACTACAATCCACAATTTCAGGGGATACTCGTACTTAGCTCTTAGTCGATTGTTGCCCAGAGCGCAGATCCGTGGCTTCATATGCATGTTTGAGGTGATCTTTAAACTTCATAAATAATAAACGGAAACTTCAAATAATATTTTACGAAGGCAGTGCTATGCAGCTGTCATCTGCTGATTTGTATGCCGCTGACTCTCACCACGACAGCCACCCACCACTATCCCTTCAGCTGAGGCTGCTACTTTTACTCTAGGATCAAGTGACGTCATTCACATGGCCTCCGACAAGCCCTACGTCGTAATTACAGCATGTTGTTGTTGTTGTGGTCTTCAGTCCTGAGACTGGTTTGATGCAGCTCTCCATGCTACTCTATCCTGTGCAAGCTTTTTCATCTCCCAGTACCTACTGCAACCTACATCCTTCTGAATCTGCTTAGTGTATTCATCTCTTGGTCTCCCTCTACGATTTTTACCCTCCACGCTGCCCTCCAATACTAAATTGGTGATCCCTTGATGCCTCAGAACATGCCCTACCAACCGATCCCTTCTTCTGGTCAAGTTGTGCCACAAACTTCTCTTCTCCCCAATCCTATTCAATACTTCCTCATTAGTTATGTGATCTACCCATCTAATCTTCAGCATTCTTCTGTAGCACCACATTTCGAAAGCTTCTATTCTCTTCTTGTCCAAACTATTTATCGTCCATGTTTCACTTCCATACATGGCTACACTCCATACGAATACTTTCAGAAATGACTTCCTGACACTTAAATCAATACTGGATGTTAACAAATTTCTCTTCTTCAGAAACGCTTTCCTTGCCATTGCCAGCCTACATTTTATATCCTCTCTACTTCGACCATCATCAGTTATTTTGCTCCCCAAATAGCAAAACTCCTTTACTACTTTAAGTGCCTCATTTCCTAATCTAATTCCCTCAGCATCACCCGACTTACTTAGACTACATTCCATTATCCTTGTTTTGCTTTTGTTGATGTTCATCTTATATTCTCCTTTCAAGACACTGTCCATTCCATTCAACTGCTCTTCCAAGTCCTTTGCTGTCTCTGACAGAATTACAATGTCATCGGCGAACCTCAAAGTTTTTATTTCTTCTCCATGAATTTTAATACCTACTCCGAATTTTTCTTTTGTTTCCTTTACTGCTTGCTCAATATACAGATTGAACAACATCGGGGAGAGGCTACAACCCTGTCTTACTCCCTTCCCAACCACTGCTTCCCTTTCATGTCCCTCGACTCTTATAACTGCCATCTGGTTTCTGTACAAATTGTAAATAGCCTTTCGCTCCCTGTATTTTACCCCTGCCACCTTCAGAATTTGAAAGAGAGTATTCCAGTCAACATTGTCAAAAGCTTTCTCTAAGTCTTCAAATGCTAGAAACGTAGGTTTGCCTTTCCTTAATCTTTCTTCTAAGATAAGTCGTAAGGTCAGTATTGCCTCACGTGTTCCAGTGTTTCTACGGAATCCAAACTGATCTTCCCCGAGGTTGGCTTCTACTAGTTTTTCCATTCGTCTGTAAAGAATTCGTGTTAGTATTTTGCAGCTGTGACTTATTAAGCTGATAGTTCGGTAATTTTCACATCTGTCAACACCTGCTTTCTTTGGGATTGGAATTATTATATTCTTCTTGAAGTCTGAGGGTATTTTGCCTGTTTCATACATCTTGCTCACCAGATGGTAGAGTTTTGTCAGGACTGGCTCTCCCACGGCCGTCAGTAGTTCCAATGGAATATTGTCTACTCCGGGGGCCTTGTTTCGACTCAGGTCTTTCAGTGCTCTGTCAAACTCTTCACGCAGTATCATATCTCCCATTTCATCTTCATCTACATCCTCTTCCATTTCCATAATATTGTCCTCAAGTACATCGCCCTTGTATAAACCCTCTATATACTCCTTCCACCTTTCTGCTTTCCCTTCTTTGCTTAGAACTGGGTTTCCATCTGAGCTCTTGATATTCATACAAGTCGTTCTCTTATCTCCAAAGGTCTCTCTAATTTTCCTATAGGCGGTATCTATCTTACCCCTAGTGAGATAGGCCTCTACATCCTTACATTTGTCCTCTAGCCATCCCTGCTTAGCCATTTTGCACTTCCTGTCGATCTCATTTTTGAGACGTTTGTATTCCTTTTTACCTGTTTCACTTACTGCATTTTTATATTTTCTCCTTTCGTCAAGTAAATTCAATATTTCTTCTGTTACCCAAGGATTTCTACTAGCCCTCGTCTTTTTACCTACTTGATCCTCTGCTGCCTTCACTACTTCATCCCTCAAAGCTACCCATTCTTCTTCTACTGTATTTATTTCCCCCATCCCTGTCAATTGCTCCCTTATGCTCTCCCTGAATCTCTGTACAACCTCTGGTTCTTTTAGTTTATCCAGGTCCCATCTCCTTAAATTCCCACCTTTTTGCAGTTTCTTCAGTTTTAATCTACAGGTCATAACCAATAGATTGTGGTCAGAGTCCACATCTGCCCCTGGAAATGTCTTACAATTTAAAACCTGGTTCCTAAATCTCTGTCTTACCATTATATAATCTATCTGATACCTTTTAGTATCTCCAGGGTTCTTCCATGTATACAACCTTCTTTCATGATTCTTAAACCAAGTGTTAGTTATGATTATGTTGTGCTCTGTGCAAAATTCGACCAGGCGGCTTCCTCTTTCATTTCTGTCCCCCAATCCATATTCACCTACTATGTTTCCTTCTCTCCCATTTCCTACACTCGAATTCCAGTCACCCATGACTATTAAATTTTCGTCTCCCTTCACAATCTGAATAATTTGTTTTATTTCATCATACATTTCTTCAATTTCTTCGTCATCTGCAGAGCTAGTTGGCATATAAACTTGTACTACTGTAGTAGGCGTGGGCTTCGTATCTATCTTGGCCACAATAATGCGTTCACTATGCTGTTTGTAGTAGCTTACCCGCATGCCTATTTTCCTATTCATTATTAAACCTACTCCTGCATTACCCCTATTTGATTTTGTGTTTATAACCCTGTAGTCACCTGACCAGAAGTCTTGTTCCTTCTGCCACCGAACTTCACTAATTCCCACTATATCTAACTTCAACCTATCCATTTCCCTTTTAAAATTTTCTAACCTACCTGCCCGATTAAGGGATCTGACATTCCACGCTCCGATCCGTAGAACGCCAGTTTTCTTTTTCCTGATAACGACATCCTCTTGAGTAGTCCCCGCCCGGAGATCCGAATGGGGGACTATTTTACCTCCGGAATATTTTACCCAAGAGGACGCCATCATCATGTAATCATACAGTAAAGCTGCATGCCCTCGGGAAAAATTACGGCTGTAGTTTCCCCTTGCTTTCAGCCGTTCGCAGTACCAGCACAGCAAGGCCGTTTTGGTTATTGTTACAAGGCCAGATCAGTCAATCTTGCCCTTGCAACTACTGAAAAGGCTGCTGCCCCTCTTCAGGAACCACACGTTTGTCTGGCCTCTCAACAGATACCCCTCCGTTGTGGTTGCACCTACGGTACGGCTATCTGTATCGCTGAGGCACGCAAGCCTCCCCACCAACGGCAAGGTCCATGGTTCATGGGGGGGGCATATCAAATTACTATGTTGTTGGTTAATAATACAGATAACTCAGTGCATCCAAATGACACTGAGAATCCCTTAGAAATGCTCGTCTGGTCGTATGCAAATTGTATTTATAAGGTAATATTCGGAGCGGTTTGAAAGGGATGGAAAGAACTAAAAGGTAGATAAAGAAAGGTCACTAGGAAATGTCAAAGAAAAATTCTACCGCCACGTTATCTTGATGTACATTAAATGATTCCGTTTGATCAAGGGATTACAAAAACATAATTTGAATTCTTCTAAGGAAAATGTTATAAAAGTTATTGATACGCCATTCTCGATCTTTCAGTTACCTTATAGTAATTAAAAGATTTTCTTGTAAGAGGAGCTACTCATCAGAAGCAGAATATTTTGACTTCTTGCCTCGACTGAAATACACTCCTGGAAATTGAAATAAGAACACCGTGAATTCATTGTCCCAGGAAGGGGAAACTTTATTGACACATTCCTGGGGTCAGATACATCACATGATCACACTGACAGAACCACAGGCACATAGACACAGGCAACAGAGCATGCACAATGTCGGCACTAGTACAGTGTATATCCACCTTTCGCAGCAATGCAGGCTGCTATTCTCCCATGGAGACGATCGTAGAGATGCTGGATGTAGTCCTGTGGAACGGCTTGCCATGCCATTTCCACCTAGCGCCTCAGTTGGACCAGCGTTCGTGCTGGACGTGCAGACCGCGTGAGACGACGCTTCATCCAGTCCCAAACATGCTCAATGGGGGACAGATCCGGAGATCTTGCTGGCCAGGGTAGTTGACTTACACCTTCTAGAGCACGTTGGGTGGCACGGGATACATGCGGACGTGCATTGTCCTGTTGGAACAGCAAGTTCCCTTGCCGGTCTAGGAATGGTAGAACGATGGGTTCGATGACGGTTTGGATGTACCGTGCACTATTCAGTGTCCCCTCGACGATCACCAGTGGTGTACGGCCAGTGTAGGAGATCGCTCCCCACACCATGATGCCGGGTGTTGGCCCTGTGTGCCTCGGTCGTATGCAGTCCTGATTGTGGCGCTCACCTGCACGGCGCCACACACGCATACGACCATCATTGGCACCAAGGCAGAAGCGACTCTCATCGCTGAAGACGACACGTCTCCATTCGTCCCTCCATTCACGCCTGTCGCGACACCACTGGAGGCGGGCTGCACGATGTTGGGGCGTGAGCGGAAGACGGCCTAACGGTGTGCGGGACCGTAGCCCAGCTTCATGGAGACGGTTGCGAATGGTCCTCGCCGATACCCCAGGAGCAACAGTGTCCCTAATTTGCTGGGAAGTGGCGGTGCGGTCCCCTACGGCACTGCGTAGGATCCTACGGTCTTGGCGTGCATCCGTGCGTCGCTGCGGTTCGGTCCCAGGTCGACGGGCACGTGCACCTTCCGCCGACCACTGGCGACAACATCGATGTACTGTGGAGACCTCACGCCCCACGTGTTGAGCAATTCGGCGGTACGTCCACCCGGCCTCCCGCATGCCCACTATACGCCCTCGCTCAAAGTCCGTTAACTGCACATACGGTTCACGTCCACGCTGTCGCGGCATGCTATCAGTGTTAAAGACTGCGATGGAGCTCCGTATGCCACGACAAACTGGCTGACACTGACGGCGGCGGTGCACAAATGCTGCGCAGCTAGCGCCATTCGACGGCCAACACCGCGGTTCCTGGTGTGTCCGCTGTGCCGTGCGTGTGATCATTGCTTGTACAGCCCTCTCGCAGTGTCCGGAGCAAGTATGGTGGGTCTGACACACCGGTTTCAATGTGTTCTTTTTTCCATTTCCAGGAGTGTATATCAATTGCTTGAAAAAGATCTTCTAAAAATATGTGAAATCTAAGACTTGCCAGGTTTTGCAGGGTTGATTGATGGAATCCATTCATCACTGTGTATTAGAGGTAGTTTTGACTTACATATACCTTTTAGTAAAGCTTGGGGTAGTTTCTAAAATATAAACGAAAATTAGTTCGAAATCAATTAGATAACGGTAAATACAGGGTGGCGCACTAAATGTATTACCAATTGTTTCTTTCACAATTACCGACGCACATTAGATATCCCGCTGGGATCTCTACAGCAGTACCAGCAGAGCTTGGAAAACAAATGATTTACGAAATGACGTGTAATGCACGATACTGCGGCTAGGAGACTAGTAAGCAGCAATGTCTGACAATGGAAGACTGACGACACAGCAACGATCGGCAATTGTGTTACTTTTTCATGAAACGAAAAGGCTTGTTGTGACTCAGAGCATTTTCAACAACAGTTTAACACACGATGGGTCCCTTGCAAGAAGACCATCCACAGGTTGTACGATAAATTTGTACAGGAAGGAACAGTACTGAAAGCGAAGCGACCTCGGCCTAAGCCTGTTTGTTCGCTGGAGAATATTGAAGTGGTACGAGTTGCTGTACAGAGAAGTCCCGGGAAATCGTGTAGAAAGGCAGCAGTGCAACTGGGAATATCCAGACGCTCCGTTCAACGCATTCTTAAAAGTGACCTCCATATGTAACCATACAAGATGACCTGTGCACAGAAGCTCAGTGAAGAACACAAGCAGCGGAGACTACTGTTTGCTCAGTGGGCGGAGGATAGGGAAGAAACTCTCAACAACGTTTGGGTTTCAGACGAGGCGCATTTTCAATTAGACGATATGGTTAACAAACAAAATGTATGCTTTTGGGCCACTGAAAACCCACAAGTGCTTCATCAACGACAACATTATGCTCCGAGGATTACAGGGTGGGCCGCAGTTTCCAGTCACGGACTTATTGGACCCTTTTTCTTTGAAGAAACTGTGAACAGCCAGCGTTATTTGAGCATGCTTCGCAATAGCTTCATTCCACAGCTTCTTGCTACTGCCTTGCCCTTCAACACTCAGTAGTTCATGCAAGATGGAGCATGGCCACATACTGCAAACTCTGTGTTCGTGTTTTTACACGAGCATTTCGACATGCTGATCATTTCACCCAGGTTTCCAGGTCGCTTGAATGACGGACAAAATTGCCCCCCCCCCCCCCCCCCCCAATAGTCCAGACCTCAATCCATGTGACTTTTTTCTTTGGGGGTACCTAAACGAAAAAATTTTCCCGAAACGTCCGCGTGATTTAGTGGAGCTCAGAAGTCTTATTCTTCAAGCTTGCAGTGAAATTACGGAAGACATGTGCAGTAGGGTAATCACTAACTTCAGTGTTCGATTGAAGGAAGTTAGGAAACGAAATGGTGGACATATTGAGCATGTGCTGAGTTAGAACAAATCTCCATGGATGGCTCTTCATTGTAGTATATGTTCCTTTCAGATTATACTGACAAAGTTTATATTAAAAAACAAAATGGTAATACATTTCATGCGCCACCCTGTATCTCGACCTTGGCTGTATTAGGTATAGATACATACCTATTAGTGACATGTGAAAATCTGTGTGGGACTGGGGCTGGAAGCCGGATTTAGTACTTACCGCTAGTGGACGCCTTAACCATGCAGTCGGGACCAACCCAAACTTCCATATGTCACACTGTCTACATCCGTGTACTATTGTCCCGCCCGCATCTCGTGGTCGTGTGGTAGCGTTCTCGCTTCCCACGCCCGGGTTCCCGGGTTCGATTCCCGGCGGGGTCAGGGATTTTCTCTGCCTCGTGATGGCTGGGTGTTGTGTGCTGTCCTTAGGTTAGTTAGGTTTAAGTAGTTCTAAGTTCTAGGGGACTTATGACCACAGCAGTTGAGTCCCATAGTGCTCAGAGCCATTTGAACCATACTATTGTCCCTTATATTAATGGCTTCAAGACCACAGAATTATTCTGGATTCCCGCAGCAGTTACATCGAGACCCTGAGGGATCATGACCAATTCTGTTATCGTCTTTGGTTCCTTGGCATGGAATATCTACTTGCATGTCTGAACGAATCTATCTCGGATATACGAAAATCACAGAGAATCAAACAGAATTATGTATACACCCATAGCTAGAAAAAAATGAAATTAAGAAAACGTAAGATGTTCCGACAAATGATTTGGCTGCAGTGGTTAACTATGACGGGGCCGTCAAATGAAAACGAGACAGTCGATTAAAATAAGTAAGTAAACTGTTTATTATTTCAAAAGTAATCGCCATAACTTTTAATACATTTATCTCACTGTGAGACAAGACGGTCAGAACCATGATGGAACAGTGGTAGCTGTTGTCTAATATACCATGATTGTGCCCAGGCGTGCACCTGTCGTCCGAAATCGATAGAAGGCCAGGAATGCTGGACGACATGTTGCCAATGTAGCTTCCATTACGCTACAGAAATTTCCCTGGGAAGTCCTTTTCTATGCTCAGTCCCAGTCTCCTGACAGGCGATTTCCATGCTTTCGCGCCCTGAACAAAGGCACTCGTAGCCGTTGATTTGTTTCGGACGAGGACTTGCGCGCTTGGATACTATCAAGGTTCCGCAGGAAATATCAAAAACTTATACAAGGAGGGACTGACCGTCTTGTCTCACAGTGGGATTAAAGTATTAACGGTTATGGTCAACAATTTACACACTTTTTCCATACGTGTCATTATATCTTCATAAATGGAGGTTCCAGCCTAGTTAAAGTAAGAATGGGGCGGGGGGTTTTCATGTTTTCACCTGAACAAAAAACTTGCAGATGTGGAATTCAGATTTCCTTGCAACAACGATAACGTAGCTCATAATAAAGCTCCGGTATATCTACGAATAACTTTAGACAGTAGATAGGCTTTAAGGAACACCGGCCAAGATCCTGCAAATCTCCGTACAGAGAAAAACATAATACGGAAGCTATGTGAACCACATGCGGCTCTTCGGCATCTACGTTACTAACAACAGCTTTAGCTCTAGTTTATTCAGTAGCAGAATACGCTTCCCCATGTGAATAAGCAGCCGCCATACCGAGAAAATACACTCCTGGAAATTGAAATAAGAACACCGTGAATTCATTGTCCCAGGAAGGGGAAACTTTATTGACACATTCCTGGGGTCAGATACATCACATGATCACACTGACAGAACCACAGGCACATAGACACAGGCAACAAAGCATGCACAATGTCGGCACTAGTACAGTGTATATCCACCTTTCGCAGCAATGCAGGCTGCTATTCTCCCCTGGAGACGATCGTAGAGATGCTGGATGTAGTCCTGTGGAACGGCTTGCCATGCCATTTCCACCTGGCGCCTCAGTTGGACCAGCGTTCGTGCTGGACGTGCAGACCGCGTGAGACGACGCTTCATCCAGTCCCAAACATGCTCAATGGGGGACAGATCCGGAGATCTTGCTGGCTAGGGTAGTTGACTTACACCTTCTAGAGCACGTTGGGTGGCACGGGATACATGCAGACGTGCATTGTCCTGTTGGAACAGCAAGTTCCCTTGCCGGTCTAGGAATGGTAGAACGATGGGTTCGATGACAGTTTGGATGTACCGTGCACTATTCAGTGTCCCCTCGACGATCACCAGTGGTGTACGACCAGTGTAGGAGATCTCTCCCCACACCATGATGCCGGGTGTTGGCCCTGTGTGCCTCGGTCGTATGCAGTCCTGATTGTGGCGCTCACCTGCACGGCGCCAAACACGCATACGACCATCATTGGCACCAAGGCAGAAGCGACTCTCATCGCTGAAGACGACACGTCTCCATTCGTCCCTCCATTCACGCCTGTCGCGACACCACTGGAGGCGGGCTGCACGATGTTGGGGCGTGAGCGGAAGACGGCCTAACGGTGTGCGGGACCGTAGCCCAGCTTCATGGAGACGGTTGCGAATGGTCCTCGCCGATACCCCAGGAGCAACAGTGTCCCTAATTTGCTGGGAAGTGGCGGTGCGGTCCCCTACGGCACTGCGTAGGATCCTACGGTCTTGGCGTGCATCCGTGCGTCGCTGCGGTCCGGTCCCAGGTCGACGGGCACGTGCACCTTCCGCCGACCACTGGCGACAACATCGATGTACTGTGGAGACCTCACGCCCCACGTGTTGAGCAATTCGGCGGTACGTCCACCCGGCCTCCCGCATGCCCACTATACGCCCTCGCTCAAAGTCCGTCAACTGCACATACGGTTCACGTCCACGCTGTCGCGGCATGCTACCAGTGTTAAAGACTGCGATGGAGCTCCTTATGCCACGGCAAACTGGCTGACACTGACGGCGGCGGTGCACAAATGCTGCGCAGCTAGCGCCATTCGACGGCCAACACCGCGGTTCCTGGTGTGTCCGCTGTGCCGTGCGTGTGATCATTGCTTGTACAGCCCTCTCGCAGTGTCCGGAGCAAGTATGGTGGGTCTGACACACCGGTGTCAATGTGTTCTTTTTTCCATTTCCAGGAGTGTACATATCGAAGTAAATCATACAGTGCGAATGACTATGAGCGCGATTACGAGTACTCCCACCTTAACAAGCGCTTCTTAGAAAATTTCAAAACAATCAGCGACTTCCTTTTAGTTAATTTTCATGTTACATAATTATTAAACGACTCCGCTCAAGAAAACCTTCATTGTGGAAGCTATATACATAGAAAATAACAACTTTTATTTTATGCAATATTGGAAAAAAGCCTGGGTAGATAGTGTAATCGCCATGTCCAGAAATTCCGATGTAGTTCTGAAAAACATACTGGCTTTGGTATTCCAAGAAAATCATGGATAATTTTCAACCGAATCAGTACCAACCATAGCAAATGTGCAGACTTATTATAGAAATCGAAAATAAAACTGACACTGTAAAGCAGAGACCACACAGTCAGTCATATAGTGCTTACATGTTCACTAAGAGTCTACAGCGAACAGTTCGAAGAACTCCAGAATACGAGTGTTAGGTCGTTAACCATATTTGTAATCTAGATATCTCATTACGAACGTTATTCTTAGTTTACACTGAGGTTACAAAAGTCGTGGAATACCTTCTAATATCGTGTCGGACCTCCTTTTCTCCGGAGTAGTACAGCAATTCGCCGTGGCATGGACTCAACAAGTCGTTCAGTGTCCCCTGCAAAAATGTTGAGCCATGGTGCCCATGTAACTGCCCTTATAACTATCAAACCGTTGCCGGTGTAGGATTTTGTGCGCGAACTGACCTCTCGATCAAGTCGCATAACTGTTGGATGGGATTCAAGTGGGGCAAAATGATTCGCTTGAACTCTCCAGAACGTTCTTCAAACCAATAACGAACAACTGTGGCCCGGTGGCACGGCGCACTGTCATCCAGAAAAATTCCATCGTTGTTTGGGAACATGAAGCCCACGAAATGCGGAAAATGTTTTTCAAGTATCCACACATAACCATTTCCAGCCATGATCGCTTCAGGACCCAG
Source organism: Schistocerca serialis cubense (assembly GCF_023864345.2). Taxonomy (NCBI): domain Eukaryota; kingdom Metazoa; phylum Arthropoda; class Insecta; order Orthoptera; family Acrididae; genus Schistocerca; species Schistocerca serialis. The sequence goes on from NC_064643.1 coordinate 361,708,338, forward strand.
TCCATTCGATGAAAACACAGCCCTCACCATTATGAAGCTACCGCCAATTTGCATTGCACCTCATCGACAACCTAGGTCCTTGGCTTCGTGGGATCTGCGCCATATTCGAATCCTACCATCAGCTCTTGCCAACTGAAATCGGAACTCATCTGACCAGGCCACGGTTTTCCACTCGTCTAGGATGCAACCGATACGGTTCCGAGCGCAGGAGAGGCGCCGCAGGTGACGTGTTGTTAACAAAGGCACTCGAGTTGGTCGTCTGTTGGCATGGAACATTAACGCCAGATTTCGCCACACTGTCCCATCGGATACGTTCGTCGTACGTCCTACATTGATTTCTGCGGTTATTTCACGCTGTGATGTTTGTCTGTTAGCACTGACAACTCTACGCAAACGCCGCTCCTCTGGGACGTTAAGTGAAGGCCGTCGGCCTCTGCGTTGTACACGGTGAAAGGCAATGCCTGAAATTAGGTATTCCCAGCACCCTCTTGACATTGTGTATCTCGGAATATTGAATTCCCCAACGAGTTCCGAAATGGTATCTGCCATCTGTCAACTTTTAACTACCATTTCTAGTTGAAAGTGCGTTGATTCCCGTCGTGCGGCCATAATCACGTCGGAAACCTTTTAACATGAACCATCTGAGTACAAATGACAGCTTCGCAGACGCACTTCCCTCTTATGCCTTGCGTACGGGATATTTACGCCTTATGTATATGTGCCTATCGCTATCCCATGACTTTGTCATATTAGTATGTTCATTAATGTGATTTAAGCAGTAGTAAAGTTAGCTTTGAAAAGCGCGCCGCAGCGCGTAGCGTGAAGCAGTCGCCCTCCGTCTTCTGACGGTGGCGCCGTCGTCACAATTGAAGGCTTCGGTGTCTCCCTCTAGCGGGAAAGGGGAAAAGTGGGCTGTTCGCGTGGGTTTAAGAAGTGGCTGTTTGGGCTCTCGTGGGGAGTTGGCAGTCGGGGCATCAAGAAGCGACTTCTCTGCCGGTGCTAGAGGGACAGCACGCAGACCACGGCATCAGCGGAAGCGACGCGAGCAGCGGATCCGTAGTATGGGGTGTTAACTGCTCGTCGCGAAAAAAATCTTCTTGAGCGTGGGTCCGCGAGGGGCCTAATTTGCAGTTCGGCCGTATGCTGTCGACCGGCGAGGAGGTTCTGAAAATCGGAGCGCCTTCCTGCGTCCGTTGAAACGGTTGACAGCGGGCGGCTCGGCAGAGCATTTGGAGGTGCTGCGTTGGTTCAGTCCCGGGAGTCGTAACGCACCAGAAGTTGAGTATTGATTGTTAACAGATATTATGAAATTCAATTGAATTCAATTTACTTATTATTGTTAATTATACCATCCGTATACTTTTCATTCTCATCTGCCCTCCTGCGGGAAGGTGGTAATATTAGAAAGGGTGGTCCGTTTGTTCCCTTATGAGGACGAAAAGGGGGAGAGTCAATCTGTGGTTCGGATTGCTTCTTTCCCCTACCAGCTTACCTACGGGTTTATTGGACTGTTAGGCTCTGCCACGTCTATGAAAGTCTAAGGCACCAATGGCTGTACTGTTTAAAATGCAGGGCACCAAGACCTGATCCATTCTCTCGCTTGCCATAACTAGCATTACTAGACTCACCTGTAAAAGGTTATCTAAGATAGAAGAAAAATTCTTTTTGTCTCGTGGTAAGAACTAGTCAATTGCATAACGAACTCCTGCTCATGTGGAAGCTGTAACATACATAAATTTATGTTTATGTATATTTGGCTATAATCAAACAAGGTTGTTAATGTACGCCGTAATGGTTTTTTTTAAATATTGTTTCTAGTCAGCAACAACTGTTGTGTGTTTTTCCAATTCAATACCTTTTCAGGCTTTTACTCAACGTGCTTATGTGTTTTATACAGGTAGTTGGTTATAAGAGTAAGAGTCCAGGTGAAGATGGAATACAGGTTGAAATGATCCTGGCAGGAAGAGAGAAACTTGCAGAAAAATTTCACCGACTGAGACAAGCAATATGGACCAAAGAAGAACTACCAGTAGAATGGAAAACAGCTCTGTGTTGTCCAATACATAAGAAGGGCGACAAACTGAAATGTGACAACCATCGAGGAATCGCCCTGCTTATCGTCTGCTATAAGATCCTGTCCAATTGCCTCATACATAGAATTCAGCCAGTGGCAGAATCGGTGACTGTGGAGTACCAGGCCCGCATCTCGTGGTCGTGCGGTAGCGTTCTCGGTTCCCACGCCCGGGTTCCCGGGTTCGATTCCCGGCGGGGTCAGGGATTTTCTCTGCCTCGTGATGGCTGGGTGTTGTGTGCTGTCCTTAGGTTAGTTAGGTTTAAGTAGTTCTAAGTTCTAGGGGACTTATGACCACAGCAGTTGAGTCCCATAGTGCTCAGAGCCATTTGAACCATTTTTTTTTTTTGGTGTACCAGGGAGGTTTCCGCCCAGGACGGTCAACAGTATATCACATCACATCTTCAGTCTCCGGGAGCTCACTGAGAAACTGGGCGAATATGGTAAAGATTTGCATATTTAATTCGTTGATTTTAAGTAGGCCTATGATTGCCTACATCGCAAAAGCCTGCTCAACTGTTTAAGGGAGTTTGGCATAGCAGAGAAACTCATCGATCTGATAAAGATCTGTCTGCACGAAACACGTGCAAAGGTGAAGATGGGAAATCGCGTAACTGAGGAGTTTGAAATTGTGACAGGACTCAGGCAAGGAGATGGGCTGTCCCCTATCCTGTACGCGAGACCTTCCAAGCGAACGAAGGGTTTGAAATCGAAGGAAAGAGACTGGCATACTTAGCCTATGCAGATGACATCTGTTTACTCTCTAGGTCGGAAGAGGAGTTGGAGCAAATGACCAAAGCACTAAAGGAGGCTGCCAGAAAATTTGGGCTAAACATAAACGAAGCCAAGACAGAGTACCTTGTTATGACGCGAGGTCATTGTCAGACTGTTGATCATCTACAATCACTGCAGGTTGGGCACCACTCCTACAAGAGAGTGCAAGAATTCAAATACCTAGGGACACTTTTCACTGAGAACTCGTCGTGTGAAGCAGAGATCTACGCCAGAATACAAGCAGGAAACCGATCTTACCACAGCCTAGCACAACTGGTTCGGTCTAAATATCTCTCCAGACAGTTCAAGATTCTACTGTACAAAACCCTGATCCAGCCTGTTGTTCTATATGGCTGTGAGACATGGAGTATCCGAAAACAGGACTTCCATAAGCTCCTCGTTTTCGAGAGAAAAGTGGTTCTGAAGATCTTCGGTCCGGTTCTGGATGCAGATACAGGGGAATGGAGGATCATATACAACCAAGAGCTTGAGGAACTATACCAGCAGCCCAACACAGCAGGAACTGTCAAAGCCAAACGAATGCAGTGGACCGGCCACGTGGCCCGGATGGAGGATCACAGATGGCCTCGGAAGCTCCTGGATTTCACACGAACAGGAAAGAGACCGCCAGGGAGACCCAAGAAGCGTTGGAGGGATGGACTTTATGAAGATTTAAACCAAGTGTCAATAGATGTGAACGGGTGGCGGTTAGCAGCAATGGACAGAATACAGTGGAAGAGGAAACTTGTGTGCGGTCCACTGGGCCTGATCACGTAGTAGTAGTAGTAGTAGGTTATTAGCGTGTTTTCTTGCCATGCAAAAGTTTTCCATTTCATTACGGGTAGAAACTGTTGCCTTGAAAGGAGAATGTTGTAAAAGTTCGCAAGTCCTACCTTGCGAACGTGTGTGTTTGTCGTAAGTTAACTGGGAGAAATTTGTAAAATTTGTTTTTTTATATATTCTGGAAACGTTAATGTTAATAACTGTGAGTGTTCCCGCCCGTGTGCATGACTCATGGGTTTTGGTTTTTCTATTTTGAGAACTTTTGAAAACAGGATTGTCTTTATATGTTGCAGAGAAGTTAGACTCTGCGCCATTTAATGAGCCTGAGTGAGGCTGTTGTGGCCGGCCGTAGCTACGACTGTTATAACCAAATTGGAAATTTGTCTGCCCAAAAGTGAAGTAATATATTCAAATTGTATTCATTAATTAATGGAGAGAAACTCACCTGTAATTTAGCTGAGCTTGAAATATTATACAGCGTCGCGTTGTATATGTTAAATTGCTTGCCTGTACTTGCCTTTTACTGGCGTGAAACTTTTTATAATAATTTAAAAGTCCTTTCCTATCATAAATTGTGACATTCATTAAATCATTGTTTTCTGTTTTTTTTTTGTTTGAAATATCGTAAAGTCCTGCACCAAATTTGAATAAAGAGTGTTACTGAAAATTGTGTGTAATTTCACCAGTTATTCCTTGGCACCTACTTCCACTTTACATTTTGCGTATTAATTCTGATAATAACCTGTGGTGAACCAGTAGTAATTTTACGGTTCAGTGACATGTGACGATGTCATACGATAAATAAAAAAATATCGCAATACACACACACACACACACACACACACACAGAGAGAGAGAGAGAAAGAGAGAGAGAGGGGAGATAGATGGAATCATCTTTATCTGAATTGCAGACGATAAAGGGAACGAAACAGACTCCTTTAAAAGTGACAGTTATTTTTGACGTTGGTGTAGCTATTCTATAAGTAATAGCGCCTTCTGTAGCTGCACAAATGGGAAAATAACAAAGGAAAAATAGAAAAAGTATGCGTTCAGTCTTTCCACAATTATGGTGCAGCCGAGTACTGGGGGGAAACGGCTACTTGCGCAGCAGATGCTCATGCCGACCGGGCGGACCGCTTTTCGCTGGCTGCTGCGTAGCGGGCGCTATGACAAAGTGGTCTGTACACCCGCCTGCGGCTGCAGCCGGAACAAGGGCGGCGTGGGCGTGGCGGGGAGCGGGTGGGGGTGGTGTGGGCGGGGTGTTGGTCCCGTAACGAGCCGCTCTGCTGTGCTGTGCGCGGCGCGGGCAGGCAATATTTCCTCCCAAACGTCTCCCCCGGCAAACTTGCGCGTTTCAGCGCGCTGCGGCTCGCAACTGCCGCTATTTCCGGCTGCGTCCGCTGGCTCGCCCGACAAAGCGCATCGCCCGCATAGCTCGGCCCGCGAGAAACGCCAAGTCCCAAACTCCTGCTGTCCGGCAGGACGGGCGCAAAAAACCGGACTCCTGCGGTGATACCGTCCCGCAGCACCAGAGTCTCTTTCCAACTCCGACAAGCCGCGGAAGTTAATTTATAATTTTTGCGACGCAGGGCACGGATGCGGAAGAAAAATCTGAAAGCGCAGTACTCATGCAAACGACGGAAAATTAAAATATGGTCCTTGTTCCTCTTTCCCAGCTTTATCCTGAGAATCCAGTCTTACGCAGGTGGAATATAGGCATTCTCCACTTTTCAGAGAGTGAAATCCTTCACGGAAAAATGTCGCTGAGAAGATTCGCTCTCTACATCTACGCTCCACAGCCTATTGTACAGTGTGTAGCTGGGTTAATTCTGGTACCATAATTCATTCTCCCCTCATTCCTCTGTCATTTGCGAATGTCACGCGAGAAGAATAATTGTCAATAAGCGTCCTTGTGATCCCCAGTCTCTGTGGTTTTTTCGTCGTGGACATTTCACAAGATATAAGTGCGAGGAAGGAATATGTTGCTAGACTATTCCTGGAATGTACGTTTTTCTGTATTCAACAACATACCTCTCCGTGATGCATAATGTTTCGTTTTTAGCGTGTGTCGTTGGAGTTTGTTGTGCATCTCCATAACCCTCTCGTACTGCCTAAGTGACGACATACCCGGTTGCTTAGCGTACCCGGCACGATAGTTAGGTGTATTTGGTCATAGAATTAGTGGCCTTCTGTTATAAACAACTAAGTGAACGGCTCATCGAAGAACTTCGATGGATGTCATGTGATGTCCGCACCAGGCAAATATAATGAGCCATAGTGAACAAAATGAGATTTTAAAAAAAAGTAAAATAAAACGCTGTAGATTCTTTGAATAGTGCTCAAAATGCCCTCGGTTCCAGGTTCGAAACCAACCACCGCTTAAATTTTGATTAATAATCAGCATTGGCGGTCGAAGTCATCCTTATTCTACCAATGGCCTTCTCAAAGACGACGGATGAGCGGACAGAGCTGCAGGCCACTCTCTTGCCCTAGTGGTGGGAAACTGCCTCTAAAGAAAAAAAAGGCGGAAGAATCAGCAATGATCAACGGCTTGAGGATGCAGAAGACAATGGAAACCACTTATTTTATTTAATCGCCCTCCGTCGGGCAGACCGTTCGCCGAGTGCTGGTCTTTCATTTTGATACCACTTCGCCGGCCGCAGTGGCCAAGCGATTCTAGGCGCTTCAGTCTGGAACCGCGTGACCGCTACGGTCGCAGGTTCGAATCCTGCCTCGGGCATGGATGTGTGTGATGTCCATAGGTTAGTTAGGTTTAAGTAGTTCTAAGTTCTAGGGTACTGATGACCTCAGAAGTTAAGTCCCATAGTGCTCAGAGCCATTTGAACCATTTTTTATGCCACTTCTGCGACCTGCAGTCGATGAGGATGATAGGATGATGATGAGGAGGACAGCACAACACCCAGTCCCTGGGCGGAGAAAACACCTTGACCCAGCTGGGAATCGAACCAGGGCCCAAAGCATTGACAATCCGTCACGCTGATCATTCAGCTACCGGGGTCGGACATGGAAACCATCGCATTAAAGACACATAACGTGTATCGATTGGCCTATAACTGAAAAAGTATCATGATGATGATCTCTCCATTGGTAAGAATTTTCGGAATAATTTCCCGTTCGGAGCTTCGGGAGTGGACTGCCAAGGGGGAGGTGACCAAGAGTCGGGACGTGGAATGGCAGAAGCTTGAACGCTGTAGGGAAGCCATAAAATCTGGAAAGGGAAATACAAAGTCTCAATCTAGATATACACTCCTGGAAATGGAAAAAAGAACACATTGACACCGGTGTGTCAGACCCACCATACTTGCTCCGGACACTGCGAGAGGGCTGTACAAGCAATGATCACACGCACGGCACAGCGGACACACCAGGAACCGCGGTGTTGGCCGTCGAATGGCGCTAGCTGCGCAGCATTTGTGCACCGCCGCCGTCAGTGTCACCCAGTTTGCCGTGGCATACGGAGCTCCATCGCAGTCTTTAACACTGGTAGCATGCCGCGACAGCGTGGACGTGAACCGTATGTGCAGTTGACGGACTTTGAGCGAGGGCGTATAGTGGGCATGCGGGAGGCCGGGTGGACGTACCGCCGAATTGCTCAACACGTGGGGCGTGAGATCTCCACAGTACATCGATGTTGTCGCCAGTGGTCGGCGGAAGGTGCACGTGCCCGTCGACCTGGGACCGGACTACAGCGACGCACGGATGCACGCCAAGACCGTAGGATCCTACGCAGTGCCGTAGGGGACCGCACCGCCACTTCCCAGCAAATTAGGGACACTGTTGCTCCTGGGGTATCGGCGAGGACCATTCGCAACCGTCTCCATGAAGCTGGGCTACGGTCCCGCACACCGTTAGGCCGTCTTCCGCTCACGCCCCAACATCGTGGCAGCCCGCCTCCAGTGGTGTCGCGACAGGCGTGAATGGAGGGACGAATGGAGACGTGTCGTCTTCAGCGATGAGAGTCGCTTCTGCCTTGGTGCCAATGATGGTCGTATGCGTGTTTGGCGCCGTGCAGGTGAGCGCCACAATCAGGACTGCATACGACCGAGGCACACAGGGCCAACACCCGGTATCATGGTGTGGGAAGCGATCTCCTACACTGGCCGTACACCACTGGTGATCGTCGAGGGGACACTGAATAGTGCACGGTACATCCAAACCGTCATCGAACCCATTGTTCTACCATTCCTAGACCGGCAAGGGAACTAGCTGTTCCAACAGGACAATGCACGTCCGCATGTATCCCGTGCCACCCAACGTCCTCTAGAAGGTGTACGTCAACTACCCTGGCCAGCAAGATCTCCGGATCTGTCCCCCACTGAGCATGTTTGGGACTGGATGAAGCGTCGTCTCACGCGGTCTGCACGTCCAGCACGAACGCTGGTCCAACTGAGGCGCCAGGTGGAAATGGCATGGCAAGCCGTTCCACAGGACTACATCCAGCATCTCTACGATCGTCTCCATGGGAGAATAGCAGCCTGCATTGCTGCGAAAGGTGGATATACACTGTACTAGTGCCGACATTGTGCATGCTCTGTTGCCTGTGTCTATGTGCCTGTGGTTCTGTCAGTGTGATCATGTGATGTATCTGACCCCAGGAATGTGTCAATAAAGTTTCCCCTTCCTGGGACAATGAATTCACGGTGTTCTTATTTCAATTTCCAGGAGTGTAGTATGGGTCCATCAAGCAAAAGTGAACGAAGACAAGGATTAAGTTCAGATGAGTGTAGGGTAATATCAACAGCCGACGTCACAAGCTAAAGATGAAGAGACAAAGAAAGAGAATACTGTAACGGTAATACAGTACGTGAAGAGAGATAAAAATCTAATAGTCATGTGGGACTGGAATGCAGTTGCAGGGGAAGCAGTAGAAGGGAAAGTTACAGGAGATTATGGACTTGGGACAAGGAATCAGAGAAAGACTAATTGAGTTCTGTAATAAATGTCAGCTAGTAATAGTGAGTACTCTGTTCAAGAATCACAAGTGGAGGAGGTATACTTGGAAAAGACCAGGTGATACAAGAAGATTTCAGCTACATTGCATTACCACATGGTCTGTCAGAGATTCCGAAATCAAGTATTGGATTGTAAGGCGTTCCCAGGAAGAGATATTGGTTCACGTCATGCTGTAGTGGTGATTAAGAGTAGGCTGAAGTTTAAGAGATTAGTAAGGAAGAATCAATACACAAAGAAGTGGGATACAGAAGTACTAAGGAATGACGAGATACACTTGAAGTTCTCTGAGGCTATATATACAGCAATAAGGAATAGCTCAGAAGGAAGTACAGTTGAAGAGAAATGGACACGTCTACAAAGGGCAGTTAAAGTATTTGGAAAGAAATACACTGGTACAAATAAGAAATTTCAAAGAAACCATGGGTAGTACAAGAAATACTTCAGTTTATCAATGAAAAAAGGAAGTTCAAAAAGTTTCAGGGAATGTTAGAAATACAGAAATACAAGTCTCTGAGAAATGAAGTAAGTAGGAAGCGCAGGGAAGCAAAGTAGAAATGGCTGCAAGAAAAATGTGAAGAAACAGAAAAAGTAAGTGATTCTCTGAGGGATTGACTTAGTATATAGGAAAGTCAAAACAACCTTCAGTGAAATTAACAGCAAGGATGGTAACTTTAAGAGAGCAACGGGAATTCCACTGTTAAATGCAGAGGAGAGAGCGGATAGGTGGAAAGATTAAACTGAAGCTCTCTATGAGGGAGAAGATTTTTCTGATGTGATAGGAGAGATAAGGGATATAGTATTAGAATCAGAATTTAAGAGAGCTTTGGAGGACTTAAGATCAAAGAAGGCAGAAGGGATAGATAACATTCCATCAGAATTATTAAAATCATTCGGGGAAGCGGCAACAAAACGACGCACGTTGGTGTATAGAGTGTATGAGTCTGGCGATATGCCATCTGACACTAGGAAAAATATCATCTGCACAATTACGAAGTCTGCAAGAGCTGACAAGTGCGAAAATTATCGCACAATCGGCTTAACAGCTCATACATCCAAGTTGCTGACAGAAGAAGGGAAAATAAAGTTGAGGCTGTGTCAGATGACGATCAGTTTGGCTTTAGGAAAGGTAAACGCACCAAAGAGGCAATTCCGACGTTGCGGTTGATAATGGCAGAAAGACTAAAGAACAATCAAGACACGTTCATAGGAACTGTTGATATGGAAAAAGCGTTCGGCAATGTAAAATTGAGCAAGATGTTCGCAATTTTGATAATAATAACGGTGAGCTATAGAGAGACGGGTAATATACAGCGTGTACAAGATCCAAGAGGAAATAATAAAGAGTGGACGACCAAGGGCGAAGTGCTCGGATTAAAAAGGGTGTAAGACAGGGATGTAATCTTTCGCTCCTAGTGTTCAATCTGTACTCTGACGCAACACTGATGGAAATAAAAGAAAGATTCAGGGGTGGAATTAAAATTCGTGGTTAAAGGATATTAATTGTCCCATTCGCTGATGATACTGCTATCCTAAGCGAAACTGAAGAAGAATTACAGGATATGCTGAGTGGAATGAATACTCTAATGAGCACAAAATACGGATTGAGTGGAAATCGAAGAAAGACTAAAGTAATGAGAAATAGCAAAAACACAAACAGCGAGAAACTTAATTTCAGGATTTATGGCCACAAAGTAGATGAAGTTAAGGAATTCTGCTACCTAGGCAGCAAAATGACCAATGACGGGCGGAGCAAGGCGAACATCAGAAGCAGACTAACACTAGCAAAAAAGGCATTCATGGCCAATAGAAGTCTACTAGTATCAAATATAGGCCTTAATTTGAGGAAGAAATTTCTGAGAATGTAAGCTTGGAGCATAGCATTGTATGGTAGTGAAATATGGACTGTGGGAAAACCGGAACAGAAGACAATCGAAGCATTTGTTGAAGTATTTGCGATGTGGTGCTACAGACGAATGTTGAAAATTAGGTGGACTGACAAGGTAAGAAATGAGGAGGTTCTGCGTTGAATTGAAGAGAAAAGGACATCTGTTAAGACATCATGGAATTACTTCCACGACATTAGAAGTAACTACAGAGGGTAAAAACTGTAGAGGAAGGCAGAGATTGGAAAACGTTCAGCAAATAATTGAGGACGTAAGTTGCAAGTGCTACTCTGAGACGAAGAGGTTGGCACAGGAGAGAAATTCGTGCCGGGTTGCGTCAAATCTGTCAGAAGACTGATGCCACACAAAAAAAGAAAAAAAAAAGTTGACTAAACGATACCGTGACGAAACACTCAGCTCATAATTGGATCTTCTTTACCTCTTGTACTAACCCAGTCTGATAAACGTGCCAAATAATGTTTAATAATCAAGAATCGGCATTAACAAGTGAATTGCGAGCCAGTACTTCGATGTTATTATTGTTATTACTTTGGAGTCATCAGTCTTATGAGTAGTTTGATAAGGTCGTTCACGAGTTCCTGTCTTGTGTTATACTTTGCACCTCATTGTAGCAAATACACCCAAGGCTCTCAATCATTAGTTGGGTGCGTTCCAATCTCTATCTTCTGTTGTAGATTTTACCGACCACAGATCCGTCTAGAACAATGCAAATTATTTCCTTATGTCTTAAAACATGTCCTGACAACCTGTCCCTTATTTTTGTCATAGTTTTCCATACATTTGTTTCTTCGTCATTTCTGGGGAGAATCTTCTAATTCATTATCACTTGGCCTAACTTTCTACTTTTTCTGTGGCAACCCATGTCAAATTCTTCGATTCTCTTCTTTTCCGATTTGCCCACAGCCCATCTTTCACTACCACACAATGCTGTGGTCAAACGTACGTTTCCAGAATTGTTTTCCTCAAACTGGGACCAGTGTTTAATATTAGTAGACTTCTCTCGACCAGGAGTGCTCTCTCTACCCGTGCTAGTCTACATATTACATCCTTTTTTTGCATCGTGCGTCATATGCTCTTTCGGTTCCAAGAAAGCAGAACTTCTTAACTTCGGGCACTTCGTAGTTCCCAGTATCGATAAATTTATCGCTAATATCAATTATACTACTCCTCAATACTTTCCTCTTCCTTCGGTTTACTCTCAAAATGGTTCAAATAGCTCTGAGCACTATGGGACTCAACATCTGAGGTCATCAGTCCCCTAGAACTACTTAAACCTAACTAACCTAAGGACATCACACACATCCATGCCCGAGGCAGGATTCGAACCTGCGACCATAGCAGCAGCGCGGTTCCGGAGTGAAGCGCCTAGAACCGCTCGGCCACCCAAGCCGGCCGTTTACTCGCAGTTCACATCCTGTAATCACTAGCATATTCATTCCATTCAACACCTCTCGTAATTATTCTTCATTTCCGCAGAGGATAGCAGTGTCATCAGCGAATCTCGTCATTGATATCATTTACCGCAAATTTCAATCCCAATATTTCTTTTTTCCCCAACATTTCTTCATCGATCTATATATTGAATCGCAGGACCGGAAAACATATTTCTTTTATAACTTTTTAAACCGATCTCTTCGTTGCTCCTTTTGCATTCTTATTGTTTTTTCTTGGTTCTTGTACGTTCTGTGATATTATCCGTCATGCGCTATAGCGTACTTAAATTTTTCTCAGAATATCGAACATCTTGTGCCATTTACATCGTCCAACGCTTTTTCTAGGTGGAAAAATCTTATATATGTGTCTTAATTCTTCTAACGAATCTCAGTCTGGCATCTGCTCTTCCTACAGTTTGTTTGGTGTAGTCCACTTTACGTCGTCCCGGACGGGTAAATCTAGATATTTTACAATACTTTCTTTTCGGAGGAATTGTTGCCGATAGTGCAATCGACCAATAGTTGGTCTCTTCCTCTATTTATTCGCCATTCTTTACATTGATTTACGTTCAAATTTAGCTGCAAGTCCCTGCACCAAAGGATCTTCTGCAGGTCTTCCTGTATTTCGATATGGTCTGATATGGTCTCTTGTGGCTCTGCTACTTTTCTAAAACGAGTGTCTCCACAAATAGCCTCGCGGAGCGTACAACGTTATATACAAGATCATTAATAGTGTATACTGCAAACACTAACAGTCTTTCCACAATTCTTATGCTGCTCTTGAAATTATTTTCGCATCTGATAGTTTTGCTTCGTTGAGTTCTATCTTCAAGGAAATTTGAATCCAAGCACAAATCCGATCCAGTACTCGGTAATCTCCTGTTTAGGTTACTGAACGTCAGAGAGGAAATTTATCATATGACATACAGAAATCAAGGCACGTGGCATTAATGTGGGCGGCGTTGTCTACGGCGCTTTGGGTTTTATGGACCAACAAAGGAAGCTGATGTTCTGTCCGCTGAATTTTGTACTTGGCTGGAGCAGTAACTGTACAATAATTCTCTTGAAAAATTAATAAACAGCCATTCAGTTCCAAAAAGGAAAATTTATTTAAACACCTTGACCATCGTTTCAACGTTTATAAAAACGTCTTCAAAAGTTGTCGATATTTCCTTCTGAAGAAGACGTTTTTATAAACATTAAAACCACAATGAAGAGATTTAAATAATCGTTCCATTTTGCAGCTGACTCGCTGTTTACTATTTCTTCAAGTAAATACAGTTCTAATTGCCATGAATGATATCAACGTAAAACACACAAATCCAGTAATCATTACTTAACGACAAAATCGCATAAAAAGTGGTTTACTTGTCTCAGATTCTTATTCGAGGAGCGCAGGCTCGTCCGCAGCTCGTGGTCGTGCGGTAGCTTTCTCGCTTCCCGCGCTCGGGTTCCCGTGTTCGATTCCCGGCGGGGTCAGGGATTTTCTCTGCCTCGTGATGACTGGATGTTGTGTGATGTCCTTAGGTTAGTTAGGTTTAAGTAGTCCTAAGTTCTAGTGTACTGATGACCATAGATGTTAAGTCCCATAGTTTTCAGAGCCATTTGAACCATTTTTTGAGCGCAGGCTCGCAGGTCGTCGCCTAGGCCACAGACACACGTAGAACACTGTAGAAGTCATGGTGACACACGTATATCATTTGCATACATTTCGCTGATAACTTGAAGACATCTCGAAGGCTACTTGTAGACAACAGCCGACGAACGGAACGATACTGTAACGCTCTAGTTCAGTAAACATGAATAGCGTTGTAATGTAGTGCTAGCTAGCTTTAGCGCCCTGTGGCAGAGACGGCGCCATTCGTGAGCCTTATCAGAAGTATGAAATTACATTGAAATCCAGTCCTTTAGCTGCTTACAGGCGTTGATAAATATCAACGGGGACAGTTCAAAATGTGTGAGCCGTCCGGGACTCGAACTTGGGATCTCCTGCTTACATGGCAGACGCTCTACTGCACTGATCCATCGAGGACACGGAGGATAGTGCGACTGCAGGGACTTATCTCTAGTGCCTCTTCCCACTATACTCATTACTCGCTGCAGTCAATCTACCGATTCTCGTAAGATTTCGGGGAATGTGAGAAAATCTGCTCTGAAGAAGATCATTGGCCGGTAAGCCTTATCTATATGAAGATGGTATCTGTTATTTCGGACATGTCCGAAAGAACGGATACCATCTTCATATTATTTGAAGTATGTTCTGATTACGCTGCTTACGCCTGCCGTGCTGGCAACCGCACAGACGCTGTTGTACCACGGGAAGCCAAACCGCATCTTGGATGCAGTACAAGAAATCGTCTCTGGTTATAGAAAGAAAAGACGAGGGTAAAAATTATAGGTTGGACCAAATTTCCAATACATTAAGTGGACTTAGCTGTACGTAGGTTGCAGTATTCCTGTGGAGATGAACGTACCTGTGCACTAGCTTGAAGAGTTGCAGCAAACCAGTCTTGGGACTGAACCCCATAGCAACAAAAACAATAAAAACGGTATTACCGGAATTATTACGCGTATTTGCAGACAGAAGATGTTTGTATTGAGCCAGTAGTTATAAACGCCGATGTAAGATTGGCCGTTGCGTGTAGTTTACAGACATATCTAGTAAAATATAGCCTTGTTTCTGCAACAGCTTATTCATTATACATGATTTCTACATTTAATAATCAGAAAATCTCTTCAGATATTATCTCGGACAGCTACGACGCGACGTATCGATGAGTAATATCACAAGTCTGTCAGTAACGTTTCCATGATGTGGAGCCCATACACACCAATGTTGACAGAACAGTCATTGAGAAAACACTGTTGGCGGGCCCTTGGTTCGCCTGAGCGGTATGATCTAAATTTAAGTTCCTCTTCATGTACGTCGGTGAAACTCGCACAGCAATGGTGACTTCATCGTTCTAGTTACTCATTTACTGATGTACCTCATCATCCTATGGTTTTCAGGCCTTCTAGTGAATTGCACACAGCCTATATCAAGGGGAGTAAACTCATTTCGATTCTATATGATGGCAAACGCGAATAATCAACTGGATCAGAGAGAGAAATAAGCCCATTTGTTTCGCCCCGGTTTGACAGAAAATGCTGTAGGGCTGTTTACACACAGATGAGCAATAAATTGCTGTTATAAGCTGTCATATCTTATGCATGCTTTCGGCGACCTGTGGTACGTAAAAGTTGTCATTGTTCTGTATCTACTGTACATATACAGTCACTAAAGACTTAAATATGAGAGTACCATCGCACGTAAGAAATTATGTTATGAAAGTTTTCCTACTTACCCTCGGCCACATAAGTTTCTAGATGCTGTCGCTTGGCTAATCAGAACAATGGATTCGTGCGTTGTTATCAGCAAACTGACTTACCTGAAAAAGAAATACCTGGAGTTATTTAGGTAACAATGAACTATTCAGTGACGGCAGGCAGATGCACAAGCAAACGAAATACTTGATATAACAAATACATGTCTTAGTTTCTATTACAAATGTACTTCATTTGATGTACGCTGTAGAAGTATATTAGTTAAAAATAACAATTGCGACCACTATTATGTCGCGCGGTAAGGTTTAGAACTTAGTAACTGCAATTACTCGTAGTAATTACACCATATTCTTAAGTTAAGACATACTTGAAATCGATACGTCAAGGCAAGACAGAGCAGATGAAACTGTTTTGGGACAATATCGTAAGACGTTAGGTGCATGAGGTGTCACTAAGAAACCAGTAACCTCTCGACCCAAGATTCTCTAAAGAAACGAACTCGCACGTACAAAACAAATTCGAACTTCAGATTCTTCTACAATTGACATAATGGGTAAAATTTCTTACGTTATGGACGTAAGCGAAAAGAAGTTTAGAATAGGATCGAAAACTTGTTTAAAGTATGACAGTAGTCGCCAAGTGCTTGCTTTATCTAGTCTCTGACATGCTTAACGTGCTCGATAGAGGAGGAAGGGTGACACCGATAGTGTCTGCGGACAAGGCGGGTGGGGGGGGGGGGGGGCAGGGGAGGCATAGATGGCCCTTTGCCGTCACATAGGAAACTGTAGTTTTCGACCGTGGAATGCGTGGGAATCAACGCCTCAAGGAAAGGAGTCGTTTCACTGATGCACTTTACGCTACCAGCTGAGGCCTTTTCGCATCGATTCTGAGGGACGGTGAGACTGAAAAACTTTCCACGACTACCCAAAATTAAATCGCGTGATTTCAAAGCTGTGTGTCGAAGTTATGACCTTCATCGCGGAGGCGTCAAAACAAAGGTTAAAATGTTGTTAAGATGGGGTGCAACGACCGTCCCATCGTGTAACACGGGCACGGTGGGACTGGGCAGAATTTTGGTGAAATTTGGTGCCCACATGATATCATTAACCCACCTTAAATTCATTTTAATTTCTGTACTGTGGCGTTCTTTCCGCACGTGCCGACACTTTGCTGGTTGAGGTGTCGTCGAACCGGAGGGTGACGTCCCAGGCACTTCGCTTTTGTACCGTTACAGAGGAAAGTCGTAGGCACCTTTCATCCAAATTTCAAACTTCTGGGGCACAAGGGGGACAATTAGGGAGTGATCCGTTTATTGTGTTGCACAGTGTAGTTTTTCAAATGTGTCAATGTTTATGGCGTCAGATCTTCTGAACTATCCGTCGTACATTGTTAAGAATCTTCAGGTAAATTCGGTGTTATAAGTGGATGCTGTCCGCCGAATGTGTTGCGAATAGATTCAGCAATAAGGAACTTATAAAATAAAACGCTAGCCTGATGCTGAGGCTTTACTGCATGAACAGCGAAAATGTATTGAGCGATAAAGATTTTTATTTCATAATTTTGTGGGAGACATCATTGATAAGATGTGTAATGTTTGTCGAAAGTCACTAAGCGCTGTCTTTCCCAAATACTGAATGAATTTACTCTCGATAACTTGCACGCCATGAGCACGCTATTTCAAGACTTAGATGACGTTTATAACTTCAATAATTGGTTTATTGCAATCCCCAACATAAGAATGTAATATTAATGAGAGGTTTATAACAAAATTTTAATTTTAATGTAAATTTTAATTTTTAAACGCGCTCCATTAATGAAATACTGACAATAAAATTTTCGTTGTCTCTGGAAGCCGATAGATAGGCGATTTACGACTGGTACTACGCTCCGTCCACCAGGTTATCCTTAAGGTAATACAGACAACTTAGAGAGTGTGGACAAATGTTTTTGGTATAAAGATACCAACTGCATTTTTCACGTTTCAGATATAGTCTGTCGGTAAACTGAATAGCGAGCGAGAGAGTCCCCACTCTGCCTACCTTGCTACGTCACAAGGCGCTTCTACAGGCTGTTTCACAACGTAGTACCGGCCCTGCCGCAGCGCGCGCTTTAAATCTGTAGCGACGCCGTGTACAGATACGTCGTCGTCGTAGTCACTTTCTAAATTAATAAATATGGCGTCTAGTAGGCCTTCAGTAAGCCCATCCTTAACCCAGTACTCTTACGTTTCTCCATGTGGAGGCAGTATGCACTCCTGTCATCTTGAGTTATCGTTTCAAAACCTTTAACAGTTGGGACAAGTGTTTGTGCATGATTTTTTCGGTTACTGCAAAATTTAGTTTGGAATAAAAAACGTAAACTCAGAAAACTGCTTCATACTTTCTTTCACCAACCGCAGCAACTTCGTCATGTAAATATCTCCAACCAAATTTCTTCCTATGACGAAATTTTTGAGTTTTGTCCACGCCATTTCAATTGGATTTAAATCACAGTTGTATGATGGATGTCGCAGCATAGTGTGCCCATAAGCTTCAACTATTTTATGAATTTCAAATACTTTGTCTTCCAGCTTATGTTGTTTAATTAAATCTAATAATTTTGTTTTTATCATTGACAAATCAGTTTCCACCTTATTTTTTAATAATGATTCAATGATTTCCCTTTTATTCGAGGACTTAGTCGGAGTTTTGTTATGCTCCTTGTTGTGACTTGAGGTGTTGTACATTACAATAACAAAGTTCGGTGGCAGATTCAGAACTACTTTCCAGAATGAGATTTTCACTCTGCAGCGGAGTGTGCGCTGATATGAAACTTCCTGGCAGATTAAAACTGTGTGCCCGACCGAGACTCGAACTCGGGACCTTTGCCTTTCGCGGGCAAGTGCTCTACCAACTGAGCTACCGAAGCACGACTCACGCCCGGTACTCACAGCTTTACTTCTGCCAGTACCTCGTCTCCTACCTTCCAAACTTTACAGAAGCTCTCCTGCGAACCTTGCAGAACTCGCAGGAGAGCTTCTGTAAAGTTTGGAAGGTAGGAGACGAGGTACTGGCAGAAGTAAAGCTGTGAGTACCGGGCGTGAGTCGTGCTTCGGTAGCTCAGTTGGTAGAGCACTTGCCCGCGAAAGGCAAAGGTCCCGAGTTCGAGTCTCGGTCGGGCACACAGTTTTAATCTGCCAGGAAGTTTCATATCAGCGCACACTCCGCTGCAGAGTGAAAATCTCATTCTGGAAACATCCCCCAGGCTGTGGCTAAGCCATGTCTCCGCAATATCCTTTCTTTCAGGAGTGCTAGTTCTGCAAGGTTCGCAGGAGAGCTTCTGTAAAGTTTGGAAGGTAGGAGACGAGGTACTGGCAGAAGTAAAGCTGTGAGTACCGGGCGTGAGTCGTGCTTCGGTAGCTCAGTTGGTAGAGCACTTGCCCGCGAAAGGCAAAGGTCCCGAGTTCGAGTCTCGGTCGGGCACACAGTTTTAATCTGCCAGGAAGTTTCATATCAGAACTACTTTAGTCGATATCCAATTTGAAAAATTTTCGTAGTTCATTTGCCCCTGGTAGTCCCCTGTTGCATATCCCACTTTATAAATTAACTGTGCGTTGGATAAAAACCCATCTTTTCACTCAATATTGACCACTATAATCCTATTGCTTCAGCTAACATTGTCGATAATGCGATCAACGCCAGGGCCCCGCCAATATTTTCTGTAAGTAATATTGTTGTCCACCCGAGTTTCATCAATATAAAAGAAATTTTCTGCCTAGCTCCCTTAATTTCCTCACTTGGTTCAGGTACTAACATAGCCAGTCAATTACATCCATTCTCTCTATCAGAATCTTTCGTTCACTTATAGATATTTTCCAGGTAAATCCCACTTCAAGCAGTGTCTTATGTAAAACATCATTCTGCAAAAGAAAATCGATTTTTTGTTTCACGACAGAAAGTGATGTCCGTAACGCCGGCATTATTTTTGGTTTATGTGAAAGTCCTTCATCGTTTGTCGAATGACCGATTTTGTGAAACTACCTGTAACGACCTCCCAAAATTATCAATTTTCCTTCGTGGCGGTTCCAGTAAACCACGCGGTTTATTTTCACGTTTCTTCCTTATGCATCCTATCGTGGTGAGGCTGACGTTTGCATAAATTGCAGCTCTCTGACTGGGACTGGTAATGTTAGCCAACAGTTCTTTTTGTGCCGCCTCTTTAACACATGATGTTGTAACATTAGAGACGATCGAACGCTCGTTACTTTATCAATACCTCCTCTTCTCTATATTCTGCACATTTTCTTGCATTGCAGGGTGATTATCTATCACTTCCGGATACCGAAGTATATCAGTAAGCATACAAAATTAACTGTCTGACACTGGAAATTAAGATCCCACGAACAGAACGACGTGTATCACTGCATTCTGTTCTACAGCACTAGGCAGCAATGGGCAACTGATTTTGGGTGCCCCTGTAGGCCAGTGGCAGGGCTCTTCTGGGAAATGCCATTTCCCCCACCAAATGCGCTGCTCGCTCTTGAGTTTACAGACAGACTATACCGTACTGGGGTTGTAATGAAGATATTACAAGTGGCACCGTCTAAGCCAGCAACATGGCGAGGTGTTGAATAGCGTCAGTAGTATCCTTTCATGGTTCTGACGAAGTTTCCAGGATGGAGTGCTCTATATATGCGAGCGTACACTGAGCATTATGATGAACCCACTTTTAACACTGTCAGGAACAGTGGTCTACAAAACAAAATGATGTCGCCGTCTCGTGATCAGAAAAGTTTTACTGAATGCGCCAGATGGCTAGAACCTTTGACGGAGGCTATCTACAGTAAATCTGTTCTCATCCTGCTAGTTTGGACAGCACAGTGGTTTACTAGACAGTGAACTGGTGAAGTTGGTATGCCCTTGCCTTCCTCCAAATTTGGAACTGAGTTACTCAACCAGTTATAAGGGGATGTACGGTTCAGCGTGGTCTCCGAACCTTAGCACTCTTTAACATTTTTGAGATATACGGATCACTACTAGAAGAGAAACAAGCGGTAAGTGAAAATAATAACTAGGACCGAGTGAGGACAAACCAGAAATTCGGATTTCATTTTTGACATTTACCTCTTGAGTTACTGAGGAATACGAACATTATATGCACGATTTGTTTCATCAATATATTTTCATCGTTCATTAGTGAGATTTATGCTCTTCAAAGGAATGGCAAAGTAGACGAAACTGGTCATTCGTGACGCACTATAGCCTTGTATAAAAAGGTGATTTTGTTTAATAAAAGTTTATAAAATTTTGAGAGATTTAATACATTCTTCCTCAGCGGCTAAGTTCATGCCGTATTTTAAATTTCAGCCACACGATGTTTAAATTTGTTTCTACCATTTATTAACTCACTAGCTGACAGGCCTGACATTACCCTAGTATTCATTTTGCAAATTTTCTAGTAGAAATCCGCAGTCTCTGAACGCTGGGTGCAACTGCTTCGCATATCTACGACGCGATGTTATACACGTCTCTACGGCAAGCTCTATAGACGCCTGTTGTTTTCGCCTAAAGCTTTTTCGCCTCGCATTTGAGAACTGTCAAAAGCTCTGCCAGGTATCGCGGTTTTCAAAATAGTTCAAATGGCTCTGAGCACTATGGGACTTAACATCTGAGGTCATTAGTCCCCTAGAACTTAGAACTGCTTAAACCTAACTAACCTAAGGACATCACACACATCCATGCCTGAGGCAGGATTCGAACACGCGACTTTAGCGGTCACGCGGTTCCGCACTTAAGCGCCTAGAACCGCTCGGCCATTCCGGCCGGCATCGCGGATTTCCTTCAGTTGAATCGACTGTAAGGTATCTTAGTAGCACAGAATAAAGATATTAAAAAGTCATACATGTTGCGGGATTTTTTCACGCATCTCAGTGTTTATGACGTCATATCGTTTGTACTGTGCTCATACTGTGGCATCAAGCAGTCAGGCCTGCAAGATGAGTGGTCTGCCAAGAGAGTGGATTTGTTCTTATTTCTCGAGTAACATCAATAACTGATTATGAGCTCTAGTACCCACAATTAAGCTACAAATTATTCTCCTGTTTGAATATTACGCAACGGAAACGGATAACGCACAACCGACTATTAGGAATTTACACAACTCTGATTTTTCACAACGCTCTGGCAATACCACATTTTCTTTCTTATTCATATGCTTTGATCAACACGTGGCCATCGCACTGAATATGAATGGCTCACACATTATAAATTCTGTATATCATGACTACACACTATTCGAAGAACAAGGTCACCAATCTTTTTCCTTTCACTATCTTTTTTATTCCGACAAATTCTATTATGATTCAAAGGTAACCTAAACACACAATTACATTTTATACAACAATTACACATGAGAAACTCCGCCCAGTGGGCATGGCTTTACATTGGTGATTCTCTATCTTATGGTCTCGTAATTATCTAACGCTACAGTGCACTTTCTGGATAGGATCGTGGATCTTTTGCTACATTTCACACTTCGACTGTCACACCCATCATCAAGAAAATTTACTCCAGACCGAGCGGTACAAAAAGGAACATGCATAACCCACTGCCTCTGAACCTATCTTGGTACTCTCGCATGCAAACCACACATACTTAAATCACATGAAATACATCACACTGGCAACATCACAAAGAATAGTCACAACGTTAGAATCACTTCACTTTCAGCTTTCCCATTTCAATTAGTATTCATCCCAGTTTCACACGACACTGCCTCACTTCGTATCTTTTCTTTCCTACTACGAGCTCTGGAGGATATATGCACGTCTTCCTGTGCAATGCAAGCCAAGTGGCGTTGCTGGATAGATGGCTATCTCACCTTGCTTCTCTCTCAGAGTATTAGAGTTTGAATCTAGCGTCACACGGAAACATAACACGCAATGTAATATTAAGATCATATTCGTCACACACGCGAGTCCTCAACTGATACCTTGAACGACTACTTCTCTTTATCCTTTGTCTCATACACAGATTGAGACTCACACAGTACTCACCACGTGGAAGTGCTCGTCTCTAATTTCAAGTCCTGCACACGCCATTTCTTAAATATTTCCAACTTATAGTACACACGCCAGTAATTCAGCTCAACTTTAGCACTCGGAAGTATTTCAACTTAGTACTAGCACTCGCAAGTATTTCAACTTAGTACTAGCACTCACAAGTATTTCAACTTATTGCTACACGTGGTTTTATTGTGACCGTTGGTCACTTCCTAAGATTACTATGATCCCCTTAATATTACCTGCCTGTCATTTAATTCTCCCCCCAAAACTTTCTGAAATAGAGAATTAATTATTCCAAACTACTTTTAAGTATTTCACATGCGTACCATTCTCTTCACTTTTTAGTCTTTACGATGTACACCTAAGACAGGTCTTACCAACACAAGATCCAGCGCCAGAATGCTGAGACATGGCCGTTCTTCAGGTCATCTCGCACCTCCGCCGAGGTGGGGGCGCACCATGCTACCGTATTGGTCAGCCACAATTCAGGCGCTCAAAGCTCAGGTAAATATCATCTCTTTGGTTCCACCAAAGGTGACTAAAGGACCGTCTCAAAGATGATCATATGTTGCACATTCACTATCTGCGGTTAGCAGACGACCGTAAATTCATTCATTTCACAGATCACACCAAATTGGATGCAGGGATTTATTTTGTGGGAGTGCACATGTGATCAATTAAATAAATAAATTGTCCTTCTTTCCTACACTGGTATCCAGCTTCTGTGTATTAAGTGAAATTAAGTTATTATTACAAAAAATATGTTGTTCTGACAAGAATAACGAAGAATGTTGTACCTATTTTCAATGTCGTGCGGTACTGTACCCTTTCACCATAAATGTTCGATGGAATTCATGTTGGGCGAATGTGTGGCCAAACTATTCGGTCGTATCATCCAGAATGTTTTTCATACCGGTCTCGAACAACCGTGGCCCAGTGAACTGGCGCATAGTTGCTTGTAAACGAGAAGTCCATGAATGGCTAAAAGTGATCTCCAAGTAGCCAAAGGTAACCATTTCCCGTCAATGATCAGTTCAGTTGGACCAGAGGACTCAGTCAATTCCACGCTAACACAGACCACACCATCATGGAGCCACCACCAGCATGTACAGTGCCTTGTTCACAACTTAGTTCCAGGGCTGCAAGCGGTCTGCGCCACAATGGAACCCTCCATTAGCTCTTACCAACTGAAATGAGGACGCATCTGACCAGGCCACGGTGTTGTATCGTGTAAGGTCCAGCCGATACAGTCATGAGCCTAGGAGAGGTGGTGCAGACGATGTCGTGCTGTGAGCAAAGGCACTCGAGTTGGTCATCTGCTGCCCATGAAGCCAGATTTCGCCGCACTCTCTTATCGGATACGTTCGTTGCATGTCCCACATTGATTTCTGCCGTTATTTCGCACAGTGATGTTTGTCTTTTAGCACTGACAACTCTACGCAAAGGCCGCTGCTCTCGGTCGTTAAGTGAAGGCCGCCGGCCACTGCGTTGCTCGTACTAAGAGGTAATGCCCAAAATTTGGTACTGACACTGTGGATCTCGGAATATTAAATTTCCAAACGATTTCCAAAATGTAATGCCTCAATCACCTCGCTCCACCTACCATTCCGCGTTCAAAGTTTGTTAATTCCGGTGGTGGAGCCGTAATCACGTCGGAAATCTTTTCACGTGCATCACCTGAGTACAAATGATAGCTCGGTCAGTGCACCGCCCATTTACACTTTGTGTAAGCGATAGCACCGCCTTGTGCATAAGTGCGTACCGCTATCCCATGACTTGTTACCTCTGGGTGTTAATTCACAAACGATACCTTCTCCGTGGCAGGGCAGAACTATTCCCCTCATGCCCGCGAGTGTCCCCTGGTTTGACATCTCAGTCGGCCTTAATTAGAATAACCCAGTGTACAGCCCAGCCTAATAAAGGCCGGGGCTGAGAGTTAAATTGGCTGGGGAGGCGGCCGGTCAGAAGAGAGTGCCGCCCATCGACCAGGCCTCGCGTGACCTTCACCCGGCGCGCCGGCCAGGTGGCCAGGACCAGAAGCAGCGGCGACAATCTGTGTGGGGCGCGTGTGTCACTTTCAGGACCCCCTCATCGCCGTTCGGACGCTTTCGGAGCCGCTCGGCCCCCATCGGCTACCTGCCGATCGATGAGTGGTCCAGCGGCACACCACAGCTCGGGTTTCGGCTTGCTCGGCCGACAAGAAACGATCGAATGGTGTCTCGATTGTCATCAGGAGGCCATTCTAGGTCGAATGTTTCTTTGATGTACGTGGTTACGCAGTATACGATTTCGGTACCAACGTATTCCGCGTGACTATTTCCCAATTTTCACTGTACTAGCTGAAAAGGATCCGCTTCCCTTGATCGTTTTTTTCACTTATTTCCTCAAATGTAAAAAAAAGGCCATTAACCATTTCAGTTCTTTAGCGTCTAACTTATTCAAAATATATTCTTACAAACTACATTTGGTGTTTGAATTTCGGGTGGAGAAAAATAACAATAGGTTCAGTGGATGTCTAGCACGGAAACACGGTAGGTATACGTGCGAGAAACACGATTCTTTTAAATTGCCCTTGTGCTTTACTGAAGGGAATACTGTGCGCTAACTTTACCGGAATCGGTAGTATGAACACTGACTTACTTTTTCGTTTTCCGGCTATTATTTCCACTTCTATGAAGACGTTTAGCAGCTTTTTTTTGCGAGTGCATAGCGGGAAAATTACGCGTATGTAGGAACTATGTTGGGAAGTTTATACTTTCGCCTTCATTCATCATTGTAACATGGAACGTAAATATTTTTTCTTCTTTAGGTATGACGTCATATTTTCGCTGATATTTCTACTGCACTATGTTATTTTTTGTTTTTAAAATTGTTCGCTCTGTTTCCGTAGTCTCTCTCTACAGGAGATTCTTTTTTGTATAGTTGTTTATCTGTCTTCAGTACGTTGCACAACTCATCGGCTAAGACGATTTTGCAGGAGTGGCGATCTATGCGATATGTGCTTTTTCAAAGTTGTAGTCTAGAACATTCGGAACATTCGGAAACATTATAGAGCAATATCGAATTTGTTTCCGGATTTCCAATATGCTGGGTTAATAACAGGACAACAACTTGTGTTATCCAGTTTGATGCAGAAAATAGTCGAAGTTGCGAAATTTAGTTCTTCTTATTTAATAGGTGGTCGCTTTCGGGTATTACATCACATTCTCAGATCATCCAAATAGGAATATGATTTGCGTGCTATCACGGAATACACCAATTTTTCTGTTTGGATAATTTGAGAATAGGTTCTCATGTCAGAAACCAGTCATCAATTAAAATAAAAATAAAAAAACTGTATTTCGCAAATTTGGCTATTTCCTACATCAAACTGGAATTTGTTTTCTTTAAAAAATATATTGATACGAAAGAGATGTCATAGTGACCACCTTGACATGATGGTGATCACTTTTAACACTTACATCTCCAGAACCACAACAATTAACACCACTTCACACAACGGAGGTAGCACTAGACACAAAAATCAAAGATTGGAGATGGTTGATGTTGCAGTATCGTTAACTACACCTAGTACGATAATGTTCAGAGCTAACCGCAGACCAGGTCGTTGTGTAACGTATCGTGTTTGTGTGATTCGCGATGTTTTCTATCTCTGTTAGCGATTTCTTAAGATTCCAGTGGGACTTAAATATTCATGAATAAACGCTGTTAATTATTGACTTTCATGACTCAGTCTTTGTTAACCGGAAAATTACATCAGCCTATAAAATTAATATTTATTAGGTAATAAAGTTCTGCATTTGATGAGAAAGAAATTATTACATATAAAAAAAGGTGTGTGATGTATTTAAACTTCAATCTGGAAGGCCTCAAAATTGAGACGGTATATGGTCAATTTTATTGCGGCGATAATTCGAACTTACCTGCCTCTTCGGTGCTATTGCAAAGATTACTTATTATAGTAGTTTACAATTAATTCTTTTAGTTTCTGTCTAGAGCCGACAGAGAGAACAATCTGATATAGTACCATTTATTATTGCTTGCAAATGCGTCTCAAGATTTGCTGGAACTTACGCACTTGACTAGGTGCACAGACGTACTATTTTAAACTAGTTGGTATTGATACCTCACAGTACAAGCATGGAAAGTGATTGTAGAAAATTTTTTCACGGTCATGGACTACAGCTTGCATTTAACTTCGTAAATACAATTGACGATGAAAAAGACAAAGGTGTGACAGTACCTGTTGAGAAGACAGTGGGACGAAACAGGAAAAGAAATAGGTGATGGAGTGTTAATTACCATAAGGAACGATACCACGACTAAGGGAGTGAAATTCATGCACTCACACAATAAATATTTCATTGACGATCGAGATCTCTGTAATATTACGAGCATTACAACGAAACACCAACGTTGTATAAGCTTCACAACTTTTGTCACCCTGAAGTATACTTGAAGGTTACCAAGGAAGCTCTAAGAGAAACTGCTTCGCCTAGGGATTTAGATTCAATAAATACCAGAATAAATGAGTCATTATGCACAAACGTTGCGAAATTAGATTATTACGGGAAATAAAGAGTGTGAATTAAAGCGGCAAAAGTTAATATACACTACTAGCCATTAAAACTGCTACACCACGAAGATGACGTGCTACACACGCGAAATTTAAACGACAGGAAGAAGATATGTGATATGCAAATGGTTAGCTATTCACACCATTCACACAAATTTGGCGCTGGTGGCGGCACCTACAACGTGCTGACATGAGGAAAGTTTCCAACCGATTTGTCATACACAAACAGCAGTTGACCGGCGTTGCCTGGTGAAACCGTGTTGTGATGCCTCGTGAAAGGAGGACAAATGCGTACCATCACGTTTCCGACATTGATAAAGGTCGGATTGTAGCCTATCGCAATAGCGGTTTATCGTATCTCGACATTGCTGCTCGCGTTGGTCAAGATCCAATGACTGTTAGCAGAATATGGAATCGGTAGGTTCAGGAGGGTAATACGAAACGCCGAACTGGATCCCAATGGCCTCGTATCACTAGCAATCGAGATGACAGGGATCTTATCGGCATGGCTGTAACGGTTCGTCCAGCAACGCCTCGATCCCTGAGTCAACAGATGGGGACGTTTCCAAGACAACAAGCATCTGCACGAACAGTTCGACGACGTTTGCAGCAGCATGGACTATCAGCTCGGAGACAATGGCTGCGGTTACCCTTGACGCTGGATCACAGACAGGAACACCTGCGATGGTGTACTCAACGACGAACCTGGGTGCACGAGTGACAAAACGTCATTTTTTCGGATGAGTCTAGGTTCTGCTTACACCATCATGATGGTCGCATCCGTATTTGGCGCCATCGCGGTGAACGCACATTGGAAGCGTGTATTCGTCATCGCCATACTGGCGTATTACCCGGCGTGATGATATGGGGTGCCATTGGTTACACGTCTCGGTCACCTCTTGTTCGCATTGACGGCACGTTGAACAGCGGACGTTACATTTCAGATGTGTTACGACCCGTGGGTCTACCCTTCATTCGATCCCTGCGAAACCCTACATTTCAGCAGCATAATGCACGACCGCATGTTGCAGGTCCTGTACGGGCCTTTCCGGATACTGAAAATGTTCGACTGCTGCCCTGGCCAGCACATTCTCCAGATTTCTCACCAATTGAAAACGACTGGTCAATGGTGGGCGCCAGTTACTACTCTTGATGAACTGTGGTATGGTGTTGAAGCTGCATGGGCAGCTGTACCTGTACGCGCCATCCAAGCTGTGTTTGAGTCAATGCCCAGGCGTATCAAGGTCTTTATTACGGCCAGAGATGGGTACTGATTTCTTAGGATCTACGCATCCAAATTGGGTGAAAATGTAATCACATGTCAGTTCTAGTATAATGTATTTGTCCAATGAATACCCGTTTATCATCTGCATTTCTTCTTGGTGTAGCAATTTTAATGGCCGGTAGTGTGGATGAAACACGGATTCGTACACATTTTACTTAGTAAAAATGTATCAGAAGTATTGCCAAACGAAAGTGTCTGAAACGTAAGTCGGCGCTGCTGTGGAAAATACCTACATCTCCTGACTGCTTTAAGAACACTGCAAGCGTGGCGTATGAGCAACCTTCACTTATAAGAAAACTGGAACGCACGCTGTAACTCTTTCTATGCCGAATTTTCAGTTCGCTTTGTCGCGTGAGGCAACGGCCATGCCGCAGTGGTAACGCCGGTTCCCGTCAGATCACCGAACGTAAGAGCTGTCGGACTGGGCTAGCACTTGGATGGGTGACCATCTGTTCTTCCCAGCGCTGTTGGCAAGTGGGGTCCACTCAGCCCTTGTGAGGCAAACTGAGGAGCTACTTTTTGAGAAGTAGCAGCTCCTGTCTCGAAAACTGATATACGGTTGGCAGAGCGGTGTGCTGACCACATGCCCCTCCGTATCCGCATCCATTGACGTCTGTGGTCTGAGGATGATACGGCTGCCGGTCGGTGCCGTTGGGGCTTCCAAGGCCTATTCGGACGGAGTTTGTTGCGTGACGTTTATCGACATTTATATTATTAAACGTTGAACACAATGAAATACAACTGGTATAAGCTTCGTTCTTAACACCCATTCAGAATTATAGTAGATTATCAGAGAGATTATGTTTCGAGTGGTGTGACTTTAAACTCAGTGAGAAACGAAACTCCTAGGGAACTACACCGAAGCTCACAAGAAACTGGTATAGGCATGCCTATTCAAATACAGAGATATGTAAACAGGCATAATACGGTTCTGCGGTCGGCAACGCCTATATAAGACAACAAATGTCTGGCACAGTTGTTAGATCTGTTACTGCTGCTATAATGGCAATTTATCAAGATTTAAGTGAGTCTGAACGTGGTCTTATAGTCGGCGCACGAGCGATGGGACTCAGCATGTCCGAGGTAGCGATGAAGTGAGGATTTTTCCAGTACAACCATTTCACGAGTGTACAGCGAATATCAGGAATCCGTTAAAACATCAAATCTCCGACGTCGCTGCGTCCGGAGAAAGATCCTGCAAGAACGGCACAAACGACGACCCCTTCCGCAAGTTGCTACAGATTTCAATGCTGGGCCTTGAACAAGTGTCAGCGTGCGAATCATTCAACTAAATCATCGATATGGGTTTTCGGAGCCAAGGATCACTCATGCACCCTTGATGACTGCACGACACAAAGCCTTACACCTCGCCTGAGCCCGTCAACACTGATGTTGGACTGTTGATGACTGGAAACATGTAGCCTGGCTGGGTGAGTCTCGTTTCAAGTTGTATCGAGCGGATGGACATATACGGGTATGGGGACAACCTCAGGAATCCATGGATCCTTCATGTCAGCAGCGGAATGTTTAAGCTGGTAGAGGTTATGTAATAGTGTGTGGCGTGTGCAGTTGGAGCAATATAGGACTCCTGATAAGTTAGATACGACTCTGACAGGTGACACGTAAGTAAGCATCCTGTAAGATCACCTCAATCAGTTCATTCGATTGTGCCTTCCTACGGACTTCGGCAATTCCAGGAGGATAATGCGACATCCCACACGGGAAAAGTTGCTACAGAGTGGCTCCAGGAACACTCTCATGAGTTTAAATACTTCCGCTGGCCATCCAACGCTCCAAACATGAACGTTATTGGGCATATGTTGGATGCCTTGCAACTTGCTGTTCAGAAGAGATCTCCACCCACGCGTAATTTTACGGTTTTATGGACAGCCTACAGGATTAATGGTGTCAGTTCCCTCCAGCACTACTTAAGACATTAGTCGAGTCTATGCCACGTCCTGTTGTGGCACTTCTGCGTGTTCTTGGGGGCCCTACACTATATGACGCAGGTGTACCAGTTTCTATGGCTCTTCCTGTATAAAAGATAGTGCAAAAAGATTCATCCTATTTTACGAGTATATTTCCTCTTCATGGGTGAAAATAGAACATTCAATTTACGCATGTGAAACTAAGAGTTTACTTTGGCGCAAGAATTCATGGGTTTGCCGGTAGGGGTTTTCAAGAAGGAGCAAGCGTTGAAGCCCTGAACAGCTTGTCGCTCGATTATTCATTACCCAATGTCCGTCGAGTCTAGAGGCAGAAACATACTAACAAATGTGGTTCTCCGTTTTCCGCTTCAAAAGGTGTCATTCACATACTACCGTGCAGCGTGTTTTGCCCCAGGTGTACGGGACTGTACGTCAAAATGTCCAAAGCTTTCGATGGTGTCACCAGTAGTTGCAACGCACTGACTGTTTAGGTACGGTGAAATCAAACGACTCTTCCTCTGTGATAGTTTGGAAAGGAGAGCGCTATCAGAATTTCTACACATTGTTCGCAGAAGTCTACTTCTTCGTACCCGCTGAGAGTTAGCCGTTCCGGCCGGCCGGAGTGGCCTCGGGCATGGATGTGTGTGATGTCCGTAGGTTAGTTAGGTTTAAGTAGTTCTAAGTTCTAGGGGACTGATGACGACATCAGTTAAGTCCCATAGTGATCAGAGCCATTTGAACCATTTAGCCGTTCCTGACGCGTCCCTCTGCCGTGTTTTGTGGCAAAAACACTGCGTTTGAAACCATACATGATTCAATTACTGCAAGTTATTGGTTCAAATGGCTCTGAGCACTATGGGACTTAACATCTGAGGTCATCAGCCCCCTAGAACTTAGAACTAATTAAACATAACTAACCAAAGGACATCACACACATCCATGTCCGAGGCAGGATTCGAACCTGCGACCGTAGCGGTCACGCGGTTCAAGACTGTAGTGCCTAGAACCCCTCGGCCACCCTGGGCGGCCCGCAAGTTATTAATAATGATGATAATCAACAACGTGTGGTGTTTTGTGAATTCTTTCTGGGCATAGAGGTGGAAGATAACTTCCTTTCACTATGACTGTTGTTGAGTGATGAGGCTACGTTTCATTTAAGTGGAAAAACAAACCGCTGCAACGCATGTGAGAATAGAAAAGCTACATATCATTGTGGAGCATTAGCATCATGTGTTATTTCGCAATTTTCCGAGAAACGATTTACTTCCCAGTCCGGTGTTTATGTCACATTGAGCATCGTGGTTTGTTGTATCGTATCTAACTGCGTACGCTGGTGTAACTATGCGAGCTGCTAGGGAACGTCGCCCACCCAATCCACATACATGCCGTATGGAGCGGAAGTGTGGGGAAGCAAGAGAAAATAGGCTGAGTTGTCCTCGAGCGGTGACAGATAGGAATACCGTATTAGATAGGCGCCAAGACGCACAATTTGTAGTATTCATGTTTAATGTTTCAACGACTGTGAATCCAATCTGTCAATGCTGAAAAGTCAGTCTAATGTCTATACAAGGTCTGTCTTATTAACATTTAAAACTCGACGAAGCGGCTGGGACAAACAGTTTAATGTAAGACACATGAGGCCGTAAATGGTGGAAATGCGCCAAAAGTGGATGGCAGATGTTAAACATGTGACGTCACCAGGTGACGTATTACGCCGCACGAGTAGCAACTGGGCTTGTCGATCCTACATTCGTCTGTAGCGGGCAGTGTTACACATCGCTCCGCTAGGGTACCCTTGTTTTCGTTCTTATCCGGTGTGATACGGTAATGCTCGCGGTTGTGGCAGAACAAGCCTATTGTGATTTGGTTTACATTTACGAAAACGGTGTAGCCTAGTGGAGCGATGTGTAGCACTGCCAGCGAGAGTTCGGCCGACAAGCGCAACCGCTTCACGCGCGGCGTGTGCGTCATCTGGTGACGTCACATTTTCAACATTTGTTATCCACTGTTCGGGTACTTCCCCGACATTTGTGGCCCCATGTGTCGCTTCGGGGGTGTTTAAACAATAATAAGAATTGCCCTGTATAACTTCAATTTCAATTATTAAAACTCCATGAAGACTAACAAAGGAATCGCTATAATGTGACGAATTATTGGCGAACGTAAACGACCAATCACAAAGGTGCATTCTGCATGAGAAAACGGGAAACAGTTAGTATAGCCCAGTACGGACGCTAGCCTTCATAAAGGCTACACGTTTGCAGCAGAATTGGTTATTTCGTTTCATTAAAAGTGAGCTGAAGTGTAATTTTGCCCCAGGAAACGTTTATATCCAGTGTAGTTCTACCATCCACGTTTTGGACATATATAGATGACCAGTGTTACATTTTACTTGAGAAAATAAATAAAGATTTCCAAAACTACGCGAAAAACAACTTTTAGTCTCTTGTTACTAGCTGCGACCTATGGAGGAGTCGTTTCTGGGGACACTGAGACAGCTTTAGAAGAGATGATTACAAACAAACCTGCACCTGATAAGAATCAAGTGCAGTTCGCTAGAATTTACCTTTAGGGTTCATTCCACATAACCCTGCACATGCAACCATCTTGCGCTGTTGGTCTGTCTGATAAAGTGATGTGTCAAGGCAGGAATAGGAGAAATGTTACATTGTCCCTATTTGCTAAGGAAACGGAGGAAATGATATGCCTGAAATTGTTGGAGATATGGATTACTGCACATTTGCGAGAACAAGCCGAAAATTTCATTTCTCAACAAGGTGGGTAACGACCGCCCTGGCACTCGCATGTAAGAGCCGTTCTTTATACCTCACCGGTGGATATGTCGTATGTGCCTTACCGATCGCGTTGTTCCTCTGGCCTCTTATCTCACCTCCCATCCAACAACTACAGATGAAATGCAACGTCACATGACGAAAGGTCACAAGACGGCCGTGTTAGCAGTAACTACAGACATGTTCGCAAAAGTATATGGACGAGTTTGACTACCGACTAGATGTTTGTCAAGCGTATCATGGAGAGCACATTGAGCGTTCGAGAAAGATAAAAGAAAAATTTCGAACAAAAGGCATCCCCACGGGGTTTTATGTTTATGTGAAAAAGTTGTATCCTTCTAAAACGGACAGTTCGTTTGAAAATAAAGATTTCTTTACTCATGTAAAATTAGATTAACCTTTTTGTACCAAGCTGGATTATGCTTACTAAGTAACTCATCTTTTTCTACGTACTTAGACTTTATAGAAGGTCTTACTTCTGTCAGTAGATTAGGTTTTCGTTGTTACTTTCCCTCAGCATCCAGCGGTCAATAGAAATAATAAGAATGGAAGGCTAAGAAGAAAATGCTCCGATTAAAAATGTCGTATTTCAACGTTGCAGTCTTTCGTCTGCATAGTTCGACTATACATCGAAGAAGTAAAGCAGGAGCTAAATGCCACATTCATAAATGGGATTCAGATTCATTGTGAAAAAGTATCACCGATCAAATACGGCGATTACATTGTTATCCACATTTCAAACGAGGAACGATCTTAGCGTTGGACTGTACTATGTTACCGACTCACTACTTCTTAGGTCTTCCCACGCCTGCCTGCTGGTTTGTACGTTTACGTTAATTTGGAAAGTCATACCTTATCCATCCGAAGTAATTTGGACTTTAAGTTGTGTTGTAATGCCATATCGTAGACATTTCATCGTAAAGTTAACTTGAATTTTCAAATTCTACTGATTGCCGTTTAACGTGGCACAGAGAGAGTACATATTAAATTTTAAATTATTCCTAGACTTCAAATAAGATTTATTGTAATATAGTCGCGAAACTCTCCCGTCAAGAAGAACGAAGCATAAAGGTTAGCAAGAGGTCTCCATACAACACTGACCAGTAGTCCGGACCTATCAGACTGGCACTCTGTGTTCTGGCTAAAATTCTTTTGTGAGTATACAGTGCTCATTTCAACTGGGAGCACTGGAGGTGTATAAAAATTTGCCTTTTTTATTTCATGGCAGACGGTAAGATGTCAATAAGATGTCAATAGAAGTACGCAAATCGGCCAAGCGT
This sequence comes from Schistocerca serialis cubense, assembly GCF_023864345.2. Taxonomy (NCBI): domain Eukaryota; kingdom Metazoa; phylum Arthropoda; class Insecta; order Orthoptera; family Acrididae; genus Schistocerca; species Schistocerca serialis. The sequence continues at coordinate 361,742,504 of NC_064643.1, forward strand.
GGTGGCGCAGTGTTTAGCAAAATGCATTCGCGAGGACGATGGTTAAAACCTGCCTCCGGCCGCTTTGATTTAGGTTTTCTGTGGTTTCCCTAAATCGCTTCCGGCAAATTTCGGAATGTTTCGTTTGAAAGGGTATGGCAGATTTCCTTTCCCATCTTTCCCTAATCGGAACTTGTGGGCCATCTCTAATGATCTATTTGTCGACGGGGCGTTAGACGTTAATCTCCTCATCCTCTACAAGTATGAAATGAAGAATGTAAAAACGAAAAAGTGTACAAGACGGAACATAGTGCACATTCAACGAAGATAAATGAAGTTTAAAGTGTTCATGGTGTGTACCTGGAATATGTAGTTCAGGGCTGTTGGTGTAACTTCCAGGTGGTCATTCCATTCCTCTTGACCCTTCTGGAATTTCACACTGCTTTCCAATATGGTTAAAGCTTGTATCCGATCGAGGCTTTTCCAGCAGTGTTTGTTGAATGAAAATTAGCGGTCTATGATAGCTGTAAGATACTTTCGGAAATGGTTGTATCACAGTGGCAGACTTGCAAATAACACCTGGAGTTGATATTTAGTCGATCTGTTGTAAAAGTGGAAAAAACAGACTTCAGTTCTGCTGCCGCAAATTCTGTGTTTACTGCGGATGTTATGGATATCTTCTCACTATGCCAATATTTCGAATAGTCGATACGAACGTGTTTACAATTAGACAGTTCTTCAGTTGCTTACTTACAGTACAGAGAAGTTATTTCTGTAACGTTGCTACAGCGGATTTCTTTTTAGCCCAAAAGGGCTCTGCTGCTCTAGTCGTGTTATGAGCTTGTACCGGAGTTAAATAAACCTGTATTTTACGAACAGGAAACAGGAGACTTCACGACTGTGCAAGAGAAATTCATCTGGCGAGAGTAGAGGTTACAGACGAATTTCTTGAAGCCTATTATGATGATGATGATGACGACACTGACACTAATTTTAAGGCATTGATCTGCAGCATCATCAGCACCCTTACATAAACGAATAATTTAGCTTTCTCTACAAATAATAAACTAAATCAGCAATTACGTCACCCGTTAAACAAAAGAACAAATTCCTACATTCAGAAATACAAAAAATCTCGTGTAATACTTGGTCAGTCTGCTACGTAGACAGACAGGCTGGAATGTTCATACTAAATACGCAGAACAAGTCAACTGTTATACACATACCAATTCAGAAATTCAGCCATACCTCCACACGCACACACACACACACACACACACACACACACACACACACACACACACACACAAAACCATTAGATACCCATGCAAAAATATGGAAGAAAATTTTAACATACGCTATCACTTCCAGAAATCACATACAGTGGATTTAATAGAGGGCTTAGAAATTTCTGTTCACCACAAAAAGCAGGAGAAAAAATTCTCAGTGACAAGCTACCAACTGAACCGATTATTTCTTCAGATTTTCACTTACATGTAGTAACTATAGTAAATACGGAAATGGGTTTAGTTATTTATGCATTCCTGTCAGTATCTGTAACGAAATAGTACTCGTGTAAAGATGTAAAGTATAACCGTTAATATAAGTAGTCACTATCGTTATCGGTAGGATTTATAAGTGACATTTAGTGTAAATAATGTAATCCACTAAAATTGATCTCCTCGGAATACATGCAATCTCTACGGGAAAGAATACTGTCCCAGTAGCTTTGGACTATATTAAGATTTTACAAAAGTTAAAGGTGTGGGTGATGATTTCTATGCGTGTGAACTTCTGTACAATGAAGGACGGACAATACTTGTAAGGAGGAGGAGAATAAATGATATTTAGGACACTAGCGTTTAAAGAAATGCTCGATTTATATTTTTCAATTACAGTAAAACCATAAACAGACGACTGCACAGCAAGAGAAAGTCTCTCCTCACCCGCTCCCCTCAAACACACACACACACACACACACACACACACACACACCAACATCATATACAGCAGCCATGCAACACACACACATCATCACATCATATACAGCACCCATACAAATAGTAACACCTGAACATCGTAATAAGTTCCTGAAACGCGCCGTGCTATGCATGCACGGTAACATATATGGTAAGTGTGTTATTATTTAAACTATGAAACAGAAACGAGTGTGACTAAAATTGATTAAAAAATGAGATGTTTTTAAACTAGACATGAACTGAAATGCAATACTGACGTAAAGCAGGTCAGTACTGGAACTTACACTTGGGAAAACGAACCATGAGGAACGTTGCGGATAAAGTGGTGATGATGTTTGCTTCTGGGGGCGCTCAACTGCGCGGTTATCAGCGCCCGTACAAATTCCCATCCTTTACTCAGCCCAATCTCGCCACTTTGATGAATGAGGATGACATGATGAGGACAAGACAAACACCCAGCCATCTCGAGGTAGGTGAAAATCCCTGACCCTGTCGGGAATCGAACCCGGGACCCCGTGCACGGGAAGCGAGACCGCGACCGCAAGACCACGAGGTGCGGATGCCGATAAAGTGAGAACTGACAAAGAAAGACGAAAATATACCAGTAATGTCGAGAGATTTCGTGCACAAAATAAAGAAGAAAGCTCGTTTATGTACGTGAACTTAGTTATATTAGCTACAAAAACAAAGTAGTTTATGAATTCTGTTTCGATACATTAATCGCCCTTTTGACGTTTTACCTGTAGGAATAAAAAAAAAAACATACGACTGCTCTGACGTTGAATTTTTTAACTGTATCTCGTACGTGAAAGATTCTGGTAATTATCCCTGAACACGGCTTCGAATGACAGAGAACCAATAATCTCTCTTATTTCGTGTCTGCGAATACTTGAAAACAAGGCGTGCCATACGCACGTACGCAGCGGAAATTCACTTGTATGTCATGACGTGTAGCACGACGAAATGAAAATTGCCTGTACCCTTTGCTGCTGAATAATGTATTATTTAGCTCGTCTCGTTACGCACAGTGGTAGAATTGTCCGCTATTGTGAAGGGCGAATGACACGTTCATGAATGCAAAATTCACTGTCGGACGCTCACAATAAACTAGAGACAACAATAATGTTATACCGCCAGCTTTTTATGGGATTGCTTCCAAAGTCATATCTGAAAAGCAGTTTATGATGACGTAGGCCTATGTGCTGCTGGGTTCATGATTATTTAAGTACTATGTATGAAGGATGACTGTGCAAATTTCCAAGTGGAGTACAATATTTTCCACTTTAAAACTGCGACAACAGGAATGAGAGCAAAATGACGAAATTTTTCTTATCGTGCATATCAGTTCAGATGGTTTAAATGGCTCTAAGCACTATGGGACTTAACGTCTGAGGTCATCAGTCCCCTAGACTTAGAACTATTTAAACCTAACTAACCTAAGGACATCACATACAGCCATGTCCGAGGCAGGATTCGAACCTGCAACCGTAGCAGCAGCGCGGTTCCGGAATGAAGCGCCTAGAACTGCTCGGCCAGCGGCCGCCTGCATATCAGTGTAGCAGGAAGATATTATTATTCAATTTGGTTGTAGGAGATTTGTGGAAGTACAGGATGTGAAATTCAGAGCACAGGCCTTCCTTATCTGTTAGTAACAGTTGTTCAAAGCCGGCTGGGCGTCGGGTCTATCTGCGCTTCAGTGAGTGATACGAGTACATCACTCCAACCTCCTTTAGTTTTATGCCATGGTTCATCAATAGTAGCTGGTGGGGAGTGTCGTGGTGCTCCAGTCTCTTGCCAAAGCACGTTTCCAGTGCGGGACACACGAGGCAAGCGTGCTCTCCGCGGCAACAGTCAAACATCTTTTCTCTAGGGGTAGATCATGGCGGCAGAGGCAGTGTGGTCCTGTGTTGTCTTAAGCAATAAAATATCACCAGTTGGTATTTTTTTCAGCTTTCCAAAATGTTTGATTGCAAACGAGAGTGTACTGGTAAGAGCTTGGCTTTTCATAGTTAAAATGGATGTAAATTAATTCTAATGTTTTGGCATTACCTTGTTCTAACGGGTATAAGTGCAGATACTTCTATTAGTAATTGAAGACGGTCTACTGAACAACATTAAATCAGTATTTACTTCATTTTCTGGGTAATAATAGTAGCCATTACAAGTCATATGTTTTTAGGTTGGTTAGCACTTCCAAGTATATGTGGCAAGAGCATGGTGCCGAGATTAAGAACCTTTTCTTAAAACGAGAACACGATCAAATAAATTTACGATGATATGTCTGACACACCAGGTGATAACTGCCCTTCCTGTTCGACTATCAAGATTTGATTTGCTGCATTTTAACAGAGAATTTCAGTACTGAAAGTGAAGAGCGCCCTGGAAGGCCAACTCAAGACACAGTTACGGATACCGTGGTTGCTGTTCACTCCGTGGTCCTGGATGATCGGAGACCAGTTGCTGAAAATATGGCTGAGACCAATGACGTATCCCGGGGATGTGAGGGTCATATTATTCATGAGATTTTGGACATGAGGATGCTCTCAGCCAAATGAGTTCCCAAATGTCTCAGTGCAGACCAAGAGTGTGAACGATTGGTTACTTCACAGTAAATTTTGGTTCAAATTCTCAAGGGTCCTGTGGAATTTTTTTGAGCGTCTCATCACCGTGCATGAAACATGGATATACATTTGTGACCAAAGAACAGCCCTAAGAATGGGAGCAAAGTGGTTCTTTGCGTCCAGAGAAGTTCAAACCAACGAAGATCAGCAGACAAGTTGCTCGCATTCTTCTTTCGGGTTAAGACGGAATTCTACTTATTGACTATTTACAAAGTGATAAAACCATCAGGGCAAAGTACTAATGTGAACTTCCAAAGATACGTCGAAACGTCGAGGAAAGCTGAGAAAAGGAATCTTTATTCTGTAAGACATGCACCTCCTCACAAGGCGGTAATCACGCAGCAAAAATTGGCAGATCTTCACATTAAAATCCCCTAACATCCACTCCATTTACCTGATTTGGCCCTCTGAGAATGTTTCGCACACCTCAAGAAAAATCTAAAGGTATGACTATTTCTGAACATAAGAAGCCAGTAAGACAGCGGGCGATTGGTTTCCAGCACAATCGACACTTTTGGTCGGTTAAAGGATCTTGAACAAATATACCATAAATTGGCTGAGCTCAAAGGAAAATATATTGACTTAATAATTTTTTTCGAACTCAAAGAAGCATATTTTCTTTTTAAAGGCACGGATGTATCAGAACCCTCTCGTAAATCATCTTATTGTCTTATAAACCCTTAAGATTTATGGAATCGATGGCTTTATAAACTTCTTTAATCATACTTAACAACCGGAAGGAAAAAGTTGTGCTGTTTCATTCACATAATGTTGGAAGAGGAAAGAGGAGAAATCGCGAAGAGAGTACCCGGGTTAAATTACTGGTTAATTCTTACACGTTGTATGCTTGAATGAACTTCAAATTAAATTCATCTCATTGGTACTTCTTGCGGACGATACTTGTGGTATAATAAATCTCATTAAGGAGAAAGTAACAGAAGAGATGGTAAATGATATTTTCATGGAATTATAAAATGGTTCTCAGGAAATGGACTCTCCTTAAATTTGGAAAAACAGTACTGTATATTCATTTCCGTACAGTAAACAGAATCGTTTCAACAATTGATGTAGCACATGAGTAGGAATCAGTAAACTGGGTAGAATGTTCCAAATTTATGGTTGTACATATTGATCAAATCTTGAACTGAAAGAAGCAAATCACTGAGCTGGTCAAACAATTAAGTTCAGCTACTTTTGCTCTTTCTATAATTTCTAGTCTTGGGAACAAACGAATCAACCTCCTAGCATATTTTGCATATTTCCACGCAAAATTATTTTTTCAGATCACTGACGATTTCGGAAGAAAGTACTGACTGAAGAAAGGCGAGCAGGAAGAATAATGTGTGGTGTTCACACGCTATCATTTTGCAGGTACCTCTTCGAGGAGTTGGGCATCATAGTTTCACCTTCACAGTGTACATATTCAGTAATGAAATTCGTCTTAAATAATGCATCACAACTTGATATAAATAGCGATGTCCATATCAACAACATTAAATAAAATATGACATTTACTATTCATTATTAACGTTGTCAGTGACTCAGAAAGGAGTTCAATATCATCAACAAATTTTTTTTTTCATTTTCTCAATAACACACGATGTCTGAGAGGTAGCAATGCAAGATTTTCATCTAAGTAAAATCATTTCTTTTATTCCAAAAGCGAGCATTTATTTAAAAATGGTAGCCTGTAAATAAAGCTGGTTTTAAGTATAATTCCATGCATAGGATTAGAAAATAATATGTTGTTTAATGTTGAAATTAAGCATGTCAAAACTAGTCGTATATACATGTGTTGTACACTGATTCGTTCTGAATCATTTAGATAAACAATTAGCTCAAATGATGTATGGACATGTAACGAACGAACTGACTATTGTTGTAAGATAATGTCACACAGACATCGAAAATAGGCACAACCGTAAACCTTAAAATCACAGAAGTGGAACAGCTGCTGTCCAAATTACCAGATTTGCAGTCCATAGCTAACTGTGTATCCACTGACACACCATACAGCTACGCCATTTGCTGGCCTCTTATGAGGATGACGAATGCAGGATGCCATCGTTTGTTCTCTTCAGGGTTTACACACACGGTTTAATGATATTACACTCTGAGCGACGAACGCAAGACGGTTTTCCTCATGTTACAATACCAAAAAGGCGCCAATCATTTGTGTGTCCTTTTTTTCGTAGTGCCTCAGGCCAGCTTAATTCTTTACATATTTATTATCCCATGAATCTCCTCATTATAAACTTTCAGATGAACCCACAAAAGGAAATCAGCTGTACTCTCCGGTGATGTGGCTGACTGTGCTATAGCACCTCTACGACCTGACCAGTTCAAAGAGAAGAAATTAACCAGCTGACATAAAACTACGGTTAAAGGGTTAGAGATAGCTGTTTCTGGCGTTTGCACCTTTTACATACTATTAGCTAGACTTTTTCGCTAATTTTGGAAAAGAAAATTCAAGAAAACAATGCCTTTCCCTAGTCAGTTTTGGTGGAAACGTACATGACGCTATTTAGTGCAGATCAAGAATGCTACACCTGATAATGACACCATATTCTGATCCGTGATTACACATGTGCGTTCTGTGAGAGTTTATATTATAAGAATTCACTACAGCTGTCTCCGTGTAATAGTCTTACCAATAGAAGGGGAATTCCTTGAAAAACTTTGGCATTGCGCCAGGCGATGTTACTAAACAGAGTTCTCTTATTAAATCTCAGGTGATCTTTTCCGCTTATCCTGAATAGTTTTTGATATTAATGAAATAAGTATGAGAAAAACTGCGACTATATAGTTTGAGATGATGTATACCACACAGGCTGAAGCAGAACTCCATCGATAACATTTGGGAGGTTGTCCGGGGATAAGTTCTAAGTATTTTGGTATAAGGGGCACTTGATGTCCGGTGGCTAGTTCAGAGTAATTATGTAATTATGGTTTATTCAGTTTGTCACCCTATTACCAGCGAAAAAGTTTAATACGACAACACAAAACACAGATTAATGCAACAGATCTCAAACGGACGCAAAAAAGCGTTGTGAGGCTGCGCGCTCTATCGTTGCATTCAATGGATCCTTACGCGAGGTGAATTTCGGCAAACTGTCTATGAGTAAACTCAACCGTCCTGCTGTGTGTCACCGTTAACGAGCAATTAACTCTGCCGGAAAGGGACGAGACAGAACCGAGCAGTACTGAATGAAATCTTGAGTTTGGAGAGTAAAGTTGGCTTTACTGTTGTCAGCAACAAGTACTATGAGTGGATGGAACAAGTCTTTCTAAACAAGACACACAGTGCATACCATCGACATTAGCGGTGATTTGCAGATGTATTAAGAGCGATACAAAGACAAGTGAGGGCAAGAAATCAAACGAAACTCATTTACCTGAAGCGAGTCATCAGAGACCACGTGCCCGTTATACCAAAACACTTAAAAAATATCACTAAAAACCTCCGAAATTTTATCGGTGGAGTTCTGGTTCACGTTGAATGTTTCATGTTGCCTCCTCCTCATGAAAAACACAGGATGGAATTTTATTAATACTGTTGTTGTCCTTATTTCTTCCAAAAATTTGGCTGCAATTGTGCAGTCATCCCGTCTTCCTTTGTGTGTTGTCCTTTGCCGTAGTTCTCCTCTCTTCAGCTTTCTCTTATGCATTAACCCCGCGCAGGAGAGTAAGGCCGCACATCTCGACCTGGCTCCCGCTTGTCCGGGTTAATCAGGTTCCTGAGGGCTGACACCCATTAATCATCCCTGAGACCCAAGTATCGGCTGGCGATACGGCCATTTGCGCCGTAATGTGGCGGAGGGGGCAAGAAAAGGGCGGGAGGGGAGGAAATCAAGGTGGCGACGCCAATTTCCGCCGTCCCCCCCGCGCAGAGTCGCCATCGGAATCTCATTTGCATCGGCCTCACTGCCGCTAAGGCGGGACCCTTCCCCTTACGTGAGATCCTCTCCATCAAACGACGCCGAAACCGACCCTCGTCACCCTACAGGTTCCTGAAATCCGCTACTTTCCTGAAAGCTATGCTGACAGTAGACGGGTTCGGTAATCAATGAAACCAACATGGAACCGCTTTCCCCAACTGCGATCAGAGTCCATTAGCGATCACGCCTCTAGAGCGGTAAGACAATAAGAGAGTTACAAAATCGGTGAATCTGCCGGCGTATCCAATCACGTTCGCTGAAAGAAGTGTCATTAGGAATGCCTCTGTCGTAGCTACACTTCATTTAGGAGGGAATCCCTCACTTTTGACTCGGTCATTGAGATTCTACCATTCTGCTTATTCAATCATGGTATTCAATCAATGGTATTTAAAACCACTATATCCGCTGTTGTGCATTCTGTTCCTTTTCTGATAAAACTGACTATCAGTGAAAGAAGTTCCCGGGACCACTGAAGCGACGAGTGGTCCTGAGGAAGACAAACCGCAGCTGCTTTCAAATGCCATCGATCACCGCGCTGCCAATAAAGTCTCTTGTGAACTTCGGCGGAACGCTTTCCTGATGGCCTCTGTATGATAGTCCTCCAGTGGAGACCTCGTGTTGTGAGCACCCTACAGAAACTTCCGAGAGAAAGGATAAGTGGGGCAGTGGTGCCACAAGTTTTATAAAACTGCTTGAAAGTATTCTGACTTCAGCTGGCCTCATTATTCACTCAGTATTTAATGAACAGATTTAAGTACGCAAGGTTCTACGAATACTGAATAGCACTGCACATTGTCTATCTCAGTTATATTCAGCTTTTAAGTATTCTTTAATCATAAACAGTGTAAGTTGCCTGGTTCGTTGACGGTTTTAATAACTGTTTCTTTGGCACACTAGGTGTTTCCGCATGTTGTATGCCGTCGTACTGATACGGCATCGGACTACTTGTAGACGGCATTACCTAGGCACAAGTGGCACTGTAATAACTTCCATAACTGTGTTCCTATGCGACACGTATCCTCTGAAACTGCTACTATCAAAAGGAATCTTGAAATTAAACAGCTTAACAGTGATTTTATGTTGAGTCCTTGAAAAGGCCCCTCTCTCAATAGTACATGAACACTCACAATATTCACATTTATCTCATGAGCTAGGTATTGGTTTTCTCGGTTCTGTTCGACAGCAGTAAAGAAAAATATGTTGTTGCATAGTGCACAGTATTACTCTTAGAATACTTACTTCGAACCGCAATTCGCGACATGTTTTCCGCGGCGACTGCACAGACGAAATGCGTACGCGGGTTCTGTGTAGGCGATAAAAGCTCAACCAGAATCATAGCCGAAGGGACATTTCCGCGCCACCTGTGATTTCAGATCCAGCAGAGACGGGTAAAAGAAATATTCGATACATCGTAGTGGTATCGACATTTGGACCACTGCAACATAAAAATGCAACCGTAGCGGCATCAACGTTTGGACCATTACAACACCATAATGCAATATTTTTTGTAATATATCATTCACAATTCTTGGCATTAATTTGCTAATACTATCTATAGCTGATGCCAAGCGACAGTTAAGGTTTTTCTAGAAGTGACCACGTTTTCTGCCTAAACTGTTGTTCACGGTCGAGATTTCGGCCTGTTATGCTATTCCGTTGATAGCTCAATATGAAATCCGTCGATGCATAACTGATCCTCATAAGAGGACTCTGCCATCATGTCAACCAGATTTACATATGCATTGACTGATTTCTTACTGACCTACCACTTCAGAATGGCATGGCTGGCCGAAATCGTGGGTGTGAATAAATGTTTTTAATAAAACACTGAGGTGATAAAACTTATGTGATAGCGATATGCACATATAAAAAATGGTTCAAATGGCTCTGAGCACTATGGGACTCAACTGCTGTGGTCATAAGTCCCCTAGAACTTAGAACTACTTAAACCGAACTAACCTAAGGACAGCACACAACACCCAGCCATCACGAGGCAGGGAAAATCCCTGACCCCGCCGGGAATCGAACCCGGGAACCCGGGCGTGGGAAGCGAGAACGCTACCGCACGACCACGAGATGCGGGCATATGCACATATACAGATGACAGTACAATCGCGTACACAAAGCATAAAAGAGCAGCGCATTGATGGAGCTACCATTACTACACAGGTGGTTCATGCGGAATTGTATGCGACGTGATTATGGCCGTACGACGGAAATTAACAGACTTCGAACAGGGAATGGTAGTTGGAACTTGATGCAAGGGACGTTCTACTTTGGAAATCGTTAGAGAATTCAAATATTTAGGGATCCACTGTGCCAAGAGTGTGTCGAGAACGTCAAATTTCGGGCATTACCTCTCACCACGGACAATGTAGTGGCCGACTGTCTTCACGCAACGGCCGAGAGCAGCGAAGTTTGCGTACAGCTGTCAGTGCTTGCGGACAAGCAACACTGCATGAAATAACCGCAGAAGTCAATGTGGGATGTAAGTCGAATGTAGCCATTAGGGAAGAGGGGCGAAATTTGGCGTAAACGAGCTATGACAGCAAACGATCAACGCGACTGCTTTTGCTAAGAAGACGTCACCTCCAGCGCCTCTCTTGAGCGCGTGACCATATCGTTCGAACCTTAAGCAACTGGAAAACCGTCGACTGGTAAGTTTTTAGTTGATAAAAGCTGATGACAGCGTTCTAGTGTGGCGCAGAACCCCTTAAAGCCATGGATCCATTTGTGAACAAGGCAGTATGCAAACTGGTGGCGGCTCCATAATGGTGTGGGCCATGTTTACGTGGAATAGACTGGGTCTCAAACTGGACCGATCATTGGCTAAAAATGACTATGTTCGGCTGTTTGGAGACCATTTGAGCCATTCACGGACTTAAGTGTTCTCAAACAACGTGGGAATTTTTATGGGTGACAATGCACCATGTGGTCATTTTGGTCAATTCAAACAAATGGTCTGCCCACGCAGATCGCCCGACGTAGGACGTTCGAGGGATCAATAAATTTGGAAATTTGTGGTAAGTTCAATGGGACCAAACTGCTGGGGTCATCGGTCTCTAGGCTTAAACACTACTTAGTCTAACTTAAATTAACTTACGCTAAGGACAACACTCTCACACCCACGCCCGAGGGAGGACTCGAACCTCCGACGGGGGTAGCCGCGCGAACCGTGGCAAGACGCCCTTGTCCGTGCGGCTACCCCGCGCGGCTCGACGGATCAGTTCGTGCACAAATGCTGCACTAGAAACTGTTTCGAAATTGTGGGCTTCTATAGAGGGGGCTTACAATGACTTGTGCAGCTCATGCCACATTGAGCTGCTCCAAAATCACGGGCAAGAGAAGGTGCGACACGATATTAAGAGATGCACCATACCTTCTGTCACCTCAGTGCAGTACAGACGGAATATGCAGCAATTTCCAAACTGTTTCACGAACGTGGACGCTAGTACAGAGAAAATGGTTAAAATATTCGTATATCTGTATTGTTACACTTTCGTCTATAACATTAGACCCGCAATTACTGAAATCACTCCCAAACTCTGTTACTTCCCACTCCATGTGTTTAATACTTATATTGTCACAAGGATCTGCAACAAACACTTGCCGCTGTACAGAGTGAAACAAAAATATATTCTCAAACTTTCAGAAACATTTCTCGCATGTAGAGGAAGAAAACACGTTATATACAAGAGCTCTCAAATACCCCCACAAATAAAATCTAGTCATCTCGTGGGTTTTTGGTCCGAAGAGCGTGGAGGCCAAGGAGGTCCACCTCTACATATCCATCTGTTACGGAATCTCCCGTGTAGGAGCCTACGAACGTTAACACTGAAAGAAGGAGCAACTCCATAGGCCAACATTTCATGTAAAAAAACGTTTCGTGTAATGTTGATAAGTTATGTTTCTGTGTGTTTCTCTTGGTTACTACGGTTACGAAGACAAGTAGAAAATGAGCCCTAGCATGGAAATAAAGCATTTCCGGATCCGCGTCCATATAGCACATTTTATTCCTCTATGTGTAAGGAATGTTTCCCGATTGTTTAGCCATATCTTTTTGGACACCACCCTGTGAAGTTGCTTCCTATATACTTCTTACTACCAAGTAAGCGTCAAGTTTTACCTCATAATGTTTTATTATATTTCACAATCAGATTAATATCCTTTACAACAGTTTACTCCAACCATTGTTTTTGTGCCTTTTAGTGTTTACATAAACAGATTCATTTCGTCTAATGATTTACAGCATGACAAATCTAGTCTAAACCTATACAATTCTCTGTGTAACTACCACTTGAAAATAAAAGAAGTTGAGACATTGTGTTATTGAATTTTCCGATTTTTTACAAGCACTGAACAGGGCTTTCCATGTTCGTAGAATGAGATTTCTGCACAGAATTTTTACTAGGTGTAACAAGGAGTACGGTTTGAAGATCCGCCTAAGATGAGATCACGAGAAGCAGAGCACAAGTTATGACAGGACACGGATTGGGAAGGAACTCGGCGTTTCTCTTTCAATGGGACCATCCCAGCATTCGACATGTTCTATTAAAGTAAATTACGGTAAACTTAATTCTGGATGATCACTAGGGGCTTTGAATGCTCCTACTACTGAATGTGAGTCTAGTGACTTAACTACCGCGCTGTTGCTATTTGATGTTAAAGTTTGGAATAGTAGAGGGAAAAGAAACGCGATTGTCTCCTGTTGTTGATTACCGTCGATTTAGTTACTAGTATGGAACTGATGTGCTTTAAGAAGAGTTATGATTAGGGTAAGTCTAAAAGTCGTGAAGGAGCCATCCACAGGAACTTTGAGGCACCCTCTGTTGAAAGAGCATCACTGATAATGGAATAGCTACGGTAAACATCAGAACGGGAAGTATCTAAACATTAGTTGTGACAAAGACATACATGCTATTACTGTGCTTGCAGCAAACGTGATTCTTTATCACTTTACCTTCTTGCAAGCATCTCAGTCTTCCGCAGGGGCTAAAATCTCTAAGGACCAACCACTGAGAATGTGTGAATATAATTACAGAAGCATATGCCTGCGTTTGTTGTAAGGCGTGAAGTTAATCTATTTCAACGAAACACAGAAAGTATGACTAATAAAACTGATCCGAGCTAGACTTGAGCCTTCCACGTACAAAGACCTCTCTGTACTTGTACGGGAGCGAGGATAATAAGAGTGGAATGAGCTGCAGATATGTACGAGCATTTTTATAGTTCACATAGAGGAGTAAAGGCAGAACAGTGAGTATGTTATTACGCCTGACGTTACCGAACTTAACTGGGATAGCGTTAGTGTCATAGTAATTTACTAAAAATTTAGTGCCAAAATTCTGCAGCTGGTAGAGGCTCTACATTCAGTATTTTGAAATTGGGAATCAATGGTCAGAAATGAATATTTCTGTTTGTATGGGTAGGTTAGTAAACTGAACATGATTTTTAATGAACAACCATCTACTGCATCGACGTTGGTGGCAATAACCCGTAAATAATTACATAATCACCAGCTAAGTGTCCATAGTGTTAAAAATGTTCAAATGTATGTGAATTTCTGAGGGACCAAATTGCTAAGGTCAACGGTTCCTAGACTTACACACTACTTAAACTAACATACGCTAAAGACAGCACACACACCCATGCACGATGGAGGACTCGAACCTCCGGCGGCTGTGTCCATAGTGGACGTCAGCAAAGTTTACAATTCATGACGTTGTCGAAAGTGATTGTTACATGAATTTGCAAGCAGGCATGTAATGTATGTTTGTTTTTGCTGTTTTTTCTCTTGCTTAATATGGCCCAACACGATCTTCTCTCTGTGGCACCATATACTTGCATCCAAATAAAGGAAAGATTGAGGAGTGGGTCTGAAATTGAGGATAAAAAACATCAACGATAAGATTAACTGATGACATTGCTATCCTCAGTTCAATTGAAGAAGAATTACAGGACGTGATGAAAGGAGTAAATAATCTAATGAGTGCAGAATATGGATTGAGAGCAAACCGAAAAAAGACGGAAGTAATAATGAGTAGCACAAATGAGTTTAACAACATACTTAGCGTCAAAATTGGGGGACCACGAAGTAATTGAAGCTGAGGAATTCTGTTACCTTAGAAGCAAAATAACAAATGATGTACAAAGCAAGGAGCACATAGAAAGCTGTTTAGCAAAGGCAAAGAGAGCATTTTTGGCCAAGAGACATTTGTTATTATCAAACATCAGCTTAATCTGATGAATAAATTGTTTGGAACGTACGTTTGAACCACAGCATTGTATGATAGTAAAAGATGGATTGTAGAAGAAGCGGGAAGAAGAGGATCGAAGCGTTTGATATGTGGTGCTACAGAAGGATGTTGGAAATTAAGTGGACTGCTAAGGAATGAGGATATTCATCCCAGAATCCACGAAGAAATGAACGTATGGGAATAATCAAAAGAAGAAGAGATAGGATGATAGGACTTGTATAAAGATACCAAAGAATCTCTTCTATCGTACCAGACCGAGAAGTGGAGGTTGAAAATTGTAGAGGAAGGTAGATGTTTGAATATGTGCTACAGGTACTTGAGGGTGTAGGGTGCTGTACGATTGGGCCATGAAAAAATTTACTGTTGGAGAACTGAATTTGATGGTGCTTGATCTGCTATTGCCGATTTATCCGTGTTTCATAGTTTCGTTACGAAGAATATACGCACTGTTTCCGCAGATACTTCAGGCATCCGAGAATGTCTGCCGTCATTGGAGACGAAACATTGCTCTTATACCTCCACTTAGTGCCAACAAAATCACTGTCACCAAGGATATTAGAGAATAAATTGAGTAATTGTTCATTCATCGGAGTCTGTAAATTTCAGAACCCTGAAAACTACCGGAGATGACATTCGACAGCCGTAGAAATACTTAAACTCGAGCGCACGTAGTTAAATAACTGTGGTTGCACACACCCACACAATCTGACCCACTTTGATCTCTTGTACTTTCATCTAACAGCTTGTGCAAATGCTGTACGAGTTCCAGTGGAGCCGACAGTAATTTTGTGATAACATTTAGTTCAGAGTGCGACGTTTTGGCAACGTGGAGACAAAAATCGCCGTTGCCTTTTTTCACTTTTACCGAGTGCTTAGTTCACCGAAGTGCTCACATGGCCGTTTGTGAAATATGAGATCCCTACTGGAAAGAATTTCATCCGTCCGTTTACATCCGCAGCGGACTCAGTACTTTCGCCCCGAAACCTATTATGCAATATCAACTGGGCCGTCACGGCGCCGCTCCTGCTACGCAACTCTCCCCGCGGTTTATTCCGCTCCAGAGTTTCGACGAGAGGCAATATCGCTCGCCGTTATGAGCCCGGTTGCTACGGTCCAGCGGCCAATATCTCGGCGCATTCCACATTTTCGACTTTACGTATCTGGCCCGCTTTTGTCTCTTACGAACTGCATGTTTAGTCACTGCAAAATCGAATCAGTGACTGATAAAAGTAAATCAGATACGATGAGAAACTGAATTACTGTCACTCGTTCGTATATAAAACTTCAGGAAACTACGTAGTACACTGTTGTACAATATAAAATGATAGAGGTAGTTCATGTTTTTACGACAGCTGTTTTTCTTTCTGTGCGAAAATTTCTAACTTACGAGGGGACAGTGCCTTATCTAAGAAAACTTCATTGGCATACGATAAGTTGTGTGTGCTTTAATAAAATTTGGGAACTTCACCGGCTGTAGCTTAGAGATCTCATGGTAGATGGGCTTTAGAGGAGAAGCCAGACAGTGCGCTCCATAACTGATTGAAAGGTGATTGGTTAGCTGGGGAGAGAAGCATCATTCTGTGTGTAAAACACGATCACCATTCAAGGTCCTCCACACTGGCAGCAGTGTGGAATGTTGTTATGTGTATTTGATGGTAGTTAGCCTAACATAAAAAATGCCATAGTTTCAGTATTTTAAACGAAATCATCTTTGCGTAATAAATTTAGATTTTAAATAGCTATGATATGCCAATATGACAATAATTGTTTCTGGGTCACTTTTCTTGGCTGTCAGCAGATACACTATAAGTGGCGTGCTATAGTGCGTTTTGATATCCGGCATGGTCATTGCTTTGTCATAGTTATGCTATGTACGTCCATAGATAGTAAAAGAAGCCAGCAGCTGTTGCGTACGTAACTGTGGCTGGGCCACGTTGGATCAGGCATCCAAAAACATTGCGGTTGGCATCCATTACTTACGCTGCCAAATAAAGTCTTGAGCGATCATTTAGCTAGCTAGCCCAGCAAGAAAAAGAAAAAACTCGTTTTCGAGTGTAGGGGAAAAAGTTCAGTTTTTGAAATGTAGTTACCCGATCCATACGCAGATACATCGCCCTTCCGAAGCAGACTGGTGGAAACACTATCCCGTACCTAAAAGAACGCGTTGCTTTTGCATTTGCCAGTGACGCAATTTATAATTCAAATATGCATGTTCTGAACATAGCGCGTCCATGTGTTTTGTTCCTCACCTTAATTTTATGTTCTGCCAATCAAATTATTCGTTAGTAACTTTTGTTGATTGCAAGAAATTGCCACTTTTGCCATGCTAAATGCATGTACTCATTAATAATTTGCGTTCAGTAGCATTTCAGGATAATAGTTTGCTGATTACTCTCTCAAAATCTTAAAACTTTATCTGCTGGTTTTTATAAAGACCTCTGGCTTATGTTTTGTGGATCAATACGATGAGTATTCCCCCAAAATTACAAATGCGCTTGTAGAGGTTGCCTGGCGAGAAGGGTCCTTCAGGGCACTGTCCTATTCAGAATGTTATTCTCCCCGCTCTCTATGTCTGTCTCCTCTTCCCCATCTCTACGTCCATCTCCACCTCCCTTCCTCTCTCTGTTCATGTTCTCCTTCTCCCTTTCTATGTCCATTTCTCTCCATCCCCCTCCTCTTTGTTCGTCTTCTCTTTCTCCACCTCTCTGATGTTTTAAGAAAAGAAACCGACACATTGCTGCCCATACAATTTTTCTTTGAAACTATACGTAAACGGAAAGAATATCTGTGGAAGAAACAACTTGTTTAATGTTTTAAATGTTGTGACAACAACTAAAATTGACTGCGAGAAAGAAGACAAATTGCGCTTTTTTCACAACAGAACACAGTGCTGCATTTTCTTTCTTACAGTCGATTTTCGTCTGAATCTTTTCTGGATTTTTGGTTATAATGTTTCAATATTATATAGATATTTGTGTGGTATAATATGTAGATAAAAATATGTTGCCTGCGTTTGTCCGAGTGCTCAGTGGAGCATTGTGTAAAAATTTGATGTAAGTCAGCTAACTACTTTCGAGATTTTTGTTCTACATTTGTGCTAACAACGTTTCCCTATTATGTACATATTTATGTATTCTATAGATAAAAATATATAGCCTATGCCCCTCTGAGTTTTCATTAGAACATTGTGTATAAATACACTGAAGAGCCGAAGAAACTGGTACACTTGCCTAATACCGTGTAGGGCCCACGCGAGCGCGTAGAAGTGTCGCAACCGACGTGGCATTGACTCGACTAACGTCTGAAGTAGTACTGGAATGAACTGACACCATGAATCCTGCAGGGCTGTCCATAAATCCATAATAGAACGAGGCGGTGGAGATCTCTTCTGAACAGGACCCTCCAAGGCATTCCAGAAATGCTCAATAACGTTCATACTGGGGAGTTTCGTGGCCAGCGGAAGTGTTTCAACACTGCAGAGAGTTCCTGGAGCCACTATGAGCAATTATGGACGTGTGGAGTGTCGCATAGTGCTGCTGGAACTGCCAAAGTCCACCGTAATACACAATGGAGATGAATGGAAGCCGTGATCGGACAGGATGCTTACGTACCTGTCACCTATGAGAGTCGAATCTAGACGTATCAGAGGTTCCAATTCACTTCAACTGCACACACCCCACACGATTACACAGCCTACACCAACTTGAACAGTCCCCTGCTGACATGCAGGGTCCATGGATACATGAGGTTATCTCCATATCTATACACTTCCATTCGCTCGACACAGTTTGAAACGAGACTCGTCTGACCAGCCAACATGTTCACAGTCATCAACAGTCAAATGTCGGTCTATACGGGCCAGGCCAGGCGTAAAGATTCATGTCGTGCAGTCATCAAGGGCACACGAGTGGGCCATCGGTTTCAAAAACCCAATCGGTTATGTTCCGTTGAATGGTTCGCACGGCGACACTTTTGATGGCCCAGCATTGAAATCTGCAGCAGTTTGCGGAAGGGCTGAACTTCTGTCACGTTGAACGATTCTCTTCAGTCGTCGCTGGTCCTGTTCTTGCAGGATCATTTTCCAACGGTAGCGTTGTCGGAGATTCGATGTCCTGATATTCACGGTACACTCATGAAATGATCGTACAGGGAAATCCCCACTCCATCGCTGCCTGGATGCTGTGTCCCATTCTCGTGCGCCGACTATAACACAAAGTTCTAACTCACTTAAATCCTGAAATCATGCCATTGCAGCAGCAGAAACCGATCTAACAACTGCGCCAGACACTTGTTATCTAACATAGACTTTGCCAACCGCAGCACCGTATTTTGCCCGTTTATATATTCTGTGTTTGAATACTCATGCCTATACCAGTTTCTTTGGCACTTCAGTGTATAACGTATATCAGTTGCTTTCTTCAAATGTTTTTTATAACAACGTTTTTATTCCTACTTTAAATGCATTTTTATATGTTATTAAGTAATTAAAAATATGTATCCCAATTCCGTCCACCGTTTATTAGAGTAATGTGTAACAATTTGAAGTAAACTGGTGAAGAACATTTCTGAATTTTTGCTGTCAACATTTCCCTATTAAATATTATAGACGTAATATATATAGTTTCACAAAGGTTCAAATGGTTCTGAGCACTATGGGACTTAAAATCTGAGGTCATCAGTCCCCTAGACCTAGAACTGCTTAAACCTAACTAACCTAAGGACATCGCACACATCCACGCCCGAGGCAGGATTAGAACCTGCGACCGTAGCAGCAGCGCGGTTCCGGACTGAAGTGCCTACAACTGCTCGGCCACAGCGGCCGACCATATATAGTTTAA
Organism: Schistocerca serialis cubense; assembly: GCF_023864345.2. Taxonomy (NCBI): domain Eukaryota; kingdom Metazoa; phylum Arthropoda; class Insecta; order Orthoptera; family Acrididae; genus Schistocerca; species Schistocerca serialis. Next base: position 361,762,116 of record NC_064643.1, read on the forward strand.
AGAAACATGTAGCCCATGTCTGTTCAAGTATTCATTAGCGTATCGTGTAAGAAACTAAAGTAAATCAGTGTGGTGTTTTCGAGATTTTTGGTAACAATGTTTCCGCTTTACATATAACATACCCATTTACACGTATCAAAAATGAGATAGCTTATTTCCATTCTAATGTTCATTTGAATATCGTGTAAAAATTAAAAGTAGATCGGTCAAAAACTTTTTAGGATTTTTTACAACGTTACACAACTACTCGTCTTTATATACTAGCATAAGTACAAGAAAACTGATTTTCACTATCATGTTTAGCTTGATTTTATCCATGATCAATGTGAGGTCGTGGTGTTTAAATTGTAGGCTAACTTACCTTCCACAACAAAAACGCACTAAAGTTGGCCCGTTTCGAAGGAGCAATCCTTCATCACCGGCATTATTTTACAAGAATCTTACAAAAGCGATAAACATGAACTATAAAAATAGAAATATTAACAATCAGACATATCTCTAGGAAGACACTGTTACAAGGGAAGTGAGCACGAATTGTTCATATTTATGTTTATATTTACTATTAAAAAGAGTCTTGATCACGATTTATTTATCAAGGTGACCGGTTTCGACCACTACTGTGTTCATCTTCAGACCATTGAGAAGGAACCTCTTTCTGTTGGAGAATCTGATTCTGTAAAGTTTGGAAGGTAGGAGACGAGGTACTGGCGGAAGTAAAGCTGTGAGGAGGGCGCGTGAGTCGTGTTTGGGTAGCTCAGTTGGTAGAGCACTTGCCCACGAAAGGCAAAGGTCCCGAGTTCGAGTCTCGGTCCGGCACACAGTTTTAATCTGCCAGGAAGTTTCATATCAGAACACACTCCGCTGCAGAGTGAAAATCTCATTCTGGCAACTTCCTGTATTTGTCTGATCTGGCTTATCGTCAAACATTCGAGTTTGTCTCATCTATGGAGTATCTTTACGATTGAATATTGATATACATTTGTATTTGATTGAGTTTTGGTCGTAGGAGGGTAGTGCAATCTGTAAATGTAAGAGTTAATGTGTTATGTTGTCATTCTACTGCCGCACGTGAGTAGTAATTGCAGTGAATAACATACACTCCTGGAAATGGAAAAAAGAACACATTGACACCGATGTGTCAGACCCACCATACTTGCTCCGGACACTGCGAAGAGGGCTGTACAAGCAATGATCACACGCACGGCACAGCGGACACACCAGGAACCGCGGTGTTGGCCGTCGAATGGCGCTAGCTGCGCAGCATTTGTGCACCGCCGCCGTCAGTGTCAGCCAGTTTGCCGTGGCATACGGAGCTCCACCGCAGTCTTTAACACTGGTAGCATGCCGCGACAGCGTGGACGTGAACCGTATGTGCAGTTGACGGACTTTGAGCGAGGGCGTATAGTGGGCATGCGGGAGGCCGGGTGGACGTACCGCCGAATTGCTCAACACGTGGGGCGTGAGGTCTCCACAGTACATCGATGTTGTCGCCAGTGGTCGGCGGAAGGTGCACGTGCCCGTCGACCTGGGACCGGACCGCAGCGACGCACGGATGCACGCCAAGACCGTAGGATCCTACGCAGTGCCGTAGGGGACCGCACCGCCACTTCCCAGCAAATTAGGGACACTGTTGCTCCTGGGGTATCGGCGAGGACCATTCGCAACCGTCTCCATGAAGCTGGGCTACGGTCCCGCACACCGTTAGGCCGTCTTCCGCTCACGCCCCAACATCGTGCAGCCCGCCTCCAGTGGTGTCGCGACAGGCGTGAATGGAGGGACGAATGGAGACGTGTCGTCTTCAGCGATGAGAGTCGCTTCTGCCTTGGTGCCAATGATGGTCGTATGCGTGTTTGGCGCCGTGCAGGTGAGCGCCACAATCAGGACTGCATACGACCGAGGCACACAGGGCCAACACCCGGCATCATGGTGTGGGGAGCGATCTCCTACACTGGCCGTACACCACTGGTGATCGTCGAGGGGACACTGAATAGTGCACGGTACATCCAAACCGTCATCGAACCCATCGTTCTACCATTCCTAGACCGGCAAGGGAACTTGCTGTTCCAACAGGACAATGCAGGTCCACATGTATCCCGTGCCACCCAACGTGCTCTAGAAGGTGTAAGTCAACTACCCTGGCCAGCAAGATCTCCGGATCTGTCCCCCATTGAGCATGTTTGGGACTGGATGAAGCGTCGTCTCACGCGGTCTGCACGTCCAGCACGAACGCTGGTCCAACTGAGGCACCAGGTGGAAATGGCATGGCAAGCCGTTCCACAGGATTACATCCAGCATCTCTACGATCGTCTCCATGGGAGAATAGCAGCCTGCATTGCTGTGAAAGGTGGATATACACTGTACTAGTGCCGACATTGTGCATGCTCTGTTGCCTGTGTCTATGTGCCTGTGGTTCTGTCAGTGTGATCATGTGATGTATCTGACCCCAGGAATGTGTCAATAAAGTTTCCCCTTCCTGGGACAATGAATTCACGGTGTTCTTATTTCAATTTCCAGGAGTGTATAATGGAATCTTCATGGCATACTAAAGCGGTGTGTGTGAGCGGGGCTCGAAACTGAGACGTTAGCCTTTCACAGACAACTTCTCTATGTCTGAGTAATCCAAACACGGCTCACGATCCGCCCTCGGAGCTCTAGTTTCCTCTAGTTCCTTCCTTGCTGCTTTGCAAGCTTCACAGGAGTTCTTGTGCATACCTTATCAGACTCGCACTCCCTGGAGAACAGATGCCGCGGAGATATGTGAAAGTCACAGGATGAATATTCACTCGGGAGCGGAATGTGCGCTGATTATGAACTTCGTGGCAGGTAAAGTTGTTTCAGTAGGCATATGATTACAAATTCAGGATAAATGTTTTCCTTAGTGGAAACTTTTAGTTTCAGCCATGAAAATTTTGTACATTGGTGAAAATGATTGAAAATTTCCGAAGAGGGGTAAAAGTCGTAACGGAACACATACCGGAGATAATGGCCTGATGTAATCAGTACTTAGAAGACCTGTTGAAAAAGTGTGAGCGCAAACGTAACACAGGTTATGACTTAAGGATAAACGAAGACGAAGGGGATGAAGATTAGGAGATTGGAGAACAACGAATTGCTTAACATCAAAATTGGTATCGACACAGGAAAGGATTGAAAGAATTCTTCTGTTTATCAAGCACCGGAATGAGGAAGATACCAGACGCTAAGAAATGTTCAAATGTGTGTGAAATCTTATGGGACTTAACTGCTAAGGTCATCAGTCCCTAAGCTTACACACTACTTAACCTAAATTATCCTAAGGACAAACACACACACCCATGCCCGAGGGAGGACTCGAACCTCCGCCGGGACCAGCCGCACAGTCCATGACTGCACCAGACGCTAAGACCTTTCTTGAGTAATGAAATAGTGATGTCAGATATGGAAATAAGGAAGAAGTTCCTGGGATGCAACATTGTGTGACAGTCATAGGAAGACTATTGGAAATCTGGCGAAAAAAAACAAGGATTTGATAGTTGATCCTATCCAAAAATGGTAAAAATAAGCGTCACAGATCAAAGAGGAAAAGAAGAAATACTAAAAAGGACATTCGAGTAAAGAAATTTGCCATAGACCATTTCCGGAAGAACTGACAGATTACTGAAGCATCAGGTATGGCATCCAGGAAAAAAAGAATAAAGTGTGCTAGTCGCTGGAAGGAACGGTAGGTTTGGGAAACAAGATATCAACGTTAAAAATAGAATATGAAGAATGTGTTATGAATGATAAAGATAAGTAGATTAACACTCGATAGGGAAAGATGAGAACAACATCAAGCAAGACGAAGGACGTACTTAGTACAAGCCGTTCTGGCAGAGAAAGAGAGAGAGAGAGAGAGAGAGAGAGAGAGAGACAGAGAGTCAGACACATCATTAGAATTCAGACAAGATTTAGATCTACCTGAAAGTGAAGCAAGATTATTTTGGAAAATGAATCCAATAATTGACGTAAAATTCCTGGCTCTTACAGTTCCATTATTTCAATATCAATCAAACCATCCTAAGCCCAGTAGCAGACAGCTGTCATAAGAAAGTACTGACCCGTGTGTACTATCGAGGCATGGAGAACGTATCGTTTCCACCAATGCTTGCTGTGCACATTTATTGAGCTGACGTGACGCCTGCGGGACGATTTTATGTTTTGATTGGCTGCTGGGGTTGCTGTATGCGAGCTTAAACTTATAATTTCATTATTTGCTAAACAGAGCGTCAAACAGGAATCAGGGTAACTATAAAGGATCTTTCGTCAACGAAGTCATTAGAAAATACTAAAGATAGTATGACAGTAAGATTTAAAGCTAAGAAAAGTTATGAACAGCCCGGATCATTTTGCCCATTGTCGTGTTGTTACGAACGATGCTCCACGGGAGGGATTCACGTTGACAGTGAGTGAAGCTCAAGCAGTTAAGTTGAATATTGGCAGGCCAGGAAGATTTCAGATTTGGTCGGCACTCTCTATAAATGTGTTTCTTCCTAACAGCCTGCGAGCAGTGCATACTGGGTACAATGTTTGTGTGTCTGATCTGTCCTCCAGCCGTCTAGAACTAGCTAACTAGCCATCAAGAACCCATGCTTACATAAAATTAGTAATTGTACAGAGTAAATGCATAAACAGGTATTACACAATTAACTCAAGCTGTCAATGTTTTTCACAACAAAAGTTTAACAAATGGACTGGTAAGTAAAGTAGACGTATTTATGTTATCAGTTCACACTACTTCTTAAATTTACATGTGAATGAAAATATGAGTCCTAGATATTTTCCCTTATACTCTTAAGAAAATTGACAGTCACACTATACTTGCGAATGTCTTTAGAAACGAAAAGAGAAGACGCTGATAGAGGAGGTACCATACCCACCGAAGTCTTCAGGAATTCCTGTGGTTCGTTGTCAAATTTGGAACACGGAAACAAGACGTGGTTTCCATCGATTTCTGACTCAGAATCACATCCATATGCAAGGTAATCGTAAAAGTTGATTATCTACAGATGCGTAGGAAACGAGGCATGGTTAAAGCAGAGTCGGATGGTGTTGGCTATCGTAGATCGCTCCAAATGTGTCCCCGTAAACCACGCCTTGTAGGAATTTGTGGTTGTAATGCCGCATAATATCCATCGTCCCTTTATTGAGACACATTCCATATCCCTTATCATTTCTATTTTCCTTGGCTCTTGACTTCACGTAAGTGATTTGTGCTCGGTAATTTCAAATCGAGAACAGTACCTGTTGATGGGGCTTGCTACGCTAAGATGTCAGTTTCCTCGTTGCAGCGGATGCTAGGGTGAGAATGCAGCACCCAACGCAGATTGATTGTCTCCCTTTCACTTTACAGGGAATATATTCCAGTACCATAGCCAATAACGGTTGGTTGTTCTATTCCACCTTAGGTGTTCAAGCGTTAACATCTACTGTTCAATAGTTCATTTATCTATTGTTCATTACTAAGTACCGTGAAGGTAACATGAGGGAAATCAGGGCTCGAAGGATTATGTAGAATAGGAAAAGGAAGGGTAATAGTGGTACAGGGTACCCTACACCACGCAGGGTATGGTGTCTCCTGGAGCATGTGTGTAGATGTACATTGATTAGTAGTGTACGCAGGTCAGCCAAAACAATATGACGACTGCCCTTCGCGACGTTGGGTGCCGTATAATGGCGTTACGGGTATGTGACGCGGTAGCAAAAATATGTAAGAGAGGCGCACACGGACGGGGGGATGATCCTGAAAATGAGGAAACCCATTGAGATAAGCGACTTTGACAAAGGGTAGATTATTATTACGCAGATTCACAGAATGTGAGGCTCGTAGGCAGTAAAGTTGGGCAAACGGTGATCCGTGGCATCTCTGCTGAAAGAGCACATTTCTGGTGCAGGTGCAAGCGTTTCAGAGTACACCGTTCAACGTACATTGAAGCTCTGCAGCACACCACCCCTACAGGTTCCCACATTGACCCAACGAAATCGTCTTTTACGACTGCAGTGGGCACGGGATCATCGGGATTAGACCGTCGATCAAAGTGTCAGCTCTCCGGTGGATCACATTTTTGGTACACCAGGTCGATGGCCGTCTTCACAAACGCCATCATCGAGGTGATCTCCTGCTCGAAACGTGCAGTGCGCCACGAACGCATAATAGTGGGAGGAGTATTACAATACGAGAGAGATTCTCTTGCACTTACATGGGACCTGTGGGGACCTGTGGTAGTAATCGAAGACATGCTGACAGCTGCGGACCACCTGCATTCCTTATACATCTACATATACATTTATACTCCGCAAGTCACCCAATGGTGTGTGGCGGAGGGCACTTTACGTGCCACTGTCATTACCTCCCTTTCCTGTTCCAGTCGCGTGTGGTTCGCGGAAAGAACGACTGCCGGAAAGCCTCCGTGCGCGCTCGAATCTCTCTGATTTTACATTCGTGATCTCCTCGGGGATATAAGTAGGGGAAAGGTTCAAATGGTTCAAACGGCTCTCAGCACTATGGGACTTAACTTCTAAGGTCATCAGTCCCCTAGAACTTAGAACTACTTAAACCTAACTAACCTAAGGACATCACACACATCCATGCCCGAGGCAGGATTCGAACCTGCGGCCGTAGTGGTCGCGCGGTTCCAAACTGTAGCGCCTAGAACCGCTCGGCCATCCTGGCCGGCGTAGGGGATAGCAATATATTCGATACCTCATCCAGAAACGCACCCTCTCGAAACCTGGCGAGCAAGCTACACCGCGATGCAGAGCGCCTCTCTTGCAGAGTCTGCCACTTGAGTTTGCTAAGCATCTCCGTAACGCTATCACGCTTACCAAATAACCCTGTGACGAAACGCGCCGCTCTTCTTTGGATCTTCTCTATTTCCTCCATCAACCCGATCTGGTACGGATCCCACACTGATGAGCAATACTCAAGTATAGGTCCAACGAGTGTTTTGTAAGCCTCCTCCTTTGTTGATGGACTACATTTTCTAAGGACTCTCCCAATGAATCTCAACCTGGTACCCGCCTTACCAACAATGAATTTTATATGATCATTCCACTTCAGATCGTTCCGCATGCATACTCCCAGATATTTTACAGAAGTAACTGCTACCAGTGTTTGTTCCGCTATCATATAGTCATACAATAAAGGATCCTTCTTTCCATGTATTCGCAATACATTACATTTGTCTATGTTAAGGATCAGTTGCCACTCCCTGCACCAAGTGCCTATCCGTCGCAGACCTTCCTGCATTTCGCTACAATTTTCTAATGCTGCAACTTCTCTGTATACTACAGTATCATCCGCGAAAAGCCTCATGCAACTTCCGACACTATCTACTAGGTCATTTATATATATTGTGAAAAGCAATGGTCCCATAACACTCCCCTGTGGCACGCCAGCGGTTACTTTAACGTCTGTAGACGTCTCTCCATTGAGAGCAACATGCTGTGTTCTGAAACTTCCTGGCAGATGCTGTGTTCTGTTTGCTAAAAACTCTTCAATCCAGCCACACAGCTGGTCTGATATTCCGTAGGCTCTTACTTTGTTTATCAGGCGACAGTGTGGAACAGTATCGAACGCCTTCCCGAAGTCAAGGAAAATAGCATCTACCTGCGAGCCTGTATCTAATATTTTCTGGGTCTCATGAACAAATAAAGCGAGTTGTGTTTCACACGATCGCTGTTTCCGGAATCCATGTTGATTCCTACAGAGTAGATTCTGGGTTTCCAGAAACGAAATTAAATAACTGTCAGCCCTTCTGAAATCTCGGCTACTTTATTTAATAATTGTCTTGATCCTAACCATTCCAGTCACATTTAGTAGCAATCATGCTCGATGTCTTCCTCGACGGCACTGTCATCTTTCAGATGTATAATTGTCCTTGTCTGGGAGCCGGAACCGTGATACAGAGATTTGTGGAGCGTTATAATGAACTGACGTTGATATCTGGGCAACCAAATTCGCCGGATCATCATCACCTCGTACGCGTATCAGCGACCCGTTTTTTACGCGAATCACTTGATCTAAGCGTAGACATCAAATGCCACTGTCAGATCCATGAGACGCAGAATCAATGCTGTATTTCGTTCCAAAGACTGTCAGACAAGCTATTAAGTATGTGGTCATTATGTTTTGGATCATAGTTGCACATGTATTTTCTTATGTGTATGAATTATTTTACGTGTGAACTTTTAGATCGTCAGTCCATGTAGCACCTGTCTTCATAATGACTGCAGTTCTTTTTAAATTTTAACAACGTCAACTTCCAGAATTAAATGACTGTCAGCCCTTCTACTTTATTTAATAATTTTCTTGATCCTAACTATCCCAGTCACATTTAGTAGCAATCTGTTTCAGTCAGCAGTTTCAGCAAGTAGTTTCAGCCAGCAGTTTCAGCCAGCAGTGCCTGACGAGAATCCGACGGCTCGTTTTTCACTGTCTTGCGAACACAATTTAGAACGAAGACACCAGACCACTATAAATTACAGAGCCTTGTGATGTTTTCCGACGCCTTACGATACAACTGCGACACCCACGCGCACTGTAGTTTCAATATAAACGAGTCCAATACCGTGGCCATTTAAAATCAAAGCACCGTGCCCGGCTGCAGTGCTCATAAGAGACATATTGTTGTCAGAGATTAAAATTTTCCGAAAACTAGAGCTGTCGAATTGTGACAAGTGTCTAGCAGGGCTCGAAGGAGAGAGTGTTAGACCACTTACTTGTCTTTCAACACAGTTGTTCGAGCGGAGGACTACAGAGGCTTTTGATTAATGATGCTGTAGAAAGTGATCAATGCATTATACGCGGCAGGCGTGACATCTGGCTGGCACGTGCAGATACGACTTCTTCGCAAATTGCCCCCTACGCTGCCGGCGTTACGGGAGGTAGGCTCGGGAGGATTCGGAACACCGCATTATCGTATTATCCGGAACGGAACGGAAGTCCCAGAGGGAATGAAGGGGCAGCCGAAAGGGAAAAGAGAACTCTAGAACGCTCACCTTTTGATAGCTCTCCACGCCACACCATTTCGGGAAGAACCTCTCGCTTGCAACATAGCTTTCTTATTTCATGTACAACATCTTGCAAACAATAGATACGGATGACCATGTAGATTCGTCTTTCTAAATCCATGAAACTTGCTCGACACTGTGTCACATCTCAGTCTAACTAAAATGTGGTCATATGCTGTTTCCACACAAATATTTAACTGACCCGACGCCAAATACTCTACGGAAACGAAAGTAACGTCGCGTATGCTCCAAGGAGCCTTAATAGGACATATAATGTTCTGAATATACGTAAAGTGTTAAGAGAAAGTTTCAGAAGTAGATTAAAAATTGAGAGTGAAGGGACGTCACTGATAAAGTTCACTGATGAACGGCCTGCTGAGCAGTGAATGTGGACGGAGAGTAAACTAAACAGATGGCGGTATTAAGAAGCAGCAAAAATTCAGGACCACTTAATGGCCGAAGCGTAGGACTTCTGTTCCTCTGGGAACAAAATAATGCTTGGCGAAATAATCAGAGAGGACGCAACAAACAGACCACCGCAAGAAAAGAGCACAGTCCTCGCCAGAAAATTGTATTCTGGGATCTAGGCTTTAATATGAGAAAGAAATCTCTGAGAATATTCGCCTAGAGCACAGTACTGAACGGAACAGAGTCATAGGCTGTTGGCGGACCAGAAAGTAAGAGTATCCAAGTGACTGAGATGTGGTGTTGCAAAAGTATGCTGAAATGGGGAGGTTGTCAGGAGAATCGGCGGGGAAAGGAATTCGCGAAATATTGAAATGAAATAACTGGAAGGGCAGGTAAAAATATATTACAGGCGGAATGACAGGATCAGAAAACTAGGCTATTCCATTAGCAACACTGTTACGAACATACTCAAACGCGTTAGCTAGTTTCTGAAATTCTGTCTCCAGGTCGACCCATCCTACTTCCCTGACTACATACAACTGACAAGTATGTAAACACCGTTTCACTATCGCCCGCTACTAATGGTCTAGTGCTTACCGTTGCTGACTCTCCATAGTGGGGTTCCGGGATCGATTCCTAGCCGTGTCGGAGATTTTTCTGCGCTCGGGGACTTGGTATTTGTGTTGTACCCATCATCACTTCATAATTATCGACGTGCAAGGGCCGAAGTGGTGTGAAAGAGAAAGACTTGCTCTAGGCGGCCGAGCTAACCCAGACGGAGTCTCCCGTCCAGCAGTGCCGGTACAGCCAGAGGTTTTTCTTTGGGGAGAGGAATGGTTCGGGTTGCATACTGCCTCGACGACAGTTGAGCAGCTACTTGAATGAGAAGTAGCTTCTCGTAGGTCAGGACAGCCGACAACGGCCCCTCAGTGTATTGCGCTGACACAGCGTTCCTCCGTGCTGATCCTCACGACGTCATTCGCAGAGGATGATACATAATAGCCTGAGTGTGGCCAATTGTGTGTGTGGGGGGATGGGGGGGGGGGGGGGGGAGGGGTGAGAGTTAACATGAGTAGCTGCCTGTTCCCAGTTCTTTTCCATTGTCAGCGCTCTGGAGCGACCACTGGGATGTGTGATCTTCTGAGGAGGTGGCAAATATTTTGCCCAGTAAGCTTATTTACCCCTAATTTCTTAGCTGTCGCCTGCCTCACCCTGTGTACCAATAAGATAACTGGGGGTATTCGGAGTAGGTATTAAAATCCATGGAAAAGAAATAAAAACTTTGAGATTCGCCGATGACATTGTAATTCTATCAGAGAGAGCAAAGGACCTGGAAGAGCAGTTGAACGGAATGGACAGTGTCTTGAAAGGAGGATGTAAGATGAACATCAACAAAAGCAAAACGAGGGTAATGGAATGTAGTCGAATTAAGTCGGGTGATGCTGAGCGAATTAGATTAGGAAATGAGTCAATTAAAGTCGTAAATGAGTTTTGCTATTTGGGGAGCAAAATAACTGATGATGGTCGAAGTAGAGATGATATAAAATGTAGACTGGGAATGGCAAGGAAACCGTTTGTGAAGAAGAGAAATTTGTTAACATCGAGTATAAATTTAAGTGTCAGGAAGTAGTTTCTGAAAGTATTTGTATGGAGCGTAGCCATGTATGGAAGTGAAACATGGATGATAAATAGTTTGGACAAGAAGAGAATAGAAGCTTACGAAATGTGGTGCTACAGAAGAATTCTGAAGATTAGATGGGTAGATCACATAACTAATGATGAAGTATTGAATGGAATTGGGGAGAAGAGGAGTTTGTGGCACAACTTGACAAAAAGAAGGGACCGGTTAGTAGGACATTTTCTGAGGCATCAAGGGATCACAAATATAATATTGGAGGGCAGCGTGGAGGGTAAAAATCGTAGAGGGAGAACAAAAGATGAATACACTAAGCAGATTCAGAAGGATGTAGGTTGCAGTAGGTACTGGGAGATGAAGAAGCTTGCACAGGATAGTGTAGCATGGAGAGCTGCATCGAACCAGTCTCAGGACTGAAGATCACAACAACAACAGTGAGTGATCAATATGAGATAGGAACGAGAGATAGGATCATGTGAGGTTACATCAAAGGAGTCTTCCTCCGTCCTCCCCCCCCCCCCCCCCCCAACAAAAAAACAAACAAACATTCAGCTACTTGGTACAACAGATGTATATTGTACGCCGGAACTGTGCATGGAGACTAGTGTGCCCTGACTGGTGAGACGGACGCTGGGGGCGTCACTGCCGGCCTGGGGACCGGAACAGCCGGTGCGTTTGCCGGACGCCGCGCAGGGCTGGCCAGAGTAGCTGCTGTATATTTAAGCCGGCGGCTGTCGTGTCGTGTCGCAGTGCGGCGCCGGGCCGGGGTGTCCCACGCTCTCTGAGCGACGCGGCGGGTCGCCTGCAATACCGGGGAGTGCTGTTGCGTAGCGCAGCTGGGGCCTACCTGCCAACTACGTAAAGTGTCGTGTCCCGCCCCTCTGTCAGGGGACTCACTGTGGGTCTCTTTTGGAGCGCTGCCACAATCCCTGCTACTTGCCTGTTGCCCTGGCTCCAGCATATACGCTGATGAGCCATAGCATCGCGATCACTACGCGTTGCCACACTGAATACCGCTTGGTGTCGTTGCCGGCACGTGACGACGTAAGTCAAGTACGTAAGAGAAGTAGAGATTAGTAGACTCTACATCTACATCTACATACATACTCCGCAAGCCACCATACGGTGCGTGGCGGAGGGTACCTCGTACCACAACTAGCATCTTCTCTCCCTGTTCCACTCCCAAACAGAACGAGGGAAAAATGACTGCCTATATGCCTCTGTACGAGCCCTAATCTCTCTTATCTTATCTTTGTGGTCTTTCCGGGAAATGTAAGTTGGCGGCAGTAAAACTGTACTGCAGTCAACTTCAAATGCTGGTTCTCTTAATTTCCTCAGTAGCGATTCACGAAAAGAACGCCTCCTTTCCTCTAGAGACTCCCACCCGCGTTCCTGAAGCATTTCCGTAACACTCGCGTGATGATCAAACCTACCAGTAACAAATCTAGCAGCCCGCCTCTGAATTGCCTCTATGTCCTCCCTCAATCCGACCTGATAGGGATCCCAAACGCTCGAGCAGTACTCAAGAATAGGTCGTATTAGGGTTTTATAAGCTGTCTCCTTTACAGATGTACCACATCTTCCCAAAATTCTACCAATGAACCGAAGACGACTATCCGCCTTCACCACAACTGCCATTACATGCTTGTCCCACTTCATATCACTCTGCAATGTTACGCCCAAATATTTAATCGACGTGACTGTGTCAAGCGCTACACTACTAATGGACATTTCAAACATTACAGGATTCTTTTTCCTATTCATCTACATTAATTTACATTTATCTATATTTAGAGTTAGCTGCCATTCTTTACACCAATCACAAACCCTGTCCTAGTCATCTTCTCTCCTCCTACAGTCACTCAACGACGACGCCTTCCCGTACACCACAGAATCATTACCAAACAGCCGCACATTGCTATCCACCCTACCCAAAATATCATTTATGTAGATAGAAAACAACAACGGACCTTCCACACTTCCCTGGGGCACTCCAGATGATATCCTCACCTCCGACGAACACTCACTATCAAGGACAACGTACTGGGTTCCATTAATTCAGAAGTCTTCGAGCCAGTCACATATTTGGGAACCAATCCCATATGCTCATTCTGGGGATGATACGGGCCGGTGAAATGCACTGAGCTAAGCAACTTTGAGAAAGGAGTACATTCTAGTGGCGCATCACCTGGGAAATCGCGCCTAGGAAATGGAGAACCTGGTCGGCCATTGGCGCGCTATTGTCGTGAGCATTAGTGGAAAGTGCTCGAAGGACTCTGAAACCATGAGTGAAGCTAAACTGAAGAAAGAGCTTATTTGGAGAAAGAGAATACTATGATGAGCACCAAACACAGCCTAAAGTGGAGATGTGATCCAGCATCAGTGGATCAGAAAATCTCTAAAACTGTCAAGTCTAGAATTCTGTTTATAGACAGTAGTCAGCAACTACTAATGCAAAAGACGTCATTCTTACGAATAAAGCCGTGCACAGAGTGTAGGGGAGAAATGGTCAGTATTCAGAGATATGACACGAACGATCGTTTGAAGTAAAAATATATATAAGTGTAGGCTCTAAAACACATATATTTAGAGCTACGAACACTTCTGAAGTAGAGTTGTTTCACAGTAACAGAGATGAACAAGTGCTGACCGCTCTTGAAGCATGCACTTTAGAACACTTTTTTACTACAGGATTGTCTGGTTGAAGGCATATGCAACACTTATCGTTGAAGAGAACGTCATGCAAATCCTGAGCGGTCCATTCGGCATGTCGTTGGACCCATCTGTACCGCGATGCATGGTGTCGTGGTTGCAAAGCTGGACCTCGCCATGGACGTCGGGAGTGATTTTGGGCACCATGCAGCCTATAGCGCACAGTTTGAGTCGTAACACGAGGTCCTGTGGCTGCACGAAAAGCATTAATCAACATGGTGACATTGCTGTCAGGGATCCTCCGAGCCATAATCCACAGGTAGCGGTCATCCACTGCAGTAGTGGCCTGAGCGAGGTCGAAACAACATCGCTTTGGTTCACTTCGAGACGCCTGGACACTTCTCTTTTTGAGAGCCTTTCCTAGCACAAAGTAGCAATGCGGATGTGATCGAACCGCGGTGTCGACAGTCTAGGCATGATTTAACTACAGACAACACTAGCCGTGTACCTCTTTTCTGCAGGAATGACTGGAACTGATCGGCTGTCGGACCCTCTCCGTCTAATTGGCGTTGTTCATGCGTGGTTGTTTACATCTTTGGGCGGGTTTAGTGAGATCTCTTAACATTCAAAGCGACTGTGACTGTGATACAATATCCAGAGTCAACGTCTACCTTCAGCCATTCTGGGAACCGGGATGATGCAAACTCTTTTTTGATGTGTGTAAATGGCAGTCAGTTATACGAGTCGAGGGACATGAAAGAGAAGCAGTGGTTGCGAAGGGAGTGAGACAGGGTTGTAGCCTGTCTCCGCTGTTATTCAATCTGTATAATGTTCAAGCAGTAAAGGACACAAAAGAAAAATTTGGAGTAGGAATTATGGTCCAGGGAGAAGAAATAAAAGCGGACCGCTGTGGCCGAGCGCGGTTCTAGGCGCTTCAGTGGGTGCTACGGTCGGAGGTTTGAATCATGTCTCGGGCATGGATGTGTGTGATGTCCTCAGGTTAGTTAGGCTTAAGTAGCTCTAAGTCTCGGGGACTGATGACATCAGATGTTGAGTCTCGTAGTGCTCAGAGCCATTTGAACCATTTTTTTTTGAAGAAATAAAAACTTTGAGGTTTTGCACATGATACTGCAATCCTATCGGACACAGCAAAGGATTTTGAAGGGCAGTTGAACGGAATGGATAGTGTCTTGAAACGAGGATATAAGATGAACATCAACAAAAGCAAAACGAGGATAACGGAATGTAGTCGAATTATATCAGACGATGCTGAGGGAATTGGATTAGGAAACGAGAGACTTAAAGTAATAAATCAGTTTTGTTATTGGGTAGGATATAAAATGTAGACTGACAAAGGCAAGAAAATCGTTTCTGAAGAAGAGAAATTTGTTAACATCGAGTATAGACTTAAGTATCAGGAAGTCCTTTCTGAAAGTATTAATATGGAGTGTAGCCATGTATGGCAGTGAAGCATGGACGATAAAGAGTTTAGACAAGAAGAGAATAGAAGCTTTTGAAATGTGGTGCTACAGGAGACTGCTGAAGATTGGATGGGTCGATCACGTAACTAATGAGGAGGTGCTGAATAGAATTGGGGAGAAGAGAAATTTGTGGTACAACCCTACTAAAAGAAAGTGTCTGTTGGTAGGACACATTCCGAGAGATCAAGGGATCACCAGTTTAGCACTGGAGGGAATCGTGGGAGGTAAAAATTGTAGAGGGAGACCAAGGGATGAATACAGTGAGCAGATTAAGAGGATTGTAGGCTGCGGTAGTTACTCGAAGGTGAGGAGGCTTGCACACGATAGAGTAGCGTTGAGAGCAGCATCAGACCACAACAACAACAACTGTGTGTGTAAATGCGGTGACAGGGATGTGTAACCAAAACATTTCGATCTGACTCTCCTTCAGCAGCTGACGAGTAAGCTTGACAGCTCACTTATTCAAGCCACTTCCCATGTGGCTCCACGAGGGTACATGGACTCTGTACCTTATTTAACCATCCCACATTTTGTCCTAGTTCGTGTCAAGCAGCATCCGTTGGAGCCTCTACTGGGACAATCTACCACATGGTCTACGGAATGCACCCTTCGCGATATGAAGAATCATGCATGAGGAGGCTCCTTTACATTTCAGACATTTTTGCTAAACCGGTGGATAAATAAGGGAGTTTCACTTCCATTAACTTAGTGTTTGACACAACTCAGGACTTTCGCATTTTCTTTGTGAGGAGATCTAAATGAATTACTTTGCTCAACCCAAGTCACTAGCCACTGAAACTTCCTCAGAGATGCGTCATTACCCTGACGTGTTCTGTGAGCTTAAGATATTTTGAACAATTTTTGTGACATCTGCAAGCCCTTAACATACCATTAACAGCAATTAAAAATCCAAGCTGAATTGTATTACACAAAAAAGACATACGTCGTAGAAACTGCTGAGGAGTAAATACGTCACTGACGTAGAGGATAGTTTTAAAAACACTGGTGAATAGAGTGGAAAAGCAACTAAATTCATTCACTTATAGGTACCAAGGAGGTTTCAGAATGGGCAGATCATGCACGAACAAATCTGGAATAGGAAACGGAATAGCTTACCAAAAACAGAGAATCGCGGCTTGTCTATGACTCACTATATTAAAACTATTCCATAATTTTGGAGGAGATGAGTTTGGACAGAAAATCTAGTAAAATAAGTAAGTAGACGGTAAATTGACAATACATCAAAAGTTAAGTTCGCAGTAGCTGACGGATTGTCAATCCTCTGAGCCCGGGTTCGATTCCCGGCTGGGTCGGGGAATTTTCTCCGCGCAGGGACTGGGTGTTGTGTTGTCCTCATCATCATCCTATCATCATCGACTGTAGGTCGCCAAAGTGGCGTCACATTGAAAGACTGGCACTCGGTGAACGGTCTGCCCGACAGGGTTCCTAGCCATACGATTAAATAAATGAATAAAGGTTAAGTTCAGAGGACAGCTGTCAGAATCCAAGACCAAACTCGGAATTAGTCTGGGGGACAAATTATACCCCTCCCTCTTTAACCGCATTCTTGGTAAGGTGGTCAGGGAATGTGTTGATGTTACACCACCGTTCTGGCCACAAACGATTCTGTAGGGCCAGACCGACAGCCGTGTCATCCTGAGCCAGTGGCGCCGGTATAGAGCAGCATCGGGTCAGCCGTTATCGGGTTGAAGACGTGGTGCCACTGCTGCCGGGTGAAGTAGCTCCTCAGATGGTATCGCGAGGCTGAATACAACCCGTTCGAGTCCTCCCACCAAGAAATAATTCCTGGCAATACCAGGAATCGAGCCCGTGTCTCCTAATGGGTGCTAGCCTGGCTGACCACTTGGCTTCGGGAATGGACGGTCAGATAATGTCGACGAGAAATGAAAGGAGTTCGCTTCTTGGTAGGGAAATAAACCAACAGCGTGAAAATACCTCGTTCAATATGTCCTCCGCAGATGGATGAGAAGTGTCAAATTTCTGTCTGAATGTCATCTGATCAAGGAATTTTGACGAAGAATGTTTGAAAGTTGACTTTACACGAATGAAATTATGTAATGTCATGAAGGTTTATAGCGGCATTTTGACTCCGCTTCAACACAGAAAAATCCAAACTAACCCATGTAAAATACTTCAGGTACTCGTTCTCGTTTGCTAGGGAACCGTTTTTGACGAATAAACGTCGGTAGTGTGAGTCAGGCATGAATTTCAGTGGTGGTTTTATGCATGAACCAAACTGCTTAGCAAACTCTAATCTCCTCACTTGCGTGTCTTTCAAATACGCACATATGACACCCGTTACCAGATGTGTGACACTGCTGAAACCTAAATGATGAGTTTGTATGATGAAATACACTGACGAAAAAAATTGCAACTCCAAAAAATAATTAATGGAGAATACATTTGCTTAAGTGAAACATGTATGTGATTAGCTTGCAAGATCACAGGTTAATGTAAGCACGAGGATCCATGCAGCTGTGAAATGCTGGTACGATAATAACCGGTATAACCGCCAGAATGTTGAATGCAAGCATGCAAACATGCAAGAATTGTGTTGTACAGGACTGGATGTCAATTTGTGGGATGGAGTTCCATGCCTGTTCCACTTGGTCGATCAATACGGGAATGGTTAATGCTGCCATCTCGTAGAATCGGGTGTACTGCCGGTGGTCCGCGTCTTCTCAACACGATATTTCGACGTCGTAACTCGGCGTCTTCATCAGGTGTTCCCTGAGACTGGTTGACGAGCTGACCTTGTCCCATATTTATGCCTGGGCAGTGTATGGTGCTCCCTACGCCGTCTGCGCCCACTGTGGCCATATTTGGCGGTGGTATCTGTCTCTAGGCACTCCATCTTCGGTCCGCGTCCGTGCGACTGTCTTTTGAGGTAGCGGACATCCCAAAGCGTTCCGTATTGGGTCCGCGCCCGATGGGCCATCCTCCAAGCTCCTTGGAGGATGGCCATCATAATACGGTATGCAGCTCCAACAGCAGCCGGTTGCCGCAGAAGGTGCACCTCACAGGCGCATACCGGGTTCAGAAGGCCAGGAGAATGGCTCGGCCACGAGTGAAACTCGTGTCTATCGGGCGCGGACAAAATCCGGAACGTCTTGGGATGTCCGCTACCTCAGAAGAGAGTCGCAACGGACGCGGACCGAAGATGGAGCTCCTAGAGACTGATACAATCGCCAGAATGGCCACAATGGGTGCGGACGGCATAGGGAGCACCATACATTGCCCAGGCATAAATATGGGACAAGGTCAGCTCGTCAACCAGTCTCAGGGAACACCTGATGAAGACGGCTAGTTACGACGCTGAAATATCGTGTTGGGAAGACGCGGACCACAAGCAGTACACCCGAATCTACGAGATGACAACTAATCGCCCGGAAAGTCTTAGAAATTATATGGTTAATGCTGTTTATGGATGACGCTGAGCTGTCGTCAGACGCTGTCCCATATGTGGTTGACTGGAGACAGATCTAGTGATCAAACAGGCCAAGACAAGATGGAGACACTCTGTAGAGCACGTTAGGTTACAACAGCGGTATTTCGTCGAGCGTTATCCTATTGGAAAACGTCCCATAGAATGGCAATACAACAGGTCGAATTACAAGATTGACGTGCAAATTTGCAGTCAGGGTGCTTGAGATAACCACGAGAGTGCTCCTGCTGACATACGAAATCGCACCCCAGATGAGAACTCCAAGTGTATGTCCTGGGTGTATATCACGCAGACAAGTTTGTTACAGGCCCTCAGCTGGCCAGTACTGTCTCCGAGGCAGAACTAGCTATCATCAGAAAACACAACATACCTCCACACTGCACTCTAACGAGCTCTCACTTGACATAATTGAGGTCTCAAATGGCGGTGTTTTGGGTTCTGTTGAAAGTACGTTAGAAGGCGTGTGGCTCAAAACAGTTATCGGAGTAACAGTTTTGTAAAAGTTCATTGTGTCCATGTGGTGCAAACTACTGCTGAAATGGGTGCTGCAGATGCAGTACTATCCGCCAGAGCCAGACACCGAACACGATGATCTTCCCTATACGTAATGTCACGTGCCGTTCGGAGCCCGGTCGTCTTGAGATCGTACATTCCAGTGACCACCGGTACGAGCAATCATGTACTGTGGCTACATTCCTGCCAAGTCTTTCTGCGGCAGCGAGCTTCTTGTAGCCTCTTCTGTTTATCAAGCACCGGAATGAGGAAGATACCAGACGCTAAGAAATGTTCAAATGTGTGTGAAATCTTATGGGACTTAACTGCTAAGGTCATCAGTCCCTAACCTTACACACTACTTAACCTGCATTATCCTATGGACCAACACACACACCCATGCCAGAGGGAGGACTTGAGCCTCCACCGGGACCACCCACACAGTCCATAACTGTAGCGCCTTAGACCGCTCGGCTAATCCCGCGTGGCTAGACAACGTCGTTCAAACTAAGTAATAATGGCGTGTTGGTCGACTTGAAGGCATTCTTGAGTAACGGCAACTCACATCGTCCCATCACAAAAGGTAACTAATGATCACGACCGTCGCAGCATGTATTTAAACCAAACCTGAGTTGCTTCCTCATAGAGACGCACCTGGCGCCACTCATATGCGACTGGTGCGAAATTTGAATAGAAGTCCTTTAGATGTAGAAACACGCTTACCAACTTTCGTTTATGCAACACAACTCCTTCTTGGTATTGCGATTTTCTTCCCTTTAGTACATATATAGATGGTGTACTTTTTGGTCACTAAATTAAGACCTCAATTATTTAGCTGATGGAAACCGTGGAAACTGTGTTTCAGTTATGGATCATAGTCGACGTAATATCAGATGCGCATCGTTGCGAACTACTATTACCTTCCCTGATAAGTTTCATAAACTAGTGCCTTGTTAAGATGCTTGCCACAGTATTGTTTTCGGAACGTGATAAGCGATTACGATTTTTAAAAGTGCGATGCTAGGGTCAGAGTGCTTCATAGTCGATCTGATTGTCGATTTGACGGCTACTGGAAACAGCGGTAATATGACATCATGAGTCATTTGTGTAGGAGTCAATTATCAGTGAGTCAGAGGGTTATTATTCCTGTTTATGAACAGAAGTCTACAAAACGTATCTTTCACCTGATATTACAACGTCGTTCCGACAGTACCTGGGAGAGGTGAGTAAACGATCACTGGCTTCATGCCTAATTTTCCTGATTTCAGCCTGTTTGCAGTGGAACTGCCGTTATGTGATAGTAATGGTCCCTCGTATTCCATTTGTGAATGAACGCTTAAAATCATATCATAGAACATTTCGAATTTGGTTTTTATTCTGTCTATTTGGAGAACTACCATCACCAACAAATTTCATGACAGCAAAAAGAAAAATTCATAAATTTCCGGAACACTATGAGAAACAGCTGCGCCTTTCTCTGATTTACAAGCGCAAGGTAAACAGATTTCCACTGGAAGTGAGAAAATGTGCTTTATATTTCTATGTAATCCGACTTTAGGCCAGCGCAGTTTCTTCACATTTTTCCCGTTACTAAAATTCATTCCTGACGGGTGATTCTGGAAGATCTGCTCAATGTGTGAGTGATATAATCTGTGCATAGTATTAAAAACACTTCACAGCCACAAATATCTTTCCAAATGGGAGTAAATAGATCTTAGAGGATTGTAAACGTAGTGGACAGCGTGGATATTCCGACAAAGCGTACTTCAAATTCTGAGTTTTTCCTATTTATGAAGCAATTTCTGTGGGGAAGTGCATAGTCGGGATGAAAATTGTTTTGCCTCTGAAACACGAGTCGCTGTTGACTTTTTTTATTCATTGCGCCCACAGAATTCCGTAGTATTTTCTACTTGTTGTTTTGTCCTTTTCAAGGTAACAATAAAAATTTCTCTCTTAACCCAGACAAGTGTGGTGTTGGTGTTAATGTAGTTGCTTTAGTACTTGGTCCCCAGCATCCACCAACTGCTACAATAGTTTTTTTTTCATTTCTGGCTTGGAATGGTGGTCTCATCTCTCATACAACGTGACACATAATTCAAGTTGGATCTTATTTAAAACTGCGTAACGTTAGTGAATAATACGATTTCGCATTTGCTTGTTATCAACATTTAAATCATACAGCACTCCTCTTGTGCAAGGATTTCCCATAATTAATTCTTCATATCAAACATACCGAACGTTGCATCTGATATACCTATCCCGATATTAACCAGTCGCACAATTTATTGTATATCCTCAGTGTCTTCTAAAGGCAAAATGCGGAATCTAGTGTTCCGAAATTATTGTTTCATCGTGGAGGATGGCAATGTAGTTGATTCTGACAATCGTCGCATGAACTTCGAAATGACAGATATTCCGATAAGTCGTCGCAGAGCAGAGATAAAACCAAAATTGAAATTTTTACGCTGAAAGCTGGAAACTGTGTGTCACAAAACTCTTACTCAGGAGTAGTTATTATTGCCGTTACTATATAGCTTGTACACTTTAGCAGTAGTATGAACTTTTATTTTTATGTTTTTACAAGTATACAGTATCTCAGGCTTTTACTAGCAATGTGAAAGAGAGTGCTGCAAATTCAGATTACAGTGACACCCGGTGTATTCCGATCTAGAATAGCCCTTACTACATTACTTTTGAATAAGAATGTAACTGTATAAATTACATTCGATGTACGTGGTGCCAAGTACTCTAAAATCTGACAATATGTACATGAAATGAAATACAAAAAAATCGTTATGAATAATACACAGAATGGTTTCCTCCTCAAACAATCACAATGCACTGGCTAAATGTCGCGTATTGAATCTTAGTTTTGTTAGAAAAATGTCACTCTTGAATTATATCAAAAATTTACCAATGTGCACAATTTCGTAAAACCACCACACAAAGTTCGTTTGGCCCTGCGATTGATTTGTACCTGCGTGGTAGACAACTCTACTCTGCTCGATTGTGCTTTACTGCACAATATGAAGTACTGCACTGTGTGTTTCTGAAAGAGATCCCTGCACGGCTAACTGCCTTATTCTTTACTTTAAGACAATTAGCAAAAGTAATCACTTTGTTATCAAGAAAAAGCGGCTAGTTGTTCACGCAATAGCGAAGGGCGTGGCAGCACTATTGTGTTAATATTTGCTCTCAAACTGCTAGGATAAATTTAGTGAGATGTTGAGACATGAATGAAAAGGTTGATTTAAATTGTAATTGTATTAAGATCTTATCAATGACACGGAAGTGAATCGTATTAACATGAGACTTCGATCTTCATTTAGCGTTGTCAAAATTCAGACAAAGGGTACTTAGGGTACGAAATTTACTCTTCGCGAATAACAATTATTAAAGTGTGAATACGTGACCCATAAGTTCGCCTACATACAAAAATGTAGATATTGTTGAACAAAGCGCAAATTTTACACTACAATAACGCACTGATTGCCCTTGCAGCAAATGAGAACTCTGTTTCTGTTACAACTTTCCAAAAGCGCAGTCACTCCATAAAAGCCTCTCAAAAACCATAATCTATCTTCAGTCTCAGCGGGGAGCATCACAAATAAAAATCATCATCTATTCACCACGTCCACCATGCATCGACCACTTGGCACCCTCTCACTCAGTAGAATAACAGTCACATCAACCGCTCCTAACAAGACAATCTCTGGCATCCAAAGAGTAACATACCACTCAAGCGTTCAGGCATCCAAATACGCTCATAATGGCAAACATGCCAAACAAATTGCCATTTTTCATGATAGAAAGACGTTTCAAAATCTGTAGCCGAAAGGCATCTGGACAGGATGAAATATCCGTGAGATTCTCATGGATTGTGCTAAATACCTTGCTCCTCTTGTAACAGTAGACTAACGCAGGTCACAGGAACAACAAAGGGCACCACGGAGGATGAAAATACAGTTACTCCTTTCAATAATCGCAAAAGGGATGCAAAAAAGCACAAGTTATTTGCTTTGAAGAACGGTCATGGCACTGATGTACATAATTATATACCTATATCACTGACGACAGTATGTTGTAGAATTATGAAACATGTTCTATGCTCACGCATTATGACCCTCTAAAGAACAACAGAGATCTTACATCGCTGTGTCTGTCCGTGGAACCCAGAGCTCCATAGACCCAGGCAACCGGGCTTGTGCCGTGTTCCTGACTTCCTCAGCGTTATTCAGTGATTCTGACCAGATTTGTGACTGGCATTTGTTTTAGAGTAGGTTCTGCCTTGAGCGAGCAAAATTTTTCTTCCTTTTACCCAGACATGTTTCTCTGAAACTGCAGAATCATTGGAAAGTTTTACGACATGCTGTAGCAACAAGAAAGAAAGCAGAAAATAAAACGTTTATGCTACTGGAGCTTCAGTGACACCTGGGTGGGCAGCAAAAGACGGAACATATCCAAATACAGAAAAAAAACAAAGAAAACGACATTTACAAGCAAACACGGGCAAAAGAGTGAGCATCAGCCTCAAGATGGATATTTGAGGCTAGATTGAGGACTTTCTAAGAGACAGGAAAATATCAACAGAGGTAAAAGGTATTTCTGGGGTACTCGCAGGGGACTGATTTGGGCCATTATTATTTTTACTATTTACAGTATATACATAATCTAGTCACGTTAATAATACCACTGCCCATTTTCAACGTAGACATGCAAGTGGCAGCAATAGCAGTGGACCGTACCTAAAGCGTGTCCGGGGAATGCGTAAACACTGCAGTCCTTGTCATAATACGGAAACGGAGCGATTTATCTCACGTCCAGAAAGTCATGATCATTGGCTTTCGGAACAAGGATGGTAGCATTTCATAAACGGCTAAGTTTGTAAACTGTTCGCGTGGCGTCGTGGTTGAAGCATAAAGTGCATGGCAAAATGGCGCTATCCAAAACCAGCGCCGAAACAGCCACAGGCCATACACGACAGGGTGAACAACGGCTGCGGTGACGTCTACGCGCGAATAGACGTGCAGCTGTAGGGCAGCCGACCGTCCCGATGAACCAAGGGCCTACCAATTGTGTCACTTCGACGATCGTTCAACGAATCGGGTGTTCACTGAGTGGCGACAGGTGTCCATTCACAAGCAGCAAGTTTTATGCTACATTGGACAGACGACCGTTGGCGCGTACGACAATAGTCAAAAGGGTCCAGGAGGGAGGAGGGAGCATTATTTTCTGGGGAATGTTTCCATTCCGTAATCCAATCGAGAATCTGTGGGACCATCTCGACCGGGCTGCTTACACCATGGATTCTCGCCGGCCGGAGTGGCCGAGCGGTTCTAGGCGTTTCAGTCTAGAACCGCGCGACCGCTACGGTCGCAGGTTCGAATTCTGCCTCGGGCATGGATGTGTGTGATGTCCTTAGATTAGTTAGGTTTAAGTAGTTCTAAGTTCTAGGGTACTGATGACCTCAGCTGTTAAGTCCCATAGTGCTCAGAGCCATTTGAACCATAGATTCTCATCCGAGAAACCAAGCGCAGCTGTCACTGGAGGTGGCATGGCTCGACATTCTTTTCAGTACCTTTCAGAATCTCATTCGTTCTCTTCCTGTACGTCTCGCTGTGGTCCAAGGTGCAAAAGGCCGTTATTCAGGCTTTTGACAGGTGGTCACATTAATATCACTAGACGCTGTATAAATGATCTAGCGGATAGCGCCGGAGGTTCCATGAGGTGTTTTGTCGACGAATATGTTGTCTACAGGAAAACAGTAACACTAGAAGACTGCCGTGAAATGCTGGAAGCCCAGCACTGGATGATAATTAGTGCCAGAATTTGCAGTTGATCCTGAATGTAACTAAATGTAACATATTGCGCATAAATAGGCGAACAGATCCATTACTGTTCGTGTACGCTATTGGCGAAAACTCGTTGGAAACAGCAACTAGCGTAAAATAGCAAGTAATAGCTGGACGGAGCTTCATACGGTTAAATGACTACATAAAACTAATTGTAGAAAAGAATGCCAGGTTAGGATTTGTTAAAAAATTTGAAGGGGATACAATTAATCTCGAAAGTAGCAGCTTACAGGATAATTACGATATTGCAAAGCCTGTGTTATTCTGATTACGGTGCAAAGTTCCTTTGGACATGAGTGCGTGCCCAAAGAAAGAGGTACTGCGGCGATCACAGCTGTTATGAAACTCAGCAAATGAATTTCACTTACGAATATACCTTCAGCTGTAGAATGGAATGACGACAGCATAAGTTTGTGTTGGAGCGGGACGCGAACCCAGATTTCCCGCTTATCAAGAGCGGAATACTTGTTCGACCGATTCGTGAGCATTGTTCATCAGCCTGGGACCCTTATCAAGCAGAAGTAACGGAGGGATGGACAAGATTCAAGGAACGGTGTTGCGTTTCCTGAATAGACAATTTAGTCGGCGCGAGAGTGTTACGGAGACGATAAACAAATGCAGATGCTACAAAGAAGGCTACAGCTTGAGCCACGATAGACGTAACACCCATTTTATTTCGGGAACGGTTCCACATATCGAAACGCGGTTTCTGGCAAATGATAGTACTTCGGCATGTATCGATCGAGGTATTGAAGCACTTATGATTTTTGAAATAGAATGATATGCTTTTTTAACGGCATGCAAAAGCGCTAAAAAAGACGAGTGCAGTCATATAATACTTGTTAATGTTTTGGTTTAAATTGTTCCCAAAAGAATCCGAGAAATCTTTTAAAACTGAAAGGCAAGTCGGCCGGAATCGGCTATTGCCGGAATCGGCTACGTCATTGTTACAAGCCTTTCTACCGTTTACTGGTCTGCACTCCAGACCTAGCAGGATATGTGTCGTCTGTCGGCAGGTCTTCTCTGCTTCAACGCTCCTTTCATACAAGCTTGCACACCAATGAAGTGGAGCTATACAGGCTACTCATATACGTCGAATGGTGGCAAGACACGTACTGCCAAGGAATGTGGGATGACCCAGAGGAGTGTCATTCGACTGCTTTTGATTTACTTCTGTGGGGAGCACTGAAAGATGCACTCTACCGTGTAGCCCCAATTACTCCAGGTAATATGTCTCGTCTAATCGCCGCAGTATGTAGCGGCGTTTCATCCAATGTTCTTTCATCTGTTCATCCATCTCTCGAACGGCGATTGCAGATGTGCCTTGCAATCGATGGTAAACTTTTGAGAAGATAGTTAAGTGTAAAACAGCGTGATAAGCATATATTTTGTCGGTACATGTCGTGAGTCATTCCAAATAAATTATTTGGTTTTTTCAAAGTGCGTTCGGTCTAATTGCAATTTCGAGTAGTATTTAAGGGCACAGCTGTCCGACGCCAGGTGGTTGACTTTAAAAACAGGGATGTTACTAAATTTCCGAGATTGTAGGATACATTGAAGGTAAGTCGAGTTACATATTATTGCGCCCCGCACATGTGTCGTGATATAGCCGCGACCAGAAAATCAGAGAAATTAGAATTCCTATCAAAGTTTATAGACTGCCGTTCTTCCCACACCATTCGTGAATAGAACAGAGGAGGAGGTAAATAATGAAGTACCCTCCATTACACACCGTAAGTATAAGTAAGTATAAACGTGGTCAAGGTGGAATACAGCCGCTCATTTATTAATGACTTGTGCTAGTGAAAGAGTGCATTAACCCTTTTCTATAAATTCTAGCTGGTGATAAACCAACCAGTACTAAGAATTTTGAACGAAACATGTAAAACTCCATTACTTTAAAAATTAGGGCAGCTTAATATGTAGATTATTGTTTTAACGTATGAAGTTTTTTCGTATCTTCTGGTACTTCGAAGGCATTATGCGAGACACCTCCATCATTCTACAAACACCGTCTAAGATAAATGTTAGACTTTGCAACGTCTACTTTGTCTGCACTAACGTTGACTTATGGGTCTTACTTTTGCACCACTCAACAGCATAATGTGTTTTGCATTGCTGCGTATGGCTCATTTCTGTTACGGTACATACGATGCCACTGCTGCTGGAAATCTCTCCTGAGCAATAGAGATTCCTGAAATTTCTGGTACTACCATTGTGAAGTCTAACAAGGAAAGCTAGTAGATATGAGAAGTGAGGTATAAAGTGATATCAAAAATATGCTTTGAGGGAGGAAGTATGTTCTTGAACAATGAGAATATAGGGTCATGATTTAAATTATTTATATTGACTATGTGACTCCTGACAGCTTCTCCTGAGTATCGGGTGAAGGCGAAACATATCGATGTTCCTCTTGAAATGACGAGTCTATGCAAGCCCGGATCGATGAGAAAAGGGTGCAGCACGCAGATTTACCAGCGGGAGCTACCTGTCTTGGGAAATCATGAGATGGGTTCCACGCGAGGACAAGACTATGGTAGCCTACCGTGCTTCTCTTGTGGGGGAGGGGATTCCTTCGGTTTAAACAAGTACTTTTCGTAATTTAGCTCCATTACTTCAGGGGAAAACTTACGTCGCGTATCTGTAAACGTAACTGAAAATCAAGGCAATTGAACTCTACCGAGGACGGGTGGTCCTTTCGTTTAAATATGTACTTCTCGTAATTTAGCTTCATAACCTCATAAAACACTTACACCATGTAGTTCTAAGTGTACCTATAAATCAATGAACTTTTGCTAGGGCTTCATTTTTGAGTGGTTCGATAATTTAACGGAATAACATTGAACATTGAACAATGTTACGTCAGTGTTGATCAATTAATTTTAATACTATATGAAGCGTCCTTGGTAAAATGGTCTGTGAGAGGAACTAATACGTAATATATAGCACCTACATCTTCCATTAATTACCAAAAGCCTTCAGAAAATTTAATGAAATATTTCAAAACTTGTGGATTGCAGTCAACGACCACAGAACTATGAAAATAGAAAAAATGTTCGTTTATTAGTTTTGTCTTACCGTTAGATCGTATGAGACATGTTGCGAGGTGAATGAGTGGGTGGTACAGAGCCGAATAAATGTTCCCCACTGAAATATTACGTTGCAACGGTACTTCGTCATTGGTGGCCGTCGTGCTCCTCACATTTTCTTCAATTTTCTATTGGGTCCCTAATAACACTCCCAGATGCCATGAAAAAAGGAAGTCTATATAAGAAATAAGTGATATTAGTCACCAGTGTGAGCAATAATAAACGAAATTCGTCTTACCTAAAAAGTTGTCAGAAGTACATCCTGTTTCTGCGTAGATGAAAAAAAAGTTTTATTTGATTAGTAGTTATCCGACCAATAATTTCTGTGAAGTTTCCTCCATGGACGGAAGCATAAACTCGGTTTCGCCCGTAAGTCAAAAGCTAATGTTTCGTAGAAACCATAAAAAATTAGTCTCTTCACACGGTTTATTTTCACTGTTTTAAATCACGTGTAACGTTTTTGTCTTTAGTTATGTTTCTTTTCTTTTCGTGGAGCTTGTTCCACAAGATACTGTCTCGTTCTCAAAATTTTAAGGTTCAAATGGCTCTGAGCACTATGGGACTTAACATCTGTGGTCATCAGTCCCCTTGAACTTAGAACTACTTAAAACTAACTAAGCTAAGGACATCACACACATCCATGCCTGAGGCAGGATACGAACCTGCGACCGTAGCAGTCGTGCGGTTCCGGACTGCGCGCCTAGAACCGCTAGACCACCGCGGCCGGCTAAGGTTCACGGTTCTTACTAATACTCCGCACAAGTTCTTGGAATGTGTAGAGATCACAGAGTATATAATCGTATGAAGCCAAAAGTGCGTGAGGAGTTTTATATTTTACTGCAACAGCTTAAAAACACTCTACTGTTTTCTGCAGCATCTGATTGAGTAATTTACTGTGACTACAGTGGTTACTACATTTTTAACAAATATGGTAGCAGCACCAACGCAATACCTCTGTGGTAGCGATGGAGGAGTAGATACCCAGTGCTTCTTGTAGGTGGCTACAAACATAAGTTCCGAGGGTCATTGCACTCGATGTTGGATCTTTTATCTAGCCAATTCCGGTGATTATGTAGGAACACAGCCGGAGGTCAGCAATATGCTGCGTGCATTTTGTTGTTGATGCAAACACTGCGACAGTTATAACCTTCTGAAGAAGAGTACCAAGTGCTTGAAACCGATTAAGAAATTAAATTTTTGTTTATACAGTTGGTTGCTGATTGTTTCGATGTATACAACTACAATTGCTGCAGGTGGATAAAATACTAAATAAGAACACGTTGTTTCAGGTGTATGGAAGCCGTTCATCTACAGAAATGTGCTCTTATTCGAACCATTAGTGTATGCACCTAGAACGCTTTGCTTTAATGAGTTTCAAATATCCTGTATGTGGAATAATTCACTCATTCATAAGAGAATAGTTTCTACAAGCAGAATATCAGTCATGCTTTGCTGAAGAAATACACAGTCTCCTGCTCTGCAATATACGCAGTATAAAGATATAAAGTAAGACGATCGGTTTCCGAGAAAGCCGTGTCTATAAAAATGAGTAATGGATTTTATTGAATATGGAATGTATTTCCAACGATGCATCTCAAAAGGCAAATGAAAAGTCAGCATCTTAAAAAAAAATTTATTTTTGAATGAAAGGCATGACATCTACATAATTTATTATCGTGTTTTATACTCGATTAGTCATCAGGAATGTCATTTTGTTTCACTAAACTCTTGTTACTGAACCGCAAAACAGAAAACACAACGCCTACTTTCGCAAAATACGCTTTGGTGTTAAGTCAGCTTTTGCTTAGTTTCATTTTATTCATTTCACGCTCATGCTCGTGGTAAATTTAAATCTCGATTATTCTTGTTAACAAAATATGACAGAATCGGAATGTGAACCAGTGTTCATCTTATGGTGTTCCCATGGGGCGGTTGCCTAACAACGACGGATGTCCTTGCTACTCTGATCCACGCTCACAAATTGCTTTTGGTAATCTCAATCCATCCACCTCCCTTCTTATGACCAAGTGCAAGGTATTTTCTAACTTTTATATGAATGGAGTATCCAACGGTCTCGAAAGTAATCGCATCAAACTGAACCCAGCGAGGCGGAGACTTCTAAAGTTAAAATTCAGGCTGGGTGCACAGTGCGATACCTTGTAGACCATATCGATTTGCTGCGAATAGTTGTGGAGGAGTAATCTTGTATTTATCAGTTCAGAGTTCTCTGGAACGGGAAATACGGAGCGAGGTGGCGCAGTGGTCAGCACACGGGACTCACAGTCGGAAGGACGACAGTTCAAATCCCCTTCCGGCCACCGAGATTTAGGTTTCATGTGATTTGCCTAAATCGCTTAAGGCAAATGCCAGGCTGATTCCTTTGATGAGGGCACGGCCGATTTCCTTCCTCATCCTTTCCTAACCCGAGCTCGCGCTCAGTCTCAAATGATCTCGTCATCGACAGAACATTAAACTCAAATGTTTTTCTTTTTTCGGAACTAAATGTTGCATGTAATTAAGATTCAAGCATACCCAATTAAAACGTACTCGTATACCAGTTACTAGCTGATGATATCAAAGCATCAAAATGATTTTGTAAAAATCTTTTTATGTGTGTTTTCCGTTGAGTCTGAATGCCTTGCGTGATGCTCCATTTCCGACGGATCATTAGCATGATCTGTACGTCTTTCATACCAATGATAATCGATGTTACTATTGACATTTACAATAACAAAGATGCGAAAATATAAAAAGTAACTGACTACCGTTAAGGACGCAAAAAATTGTTATCTCTGGCTACTACAGTAAATTTTGTAAATTAGGAATGAAAATAGCAAACGGAATGTGAACTCGACATAACGTCCAACATTAGACAAAAGGCTATTCTATGTATCTATCGCTTGAGCCTTGTCCCGCAGTCACGCAGGTTCAGCCATCGTTAATCGGATTTGGCATGGTTAATTTGAAGGGGTGGCCGGATGCCCTTCCTACCGCCACCCCGTACCCCCCAGGGCGGAATTAGTGTACCCCAACTGTCTGCGGCGAGTGTAATCCATGGATTAGTGCGAATGTGTTCAGGTGTCTGCGAGCCGTGTAACTGAGGCGGAAAATGGGGACCAGCCCGGTATTCATCTAGCGGGATGTGTAAAACCGCCTAAAAACCACATCCAGGCTGGCCGGCGCAGCTACCCGAGTCCAGGACGCAGCGCGTTAGCGCTCTCGGCTACCCTGGCGGGTCAGCACTAGACAAAAGGCTGCATACTGCATATTGTTACCACAGTAGTAGTGCCCAATAACAGGCAAAATATCAGCGAGGCGTCTGTGCTTGAGTCATCTGTACATAGCTTCCAACTTAAATTTGCACTAAGGCGCTAGTTGGTGGGAGGGGGTGGTACAGAGGGATAAGGATGGACAGGTCCAGTGATCGGATGGCGTCGTCTACAGAACGAAATGCAATGATGAGCCGTTGGAAATACTGGAGCCCCGTCAAAGAAATAGTGCCACATTAACGTATTGCTCCCGTTCTTGTTTTTATTTATAGCAACAAGTACGGTATCTGGAAGGATAACAAAGCGCTTTAACATCCGACGATCACCAATGTGTGCGAAGGAATAGGAGTCGTCCCCGACGTGCATATGTCGCTGGCACAGGCAGCCGAAGAGCAGGAATCTTTAGTATCGTCGTTCGTAAACGAAGCATCCAGTGACATGAGTTCCTCTCATTATGGGAAGCAGAAATATCACTGGGCAAACGAACGCATACGGTGGGCTACAGTTTGTCGACAACCGTCGAGTCACGTGTGATTCATAATTAAACTTAAGCCGGCCGGGTGGCTGAGCGGTTCTAGGCGCTACAGTCTGGACCCGCGCGACCGCTACGGTCGCAGGTTCGAATCCTGCCTCGGGCATGGATTTGTGTGATGTCCTTAGGTTAGTTAGGTTTAAGTAGTTCTAAGTTCTAGGGGACTGATGACCTTAGAAGTTAAGTCCCATAGTCCTCAGAGCCATTTGAACCATTTTTTAATTAAACTTAGAAATGTCAACAAATATCAATGAAACCTACAAAACTGTGTGTTTAACTCTAATGCTCTGTTCAAATTTGCTATACAAATGTACTGTTCGCGTCAACATAACCCGCCATTAAACTATTAAGAAATACTTCTGCCGACACACATTTTTTCCTACAATTGTTGACATTGTTATATACCACTACCTTGATGAAAATAATAATAACAACATTAATAATAATGAATAAAACACTGCAATTTTCAATAAGCAAATTGTCTGTTGTTCTAATTTACCATAGGTGAATATTAAAATAAGAATTTGTAATAATAATATTAATTATTATTATACGACATTTTTAATAAAGTCCTAGCATTTTCTTTCTCTTCAAGAAGGTTATATGGCCCAGTGGATGTTCTTTTAATACCGCATTATCAGTCTCTGAGGGGAAACTATCGAAGTACAATAACACCTGAAATAAGTAAATAATCAACAAAGTCATAAATGAGAAACGAAAGTTTTCAATAAAGGAAATTAATTTTGAAAGCATTAACATTGGGTTTCTAACTTTCATACTTAGTAACTGCAGTTAAGAACCAACGGCAACACCGTTCCCTGTCAGATCACCGAAGTTAAGCGTTGTGGGGCGCGGTTAGTTTTTGGTTGGCAAGCAGGTTGTACTAAGCTCTTGGGAGGCCAATTGAGGAACTAAATGCTTGAGAAGTAGCGGCTCGGGTCATAAAAACTGACAACGGCCAGCAGCGTGACCCGCTGACAACATGCCCATCCATATTCACATCCAGTGACTCATATCGCCAGAGGATGACGCGGCATTCGGTCTGTACCGTTGCGTCTTCTGTGGCCTCTCCGGACGGAGTTGAGAGTTCATTGTAGTTAAGACGCAAATAAGTGGCATGCGTTTTGCAAAATAGTTTATTACATTTTCCACACAATATGTTTGTTTTATTGTCATAGCTTTCTGGTCACACCGTGCAGTGCTCACGTTCGTAGGTTTTCCTATTACCACTGATTCTGACACACTTGCCTCACCATCAGGTATTTGGAAGCACCTGATCATTCTCAGCGAGTCTTCCGTTCTTTGGAAATACTTCCTTGAAGCAACGTGTTCTGCTGTCAGTAACTTTTGAAGTTTCTCCTACAATATTGCTGTTCTTTATTCTTATTCTTAGAAAGAAAAGACAGTGCACTATTTTGTACAGGCTGTGGACTATTATCACTATCATCAGAATACTTGCTTTGAGATGCATTACTTCCATGATCTTCAAACCTGGAAAGTGTTCCGTCAGCTGTTCAGGAATTTGCTAATACTTTCAACTCAACATCAGTCAATGATCTAATTGCCATGGTGTCACAGTTCAAGCTAAGCTGAAACAATAATAATTCAAATAATTGAGAAGTGCTATACAGCTTCTTGGACAAAAAAACAAGAAAAGAGAAACAATAACAGTGTTTATGACCCGAAAGGTACACATGTAATTGTTAATATTTACGAATAAATTACTTATTATATTTCAAAATGTTTTGTTACAAGTATTGCTTATACATTTTCAGAGAAAAAAAAGGGTTCTGAGCACTATGGGACTTAACATCCGAGGTCATCAGTCCCCTAGACTTAGAACTACTTAAACCTAATTAACCTAAGGAAATCACACACATCCATGCCCGAGGCAGTGCTCTAACCTCCGACCGCAGCAGTCGCGCGGTTCCGGACTGAAGCGCCTAGAACCGCTCGGACAGCGCGGTCGGCCATTTTCAGAGAAAGTCACCAAATTTCATAAAGTTGTCTTGGTATCTGAATACTGAGAAATGAAATTTATAACCATTTCGAGTCACATAGACCCGAAAAGAACAGTAGGGCCAAATACTTATTTTTTGGTGAATTACAATTTTTACTTTTACATTACAAAAGCTTTTAAACCAGTAAAAATGACCATTGTTTAGTCCTAAGGAACAGCCATGCTGGACCACAATGGATTTTAACAGACGTGGCATGTTAGTACTCAGTGTCATCTAGCTCGTAATGTTGATGACTGAAAAGCAAATAATGGCTTTACGTTCTCTGGCGCTATAAAGTGTGCTAGCAGCGGCGTAGCACATGGGAGTATGTACCGTATTGTTAGTTGGGGCAGTGGCGTTTAACCTGAGCGCTAACAGTCGAATGTCAAAATCTGTGATGGGAGGATGGGAACTCGGCTGTTCCGTCTCAGCCACCGTATCCTGTGGCTCTCACATTTGAATTCTCGCAGAATCGTCTCGTTTTGACCATCTGCTATCCATATACTTCATGAGAGATTCTAGCTACGCAATGGGAACACTCAATGAGCTTATAGAAGCTTACAATTTCTGTAGTGTCTTACACAATATTGAATGCAAGTGCTTCAAAGAAAAGTTATGCAATTCCTACAATATGTTCTATGAATGACTAGCATGAAGGCAGGATTGCTCTGTTTCCTTCTATTCCTAGCCAAGAAAGCAAGAGTTCGCATTTTCTCTCTCTTCAAGTAGCTCATCTGGCTCAGTGGATGTTCTCTTAATGCCGCATTATCAGTCTCTGAGGGAAAACTATCAAAGTACAATAACACCTGAATTAAGTAAATAATGTTTGGAGCTGTCTCAGCACTCGTTCAAAAACTTAAATCCACAGGGCACATTTACTACTCTATACAAGGCGATAATTCGAAATGAAGTTTCTATATCAAAAGCGCTGAAAAGTTGTAAGTATAAGACGCTGTCACGCTGCGGTGGCCACGAAAGCCGAGAAGTAAACAGTTTATCGTCTTCTGGTTGCTGCCACAGATGGCGCATCTAGTTTCTCCGGATTTCATCTGCGAACGAGGAAATGGCAAAAGGCAGTGTAGGGTATGAGAGAATTTGTGGCCTTTAATTGAGCTCAGATTGTCAGTCTCAAGATTAACGTACTGGAAATACAAATCTTAATGAAGGGGAAGTTTTAATTCCTTCCTCAGCTCAAGTTAAAAGTCAAGTATGCGGATCTCTCAACATTAGATCGTATTAACACTCTACATCGCCTAGACGAGTAACGCAGAGAAATATTTTCCTACAAGTTTGTAGAACCTGTAACTTTTTCTTTATCTGTAATTCATCTTTGCGAGCAGGGTTGCTATAGTAGTGTGGCCGGCCGAAGTGGCTGTGCGGTTCTAGGTGCTGCAGTCTGGAACCGCGAGACCGTTACGGTCGCAGGTTCGAATCCTGCCTCGGGCATAGATGTGTGTGATGTCCTTAGGTTAGTTAGGTTTAATTAGTTCTAAGTTCTAGGGAACTAATGACCTCAGAAGTTGAGTCCCATAGTGCTCAGAGCCAACTGAACCATTACAGTAGTGTGAAACTATGTGTGACCTAGTGCATTGTATTGCGTATTGTGTATTAAACAAGGGACCTAGAAAACACTGAGGCTTCGTCCCGCCATAGCACTCAGTTGCTCACAACTCCACAACAGGCCACAGCAGTCCACCCACCCCGCCGCCGCCCCACACCGAACCCAGGGTCATTGTGCGGTTCGGCCGGTAGTGGACCACCCCCCGCCCCACTCCCGCCACCACCCACCCGCGGTAACGTCTCATACCAGACGAGTGTAACCCCAAATGTTTGTGTGGTAAAGTAATTATGGTGTACGCATATATGGAGACGGTGTTTGCGCAGCAATCGCCGACATAGTGTACCCGAGGCGGGATAAGGGGAACCAGCCCGCATTCGCCTTGGTGGATGGAAAACCGCCTTAGAAACCATCCACAGGCTGGCCAGCACACCTTACCTTGACACTAATCCGCCGGGCTGATTCGTACCGGGGACCGGCACGCCTTCCCGCTCGGATAAGCAGCGCGTTAGAGCGCGCGGTTAGCCGTCGGGCTATCCTAGTGCGTACTTTATTACGTAGTCTCCTGAGATCCACTGTCCTAGGCAGTTCCTTTTCCTCCTCTTCACAGTGTCTAGTATTTGTATTTTGTCATCCACTCTGTGATATTTGGCGATCTCCATTTTGCTGCCTGGTCGAATCGTGTATTATGCAGATTTATGGGACCTTCAGAAGTTACAGTGGCCCTGAGTTGGACTTCATGGGAACGTGGGAGCAGCCATATTCGTCGTCAAAGTTCCCGTCGGCATCATCTGCGTAGCACAAGCGAGGATATCACCTAGCACATCCCAACACCTGTGTAACAACCTGTGTCATCGCGCGCCATTGGTTGGAAACTAGAAGCGGCCATAATAGAGAATTAGCGTACCATGCGTAGGCCTTCATTAGACCACAACATAAGCGGCTGTGTTTGGATTGTGTGACGTCCAGAAAGCGCTGACTTCTGATGAACGGTGTCTCAGAGTGTTCAGTGATGAATCACGGTTCTACATTACCCTGGATGATTGTTGGTGATTATGGCGACGACCTGGGGGGAAAGTGCTACTCTTCTAATGTTTTGGAGAGGCACAGCGGTGGCGTGGTGGTGTGGGGAATCACTTCATGTCACGTCTGGTAGTGACTGAGAGAACTGACGTCACGATGTATCCTTCAGTTTTATCTCTCACGCGACAGTACTGCGGTTCCGTTTTTCACCAAGATAATGCTCGTCTTCATATGATATATACCTCTACGAAGTGTCTGCGTTATGTTGATGTACCCCATGGCTGCAAGATCTCCAGATGTAATCCCCGATTGCACGTGTGTGAAAGCAGCTCTAACATCAGCTCTGTCCCATTACCAGTATCCATAATATCAAGATTATAAATGTCAAACAGCATCGTAAATATTAAGACACATCTCAGCAGAACTCTGCATTATAATCTTACGTTATGTGAGGATGCTGATCATGATGTAGCCGCCAAATACCCCGGGAAAGCGTAATTACCAAGTTTCCAGAAACAGTAATCAGCGTGGAATGCAAGAATATTCTAAAACGTCTTTCTTATTGCTTCCGAAGACACCGGGAAGACAAAACATGACTAGTTTTTGGGTATCTATCCTTCTGAAATCAGCGTGGAATGCAAGAATATTCTAAAACGTCTTTCTTATTGCTTCCGAAGACACCGGGAAGACAAAACATGACTAGTTTTTGGGTATCTATCCTTCTGATTGCAGGCTTGTCGGACTTCGGCCGTTCTCTTACGTAATAAAAACAAACACCTACAGCCGTTGTTTCGAAGTTATTTGTTATATGGCAACCAGTTTGGGTGGCTCAATACAACATCTTCAGCTTCATACACTCCATACCCGACTGAACCTGTAGGAGCGTTAATACGGGACGATGGGAAGTACTCTCTGTCATACACCTCACAGTGGTTTGCAGAATACAGATGTATGTATAGATTGTTCCTTTGCTTCATGTTCTGTTGGCTCGTCGAGTTTCTGATTCTGCATCAATTTGTCTGTATTCTGAACACAGAAACACAATTTGACCGAGCATATTAGCAATGGAATGTGCCATATCGACTGACTATCTAATAAAATCCCAAACAGTGCTGTTGCCAAATGATTAACAGTATCACGTCCTGCGTGGTGTATGTAAGTAGGTTTGACCGGGCCATTGTCACTGTACTATTGTGTTAATCTCGCCGAGACTAGAGGCACTGGATACACATCGATCAACTGCAAATTTAAGGCAACAATAAGTGCTGAAAATGAACGGTAATTAGACCAGTGGCCCATGTTTCAGCAGATTATCCGCCAATTTCATCATCTTTATTCATGAAAATAGAAATAGTTGCGCTGATGAAGCAAATTAATTACAGGGAATTAGAGGGGGTATTCACGCATCACAGGAGATGCGGATGTAAGCCATGGTATCAAAGCTCGCTTATAATGTCACAAACTGAAATTTATGAGCAAGGAAAACTAAAAATATTAAGAGCAGTGGTAGAAATATATGAGAAGTAACACACATTTTGCATTACTCTGGATGCCAAAGCATATAAAACGTTACATTATTTAGTACCAATTTATTTATCAATTTTTCTGTCCAGAATAATAACTCGAATAACTTTCTCTTGACTGAAATGCTACCTTGTCAGTATAGCTTCCAATCAGACAGTTGAAACGTTGGCGTTACGTATGTAGTAAGCTAATGCAATCGGTCTTCAGTGACAGTCGAATATAGAAATGGGAGAAAACTGTATCGATTTCGTTGAAAATAAGATCTAGAATCTACTGTGAAGGGATGTGTGTTTCGTTACACGTATTAATTTACGTCGAGTACACGTGTGGACAAGCACACTTAAGAACGAGAAAGTTTAAATCAATGGGAAAGCATTGGAGGAACGAAAATGGTCGTGTGAAACCTCTCTCTCCATACAATGTAACAAGTGTACCATTTATTGAGAACGGTTTCAGAACTGATAACCATGCATTCCACAGCTGATAGCAGTCTATGTAAGATCTGAAGATACTATAGAAAACAAAATGAATATATCAAGCAACATCTGGTTCCTCATTTCGAAGCTGACAAAGGTAGGCGCCCGTGTTTCGCGCGTGCTCACACAAACACACACACACACACACACACACACACACACACACACACACACACACACACACATTAAAAACCGCGCCGAACTGAGGCACCAGTGGAAATGTTACAGTTGTATCACGTCAGTACAGATGCCTTCGTTAGATGCCTAATTTCTATGGGCGAGTGCTGGGCATATCGCTGTTTCCCTGAGACAATGGAGCAAAGCGAGCATTTGATAACATACGGTTCCCCACTAGCGGCGAAGGCGAATGCCCAGGCACCATCGGACACTCATGGTTTGATGCTAACTGATCATATTAGCAACGGGCATTGCGGCATTGCGCTACCGAAATCTTCGCCATACCACCGAAATTTCCTATTGCGCTTACAATGGGCTGTAGGTACAGGGGTCGTGAGAAGCTTGTAAGTTTTATGCTGAGAATAATATTCAGTTTAATGTCTAAGTCTAATTTTTCAAAAGAGGGTTTTTACTTTTGCATTTCAGTAAAACCTTTTTATACTGACTGTGCACGAAATGTAACTTTACGCTCACTAGCGGCTGTATGTAACCATTATTTGAGCCGAATAAGACTTCTATCTTCAAAGAACCTAAGTGCGTTATTCTGTACACTGTATGCAGTCCTTGTGAACAATACGCATTTGATCCACCACATGTGGTAACCGTATTGCTCTGTAAATTTTGCAAGTAAACTCAGTGCTTACACTTCCAATGAGAAACCTTTACACAGTCACTGAACTAAACAAAATCCGAACCTAATCTACAATCCGAAAAGACAACCTGTGGGGCGGCGGGTTAATAAATTTGTTTCGCCACAAACCACTATACCCTATGTGCATAAACGATGTTCAACTTTGGGCCTAATAATCACTTTCGCTTAGCTGTGCGACAACGAATTACTAAGCTGTGCCTTGTGGTTACGAACTGCAATAAAATGATTTAAATACTCTTGACTCATGTAACGTAAGAGTATTTAGAGCCAGCATAGCACACAGTTAACAATCGGAGCTCGCAAACTACAATATGAGTCCTATTTATTCTGTTTTAAGACCTTTATATAGCTACTAGGATATGGAGGCCCAGTGGCGGATAACCCGGAAACTGTTTTCGTTCATTTGTAAAGAGTGTGGCAAATAAAAGCGGCCCGGACGAGTGGATACGATTGGATGTGAATGTATGCGTATAATCACACCCTACAGTTACTTCCAACAAGATGGAGCAACTGCTCATATAGCCAGCCGAAACCTTGCTGCATCTTCACTCCTGAGAGATTCGTTAGCAGTCTGGTTGCGGCCCTGGCTGGTTGCGAAGATCACTTGATCTGTCAGTGTGGATTACTTTCTGTGAGGAGCCCTCAGGTCTATGGTGTATCTTCAAGAACAGAAGCAGAACATTTCGGACGAGACTGGAGCAATTGCAGCAGTCCAGTTTCCATCCGCCTTCAGCAACTTGCTGACCAGGGCCCAAAACTGCCAAGGGGTGAATAGCGGTTACATCTCTATAGTCGGGATAGTACTGTATTTGCTACACTTCGCTGTGTTTCTTTGTATCATGGAGCTCTGTTCTCTGGGTCACTTTTATTTGTCCCAACCTGTACATTAATCAACGAAATTAAAAAAGTGAATACAAGACTCGATTAGTGATCCTAGTTTGTTTTAGACGAAACTGTGTTTAAAAATTAAAAAAGTGTGAAGTGTGATGTATCCTTTCCTGAGTTCATACATGTACGACCTAATGAAACAACAGTACCGTAAAATAGTCCAACAGCGCAAGTTGCGAAAATTTACAAAGTAAAACTCTAAATGTTTCCTAAAGATGTCATCCCACTTTTTGAAAAGCTAGCGCACGCGTCTGGATATTGGATATTATCTCCTCTCAAAGACACACCGCCTTAAAATAGCACTACCCGTGTGGGCGAGAGGCCGCTTCAGACAGCTATAGCGGCGGTAGTGTAGCCACTGGTAGGGCAGGCCTCTTGCACGGGAGCCAGGCAAAGAGTGTCCCACAACGTCCGATCTTTTCCTTTATCCGATCGTGAGTTTTCCTTTCTTGAGATGGTAACGCAGGGTAGGGGGATCCTTAGTAGACAATAAAATATTGGAGAGTATGTTCTGTTTTGGAGTGGAAAAACCTGAAAGAGCAAAATCAGGAGTAGTAGTTCTTATAAAAACATGGAAAGAATGAGCGATTAACTGTAACGAAGTGAATGGAAGGATAATCAGTGTATCAACAAAAATTCATGGAATAAAACTGGAATTAACTGGGATGTTATGGCCTAACGAAGATGCGCCTGACGTACGAGAACTGGTTTACGAATGTCCAGATGGAAGTTAATTGTTAACAATGGGGGACTTAAATGGACGAATTGGAAAAAGAATAAAGTATGACGTTGTAGGACAGTGGGGAGAGGCTGTAGAAAACAATAATAGTTGCAGGTTGATTAACTTCTGTAAGGTTGATAAGTGAGTTGCTATGATTGGCCAATTCCAGCAGGAAGAAATACGTACACTGATAATCTAAAACGTTATCACCACTGCCCAACGCGATACTGGATGCCGCCAGGTGGCGTTGCCGGCATATGTGGCTGTAACAAAAATATGTAAGCCAAACAGACACTAGCGAAGAAATGGGCTGCAAATGGGGAAATCTATTGAGATGAGCGACTTTGACACGGGGCACGTTATTATCATGCATCGCCTGGGAACGAGTGTCTCGAAGACGGCGAAGCTGGTAGAATGTTCACGCGCTACTGTCTTGAGCATCTAAGGAAAGAGGGGGGGGGGGGGGGGCAGTGAAACTACCACTAGGCCCTAAGTGGTTGAACATCGACGACTCGACAGAACGTGGGGTTAGGAGGCTTTTGTGTTCTGTAAGATGGGATTGATGATGATCTGTGGCATCCCTGGCGAAAGAGCGTAATGCTGATGCACGGACAAGTGTTTCCAAGCACACTGTTCATCGTACATTACTGTACATAGAGCCCCACAGCAGACCGCTCCTACTTGTTCACATGTTGACCCAACGACATCGTTACTTACGATTGCATTGGGCACAGGAGAGTCGGGATTCTACCGTCGATCAATGGAAACGTGTCTGCACTTCGCGTAAATCACATTTTTGGTGCACTGGGTCGATGGTCGTATCCACAAACGTCGTCATCGAGGTGAACGACGGCTCGAAACGTTCAGCGCGCCACGAACGGTGGCTGGCGGAAGCATGGGACTGACAGCTGACAGCTGCGAACCACCTGCAGTCCTTCTTTCTTGATGTTTCGACAGCGTTCACATATTTCAGGAATATAATTGTCCATGTCTCGGAGCCAGAAATGTGCTGCAGTTGATGAACATTACAGTGAACTACCGTTAATGTCTCGCAGACCAAATTCGTCTGAATGAAATCCTATGAAACCCATCTGGGTCGCTATCGGATGCCATCACAGCGCACGCAGATTAGCGACCCGTTATTTACGCGAATTGCATGACATATGCATAGACATCTAATGCCACATGCCTCCACAAACCTACCAACAAACTGTCGGACCACTGGTAGGCAGAATCAATGATGTATTTCGTTCCAAAGACGGACAAACAAGCTATTAAGCAGGTGATCATAATTTATTGGCTCATCAGTGTAAGTATACCTGGGCCAATGCGTCAAGGAACCTAAAATCTATTATAGACTATGTTACAGCGCAGAGGCAGCAGGTAATTAAGGTGCAACATGTAAGGGCAAAAAGAGGAACAGAACTTGGCTGCGATCATTGTATATTTACTTTGAAAATTACTTTTCCATTTCAGATCAAGCTAGAACAGGAGGAGAAAGAGGAGGATGCTGGAAGTTGAACTATAAAGGATCCAAAATATAGGGACATCTGCTACAAGAAGAACGTGTGAAAATTTTTTATCAGCAATGATTAAATCTAAGACTGGATGCAGTGGAGGGGGACTGGAGTGCTAAGGAGCTGTAAAGTTTACTGAAACAATTAAGGAAACAGCGGAGGAGGCTTCAGGAAGGGAAAGGAAGAGAAGAGTAAGAACTGAATGGATGGCCACAGAATTGTTAGAGGTGTTTGAGGAAAATAAGACACTATATGACACTTGGTTAAGTTTTGGGAGTGAAGAGGACTGGAATAGGTACAAGGTATATAAAAAGACGGTTACGAAATTAAAAAGAAAATGTAAGGAAGCTGAGTGGGAATGCGTATGGGGGAAATACGGCATTCCCTTCGATACAGGAGGCATGGAAGATTATAAGGAAGATGAAAATGGATAGCAATCCCGCACCCATAGTGCAACCTGTACCTACTGGACAGTGGAAATCGCACTTTTAAGAACGTCTGGTAGATAAAAGAAGGGACAACATGATAGAAGTTGCAACAAAAGGTGTACATTAGATACGGCAGA
This sequence comes from Schistocerca serialis cubense, assembly GCF_023864345.2. Classification (NCBI taxonomy): domain Eukaryota; kingdom Metazoa; phylum Arthropoda; class Insecta; order Orthoptera; family Acrididae; genus Schistocerca; species Schistocerca serialis. Next base: position 361,805,121 of record NC_064643.1, read on the forward strand.
ACCTATACTAGAAGAAGAAGTAAAAGAGGTGCTGAAGTAACTAATACACTTTCTCTATCTCTTCATCTTCGGCTCACGACGTCGGCATGTATACCTGAACTACCAGGGTCGGTGTTGGTTTGCTGACGACTCTGATAAGAACAACCCTGTCACTGAACTCTTCACAGTAACACACTCTCTGCCCTACCTTCCTATTCATAACGAATCTTGCTCCCGTTATACCATTTTCTGGTGCTGTTGATGTTACCCTAAACTCACCTGACCAGGAATCCTTGTCTTCTTTCAACATCACTTCACTGACCCCTACTATATCTAGATTGAGCCTTTGCATTTCCCTTTTCAGATTTTATAGTTTCCCTACCACGTTCAAGCTTCTGACATTCCACGCCCCAACTCGTAGAAAGTTATTAATTCGTTGATTATTCAGTCTTTTTCTCGTGGTAACCTTCCCCTTGGCAGTCCCCTCCCGGGGATCCGAATGGGGGACTATTCCGGAATTTTCTGCCAACGGAGACATTATCATGACACTTCTTCAATTACAGGCCACATGTCGTGTGAATACTCATTACGTGTCTTTAATGCAGTGGTTTTCATTGCCTTCTGCATCCTCATGCCGTTGATCATTGCTGATTGTTCCGCCTTCACGGGCAGTTTCCCACACCGAGTGAAGAGAGTGCCCTGAACCTCTGTCCGCTCCTCCGCCCTCTTTGACAAGGCCGTTGGCAGAATGAGGCTGACTTCTTATGCCGCAAGTATTTATTTACCTTCTTACAAAATTTGTTCTGATTCTCGCAAGTCTGAAATATGGAAGTGGCGCACTAAAAAGCACTCAGGAAAACGTTTTATTTGCGCATTAAGTCCGATTGGAGCTATATTTTTGAAAGCACGTATCCAGTTTTATCGTGAGAACAAATTTTTGATTTACGCGTTCAATCCATGTAAGAATGATTTTTACGTTCTCCTTTTACCACGACTTTAAACCATCGTATCACGACAACGGATAAAAATTACTATATAAAAATTTTCATTTTGAGTGTACTTGTCTATCTAACTTGCTGCAAACTTTGAACTGATTCGTGCAAGTGTAAATATAGAAGTGGCGCTGTTCAGAAACCTTCCAGAAAACGTGTATTTTTCCACGTATAATCCGAACGGTGCAGTACAAATGATGCCATTAGCGGAGCATTAATTTCAGCCAAACTGAAATCTTTTGCAAAAGAAATGAATCGATTTTACGATTTGTCGTTGCGTCCACTTCGTCGTTCTAATGTACTGCAACATAGCTACAGTTGATTGATGTTTGAGTAGCTTGCAAATGGGTGTTGGTCGAGGATAAGCTAAATATTTTTCACCCAATGTTCCTAGCTCAAATACGAACCGAGCACCAAGACTCACTCCTTGCCGGCCGGGGTGGCCGAGCGGTTCTAGGCGCTACAGTTTGGAACCGCGCTACCGCTACGGTCGCAGCTTCGAATACTGCCGCGGGCATGGATGTTTGTGATGTTCTTAGGTTAGTTCTAAGTTATAGGGCACTGATGACCTCAGAAGTTCAGTCCCGTAATGCTCAGAGCCAACTCACTCCTTCCCTCGCCGAGTACCGCAATTCTGCGGGTGGCCTTGACTAACATATCTGTAACAGTATTCTAGAAGTATTTTACGAAGTGCAGTATCAATGCCGTGCAATGTACCTTTTGAGTTAAGCTTGGGACGTAATATGAAGAGAAAATTTAAAACTTTACCATTCATTCATAGCATACAATAGAAACTAGAAGTAGCTGATCTGTTGTATGTGTCCAAACATATGCCTTTATCAACTTGTAGCCCTTGAAAACGGACAAATTAACATGAAAAACAAAGTTCTTCAACCTTAGTTTTCACGCTCTATGAATATTCGTAATGCCCAAATGGTGGTATTACCCCGAATACAACTTGATTTTCGCGCAGAGTTTCAAAAAATTGTAATCACTAGGAGAATAACTGAAGGAGCCAAAACTTCTCAAGCTTCGTTCGATTTCTACGTTTATTGGTGGAAATAAAAGGAACAAAAAACCAAAATTCTGTTATTTCAGAAACCGATTACTTTGACCGGTCTTAACATTCTGGTTAAACTGGCGTTTAAATATCCGATATAAGCGTAAACAGCGATAGCCACCATCCCCTGTTACGAGCCGTCATGCGACTCTTAAAACAATGAGAAGAGGGAGGGGGTTTAAAATTTTGCTATGGGACAAAAACGCGCCGTCGGCCGTTCCAGTGTTGTTAATAACTGAAAAAAAAAGTGGTGTTGTTTATTGATGAAGCGTCGTAGCTGCGCTAACCAGATTGTCACCCACATCCCTATAACTGTGTTAAGACGGCGCCACTGTGTGCGAGACGTTGGGAGCTATTGTCGATTGTCCCCGTCCCGCCCAGGCCGTCGCCCGGGCGAAATCAATTCTTAACGAAGAGCCGGGGCGGCGGCCCCTGCCTTAATGGACAGGATCCGGGCCTTTCTGAGAAATGTTCTTTGTCGGCGCCGCCGGAGGCGTGGCCGAGGCAGAGCGGTGGTCCAATCTACCGTTGTTGTCGCCAGGGCCCCCACCCCGCCCCCTAAAGCACACTCTGTTTCACAATCACAGCGAAGACAAACAATTTCCAAGTTCCGCTTCGGTTGCGGCGAGTTCCGTCCGTGCCCGCGAACTAGAGCGCGACCCTCTCACCCATCGACGGCGCCGAACTTGCGGGCTCAAGAGCCGCGTGCGGTCTACATCGCTCGACTCTATGTGCGACTTCGCATTTCTACTCCACAGATAACTGTTTCATGACTCCTGTGAAACAGTCGTTTTGGCCATAGTAGAGGAGTACTGAAAATCATTTCTAAACCACTCTTTGTCATACATTTTTTCTTTCCAGCTCAGAAACTTTCGTAATTATTCGTCGTATATTGACATGGAACGTGTATACACCTTCTTCATGCTAGCTATGGCATAATTCCATATCCACGTACTCATATCCGCAAATACTTTATTCTCATCCGTGGACATTAAAATACTGTAAATCACTTTTATCTGTTCAATACACCGGGTTCTCTCTTGCCCCTCTGTGATAAACCTTTTGCATTTCTTTTATGTTTTCGTCTCCTTTAAAGGCAAAGAGAAAAGATGAAGCGGTAGCCCATCATAGAGCCTATGCCTACCGTCATGTAATTTTGATTTTCAGTTGTTAAAATAGTAGATTTTCTTGTACCAGTAGGAGGAAGGAAGGATTCGCGCTCATCTAGTGAACTTGTGAGAAGCACGCCATTTTAAGCGAGTACTTGTAGAGCGACATTTTGGGTTCGCTATGAATAAGTGAGGAGTATGTATTTCATATGTGCACCGTTTAGAAAATACAGTATTGCTTTATTAACAGAAAGGTCGTGTGAGTTGTTATTTCAAATAGTACGATAATTACAAGAACTTTCCACCTGTGTACTTAGGAAAATTACGAAGATCCGATAAGCTCAATGGGAACACGGTCAAGACTTCGAAGGTGAACACGGCGACCAAACGTAGGATTATAAAGAAGGGTAAGCACAAACCTACAGCGGAGAAAGAAAATACTTCCCCCTGCAAAATAATATGAACTAATACGATTTCCAGGCACAGCTCAGCTTTCTGTGCTTGTTCAAAAATGGTTCAAATGGCTCTGAGCACTATGGGATTTAACTGCTGTGGTCATCAGTCACCTAGAACTAAGAACTACTTAAACCTAACTAACCTAAAGACATCACACACATCCATGCCCGAGGCAGGATTCGAACCTGCGACCGTAGCGGTCACGCGGTTCCAGACTGTAGCGCCTAGAACCGCATGGCCACTCTGGCCGGCAGTGTGCTTGCCATTCACGCCAAAAAATTAATCTCATTAATTCAATACATTTTAAAAAGCCACACATTTCAACATTTTATTATCATCTATTCCATTATTTTATTATATTATACCTCCCTTGCACCTACTCTGAATTTTTGTCTGCTGAAGTCGGGCCTTGTAATTCACTTTTCATAGACTAAGAACCTGGAGGCCAATTCTGGCTAGATGTTAATACAACACAGTCTGTCGTATCCTTTATAATTTCCTTAAGTTATAACTCCCTGACGTAATTACTTAAACGAATTCAGTGAAATTTCCCGCAGAATATTTTCTCAACGTTCAGAATACAAACGGAGTTGCAGGTTGTCATTACATCTTGCAAACTGTTAAATATTAGCCATTTCGTCCTTTTATCAAATGTACATTACTTCATATTAACGTGCCAAGTGATTCACTATGTACTTACAAATATTGTTCAGTGAGAAAATGTTGCTAGTATGACTGATTCCATACCGAATATGACTTTTGTGATACACAGACAGGTGTCAGACCAAGAAGCGAAGACTGCATTCAGTGGAGTGTCCTAGGTCAGTCTTCAATCGCCCACTGTCAATGGAAAAGAAACAAGTATGACTCAAACGTAAGGCAGCTGGTGGTACGATGGAAGCAGCATCTACGGGTGGCTGTGGGAAAGAAAACAGGAAAGTCGCAATCGCCATCTTCAGCTCTTGCAAATCTGAAATTCGCCGACTTTCCTTTATCTAAGGACTACTTACGCAACCCAAGATGCCCACACATTTGGCAACTGTACTAACTCAAATGTTATAGTTAGTGTCAATTAAATTCGTGTTTGCATCACTCGGTATTTGGCGTATTCTAATTTCACTTGCGTAACATACGAAGGCTGTACGGAAAGTAAGATCCGATCGGTCGCGAAATGAAAATCACAGTGGAAATCAAAAATTTTTTGTTTGCACACAGTGGAAATCAAATATCTTTTATTCGCAATTGTTAGCCACACATTGCAGCTACCTCTCTAAATAGTTGTGGCGTTGTACAAACTTTCCAGTGCCATCGTCACAGAAAGCAGCTGCCTGTGCTTTCCGCCAATTCTCTACGCCGGTCTGCCTTCCGTTGTTTGTGCCACTATGTTGTCTTCGTAGCCAGCGGTTCACGTGAGCAGAGATGAACATCGGAGGGAGCCAATTAAAGGCTGTATTGTGGGTGATCAAATATTTCCCATCGAAAACGCTGCAGGAGCGTCTTCATTGCCCCTGCAGAATGCGGCTGAAAATTGTCTTGAAGAAAGAAACAGTAGACATTTGTGTTACGTGGGCTGCATAATTTCAGGCGAAATCTCTCACCAGATCCACATACTTGGCCGAAGACACTGTTGTTTTAGGCATTTCTATGTGATCACTTTGCGCTCTGAAAATAGAGCGGCGTGAACCGATCGACAGCCACACTAAAGACACTGGCCAACACATCTGAGCAAAGCTCCATCGGATTTTCGCAGTGGTTTCCATTTTGCGCCTAATCGGACCTTACTTTCCGATACTCCTCGCACTTTCAAAAACTTGGGAACCTGCGATCAATTTCACAACTGCACTTAGAACAACAATGAAGGTCGCCAAAGACAAACTATTTGTAGACTTCTGCAGTTCCTACTTCTTGGATCCGTCTCCACACATCGACTTCGGAGTACGGTGTGAAGATGGACTGAATCTGGTCACAAAGAAATACGATTTGTGCGAGCTAGACCGTTACTTTCAAAGTTACTTGCATAAGTTTTATCAGTGACTGGTGTTGTTACGACGACTGTCCTTTTTGAGAGGTATGTCCTTGTGCCACGCGGTTTCAGAATTTCAGTGTGTAAAAAGATATACATCATGTGAAATACAGGTACTGCGTCATGCCGAACAAATAACCAATAATTTTAATTTATCAAGAGATACTGATTGGGAAAGACCTTAAGAAAAGCTCTGGTCCAAATTTGTATTATGTAAACTTGTCGCAGAAACTTCTGCTGAAGACTGTTTTGTGAAAATTATCGACGACTTTCTGAAAAACAGGCTGATTACTGTCTACAAAGAACGAAAGTTCTCGGAGGCAAACAGTAAAGAAGCAAGCAAACTACAAGCATCGGCACTCTCGTCCACTATACATGGTTGTAGATCTGTCATAATACAGAGTGTTTCAAAATGAATATACGGGTTTTAAGGCATTGTTGCACATATTACATTCACTTTACAATTATAAATAATACACCAAATGAAAGAGAAACACAAACAGTTTTTCTTACAATGAGTCAGTGTGAACACTGATAACACATCTAGTCGATAGGCGAATTGTTCCGAAACCTGGTCGATGTGTCAGGTATAACTGTTGCAATAACACTGTTTCTAAAAATGGCTCTGAGCACTATGCGACTTAAATTCTGAGATCATCAGTCACCTAGAACTTAGAACTAATTAAACTTAACTAACCTAAGGACATCACACACATCCATGCCCGAGGCACGATTCGAACTTGCGAACGTAGCGGTCGCTCGGTTCCAGGCTATAGCGCCTAGAACCGCACGGCCACTCCAGCCGGCACTGTTTCTGAGATCGGATAGATCAGCTGGTATCGGAGGCACATACACATGATCGCGTCAGATCGTGTGTGAACGTGGAGGAGATGCATAAAATGCTGTGTCAACCGGTCCCTTACGCCCAGTCCACCGGTCGGATACAACGTCGTTTAACCAGTCGCGTAATGAGTTATGCCAGTGAGGTGGAGCACCGTCTTGCTCCCAAATAAAGATGTGTTGTTCAGATTCTTCCCATTGGGGCACAGGCCATAGCTGCAGCACATCGAGATAAGAAACATCAGCTACAGTTGATTCATCGAAGAAGAAAGGCCCATAAGGGCCGGCCAGTGTGGTCGAGCGGTTCTAGGCGCTTCACTCTTTAACCGCGTGACCGCTACGGTCGCAGGTTCGAATCCTGCCTTGGGCATGGATGTGTGTGATGTCCTTAGGTTAGTTAGGTTTAAGTAGTTCTACGTTCTAGGGGACTGATGACCTCAGATGTTGAATCCCATAGTACTCAGAGCTATTTGAAAGGCCTATAAACTTTCCGCGGAGATATTTCTTGGTCTAATTGTGAAGGACTTGAACTTGTTCAATACGTTTCTCAGTCACTCTTTGTCATTTTATACACTTCCCATTGCGCACAGGTATACAAACAAAACTGTTTGAGTTGCTCTTTCATTTGGTGTATTATTGACAATTGTACGTTGAAAGTAATAAATGCTACAACGCCTTAAAACCGATGTTCAGACGTACGTTGCTTAGGAAGCTAACTTCCATTACAAAACCATCTCGTGGCCGGCATCTGTTAAATTTAATGGGTATTATTGCAGACCTACAGAAAATGATAGAGAAAGGCAGGAAATGTTGAAGATGGCCATAGCGCTATCACCATTATTTCTTAGCGCAATCTTGCAAGAACAGCAAAACTCCGACTATGCAAAGTGGCAGTAGGCCATCTTAGACAACTGCAAAACAAGGTACTTCGATGGGTTTTTCGAGCTACACCATGGGAGCCCATAGAAGCAATCCATCAAGCTGTGGATATGGTGGAGCTGGACTTAAAAATTAGGACAATGGCAAGAAGATCCTGGTGCCATGATAATGGCGCTACAGCTAAGGTCCCGTTCCTATTACATGGCGACGCAAAAGCTGCTGGCAGTTTTTTCATATAAAAAATTTTCCACATTGGGAGGCGGTTAGTTATTTTTGAACGACGCTGTAAGACTTGATTAAAGCACTAAACGGTACTTTGGTGATTCATTTGGTGTTGACTTCGTTCTCTCAGTGGTATAACAATGTCCACAGGTCTTGCTTTACGTAGAAATTATACTATTTCAACTGTAGTGAAGTTCGAGGATTCACTAAATCCGATATGAAACAATTTCTTTATTACGTCTTCTGTATTCACAATTGCTCAGATGACTGGTTCATAAAATATGAGCAACGAAGATTTAACTGTTTGTTACGTTTACACAAAAACGTCTAAACTCCTATTCACACAAGATTCCTCAACACTGTTTTTCACAGCTGTTTCTTACAATAACTCACACATAACTGATTTCCTCCACTTTCCCGCCACGTACTAAAGAGGTGAAAGGTTACACATAAATCCAAAGAATTTAATTATTTGTGCCTCTAATAAAGATCTTATTTAAATAAAATGATATATTTAACAAAAAGGGATGAAAATGAATTTACGTAATTTTGTCTTAACACTTAAAAATAATCTTAATTGCACAGAATACAAACAGTTAAGCAAGAAATAATGCATTTTGTGAACATAATTTTATATGAACTTTTTCACTTCTAACTGCAAATATCGATAACCCTGGGTATCGGACGGTTCAAAATGTTTATCGGTTTATCGTATCACGACTGATTACGTCACACGCTGCAGGCGAAATGGTACTGGTTTCAAAGAACTCGCAGCTAGTGCCACCCGTGTCCACGAGTTAGTAACAGGGAGAGTACATTAGGGGGGCTCGCAAGATTTGGTTTATTTATTAATTTTTGCTTCTCCCATGCATAGGGGGAGACAGGCACATGAAGAGCCTATTGCTCTACGGTGTCTGATTATTTTATACTATAGAGGCACAATAGGTTTTTCCCGTTAATGTTTTGGGTACCAACTCTTCAGTTATTCTTCTTCTCCTTGGGTGCGCCTGGCACATGGTCCAGTGCTGAGGGACACTTCCTCAAAACGTCAGCAAGGATGTGTTAGTTCCGGTCTGGTTTTTTTCCTTATTTTTGTTATTTTTCATCTTTTTCGATTTGATTTTGTATTTTTTACTTTTAGGTATTTCCTACAACTTATCTTCGGTTTTCTAGTAGGTTTTTTTATTTTGTCCGCTTCTACGTCTGTGACGTTTAGCGTGGCTGTATGGCATATAACGTGGCTTTTGTATGTGTATTCGTTGTTTTAATGCAGATTTTAATGATTTTCGGCGGATGAGAGCATTTGGTTTTAGGATATCTAAATTCTGCATATCGTTCTTCGAACATAATAGTTGTGGCTGTCTTTTACGACGTCTGTTGACTCCTATTTTCTCTGTTCGTTGATCTTGTCCTAACTGGTTTCGTTTCTGCGTTTCGTTGGTGGTCCAGGGGTCATTTTCGTTTCCCTTCTTATATTCTTCTTTCCGTTGCCACTGCTTTTTGTGTGCTAGATTTGTTTGCCATCTTTACTTGCGCGACGTATTCTAAGATGGGAAGGACAAAGGCATTCCTTGCTCATTTATTCTGCTTCTCAGTGTTCATATTAGTTAACACAAAAGTTTATGAGGATAGTTATTTCCAACATGACGCATCAGAATCCACTGCAAGTACTATGACATTTAGGGGGAAGGCGAGAAAAGTTAGATTTCATCACATCACGCCGGTAAATGCCATAACGACGCCTCGCTTGGTGTAAGGATCGAAAACGTTGGACAGTGGAAAAACGTTCTGTGGAGTGACGAATCACGGTACACAATGTCTTCTTGCTTCCCACTGTTGTAGAGCAGTTCAGGGATGGCGATTGTGTCTTTCAACACGATCGAGCACCTGTTCATAATGAACGGCCTGTGACGGAATGGTTATACGACAGTCCCTGTAATGGACTTGCCCGCACAGAGTCCTGACCTGAACCTTTAGGATGTTTTGGAACGCTTACTTCGTGCCAGGCCTCACCTACCGACATTGATACCATTCCTCAGTGCAGCACTCCGTGAAGAATGCGCTTCCATTCCCCAAGAAACCTTACAGCACCTGACTGAAGGTATGCCTGTAAGAGTGGAAGCTGCGATCAAGGCCAAGCGTGGCATATACTCAGAATAAAGTACACTAATGACCATTAAAGTTGCTACACCACGAGGATGACGTGCTACAAACGCGAAATTTAATGACAGGAAGAAGATGCTGTGATATGCAAATGATTAGCTTTTCAGAGCATTCACACAAGGTAGGCGCCGGTAGCGACACCTACAACGTGCTGACATGAGGAAAGTTTCCAGCCGATTTCTCATACACAAACAGTAGTTGACCGGCGTTGCCTGGTGAAACGTTGTTGTGATGCCTCGTGTAAGGAGGAGAAACACGTACCATCACGTTTCCGACTGCGATAATGGTCAGATTGTAGCCTATCTCGATTGCACTTTGTTGTACCGCGACATTGCTGCTCGCGTTGGTCGCGATCCAATGACTGTTAGCAGAATATGGAATCGGTGGGTTCAGGAGGGTAATACGGAACGTCTTGCTGGATCCCAATGGCCTCGTGTCACTAGCAGTCGAGATGACAGGCATATTATCCGCATGGCTGTAATGGATCGTGCAGCCACGTCTCGATCCCTGAGTCAATAGATGGGGACGTTTGCAAGACAACAACCATCTTGACGAACAGTTCGACGACGTCTGCAGCAGCATGGACTATCAGCTCGGAGACCATGGCTGCGGTTACCCCTGACGCTGCATCACAGACAGGAGCGCCTGCGATGGTGTACTCAAGGACGAACCTGGGTGCACGAATGGCAAAACGTCATTTTTTCGGATGAATCCAGGTTCTGTTTACAGCATCATGATGGTCGCAGCATCCGTGTTTGGCGACATCGCGGTGAACGCACATTGGAAGCGTGTATTCGTCATGGGTTTACTGGCGTATAACCCGGCGTGATGGTATGGGATGCCATTGGTTATACGTCTCGGTCACCTCTTGTTTGCATTGCCGGCACTTTGAACCGTGGACGTTATATTTCAGCTGTGTTAAGACCCGTGGCTCTACGCTTCGTTCGATCCCTGCGAAACCCTACATTTCAGCAGGATAATGCAGGACCGCATTTTGGTTCTGGATACAGAAAAAGTTCAACTGCTGCCCTGGCCAGCAAATTCTTCAGATCTCTCACCAATTGAAAAAGTCTTGTCAATGGTGGCCGAGCAACTGGCTCGTCACAATAGGCCAGTCACTACGCTTGATGAACTGCGGTATCGTGTTGAAGCTGCATCGGCAGCTGTACCTGTACTCGCCATCCAAGCTGTGTTTGACTTAATGCCCAGGCGTATCAATGCCGTTATTACGGCCAGAGGTGGTTGTTCCGGGTACTGATTCCTCAGAATCTATGGACCCAAATTGCGTGAAAATGTAATCACATGTCAGTTCTAGTATAATATATTTGTCCAATGAGTACCCGTTTATTACTTGCATTTCTTGGTGTAGCAATTTTAATGGCCAGTAGTGTATTATATCTCTGATTCGCCTTTGAAAATGACTCTATGTTTCAGTCAAAATATCAGAAGATGATGTGGTTTTAGTGTCAGATACACACCCAAAAATAAGGTAGAATCTTCTCTCTATAGGGAAACTGAAGAATAGTATTGTAGAACACTCAGTATAATGTCGTTTATTGAAACTGAACTACACTTCTCGAACAATTACTATATACACAAAACAAATAACTTATAGACGATCATTCATCAAGAGCGTTGGTAAGGTTCGTCGGAGCTGGTCCTAGCTCGGCTACGAACTGGCTGTACTGCCACTGCGCTGGCCTTATAAAGCCGGCGGAGGCCGGCGGAGTACTCCACTTTCCCTGTACCTGTGTGGCGATCTCTGCAGAAAAAGGTTCACGTTAGTCTCTAGCAAGCTCTGTTTGTTTCGAAGAATTGTTTTCTTCTTGGTTGCGCCTGCAAGTCCTTGTTTATGTTAAATGGCACACAGGGGTGTCTGGAATGTAGTCTGCCTGGCAGGGGCCGTCTGTGGCAGACGGAACAGAAACGTTCAAGCATGGCAGCATACACTGGGGCGTAGGGGGAGAGGGACTTCTTGGGCAGACTGTCGTATAAAGCCACCTAAATTGTGTAGTATGGACCTAGACGAAAGTGTTGGTACATTTCAGTCTTGGCAGTTAAAGCTAGGGGAGTCTGAGTGAGCGTTTGAAGTATAACAAGTGGCGGTGCTGGGCTGCGGGGCAGTGCGCTCGACCGTGGCAGGCTCTCATCGCGAAGTTGGGTGGCTGTCAGTGGCTGTCACCGGGCTCGCAATCTATAGCGGCCGCGCGCGCCGCTATCGCCCGCGCCAAGTTTCCGCGCGCGTTAATCGAGAGCACGGCTGAGCGGCGTGCGTGGCAGGGGCGTCGATAACTCGCGGCGCAGCGGCCGGCGCCTGGCGCGCGGTGGCGGCGCCGCTGCAGCCGCTGCCAATTTAATTAGCGCTGGCGGCGGAAGAAGGCGGCTAATTACGGCGCACAATGCGTGCCCGTGGTCCCCTGGGCCGAACAGGTGGCTCCTAGCGCGCTCTCCTCGCTCCTACGGTCCGGCCGATTTCGCTGTTTATCTCGGCATGACTGATTAGCGCAGTGATTTCAGGCGTTCAGTCCAGCTGTTGATTCCTTTTTAGGCACAATATTTCGGCGAATGACCTTGTGTCCTTCTTCAGGTGCTGCGAGCAGAGTTGTTATGCCTACTCATATTCCAAACGCGCTATGAAACATAGATTTAGGTCGAAATTCTGTGTCTCAATGTAAAAGCAGATAGAGGAGTAAGTGAAAGGAAAACTTAAACTTGACAGTTTATTATGCCTAGAAACAGACTGAAACACTTCAGTAAAAATTTGGAAATTTGTGGTAAGTTCGTATGGGGCCATACTGCTGAGGTCATCGGTCCCTAGGCTTACACACTACTTAATCAAAGTTAAACTAACTTACGCTAAGGACAACATAAACACCCATGCCCGAGGGAGGACTCGAACTTCCGACACGGGGAGCCGCGCGAACCGTGACAAGGCGCTTTTGACCGCTCGGCTACCCCCATCGACACTTCAGTAAAAACTGAAATATATCTGCAGAACTAAATACAAATATCGAAGACAGGGGGAAGGAATTTTTAAATAACTGTGGCAAACTGAATATTCAGAATTGAGGGGAATGATGGTCACAGTAGATATGAGTAATTTGGTTTCAATCACGATGGAAGATCTGCAAGTACTTGTTAAAAATGTGAGAAACAGCTAAGCGTGTCGACCAGGTGGTATTAATAAAATATGCCTGCCGCTTTTGTAATTTTTGACTCTTACATTTGTTTAGTGAAATACCGAAATTTCAAGACTGATACCAGTTTTTAAAGAAGGTCAAAGAAACACGTGTAGACTTTATAGGGGACTTAGCATGCTAATCTCAGCCTACCAAATAGTTACAAAAATAATAAATACTCAGCTAAAAACAATAACACAGATTACTAAATGTGGTACCGATACGGATATTATTGACTTCTGCAGAGATTTCGGCACTGTGAGTAGAGAGAAACTGTTTGACGTATTGAGTAAAGCTTGATTTCGTACGCTTCTTATTTTTGATGCTATGAAAAGTTTGAACGAGGACAAAAATAATAATGAAAGTCGGAAACATTAAAACTGAAGAAATAACTACTGTTAAGGTCTTAAACGTCCTGACAGCCTTATTTCACAAATAATAGACTAATAGAAAAATAAATGAATATAATGTGACTAATAATAGGGGACCAAGTAATTCCAATATTTAGTTTTTCTTCTTTTTCTTGGCATTTATTCCACACTGGCGCAGGGTTGGCATGCTTGTTAACGGATTTGCATGGTTAATAAAAAATGGGTGCCTGGGTGACTTTCCTGTCTCTACCTCGTCACTCACAGGGACGCAATATGTGTACCCCAACTGTCTGCGTTAAGTGTTATTCACGAGAAAATGAGCCAAAGTTTTCTAAATGTCAAGGAGCGACTTGGATACCAGGCCAGTATTCATCTGGATCTATGTGGAAAAGCGCTGAAAACCAGTTCCAGGCAGGCCGGCATACAGACCCTCGTCGTTAATCCTCTAGACAGACTGGATCCAGTACCGGCTCACAACCTGTCCAATGAGGAGCTCCTGAACATGTATCTATTAACAGAAATAAATATTAACAGAAATAAAACATATCAACAGAAAGAAATATGTTAGTAGCCTTACATAAGAAGATGAGTAAACAGTACATCAATAAATAAAACTAAAATCTTGGCTCATCAGAGGAAATATCCCCCGCCTCCCCCTCCTAAAAGTAATAGATAACATTCCATCAGAGCAGGCCTCCAGCTTAAATTATTTAGGAAATGAAATAAGACATGTGTAAGGCTACAGAAAATAAGGTTACCAAATATCAGTCAACGTACTGAATGATAAACAAAACCGTTCAAAACAAAATATGCAAGGAAATTAAAATACTGTAAAACCGTGGCTACATCAGTGTTGCTGTTTCGAACTGAGTCATGGATTCCAAAGAAACACGATAAAACTACCTGCAGCAGAAATGGGATTTCTCAAGAATGTTAGAAGTATTACCAGGGAAAATGAAATGAATATAGAGTGAATCCTGCGTGATGCTTTTCCAGCCAAGAGGAAAATGGGACGTAGGACAACCGAGAACGAGATGGCAGAGAAAAGTTAAGAGTGCCTAAACTTTGAAACGCAGAAAGAGTAGGCATGTGTGACCATGGATTCTAGTAATATCATCAGGAAGGCTTTAGCGCTTTAAATTAACAGTGTGAGTTCGAGGCTTAAGCCGAGGTGCTGTTTTCATTTTATGCAAAACATTTCGGCGTACCTATTAGTGTTTTTCAGATGCCACGAGCAGCGATTTTCCGAGTGCTCGCTGCAAGAACTCCAACGAACCTGTGTAGTTTTGCTGGTGTCTCGCCGTTATTTATACCCGAATCGTCCAGGCTTCCACTACGCTGTTAATGCTTGTTTTGTTTTGCAGATCCTGCTCTGTTATTCGGAGAAACGTACATTTTCCTGGCATCCTCTAGTTCTGGTGTATGAGACGGCCGGTGATATTTTCACAATGTGAGCGCCGGATCGTTAGCTTTTTTAAATTGAATTTGCCGCTCCGGATATTAAGAGTTTCCGATACCTTCATTCTGAAAAACGACTTATTTGTGGCGTCCGAAAAAACTGACTTTTGCACCTCGATATAGGTCCAGATGTATTTCATTTGATGATCGTACTCGCACCTGTGTTCGGTGAGAGCTGATTTGCTTGGTAGTAGTTACTGGTGCTCAAGTTTGATGCCATGATCCTTTATTTAGGGAAGGCCATCGATACAGTTTGGCACTGCCAACTTATGAGAAAAATACGACCGTATGGAATATCAGACCAGCAGAATGATTGGGCTGAAGAGTTTCTAGCAAAGAAAACACAGCATGATAGCCTCAATGGAGACAGATCTTCAGATGTAAGAATGTACACCAACGGAATGTAATGGGGCTATTATTTTTCACTATATCTCTAAATGAGCTAGTGGGTAAAGTAGGAAGCTCGATGAGGATCTTCAAGAATGATACAATTGTTTGCAGAGAAGACAATGAACTAGAGAATTGTAACAGAATACGGGAAGACGTGCTGGTGCTGGATTGTCAGTTCGCCGTCAACATAAACAAATGTGGAACACTAGGTTTAAATAAGCAGAAAAACTCATTATTGTATGTTTATAGGAATGTAAGACCGTGACTGGAAGCAGTCACATCCATAAAATGCATGGAACGATTTAGAGTGGAACGACCATGTTAAACTAATCACAAGTAAGCTACATTACAAGCTGAGTTTTACTGGAAGTCACACAACATTTATAATATACTTAAATCGCGAACTTCGTAATGTATTTTGTCTTTATACTTTGCAATGCATGAACATAATATTACTTCATTACTTTTGGTTAAAAAAAAAGGAAAATAAGGAAAAAAATAACTTGCCATTTGCATGTGAGCACGACCGTCAGTATTGGTCTAACTATTAGTATATGGTGATCATGTTTCATGTAGTATACGTGTATCGTTACTTCTTGGACAAGTTACCCAGTCTGATGATGTTGTATGTATACTTTATGTTTTATTAATGACTTCAGTTATAGTTTACATTGTATGTTTCATTACGAATGTTTTACTATTTCCAATAATCATATTATTATTATGCGCTGATAACTAAAAGAATACATTTTTGTCTTGGTTCTTCCTTTTCATAGGTAAATCTATGCTTGTATTTACTGACTGTATCCAAAATAATTACATGAGCGCTTCAACGTATAAAACATTTTTATAACGCTGCACAGGCTTTTTGTTCCAATTGGTGCGTTCAACGAACAAGTCTTTCCTCTAAATAATTATTTCTCATTTCTATTTGTTTGCCAGTACATAGTGTATTTTCCCTTCGGTTTAGGCTGTACATACCACATTTTACCTGAAGATTAATAACAAGAATGTTATGGATGATTTAAAGGTCTTGTACACTACCTAGGGCATTTATAATTCTACATATGGTATCTTAATTCCCAGTATGTTTTTAAAAGTAACTCAGTAGCAATTTTACACGACTTTCTGGCTGAGACAGTACACGTATAGAAAATTTTGAAAGATTTAAAAAAAATTATAGGAAGTTTTAAAATTTTTTATAATTTTATGTTTGATTACATAACTGGAAGATTCTTCAGGAAAGGAAGAGTCTTACAAAACCCTCGTTCGATCAATACTTCAATACTGCCCGTCTTCTGTCCACACCAGGAATGATAGAGAAAATGAGAAGATCCAAAGAAGAGCAGCACATTTCGTTACAGTTTCACTTAGAGAGAATCATGGATTGCTCAGCCAGTGGCAGACGCTGGAAGAGAGGCGTTCTGTACCAGAGTGTGCTTTGTTTTGAAGTTCCGAGAGCGTACGTTTTTAGAAGAGTCAGCCAATATATTGTTTCCTCATACGTATATCTCGCGAAAAGGTCATGAAGGTAAGACAGAGGCTTACTAGAAATCGGTCTTCCCGCGATCCGTTGGCGACTGGAATAGGGAAAGGGGGACACAACAGTGGTATACAAAGTACCCTCCGCTACACACCGTATGGTGGCGTGCGGAGTTTACTTGGGCTGGACAAAAATATGTCCGCAGCTCGTGGTCGTGCGGTAGCTTTCTCGCTTCCCGCGCCCGGGTTCCCGGGTTCGATTCCCGGCGGGATGACTGGGTGTTGTGTGATGTCCTTAGGTAAGTTAGGTTTAAGTAGTTCTAAGTTCTAAGGGACTGATGACCATAGATGTTAAGTCCCATAGTGCTCAGAGCCATTTGAACCATTTTTTGAACAAAAATATGTAAACAGCGCCAGAAATCCATGGTTAAACAAAAATCCAGTTCTAGCGAAGCATACAAGTTGTGTTGTTCTATTCGATCACGAACGGCACCTGTGCGATGTCCTCAATACGTTGCAAGTGTCAGACGCGCTCACATCAGTGTTCTATGTAATTGTCAGTTCGTCGGAGATAAATGGAATAGAACGTGAAATAGTTGTTGACGCTCGTTTGGTGGGTACTTCGGTAACCATGGTGGCTGAATTGTTTGGTGTTCCAAGAGGCGGCTCATCAAAGATTTATTCCGCGCACAGTGTGTGTTGAGTGATCGTGTCAGACAGTCATTGAAGATGATTTGTGACGAAAATTAAATGAACGACCGCTGCAAATGTCAGTGCATAACAGAATGTTGCACTTGCGAGCCCTGTTAGCTCCAAAACATCAAGACGGGAGTAATTGCAGGACGAGCTGGAATTTCAAAACCAACCGACAGTGGAGATAATATCTGTAATGGTTAAGTAGTGCCGAAGTCATAAAACGTGTACTGTGAAGCGATGGAAGAAGGTCATTTTGTCGGATGAATCTTGTTTAGCACTATTTCCAGTTTCTGGCGGAGTGTACGCCCTAGGAGTGAGACATGTTGGGGGTTCGGGGATAATTTGGACAGCCATATCGTGGTAATCCAAGACCACGTGGGACACTGCAAGGTCGCATTACCGCAAGCATTATGTAACCATTTTGGGTAATCAGACCCATCCCATCGTAAAAAATTTGTTCTCTATTGCTGATACCGTGTTCCAAGATTAAAGGGTGTAACACCTCGGTTCAGTTTACAGTGATAAAAGCTACAGAAAGAAAAAAATTAAGAATATAATTTTTAGCGGGGAAAATAGTGTAGAATCAGAGTTCGGTAATTGCAAATCATAATTATAGTATATCAGCAAGTAATTTAACGTGTAAGTACGGCAAAGCCACGGAAGCTCCATCATGCAGAAGGCAGTGACGTTAAACTCTTGTGATGTAATGCCTATAAATAGGCCTGATCGTCATTATTGCCGTCTTTATTCCTTGATTGTTTTGTTAAAGGGCGGGGACCCGTGGCAGTCAGAGAGACAATAATTAAATTGGACTTTATCGTGTTAAGATTCACGATAAACTGTTAGAATATTACGGAGATTAAAAGTGATATAGTGTACGATCTCTGACTGTTCGTAGCATCGGAGTATTAAGGGGATTTTAGGACTTTAGTGCTAGATTGGAACTTTACGGACATATAGACGACAGAAACTCATCTGCTGATACGAGTGAATTCAGAGGTACCAGTATTCAGATATTAACGTGTGGACTTTTGAAAGTGGCGTGTGCCGTTAGTTGCGAAGCTGGACGTAGAGCGCGTGCATATCGGCATTTGCGGACTAGTTACATTCCTCCAGGCCAGGAACCTTTTAAACAGACCATCATCCATCAACATCTTAATCCTTGAATATAAAGTGAAAGTGAAATACAAGAGTGTTGTACTTATTTCATTTACCTAGTAATAATCAGTGAAGGTTTTACGAAACCAAAGCTATCCAGCAGTAAGTCAGCACCATCTAGCGGAAAGCGTAGGCATTAACTAACACGCTAACTGAAGTGAACGTTTACGTGTTTTACGGACTGATTAACATGAACTTTTGTGACTCTTTGACGTCCCCACTCCCTCCGAAAGGTGTCGCAGGCTGTCTTAATCATAAAGGGGGAGAGTTTTAGCCGGGCAAATTACTAAATAAAAGCGATATTTACAAGACTCGCAGTAATAACAAAACACAAGGCTCGCACATCATCGGAGAGGCGTTGCTGTCACGTCGGGAAGTAAAGCCGGAAAACCTACCGACGATACGTATCTACGAGCAGACGTCGACGTGGAGTACCTAAAAAGGGAACCACAGGAGAGTTGGGGATGCTTCAAGGGCCCCTGTTCCCATAAATCGCATCGCCCAGGACTGTTTTATGGGGAGCAAGCTGAATTGTCGCATCTTCACTGTCCACCACGGACATTCAGCCTTTGCGGTGTAACTTGGAGAAAAGGATCCTTAATCGCTATCTATCCTCCTTCAACGTTACATCAGTAAGAAGAGTAACATATTCTCTCAAAAAATGCAAAACCTATATTTATCCATTCAGTGACGACATGAAGCTGTTTGAATGCCGACAGTTTTGCTAAAACGTATTAGGCGCGGTAATGTAGTAATTTTTTGGTGTTTCCATATTTTTGTTCACTCAGTCCTTGTATATGTAGGTGTAGATGTAAATGTAAATTACTTTTGTTGCGAGTGTCGCTGTATTTCTTGCTCCGTCCCTCGACTGCTCTAACAGTCTGCCCCAATTAAGAGATGCCATAGTTACATCGATCGTTGTACACACCCAGAATCCAGAGAACTGCAAATTTATTCATGTGTGCTCCCTACTACATTACGTAATACAACGTTATTTGCCCTTCTTCTCTAGGTTGCAACTTTAATGTCCGTCAGTGTAGTTCACAGCGCTGGGCTGTCTGGCGGCGCTTGGCGCCCGGCCGTGCCTCGCAGTGTAGTCTAGTCTAAGGCGAGGAGAGGAGAGGCGCCTGTTTGAAAGACACCGCAGCCTAGCCCCCGGCTCCATATTGTTTCGCGGTTGCCGGCAAAGGCGCGCCGGCGGCTGCGGCGGCAAGTTCCCTCCCGGGGTCGACGTGATTAAAAACTACCTTCCGCCTCTGAGCAGCGCAGCGCCACGCTCTCTGCTCCTCGCTGCGGGTTTCATCTCCGAGTCTGCTGCGGACGACCCCTTATTGCGGTTTTCCGTCACGCGCCATAATCCTTTGTCTGCGTACTGGGCCGAGCCAGGCTCCGACTTCGTACTTTCGGCCTGGTCGCAATTAAGGAGCCGTTTTTCAGTGCAATCGAAAGCAGAATTAATAGCTGGCTTCATATAGCCGTATCGTAAAATGTCCGTTACGGCATAGCGGTGAGGGGAGAGTCTCTTACAGCTGAGGTGGCATTTCTCGGTGACATTAATTTCTGACAATTTATGTTAAAAATTAGCGCTTTCTTTCAACAAAATGGTTCAAATGGCTCTGAGCACTATGGGACTTAACTTCTGAGGTCATCAGTCCCCTAGAACTACTTAAACCTAACTAACCTAAGGACATCACACACACCCATACCGGATTCGAGCCTGCAATCGTAGCGGTCACGTGGTTCTAGACTGTAGCACCTGGAACCGCTCGGACACTCCGGCGGCTTCTTTCAACAACCCGAAATTCGCCATGCGATGCGTGGTCGAAAGTACTTATCTGCCGTTAACAATTTACTTACCTGCTGTTACAGTCGTGAACGGCGCGCAGCAATATACGCACATACAGATGGAGGTAGGATCGCATATAAAAAGGCAGTGCATTGGCGGAGCTGTCATTTGTACTCAGGTGACTCATGTGAAGAGGTTTACGACGTGATTATGGCCGCACGACGGAAATTAACAGACTTTCAACGCGAAATGGTAGTTGCAGCTAAGCGCATGAGACATTCCATCATCCACAGTGTCAAGAGGATGCCGGGAATACCAAGTTTCGGGCATTACATCTCACCACGGACAACGAAATGGAAGACGGCCTTCACTGAACGACCAAAAGCAGCGGCGCTTGCGGAGAGTTGTCAGTGCTAACATACAAGCAATACTGCGTGAAATTACCGCAGAGGTTCCGGCGGAGGTTCGAGTCCTCCCTTGTGCATGGGTGTGTGTGTTCGTCCTTAGGATACTTTAGGTTAAGTAGTGTGTACGCTTAAGGACTGATGACCTTAGCAGTTAAGTCCCATAAGATTTCACACAAATTTGAACCTTTTTTTTTTTTTTACCGTAGGATTAGTGTGGGATGTACGACGGACGTATCCGTTAGAACAGGGCGGTGAAATTTGGCGTTAATGGGCTGTGGCAATAGACTGCCGACGCGACTGCCTTTGTTAACACCACGACATCCCCTGCAGCGCCTCTCCTGTCCTCGCGATTGTAGCGATTGGACCCTAGACGACTGGAAAACCGTGGCCTGGTCAGATGAATCCAGATTTCGTAAGAGCTAACGCTATGGTTCCTGTATAGCGTAAACCTGCGAAGCCACGGATCCAAATTGTCAACAAGCTGGTGGTGGCTCCATAATGATGTGGCTTGTGTTCAGGTGGAAGGGACTGGGTCCTCTGGTCCACCTGAACCGATCATTGACTCGGAGTGGTTATATTCGGCTGCGTAGAGACCATATGCAGCCGTTCATGGACTTCATGTTCTCAAACAACGATGCTCCATCTGACTGGACCAAGGTTGTTACCGACTGCTTTGAAGAACATTCTGGACAGCTCGAGCGAATGATTTGGCCACCCAGATCGCCAGTTATGAATCCCATCGAACATTTACTGAACATAATCGAGACGTCAGTTCGTGCACTAAGTCCTACATTTTCGCAGTTAAATGTTTATTTGACATTTTAATAGGGAGCCCACAGTCACAGGACATAAAATTTTTCTTTAAAAAACCGAATTACATTACCAGTTTCAACGGATTACGTAGTCATTTTCAAATGTAAAACATCAGGTAGAGAATATATAATGGGAATTGTGACCATACATTTGAGAATGACGACGTAGTTCGTTGAAACTGGTAAGCCCTTCCTTTAAGAAAAATTTAATGTACGGTGACAATGGCTTCACTGTTGTAGTATCATATAAACATTTAATTATATAAATAGTCCTTTACGACAGTTATGTCGGAATATAGACTTTCACAGTTATGAACGGCTGTAGAAGCGGCATGGCTCAGTCCTTCTGCTGGGGACTTCAAACGATTTGTTTAGCCCATGCTACCTAGAGATGCTGCTCTGTGTCAGGCGGAATGGAGGTTCGATGTGGTATTAGGAAGCATCCTGTAACTTTTATTACCTCAGTGTATAGCAAAATAAAGTACTTATAACCGTAAGCTTAATTTAACAATTCTTATCGTCGCTATCATTTATCAATAAATGAGAAAGTCTGCGGACCATAATTGCGTTGGACAGTTTAATACTCCAGTTTTACTACTTTTTAATGGCAGAATTCTTAAAATTTTGCTCGTTTCAGCTTTAATTCATCTTCAGGATAATAATAAAAACATTTCAAGACATGTTATCTCGACAGATAAGAGCGCAATGGAATTCTGAAGAGATAATGTCCATCGATGTCTACTTAATATGATTCTCAAGATGGCTTAAAACACAAAAGCGGAAAACTGTGAAATTTATACAATAAAAAGTGATTAACTTTAATAAAATAATTGATGCAGTAGTAAGTTTTGACTTTGTTGACGAAAGAACATCCTCTCTAACATTTAAATCCACGAACAAAGTGTACACATTTTTAAATATCCATACCACAACAAATGACAAAAACCAGAAGAAAATCAGACATATTGTAGATCAATATTGTGAGAAAATTGATAAGCAAATACCTAAAGTACCATCTAATCGGGCTATTATTCTACTGGGTGACTTCAACGCTGAATTTGGAAAAGAGAAAAAAATATAGGAAAATTGTTGGTAAACATTCCGCTTACAAGTGTACCAACAGAAACGGTCAATGAGTGATAGAACTACGTGGTGACCACAAGGTAGTCGTAAAGTCCACATCCTTTGAGAGAAAACCAAAGAAGATAACGATATGGGTATCATCAAATCCAATATGGGAGAAGAAACAGCTATATCACATAGCAATAAGCAGAACATCATCTAAGGAAATAACGAATGTCAGGGTTATGAAATCTGCAAAAATTGAATCGGATCACTACATCTCTGTAGCTAAGTTTCGGATTCAGTCTGAAGTACGCGGGAAATACAAGAGACAAACGGAGATCCCAAAATACGACCACGATAATCTGCAGCCGGAAAGTTAAAGGCAGAACTCCAAAATCAGGACTTTAAAGCATGGAATGATCATAGAAATGGCATCATCGAATCAGAGATCAGAACGGCACCACATACGAAACGTTGGTTGAACAATCAATGTGACAAGGCTCTACACGAAAGACAGAAATCAAAGGAAAAGTTGAATGCAAACAAAAGTCAGAAAAACAGAGAAAATTCCTACAAAAAAGAAGAGAAGCCACTAGAATTTTTAAGAGAAAGAGTATGTTGTTCATCATGAATGAGCTACATCAGATCAATGAAGATTTCGAAAGACATAAGACGAGAAATAATTACCAACTGTTTAAGAATCAGCTAACCAAATTTACACCATCAACATTACAAATAATGGGCCAAAAAACTAACCAAATGGGCAATTATAAGTAGGATAACTGTGGCAAAACATTTTAAAGATTTACACAGTTGTCACAAACCTGAAACCAAATTAACTTTTAGTGAAAATTATACTCAAAATAACAATACAATGGATCCAGATTTAGAAAAAATTAAAGAAATCACATGCGCCTTAAAAAGAAAAAGGCAGCCGGTGAGGATAGGATTAAGGCGGAGCTATGGAAGGCTCCAGATAATGACATCACTCTTAAACTTAAAAATACTATACTTAAGATCTGGGAGAAAGAAGAAATTCCGGAAGAATGGAAAACTGTCATCATAAACCCTCTGCACAAGAAAGACCCTGAAACAGATCTCAATAATTGTTGGGGGATATCAGTTCCGCCAGTAATATATAAAATCCAAGCACTCGTCATTCGGGTGGAACACCAAGTAGGCTCATAAACAGGTGGATTTCTGTATTGAAAAGATCTGGAACAAAAAAATTGTCCTTGAAATGAGAAAACTGTGAAATAAAGACTCAGCTGTTACCTTTGTGGTTTTATGGAAACATATGATTCCACTGATAGAGAATTACGCATGGAAAATATCTGAAATAAAAAAATATCCTTGAAATGAGAAAACTAAGAAACAAAGACACAACTGTTACCTTTGCAGGTTTCATGAAAGCGTATGATTCCACTGAAAGCGAATCCCTTATCAGTATTATAAAAGAATTCAGCATAGATCCAAAAGCTAAAAACATTATCAAAGACACATTGACAAATACCTCATCTAAAGTAAGGTTCCGTGGAAAATTCTCCTAAAGCTTTGAAACAAAAAGAGGAATCAGGCAGGGAGGCGGGTTTTCACCTATACTTTGTAATTTTCCCCTGGAGAAAGTGATTAGAAGAGCGGAGAGAATCCGATACGGAAGGTATTAAATTAGGAAACCGAAAGGATAACATCTATGTAGATTGCTTGGCATTTGCGGAAGACATTTCCCTGATCACAGGCACAAAGGAGAATGCAAATATTCAAGTAGGAAACTTAACTGAGCAAGCAACAAAATTCGGTTTACAAATTTATTTCACAAAGACAGAGCTTATAACAAATATAAAGAATTTCCCAGAGAAACGACACATAAATCAAAACAGAATCAAGAAATTCAATTCATTCAAATATCTAGGTGAGTGGCTGAGCATAAACAATAATGAGAGAAAAAGTCTAGAAATAGACCACCAGAAACATATACAAGAAGAAGGCATTATTATGGAACACCAAAATTAAACACTACAATATAAAGATGAGAACAGAGACTCTGTATGGTACCGGAACACTACACCTAGTACAAAACGGTGCGATAAGCAAAGTAATGAGAATAGAAACGAGACTGGTGAGAAGCTTATTGGCCAAAAGACAACAGGAAAAAAATACAACAGACAACGAGCCAACAAAGTAATCTATGTACTTAAAGGAAGAGTGCCATTCTTCAGACATTTGCCGGGAATGGAAAACGACAGGCTCACAACACATATATTTAATAAAACATTGAAGGTTAAAGGACAAACAGAAACGTATAAAGGAGCAAAATTCAGACAGAAATTGATCTTCAGAGAACACAAGAAAGAAATAGAAGGCAGCCTCTTAACGTCGAGGTTCGAATACAGAGATCAGAACACTTGAAGTTAATGTGGGCAGAAAGGAAGAAGAAAGAAGGAAGCAAGAACTAATGTATTGATTTGACGTGCTCTGTAAAAGCGCCATTAGAATAAAAAAAAGAATAAAACCAAAGGAAAAAGCCGATCAAGATGAAGCGTTACGTTTTCTACATTCATTTTGGCATTACTGTATCATGCAGCTTTTATTTTTACACAGTTTCTGCGTTTTGGATGAGAATCGATGTATGTAATTTATGGCCCCATCGCTTGTTTACAGCTTTTTTGGTACTTCGTAGTAAGTGGTTACAAATAATAAAAAACATATTCAGGGAGGCTCAAGTGAAATAGCTGCTGGAAAAATGTAAAGAAAATGAAGGTAAAATGGTCGTCTGAAAGACAGATTTAGCACTTAGTAAAGTCAAAATATGTTAAACGAGGAGGAGATAGTGGGTAGGTGGAAAGAGGACACTGAATGCCTATACAAAGGGGCGTAACTGTATCCTGACGTGTTGGAAGTAGTAATTCACATCTTTTGAAACGTCCCCTTTGAAGAATTATACACGACTGTGCTTAAACTGACATACAATATTTTTAGCGCAACGCAATCTGACTTTCAAAATCCCTACAAAAGAATGGCCCTGACTAACATTAAACTATACCCTTCAGAAATCACTTACCTCACAAAAATCTTCATTACTCGAACTACTGCAATACAGCGAGCGCCACTACTGCCAGCTAAATAAAAGATTCAAACTACGGAAGGCACTAACTACTGATAGCGATAGTTAGCAAATGAAAGATATTAATAGAGAACAAACAATGTATTTACCTTAATAGTCATAATATATATAGCAGTTCATGACAAATTACACTTTTTGGAAGATATATACAGTATTAAAGTCATTGTTTGATAGTGCTTTGGAAGTATTACGAACAAATAGAGCAGAAGGGATGGATAACATTCCTTAGGAATTTCTAAAACCATTAGGTGAAGAGAGAACCAAATGATTATTCACGTTAGGGACTTGAACCTCTCAGACGCCGGACATACTGCCTGCATTTCACCTGAATATCATTGACACAATTTTGAAGATATATAGAGACTGATAAATGTGATAAGTGTCATGCAATCAGCTTAACACATCAATCATCCAAGCTGCTAAAAAGAAAAATAAAGAAATATGGAAAAAGAGTAAAATATGTCTTAGATAATGATCAGTTAGGTTTTAGGTAAGGTAATGGTACGAGAGATCGTGCTTGATAGCTGAAAGATGTTAGAAATTTTCTAAAATATACGTGTGAGCAACAGGTAACAAACGTCGATCGGGAAATGGAAACAACAGAGAAAATCAAAAGTATTTTATTTGCAATAGTTAACCACACCTTCCAGCAACATCTCTACATAGTCGCCGCTGCATCGGAGACATTTGTCGTAGCGTTGTACCAACTTTCCAATATCCTCGTCATAGAAGGCAGCCGCCTGCACTTTTCGCTGATTCTCTACACTGATCTGCAGTTAGTTGTCTATGGCAAAAAGTTGACTTCATAGCCAGCGGTACATATCAGGAGAGATGGATATCAGAGGGAGCAAAGTCCTGATTGTATGGAGGGCAATCAAACACTTCCCATCGAAAACGCTGCAGAAGCGTCCTTATTGCCTCTGCAGAGGGCAGCTGAGAACTGTCATGAAGAAGAAAATGCACGACAGTTATGTTGTGTGGACTGCATCGAATCAGGCAAATTCTCTCACGGACATACGTACTTGGCGGGAGACACTGTTTTCTAGGCATCTTTACGTACTCACTGTGCGCTCAGAACTGAAAAGACAGACGTGACGCTATCAAGGGGCATGGTAGAAACACTGTACAACACACAAATGCGAAGCTTTATCGAATTTTCACTGTGGTTTCCATTCGCTACTAATCGGACCTTACTTTTGGAATAAGCATCGTATGTTGTTACAGAAGGATGCTGAAAACTGAGGGATAAGGTAAGAAATGAAGATGTTCTCGGCAGAGAATACTGATCATGAGACGGAATGGGTTGGAAGGAACTGCGCTAGTACATTAGCGAATACCCTTCACATTACTAGAAGGATCTGTAAAGAAAGGGAAGATAGAGGTTATAATTGACGCGGAATGTAAGTGTTGCTGTGATTGAGAGATGAAGGGAGGGGGGGGGGGGTGGGAGTCTTAGTGGGCTGGAATAAATCTGTCAGAAGATAAACAAAACTCTTTTCCTCTCCACTTCCTCGTCCAAAAAAGAATCTACATCATCATACTATCCTAGAAATCACGAACATCAGCGGTGGATCCAGATATTTTACCCAACATCCTAAAACACCGACTAGCATCCACAAGTTGTAGTATATCTTAAATTACAAAACGCGTTTGAATATTATAAATACAGAGATAACAACTGCTTTCTTATTTAGTAAGAGTCAGTAAATTGCCACCACAGGGAGACGTAAGTGTAATGACATAAGTGTCAGCATAATGACAATAGTTTGTTTAGTATGTACTCGTAATTAACTGTTATAATGCATTCATTTTCATTGCTTTGTTTGCTTCGTTTCCTTTGCTGCCTTGCTGTTCGAACCGTTATTCAAATCAATATTCAGATTGTCAGGAATACCGAATGACAGTACTAATTACGTTGCTGATGCTACAGTATTGGCGAGATTAATCTTACAGCTGCTTATTGTAGATGAATGATGGGCTAGACGATGGAAAATAATTTCCAAAGATGTGTAACTTGAGTTGAATAGAAATATATGTTAAGCTGTTTTACGTACTCTCATTTCAGTAGCAAATAGGAATAATCTTCCTAGTGATCGACTGAAATTGACTTTGATAAATAACGTTTAGAAACTTAGTTGAAAGACAGTCAGCTATTTATTAACAATGAAAATGTTGATTGAACTTAACTATTTTTTTTCATAGTAATTACGAGTGCCAAACAGGATTTTATTGTTGTTTATCTGAAATACCATATTTCAAAGTGAGTCGTGTAGTATACAGTCCCTTTGCTAAATCAGAGTCGGAGTTGTTGTTGTGGTATTCATAAAGAAATTGTATGGTCTGATGCTATGGATAACAACAAACATTTTCTGCGTGTAATAGTTAAAAGAATCTTGTTATATCTAGGTTCAGGATTACTGGATGGGAAACTGCTTTACCATTACATCATCATAATATTTACTATATATAGCAGTACCGATAATTAAACAGTTTACGCCACCCCCCCTTAGCAGTCCTGTTTTATTAGCAAATGCGAATCCCAGGTGCAGACTACGTAGTCTTCGTAAGAGTTAGGGAGATGGCGTAAGGTAAGGTTATGCGCCAAAAATATTGTCTTTTAGTTAACTATTCAGGATATTAACGACACAGTGCTACTTTTCAGCGAAAAGAACGCGGCATAGGAGAAGAAATATTAAATGTTGATACTGTTACATGGAGGAACAGATCTCAGCTTTTAAAAGATTCTCTGTTTCAGTGTTTCATCCCAAATTCTAGGAAATTTGACAGGTTTTAGCCAGTGATGACCTTCCTGAAATGCATGTAATGAAATATGTTAACGCAAAACACATATAACTCAGGAAGGGAGCCTTCTAACTACCCCAAGCTTCTATGTCAACAATTATTTTTAAACAGACATTGTCATATCTCATCATGTTGACATATGTAGCATGGACGGGCAGTTTGCTGACAGCGTTAATGTGTCAATATTTCTACCTCCACTTACATTGTTTCGTCTTCAACCGATAATCTGCTGTTCTCTTAATATAATACACTGCGACCATTTTGTTTCAAATACGAGTGCCGTGTCTTCACGATACACTTATGATTTACATTATGTTGATTTCATTGATTCTTGATTTGAAGTTGACAACCAAATTTTTTCCATTCTTGGAAATACCAGAGATTTGCCTGGAAGAGACGTGTCCAAGAATGAAGTATTCCATCGTGAAGAAACCAGTAAGGCACCGAAACTTACAAATGAATACAGGACTGCAGAGTTCGTGAAGGAATTTAGCTAAACATTAGAAGCAGTTTACAATGGCGCAACTATGCTGATGTAAATATTCCGTCGTTAATTGTGTTGATACTAATAGTATTTATATTGAGTATGGTAATTTCACATGAGAAAATTTGTGAGAAAGTGAGTTACTGGCATCATATGAAAGAAAGTTATATCGAGGCAAATTTTGAGTTATTTTGTATCAACGTGCTGCAAACTAAGCGCATCTCTCATTGCCTACTTCATGCTCTTACTGACTACAACTTCGGTCCATAGGAAACACTGCATCTCCTGTTCCCAACGTGCCTCAAAAGCTTATAAATTAGGAAACGGAACTAATCGTAAGATTTCAGCAGCGTGTATCTAAATTAATAATGACATTCATGAAGGAAGTATAAGTGAATACTTAAACAAATTTGCACATCAAACACAAAGCTGTTTTGCAGATTATATATAGTAAGTTACAGATCTCTAACATATTAGTGTAACCAGAAAAAGGAGTTAGTAAATAGCTCAATAATTCTAAAAAGTGTAGTCAATCGTTTGAAACGTGTGAAGACAGCAGTAACCTGTGTTTTCGTAAGATAGACTTATTCGGCAAAAATATTTGTTTGCAAATAAGGGAAGCTCACAGTACAAATGAAATTTGTTGAGATAATAATTGTAGATAATATTTTCAATAGCATATATTTCGAAATCTCGCTTTTCACACGCGACAGTTAATTTAAGAGAACGCACATATTTCATTCTAATGAAATTAAAAAAAAAAAAAAAATCGGGCAGTAAAACATTAACAACTGAAGTTCGCACATTTATATTTCCTTCCACTAACCATGTTGATGGCTATCCTTACGTGGCTGCATGCCTTTGCATCCCTTATTGTTATATGGAAGCTCTGGTTTCGTTTTGCGTCACCCTGTAGCGAGATCGTGTTCAATACCTTAGCGGTATGTATTAACAAGCTAACTTCCCTCCCCGACTCCTCACTTCTATAACTTCGCTCATTAGCGAGTCGAGAACTGAGCATCCGGAGATCTGCATTGTCTGCAGCACGGCTTGAGGTATTCAGTTACAGAGCGGGCTCAAGACTTTCTTGTTTCTGCGTGTAGGGGCAATTGCCCGGCTGTAACATGCTGACAGGGAGTCTAGTTACGACGTTGTTAGTAACTGATGCAAGGAGGCTAACGCTCATAGTCGCACAATGTTTTGCTACCACGCTGGGAGAGGCAGCAGGTTATAGTTACTGCTTTCAAGACAGTATTGGGTTCTGAGTGAACTAGAATAGCACACGCATGGTATCGGTTCAGAAACTTAGCTTGCCGCCAACGTATAAGCCGATCCCCTGACGTCACGCTGGCAAGTATAATTTGCTAATCTTAAGAAATATTCTTGTCACTGTGTACTCTGTGTGACAAAGTCGAATCTCATTGCCACATTTTTATTAGATTACAATACTACATTAAGACTGTTTAGATACGTTAGTCCATTGTTTGGTCGTGACGCAAACGTAGAATGTGCGTACGATGCATTACAAGTTAATCTACAACTGTATAAACTGTAGTTTCCTACTGAATTCGGAGTAAGTGTGAGGACTTAAATAACTTCATAAACGGCAAATGTGTACGTGAAAATAAAAAAAATCTAAGAAATAATTATACGGAGTGAACAGAAACTACATCATAATCAAGAATACAAAATATTCAACGAAAAGAGCTCTGGTACGCAGGATATATGTTCATAAGGTTTAAGAGCGGTGTCCTCAGATCAGAACAAGAAAATTTGTATATATGTATTCATATAAGTGTCCTAAAATTCATTGCTTTTGTGTTTCTAATGAAAGAAAAATTTAGTAATTTCTGGAATCAGAAACTTACAATAAATGTCTTCTACTTGCTTATACATATGATGTGAATGACTCTTATACGTCTTGACTTTTCAGATACATCCAGACAGTGACTACAAGTATCGAGGATTTTCGTGACGCGCTGGTTTTACGCCTCGGCATCAGTAACGTCTTCCGCACAGTCCAGGTGTTTCTGATGACCCTACGCATTCTGAAAGGATCGAGGTGGTAGCTATGTTCAGTATATGGAAATGGTTCTTGGTAGGTAGAGGGCATCTCGTGCAATGTAGCGTAATTGTGTAACGTCTTCGGCACAGTCCAGGTGTTTCTGATGGCCCCACGCATTCTGAAAGGATCGAGGTGGTAGCTATGTTCAGTATATGGAAATGGTTCTTGGTAGGTACAGTGCAACTCGTGCAATGTAGCGTAAGTGTGCTGGAGTCCTATCACGTACGAAACAACTACCTTTTATATGCAGCAGAGTCTCGATCTTCCTTCTCACAAATTAATCTTAAACTACAGAAAGAGCATTTTCATCTATTCGCTTATGTTGTGGCTGTGGATGCATGTGGAGAAACAAATGGAGTAGACTTTGAATGTTGATTTTGAGTATCTGGCTTGAGAAATCATCAAAATATGCTTTAATTATTAATAAACGAAAGGTTTTAGGAAATATGTTTTTATGTTTCTTTTTCTCGTTTCGTTGTGAAGAACTCAACCGCCCGATATGTGATAAAAAATTTGCTTACAAGTGAAGTACGATTTCAGAATTAATATTGTCGAGTAAATTTCTATATTCCAGTTTTCAGTGCTATGGCAACTGTCAGGTTTGGACTTTACCAGGTAGGAGGGATATTACACTTGGAGCGTAAGGCTATCTATGACTTGTACAGAAATCAGACTATAGTTTTAAACGTAAAGAGCCACGGAAAGGAACTAATCGAAAAATTCGTGAGAGAGACAGGGTTGTAGCATGTACATTGCAAAAGCTGTAAAGGCAACAGATAAATCTGGAAGGACAATTAAAGTTCAGGGAGAAGGGACAAATACTTGAGCTGTGCCGACGGCATTACAATTCTGTCAGAGACGGAAGGAGATTAGGAAGTGCACCTGAACGGAATGGACAATGGTTGGAAAAAAGGCTACAAGACGAACTTCAATAAAGGTAAAACAAGATTAATGGAGTGAAGCAGAATTAAGACATTCTGAGAGAGTTGGATTAGCAAATAAAACAGTGAATGTGGTAGATGAGGTTTGCTTTTTGGGCAGCAAAGCAATGGTCGCGAAGACAGTGGGATATTGCTGTGCCTGTATTATCCCGAATCACAGTGCTACGTTCCTTCCAACATGCATGCGCGGTCGAAAGAACGGACACAACGGCGACTACAGCCGTCATGAAATACATGGAAAGTATTCGCAGTCGCGAACGTGGACTACCATCAGCTGTATAATGGAATGACGGCAGTGAAAATTTGTGCTGAACTAGGACACGAACCTGGATTTCCCGCTTATTGCGAGCGGTCGCCTTACCATTAGAGCACCGCTGGGAGCCAGACCGAAACTCCCGTATGTCGTTAACTATGTGCCTACAACCTGTACTCGTACATCCATTATGTATATTCCCGTGCAGGGGAGATTTTACTTGAAAGTCGCTTGTCCGGTGTCGGCAGATAAATACGATGTTGCAGTGCCTGTGTTATTCCCAACTATGATGCGTAGTTCCTTGGGACGTGCAAGCACTGGCAGTGTCTCCGCCCTGTACGGGAATATACATAATGGATGTACGAGTACCAGTTGTAGATACATGGCTGACGACATATGGGAGTTTGGTTCGGACTGCGACTTGTACTCGGATAGACTAATGGTCCTCTCTGCTAAAAACAACTGAGTAAAGGAATCCCAAAAATAGGTAAGGTAACCGCTCACGATAAGCAGGAAATCCGATTTGGAGTCCTGGTCCCGCAAAAATTATCACTGTCGTCATTCCGTTCTACAGCTGATGGCTGTCCACTTCGCAAATGTGAATACATTTCATGTATGTCGTTGCATGAAGAAGGGAGTAAGTAAAATGCAAACTCGGAGTAGCAGGAAAAGCTTTTCTGAAAAAGAGCAATTTTTTAACATAACAGTTAGCCCATTTTTAAGGTATTTGTCTAGACTGTAGCCTTGTACGGAAGGGAAACGTGGACGATAAACCGTTCAGCTAAGAAAAGACTAGAAACTTTTATAATGAAGTGCTACAGAAGATCGCTGAAGATTAGATGGTTAGCTCCGCTAACTGGCACCTCTCGATTAAAAGAAGAGATCGGCTAAAAGAACAGATCGGTTGATAGAACCCGAATTATAAAGCAACCGTCTATTTGGTTATGGTGGTAAATGTCGACGATAAGAATTTTGGGAGGTAAACCAAAGCGTGAACACCGTAAACAGGTTCAAATGGATGTAGGTAGCAGTCGTTATGCAGAGATGATGAGACTTGCAGAGGGTTCACTAACTTGGTGAGAGGCAAGAAACCACTCTTCGGAGTTAAGACAACAACATCAGCAACAACAACAACAACAACAACAGGATACACTGAAATGACATCTGTATATCCTAATGGCGGGGCTGGCTCGTATGAGTGACTACGTGATTTGTTCGGATTTCTGGATGAGCATGGAAACGAATAAAAAAGAAAGTGTGAAATGTGATAAATACTCATAAATTGCTTCATTTGGATAGCACCAAACACGATGACTGACTCGGGGTCCTCGTATATTTCCACTTATAACAGGCTATCAAAACGAGGATAATGGAATGTGGTCGAATTAAGTCGGGCGATGCTCAAGGAATTAGATTAGGAAATGAGTCACTTAAAGTAGTAAAGGAGTTTTGCTATTTGGGGAGAAAAGTAACTGATGATGGTCGAAGTAGGAGAATATAAAGTGTAGACTAGCAATGGCAAGGAAAGCGTTTCTGAAGAAGAGAAATTTGTTAACATCGAGTATAGATTTATGAGTATGGAAGTCGTTTCTGAAAGTATTTGTATGGAGTGTAGCCATGTATGGAAGTGAAAAATGGCTGATAAATAGTTTGGACAAAAAGAGAAAGAATCTTTCGAAATGTGGTGCTACAGAAGAATGCTGAAGTTCAGATGTGTAGATCACATAACTAATGAGGAGGTATTGAATAGAATTGGGGAAAAGAGCAGTTTGTGGTGCAAGTTGACTAGAAGAAGGGATCGGTTGGTAGGACATGTTCTGAGGCATCAAAGCATCACCAATTTAGTACTGGAGGCTCAGCGTGCAGGGTAAAAATCGTAGAGGGAGACCAGGAGATGAATGCAGTAAGCAGATTCAGAAAGAAGTAGGTTGCAATAGGTACTGGGACATGAAGAAGCTTGCACAGGATAGAGTAACATGGAGAGCTGCATCAAACCAGTCTCAGGACTGAAGACCACACCAACAACAACACGCTATCACTCAGCTACAGACTGTGGAGAGCTTTGGGACACACTTAAGTATATCAATCACAGGCTGGTTATTCAGCAATTCGTATTCGCCCATTGCTTGTCGAACACTTGCTGTGACATTCCTTTCATCAATAGCAATAGCATGCGTAGCGACCTCGGTTTCCGAAAATGGTAAGTTGATAGTAATCTGCTTAAAACACCACTGTTGTTAAGCAAAGAGATGCAATATATTTACGCTTCATAATGAGAAAGAGGAGACTGTGTGTTCCTACTACAGAGAGTACCAGGGTTAAGGGTCAGTGTTTGGCGATATGATAGAAAGGATCATTTCAAGCAAAACATGTCTGGTAAACAATGGCTCTATCCTGAATACCTGAAGAGCTATGAGCAGTTCTATGAAACAATCTCTTCTGTTTCAAGGTCTTTGCTTTCTATATTGCGGGAGGAAGTGGAATGGATCCAACAAGAAAAAAATCCAGTAACCGTGGGCTCTGAAATGCGTACCTTAAGAGCTATGAACACTTGTTCAGTAGGAGTGATATGTTTCACAGCAGCGAAAATGAACAAGTGCTCTCAGATATGAAGGTATGCATTTTAGAGCTCCATGTTTTCTTGGCGTTTTTGCTTCGAATGATGATTCCTGTCATATCCGTGAACACTGACCGTTTCTCCTAGGACACCCTGCATTTAGAAATTCAGTCTATATTCCTAAATAGAACTCCGAAATACTTTCTTTCCATTACATCGAGCAAATTACACTACAAACCTCTTTGTTGTTTTTTGATTATCTAGCTTGAACGTTGAATAAACTAATGCCTTACTTACATATTAGCCGGCCCTGTGACAGAGTGGTTCTAGGCGCTTCAGTCCGGAACCGCGCTGCTGCTACGGTCACAGGTTCGAATCCTGCCTCGGGCATAGATGTGTGTGATGTCCTTAGGTTAGTTAGGTTTAAGTAGTTCTAAGTCTAGGGGACTGATGACCTCATATGTTAAGTCCAATAGTTCAAATGGTTCAAATGTCCCTGAGCACTATGGGACTTAACATCTGAGGTCATCAGTCCCCTAGAACTCAGAACTACTTAAACCTAACTAACCTAAGGACATCACACACATCCATGCCCGAGGCAGGATTCGAGCCTGCGACCGTAGCGGTCGCGTGTAAATCCAGTAGTGCTCAGAGCCATTGGAACCTTGGATATTATGTAAAACGCGTTGCCTTCTTGAAGCGCTACGCTGTTTTATATCCTCATGTTTCATCAAGACATTAACTCGATTCAGTCTTTGCAAACTCCCATCTGATGTAGGTAAACGCAAGGGCTGATATATAGCAAATCATAGTTTTCATCTGCGGGCTGCCTACCGTTCTCAAAGCATTAACTTCTATGACTCATGGAAACTTGATAAGAACAACAGTGGCTTAACATTTTAATAAATACGTATTTAGGCTGATTGTGTGCCACTTCCAGTTGTTTGACTGATGCTACTATAATCAGCCTGTCGACACAACTGCCGTGCCTGGCACTCACTGTTTTCTATGTCACATTATCTAACGTTTATACACAATTAATATCCTCTAGTTTTACCTTCTGGTGCTATTCCTGAAAACACTGGCAGTTTTATTAATTCGATAAGAGATTTCAACAACATGTCTTAGCATCCTTCTGCGGCACTATTTTTTTTACTGCTGACAGTTTCAACTTATGTTGTGCTTCAATTCCTCGTTAATTTTAATCTTCAGCAAGTCTGTATTCTCATTGCTGTTGTTCTTCATGCCTTTCATCTTCTTTAAATTTACTATAACCTGAGTAATGGTTTAATCATATACTTCTCTTAGGTTACTATTGCTTATTCGCCTTGAGCTTGCTGAAATTTAAATAAAGAGAATTACACCAGACGCGTTTCGCTTTTATTTACAACGCGTCTGGTTTATTCATTTTAATTATATTCCAGTCATATCCAGACGCATAACCAGGAGTAACTGATGTTAACAGCTGCTGAGGAAAATGGCCATGGAAATAAACGTAGTTACCTGAGGACTTACTGTTTATCCTGTAATCTGGACCATTGATTGTCCTGATTCATTCATATACGTCAGCCACTACCATAAGCAAAGGTGACAATTGTTACTAGAGACTGAGTCACGTACCCTAGGACTTGTAGTTCAAAGTGGTTCCATAACTGGTTGCAGTTACCAAACATAACTTAATGTACTGCTCCTGCAACCAAAATGGTTGTATTGCTAACGCTGATGAACAACGAGAGTAGACTGTGCTAAGCATTCTGTCTATAGCGTCCGATAATTCTAAGGAACCTTGTTTATCCGGTGTTGGTGGGACTGTAGGTGATCCAGATAACTGAAAAGCCGGAAATTCGGAAGCATTGGAATGATATGAGTTAAATTTACTAAACACACATGTTACATTTATTTCCACGTGGAAATACATACACTATTTTTGCACATATCATGGCCAGAAATTAAAAATAACTAGTTTTATACAATGAACTAATCAGTAGTTTTTAAATGTTTTCGTTGGCTTTCGGATGGTGCCTATTCAGCTGTACAATAACGTATTTGAGACGACGTTTTTGTCTGTTACGACTCAAGGAATGTAAATACAACACCCAGTCCCCAAGCGGGGGCCGGCCAGAGTGGCCGAGCGGTTCTAGGCGCTACCGTCTGGAACCGCGCACCGCTAAGGTCGCAGGTTCGAATCCTGCCTCGCGCATGGATGTGTTTGATGTCCTTAGGTTAGTTAGGTTTAAGTAGTTCTAAGTTCTAGGGGACTGATGACCACAGCAGTTACGTCCCATAGTGCTGAGAGCCATTTGAACCATTTTTGAACCCAAGCTGGGAAAATCTCGGATATCGTACCCGTGCCTTTCCGGTTAGCAATCTGTCACGCTGGCAGCGCAGCTATCAATGTGGACAAAAATCAGTACTTTGGTTTTGGCCAGATTTGAATGTTGCTTATGTGCGACACAATCACGTAGGGTTTTCACCAGCCGTACTTCGACTGAAGTTCATTCCGCTTGTAGTTCAACCTAAACCATAATTTTGTTAGCAGCGTTGTTGCCTCTGTATGTTTCACATGTCTTCAGATTGCGCGCCTAGTTCTTCAGCTAATCCATCGTCAATGTTGTCATTGTCCACAAACGAAAAAACTACGATAATTTCGACATAACGTAGCAGAGCATCGTGGAATCGTTGCCAATTTGTTCTTTAGCCATTCGTGTAACGTTTTGTCAATGATTACCGAGAACTTGTTTATATTTGCCACCATTTTTTAAACGTATCAAACGGGGCATTTTAGTACTGTACACCTCAAATAAAAAGAGTTTCTGCGTCAGTCACTTGTTTATTTTGCCATCATGCGTTCCATAGTTCAAATCATCACCTTCAGATGCAGAATTGTTTATTTTCATGGCTGGTGTTGGTGAAGAGTACAGGTTTTTTCACAGTCGCAGCCCAAGTGGTGTCCACGTTTCTTTTTTTTTCTCCCACAGTCGCAAACCATGGGCAGCGCAGGTTATTTTGAGTCTTTTGCTAATGATGAAAATTGTTTATTTAGAAAAGGCAGTTTAGATGTTGAAAAACATTCATGTTCTTTAACCTCTAAAGTGCCTTTTCCAAATAAACAATATCATTAGCAAAAGACGCAAAATAACGTGCACTACCCATAGTCTGCGACTTCGAAAAGACTTCTGTACTTTTCGCCAACACCAACCATATCAGTACACAATTCTCCATCTGAAGAGCCGGCCGGTGTGGCCGAGCGGTTCTAGGCGTTACAGTCTGGAACAGCGCGACCGCTACAGTCGCAGGTTCGAATCCTGCCTCGGGCATGGATGTGTGTGATGTCCTGAGGTTAATTAGGTTTAAGTAGTTCTATGTTCTAGGGGACTGATGACCTCAGATATTAAGTCCCATAGTGCTCAGAGCCATTTGAACCATTTTGAACCACCTGAAGGTGGTCGTGTGAACCAGCGAAACGCGTACTGTCAAAATAAACAAGTGACTGACGCAGAACATTTTGTTTTTTACTTGTAATGCTCTACAATCGCAGTTGTCATAATGGCGTCCTTGGTGAACTAAATATTCGACAGTACAGCTCAATTTAACATGCTAAGTGACAGCGTACCAGGATCCGTGAATGGTGGTTGGCTGAATTTATTTACTGATTCTCAGTGAAAAATGCTGTCGGTATTACGTCCGTAGTATGCTGTACGGTAATTGCACAAAAACAAGAAAACAAGATGAAAAATAAAAATATATCCCAATGAGTTGAGCCCGTGATACTATTTACAGAGGGCTAGGTTAACTACAGTATATTCCCAAACCTTTCTTTGGCTTCTAATATATGACTTTCAACATCGACAAACAACTGTCTCTATTTGCTCTTTCATGAATGATTTTACCATAAATATTATGAAACATTGGGGGCGATCTGAAAGTTACATTATTGTCGAAGAAAAAAGTTTGCCAAAATCCCTAGTAATTCTTTTTATTACCATTACCGGTTTCGGCAGATCCGATGATGTCAGCCCACATCTGTCGAAACCGGTAACAATAATAAAATGAATTACTTGGCGGACCTCATTATTCAAGAATACCATATTCAAAGCAAGATGTAGGGGTTAGTAATACTCCCTAACGCTATTGTAACTGCTTATCGAAGAGCACGCCAGTTCTGTTCCTTCAGCGACCTGAGAGTTTAATGCGGTTGCTGGCCTCCAGAGGGGAAGAGCAGTCCGGTGCAGTCACCACACCTGCTGGAAGGGAACAAAGTTGCCCCACAGAGCTGAATAATTCTGCGGCCCACTCGCGGCCTGCAAGTTTTACTGCCTCCTGCTGAAAGATTGAGCGCACCCTGTGTCAAATCAACGCTCTCCAGCCACATTACGGTCCAGTGACCCCGTAACACATGACGCGGAACCACGACCCGTCCACGCGGTCGTACGGGCGAAATAAACAAGAGAGAAGTGACCAACGGGGAAATCGCACCCCGGCGGAGTTTTATAACTGACACTTGCCATGACAGACGATGACTGTACCGCGGTATAAATATTCCAAAGTAAATTGTAGGAATATGTCGCTCACTTTTACTTACCATTTTGTATTGGCACGCCTCGTTTCGGCAGCATACGGCCATCGCCAAGTGCTTTGCTGCTGCAAGTACATTAATTATTGACTGTTGATTGCTGTTGAGTAGATGAGGTTTGATGACCCGTCAGTGAAGTTATGCACCGAAATTTGTCCCTGTCCAGAGAGATTTGTTTATTTTAGTGTGAACCATTAAGAAGTGTGTTATATGTTTAAATAATCTCACTGATGTTTTTACTTTTATTTTCTTGAATATGTCCTTGTTTGGCACATAGAGCAAAATAACGATCTCAAAAAAGTCTCTGAACCCTTCCACACACTCAATTGTTCACATCGCAAACATCGCTAAGATAGAATATATTGCATTACTAAGATAATACACACAATAAGACTACGGACCTTTATGTATAAACACATCCTTGTCATGGCACATGTTATACAGTATTATTTGCACGAAACGGGGTATGCAGCATATTGTTAACTGAGTCTGTTCAATACTAATGAAACAAAGTTACACTTTAGAGCAATTTTTGAAAAAAAATATTATTATGTGTATCTTGTTATTTAACAACCTGTTACATGTACTGTGCCATTAATAAAATTTTTTAGCTCTTCATTTAAGTCCTGATGACCCTTGTCGATTTAATGTAATGTATGGAAATCATTCGTGATATCTTGGCCCTTGTCTTTAATTATGGGGATTATTGCTGATTTTACCGTATCTTTTTTCTGTAGTAGCAGGATTCATTGGGTCGAAAAAATTAACAGATACTGCGAAAGGGTTCTATCAGAATGCACGAGAGTGGCAGCGCAAAAGAAACTTGTACGAATTGTTGTGAGAAACGTAGATGCAACGAACCGAAACAATAGAAAATATTTCAGAAAAGTGGAAGGCGAAACTATTAACAGACGAGGAGCGAGAATATGCTGTCCATTCGAAGGCATAGATAGATGGCTACTTCACGCTGAACCAAAGAGAGCTTCCAAGTGGTGTGGAAACGTCGGAACGAGTTTAACGCGTAAAAGCAGCAGAAGCAATAATGGGACCAAACTTTATAAGAGCACTGAATCGTTTGTACTCATGCAAGTCAGCACGAGATGAGATCGGAAGTGAATGACTTCCGGCTTCAGCTATGAATACACAGTACGCCGGGGAAAATAGAACAACCAAGTAAACAGGTGTCAATGAAGTACAACACTGCGATGTCACAAATGCGCAATGACGTGCATTTTCGAACTGACAGCCTTTCATTTTCCCATGTTTTTGTTAGGTCGCTTTCCTTTAACTAGGTCGCTTTCTTGTCTGTCTGTTCGGTAAAAGCTTCCATTTTATTTTGAACTAACTTCCAGAAGAGCTAGGTCAGAACTGAATAGAAATACATTATTAACTCGCTTTCTAGTCGGTCTGTCCAGTAGCGGTGGGTAAGTCAACAAATTTGGTAGCGCCTGACATCTCCGCTACCCAGCAGCGCCGACGGGTTCGCTACGTCTATATGCACATACACACTCCGGAAGCCACCATACGGTGTTCTACTACCAGTCATTACCAATTCCGCTCCACTCGCAAATAAAACATGGATAATACGATGGTCTATATGCCTACACATTAGCCCTAATTGCTGTTACCTTATCTTCGTGGTTCTTACACGAAATGTGCGTTAACGGCCCAAATGCAGGTACCTTAAATTTTCTCATTAGTGTTTCACGAAAAAAATGTCGTCTTCTTCAATTCCAATTTGCGTTCGCGAAGTATCTCCGCAACACTTTTCTGTTGATCGAACCTACCAGTAACACATCTAGCTGTATAAATCTGAACTGCTTCATTGCCTTCATTTAATCCATATGACTTCATTGCAGTCGGACCGTGGAGAAAATTTTTGCACAGTATTCCTAGCAGTTCACTGTCACATTTAGTTCACTATGTGAAGAAACGAAAGAGGAAGCCGCCTTGTAGAATTTTGCACAGAGCATAACTTAATCATAGCTAACACTTGGTTCAAGAATCATAAAAGAAGGTTGTATACCTGGAAGAATCCTGGAGATACTAAAAGGTATCAGATAGATTATATAATGGTAAGACAGAGATTTAGGAACCAGGTTTTAAATTGTAAGACATTTCCAGGGGCAGATGTGGATTCTGACCACAATCTATTGGTTATGACCTGTAGATTGAAACTGAAGAAACTGCAAAAAGGTGGGAATTTAAGGA
This sequence comes from Schistocerca serialis cubense, assembly GCF_023864345.2. NCBI lineage: Eukaryota > Metazoa > Arthropoda > Insecta > Orthoptera > Acrididae > Schistocerca > Schistocerca serialis. Next base: position 361,846,658 of record NC_064643.1, read on the forward strand.
GATGGGACCTGGATAAACTGAAAGAACCAGAGGTTGTAGAGAGTTTGAGGGAGAGCATAAGGGAACAATTGACAGGAATGGGGGAAAGAAATACAGTAGAAGAAGAATGGGTAGCTCTGAGGGATGAAGTAGTGAAGGCAGCAGACGATCAAGTAGGTAAAAAGACGAGGGCTAATAGAAATCCTTGGGTAACAGAAGAAATATTGAATTTAATTGATGAAAGGAGAAAATATAAAAATGCAGTAAATGAAGCAGGCAAAAAGGAATACAAACGTCTCAAAAATGAGATCGACAGGAAGTGCAAAATGGCTAAGCAGGGATGGCTAGAGGACAAATGTAAGGATGTAGAGGCTTGTCTCACTAGGGGTAAGATAGATACTGCCTACAGGAAAATTAAAGAGACCTTTGGAGAGAAGAGAACCATTTGTATGAATATCAAGAGCTCAGATGGCAACCCAGTTCTAAGCAAAGAAGGGAAAGCAGAAAGGTGGAAGGAGTATATAGAGGGTTTATACAAGGGCGATGTACTTGAGGACAATATTATGGAAATGGAAGAGGATGTAGATGAAGACGAAATGGGAGATAAGATACTGCGTGAAGAATTTGACAGAGCACTGATAGACCTGAGTCGAAACAAGGCCCCGGGAATAGACAACATTCCATTAGAACTACTGATGGCCTTGGGCGAGCCAGTCATGGCAAAACTCTACCATCTGGTGAGCAAGATGTATGAGACAGGCGAAATACCCTCAGACTTCAAGAAGAATATAATAATTCCAATCCCAAAGAAAGCAGGTGTTGACAGATGGGAAAATTACCGAACTATCAGTTTAATAAGTCACAGCTGCAAAATACTAACACGAATTCTTTACAGACGAATGGAAAAACTAGTAGAAGCGGACCTCGGGGAAGATCAGTTTGGATTCCGTAGAAATGTTGGAACACGTGAGGCAATACTAACCTTACGACTTATCTTAGAAGAAAGATTAAGAAAAGGCAAACCTACGTTTCTAGCATTTGTAGACTTAGAGAAAGCTTTTGACAATGTTAACTGGAATACTCTCTTTCAAATTATGAAGGTGGCAGGGGTAAAATACAGGGAGCGAATGGCTATTTACAATTTGTACAGAAACCAGATGGCAGTTATAAGAGTCGAGGGGCATGAAAGGGAAGCAGTGGTTGGGAAAGGAGTGAGACAGGGTTGTAGCCTGTCCCCGATGTTATTCAATCTGTATATTGAGCAAGCAGTAAAGGAAACAAAAGAAAAATTCGGAGTAGGTATTAAAATTCATGGAGAAGAAGTAAAAACTTTGAGGTTCGCCGATGACATTGTAATTCTGTCAGAGACAGCAAAGGACTTGGAAGAACAATTGAATGGAATGGACAGTGTCTTGAAAGGAGGATATAAGATGAACATCAACAAAAGCAAAACAAGGATAATGGAATGTAGTCAAATTAAATCGGGTGATGCTGAGGGTATTAGATTAGGAAATGAGACACTTAAAGTAGTAAAGGAATTTTGCTATTTAGGGAGTAAAATAACTGATGATGGTCGAAGTAGAGAGGATATAAAATGTAGACTGGCAATGGCAAGGAAATCGTTTCTGAAGAAGAGAAATTTGTTAACATCGAGTATAGATTTAAGTGTTAGGAAGTCGTTTCTGAAAATATTTGTATGGAGTGTAGCCATGTATGGAAGTGAAACATGGACGATAACTAGTTTGGACAAGAAGAGAATAGAAGCTTTCGAAATGTGGTGCTACAGAAGAATGCTGAAGATAAGGTGGGTAGATCACGTAACTAATGAGGAGGTATTGAATAGGATTGGGGAGAAGAGAAGTTTGTGGCACAACTTGACTAGAAGAAGGGATCGGTTGGTAGGACATGTTTTGAGGCATCAAGGGATCACCAATTTAGCATTGGAGGGCAGCGTGGAGGGTAAAAATCGTAGAGGGAGACCAAGAGATGAATACACTAAGCAGATTCAGAAGGATGTAGGTTGCAGTAGGTACTGGGAGATGAAGAAGCTTGCGCAGGATAGAGTAGCATGGAGAGCTGCATCAAACCAGTCTTAGGACTGAAGACCACAACAACAACAACAACATGTGATATTCTGATTTCTAGTGTTATGTAATACATGTATCTTAATGTGTACTACTGAAACACGTCATTTGTACAGTAAATTTGGCATATGTGCAGAAAGGAGGTTTATAATAGTCAGTGCTACTGTGAACTTCGATAGTTAGGCCGACTGTTTATGACACAGGAGCGTGTTGCATGCCTTGAACGGTGGACGTAGTCCACTATGGCCTACGGAGATAGAGCCTCCCCTGTAAGTGAAACACTCTCAGAGCCACGTTCGGCTACCTTCCTTGGCCGCCGTTGCACCGGCACAATGCTTCATTGTGAGGAAGCGGCAGCCGTGCAAAAGCGCTTGAGTACTGTTCCTGGCCACAAGGAGTTGCGCCGTTACCTGATCGGTATCTCCGTCCATATGATGGCAGCTCACTGCCAGCCGACCTCCACCTTCCTCTGCTGGCAGCCTGCCGTACTGGTCTCGAAGCTCTTTCTCAAGAGTAGCGTTCGCTCTTCTTCGGATCCAGCGTTAAGTGTCTCGTAACATCGCAGCCGACTAGGTATTTAGGCGTGTACTCAAAGAAGCATGTCTTCAGAATATCAGCAGTTTGCATGTGTTGTTCACATATAAATCTCAATAATTTTTTGTATGTTATCCTCACGCCATGAAAAGAAAAATATTCTGGCAATCCCGTTCTGGCAAATGATTCATCGATATATTGTTACGACGCTTTTCTTAAAAGTTGAAACTTATTGTATTTGGGAGCTTTGTAATTCATTTTAAAGGGTGTTTAAAAAGTATTCCATATTTTGAGAAGTTGTAGTATATATCAAACAAGAAAAAGTGTTCAGTACATTTGAGCTCTAAAATATAACATTTTAAGACCTATGATCACATATACCTCTTAGCTAAAGGAGAAAACGTTATTCTGTTACTGTTAAACAACGGAGATACAAAGGTAATCTTGCTATTACATCCGAGCTACACCTGTGAGCCATCGCTAAGAGAGGTGCTATGTACAGTGTCTTTTCATAGTTAGTCCTGTTTGTACCCAACGTTCTAGCGAATCACGTACTCTGAAAACCTCAGGGTGGGTCACGAATGCACCGGCAGGCATTAATGACGCGTTTCTGTAGCGTTTGTTCATCATTAATGCGACTTGGATAAGCTAAAGATTTCAAGTATCCCCACAACCAATAATTCAGTGGATTGAGGCAACTTGAACGAGATGACCGACGTAATGGAACTCTCACTGGTCTGATGCGGCCCGCCACTAATTGCTCTCCTGCGCCATCCTCTTCATCTCAGAGTAGCAACTGCAGCCTACGCCCGCTATTATTTACTGGGTGAATTCTAATCTCTGCCTTCCCCTAAAGTTTATACTCTCGACAACTCCCTCTAATACCATGGAAATTATTCCATAATGCCCAACAGATGTCCTACCATCCTGTCACTTCGTCTTGTCAGTGTTTTCCACATATTTCTTTCCTCGTCGATTATGCGGAGAACCTCTTCATTCCGTACCTTATCTGTCTATCTTTCTACAATTTTCTGCACCAAAACGTCTTAAATCCTTCGACTGTCTTCTGTTCTGGTTGTACCACGGTCCATGTTTCATTACCATACAATGCTATGCTCCAAACGCACATTCTCAGGTATTTTTTTCTCAAATTAAAATGTTTCATACTAGTAGACCTCACTTGTCCAGGAACGCCCTTCTTGCCAGTGCTACTCTGCTTTTATATTCTCCTTGCTTCGTCCGTCAAGGCTCATTATGGTGCCTACGTAGTAGAATACCTTAAATTCATCCACTTCGTTATCACCAATTCTTATGTTTTTCACTGTTCTCATTTTTGCTACTTCCCATTATCTTCGTTTTTCTCCGATTTACTATCAGCCCATATTCTGTTCATTCCATTCAACATATCCCGTAATCCTTCTTCACTTTCACTGAGGCTCGCAATGTTGTCAGCGAATCGTGTCATTGATATACTTTCACCTTGAATTATTTTGTCCGGCCCTATAGCTGAGAACGCCGGCACCGTAGCTCAGCGTGCTCGATCAGAGGGTTACCTACCCTCTGTAACAAAAAAAAAAAAAAAAAAACCACTGAGTGAATGGATCAACGAAGAACCTAAATGGATATCACTGGACGTCCGCCTCGAGCAAATTCAACTATCAATATACACTCCTGGAAATTGAAATAAGAACACCGTGAATTCATTGTCCCAGGAAGGGGAAACTTTATTGACACATTCCTGGGGTCAGATACATCACATGATCACACTGACAGAACCACAGGCACATAGACACAGGCAACAGAGCATGCACAATGTCGGCACTAGTACAGTGTATATCCACCTTTCGCAGCAATGCAGGCTGCTATTCTCCCATGGAGACGATCGTAGAGATGCTGGATGTAGTCCTGTGGAACGGTTTGCCATGCCATTTCCACCTGGCGCCTCAGTTGGACCAGCGTTCGTGCTGGACGTGCAGACCCCGTGAGACGACGCTTCATCCAGTCCCAAACATGCTCAGTGGGGGACAGATCCGGAGATCTTGCTGGCCAGGGTAGTTGACTTACACCTTCTAGAGCACGTTGGGTGGCACGGGATACATGCGGACGTGCATTGTCCTGTTGGAACAGCAAGTTCCCTTGCCGGTCTAGGAATGGTAGAACGATGGGTTCGATGACGATTTGGATGTACCGTGCACTATTCAGTGTCCCCTCGACGATCACCAGTGGTGTACGGCCAGTGTAGGAGATCGCTCCTCACACCATGATGCCGGGTGTTGGCCCTGTGTGCCTCGGTCGTATGCAGTCCTGATTGTGGCGCTCACCTGCACGGCGCCAAACACGCATACGACCATCATTGGCACCAAGGCAGAAGCGACTCTCGTCGCTGAAGACGACACGTCTCCATTCGTCCCTCCATTCACGCCTGTCGCGACACCACTGGAGGCGGGCTGCACGATGTTGGGGCGTGAGCGGAAGACGGCCTAACGGTGTGTGGGACCGTAGCCCAGCTTCATGGAGACGGTTGCGAATGGTCCTCGCCGATACCCCAGGAGCAACAGTGTCCCTAATTTGCTGGGAAGTGGCGGTGCGGTCCCCTACGGCACTGCGTAGGATCCTACGGTCTTGGCGTGCATCCGTGCGTAGCTGCGGTCCGGTCCCAGGTCGACGGGCACGTGCACCTTCCGCCGACCACTGGCGACAACATCGATGTACTGTGGAGACCTCATGCCCCACGTGTTGAGCAATTCGGCGGTACGTCCACCCGGCCTCCCGCATGCCCACTATATGCCCTCGCTCAAAGTCCGTCAACTGCACATACGGTTCACGTCCGCGCTGTCGCGGCATGCTACCAGTGTTAAAGACTGCGATGGAGCTCCGTATGCCACGGCAAACTGGCTGACACTGACGGCGGCGGTGCACAAATGCTGCGCAGCTAGCGCCATTCGACGGCCAACACCGCGGTTCCTGGTGTGTCCGCTGTGCCGTGCGTGTGATCATTGCTTGTACAGCCCTCTCGCAGTGTCCGGAGCAAGTATGGTGGGTCTGACACACCGGTGTCAATGTGTTCTTTTTTCCATTTCCAGGAGTGTAGAACAAAATGAGATCCACAAAAAAAAGTGGTCACGACGGCGGAATGCCATGCAAAGGGGCCCGTGTTCGATTCGTGGCTGGGTCGGAGATTTTCTCCGCTCAGGGACTGGGAGTTGTGTTGTCCTCATCATCATCTCATCCCCACCGACTCTCAAGTCGAAGAAGTGGCGTCAACTCAAAAGACTTGCACCAGACGACCGATCAATCTGACGGGAGGCCCTAGCCACGCGACATGTCATTTTCTTCTTCTTGAATTTTAATTCCATTCTTGCAGCTTTCTTTTATTTCTGTCATTGCTTCTTCGACGTGTAGATTGAACAGTAAGGGCAAAAGACTACATCCCTGTCTTACCCCTTTTTTAATGTGAGCACTTCGTTCTTGGACTTCAATTCTTCCCTGTTAGTTCTTGTATATACTAACCTTCTCTTCCAATAGCTAACCCCTATTTTTCTCGGAATTTCGAATATCGTATACAATTTTACATTAACAAACGCTTTTTCCAGGCCGACAAATCCTTTGAAAGTATCTTGATTTTTCTTTATCTTGCTTGCATTAGCAACCGCAAAGTCAGAACTGCTCTTCTGGTGCCTTTATCTTTCTCAATGCCAAACTAATTTTCATTTATCAGATCCTCAGTTTTCTTTTCCGTTCCAGTCTGTTACCCATTAAATGTCTGCAGTATACCGAACGTTTCGGAGAAAATGGGCCAGTGCTGCATCAAGCGCGAACGATATCTCCAGCCGTTGTTGGAATGGTACCTCTTCTAGCAGTACAAGCAGGTCGATCGATAGGAACTGAACAGAGGAATGAGTCCTCGTTTGTTTAATGAAGTCTATAGAGAAAAAAGCTTCCAGTATAGTAGGTGTCTTTCACATTAGCAAAGAGCATTCGTAGCTTTTAGGTCTGCATTTTAGAGATCATTTTTACAAAATGTTCTTCTATTTTTTTTTGTCCATAACGACCATAAACCTGTGCTTGGTACCTTGCTATTTATCTGCCAGCTTTGGGGGGTGTACCAACATAATTACTGCTGACAACACTCGAAATAGAAAACGTATTGCCGTGCAGATGTTTTGATCGTTCTTTATAATCAGAACTTGGAATTCCAAATTTCAATCGGCCGTGTGCATGATATTAGTACTGTCCCCGCGAAGAGAACGACGTTAGTAAGATATTAAAACCAATTTATAGGACGTTTTTGTCTGTCCACAGGCTAACCTCAGAGAGCGATCCTTGGCCCTGCATATAACGGCACATACTTTCGTCGCAGTATCTCGAAGTCATTATTCCTTCCAATAATCAAATACTACAGCATGTATGTGTGTGTGTATTCCTAAGCCACCAAACTGCAAAGGTCATCGGTCCCCAGACTTGTACATTACTTAAACTAACTTAAAGTAACTTGTGCTAAGAACAACACACACTCCCATGGCCGAGGGAGGACTCGAACCTCCGGCGGGATGGGTTGCGCAATCCGTGACATGGCTGGCGCCTCTACTCATGCGGGCACTCACCGCGGCTACTACAGCATGCTGGTGATGCATGGCTACACTCGTCCCGTTCCACAGAGTATTCCAAAATTGCCAATTTGAGAGAGGCAGTGATAGTGTTGGACGTCTCGTTGCACATTAACGGCCTCGAGACCTGTTTTGAGAAATATTCAGCTGTTATTTATTAAATACGTCGTGCGCCCAGAATGCAGTACGTAATAAATTATTTATTCCACGTTAAATCGTCAACGAAATTCTTCAAAATATGGTTCGATTCCAGGCTCGGCTAAATATCCTTCAAGTCCTCTGTTAATGATTGACTAGTTTATTATCCAAGAGTCTAGTGGAGTGCCAACTTCAACATTTTATTGACCATTTCTCGAGCATTAAAACCTGAAATACCAACGGGGTGGGGGCTCTTTCCCAACTTTTGAAGGTACTGCAATCTAGTCAGGTACTTTCTATTTCAAAATTAAAAATATATTTGTTGTTTTTTATGAAGTCTTCTACCAGATTTCACAAATGTTTTAAATTTTGTCAAACGTAACCCATAAACTGAGGTGTCGGTAGTTTATGTAATATTTCACAATGTCGTATTAATTATTTTGTGTGCAGGACCCTACCTACAAATTTTATACTTTTTACAATCTGTATGCGGTTTTTACATAGCATCCTCCCCGAACCCTTGGTAGTAAGTGCTACTGAAATCGCGTTCGTATTTTTAAGAGTATGCTAACAGATATTTTCAAGTTCTGGACCCTACTTACGCATCAGTATCTCTTTAAAAAGTGAATTGTTAACTTTTTGGGATGGACATAAGGTATCACCCCCACCACTGAAAATACGTTGGTAGTACGACGGTTAATTAGGATCAGGACTGAATATGGTCATGAACAGTAATCTAATATAGAGTAAACCCATACATTAGGTTAAAATACATGTGTGTCTGTACTTGTCTTGGGGAGATGAATTCGATTCCTAAAACACGCTGTTAATAGAATCAATGGAAATGGCCCGTTTTTAAGAGCCAGTGGCATGTCAGCGACTATGTACTGGAAAGGACAGAAGTAACGATTCACCCAATCACTAGGAAATGTGAAAAGCTACCAACTCTCCTGGATAACAGAACATTATATCTATCTCTAGATTTCTGTAGAAGTTTTCTGATATTAATATGTATTTAAAAGTAAGTGGATCTACGTGGAAGATTTCTGTGTGTGAATGGGGTTTTCGCTTCTGCACGTATACCGCTCCAGTGAGTTACTTGGAAATTAGTGTAAATGAAAAGAATTTTTCATAAATACGTTGATGGTTGAAGAATCGTGTCATAATATCTCTGAATGACGAAAACATTTTATTTCCGGTTAAAGAAGCATTCTCATTGCCATAGAGAGTAGGAAATGGAAAACCAAAGTACACAATTTGTTATCATCATATTACATGAAATAACGGAATGCTCTCGAAGAAATAAATGTATTTGCATGTTCTGGATAAGTGGTCACGTTGGCTTTTTGTGTAACGAAACAGTTGGCAATGGATACTGACATATTCGGAGCTTATCTTGATATCCTGTTACCATTCATCACCTTCTTACGTAAAATGAAAATGCATGTCAGATCACGGTGGGAAGAAGAATACAAACATCAACGTAAACAGAGGGGAAGTATATGATTGCGTTCAGTACCACATACCTTTTGTACCTTCATTTCATAGTTAGTGTTAGTGCACTATAAACTTATGTCTACAATAACTCGGATGAGTTTCCACCACAGAAACTTTGCTTCCCATTTACGTTGCCTACAACTAAGAAACTCAGATACTTGCGATTGCAATATCTCCGACGTTGGAGAGAGTAATCATTTAATTTCACTTCTTCCAAGATGAAGCAAAACAGACCAATTCATCCCAAAGTTGATAAAATGTAGGTTACAATTCCTTACAAGCATTACTGGTCTGTCACTAATGTACGATAAAGCAATTCTTGGATGTCTGCAAAAATTTATTTTAGCTAGCAATTTCCAGAGAGGAAGACAGATCCATAGAGTAGAACTAATCAACAATTTAACTGGTTGATTAAGAAAGGTCTTTGTGTATAAAAGAACGTTGGCTGTACAAAATTGTTTGCAAACATGTTTGTAAAGAGAAATTTATTTATTTTTTCTACCTTTAAGAACTGAGAAGCTTCTTCTGTTTTGTTAGTTGTGATGAGACATGGTTTGGTTATTTTAAAGCAATATGTTCATTAGTATGTTTTAAAAATCAGTTTTTTTGAATTGTCGGTGTTAAGTAGTACTGTTGTTGATGGTTTAATAGGGTAATTGTTGATGGTTAAGTATTGTACTCACGCTAAAGGCCAAATAATAATAACAAAAAATGTACAATGTTGTGAATATGCGTGAAAAATTCATATGTGGCACTGAAATAAAGATAAATGGGAGAGCATTAATGAGGAAGGAAAATAAAAAAGGTTTTATTTGAACTAGATTGATGGAGCTAGGTGCTGAAGATTTGTGAAACTTATACGAGTACACTTCAACGACAACTCAACTTTTTGAGTTAGTGTATTAGGGCCCAATGCTCACGTACATCAGGGCTATTGGTAGCTCGTCGTCATCACTTTCTCAGATCATGGTTTTCTTTGTGGAAGCAATTTTAACGATTCCAATACGGGAAACAGAATTTCTCTGGGGAAATCTGTTTCCATTAATCTTTTCAATTCTCAGTGGTTCGCGTATAAAAATTGAAAGTCATTATTTCTGATTTTCTAATGTAATTGCGTTCCTGCATCTGAAACAGTGTATCTTACACTTCGGTGACTTAAAACATGCGAGCGGTCTAAGGCGCTGCAGTCATGGACTGTGCGGATGGTCCCAGCGGAGGTTCGAGTTCTCGGGCATGGGTGTGTGTGTTTGTCCTTAGGATAATTTAGGTTAAGTAGTGTAAGCTTAGGGACTGATGACCTTAGCAGTTAAGTCCCATAAGATTTCACACACATTTGAACATTTAGAACTTAAAACATCTTTACTTGGAGGATTTTAAAGTTATTGTATTTACTATTACAGACAAATTTAGGCTGCAATCATTTACCTGGTTTTCTAGCAGTCATTGTAAATAGTTAAGTGTCAACTATTTAACTGGGTTCATGTGTTGGTTCTAATATTACAGGACCCCCCGCCCCATTGTGTTTGTGATTATTGGCGTGTGGCCGAAGCATAATACGCCACAATGGTGCACACAGTTACAAGGTGCCAGCGGCGATCTATCTATTGACGGTGTCGTGCCCACACAAAGGACAGGGGGACTGACACCGTAGACACTCGAAGACACACTTGGTAATTACTCTTACCATTGCGTGACTTTTAAACTCCTGAACTACAAAAATTATGGTTTTCCGATTGTTTTTAATGTTGCCGAATAGTAAGGAAGGCCTTCACTCAAAGTAGTGAAGAAAATTGTTAATTGGGAATTATCAAGCAAAACAGATATGATAAAAAGAAAACATCACTCAAAGGAGTATCTTTTCGTACAGCATAAGACAGTGAAACTGACTTTATCGTGCATTCATACACATAACAACATTCGAAAATTATAGCTTTGCGTAGGAGCAAGAGATGAAATACTGGTACGCCAGGTTCGAAAAATCGTAGTATGTAGTTCAAGTCAAGGTGCTAAAGCGACCGGAGGTATTGTGATGTGGAACACTACGTATTACAAGCTACGAGGAGTGTTTTTTAAGTAAGTACCGTTTTGAAATTAAAAAGGAGACGTGATAAGGTATCTCGATAATTTTATTTTTACATGGAAGCCTGTACCTTAATCTACGCACTGACGCCATTGCAGTCTGATTCTTCCTTGTCTACGTTGTGTACTGAGTGTTTAAGATGCCTCTGATAATCGTGAGTCCCGCCGACTGTGAAGTACGGGCAGTTATAAGATTTCTCAGTGCTAAAGGCCTAAAAAGCGATAGATATTCATCATGAGATCTGTGCAGTTTACCGAGAAAACATTATGAGTGATGGAATGGTAAGAAAGTGGGTGAGAGCATTTAAAGATGGCCGGACAAATGTGCATGATGAACAACGGAGTGGGCGTCCTTCGGCCGTTAATGAAAGTTTGGTGCGGGAAGTGGACAATAAAGTGAGAAAAAACAGGCGCTTTACGATTTCCTCCTTGCGGGATGACTTTCCTAACGTTTCTCGTAGTGTTTTGTATGACATTGTGACCGAGTACTTGAATTACCGCAAATTGTGAGCACGTTGGTATCGAAAATGTTGACGAGTATGCACAAAATCAAACGTTTATACAGTGCATTGACTTTCCTTGAGCAGTACCACAACGACGGTGATGATTTCTTAAGCCAAATTTTTAGGGGCGATGAAACATGGGTGGCCTACGTTACACCAGAATCAAAACAACAGTCCATGGAAGTTGAGCAAGGGCATCGTTTTGCTGCAAGACAATGCCCGTCCGCATGTGGCGATCTTTTCGATGGGAAATTCTAGATCATCCTTCGTATAGCCCCAGCGACTACCACCTGTTCCTGCACTTGAAGAAAGATCTGAGCGATCAGCGTCTTTAAGGCGATGACGAAAACAAAACAGTGGTGATGGAGTGGTTAACAAGTAAGGCGGCAGACTTCTATGAGGAGGGTATTCAAAAACTGGTACTACGTTATGACAAGCGCCTCAATATTAACCGAAATTATGTAGAAAAGTAGATTAAGGTACAGGCTTTCATGTAAAAATAAAATTATTGAGATATCTTAGCACGTCTTTTTTTAATTTCAAAACGGTACATACTTAAAAAAAAACACTCCTCGTACATCCATATTCTAAAGTGTATGTTCAACAGCATCGACCCAAGAGAATGAGTGACATTATAATAAAGTTATCAGTTTTAAGACATCCTCTCTCGGTTTATAAAGGTATGACAGAAAGCTTCAGCAAGATGAATGCCGTTACACTGACTTTTCGCTCACGGAGTATTCAGCTTTGTAAGCACAGGGATGGGGAACCGTCTGCCAGTGACGCACGTCGTCCTGGCTTTCCGGGACGTCAGATTTAGTTAATCATCGGCTATCGGCAGAGGGCACGAGTCCTTATCGCATTCGCTACAATCCCCTCTGCCCCTCCTCCCCGACCCCCTGTCCAGAGAGGACGGCCTGATTCCGCGCGGCTCTAGTTCGCCCGGCAACGATCCGGTAACGAGATTAGGGCACAGCGTCGCGCTGCAGAGGTCACCCAACGGCCGCGCCTGGTCTCTCAAACACTGTAGCGGCTGACCTCCTGTCCCGCAGTGCGCTGTTTGTGTCACCTTTTCGTCCTCAGACAAACAGTCGCAATGTCGACACCTGCTTTCAGTATCTAACGTATGAACGATTGCCCTACAGTAAATTTTTTGTGTATGTCTACAGGCTTTCATGGCCGTGTCATTGAAGATAAAATCTTGTAGACTGTTAGACCAGTTCGTCTTCCTCTTCAGTTTCGTCTTGCACAAATGACGTTTCGACTCATCATCTGGAAATTTCTTAAGGATCTTTCGTTATTCCCAGTTATTTGAAACCTGTCAAATTTCAGAGTCGCGTTCACTTTCAAATGGTTCAAATGACTCTAAGCACCATGGGACTTAACATCTGAGGTCACCAGTCCCCTAGACTTGGAACTACTTAAACCCAACTAACCTAAGGACATCACACACATCCATGTCCGAGGCGGGATTCGTACCTGCAATGCCGAATGGGTCAGAATTCAAATATGTGCCCTAAACGATAATAGGTAAAATTCACAGAATGAATATTTCTTTGATGATACACACTGTTTTATTAGACAGCAGTTTTTGAAATATTATGAACAGGCTTCATAGCATTTGTCACACGATACTGGACATCCAGTCTAGCAAAGAAACTCTGAGAAAAAACTGTTCCATCAACGGGATTTGATTTTAAAAGGTACCACAATGAACGAGTCATTATGGGTCGGACGAAATACTTACGAAAACAACATACTACTCGTACATTAGATATTTTTGCTAAAAACGAAGGGTCAGCATTAAAACGGCCAGAAGAGCCGTAGATTCATTCACACTACAGTGTGAAGAAATGTTGCACAGTGACAATGTCCCAAGAGTATTGTCAAACAATAGTACTGGTCAACGTCTCGTTGTTGTGTTCGCTTCTCATCTGTGGCTGTAACTGAAGAACAGCGGACTCTCGTCTAGAAATAAAGAGAAAAAACTACGTAGTGACAGGGAAAAGCGAACTTTTCACATTAATTAAGGAGCCTTAGCCTTCTCCTGTTTATTCCATTGACAAACTGCACAAACTTGCAGTGTGTGTGTTAGCACTCCATTTACAGAAGGAGCGGAGAGTGGCCTGACACAAGTTAGATTGACTCCTATACCCGCTCCCTGCTCCCGTGGCATAAATACGACAATGCTACCTTTCCCATCGGGTAACCAATTCGCCTTGCAGTGTAATATCCGCATGCAACCTATGCGTCACAACAATAATATTTTAACAAATATTTATCCTCTCTTGATCTGCCCATTTCGTTACCCATCCCAACAAGGTAGCAGATGTCGCCCAATACCCCTCTTCTACATTCAATAATTATTTACTTCTTAGTTTAGATTCGAGAGGTAGCGTATTTCTTAAATGCTCGTACATCATGGTGAAATTCAGTTAACTCGTTCCAGAAACGCTCTAATTGAAGAAAAGATGCAATACCAGAAACAAGACGGAGAAAATACACTCTTTTGAGAAAGACATGATATGGTAAATCAGAGAAGCATGGTAAAGGTTTGTACTGGGGTATTTTACTCTAATTGAAACAGTTATTAAAATATTTATTCTGAAAATAGAAACAGTTATTTCTTGCCACTTATGAAAGTAACATAGAGAAGTACATGGCTGGAAATAATATTTACAACTTGTACCGAAATCAGACTACAGTTAAAAAGAGTCACAGGGTGCGACAAGGAAGCAGTGGTTGAAAAGGGTGTGAGACAGGGCTGTATCCTCTATCCAATGTTACTCGACTTGTACACAGAGCAAATAGTAAAGGAAACTAAGCAGAAATTTGTAATGTGACTTAAAAATTAGGAAGAAGAAATGTACGCTGAGGTTCGTCAATGACACTATAATTCTGTCGTAGACGGCAAAGGACTACGAAGAGCAGAATAGATGGAGTCTCGAAAAGAGGTAATAGTGAGAAATTCAGCTAAACTTAAACAAGAGTAGTGAAAAGTAATCGCATAAAATGATATAGAATTTGATTAGGAAATAAGACACCAAAAATGGTAGATGAAAAACAGCGCTGGAAATCTTATTTACAACTTGTACCGAAATCAGACTACAGTTAAAAAGAGTCGCTGGGCGCGACAAGGAAGCTCTGGTTGAAAATGGTGTGAGACAGGGCTGTATCCTCTCTCCAATGTTACTCGACTTGTACACGGAACAATTAGCAAAGGAAACTAAGCAGAAATTCAGTACAAAAATGAGTGATGATGGCCGGAGTAAAGAGGACACTTGGGAACTGCAGTTTGTTTGGAAACTAAATTGTTTATAAAATACTTGGATGACTTTCAGAATATTGCTCCATTCTAACGGGTTCTTGCCATGTAGAACTCACGGTGCGTAGCGAGCACGTTCAAAGAAAGTCTTCGCAATTACAAGGAGGGTCGGTTACGTGGTGGGGGAAGTGTAACAGAAAAACAGATGAAAGTTAGCGATTAATCTGCTACGATGTACTCACAAAATGCCATAAACTAGATTTGGGAGCATAATCAACGTATACTCTCCACCCCTTCGCTGGATACCTCTCCCAAAGACATTTCAGAAGGCTGAATATCTGCTTGCCAACTCAGCCAACACGTGGGCCGAATATGCTGGACTGGACTATACGCATCCATCTGTAAAGCGTGTGTGTCATGTGTCTTTAACGATGTCCGATCGTAAACACTTGTCACCGGGCTAAATGTAGTAGATGAAGATGCTCCTTCTATGCCCAGGGAAATGAATAAGCCTATGGTATCCAGAGAATAGTATAATGGAAACAAGACATTTCATGTAGTGTTGTTTATTTTCTTGATATTAATGCTTGTTTAGCCGTTTCTAGTACACATCTGCCTGCGTAGGAGACATTTCAAATTGACTCTCTTTAATTTGCGTTTATGTTACTCTCCTTTAAATTATGTAAAATTGTCGATTTGTTGAAACTTTTATTGTTGCAGATCTCTGTTTTTGTCCAGTGGTGAAGAGTGTTGCTTTTTGTTGTTGTGTGGCGTCACTGGATGAGATTTTGAGAAATGCGTTCCTGTTCTCAGTCTATTTCTTCACGTGCCACCATCAAGTAAATTCTCTGTAGTTTCGTCAAATATTTAAGTATTATGACGGGAGAGTGATTCAAAAAAATTCAAACTTTCACTTATATAAAAACAGAAAATTACTGATTTACAGTAAATTATGTTGTTCTCATTGTGTACAACGATACTTCGCACGTAACCGACCAATTAAATACAGAAATGTGGAAATGTAACTAACAAGTCGCTAGCGCCACAAAATTTAATGAGACCCATTTTTCACACTAATAATCTTCAAGTGTCTCGTTAAGACTAATTGACATGTTGTCAATTAATTGTGATTGCAGGCAGCAGGAATAAACTTTCTGAAGGAGATTTAAATTTCTACGATCACTAGCATCTGAGTGTGACAATTTATTTGGCTAAAACAATATTTGAAGTTGCGCGTAGTTTCTAGTAAAATGTGCTCTGTTGTGAGGTGGAAACTGAACTATATCGTTCCTAAGCTTTCAGACAGCACAAATGAATTTTTATGGAAGAACAGATACATGAGATGGGTACAAAATGGCGTAAAGTTCCAGCTTCGCACTCTGATCACTCCATCATTAAAGGACAACTAACACCACTGAATTTAATATCTATTAGATAACCGTTTTCAATGATTTAAAGATATCCATATCACACACAGTGCATATGTGTCGTTGGGGATTATGACTTTCAAATATATTAACCTAAAAGTATAATGACTATAAAAGAAACATTTTCTATAATAATGATGGACAAGATGGAACATTATAAAAGAAAGTCCGAGAACTGCTAAAATGCACTCTTCACAGGATTAGACCATATTACATTCTACATCTGTCTCTACAGCTTTATTTCGCAAGTTAATGCGGTGAATGAGAATCATTTTCATGCTTTCCTATTCCAGTTTGTGGTTCGAATGTGGTTTCCTACGGGCAGGAGTAGGGCTAACACATTACACTACTCACTACTCCCGTCCTAAGTCATAGCTTTCCTCCACCCCTCGCTTACCCTCCCTCCTTCTGGTCCCTCTCTCACTCTGCCCTCCCTCCCCACGTTTCTTAAACACCATCCATCTATAGGAAACAAGCCAATCAAAGACTTTCTAAGCCAACTGTGTTAGACACATTTAGCTGTCCTAACAATAGCGTAATGTTTTACTGCCGTATCAGGTTATCTAATCATAACTTCCTCATGAGAATCAGAGATTTATTGCAAGAATGGGTGAGAGGACATGACATCATTCACGTCCAGTGGTAATGGAAGATACTTAATTGTCCACCATGTACATTAGATAATGTATAGTTTGCTTATATTCACACAGACAAGACCTTGTACAGTGCAGGAAGCAGTCTGTTATTAGGATGTCCTTCAAGAAATATGTCACATAACATAATTACGTACTTGTGTCCATATGTGAAGCATATGGAATATTCTGACTGCCGTGTGGCCATTTGTCACACAAAAAGCACGGAGATATGATGCTCAATATATTACATAACATCACTTGGTCACATTAGGTATATCTACAACCAATAGGCCACAATTACATTTTCATAACACATCGACGGTTTCACCAGCCAGGAAACATTTCAACCCTTCAAATGATGGCAAGTTCTGAGGCAAACAAAAAGGTTTCATCACTTACATATTCATATGGAAACACTCCATCCTCTTTCATCAAATTAAACTCTTAATTTTTGCGGAAACACTTTCTTATTTTCAGTTCATAAGGTTTTAGAAATAACAAACATTTTTCTAACAAATACAGCAGACAGTTGTAGAAATCCATAAAGCGAAATTTTTGTCACATGGATGTTTCATCACGATAGATTTAGTAATTTTTTATATTTTTACATGTCTGTAGCATTTAAAGAAACATGGTTAGCAAATATTTTTGTCGTTTCAGTGTCATAGGTTTCTTCCACTTGTTGACATAGGTTCCTATTCAAAAAAATAGCATCATCATTTGTGAAACTGTCTAACACAAAATTCACCGTAAAATTTGATCTATACTTCAAATAACAATTAGGATGTACAGCTCCGCCAACGGCCTTTCCGCAGTGGTACCACCAGTTGCTGTCAGATCACCGAATTTGAGCGCTGTCGGACTAAATGTTTCATGGGTGACCGTCCGGGTCTGGCGAGTGCTGTTGCCAGGCACAGTGCACCCAGCCCTTGTAAGGCCATTTGAGGAGCTACTTTATTGAGAAGTAGTTGCTCCGGTCACGAAAACTGACAACGGTAACGAGAGCGATGTGCTGGCCACGTACAGCTTCATATCTGCACCCAGTGACGCCTGTCGGCCGAGAACTAGACGGCCAGTCGGTACCGTTGGGCCTTTTGAGACCTATTCGGATGGAGCTCATGTAAAGCTCATTGAATTCTGGGAGTAAAATATACTCTCAGCACCTTGGCGCAGCTGAACATCAGAACATTCCTCACTCTAACTACAATGCTTGGAGAAATGAAACAGAATATGCTTTGTACACATGAATCTTATTTCTTGTTGTAGTAGGTAGTCGATATCTGCATGCATTTCAAATTGTAGCTTTTGTAGCTTCCTATATTTGTCGCATTTTGGGTACTGTTTCTCTGCTTTGGGTCTGAAACTTTGGACTGGTATGAACTGTGAATAACCGAATAAAAATGTAGTCAACTTCTCTTCAGAATGAAAAGAAGACAAATGTGACTCCCATACTTCCGTTGAACGATGAATGGTAATGCTTCTGCGTGCTAGCTTTAAAAGGTTTTCTATGAAACAGAAACAGGAAGTTTTCATGTTTTCAGGTGGTAGCATTAACGACCCCCATTTATGATGCTTCGAGACATACAATAGATTCGCTTTAATCTCTATTTTGTCTTGCTCTTTTTGCCACCTTATTCTTTTTTATCTTTTGTACTGATAGTACTGGATAACATACACATTTCTTTCCTCAAATATTTTTACAAGCTTTGAATTACTAGAAAATAAAATATTTGTAAACTTTAATGCATACGACTAAGGAAGGTAATTAAGGATGTAGCTGACATTATCATTTTCTGGGTGTAAACCAGGTATGACTGACCACTTGAAGCAATAAATAGTTAATATTATTTAAGTTAACATTTATCTCTGCACGTGTCTTTGCAATTGCTTGTCCGCAGCTCGTGGTCGTGTGGTAGCGTTCTCGCTTCCCACGCCCGGGTTCCCGGGTTCGATTCCCGGCGGGGTCAGGGATTTTCTCTATCTCGTGATGACTGGGTGTTGTGTGCTGTCCTTTGGTTAGTTAGGTTTAAGTAGTTCTAAGTTCTAGGGGACTGATGACCATAGATGTTAAGTCCCATAGTGCTCAGAGCCATTTGAACCATTTTTGCAATTGCTTTTGGTAATTATCTGTGTGTTCCTGCAAAAGTGGCTTTATTTATATTCATGTTTAACAAAGTTTCAAAGTTTCTTTTGACATCCAAGTGGAATCACGAACTTGGAGCGTTTCCAATTATTTTAGTAGTCATTGTGTCACATTGGTTGAATACGATTCACTGACGTCATCAGGCAGTGATGAGAGACGCATTTTTACTGTCCGTATACATATCCCTATCACGTGGCTTGGGCTTCAGGAATTTAGGGACAACTCAACATTTATCTGAAGCTGAGGCTATAGTAAGGATAGTTCAGCAGGATGAAATTACAAATAGTCGGTGAATAGTCTGCAACGCGGGTTAAAACCAGTGGTGATGCTCTTGAATGAATCTGCATGGATTCTACATTTAAAAGTGGGCTATGCACTGGTGTAACAGCTAATTATGCTGGGGTTGAGAATCCGAAGAAATTTCTTGATGGTTGTCTTTCAGCTTTCACCGACAGAATAAGTGATTGCTCAGAAACATGGCAAGATAAATGTTGAATCAAAGAACGATAATTATTGCTTCGAATTGCCAATTGTAGCTGGATTCTACCCAGCAAGAGAAAATGTATTTGTTAATGCATGCATTATTCCGTACTCAGACCACAAATCGAGGTTGGTAGGACGGAAAACAGAATACGAAGTGAATATATTCAAGTGATTCCAATGTATCTCTTGAAACGTTACAAACTTGAGAAACATGTCACACTGTTAATACTGCCGATGAAAAAACACGAAAATCGACCAACTCAGTTACATAAAAAATCTTTCAAGTTTAACACGTAGCAGCGTTTCTACTCATTAACATTTAGTTGAAGTGTGTGATCATTGTTTGTGTTATTCCCATTGTGATGAGAAGTTGGCTGAATAATGCAATACCTACCACTCTCTGATTTTGTAGAACTGTCGGTGGAGAGTTTTGAGTAATAAGTATATCAGATGCTTTAGACATAGGTTTCATTTTCGAAATGGACTGTGGGCAACTAGAAATAACATTCTGATCTACCATTATTATCCAGAAATGGTACCACCACCATGCGTTAATATGTGAAGAGTTCAAACACAGCTGATTTCCACACAATATGATAAAAATTACCTGACTCAGTAAATAAATTTAGAGCAGTATCTAAACAATAAGTTTATTCTAAGTGAAATTCAACTAACGTAAACTTGCTGTCAAGCTTCCTCGATGAATCTCTAAATCGATATTAATGTGGAAAAATAATGAATATAATTCCAGATTTGGAAGAGAAGTTCTCCAAAAAAAAACCATTGTTTTTTGGCAAAGCTACGCAGAATGTGTCAAAAACGATTGAAGTGAAGCAGTAACCCGTTGGTAGCGTATACATGGAGCTGCTGATCTATTTGCAAGACCGAATTTCAATCGCAGTTTCGTACTGAAGGAAAATTTTATTTCTATTGAAATAAGCAGACTTAACATTGGTTTTGACAAACCCGTATCATTAGGAATAAGTATTTTAGAAATTTCTCAAACGCCTTCTGTGGCATCCATTATGGGTAAATGTAGAAGAAATTCTAGACAAGAAATGTTAAAATGTGTTTCACAGACTTAGACAGCTTAATGTATCACATAAATAACTCAAATATTTATGGTATTACTAGACGTGATATGCATAGATGGTTTGATACTTCGCATTATCGCGGTAAAAGCATTTGATACGTACCATGTTTCAATGATGAGAAAAAGTGTGTAATGAAAGTTGATTTATCGTAACCATTGTTACAAAAAACAAATATTTACACCGTGAAACTTAATGCATAATTTGTACAACCAAAGGTGTGATGCACTCGCCAGCTAAGAAATTAAGCTTTGATGATTACCGAGAATATGTATTAAATGATGTTTATATATCAACTGTTCAGTATATAACTAGATCTTAGTTACAAGCAGTTTCCACAATAAGGCGTTGTTAGCAAAAGATGATGAATGCTTCATACTCAGTGCCAAACAGAAGTGTAGAATCGGAATCATCTTCGAGAAGGAAGGGCTAGCCAGCCAGCGTATGCATAACATGTGGCTTATTAAAAATGGTTCAAATGGCTCTGAGCACTTTGGGACCCAACTGCTGTGGTCATAAGTCCCCTAGAACTTAGAACTACTTAAACCTAACTAACCTAAGGACATCACACACATCCATGCCCGAGGCAGGATTCGAACCTGCGACCGTAGCGGTCACGCGGTTCCAGACTGTAGCGCCTAGAACCTCACGGCCACTCTGGCCGGCGCTGATTAAAATTGAGTTAACATTAACAGTAGAACACTGCCCATGAACGTGATGTTCTTAAAGGGCAACCTACGTGTCTTATACACAGAAAAGATATAAACGGAAATTGTGACGATAATACAAATAACTAAAATTGCATCCTATATATTACAGCTGCCTGGTTATTACGAAATATAACACATTGGTTGTAGATGCTACATAAACGTGTGATTGAAATCTACAGTTTGTAGAAGTATTGAAAGATGTGACTGATGTGTTATGTAACAAATAACTTCGGTGATTTATTGTGAGGATTATTAGGTACATAACAGTGGTCTTTTGTTTTGCACCGTACCTATCGCGCCACTTTGATTCTGCTTGGCCGACAGAAAATGGCTGTCCAGCATACAGGGTTGACCATTTATCAATTACCAGCACCTTTAGATGAGAATAATGCCATTTCCTCTTGCCCGCTCTTGTCGTAGCAAGCTGTCTGATTGGCTGTAAGGATGCTTGGCTGTTTCACTTTTATGGCAATAGAATACAGAACTTTTATGGGAAAGAACTGAAGAAGAAAAAGAGAAGCACCCAGAAGACACTGGAATCAACGTAACTTCATCCACGTACGCACTGTCAGCATGTATGTAAATTACTGGAGCTGTAATTCTCTGTGACAAGTAGAACGGCCATCACCGAGCATTGGTTAGTATCGTGATCTCGTGTGGTATATAAGGGGAATGAACAGCGGCAGATGTTGAGTGACCAACGGAGACGCCGCAGTCTCGTGTGAGACAGCGTTCTCTGCAACTGGGAGAGTTTCAAATGCGCCTCATTGTGGGCCTCCATTTGATCGAGCGGTCGAGTCATCCAGCATCCAGATTTGTGGGGCTTTCCGATGTGACAGTGGCCCAACGATGAACCGCATGAGAACGAGTGGGCAGGCATACTCATCTTCAAGGTTTTGGTCGACAACGTCTGAGGCATCGCAGTATTGTGCGACTGGCAGATCGTAGCCGTTTCGCTTCTGCACCTTTCACCTGAGAACAATAACGGAATGCCTGCAACGTTCTATGTTTCCCTGTACCAGTGGACGGAGGCCGTCAGCCGCCGAACCAGGGATTTAGACGTCAATGCAAAGGATAGAGTTATCTCAACACAAACGGCTGCATTTGGAGTGATGTCGTGACCAGGAAACATAGTCTGCCAATAAATGGTGTCACATTGTATTTGAAAGACATTGTATTAAATGAAATGCGGTTTTGCACTACTCCAAATGACCGTTTTTGTCGAGTGAAAGGTCTCATTCATCCATCGTAAAGGAGAAGCACCGCAATGCTAATCCTGGCGTCATGCTGTGGGAATGAACTGAGGTCATGGAAGTAGTGATTGAGAACCTGTAACATCAAAACGGTACTTCACTGATATTCTACGTTCTCTTGTGTTACTTCTCATGTGACAGTTCCGTGGCGATGTTTTTAAACAGGATCATGCTCGACCGCTCGTGGCACATTTCTCTATGATGAGTCTGTCAGCAAGAGGTACATATCTGCCCGCGATAAAACTTGTGTGGAACCGGCTCCTCGCCAACTCCCTCTGAATGAGAGTACCGAGGATGTCAAGTACGGGTTACAAAAGTTTTAGGCCAGCCTGCTTCAGGAAAGAATACGCTGGAGTTATGACACCCTTCTCAACCGGATTAGGGTATTCATCCAGCACCAAGGGGTGCAACGTCATACAGATGGGCGACTACTGCCAAGTTCTTTCTAAATTTCACTCGACTTTGTTATCACTGAACTAACATGAAATACTTTCTCAACCCGCGATGTTTCTACATCTACATCTACATTTATACTCCGCAAGCCACCCAACGGTGTGTGGCGGAGGGCACTTCACGTGCCACTGTCATTACCTCCCTTTCCTGTTCCAGTCGCGTATGGTTCGCGGGAAGAACGACTGTCTGAAAGCCTCCGTGCGCGCTCTAATCTCTCTAATTTTACATTCGTGATCTCCTCGGGAGGTATAAGTAGGGGGAAACATATATTCGATACCTCATCCAGATACGCAGCCTCTCTAAACCTTCACAGCAAGCTACACCGCGATGCAGAGCGCCGCTCTTGCAGAGTCTGCCACTTGAGTTTGTTAAACATCTCCGTAACGCTATCACGGTTGCCAAATAACCCTGTGACGAAACGCGCCGCTCTTATTTGGATCTTCTCTATCTCTTCCATCAACCCGATCTGGTACGGATCCCACACTGATGAGCAATACTCAAGTATAGGTCGAACGAGTGTTTCCTTTCCTCGTAACATTCTGGGTGCTTCACTTCTTTTGTCAGACAGTAAATTTCAGTATAATTTGGATAGCTTAGTCGATCATTTTTCGCGACAGTTGCCGTTCTCGGCTCTATTGTCTGCCGGTTACACACCTTTAATCTGGTATGAAATCTGAAAATAGCGTACACACCGCTGCAAAGCAAACCTCCTAGGCTGTCGCTAAGCATATATTCCTCTATGTATTTACTTTCTGAAGTGGTGGTCCTGCCAGACATACAGGAGAGCATGTGTGAAGTCTTTGAAGTGGGGAAGATTTATTGACATAGTAGAAGCCGTGAAGACAGCCTGTCTAGGTCGTGGCTGGACAGCTTTGTTGAACGTGTCTGGAATACTTCGGTGAAGCTTTATGTTTCAGAATGGGTATTCGGCCAGTACGTGGGCCTCAATTACTCAGGAAAGAGGAGCTGAGTTGCGTCCGACCCATCAGGGGAGACAGTGATCACAGTATCGTATCTGAACAGCGACTTTTAAGACAACTGATGGAAGTACAGGTGCTGGTTTGCTAATGGGGTCCTCACAACGGTGAGTGAGGCCCAGGAACCAGTCCAAGCGGCCTTCATGGGATGGAGTGTCCCCGCCAATAGCTCAGCAAAAAATGATTCATATGGCTCTTAGCACTATGGGACTTAACATCTGAGGTCATCAGTCCCCTAGAACTTAGAACTACTTAAACCTAAATAACCTAAGGACATCACACATATCAATGCCCGAGGCAGGATTCGAATCTGCGACCGTAGCAACAGTGCGGTTCTGGACTAAAGGGCCCAGAGCTGCTCGGCCACAACGGACGGCAATAGCTCAACAGCGAAGGTTAAAAGCTATCAAAATTGATGAAGGACATCGTCAACATTGGCGACGAGGGGGGGGGGGGGGGGGGGGGGAGGGAGGGGTTCGGAATGAGATACTGCCTCACCGAGGACAACTGGAACGTTGCTTGGGTGAGATAACCGATTCGTTACATGCGTGTGTGTGGGAAAAAGTGTAGTTGAAAGCTTTTGTAATATCATCACGGAGTCTTCATGTACTCACATATTTTCAGGCGCCGACGCCTATAACTTTGACGTTCTGTAACGTCGATGGATGATGATTCTGGGCACCGCTTCCAATTGAAACTATTATATAATCTCCCTCCGCTTCAAGTCCTAAAAGCTTGTAATGAGAACTTCTGAACACCATGTATTTCCAACTGTCAAATCTTCAGCGTTGCGTTAAGGAGTGTGTCAGTTAAATAAAGCCATATTATATATGGAATTCTCTGTTTCAGAGTAAACTGTTTGTCGCATCTGGTTGCATCCCACCCGCAGCTTTTTTGCAGTTGCGCCGTCGCTGGGCCCAGCAACCAGGTAATACACGGAATCACATGTTTTCCATTAAAAATATAAATAAAAGAAACATTCAGCTCTGCCGACTGTCAATCAATAAAACCCTGCCCTCAACACACGAACGACGTTACACGGCAAATTCTGATTGGGAAAACAACACTACGAAGCAAAAGCCGAAACGACACACAGTGACTTCTTCTTCTTTCTTCGCATGAAAGAAATCATTGAGCGGCAAGAGTTTCCACAATGCTGTTGTCATGAATTTTAAGGTGAAACGTATGCTGAACACCTAAAATGCAGACTTCTACAACCAAGGTCTTGGAAAATCACGCACTGCTAGAAAACTTGTGTCGCATTATATGTTAGAGAAGTTGTAATACCAAGTTTCAGTGTCGCAGCAGAAATTTGATGTGATAATTAAAACATAGCATTTGTCAGCCTAGAAAATCGTTCAACGATGTAAAACAGTGAAAGATATTCTAAAGTTTCAGGAAAAGAGGCGTATGGTATAGAGAAAATTGATACCAGAAGGAAGAGAAACAAGGAAAATGGAAGACCAGGAACGAAGGGCTCTGATTAGAAAGGGTATAAAACAGCAATGGAGTCTATCGCTCCTAAAGTTCAATCTATACATCGAAGAAGCGATAACGAAAAATAAAAAACAAAGTTCAGAAGTGGGAATTAAAATTCAAGGTAAAAATATGGCAATGGTAAGTTTGCTGATGATATTGTTGTCACCAGTGAAGGTATGGAAGTTGTGTAGGAAATGTTGAATGGAATGAACCGTCCAATGTACACTACGTGAGAAAGACGCTAGAAATAGTAAGTGTCAGGAATATGATTATTGATAAACTTAAAATTGGGATAAATGAAGGAATTGTGCTACTTAGGAAGCAAACTAACACATGACGAATGAAGCTAGGAGAGCGTGAAAAGCAGTCTAGCACAGACGAAGCTGGGTTTTCCTGCACAGACGAACTCTTCTCGTATCAAACGACGGCCTTGAGGAAGAAATTACTGAGACTCTGCATCTAGAGCACAGCATTGTACCGAAACAATTAATGGACTGTTGCAACACCATAGGCAACTGAATCCTTTGAACTGTCTTGCAACAGGGCCCACTGAAGAAAAAATGGGGTGTTTGGCAGAATCGGCGAGGTGAGAAACATGGGGAAATATTGAGAAAATAAAGCTGTAGGACATGATTCTACATATAAATCTACATCGATACTCCGCAATCCACGTTACCGCGCGTGGCAGAGGGTACTCCGTACCACTAGTAGTAATATCCTTTCCTGTTCCACTCGCAGATAGATAGTGGGAAAAACGAAAAACAAATATGTATACACTTTCGTATGAGACCTGAGGCATCTTTCACTTTCGTGTTGTTTGAACCTACCAGTAACAAATATAGCACCCGGCCTCTGTACTGCTTCGATATCTTCTTTCAATCCGACTGATGCGAATCCCAAACACCTGAGCAGTACTCAAGCGTAGGTCACATTAGCGCCCTATATGCGGTCTCTTTTACAGATTGATCATACTTTACTATAATTCTCCCAATAAACCTGACTCGATCAATTGCCTTTCCTACCACAGTACTCACACGCTCGTTGCTTTTCATGTCGCTTTCCAACTTTACGGCGAGATATTTAATCGACGCTATTGTGTCAAGCAGTACACTACTAATGCTGCACTCAAACATTATGGGTTTGTTTTTCCTACTCATCCGCATTAACTTAGATGTTTCTACATTTATAGCAGGCTGCCACTCATCACATCGACCAAAAAGTTTGTCTAACTCGTCTTGTATCCTCCTGCAGTCACTCAACTTCGACAACTTACCGTACGCCGCAGCATGACTACCCACCCTGTCCGCCAAATCATTAATGCATACAGACAACAACATCGGTCCTAATGAACTTCCCTGAGGCACTCCGAACGATACCCTTGTCCCGAACACTGGCCATCGAGGACAACGTACTGGGTTCTACAACTTAAGATGTCTTCGAGGGACTCACGTATCTGTGAACCTATTCCATATCCTCGTACCTTCTTTGACACGGGCCACGGTGTAAAATACTTTCCGGAAATTTAGAAATATGAAATCTGTCTATTACCCTTTATCCATAGTTCGCAGTATATCATGTGGGAAAGGAGTAAGCTTAGTTTCGTAAGAGCGATGCTTTCTAAAACCATGCAGATTCTTGAACATTAGTTTCTCGTCTGAAGAAAATTTATCATATTCAAACTGAGAATTTGTTCAGGCATTCTGCAGCAAACCGATGTAAGGGACATTTGTCTCTAATTCTGAGGGTCCGTTCTTTTGCGCTTCTTTACACAGGCATAGGACTTTGTGCTGGGCAAGAGATTCACGACAGATGCAAGCTAAGTAAGGGGTCAGTGCTGTAGAGTACTCTTTGAAAAACCAAACTGGGATTCCATCCGCACCTGGTGACTTACTTGTTTTCAACTCCTTCAGTCGTTGCTGTACGCCAGGGATACTTATCACTGTGACTGACTGAGCTACCGGGAAGGTTAAGTTCAGCCGCCTTAATTGTAAAGGTGTCTATTATCCTTCACACCTGTGGGCACTGATACTTTCGTATCGATACGGCGCCAACCCATATCGTTGGCGCGGCAGTTGCGCTTCCGGTTGGTGTAGGCAGAGGGAGCGCACCACGGCAAGAGTCAGTTTGAAGGCGGTGGGTGATTGCGAAACGGAGGGAAACAGTTGGCTTGTGGAGGACGTCGGACAGTGAAATCCGAGGGCAGCCGTGGCCACGTGAACGCTGCCACGCCCATGTTGATGTTGACGGGTATGGACAGACAGTGAGGCTAACAATCTGGAACAGGCTACAGGTGGATCTAAGCGACACAGTAGGACGCGGCCTATTGTTCTTGTCGTGGAAGGTCTCGTACAAGGCAGCAAGTGCCGCGCCGTGCTGCCAATCCGTGGTGGCTGCCTTCATCCTTTCAGTCTGTTCGGATAAATGGTGAGCATCCGTTTCTAACGATTTTAATTGGAGCTATATTAAGCTGACCGTGCTTCAGACTAATGGCGACTATTCTTGCAAGGTAGTTCTTTAACTGATTGTACTGTTTCAGGCTTGATATTGCCTTTTGGAATTATATTTTAATGTCTGCCTGCTAATGTGCCAGAGTGGAGGTGTAAATATATGTTCTGTGAATAATAAACTGTATAATGTTTGGGATTTAGTGTGAGCAGGTGAAGAAGCCCACGCATTCTGTTATGGGTTTATCATTCCTCAGAAAGTTGTGTGCATTTTGGTGATTGGTTTTCCAATCGACGATTTATGTATTTACATGTGTTTCATTTGTTGTAGACTTCCGAGCCGTTATTTGTGTGTACTAAGTTAAGCTGGCAAAGGACCTGTATGGACCAATGGATTTTATTCCTGCTATTGTTCTTAGTTATCTTGTATCCTTCAGGGGTCACTAGTCACTGGTATCGTAAACAATTTGCCATGAAACAATTTGCCTTCGCTATTTCTTAAGAGTTTCGTAGTATAAAATACGATTTTAAACTAAATATTTTTTATTCAAGCTATGTTTTGATTATAATGTTAGGGAAACATACTGCTGAGAGAATTTTTTTAACGGCTTGGTTGCATTTAAACTGTCAACTGTTATAGGGTTTAAGAAAACCTGGCCGGGTTTAGTTAAAGTACCTAAGGTCATTGGCCATACACTATTGTTCTTCAATATCCTGTAGCGTGGCATATCAACTATTGCTAAGGTAGATTCAAATGAGTCGGTAATACGTGACAATTTCTTTTGTTTGCCATAAATTTTCATGTACCTTTGGTGTCTATAAGTTGTTTAATTAAATGCACTATCCTTCCATTTAAGCAGCTATGGCCGCCACACAAGTTGCTTAAGTAACTAGTATTTGTTTTCTTTTGAGTAACTAAGATTTTAAGTGCCTTTCGCTGTTGTTCAGATCCGTTTGTTATATAGATTAGTGAGTGTGTAAAAGCTGTCAGACATTGTTTAGATTGTACCTTTATAGCTGGGTTTTTATTTGCGCGCGACCGCTACGGTCGCAGGTTGGAATCCTGCCTCGGGAATGGATGTGTGTGATGTCCTTAGGTTAGTTAGGTTTAAGTAGTTCTAAGTTCTAGGCGACTGATGACCTCAGAAGTTAAGTCCCATAGTGCTCAGAGCCATTTTTTTTTTTTTTTAAATTCGCGGTGAAATTTTAAAGACCAGTGGCCGTTGCTGTCTTGATTCTTAATTATAAAATACCAGCTGCCAATGTTTGGTTCTGCGTTCAAAATAAAAACGTTTGTTGTACGCAGAAACGCTACTAGTAAATGAAATTGTTTAATGTTATTTGATGAGTCCGACCCGAGGGTTTCCACACCCAGATCCTTGTACCCTGCCTGTATGTGTCATTCAAAAGTCAACTATTCCTTCAGGAAGAGTGAGCGTTGTGTGTATGATGGGACAAATGTTCAAATGTGTGTGAAATCTTATGGGACTTAACTGCTAAGGTCATCAGTCCCTAAGCTTACACACTACTTAACCTAAATTATCCTAAGGACAAACACACACACCCATGCCCGAGGGAGGACTCGAACCTCCGCCGGGACAAGCCGCAAAGTCCATGACTACAGCGCCTTAGACCGCTCGGCTAATTCAGCGCGGCATATGATGGGACAGGATGATACTACATGCGTTAACGCGTCAAGCAATAACGTCCATGGTACTTAGGGAGGTCAAAGGGCAAAACCTGTAGGGGAGACGTAGATTGGAGTATGAGAAATGACTCTTGTCTGTCGGATGCAAGTCGCAATAGCGTACGGTAGCTAGAGGGGCACCTGCCGCCCTCTTGGCTAGTGCCGCCCTCGCAGGCAGCGCGCGTGGGCGTGGCGGGGTGTCCGGCAGGTGGGCCCGCTCTCTTGCGCGCCGCCCACGCCCACGCCGCCCTCAGTCGATTTCCGATTTCTCGCGCGCCGTGCGCCGGGCGCCGTCCTCCCCAGCCAGCCGTGAATTACGGGCAGGGCGTCGCGCGCCGCAACAGATGTCCGGGCCGCTGGGCCGCTGGGCCGCGCCGCGCCGAGCCGCCCATTCCGGCAGCAGTATTCTCCCTACGACGCTTTTCTCTGCGACACAATGGCGCAGCCACCGTCTGCATCCGTAGCCAGCGGTTCGCCGGCAAGAAG
Organism: Schistocerca serialis cubense; assembly: GCF_023864345.2. NCBI lineage: Eukaryota > Metazoa > Arthropoda > Insecta > Orthoptera > Acrididae > Schistocerca > Schistocerca serialis. The sequence goes on from NC_064643.1 coordinate 361,876,612, forward strand.
CTACTGGCAAGGCGCGGCCGCTTTCATTCGCCTCGCTTTCTGCTACATTTCGTCACAGGGATGATTCCTTACATTCTGCCAAAGCACAAATATTCTCTTTTCTTCGTGATATTTCTCTTCCTCGTCATTTTGTATTGTGTAGTAAAATGTAAATGTCGTAAGGCATTGTTGGCTGGGATATCCCAGAGGGTGCGTTTAGGCACCTGTGTGCTCTGCCTCCACACGCACGTGTCCCAAGTAGATTTGAGAGTAATGAATTCGTATACACACTGCTGGCCATTAAAATTGCTACACCAAGAAGAAATGCAGATGAAAAACGGGTATTCACTGGACAAATATATTATACTAAAACTGACATGTGAGCCGGCGGGTGGCCGGCCGCGGTGGTCTAGCGGTTCTAGGCGCGCAGTCCGGAACCGTGCGACTGCTACGGTCGCAGGTTCGAATCCTGCCTCGGGCATGGATGTGTGTGATGTCCTTAGGTTAGTTAGGTTTAAGTAGTTCTAAGTTCTAGGGGACTGATGACCACAGATGTTAAGTGCCATAGTGCTCAGAACCATTTGAACCATTTGTGAGCCGGCCGGAGTGGCCATGCGGTTCTAGGCGTTACAGTATGGAACCGAGCGACCGCTACGGTCGCAGGTTCGAATCCTGCCTCGGGCATGGATGTGTGTGATGCCCTTAGGTTAGTTAGGTTTAATTAGTTCTAAGTTCTACGCAACTGATGACCTCAGAAATTAAGTCGCATAGTGTTCAGAGCCATTTGAACCATTTGAACTGACATGTGATTACATTTTCACGCAATTTGGGTGCATAGATCCTGAGAAATCAGTACCCAGAACAACCACATCTGGCCGTAATAACGGCTTTGATACGACTGGGCATTGACTCAAAAAGATCTTGGATGGCGTGTACAGGTACACCTGCCCATGCAGCTTCAACACGATAGCACAGTTCGTCAAAAGTAGTGACTGGCGTATTGTGACAAGCCAGTTGCTCGGCCACCATTGACCAGACGTTTCCAATTGGTGAGAGATCTGCAGAATGTGCTGGTCAGGGCAGCAGTCGAACATTTTCTGTATTCAGAAAGGCCCGTACAGGAACTGCAACATGCGGTCGTGCATTATCCCGCAGGGATCGAATGAAGGGTAGAGTCACGGGTCGTAACACATCTGAAATGTAACGTCCACTTTTCAAAGTGCCGTCAATGCGAACAAGAGGTGACCGAGACATGTAACCAATGGCACCCCATACCATCACGCCGGGTGATACGCCAGTATGGCGATGACGAATACACGTTTCCAATGTGCGTTCATTGCGATGTCGCCAAACACGTATGCGACCATCATGATGCTGTAAACATAACCTGGATTCATCCGAAAAAATGCCATTCGTGCACCCAGGTACGTCGTTGAGTACACCATCGCAGGCGCTCCTGTCTCTCATGCAGCGTCAAGGGTAACCGCAGCCATGGTCTCCGACCTGATAGTCCATGCTGCTGCAAACGTCGTCGAATTGTTCGTGGAGATGGTTGTTGTCTTGCTAACGTCCCCATCAGTTGACTCAGGGATCGCGAAGTGGCTGCACGATCCGTTACAGCCATTCGGATAAGATGCCTGTCATCTCGACTGCTAGTGAGGATCCAGCACGGCGTTCCGTATTACCCTTCTGAACCCACCGATTCCATATTCTGGTAACAGTCATTGGATCTCGACCAACGCGAGCAGCAATGTCGCGATACGATAAACCGCAATCGTGATAGGCTACAATCCGACCTTCATCAAAGTCGCAAACGTGATGGTACCCATTTCTCCTCCTTACACGAGGCATCACAACAACGTTTCACCAGGCAACGCCGGTCAACTGCTGTTTGTGTATGAGAAATCGGTTGGAAACTTTCCTCATGTCAGCACGTTGTAGGTGTCGCCACCGGCGGCAACCTCCTGTGAATGCTCTGAGAAGCTAATTATTTGCGTATCGCAGCATCTTCATCCTGTTGGTTAAATTTCGCGTCTCTAGCACGCCATCTTCGTGGTGTAGCAATTTTAATGGTCAGTAGTACAGTGTTACGTTTGCGTTGTATGACGATGACGATGACGATGACGATGTGAGAAGGCAGAGGATGAACCCCAGTGCAGGCACCTAGCCTACTCCTCTCGAATTGCTACAAAAGGTTCGCCAACCTTAAAGTCCGAAACCGACGGACGGATGAGCGTGAACAATGTCACATGCCATCACTTCATGAGACTCTGCTGAGACGTTTGGATTTTAATCTAGATCATTGGCGCGAAGACTGACGATCAGCAACTTTACGCCGTCACCTGCAGTCTCCTTGCCTACCAAATACTGGCGGTGGAAATTTTATTCATGGCCAGGATAGGAACCGGCTTAGCTCCGATTCTGGCTCCACTGCATAGACGTGCGTTAGCGACCTCGCCCAAGGAGGCGTTGTGCCGTGAAGTAATTTCTCTAGTAATTACATTAAATGTAACCGTATTTGCGAATATTGAGAATCATCAGCTATAATGGATGACTACAATCAAAATGTGTGCCTTACCGAGACTCAAACCCGGATTTCCCGTTTATCGCCAGCGGTCGCCGTACCATATGGCAAGCCTAGCACGACTCACGGCCAGATCCAAATTTCCTTGTGTCGTCAATCATATGTGTACAACCCGTACTCTTACATCCGTTATATATACTACTTCTACATCTACGTGGTTACTCCGCATTTCACACTTGTCTGGCAGAGGGTTCATCGAACCATTTTCATACTACTTCTCTACCATTCCACTCTCGAATGGCGCGTGGGAAGAAGGAACACCTAAATCTTTCCATTCGAGCTCTGATTTCTCTTGTTTTATTATGATGATCATTTCCCCCTACGTAGGTGGGTGTCAACAAAATATTTTCGCATTCGGAAGAGAAAGTTGGTGATTGAAATTTCGTAAATAGATCTCGCCGCAAAGAAAACCGCCTTTGTTTTAGTGACTGCCACCCCAGTTCGCGTATCATATCAGTGACACTCTCACCCCTGTTGCGCGATGACACGAAACAAGCTGCCATTCTTGGCACTTTTTCGATGTCCTCCGTCAATCCTACCTGGTAACGATCCCACAACGCGCTGCAGTATTCCAGCAGAGGACGACAAGTGTAATGTAGGCTGTCTCTTTAGTGGGTTTGTCGCATCTTATAAGTGTTCTGCCATCAAAGCGCAGTCTTTATTTCGCCTTCCCCACAATATTATCTATGTGGTCTTTCCAGTTTAAGTTGCTCGCAAATGTAATTCCTAGGTATTTAGTCGAATTGACAGCCCTTAGATTTGTGCGATTTATCGTATACCCAAAATTTAACGGATTTCTTTTAGTACCCAAGTGGATGACCTTACATTTTTCTTTGTTTAGTGCCAGTTGCCACTTTTCGCACCGTACAGAAATTCTCTCTAGATCATTTTGTAATTGGAATTGATCGTCTGATGATTTTACTAGATGGTAAATTACAGCGTCATCTGAAACAATCTAAGGGGGCTGCTCAGATTATCACCTAGATCATTTATGTAAATCAGGAACAGCAGAATGGCCTATGACATTACCTTGTGGAAAGCCAGATATCACTTCTACTCGATGATCACTACGAACTGCGACCTCTCTGAGAGGAAATCACGACTCCAGTCACACAACTGAGACGGTACTCCATAAGCACGCAATTTGGCTAATACTTCCGTACAGGGTGCAGGGTGTCGGCAGAGAAACATGATACTGCAGTGCCTGTATTACGAACTGCGATGCAATATTCCTTCGGGCATGCATCCATGCAGTATCGTACTTATCCGCCGACACGGGGCCAGTGACTTTCAAGCAAAATGTCTCCCCTGTACGGGAATACAGTTAATGGTTGTACGAGTACGTCATATACACGCTGTTGACGACATATGAAAGTTTTAGTCTGGCCGTAAGGTATGCCTGGATAGCCAAATGGTAAGGCGACCGCTCACAAAAACCGGGAAAGCCAGGTTAGAGTCCCGATGTGGCACAAATTTTCACTACCATCACTCTGTTCTGGTTGTTGGAATTCGAAATTGTGAATACATTTAATGTATTTCATTATGCCTGTAGCCGCCGCAATGCCTTTTCCTTCTTGCGTGCGTGTTCGAAGGACCATTCCATCGTAATTCGGAATAACAGAAGCACTGCAACATCGATCTTTGCTAATTCATATAGTGAGGAGACAAACAGTACAAAAAGTTAACGAGACGATCATGCAAAAAATCTGGCGACGATGCGGTCCACTAAGGGTGAAATCCACTTTCAAAATCGAGTCTGGCAAAGACCACGTTACCGTAAATAATTTTAAATCTGGCGACGATGTGGTCCACCAAGGGTGAAATCCACTTACAAAATCGAGTCTGGCAAAGACCACGTTACCGTAAATAATTTTCGCAAAGTGGCAGGAATCTATCGACGTTATGACTCAAAGTTGTCTAGAGGTTATATTTGGCGATTAGAGTTTTTTAGTCATGACATCAGTACATTTCGGTCACGCTGTGGGAATTAGTTACGGAAGTTGTTGGTGAATTTTCGACGTTGTCTGAGGATGTTCATTTAGAATGAAACCGGTGGTGGCATAATGAATGTAGTCTACATGAAATACAGCAAAGTCGATTTTTATCATCCTTTAAAGGGCATTTTATGGTGGCCTAGAGATTGGGAAGGAGAATCTCAGGAACGGTGAAGCTGGGGGCTGTGTGCTTGCTGCTGTCAAGAGCGTCTGTAGAAAGTGGTTGAAGGACAGTGGAAACGTGAGCAGGGGACAAGGTTTCGGACGTGCACGTCTTGTCACTGGAAATTTGTGGTAAGGTATTAGGGGACCAAACTGCTGAGGAGTTATGAAACACCATGTACAAGATGTAACTACTTTCTGTCGACTGCATAGGTACTGAAGTGCATGACTGCAGCAACACATGACTTGATTTTGATGTTTACATATACTGACTTGTAAATGATTAATAACATCTACTTATATGGTCCTTCGTAGAACTGTTTTTTTTATTTTTTTTTATTTAGCTTTGGAGTAAATTATCTTTCTGAACATGAAGAAATATAGCTGAGGGCTCGAAACTATTTCTGTTTTCAAAAATGGTTCAAATGACTTTGAACACTAATTTCTGAGGTCATCAGTCCCCTATAACTCAGAACTACTTAAACCTAATTAACCTAAGGACATCACACACATCCATGCCCGAGGCAGGATTCGATCCTGCGACCGTAGCGGTCTCGCGGTTCCAAACTGTAGCGCCTAGAACCACTCGGCCACTCCAGCCGGCGTCTGTTTTCAGTTGTGTAAGGTAGCATATACAGGGCGTTCGGAAATTGCCGCTACAAGCTTCTAGGACACGTAGAGTGGAGCGAGTAGGTAGTATTTTAAACTGGAACCCATGTCCGGAAACGTACCATTTCCGTGCTACAACCATTCAAAAATGAGAAATTGACTAGGCGAGGTTCGGTACATTACTTATTTTACAGTTCCAGTTATCAATAGCCAAAGAAATTATTCGTATACTAGTTGACGGGTCCTCTTCAGCGTGATGCAATACGGCCTCTTCCATTTCGGATGTACAACGTCTCCCTGGAGCACCACAGACACGTCTGCTGACGGTGAAGGTACCCATTAACTAAGTCGTTGCGTAATTGTGACGGAAAGGGTATGCAATGGAATCGGACGTTTAGGAGAACGATCTTGATAAAGGCGACGAGCAGCTCTTTCATTACCGTGAGCTTAGCCATTCAGAAGGATCATGTCAGTGTATTCTGCAAACGTGTACTCAACCGTGTTCCTGTAAAACTTAGAGACGAGTGAATGAGGCTCAAACCACGTGAGAGAGTAGGATAGACAGCAAGTGACATCATCCGATCCGAAGCAACCAACCCCCACTATGACTACTCTGTTGCCTACCTACGTATCAAACATGCTTCCAAACAGCTGCAGCACGGAGACGATACATTTCCGGGCCTAGACTCCTATTCAAAATATTATATACTCGCCACCCCTCCCCCAACAAGTATTAGTTTGGCACGGGGATTTTCATTTTCGAACACCCTGTATGGGTGTAGGTGACAAAGTGTCCACGGACGACACGTACACTCCAAAACAATTAATGTGAAAGTATGTTTACACCACTGAACGAAAAGAAGAGCTCTTAGTGGCGCGATATGGACGCCTGGCGGACAAACATACCTTCTGTGTCTCGTCAACTTTAATCTGGTCCACGAAAAATGCTTTGGTAAAACACAAAAAATGGTTCAAATGGCTCTGAGCACTATGGGACTCAACTGCTGAGGTCATAAGTCCCCTAGAACTTAGAACTACTTAAACCTAACTAACCTAAGGACATCACACACATCCATGCCCGAGGCAGGATTCGAACCTGCGACCGTTGCAGTCGCGGGTGAAACACAGCTCGCTTTTTCGATTCGCGGTGCCTCCCCAACAGGCCTTGATCAGGAAAATTCCAAGATATCTGAAAGAGACCCTATTGTCAACTGATACCAAAACTTCGTTGAGATGGAGTAAATCAACAAATATGCGAATAGTTAAATAAATTTCTAACTGATAGTACGATGTATAGGATGGGGAGGTAAACTGGGATGTGCCACAGAGAAACGTTACAGACCTGTTCTTGTTCTAAGTGCACGTAAACGATAAGTTATACATAAGTTCCATAGATCATTTCGAAATCATACAATATCAACAGGACATGTAGATTATTTATGACGATTCTGTGGTCCGCTAAACAATATCGTCGCTGGATGATATTAAGGAAACGCAGAACCATTTAGAGAATACTGCCACGTACTGCACTACATGGCATCTTTATTTAAATATTGACAAATGCAAGATAACTCCTTTAATAAAGAGAAAGAGCTTTTGGAGTGTGCCACTTGGTACAAAGGCCATAACACTATAAAATACGAAGACGTGCAAGAAGTTGATGTACTGATTGGGACATTTATCTCAAAAGGAAAACAGAGACGGGACGCTACTAGTACCAATGTTACAGTACTACTGTGTCCTTAAACTATTCAATTAGATGTCATCACAGACATCTGTCGTATTTAGACACTCGCTGTGGGCGTCGTACTAACTAACTACCGCACACGCCTGACAGTAATGGAAACGCCCAGAGAGAAATTGGAAGAAATATGACTTTGTTTTTCCAGCTTCATGTTGGTAAAATTTAGAGCACAAGTATTTGAGAAACACTGTGAAACAATTCTGCTTTCTTCATCGCGTATCTAGTGTAGGGATCATGAGAATGATTTAAGAGTGATTAGAGCACAATCCAAGACATACTTGTCATTTGTTGCTTCTGGAATTGAACAGAAAGTCGCTTATACTGGTGCGAAACACGCTGCACCATGCACTGCAACGGCGTGCCACAGGACCACACGCTCACACAATGCATTAACTAGCGGAAACTGCACAGATCTTAAAGAATTTGAAATTATTAAGTGCAAAAGATCTTGCTTTGTGAAGTATGCACAATTTTTTAAAAATCATCTGATCACACAAATGGAGTGAAAATGTTTTTGCGTACGATGTATGAAATTAGCGGAGGTATGATTTTATGCAGCCGCAGGAATTGAAGTGATTTCATTCCATTTTTCTTTTGAAACTTATTTAATATTGAAGTTGATTTGAAGTGAAGTACACACCTCTTCTAAATTACTCTGCAAATCACAGTTACGGTACACACTTGAAGAAGATGATTTTCATTGTTATTAATTTAGAAAAAAATTATATATGCTATATTGCAGGATTATCCAAAACTGATATCTGACAACTTCTTGAATTTGTAATGTTGAATACATCACTGTTGACGAATTTGTCATTTTCACAGATTTTACAGTTGCAGCAATTCCAGTAAATTTAATGTACAAAGCAGAATATTTTCTGATAGTGTCGCAAGAGGAGTGGCTGCATTAATGAACACCTGTTTCATAATGCTCTTACTGTGTGGATAATGATATATAAATACATATATCATAAGATAAAGGGTGTTGAAGAATGCATTAGCTTCAAAAATTTATGAAAGGCATAAACTTGCTGCTAGATGCCTGTAATAAACCACTGAGTAATTGTTTCCCTTCGGAGACAAGAACTGTGTGTGTGGTTTATTATGTAAACAGTTCCATTCACTGTTAAAGGAAGGAAGACAACTGTTTCACGTCCTGTTGACACAAGTTCGGTGTTAAATTCTGCTATCACAATGGAGTCTTTGTTGGGAGAGTGACACACAGGCCGCTTGATCACTGACCGAGCCTGTCACAGATCTAGGTTTGTCATACAGAGTTCTGAGGGAACAAACCCCTGCTACGAGCAGTACTTGTAAGTCTTATGCGTAGTTTCACGTGCTTTATGTATGTTAATATCAGCTTAACCGGAACCTTCGATTCCTGCACGTTTTACGCCACATCTCTCACAGTTTGAATGTCCCCTAGAACTTAGAACTACTTAAACCTACCTAACCTAAGGACATCACACACATCCAAGCCCGAGGCGGGATTCGAACCTGCGATCGTAGCGGTCGCGCGGTTCCAGACTGAAGCGTCTAGAACCGCTCGGTCACAACGGCCGGCTGATTTCTGCTATTCTGCCTCTTATTCCTCTTTCCAACTAGACACTGCTCCTAAACCCCCAACAATCACACTCCGTCGTCGTTCATGTGCCCCTCAACACCTTCCGGGTGGAAGGTGTCGATGATGTACGCTTATAAATGGATAGCGATGCATACAAGCAAATGTGGGTAATCAATGGCGCACTGTTGGATTATGTGTTTACTTATAGTTGATAGTAAGAAAAGTGTTGAAACAGAAATGGCTTTTTACATCTGCTAATCGGGCCACAGCATATTTGAAAGTTTTGACAGTCATAGTACATTTGCACTGTGCTCTACTTGATGTAAAAGTAAAACGTGAAAAAATGTGTGAAATTACTTTAGATGACTGTCCCCACAACATGGAGAGGAGCTTTTCGTGGTTGAATACTATATCTTGGAAGGTGATTATATGTTAAATGCAAATATCCAAGGAGGAACTGATGCACTTCCCATGGTCTCTGTATCCGCCAGATTTCACTGTTTAAATCAAGGAGATGGTAGTGCAGCATCAGCGGTGGTCAGTTATTATAAAATACTTCCATTTTCATTTCGAGTTGGAAACTGAAGATCCAATTGTGGCCCTCACATGGACAGTAAAAGTGAGGTCAGTACCGTGGGAGGATTTCAAAATTGATTAAACCTTATTATTTAGTTTACTGATAATCTGGGTTGTTAATGATTACTTTCTAACGTGTCCGTTCATTATCAAACCATTGAAATTATTCCTGGCACAGGTCTTCGATCTATCTTCTTCACGGATACGGGCATCCTCTAACGCCTAACAGGTCACATATTTGTGGAATTCCATAGTAGCGTTGGCAACAGTATCCTCATCTATATTGTTTTGTTATTCAGTTATTTTTACGTCTCAGCTGCACTGACAACGTGGGTTGCTGATGACTAGTTTTGTACGTGGCCTGTATCACCAAATGTCAGTGCAACGTAGGTGAAAAAATAAAGAATTAGTAATGCTGAATACAGTTGTGGATCCTCCTGGCGCAATCTTGGAATTCCATAAACTAAACTGATATAACGTCTGCACTAATCTTTTCCACCTGAACATACGGCTGCTTATTAACTCACAAGGAACCCCTCGAGTGTGAGGTCGCAAAAGGCCATCGACGTTTATGGCATTCGACGTCCCACATATTGTCTAACATGCAACTACAATATTGGCTGCTAATGTTAGCAGGGGAGAGGGACTGCAGATATGTAGTGGTGAGAACAGCATCAGGCTATGGAGCATAGTTGAACTGCTGAGTCGACGAGTAACTCACAGCAAGGCTGCAGTGCTAGCGGTGTTGATACAAAGCAGAGCAGTGGCATGGTAAACAAAGCAAACATTGCATTATATCTACAACAACAGCTGCCGAAGTTGACATTTCGTCAGGAAGGGACACAAGAAATTTCACCAGGTGGGAAAGAAGTTGCAAATGAAATATTAGCGTTTCTGCAAGATGAGTCAGTGGAACGTGTGGTGTCGTTTACGCCCGACCCTGAGGACAATGTACTTAGGAGAACAATGATGACGTTATGAGCTTAACATGTGACAGCGATATTGAAACAGATGTCGATTCATGTATTCCATTATCCTTGTCGGACAAGAAGCCACAAATCCCGTATCTAGTGAAACGTAGTACAGGACAACAATAGCCCGCCCTGTTAGCCGTGCGGTCCAACGCTGTGTTTACCGTGCGGGAAGCCTGCCGGTCCCCGGCACCAATCCGCAGGGCGGATCAGTGTCGAGGTCCGGTGTGCCGGCCAGTCGGTGGATGTTTTTAAAGCGGTTTTCCATCTGCCTTATTCCGCCTCAGTTACTCTATGTCGACGACTGCTGCGCAAACACTTCCTCCATGTACTCGTTCACCATTACTAACAACGCAAACATTGGGGTTACACTCGTCTGGTGTGAGACGTTCCCGAGGGGTAGGAGGGGGGTCCACTGTTGGCCGAACCGCACAGTAACCCTGGGTTCGGTGTGGGGCGGCGGCGAGGTGAGTGGACTGCTATAGCCTGTTGTGGGGTTGTTACACACTGAGGGCTACGGCGGGGACAAAGCTTCAACGTCGTTTCTAGGTCCCCAATTCCATGCAATACAATACAATACAAAGGACAATAATTGTCCAAGGAGCGGGTACTAAACATAATTACATAGACGATCATCTTTCCGCAGCTCGTGGTCGTGCGGTAGCGTTCTCGTTTCCCACGCCCGGGTTCCCGGGTTCGATTCCCGGCGGGGTCGGGGATTTTCTCTGCCACGTTATGACTGGGTGTTGTGTGATGTCCTTAGGTTAGTTAGGCTTACGTAATTCTAAGTTCTAGGGCCCTGATGACCATAGATGTTAAGTTCCATAGTGCTCAGAGCCATTTGAACCATTTGAACGATCATCTGTAGCACAGGAAAGAAAACCATTTGTTACAAAAACTGGTGTTTAAGTGTTTCAAGGATCCTCTATACAACTTATACGATGTGCATGATAGTGATCTTCTACGTTATGCACATCAAGCTGCGCCCGACATAGATTACAGCGATTTCTAGTGAAGCAGTGGATGGTTGTATAACTTCAAACAGTTGCTCGATACAATTAACAGGATGTGCATGATAATGATCTTCTACGTTATGCACATCAAACTGCGCCCGACACAGATTACAGTGATTTCTAGGGAAGCAATGGAGGGTTGCATAACTTCAAACAGTGCTACAGAACTGGATGACGTAAGATGACGAAATTTAAAACAGAGCGCCCACTGGACGATGCACAGACAACTGCGGAATCGGACTGAAGATTTGTAGAGGAGATAAACAAACTTATTCCATCGTTCAGTAAGAAATTTGTTTCCAACTCCGATCAATCGGCATTTGAAGGGAAATACATATAGAAAGAACCCTGGAAATTAGAGGTACCAAGAGCGTTGCATCAAGCTCAACTAACATCAATGGCTTAACGCATTCATATACAATTATACCGATTGTTAATCTGGACGGTAAATTTGCTGGAAAGTTATTTATTGTGCTGCGAAAAGTTGGAAGTGCTCTGCTCCCTACCATTCTTTTTCGTGTTTGTGATCTTGCAAAGGCAGTAGGGAACATTTACGTCACAGCAATCGAGGGTGCGAAAGTGGGCGTAAGAGAACTGCAACTATCGTATGAGCACTGCTTCTGGCCAATAGCTGGTCAAAATAACTTGCTTTTACTTGATCCCTGGTGTGCGTTTAAAAATCATACTCATTTAGAGCGAACTTTCCCTACTGATAGGTGTCTGACATTGCAATTCAGACCACCTGGAAGCACTGTACAAATTCGGCATATGGATGTCTTTCTCCGTGCGTATAAAATATATTATGATATTGTCTGCAAGTACGCCTTAAAGGATAGTCAGTTTCACAATAAGCTCCACGACAGACATTTCCGCATTCGGTTGCATGCATCACCGTCCATCACTTCTCAAGACTTCTCACACCAATATGATTCTACATGCTTCCTTTAAGAATGGAGACCTAGCTGTACGTCGTACACGACTTGTAACTCACTAGCACTTCGCCTTCGATCTTGATGGTACGAACCTTTGTGATCACTGAGGCGCGCCATTTTTAATTCGGTGTTCATGGTGCAAGTTAATGGTTTGTTGTGAACATACCATGAATATCGATGATGTCCATGTTGTGAAGTGTAATACATACACCCTATAGAAAGTTGATGTCTGCACCTCCCGATCACCTATTTTCTTTCGCCCTCCTGATGCGCATGGTGCGTCATTAGCAACTAATATTTTTCCTGTCATAGTTGTTGACACATCACTTTCAAATGAGCCTTACTAAAGATGAACTGGCGACGTCTAACTCAAGAGATTCCTTGTTAGTTGCAGGATGGCCAGGAGATGTATGTTTACCTGCGAAAGTTTATAGAAAGCGGCGACACAATAGTCACAATATCTGACGCTGCCTTAGTCGTCGAATATGGTCATGGCCGTGAAACTATGCCACTGAGACAAAATACAAATTTGTTTTATTGAATATATTTCTTATTTAGTTGTTCTGGTATATTAGAAAAAAAAGTCTGCGGTTAAGATTGTGTTTCGTACCTTGGAGGCGGCCGCTGTGGCCGAGCGGTTCTAGGCGCTTCAGTCCGGAACCGCGCTGCTGCTACGCTCGCATGTTCGAATCCTGCCTCAGGCATGGATGTGTGTGATGTCCTTAGGTTAGTTAGGTTTAAGTAGCTGTAAGTCTATGGGACTGATTACCTCAGAAATTAAGTCCCATATTGCTTAGTGACATTTGAACCATTTGGTACCTTGGACGATTCCGCTGTTGATTTGGTGCTCTGTCCAACTCCTCATGAAGAGGCCGTCGCGATGATGTATCCTCTTTTTAAGCGTCACTGAGTTTTTTTATTCCAGGATTAATATGACAACCTGTCGCGCAGCAGTCAGAATTGATACGTGTCGTTCCTAGAAAGAGTCAATCTATTCTTGATGTTGGCAATGACACTATTCCGTATTAGGTGTGTTCCTACGTCCAGCTGGAGCAGTTTCTTGCGCGAGCTACGCCGCTGAGCTGACAATGCGCGCGGCAGGTTTTGCGAGCCGGCTGCGAGGGTGCATACCGGCTGCCCGCGGAGTTATTAGAATTGCTAATTGTGTGCCGACAGATATTAGCAATCGCGGTCCTGCGTGCTGTGGCCAGCCAGTCCACTGCGCATGCGCGACTCGCCTCGCTGTGGCTCGCTGTGGAATTAGCGCAGCTATGCCGTGCTCGCCCAATACCCAGGGAACACCTAACTCCGTGCCACAAAACAGAACATTAGGATTCATTTGACATTCACTGTTTTCAGACCCAAATGTGAAGCGACTTTAGACAAATTTACAGATAATTGGTATAAGAACTTCATAAATTGATTTCAACACATAGTAAATCTCCACATAGTTTGACATCACTTAATTGAATTTTGTAAGCATAAGCTTTAACATGAAACGTCCATCAAGGTCTTTTTATGACAGTACTGTCCGCGCGTGTGTATGTTAACGCTTGAAACACTGAGCATCTCAATACTCTCTCTTGTCATAACGGTAATGATATTTTTACAGTGGCATTGTAAAGCTGCACATTGTCTAATCTCGGTAACCAAGCCTGAGTACTTCTATAGAATCGCATTTTCGCAACTGAAAAGGCAAAATTCACTTATAGATTAAGTGTGGTAAAATTGAACACATCCGTAGGAGCAAGTCCGGAAAGTTCTCGAAGTCGTTTATCTCCTTCCCCCTACCCCCAGCTCCCCGAAACATTCCATACAAATGGATCAAATGGCTCTAAGCACTATTGGCCTTAACATGTGAGGTCATCAGTCTCCTAGACCTAGAACTACTTAAACCTAACTAACCTAAGGACATCACACGAATCCAGGCCCGAGGCAGTATTCGAACCTGCGACCTGAACAGCAGCGCGGTTCCGGACTGAAGCGCCTAGAACCGCTCGGCCACAACGGCAGGCACATTCCATACACACACTGCAGATAGACTCATACGACGTTGCTCCGTCGAGAGAAGCTTTGCGGGGAGAATTCCATTCTCATTCTATTGTTCTCATTGGAATAATCATGAATATGACGTATTTCAGTATGTGCCAAATTGCTGATGAGGTATAATCATGTTCCAGGAGACGTTATCTTAAGAAATCAAAAATTACTTCTTTCATTTCAGAAATACTTCATGCTACATCTTAATTTTTGTGTCTAGGAGCGTATTTTTATGTTCCATTTGTGCAGTCGCATTTGTTCTAGATTGTATCTACATAGTTTTAGTTCAAAAGATATTGTTTTGTAGGGTCTTTCTGGAAAAATGTTTAATTTGACGATTAACGGTACGTAAATTCTAATTTTTTTATGAAACTCTCCACTATAATTGTACAGCCTATTGACAGTACACCCTGCAGGCATAGAAACACTGTAAATGTGTAATATTACGTTTATGACATATACAGTTCAAAGAAAATCGGAACAGTCTTATGTCTCTAAGTATATTACTTTACAAAATAGTAAAATATTTGTCAAGGGTGATCCTATTGTACGATGGGTAGCCTTATAGTTGTGACAAAGTGTCAGTTAAATAAATAAATGCAAATATATAAAGTTGGTTCAGGAAGGAATTGGCGGGACCGTATTGGCGTTGTAATTAGAAAAGTAGAAATGCTTCTCTCCCATCCACAGTGAAATAAAGTAACCAAAATGAAATTAGCGCTGCTATGCTATGCTCATGGTGGATCCAATTTTAAAAAATGTAACAAATTCAAATGTGGACGAATTTGGCATATGATGATTGCCTCGCTTAGGCAGAGTTTGAAATTCCTGAAAAAAAGTGTGGATTCTATTCGTTTTCTTAACTCATCAGTCTCCTGACTGGTTTGATGTGACCTGCCACGAATTAATCTCCTGCGCTAATCTTTCCATCTCACACTAGCACTTGCAATCTATATCGTCAATTATTTGCTGGATGTATTCCAGTTTCTGTCTTCCTCTACGGTTTTCACGCTCTACAGCTCCCTCTTGTACCACGGAAGTTATTTCCTGGTGAATTAACAGATGACCTGCACATTCTCAGAAAGTTCTTTCTCCAATAAAATCCTATGTTTGATATCACGGGTAGGCGTGATGTTGCACGTATTAGCAATGCAGTGTGCTTGTAAGTCCATTAGACTCCTTACACCAATATAAGATCTATATCATTACAGGTAAAAAGAAGTTATTTCTTTTTATGTTTGATGTCACGGGTAGGAGTGATGTTATACGTATTAACAATCCAGTGTGCTTATAAGTGCAGAAGATTCCTTACACCAATATAAAATCTATATCATTACAGGTAAAAAAGAAGGAATTTATACCAAACATGGCACACCTATCAGCTGCTATCTGTAGAAGATCACTGCCACCATAAGACACCTCTAGCACCGCTATGTCACAGGGTGGGGGTAACATCGTAACTCAGGAATGCCTGGAGTAATTTCGAGCAGACCTGGTACATAAATGATTTATTATTTGTATAAAAATACTATGGGAATAAGATACTTCTACTTCCCTACTTGGAGTGTGATAGGAAAGCATGACATGCAAAAATATTCGATGACGACATGTTAATATTTCCTTTCTGTCTTAATCTTGAATACTTCGAAAGTATGAGCGCAATTTGCGTCTTATTTGTGTTGTTCAGTATACCAGCCAGGACGCTAGAATGAGAACTACAATGAGCCAATAATTTTGCAGCATATCTCTGGGGCACAGCTCAATGCCACAATCACGTTTAATGTCCTCTCTGGAATTACATAGTGTAAAAGAGCTGAGAATCACAGAGTTGACAGCTGTATTTCCGAAACAACGGTTAGTGTTGTCAACATGTTTCTGAAGAAGCGGAAGTCTATTTAATGTACGTGACATATTGGTACGCCAGTGAAGTCCGAAGATGAAAAGGTAGTTGTAAATACGAGTTCTAGCTAAAACATGTCCAGACTGCTTTTGTAACAAACAGCGCAGGCCTCAACATGAAACACTACAATACCGAGTTACACTTTCCCTCACAATTTCCACTACCTATTCACTTGCTGACCCTCTCAGTTGAGGATGTATCTTTTGTTTGTTTCTGACGGTGCATCCTTAACCCGTCGAAAAAAATCCTGTGTGTTTTGAAACGGCGACGGATTTATGGGGAATTTTTAGTGAAGCTTGGAAAGTCCGCCAGAGACTTGTTGAAACAAGTGTACCGTGATGAATGTCTTTTACGCACTAAAGGTTTTTATTGGTTTAAGCGGTTGAAAGAGAGACGAGAAGAGAGAGAAGATGAGTTATATGCAGGGCAAGCGTCAGTGCGCACAACGGACGATAACATTGAAAAAGTACATTTAGTCCTAAATGACCATCGATTCAGTACCAATGGGATTGCTAACATTGTAAGAATTCGGCAAAGAAACGGTTTAGTAGATTTTGCATGAACATTTTCAGATGAGGAAAGTTCGTTCAAAAACAGTGTTCAAGAACCTGACGCATGAACCAAAAGATTCTCTAATTAACATTTGTGCTGACACTCTGAAAAACCATCAAAATGAGCCCTAAACTTTTCGAAAATGTAACAGTGTGGTGAGTCAAGGTTTTTCACCTATTATCCGGAAACAAACGCCAACCAACGCACTGGAATAGCCCCGATTCATGAAACTGAAGGAGGATCAAATGCCAAAATCGTAGTTCAGGGTAATGATGGTCGTGTTTTCCGACATATGTTGGATTGAGCAGTGGAAAATTCGCATAGATCGGTGTAAGGATCGTGGAGTATTTTGAAGGGATTAATGTAAATATTGTGAAGAAGGAAAGTAAATACCGCGTCATCGTTAACTACTAAAACAGCTAAGCCGCCGACGTTTCGACCAACTTGCTGCAGTCCTCCTCATGCCGACAGGTTAGCTGTTTTAATAGTTTACAACGACGCATCTCAATACCCAAAATTATTTTATCCAAAATGGCACCGACCGTGGAAGCCTACGAACCTATAAAAATAAAGAGTAAATATGTAGACAGAAGGACGAATGAAAATTTGAACCTAGTGGACTATGGCGTGAATGAGAAATTGAATCGATGAGGGAGGCGTGTTACGGTAGCACGTACAGTTGCGTAAAGCCACTGTGCCAGGGTGGCGTAGTGGTTAGCGGATCTGCCTAATGAGCAGGACAGCCGGGTTCGTATCCCAGGCTTGGCACAACTTTGAGGTATAGAAATGTCTTGATCGCATAAGTCTTTATTAAGCGTAACGCGTTTCAAAATTTCATCATAATATAGCTGATAATATTACAATTTCTTTTTTCTGCACTTTATATTAAAAAGCGTAAAGGTATAATATTAGAGTGTCTAACAGTTAAGCTTGAACTAGACGCGTGACGACACCCAAAAAACATTTTAGCATGTTGTGGATGAGGATGTAGACTTAGGATCATTAGCTGACAACAGCTGATGCCTGGTTAGTTGAAATGCTGAAATTGTGGTCATACTATTTTGGAATTTTTAAAAAAAATTTTGGAACAGCGGTCAAAAAATTGCAGAAATGTACCGTAGAACAGTACGTAAATATTTATATCACAATCTTAAACTTCCAACTAGAAATATTACGAAATATGACTCCATTTTTAATAAATCAGTTTTATGACATTTTAAAAAGTGTATGTAATACCATAGCACTCTGCAGCTGATCATGCATTATTACATATGTCACCTGTGGCAAATAATGTTAATATTACACAGACTGAATCTAGCATAGGTATATACTTGCAGTCGAGTCACAACTCACATATCGATATGATGTCGCAGATCCAAACCATTGTGGTAGTACCACCTTAGCGCATAGAGTGCACACTGTGTATACATCGTCTGTACAGTTATTTTAAAGCTTTTAATCGATATTTTACACAATATTTAAGTATTTCCATGGGTATATTTTATACATAATTATTTTTATGTTGTTACTGTACGTTTTTTTACGTTTTGACAATTATGTGAACCCGTTTTACACTGATTGGTTGACGTGAGGTAGAGGGAGAAGAGGTAGATGGAGCATCTTCGTATTTAAGCGTATGCCTGTCACTTGCTGGGACCAGTTGACATCACAACAACTGAGAAGAGTGCTCCACCTACCATCTTCGAAGGATGCCATGGGTATAACAAGTCTTATTGTATTTTATCCTTATAAGCATTTTGTCATATTTTATTGTCAATCTAGTAAGATTTCTATTACTGTCTAAATTAAATTACAGGTCTGATGATGGTCATGTGATATGACCGAAACCGGTCACCTATGTTCTTGTAGCATACATAGTGCGATCATGACTGAATTTTAAAAAGATAAAAATTAATGGACTCCGTTTTGACGTGTAGTTATACGGAATTTAATGCGAACGTGTATAACAGTATGGAAATACAAAACTATACGTAACAAAATTGTTCTTCGAAATGGTAGCATAAACCAAACGTTCAGCGTTCGTAAGGTTAACTACAATGTATTGTACGTGTAATATAACTGCATTCAACATGAGGAGCTAAATTTATTGTACCCGTAATGTGGAGCGCATGGCGAGGAAGCATGCGCGGATTGCGATAAAATTATTTTACTTCGTTTACTTCTTTGACAGCTTAATCGCCAGAGTCAGTTTAGCACTGGTCCTCTTGCAATAGGCAACGGCACTGTCACATATGCCCATATGAAATGAGATCTGTATTATATTCAGTCTATGTGCTCATTTCCTTGAGATTATCACTAAAAGTTTTATTTAAACGTAAGTACGACACTAATTGAAATTTTTACATATGGAATAATAAGATGCATACTTACGTTATTAGGCACATATCTGACATCGTTAATTTTATTGTGTACGTCATTCCGCAGCATCAGTCTGATGACGAAACTTTGAAACGCGTAACGCTTAATAAAGAATTCTGAGATCAAGACTTTTCTGTATCTCGAAGATGTGCCAAATCTGAATGGTAGTCTGTCTCTACCATGGATGTATTTCTCCATCAAGTAATGGAATCACGGCGTTGGCACAGACATTCATTCTTAGATTAAATGTACATACATACATACATTATAGATGCTCGAGACTTGAAAAGCTCTACGGGACCATAGAGTTTCATTTGATTAAAGCATCCATTCCAGAGTTTCAGGCAGGAGCCCCCGTTTTTTTCGATGCCGAGATTCTATTCCAGTATAACTGGAGAGCTTCTACAGTGCAGTTCGCTTTTATGGTGAGTACCAAGTTGTCTGAGCATGAATGGGAATTTTGTTTGAGGAGGGAGGCATGCTAGAATAGTCCGTGAAGTTATGCAAAGCCACTGTGCCAGGGTGGCGTAGTGGTTAGAGGATCTGCCCACTGAGCAGTAGATCAGGGTTCGAACCTCGACCGTGGTACAATATTCATTCGTCGCTCCAGACTGAATACGTATGTCACAGATGTTTGAGATTTTAGATGGTCTCTGGAACCAAATAGTCTCATTTAAAAATAAAGAGAGTTATTTTAGCGAAACCTCGTGCGTATTATGGTACTACAGGTTTTTAAGTACACTGCAATACTGCGCACTCCTTGTAAAACTCGATGCGCGCACTCACAAATCCGGGGAGACAGCATACTGTATGGCGTACGAGAGGGCAACAGAGGATGTTCCGGCAGAGTCTGGGCACAGGCTGTGCGCCTCAGAAGTCTTGCCTGTGCCCGAGGCGGCAAGTTGTGGGGAGCGGCCCTGAGGCACAGCGGCCCTAAGTTCTGAGAGACGGGGGCCCTCTTTGTCGCCGCCGCCAGCTGCCATTCGCCGCCAGCTGATAACAGCGGGGCCGAGGGAACGTACACCGCAGGGAACTCGCACCGCGGACTCGCCTTTGGCGGCTCCCAAGGGACCAAGTGTCTATAAATCAACGGCAGTTTCACGGCTCTCAGTTCGCACAGCAAAGTGGCAAAACAAATCGTGAAAGCAAGTTCTGGCACTTACATGAGTTCCGGGAGATGGAGGAGGATTTCTCAGTTCTATATCTACAAATGAAATATTTGTAAATGAGTCAACGGATAATAATTTCGAGTCGAATAGAAGGAATGAAATGAAAACACTTTTACGTTAGGAACTGGATCATGCAATACTCAACTGCACTTATTTTTATTTTGGCAATCGATTTCGGCCACGTTGTCACCAACATTGGGTGATAAAAGACGTACTTATCTCTGCATTCCAGAATGGCAATAGCTAATCATTCTTTATCTACTCCATTTTGATAAAACTTGGGAAATTACAATTATGTACTTCCATCTTCCAATACAAACGTTCGACACATCTGAAACAAGCGTAGTACCCTGGAATGCTGTGTTAAGTGCATCATTTGTGGTCCGAGGGTAGTCGGGGTGGTGGTGAAAGTTCGAAGCTATTCAGAGGCAGGCTGCTAGAGTTGTTAGCAATAGGTTCGAACAACACGCATGTATTACGGAGATATTTCGGAAACTCAAATGGGAATCATTGGAGTGACTGCGACGTTGTTTTCATGGAGCATTTGAGGCTGACTCTACAACGAATCTGTTATGAGAAGGTAGTGAATAGTCGTGGTACAGGGTACCCTCCACCACGCGCCGTATAATTGCTTGCGGAGTATTTATGTAGATATAGATGTAGGATGTGACCAACAGCGATTGTCAGAATAAAAATACGTGCAGCTTTGCGTCGCATGATGTATTTCTAAGTTTCGAAGGAACTAGGGTTGTTCCTGGAGTGTTGCTAGTTTACACTGAAAGACAGGTAGCCACAGTATCACAAGCAATACCGAACTGCAGCATTTCGAAAATGATTAATTGTTGCAGTTGCGGGATGTACACGTAAATACGTCTTCTATGCTCCGAAGATGGTCAGAGTGCGACGGAAAAGCAGTTGTCGTAAAAAAAATAGAACTGTGAACTGCATGATGTAGTTGCTAATCTAAATCCTTTTTTCATTTCATTACTTCTTTCTAACCAAAATTATTATCCAGTACACAGTCAACACAGCAAAAACTAGGTGATAAAATAAAGTGTGAGGTACAGCTCGTTATTTATCAAATGGTTTAAATGGCTCTGAGCACAATGGGACTTAACATCTGAGGTCATCAGTCCCCTAGAACTTAGAACTACTTAAACCTAACTAACCTAAGGACAACACACACATCCATGCCCGAGACAGGAATCGAACCTGCGACTGTAGAGGTCGCGCGATTCCAGACTGAAGCACCTAGAACCGCTCAGCCACCCCGGCCGGCTGTTATTTACCTCAAGCACCGCTATGAGAAATTGTAAGTGATCAACAGTGATACCAGTATCATCCTTATAAAAAAGAATCGGTTGTCGTTCCCAAGAAAATGTTTTCCTGCTACGTGCCCATTCAGTCGACTGATTCGCGCCCTCCAGTCGGCATTATGAAGAAGATATTTGGATTCATCAGACCATGTAACGCTCTGTCACTGCGCCATCGTCCAGTGCTGGTGGTCACTTGCCCATTTCGGTCATAGTTGCCGATGTAGTGGTGTTAACATTGGCACGTGCATGGGTCGTCGTCTGCGGAGGCCCATCGCCAGGAGCGTTCGTTGAACTGTGTGCTCAGACACACTGGTACACGCTTCGCTGCCTGTCCTGTTTTACCAGTCTGCCCAGACTATAACGTCCGACATGTGTAATGAGGGGTGACTGCGCAAACCCACGACGCCTGGACGTGTTGAAGACACTAACCACAGCACTCCTCGATAACAACAAGTCTCGCAGTATACACGCGGACAGCATTCCCACTGCAACTACATGCACCGTGCGAGTGACTGATTAGTAGTCATTCATCGCCAGGTAATGCTGCTGTCGCATGGCCGGGTCTGTATCGATAGTAGGTCGATGGTCACAATGTTCTGGCTGATCAGTGTATTCTTGCAAGTAGTATTCTTGCTTCGGTGGTATGTGTGCATACTGTCTGCAAAATTTGTTGCAAATGGTGTTAGCAAAAAAAGGGAGTAATGCCTCATTTGGTAGTTTTACTACATGAATGGCAAAAATGTGGCAAGCCATAAACTTTTTTCCTGTCAGCGAGAAAAATCCTCGAAAGGTTTGAAATTATGTATGAACCTGGTCGTAAGTCACTAAGTGGCCTCATTTTCAAATACTGGATGAATATAGTCTGGCTATTTGCGCGTCGTGAGCTAAGCTACTTTTCCACATCCACACTCGCACCTCTGAGGGGTAGCTGGTTCTTACCTCCACTGTGGTTCTTTCCAGACAGTAGGTGATATGTTTACCAAACTTGCTTGAAATCGATACAGTGTCTGAAGAGGAGATGTGTAACATACATACATAGCACGAACACTTTTATAAAATGTATGGATTAATCAGCATTACTCACTCTTTATTCAGTTAAGTCTATACCCGAACAGTTTTCTGTTGTTTTATAACAGTTTCCCCATGTTATTTTGTACCAACATTAATGTCGGGATCAATGTCTGTTCGGAGTTGGCTGTCACAAAAATTTCGGTTATGGTTACGTGACAGCCTACCCCGAATAGCTTTTTTATAAGTTTCATGTAAAAATAGAGAGGAGTTATAATAAAATATTCCTATAAACCAAAGAGAAGTTGCTAAAGACAGGAAGACAAGGAAGACAATAAAGGAGGGACTATAATTCGTAACGCCACAGCTTATTACTAGTTATCAGATCGTACACCGAACGTTAACAAGGAATTAAGAGAAAATTTCTCAAGATCAAAGTGAGGATGAAACGATAATCCTGCTTTCCAAAATTGTTAGTTATTTTCGAAACAGGAAAGCTTATCTCCAGTGACAACGAGAAGGAATTAAAGTAACAGGAATAAAAGATCGAAAGGTAATCGTGTAATGTAAGAAATTTTTTTCAATAGATATTAATGCTTTATCAGTATCATTGTTTGATTTTTATATTCTCAAAACAACTTTTTTTTCTTTAAGCTGCTTGTGTTTACTAAGATTTAACGCCAAATGAACCGTTAGCCTTGGTATTTAGTCTTTGCATGGCAAACTCCGTTACATGTCCTGAGGGCAAGAAATGTGACCAAGTTGGCTGTTGTAGAATGACCTTTATCAGTGTTTGGCGATAGGGAAAACACAGACAGAAATAATTCCTGAAAAAAAGATAATATAGTTTTAACAGATGCACTAGTTAAAAGAAAACTTAAAGAACTAACTGAGAATACTAGTAAAAAATTAGTGATATGCCTATCTAGGCATTCGTGCTGAAAATAACGAGAAGGAAGCAAAACGAATAAGGAACGAAAGCTGATGAAGATTATTTGTTTAGTTTGTCTGGACCATTTTCTAATAGTAAAACTGAGGAGAAATGGAGCCAATGTATAGATGGATTGATGGTAAGAATTCCAGGGCCGGATAACGGTGCAGAGTATCGCCGAAAACGATCGCATTGAATGAGGAAATTTAAACACACGACTAAAGGTTTTACCATCAATCCTCATACACTGACTGGCCGTCGTCCCACATCCCATTGCCGAGGGATGTACGAAAGTGTACAGAACTTAAGAAATAGGCTCGTGTGTTATGTACCTCTCGGCCAAATGACTCTTTTGCATATTCAGAGCAGGACAGAGTTCTGTACCTAGGGGATTGCGTACGGAGGATAACATGATAGTTTTTGATCATTACGTAGAATTACTTTGAATCTCATGAAGGGATGCACTCTAGAGACAGCCGTAAGCAGTTTCAGCCACTTTCTACTGTTTCTGTTTTTGTTAGACATGAAGGTGTGTTTTGTGTAGCACTAAATACTTCATTTCCTACCCATTTAAGTGCTGTATAACATTTCACAGCTGTTTGGAATACATTAATTCTTAAGAAACAGAGTTTAATGGTGGGTACATTTATTTATGACATGTGGACAGTTAACGCATATTTCGTCGTTCACGTAACATGTTGTTACTGGAAACAGAAGAACGTTCTTCACCATGGAACGTGTGATATTTGCAAATGAACTGTGTTCCTCTAATGTCTTAATAATTCTACTAGTTTTTGAGGCCCCTTTCTGATTATTGGCGAGTGTCAGAGTCCTAATGTAACAGGTAGATTATGAAATGCAATACTCACAAGATTTTCCCGACTGAAACTCTTTTAAATTGCTATAGAATATTTGCTACTAGGTAGAACACCACGTTGTATTTTGAAACATGTTTTCACATTTGGAAAAGCCTTTGTTTTCGAAATAATTTTTGTGATTTCAAAAATAAAAAGCAGCATGTAAAACGTTCATGCCATCACTTAAAAATGGAATAAGAAACTAATGCCCTCACTACACTCGAAAGTGACTGGGATAGGACGTTTGTTAGAATATTTTTTAGTGTTTTATCAGTATCGTTTGTTTTCTCTCTACTTTATAGAACATTGTCATTAAACAATTTATTGCTTCCCATCAAAATAAACTGTGGCAGCCAGCCGAGAGTCTGAGCTCATCGTCAGAAAAATTTGCTCCTACAGGACTTTGCCTGCATAATCAAATGCTTCTATGGCGTAAAATTACTAATACAGACAAGGAGAAATATTAAGAGATACACTAATGACACAAAGGGAAATAAACCACTGTCTCTTGAAATATTAAATATCATAGATTGTTACAATCTACCCCGGAATCCAGAACGTAGGAATCTCTGTGCGTAACAGATGTTTCGTTAGGCGCAGTCCTGGCTTCCGTTCCCGTCGCGAGGCGAGGCAGGATCCGCCCGTCCGCCAGGTCCCCTTCAAGAAGCAGGGCTCCTATTCTGTGGAGGGCAGCATTAAGAGCGCCTGGGCGGTGCTCTTTTGAGCGGCCAAAGTACACATCTTGTCGGCTCCTCCTATCTGCATTTCGCGAGCATAAATCTCCACTCCTGCTGTTTGCGCAAAAGCCCGGAGAATATTTTCTGTTACGGAGCACGGCGCTCTGCCGCCCTTCTGCAGCCTGGCGTAATGTCTTTACGGGAAGACTCATAAATATGCGGTGCTATCTTCGGCGTAATATTTATGGATGATTACGGCGAAATATCGGTGTTCGCGTGGATTTCTCCGTGCGATAACTCCCTCATTGACAGTATTCCCGTGTTTTCCATTCCGGAGTTAGAGATAAACAGCATCCTGTTTAGTTCGGACTAACACACGGCGCATCGAGTCCGGGAAATGTTTGTAAGCGTGTCGCATTTATCATGAGTTGGAGTTTTCTAGCGAATTCAAATGAAACGAATGGCGGGGAACAGTGCGGATTCTGGGAAACTCTACATCGCCCTAAATAAGAGCGAACAAACCATGCCGCAGGAAAGTTCTTTATCGGACTTCTCCTTGTTAGCTAGCGAATATTGCTTCCAATATTTATCTTTCTGATCAATGGTATTTCTGCATCGTAGAGAATAGTCTTTAGAATGGTTCAAATGGCTCTGAGCACTATGGGACTCAACATCTGTGGTCATAAGTCCCCTAGAACTTAGAACTACTTAAACCTAACTAACCTAAGGACATCACACACATCCATGCCCGAGGCAGGATTCGAACCTGCGACCGTAGCGGTCACGCGGTTCCAGACTGAAGCGCCTTTAACCGCACGGCCACACCGGCCGGCCGAATAGTCTTTAGAATCCCCAGTATGTTCTCTGATATAAATAGTATAAAGGATAGATAAAATAAAATGAATATGCTAATTAAAACATCTAATATCTGTGGCTAGTTTTCTCTGTTGCCTGTAGTAAAAAAAAAAAAAAAAAAGAATAGGTACTTTTTCAGGGTTTCGTACTTCAGTCGGTAAACGTGGAATCCTTAGAGGATCGTTTTGTCGTCCATCTGTCTATGTCTTTCTGTCTGACTGTTAAAAAGCCTTTTCCTCAGTAACGGATAGAAGTTTCAAGCTGAAATTTATGTTACATACTAAGATCTACCGTCTGTTGGAGGTGTAAAAAAGACTGAAGCTTTGAAATCAAAGGAAACAAAAGATACGGCCATTTATGTCACATATTTTTATACTCGCAATCTCATTCGTCACAGCCTATAGGGTATTTTGGGTTGACCTGTAATCACAAAATTTGGCAAGAAGCAAGATTTAACAGTACAAGTGAGGAAAAAATCTGAAAAATGTTGATTTGCAATAATATCATAAGAAAAAGTATTTCTCGTCATTTGTAATCTTATTTGAAACATAAAAAACTGAAACATCCTCGAAAGTCGTGGATTTCCCGAGACCGATATCCTGCTAGTATTTATGTCTAAAACAGGCAAAAGTCAAGATTCTCGATTCGCAGTATGGGTGAACTGTCTATATACATAATTAAGTTTGTGCGGAACCCTCTGTAGGTGAGTCCTCTTCGCACCTGGCCGATTTTTTTACTGTAAAGTCTGTGGAGGTTACAAAACTTTTAGTGCATCTCCGTAATTATTGTTTAGTACGGTCCCGACGGACTGTGAGTCATGCCTGTGACTGCGTTAGGTAGTACTGTGGGGTCAGAGAGGACAATAAATATCTTATATGTTAAAAAATGACGAAATTCCTCCAGTTGTAGTAAGGTGTTGCTTTTATTGGCGACTAGTTTCGATGTTGTTACAACATCATCTTCAGGGCCATACTTGTTGACATCAACCGTATGAGTCTAACACTAGTAGTCAGTGGTGAGATGTTGTAACATCGAAACTAGTAGCCAATAAAAGCAACACCTTAATAGAGCTGGAGGAATTTTGCTATTTTTCGACATATATTATGCTAGCTGACGTCCCAAATCGTCCATTTCGATTATGGTTATACGAAGAATAAATATCTTCAAAATATCCACGGGTATGCTGCCGGTCTATAGTGTCCAACGGGCACAATATTTCGGCGATCAAACATGTCGCCATCATCAGGTGAACTGACGGACTAAGCTCCTGTGAACGTGCCGGCACGGAGATCCGTACGCTATGGCTGCTCAGAGGGAACTGGGTTCGGTCGTGGCGACGGCCGATTTAAATACCCTCCGCCCGCAGCGCGCTCCCTCCGCCGTCCGCGCCCAGCGCCACGGTCGCGCGGTGGAACAGATTGCGACGGCGTCTGAGATGACGTCGGTGTGATGGCTCTGTCCGCCGTGGTCGTCACAACTATATGTCTGCTCGATTTACTCTTGATTAACCCGATCGCTGGTTCCCAAGCCTTGCTAAGATTATAGCCACAGTCACGGTTTATGAGGTCGTCATTGGTGCGAATTTCGATGGCCTCTCTAACAACGCTGTCCCAGTATCTCGACATCTGTACCAGAATCCTCGTGCGGTCATACTCCATGGCGTGATTTTCCGACAAACAATGTTCAGCGTCCGCCGACTTGCTCGGATACATCAGTCGAGTGTGCCTCTGGTGTTCACGGCATCGATCCTCGACGGTACGCATCGTCTGACCAATATACGACTTGCCACATTGACACGGAATCTGGTACACGCCGGCCTTCCTCAAACCGAGGTCATCTTTTGCGCTCCCCACCAGTGCACGAGTTTTATTTGGAGGACAAAACACAGTTCCGACCCGGTGTTTCTTCAGAATGCGGGCGATTTTCCCCGAGAGTGCGCCTGTGTATGGAATAAATGCAGTGCCTACCTCCTCCCTCGTGACTTCATCCATCTCAACAGGTTGTGCTGCAGTGGTTGGGCGGAGAGCACGTTGAATCTGCCACTCTGAGTACCCATTTTTTCGAAATACAGTTCTCAGATGTTCCAATTCCTGGGGTAGACTCTCTGCGTCAGAGATAGTGCGCGCCCTATGTACTAGAGTTTTAAGTACCCCATTCCTCTGTGAAGGGTGGTGGCAGCTGTCTGCATGCAAATACAGATCAGTGTGCGTAGCCTTCCGATACACCCCATGACCTAGGGTGCCGTCAGCCCTTCTCTTGACCAAGACGTCAAGGAAAGGTAATTTAC
The DNA here is from genome assembly GCF_023864345.2 of Schistocerca serialis cubense. Taxonomy (NCBI): domain Eukaryota; kingdom Metazoa; phylum Arthropoda; class Insecta; order Orthoptera; family Acrididae; genus Schistocerca; species Schistocerca serialis. The sequence goes on from NC_064643.1 coordinate 361,904,711, forward strand.
CCTCCGTTTCAGTCTCCATAGTGAATTTGATGTTGAGGCGTATGGAGTTTAGATGTGTAAGGAAGTCAAGGAGTTTATCCATACCATGTGGCCAGATGACGAACGTGTCGTCCACGTAACGGAAAAAGCAAGTAGGTTTCCATACGGATGACGACAGGGCTTCCTCCTCGAAGTTCTCCATGTACAAATTCGCTACCACCGGTGAGAGTGGGCTACCCATGGCGACTCCCTCCGTTTGTTCGTAGTATTCTCCATTAAAAAGAAAATACGTGGAAGTCAAGACATGCCTAAAAAGTTCAGTGGTCTTCTCGTCAAACTTCTGACCAATCAATTCTAGTGACTCTCGCAGGGGTACCCTCGTAAACAAGGAAACGACGTCAAAACTCACCATGATATCTGACTCATCCAACCTGAAGCTATCAAGGCGTTTAACAAAATCCACGGAATTACGGATGTGATGAGGGCATTTACCCACATAAGGACTTAATATTCCCGTCAGGTATTTGGCCAACAAATATGTAGGTGCCCTGATGTTGCTGACAATGGGACGTAATGGTACCCCCTCTTTGTGAACCTTCGGGAGTCCATATAGTCTAGGCGGTACCGGACCTTGGGGTAACAATTTCTTAGCGTCACCCTCCGGTAAATCTGCGTCCTTGAGAAGCGCCCTCGTCTTGTTCTCCACCTTCTTTGTAGGGTCAACGCTGATCTTCCGATAGGAATCGTCATTTAGCAGGCTCTGCATCTTATCAGTGTAGTCCTTATGGGAGACAACAACTGTAGCATTGCCTTTGTCACCCGGTAAGACAACAATTTCAGAGCGCTCCCTCAGATCACGAATGGATGAAGTCACGAGGGAGGAGGTAGGCACTGCATTTATTCCATACACAGGCGCACTCTCGGGGAAAATCGCCCGCATTCTGAAGAAACACCGGGTCGGAACTGTGTTTTGTCCTCCAAATAAAACTCGTGCACTGGTGGGGAGCGCAAAAGATGACCTCGGTTTGAGGAAGGCCGGCGTGTACCAGATTCCGTGTCAATGTGGCAAGTCGTATATTGGTCAGACGATGCGTACCGTCGAGGATCGATGCCGTGAACACCAGAGGCACACTCGACTGATGTATCCGAGCAAGTCGGCGGTCGCTGAACATTGTTTGTCGGAAAATCACGCCATGGACTATGACCGCACGAGGATTCTGGTACAGACGTCGAGATACTGGGACAGCGTTGTTAGAGAGGCCATCGAAATTCGCACCAATGACGACCTCATAAACCGAGACTGTGGCTATAATCTTAGCAAGGCTTGGGAACCAGCGATCGCGTTAATCAAGAGTAAATCGAGCAGACATATAGTTGTGACGACCACGGCGGACAGAGCCATCACACCGACGTCATCTCAGACGCCGTCGCAATCTGTTCCACCGCGCGACCGTGGCGCTGGGCGCGGACGGCGGAGGGAGCGCGCCGCGGGCGGAGGGTATTTAAATCGGCCGCCGCCGCGACCGAACCCAGTTCCCTCTGAGCAGCCATAGCGTACGGATCTCCGTGCCGGCACGTTCACAGGAGCTCAGTCCGTCAGTTCACCTGATGATGGCGACGTGTTTGATCGCCGAAATATTGTGCCAGTTGGACACTATAGACCGGCAGCATACCCGTGGATATTTTGATTATCAAATACGCCGGGAGAAACTCAAGAATCACAATAAATATCTTAGTTGGTAATTGAGCCACCTTTGCCATTGATGAAATATTCATCAGCCGGACATTTTACTGGGATTTTCACGAAATATTCTCCGATACAACATGAATTTCTACACACTTGGGAAGTGTCCGACTAGTGATAAAATTACGAAATCCAGTATAGTGATATCATTTTCTTTGTTTGCAGCTATAAGAAAACAATATTAAAAATGAAGAATTGCATTGCAAATGTACTGCAAGTTTTTCTTGAACCATGCACGAATAAGTGAATGCGTTTATTCCAGTGCCCATAAAAATATATGATAGCATGTGAATCTCAGTAAAATAGTACCATAATTGATCAATTACCTGTACAGGATGCAGTCACAGATCTGGTGTTCGTACGTACCTGAAACAGAAAATGTATTAAAATAACATTCGTAACTGACACCAATATAGCGAGAATACAAAGTACACTGTTTTAAATTTCAATTTACACCAGTATCAAACAACTGTGATGCGTAACTACGTGGTAATAGTAGTATTAGTTGTTGTGGTCTTCTGTACGAGGACTGGTTCGATGCAACTCTCCACACTGGTGTTTTCGTGTTTCATGTTATCCAGCTACACATAACTACTGAATCCCAGATCAACTTGTAGTAGTCAGACATTGTCTTCCTTGTACAACCTTACCATGCCCCCTTCCCCAAATCTCCAGTATAGGTGATAGAGGTGGTGTCTTTCTCCCTCTCTCCCTTTCCTCCCTCATCTCCTAATTTCATCTCTACCTCCTCTACCCCCTCCTCCATCTCCCAATCTTCACTCAGCTTTGTCTTTCCTCCAACTATTCACCATTTAGGTTCTCAGCTTCCAGACTACTCCTTCATCCCAGTAAATAAATACAAATAAACATAAGTAAAACGACATAATTCGCATACAGCGAAACTCACTCATGAAAACATTTTAAGGTAATGTAAAACCGACAACTAATGGATAAGTTGGTAACATTACACATAGAGACACGTTTTGTCGGGTGAGCGTAAAAAACCCTACTGGTGATGTACACTGATGAGCCAAAACATTATGATCACCTGCTTGATAACTTGTTTGTTCGTCTTTGGAACGAAATACATCACTGATTCAGCACATCAGGGATCCAACAGTTAGATGGGTTTATCGAGATATGTGGCCTTAGATGTCTACGCACAGGTAGTAAAAAGCGGACCGCTGATTGGCCTAGGTGGCGCATGGCGGCTGATAGTGACCCAGATAGGTTCCTTAGGGATAACATCAGGAGAATATGGTCGTCGAGACATCAACGTAAGTTCACTATAATCCTCCTCAAACCATTGCAGCACGGTTCTGACTCGAAGACACAGTGAACCGTGCTACAGAAACACGATATCGCCGTAGGGGAAGATACCAAGCATGAAGGGATGCATGTGGTTCGCAGCTGTCAGCGTGTCTTCGGTTACTACCACTGATCCCAAGCAAGCGCAGGAGATTGTCTCCCATAGGATAATACTACACCCACGAGCCTGCAGTGTTGGAGATCTGTACGTTTAGAACTGGCGTACACCTAAATAACGGCGTTTGTGGAGATGACCAGCGACCTAGCGTAGCAAAAATGAGATTCGCCCGAAGAGCCGACACGTTTCCATTGATCGGCCGTCGAATCCCAATGGTCCCGTGCCCACCGCAATCGTAATTGACCATGTCGTAGGGGCAACATGTAGGGGCGGGCTACTGTTGAGCTCCATGTTCAACAATGAACAATGAACGGTATGCTTCGAAACACTTGTGTGTGCACCAACACTCTTTCGGCAGAGGTGCCACAGATGACCATCTATCCTACTTCACACAGTAGACAAGCCCTAGTTCGAGTCTCGGTCCGGCGCACAGTTTTAATCTGCCAGGAAGTTTCATATCAGCTCACACTCCGCTGCAGAGTGAAAATATCATTCTGGAAACATCCCCAAGGCTGTGGCTAGGCCATGTCTCCGCAATATCCTTTCTTTCAGGAGTGCTAGTTCGGCAGGGTTCGCAGGAGAGCTTCTGTAAAGTTTGGAAGGTAGGAGACGAGGTACTGGCGGAAGTAAAGCTGTGAGGACGGGGCGTGAATCGTGCTTGGGTAGCTCAGTTGGTAGAGCACTTGCCCGCGAAAGGCAAAGGTCCCGAGTTCGAGTCTCGGTCGGGCACACAGTTTTAATCTGCCAGGAAGTTTCATATCAGCGCACACTCCGCTGCAGAGTGAAAATCTCATTCTGGAATTCGCAGATAGTTTGCATAGCACCTAGTCTGATAACATGTATCCTTAATTTTGTTGCAGTGGCACGTGGTAACCAGCAAATGAGTAAATGAAGCCGGTAGTAACATGGGCAGTATAATATTTTCATATTACTAGAGAGTGCATGGACTTATTATATGTAATTATTAAGTAAAATGCTGCAAGAGCGAAAAGTTCTTCACAAAAATTGGTCTGTAGAAGCGCAGAACCGTGAAACGACCGGTAAAGGTAGACGCAGTTTTTGGCAATTTCGGTAAAGTAACCAGCTGTGATATCAGTTGCAGTAATTACACACTTACAGATGCACTGGCGCGTATTAAATATAAAATTAAATCTCGTATTACGTGGGACGCTTCCAGACTGTCGTTAATTCTTAGCGGTAATGGCACTCTTCTAACGTCGTCTGGGGATAATCTCGACGCTGTTGCTAGCAGCGAGCATTAAAGTCGTCAGCCAGCAGAATGTGGGACGCGACCCTTTTTATTAACGCCGGTTTTCAAACTTGTGCAGATGCATAGCGCGCCCTCGTTAACATCTGCTTGCCTCATAAAGGTGTGGCGGCAGAGACAATATGTACCTACATTCAACCAGTGCTGGATGGTTACTGTTTGCAACGCTGGTTAGTAGCTCCATAGCAAAATACAGGTAATGAAAACTGCTGGGAATCCTCATAAGATGCACTTTATCTACACAAGCAGGTGAAGTGTACTGCAAAGCATGAATTTCGTAGTGACAGTAAGGAAATGTTCCCTGGAAACACTTCACGTAACATGAAGGCATGATTACTATCTACACAAAACATAATCTTTACTGCTAATTGTCGAATAAATTTATCATAGGATTTTTATTCGAATACCAGTAGAAGTAATCAAATGAAGACAAAATAACTGAATTATATAGAGGAAGAACAACTTGACAAAATACATAATTGATGTAGGCGAAGTAGAAGGGAGCCGGCTGTGCGTCCACAAACCAGTGACAGTAATTTACGGGGACTGCGTGACTTTTGCGTAGACCACATATCTCCGAAAACCTACCACGGACATGCACAAAACGTACCACGCTTGGTCTTCCAAATCTGGACCAACATGCTACGAAGTAGGTGGTCATTATGTTTTGCCTCATCAGCGTACAGTTTTTGTAAGATTCTCATTTCACATATAGTTACCTCATTACTGAAAAAGCAAAGGACTTTTACTCGTACTATTGCTGAATATGATTCAGTAAGTCATGACCATAGGATGACAGTGTCATAACATACATCAACGTTCAGAGAGACAATAATTACAATAACAACAGTGAAATGTGCGGCATTTGACATTAAAGTGTTCTAGCATAGTTCATGTTGAGGTCAGTTAGGCGATGCTTTTAAGGAGATAGAAGTGAAGGTGCAGTGTGAATGCTCACACTAACCTTACTTCTCGTATACAATTTTTTTGTAAAATTTAATGTTGGCACTCTAGAGAGACATCATCATCATTACCGGCAAGTTGACGTAATATACGGATTTCAGCTTCCTTTCGGGTGAGCTTGTCGAAAAGCGACCTTTTCGGCCAGCTCACTCGGCTGAAAACAGAAATATTTGCATAATGCGCTACATCACAGTATTCCATTCACGAGTTATTAAGAGATGACCGTATAAATATCTTGTTATAATTATAAAAAATTTTACTTATTTATATAAAAAGATAGAGCTCCAATCATAAAGAAAAATAACGTCCCTTCGTGTGCTTTCACTTACCGATTTCCTTGAACCGGTGTCCCAAACAGAGTATTAAATAGCAATAAGTTCACTTTGCGCCGGGCTCCCTGTTTCTAAACATCGTATTGTGAGCATTTAAAGTGACGTTAACACGTGAGCACAGAGAGGCTGCTTCGTATTCCGTTTTCAGTGTCACTGGAAGACTGGGTATTTGGTGGACCCTTTCAGCTTTCATTTTACATCCGTGCAGCGATTTATAGATTTGATTTCATCTGAGGCCAAGGTTCAAACTTGTAGAGGTATTCGGAAAATTTAGTGACTGAAGGCGACACAGCCACGTTTCTACTGGAAGCTTCATATTTAGTCGCGGGAACACGGTCGTATGCTCGGAAGATCATCGGTCTCCGATAAACCAATGAGGTTTAGGAATCCGTTCGATGGCGCTCTCGTAAACTAAATATGCATACCCTTCGGCATTTATCGACACAATATACGGACAGCGACGATTTAATAACAGAAAGACACAATAAATGTTTCAGTAACGTGCTGTCTCCCTCGCCTTACTCAGATCATAGGTATTTTCATTTAATGGGATTTAAGTGTACAGTTTCATATTATGGTGAAATAAATAAAATACAGTTAAGGTATAGGTCTTCGGAATTTAAAACAGTTTTTTTTTTTTTTTTTTTTTTTCGAGAAGATAAGGGACCCATGGTCTGTCTACGGGGAGCGTCAATCAAAACGTTCTCGGTCACAGCTTCGAAATCAAGGCCGCTGGTATAGGGAATTATCGGCATTGTGCCGGCGGTCTTGTAAAAGAGTCCGGAGGAGCGGACAGTGTTTCAGGGAAACCTTTTGCCTTTGGTGTGGGAAATTTTCCTTAAAAGGTTGAAGAATCATTAATGAAGATACAGCATGAGGACACAGAAGCCAATGGAAACCAATGTGTGTATCCACAGGACATGGGGCTTGAACTGAAGAAAAGTGTCAAGATAATACCTGCATTGGCGAAAGACTCAGTAGTAACAACCCATTCGGATTCTAGGAGGAGATTGTCAAGTAGGAGGAAACCGTGAGGAATGGTTGAATAACCAAGTAAAGTTTAACATACTATGAGTCAGCACGTGAAATTTCAGAAGTTTGAACGTGGTAGGGAGGCTAGAAAACCTGAAAGAGGAATTCAAAGGCGCAGATAGATACAATAGCGATAAACAAAGTGAAATGGAAAAAAAGATAAGGATTTCTGGCCAGATGAATATAGGCTAGCTTCTAATGCAGAGGAAAATGGTATAGAGAGAGTACGATTCGTTATGAATAGGGAACTAAAGGAGAGATTTTGTTACTACGAACTGGTCAGTGACAGGGTTCTTCTAATCAGAATCGATAGCAAACCAACAGCGACAACGATAGTTCGGGTATACACGCCGATGTCGCAAGCTGAAGATGAAGAGATAGAGAAAATGAATGAGGATATTGAAAGGGTAATACAGTATGTAAGGGGGCACGGAAATCTAACAGTCATGGGGGACTGGAATGCAGTTGTAGGGGAAGAAGTAGAAGGAAAGATCACAGGAGAATATGGACTTAGGACAAAGAATGAGAGAGGATGAAGACTAATTGGGTTCTGTAACAAGTTTCAGCTAGTAATAGCGAATACCCCGTTCAACAATCACAAAAGGAGGAGGTATACTTGGAAAAGCTCGGGTGGTACGGGAATATTTCACTCAGACTACATCATGGTCAGACAGAGATTTCTAAATCAGATACTGGATTGTAAGGCGTACCCGGGAGCAGATGTAGACTCAGATCAAATTTTGTAGTGATGAAGAGTAGGCTGAAGTTTAAGACATTAGTCAGAAAGAATCAATACGCAAAGAAGTGGGATACGGAAGTACTAAGGAATGACGAGATACGTTTGAAGTTCTCTACGGTTATAGATACAGCAAGAAGAAGAAGCTCAGTAGACAGTACAATTGAAGAGGACTGGACATCTCTAAAAAGGGCCATCACAGAAGTTGGGAAGGAAAACGTTGGTACAAAGAAGGTAACTGCGAAGAAATACTTCAGTTGATCGATGAAAGGAAGAAGTACCAAAATGTTACGGGAAACTCAGGACTACAGGAATACCAGTCGCTGAGGAATGAAATAAATAGGAAGTGCAGGGAAGCTAAGACGAAATGGCTGCAGGAAAAATGTGAAGTTATCGAAAAAGAAATGACTGTCGGAACGACAGACTCAGCATACAGGAAAGTCAAAACAACCATCGGTGGCAATGAACGCAAGGGTGGTAACATTGAGAGTGCAACGGGAATTCCACTGCTAAATGCAGAGGAGAGAGCGGATAGGTGGAAAGAATACATCGAAAACCTCTATGAGGGAGAAAATATGTCTGATGTGATAGAAGAAGAAAGAGGAGTCGATTTAGAAGAGATAGGGAATTCAGTATCAAAATCAGAATTTTAAAGAGCTTTGGAGGACTTAAGATCAAGTAAGGCAGAAGGGATAGATAATCTACCATCAGAATTTCTAAAATCATTGGGGGAAATGACAACAAAACAACTGTTCACATTAGTGTGTAGAATGAATGAGTCTGGCGACTTACCATCTGACTTTCGGAAAAGCATCATCCACACAATTACGAAGACGGCAAGAGATGACAAGTGTGAGAATTACCGCAAAATCAGCTTAACAGCTCACGCATTCTAGTTGCTTACAGGAATTACAGAAGAATAAAAAACAAATTGAGGATGCGCTAGATGACGATCAGTTTGTCTTTAGGAAAGATAAATGCACGAGGGAGGCAGTTCTGACGTTGCGGTTAATAATGGAAGCAAGAATAAAGAAGAATCAAAACACGTTCATAGGATTTGGCTCTGAGCACTATGGGACTTAACTTCTAATGTCATCAGTCCCCTAGAACTACTTAAAGCTAACTAACCTAAGGACATCACACACATCCATGCCCGAGGCAGGATTCGAACCTGCGACCGGAGCGGTCGTACGGTTCCAGACTGTAGCGCCAAAACCGCTCGGCCACTCCGGCCAGCCTCATAGGATTTGTCGACCTCGGAAAAGCAATGGACGATGTGAAATGGTGCAAGATGTTCGAAATTTTGAAAAAAGTAGGGGTAAGCTATAGGGACAGACGGGTCATATACAATATGTACAACAGCCAAGAGGGAATAATAAGAGTAGGCGACCAAGAACGAAGTGCTCGTATTGAAAAGGATGTAGCCTTTCGCCCCTACTCTTCAATCTGTACATCGAGGAAGTAATGATGGAAATAAAAGAAATGTTCAGGAGTGGAATTAAAATTCAAGGCGAACGGATATCATTGATACGATTCGCTGACGACATAGCTATCCTGAGTGAAAGTGAAGAAGAATTAAATGATCTGCTGAACGGAATGAACAGTCTAATGAGCCGGCCGGTGTGGCCGTGCGGTTAAAGGCGCTTCAGTCTGGAACCGCGTGACCGCTACGGTCGCAGGTTCGAATCCTGCCTCGGGCATGGATGTGTGTGATGTCCTTAGGTTAGTTAGGTTTAATTAGTTCTAAGTTCTAAGAGACTGATGACCTCAGATGTGCTCGCATAGTGCTCAGAGCCATTTTTGAGTCTAATGAGTACAGAGTATGGATTGGGAGTAAATCGAAGAAAAAGGAAGGGAATGAGAAGTAGTAGAAATGAGAACAGCGAGAACCTTAACTTCAGGTTTGAACGTCACGAAGTAGATGAAGTTAAGGAATTCTGCTACCTAGGAAGTAAAATAACCAATGACGGACGGAGCAAGGACGACATCTTTGAGGAAGTATGGAGTACAGAATTATATGGTTGTGAAACATGAACTGTGGGAAAACCGGAACAGAAGAGAATCGAAGCATTTGAGATGTGGTGTTCCAGGCGATTGTTGAAAATTAGGTGGACTGATAAGGTAAGGAATGAGGAGGTTCTGCCCAGAATCGGAGAGGAAAGGAATGTGTTAAACACTGATTGGACATCTGTTAAGACATCAGGAATTGACTTCCATGGTACTAGAGCGAGCTGTAGAGAACAAAAACTGCAGAGGAAGACAGAAATTGGAATACATCCAGCAAACAATTGAGAGCGTAGGTTGCAAGTGCTACTCTGACATGAAGAGGAATTCGTGGCGGGCCGGAGCGAACCATTCAGAAGGCTAATGACAAAAAAAGGCACCAGAAAGGACAGCTCTGGCGTTGGGACTGATAATGGAAGTAAGACTTGAGAAAAATGAAGAACCCTCATAGAATTTATTGATCTGTAAAAAGCGTTCGACGATGTAAAATTGTGCAAGATGTTCGAAACTCGTTGAAAAATTGGAGTAACCTATGGGAGAAGACGGATAATGTACAATATGTGCATGAAACAAGACGATTTAATAAGACTGGAATGCCAAAGACGAAGCGCTCGTATTAAAAAGTGTGTAAGGCAGCACGCTCCTACTTTTCAATGTATACACTGAAGAAGCAGTGACGGAAATAAATCAAAAGTCAGGGTGACAGGGTATCAGTAGTTTGGCCTGGTGGGCTAATAGTGCAGCACATGCAAGGACACCGAGAGGTCATACTATGGAGTTCCGATTGGATCACAGTAGCTTTCAGTCAGTGTTAAATCTAACCTTCAGCTTCACCTTCTGAGTAGTCGCCAGGAACGAACCGTAGTATGGATTCTACGTTAAACGGTAAGTCCCCTCTCCCGCGTGGATAAATAGTATAGATTAGCTACACGTATGATGTCGAGGTGACGTCCAGATGGGAGACCTGCACCTGGCTATTTAGCCACACCAAACTATTATTATTACTCATAAGATTCAATGATAACATTAATACGCTAAGAGAATGTGAAAAATGATTATAGGACAATTTGATTGGAATGAACCGTTTAATGAGTACAGAGTATGGATTGAGAGTAAACCGTTCACAGATAGTTTTTTATCGAAGGATTTCATTGAAAGTCACTCAAAGCTAATGGAATCCAGTTGCATTAAATCAGGATACGCTGAGAAAATTAGATTAGGAAATGAGTCACTAAAAGTAGTAGACGGGTTTTACTGTTTGGGCAGAAAAATAAATCATGATGGCGGAGGTAGAAATGATGTAAAACACTGACTGGCAACTGTAAGAAAAGCATTTCTCGGAAATGAGCTTTGTTGACATCGAATATAAATTTAAATGCTAAATAACAATCTCAGATGTCACATCTGGTGTATGGACAGCTTTAAGTGTGTAGCTGACATGAATTCGATAGGTATTGTTACATGAAGTGCTATGAAGACAATAACCTCATAATAGGAACGATTATGATCTGATGCACTAAATAGTGAACTGCCACCTAAGAATTGCATATAAGGTAGAAATCGCGATGTTTAGTAAATAAATTTAATTACACTCTACATATACGTACATTCTCCATTTGGTGGAGGGTATCCTGGACTACTTATAATCACGACCTTTCTTGTTCCGCTGGCAAATCTAGTGAGGAAAAAATGACCGTATATGCATCTGCCATAGTTTCTCTTATCTCGATTCCATTGACTTTGCGCGAGATGTATGTCAGTGGCAGTAGAATTGTTCTCCAGTCAGTTGCTAGTTCTAATTATCTAGACTTCGACAACAGTTGTTTCAATGACGTCAGCCGCGTTTGGGAATTGAAATGAAACAAAGGTGACAGGTTAAAATTTGCTGTGAACCGGGACTCTAATTTTTCGCTTAAAGCAAGCAGTCGCCTTAGCCACCTTGGCCATCCGATCAAAATCCCCATCCTGTTACGCGCTACTGACTTAGTATCACGTACCCATGAACCCCTCACACTCATTTCCCGATTCCCGTAAGAGATCAGGCCTGTTGAGCATCAGCACTGAAAGACACGATCTCTGGTCGGCATCACCTTGTTGATGTATCCAGGCTGTAACAGGTGTAAGTGCAGAAATTTCTATAGGTGTAATTCAAATGGTTCAAATGGCTCTGAGCACTATGGGACTCAACTGCTGTGGTCATCAGTCCCCTAGAACTTAGAACTACTTAAACCTAACTAATCTAAGGATATCACACACATTCATGCCCGAGGCAGGATTCGAACCTGCGACCGTAGCAGCAGCGCGGCTCCGGACTGGAGCGCCTAGAACCGCACGGCCACCGCGGCCGGCATATATAGGTGTAATTAAATAGAAAACAAGTAAATGTGGAAATAGCAAGCCGTTAATGCTTATTTACCCCTGGGCATCAAGTCATAAATGAAAGTGGAGACGCGCGGATGCTGGGCGTCGTTCAATTTACGGCTTCGGTACGGCCATGCAGAAAACACCATGTCATAAAGTTTGTGACGTGAAGACTATTAGACGCAGAGAAAATACAATCAACGCACAGCGGCGTGTACGCATTGAGGTAACATATATATCAACAACGTGCCAAATCTCTTACGGGAAGCAAGAACTGCCAGGAACGGGTTCACGGGTATGTGACGCTTCGACGAAGTGTGTAGTTAAAAAACTGAGGTGGCCAATCGGATAGAGTGTTGTCCATAAAAGGAAGAAGTTGGTTTGGCACCACACGGGCACCTTGTCTGCATGACTGTGCTTTATGTAGACTTGTCACCAGTTTATTTATTTGGATCTGCTCGTTTTTCCTAATTATATACTGTTTGTTTTATTTGCCAGTCGACGTCGGAAGTTAATTGCCTGTTAATCATTTCTGTAGGTTAATGAAGCTTAAATTTGGAATTTATTGTTAAATGCAACACTCTTGATCTTGTGAAACAGCTGTGTCAAGGCTTGGGTTTAATATGTGGGGTTTAGAAAATTTTTCTTAATATTCTTTTCTTAACATTTTTCTTAAATGTTATTTTAGGGGTTTTGTAAATACTGCCACCCGTTGTATCGCTTCCAAAAGAAAAAAATCACAAGTAAATTCTGGTGGTAGGTGCTGAGACTTTTTGAATCTTTATAGTGTGTCTATAAATAAAGTGGTTAATTTTCTTATTAAATTTATTAACAAAATTATGGTTCAGTATCCTATCGTTCAACATGAGCCACCTACTGTATTCAACACCATGTGTTTACTTCCCTCCAAGGAGTCCCGTTTGACAATATGGAGCATTTCCGTAATGCTCTCGTGTTGTTTGAAACTATCAGTAACAAACATACCACCACGTCAGAGAATTGCCTATGTCTTCCTTTAAACCGACCAGGTGGGGATCTAAAACACTGGAGCGGTACTCAGCACAAATGAACCACACGTGGTCTCATTTATAGAGGAGCCACACACACCTAGAATTCCCCCTATAAACCGAAGTAGACAATTCGCCTTTTCTACTGGTGGTCTTACTCGATTTTTCCATTACGGTCCACTTTTGCAACTTTATGCCGAAATATTTAATCGACTTGACTGTGCCAAGTAGCACACCATTAATACTACATTCGAACATTACAGGATTGGTTTTCGTACTCATCCACATTAACTTACATTTTTCTACATTTGGGACAAGCTGCGTTCATCACACCAAACAGAAATTCTGTCTAAGTCATCCTCTATCCTTCTACAATCTCTAAACGACCACACTTTCCGTACACTACAGCGTCAAACAACCACAGATTTCTGGTTACCCTGTGCGTCAGATCGTTTGGGTATGCAAAGAACAAGACCTGCCCTATCACAATTCCCAGGGTACTCCTGACGATACCCTTCTCTCTGTTGACCACTCGCCGTCAGGGACAATATTCTAGGTTCAGTTACTTAGGGTCTTCGAGCCATTCACGTATCACAGAAACTGTTCCATATGTTCGAATCTTCGTTAACAGTCTGCCCTGAGACACTGTGTCAAACGCTTTTCGTAATGAATAAACGAATATGGAATACGTCTGTTGCAATCCATGGTTTTCACGATATAATTCGAGAAAATTGCAGATGGAAATTTGCACGAATGATGCTTTGTAAATATATATTGATTAGTAAACCGAAACTTTTTGTCTCAAGGAAGTTTATTGTATTCGAAATTAGAAATGCTCAAGGAATTTGCAGCAAACCGTCGTTAAAGATGTCGGTCTAGAATACGTTCTTTTACCCTTTACATATACAGAATTCAACTCCGGTTTTACCATTTCTTTTTTCAGTTGCTTGGAATTTTGCGTGGGGCGAGTGATTCCCGATAAATGAGCCTGACAACTTTTTTTTTTTTTTTCAAATTTTTCAGTTGCTTCTTAACGCATTGGATACCTATTTCTGTGGCCTCCACACGAGAGTACTAGCGACAGACAAACGATTGTATGTCTGTACGATACTCCTGCGAGAGTGATTTTTTTAGCGCTAACTTAAGCTTTCTTCGTTCCATCTTCCACTGCCACAACTGACTGGTGGCAGTGCAACAATCTCTGTTTCCTTATCATTTTCCAAAGGTTGTTACTAAACCACGGAGGGTATTTTCCGTCAAACACTTTTACCCGGCACATACCTCACCAGAACGTGATTTAAAATCAGCTTAAAATCTATCTATAATTCATCTACGTCTGTCATATTGAAAGTAAATGATGTCCATACATTGTCTAGGTAGGATGCTAACAACTTCTTAGCTACTCTTTCCTAGCATGAAACCTCTCCAGCCTTCATGATGGATTTATTAACCTTAGCCACCAACGCCACTATGAGGACTTCACCATGAATAATTACTCTCTCTAAGCCGACACTGTCAATCAGGTAAATTGTGTTTGTAGTTACGAGGTCTATAATGTTTCCGTACAGTGTGGGTTGTCGGCCTAGCTGCTCAGAGAGGGTTTAGAAAATGTGTTCAGAATTACTACAGTGAATCCATACGCGTCCCAGTCTATACTGGAAAGCCTTAAGTCGTCTCCAACTACCACTATATTATCGGAGTATTATTGCACCACTGAGTGTGGAATATAGTTAAATGATTTCAACGATCGTGACTGCGGGTTTGGTCTGCCAGTAAATATATCCGATGGTTTCATTAAGTTCACCTAGCTGGTTACTTACGTCTAGATAACTTCCCAGAAAAACACAATGTCGGCTTCGATAGAAATAATATCTTTTACTATTTCAATGAACAATGTTTCTGAGCCCTACTGTAAACGATGTCGATGATGTGGGTTTATACTTCTGCAGATTACTTCTATACTTTGTTCTGTATGCGTGTGATCTTTGAAACTTTCCACTCTAGATGCATCGAACTTTCGTAGGGCGAATTGTTCTATTAATTTTTTATTGGCTTGTTTTCCTTACTTTGATGAGAACTACTGTAACAGTACAACACAGTATGTCACACTTAGGGATTTTACCTTACGTCACACTTTGGCATATTATCTCACTTTTATTTTTTAATGTTGTTCTTTAATCATTTATTTCCTTGTCAATGATGATTAAGTGTAATATTGTGAAATGACTTTCTTGTTAATGACTGAAAACAATTTTTTTAGTGTAAGTAGATACGGTGGTACCGTCAAGGATCTTAAACTGCGTGAAATCAAAGATGTACCATGAATGGTAGTAGCATCCGTGGCGTATACGAGTGGACAGTCTGAAGTTAACTATGAAAGACCCACGGTTCATGTAAGCTGTAAGGTGGATTAATGTCACATCGGCACCACAATCCTGCCCAACGCCAGTGTCGACCTGTCACACCATGTGCAGTTCGTCACATCCCATTTAATCCTATTTTCATCCCCTTCGTTTGACGCTTCTGTGATGGAAGTCAGAACAGCGACACCCAGCGCTGAAATCACGCTGTTTTCTTATGAGTGGCAGAGGACCGTTCAAAAGCATTCGACGAAATTCGAACTTAATCAAAGCAGCAAAGAGTGTTTATGCTTTTTATCACTCTTGTGGGACATCATGCAAGGGATGTGTGCATCATATTAGCATGTGCGTGAGTGAAACGATATCAGTTCATCCTCGCGACTGCTACATCACCTGAGGGTTACACAACCACCTCGACACTCTTTAGGCGGGGTTTTCCTACCTTCAGGCGCTAGAGCAGCTGCGAGGATGAACTAGTGTTGAAGCTTCTGACAGGTACTTTTATAATGTGCTCAACAAAGTGCGGCGACGCGGTTCTTTCCGTCCCTTTACGACGAACCTGCACCTACTTGTGAACATTGTCTCAGCAGATCATCAGTAGGACAGCCGAGTGAAACCTACTGTACTTCGACGTGAACCAGGCTGAAAATCAAGTCACTAATCTACGTTTCGGGAGGAACACGAAATGAAAGTTTGGAAATTTTGTCCTCAATTAATATATTCTGAAACTTAGGGTAACAAGTATCACTGTCAAGCCCATGCTAGTCTTAACACAGTCACTCACAATCCCTTTCACTCACGTTAGCAAGTTTATGGTGTTGCATTTCCCGAAAACGTAATAGCTACAAAAATACGGATCGTTTTTGATTGATAATGCTCGCCAAATATTAAGTCTGTCGGTACCAAATGCAGTCACAGTTTTTAGCCACCGACCTGCTCAATACGCCACGCGGAATATATGTCTTTTCTCGTCACAAAATTCACTTAAAAATTCCGAAATTTCTACACACACATCGAAATAATTATGCCGTCACTTTCCAACACTTTTGATGTATGAGACACTGCTAGATCCGGCAGCTTATCATTTCCATCGGAACTACTACTGCACACGTCCGATCTCTTTCATGGCTAGGCTTCGACTCTTCCCTAGAATACTCTAAGTCTTCTCTACCAGCAGATAAAGGAGCGCGAAGAATATTGCTTTACCATTGGTCAGTTTACTCAACAGTCAATAGCAAAACAACACTCTCCCGCGTCAGTCCGCGCTTTTCGTTCATAACCAATCGCAAAATAGTAAACCTCACGACTGCACTTTTTACCGACGTAATTATCAAATATGCTGAAGTTTTGCTTATGCATAAAGTTATTTACTATTGTTATTTATACCTGATTTAACTTTCCCTTTACCATAAACTTACTTTACAAATCTATTCTAAAAAAATCCCCTTTGTTCATATCCATACTTCTTCGAAATGTTCCCACACTAAATCCTTCTATATAACTCGCTAAACAATTATCTTCATATTAACATTAATCCACACTCACGCATCATTCATACTGCTAAAACACATTTATAACATTTTACATACACAAAAAGATATAATAACACTTTATGAAAACACCAGAACAGTTTATGAAAAACATTCTATTACTTTAGTGCACTCTACAGGGCACAATCGTAGCTAAATCAGTCCCCTATCCAATACTGTCCTCTATCGGATGATGCATAAACTACGTGCGCGTCCAGTTTCGCGTCACCATCTGTCACTATCCAGCTCTGAGACACATCTCCCACTTAACCGCCTCCAAGGCAGGATCGTTATATGGCGCTACGGCTCAAAAGGTGCGTGGTGGCACCTAGGGTGTTGTCGAATTGGGGTGATTGATGTTTTATTCATGCACAAGTTAATATTACCGCCTATCCCCGCCTTGGCGAACATGGTCACGCCACAGGAGTACGCAAAACAGGAGGGCTGACAAAGGATAAAGTCCCTTTGCTCCTTCGGATCACGTTCAGATTTCGTCGAATGGTTTTGAACAGTCCCAAGTGGTTCCGCCATATATACCAGAGCAAAAACTGCGTTCACATTACATTGCAATGGGGTCAGTGAGATTGCAGCCCCAAGATGCACGAAAAAGTCTAGGTGGTAGCAGCAGTGCCGAACGTTTTAAAAAAGTCGTCCTGTTGCTCCTAGTACTGCGAACGGTAGTTCTCGACCACGAAACGTGTCCGAATCAACGCCCCAAGGGAAGGGGTGCTTTCGTAGATGCCCTTTTTTCCTCGAGCCATTTTCACGTCGATTCTGTTTGGTTTTTCCATGGACACTCATTAGAAAAAGGCGTGATTTCAAAGCTGGATCTCCCACAGTACCTCAAAAGATCGGTGTGAAATGTGTTTAAGACGGAATGTGTCGATATTACCATCGGTGACACGTTCACGTTGGAGAAGTCTAGTGTTAATGTGGCATCATTAACCCACATTGCAGTTCACTTGAACTTATGAGATGTGGCCTTTTTCCGCATCTGTCGACACCTTGCTGTTTTAAACTTCGCCGAGCCCGAAGGTGGCGTCGCAGGGCGCCACGATTTGGCACCTTTCAGCCAAATTTCAGACTTACGCGTAGCAATGGGAGCCAATTATGGGGCTTCGAGAATGTGATCGTTAAGTTTACCTGTGAAGTGTATTTAAGAACCTGATGCTACAACAACATTAATGATCATTTTGAAACATAAGATAATCAACTATGGCAAGCAGTGAATCTGACAAAATTATACTACATTTTTTTCTCTGATTCAGCTATATTACTCAGTTTACGTTATTATTGGTTTTCTGTATATATCTTGTCTATCGTACTTTGGAATTGCCTTACTACATTGCTGCTTACTGTGACTTCGTTTGTACTCAACTGTTATGTTTATTGATAATTAATTTCAATCAAGTGAAAGGGTTCTAAGTCAGTGACTGAACATGATTGCGAGGTCACAATTATTACTGCGCCGTATGATTCTGTAAGTCAGTACATTTTGTGTCTATTACGTCTAAAGTTTTAAATATAATATTAAAGAAACATCGAAGTTCTGTGATATCAAGCATAATCAACTGAGCTTCCATGTGTTTAACGACAATTGTCACGCATTTATAAATCATTAAATATTATGCAAGTTCAGGATCGATGTAATACAACCAATATTAAAACTATTGTTCACTTATGACTGGCTTCCGTATCATTAGTAACAAATTCAGGTGGCTATCAAAATTAATCTTTATGATTGGACATGTCTGAATGTGATTCTTATAAGTGCAACATATATGTGTCATACTGTCCTTTAGCTATACTCTTGTCTACATTATTTAGGCTTATATTTCTTGGAATTGATGCCTCTAGCCTAAAATGAGGTAGGCACGTTTAACACAGTCAGTACAAGAACATGAAAGAGTGCAGGGAGATTACTCTACGACAACTCACAATATTCTGCACTTATCAAAGCACTTCATTCATAAATAATGTACCTTGCTGTGAATCAGGAGACTGGAAAATGGGCCCAAGGAAGGTTTCGCGTACGAGATCTACTGAGTTGATATCAAAATTGAAAAAAATGTAATTTTCTGCACTTTTGCATCTCTCTAGTCGCAAAGTTGGCAGCGGCTGGGGACAAAAGTCTCATCCAGGTCGACATAGAGCAGCTCAGCCTAGCTTTCTAGGCGAGCCATTCAGCGCTGCAGTGCATTGGCAGGAGCAGGGAGCCGCGGGCTAGCGGCAGGGGCTCCACGCTACACGGCAAAGCACTCAGCCTGCCGCCGGGGAGAACGCCACCGCGCAACACGCCGTTATGCCGTTCAATGAATGAATGAAATGCGCCGGCCGGAACCCACTATGACAACAGACCAACACTTTTCGTTTTGCTTACACTGTTTTTGTTACGAGCGATTCCTCGAGAATCCGGGTGGACACACACGTATCCGGGTGTATGATTTGGATGAACAGGCAGCCAGAGGAATGTGACAACAGTGATGCGCCACCCAAGCATGTTGTCACGGAACTGTCATAACACAGACGACACCGAAATGAAACGCGTAGCTGATTTCCTATTTGTATTCCATCACATGTTTTACGTTGGCCAATAACAAGAGAGCCAGCAAGAGGAGGGTGTTATGTGACCTTTTGTCGTAGGTGATTGCTCATAAAAATTTCAGTACGTGTATGGGCATTACATTTCAGTGAGCGCTGACATACTCAACGTTAATTAGTCCCCTCGTAGTTGTCACTGATTGATACGAGGCATGTCCAGAAAGCAAGTACCGTTATGTTCCACTGCCAC
Source organism: Schistocerca serialis cubense (assembly GCF_023864345.2). NCBI lineage: Eukaryota > Metazoa > Arthropoda > Insecta > Orthoptera > Acrididae > Schistocerca > Schistocerca serialis. Next base: position 361,924,242 of record NC_064643.1, read on the forward strand.
GGCAGCACTAATGTCGCAGTTCTGTACGTTCGAGCACGCATCTCGTGGTCGTGCGGTAGCGTTCTCGCTTCCCACGCCCGGGTTCCCGGGTTCGATTCCCGGCGGGGTCAGGGATTTTCTCTGCCTCGTGATGGCTGGGTGTTGTGTGCTGTCCTTAGGTTAGTTAGGTTTAATTAGTTCTAAGTTCTAGGCGACTGATGACCTCAGCAGTTGAGTCGCATAGTGCTCAGAGCCATTTGAACCAACCATTTCTGTACGTTCGCATTCGTCTCTTTGGTTCATTGTCTTTCCAGTGACACCGTTACAACCAGATTTTGTTGTGTCTACTTTCCTCAAAGACATTTCAAAATATCTAAAAGAATCTCTGAGAACATCGACTGTGAAGTGGGTTACGTAATACAGTTTTTTAACGCAAAGAATCTTAGGCCAGCTGAAATTCATCGTGAATTGTAGGGATTTGTGGTAAAAACGTAATGAGTGACGGAAGGATGAGAAAGTGGGTGAGACAATTCAATGATGGAATGATGGACGAACCAATGCTTATGACGAAGCACGGACTTGGTGGCCTAACGCTGCCAATGATGGTTCGGTTGAGAAAGTGAATGAGAAAATCAGTGAAAACAGACGGTTCACAAAAAGAATACTTCGTGATGAATATCCGATGTTTTGCGAGATATGTCACAAATAACTTTTCGCAATTTGTTTTCCCATTGGGTTCCAAAAATGCTTACTGATTTCCACAAAACGAAGAGATAGATTTCCCAGTGCTTTGACATTTCTTACCCGATACAGTGATGAGGGACATGAATCCTTGAACAGAAATGTGACGAGTCTTGAGACTTGGGTTTGTTATGTAGCTCTAGAATCAAAACTACAGTCGGTGGAGTGGAGATACGATTCTCCAAAAAATAAAAATTAAAATCAACATTATCAGCACAAGAAATTATGTATATTGTATTCTAGGTGTCAGGGAACTATGCTTATTAAATTCCTCCCCAGGTATGAAACAGTCAATGTGGTACAACACTTTGAAACACTGAGGAAACTTCGATGCACAAATTAAAATAAAAGGCTAGAGTGCTCACTCAAGGTATTGTATGGCTTCATGACAACTCATGATCCATTCTGCTAGTGTCACTCGAAACCTAATTCAGGAAATCGGCGTTTCAGTCCGGGACCGCGCTGCTGCTACGGTCGCAGGTTTAATCCTGCCTCGGGCATGGATGTGTGTGATGTCCTTAGGTTAGTTAGGTTTAAGTAGTTCTAAGTCTAGGGGCTGATTACCTCAGATGTTCAGTCCCATAGTGCTTAGAGCCATTTGAACCATTTTAAATAGGTTGGGAGCTGAATGGGTGAATGACTGGAAATTGTTATGTTCGACAACTTGGAGACCATTTGCATCCATTCATGGACCTCATGTTAATTGTGATGTACCATGTCACCAGACCACATTCGTTCGCGATTGGTTTGAAGAACATGCTGGGTATTTCGACCGAATGGCCACCCAGATCCTCGATATGAATCCTATCGAAGATTTGTGGGACATAAACTAGACGTCGGTTCAGGCACAAAATCCTGCACCGGCAGCACTTTCACATCTACGGACGGCTGTAGAGGTAGCATGGCTCAGTGTTTCTTCAGGGGACTTCCGACTTGTTGAATCCATGCCACGTGGAGCTGCTGCACTACGCTGAACAAAAGGAGATCCGACATTATATCAGGAGATACATCATGACTTTTATCACTTCATTGTACAATTAATGTAGAGATGCTGCAGCAAATACAGGAAATACATAAATTATTTACCACACTACAAATTAATATACCTGTATAAGACTGAAGTGAATTTACTTCGTGTTACTACCTCCATGTATATTATGCATAAGAATTGTAAAAATATCAGATCTACAATAGGAGCAAACGAATAGGGATTTTGTGGAACGTGATATGGAAACACCACTAGATATAGAAAATTAAGAAATTTTAGCCATTCTCTGTACATAGTATTGTAGAGAGCCTACATGATTAAATTCGTAGTTGGTATGTAAGTACAGAGCGCGTCAAAAGTCGAAAACCCCCTGTATCAAGGAAGGACAGATCAGAAGTCATGCGGTCTTTCGTTATCTTGTTCAAACATCACGGAGACTTTGAAGATAACTACCATCTGCAACACTTCTAAAATGTAAGAACTGCTAACAGATTATCGCCTATGCGAGCCATAGGTGTTTATTGAAATGTACACAGTTACACCTGGACTGGGCTCGTATGATGCTGAATTCTCCTCGAAGTGTCTGCATGCGATACGCCCACCAGGATGCTGTATGAACCGCGATTCGTCTGTCAAGACAACATGTTGCGACTCGTATGTCTAATGTACCACTGTCGGTGCACCTTTCTGTGCTACTGTGTCAACCATGGTCGCCCTCTTGACAGTTCCTGTTGCTCCAGACGTCGTTAAATTGTCCTTGTGGATACTTGTTCTTCTACATACAGGCGCATTTCCTAATTCAACGTAAGTGACGTGGTCGTACAACGCTGACTGGCCGGGAGCATAACGTGTTTTTCATTTTGGCTTCCAGTCGCGTTGGGCAGTTAATGCTGCATGGCACTGAGTATATTTCTCCAGGGTCGATTGATTCCATTTTTCCTGCGAATTCTTTTCTTACGTACAGAATTTATATGTTCTGCTGAAATGCTAATCACATACATGTCGAAACATGTAGTACACATAATGCCAGTTTGATGTTTGTTCCATGCCGCTTACATGTTTTTGCAGTTTTAACCGGTAGCAGTTTATTTATGAGGATTCAGTTAGTTTATTATGGCAAGGAGAACAACTTAAAAAAGGCTCACAGTTTCAGATCTCCATCGATCTCTACACCTACCTGACAGCTCTTCAATTCACACTTAAGTGTCTGGCACCACATTCAGACTATTTCTCCACCGTTTCAGTCTCTAACAGCCTGTGAGAAAAATGAACAATTAAATCTTTCTGAACGACATCTAATTTCTGTTATTTTGTTGTGATGATCATTTCTCGCTAAATAGGTTGCCGACAGTAAAATATTTTCACATTCAGAAAGGAAAGCTTGTGATTGAAATTTCGTGAAAAGATCTTACCGCCACGAAAACGCCTTTCTTTTGATGATTGCTATCACAGCTCGCTTATCAAATCCGTAACACTCTCTCCCGTATTTCACTATAATTCCAGATGAGCTGTCTTCTTTACGCTTTTTCGATGTTCTCTTTCAATCTTAACTGATAACGATACCGTACACCACAGCAATACCCTAACAGAGGGCATAAAAGAGTGGTGTAGGAGGTCTCTTTAGAAGACGTGTTGCATCTTCTAAGAGTTCTACCTTTAATTGTTCATAATACTAATTCCTACTTATTCAGTCGAACTGACAGCCTTTAAATTTTTGTGTGATTTATCGTGCAGTCGAAATGTAACAGATTTTTTTTTTCCACCCAAGTGGTTGACTTCACACTCTTCCTTATTACGAGAAAATTGCCACTTTCGCACCAGTAAGATAGCCTATGTAAATCGCTCTGCAATAGATTTAGACCTTCTGATGACTTTATTAGACGGTAAATGACAGTATTATCTGCAAACAATCTAAGAGGGCTGCCCTGATTATCTCCTAAATTGTATACGTAGATTAGGAATAGCAGAGGGCCTATAACACTTCCTTGGGAACGCCGGACATCACTTCTGTTTTGCTCGACGGTTTTCCTTCGATTACTACCTATTGTGACCTTCCTGTGAGGAAATCACGGATTCTATCACGCTATTGAACCGATTTTCCACAAGCACACAGTTTCATTAGAAGTCTCTTACATATGTGTGAGCATAGACTTGCAGGCCTTTGTCTTCTTCCCTAAGACCGTTTCTAGGTGTAATTGCGTTGAAATGTACGAAAGACGTTCAATAAGTAATGTTTCTTCAATGGCCAGTTTTGGTTGAAAAAATGCGGAATTTGTTGTGGGACATAGTAGAATATTCTTGCTTCAGCCCTTACACGTTCACGAAGTTCTTAAATGTGGCGGTCTTAAATGTGAAAAAATCTTGTTTCATTTGGAATTCACATGCCAAAAAAGGCTTCTTCTGGGTGATTTTTCAAGGCCCCTATTTCTATACTTTGAACATGTACGAATCGTTTCAAACTTTGCACGCAAGTAGCGAAATGGATTAAATCAAAGCGCAACGCTTTTTTTTAATATCCATTGTCCAAATATGATAAAATTCCAACTAAATGTAGCATGTAAAGTTCGTTATTACATCAACTGAATGCACAGAAACGGTTTTAAGTTAAACAAATAAATAATAAATGTATTCTCACCATAAAACGAAAACTCGATTTCAAAAATCGCGCTTCATTAGTATTTTACGTTAAAAAACACGTTACTCGTTAGGTTATCTTTACGTACCGTTCCTGTACTTCAGACTTGGGCGAATCGTGTCAAATTTTGTAACAAGGTAGACATATACACGTATTTGATGGTAGTCATTTTATTTTGTGATAACTTTACCCGTTACTACGTTGTAAACAAAGTGGCTCCAAATATATTAAAAAACCTCTACCGGACCAGTCGTCGCCCGTATAAACAAAAATATAGATCGGTTGCTAAGCTATCGAGGTCTAACGTAAAAATTATGGCAAATCAAAGTTTAGGAACGAAAATGATAAATTTTCCTATCATAACAGGAAAAAAGGCGAATAAGTCCTGGGCAAAGTTAAGGGTATGAAAGGAGGGAACCAGCTTTTCGACTTATCGCGCATCTTCAGAGATATTTAGATCAAAACATTTTGATACAATCGCGCTTTTTTACGAGTTAACCCTCCTTCCCCAGCGCAGTGAGCCCTCCAGATTCAAGGTGTTGGCACACCTGCATCTTGCTGTTTATAGGCTGAAGTCCGTTATCTTGTGCTTAAACTTCAGAAGTGTCGCCAGCCACAGATGATGACATGTATCATATTATACGACTTGACATCTTGTGTCATGTTACACTATGTGTTATATTAAATGACAGGGGTACTAATACAGACAAGCGCGAATATGTCAAGATGTTTTTATTTAAATGTTCTTGAATCTGCTAGATAAGTCGAGCAGCTAGTTCCCTTCTTTTATATACATAATTCTGCCCAGAACATATTCGTCTTTTTTTGCTTTATGATAGGGGCATTTTTCATTGTGATAATTTGCCTATTCAACAACGTAGTAATTTCCTTGCCAATTTCAGGTCTGTCTCCAAGGCATTGCTATTTTCTTGGCAAGCAATGTAATTATTGGTCTCTAAATAGTCTCTAAAACTTCAGTGTGTTTATGCAACATGAGAAGCTTTGGTCACATCTGTCCGAAGAGGGTATGGGGCTACCGTGAGCCTGTGTTGCTGAACTATCAGCGTGTGTGGCTGCCACGCTGAAGACCTGCACTGTTCAATGGTGGAGCTGCTGGAAATGAGTGCGTTCAGTCGCAGGAGGTGAAATGAGGAGCTGCTTGAATCAGAAGAAGCAGCTCCATGGTTTAGGAAGCTGACGACGCCTGCGAGACCTGTGTGCTGACTAAATGGCCCTCCTTGCTTCGTCAAATGACAATTTGTGCATTGATGCCACATGACACGGCACCCATTCAGCATCGCGCGATCATCAGGTCCTCATCTCAGATTTAGTTGAGTCTCTCTCCATGCGATTAATATGACAGTCCACAAGAATTCACCGTTTTTCTCTGCAGTCTGGCTATGTAAAAGTGACAAACCAACCATACAGCAAAGTACCGAATAAATGATACGCTAGGCTAACATACAGGCCAGGGAAGCAGCAGTATCTCTCAGTTTACGGTGACGACTTTCAAATTTTTAATCCATATGACTAGCCATTACTTTGCTCTGAAATACTGCATGTGGAAGCGCCTGTAGTAAGGATGGTACATTGGGCTCCAGAACATTACTGAAGTAGCATTTGGAGCTGATATTGTCCTCACTAATAGAAGGTGATCTTTCATATTGCATCCACTGGTAAAGGCATACTATCAGATCCAGCATTTACCCACCGCCCCCCCCCCCCCCCCAATCGTCCGCCAGTGCAACGTAACAAAGACAATACATTTTACCGCTGAACATGTTGCGATGACATTGACATAAAAGTTACGGTCTGAGGGGGTACAGTTTCTAAACTCTAGGATCCGCATCGGTGAGATAGCTGCCACTAATCCAGTCGTCACTGGATGATATAACGCTTTCGGTACAGCACGTACCATGACTTTTGCGACGCTTCAGCGTCGATATATGACAAAACGAAGCCGTGTGCTCCGCCACGGCTATTCGGGGAACCTGGCTGTCACACCCTATTAGACATGTAGATGTTTGCCCTGTGTAAACCCTTTTTTACCGTTTTCACACATCCATCAGAATCGCAGAAGCATTCCCTGTGTGAAATATATCGATATTTCTGTCAGTTGAAACTGATGCACATGCTCCCACCACTGCCTTTGAAGTAAACGAGACAGTTAAAAGAAAACAAGATAGATGGGAGAAAAGTAAATAAATTGTTTATTATTTCAAAAGTCATCACCATAACTGTTGAAATATTTATCCCGCTCTGAGGCACGATGGTCAATGCCGACATGAAAAAATGTTTGCGATTGCCTACGGAACTATGATTGTACCCAGCCGTGCACCCCTTCGTCCGAAGCAAATCGATGGTTTACCAGCGAAACTTCTGCTGCGAGTTCCATACGACGTTGGCAGTATCTGGGGCCGCCGACATGTTGCCAAGCCTGTTTAGAGTGTGCTGCATAAGTTTCGCTGGGAAACACTTAAATAATCCTCCACACAGTCCCGATATCTCCTCATGTGATTTCAAAACTTTTGAATCCCTGAAAAAAGACATTCGTGGGAGTAGATTTGATTCGGATGAAGATGTGCACGCCTGCGTACAATCATTGTTTCATAGGCAAAAACAAACATTTTTCCATGAAGATATTGACTATATTGTCTCACAATGGGATAAATGTGTTAAGTCATGGTGATTAACTTCGAAACATTTACTTACTTTTTGTCATTTATCTCGTTTTCATTTGACTGCCTCTTCTAGTGTGAAATCTCGAGATTGAACATACGAAGGATTTTACGGGATGAAAATGAACAAATACATGACGAAATGGTACGAAACCAAAATTGCACGCGAGGACAAGTGTCAGTGCAAGGTAATTGTCAAAAGAAGGGACAGATTACGGGGCCACCCATGATTACTTATTTTGGTGCGGGGTAAAACGTAGACATAAAAATTTGTCAGAGAACACGATAATTACAATATTAAAGTACAGTAGGGAATATGTATGGTTTTCATACAGCTACAAAAACCATAAGAGAGGAGATGAATTAATGTGAATGGTGCAAAACCACCCGAAAGACTAAAAACATGAAAAACAGATCTCAGAGATGACAGCTGAATCAATACAGTACCTACCTTAACTTGAAAGCTCTTAGACACATAGGCTGACATCTCACCCAGGAAATGCAGGGAAGTTTTGAAACAGTCGGTAATATGAGTTTCAGGAAATTTTGTGATACCTCTACTGTTTCATACATTTTTGACATAGGATCATTTTAAGTCGATCTACTTCCAAGTAATACTGAATAATCTTCTCAATAAGTTAAATATAACCTGATTAAATTACTTCTTGTATTATTCAACATATGTACAATAGATCCAGCTGAAATTCATACAGAATAAAAATCAATTTAATATTTCTAACAATCATTTTACCCATTTACCGAAACACATAATTAATCACACATTACAGAGTAAAGTAACGACGTTTGTGAAGACAGATTTGCAGAAAACGTTTTCGTAGCCTTTCATTACTTATGAAGATGTATTTCACCTTTTTCTATTTCGTGCCAAATTTTTCGTTTTGATACAGTCACTACACCCAAAACATCCTGTAGCTGTGGTTGTATATTCTACCAAAAGTATTCCCTAGTCTATCTCTGTCGTTACCGTCATGTGAAAGCTCACTTGTTTCCTTTCATAGTCTCTTCGTCGTCCATTTTTCTAATATATCTTGGTTTGGTATTTCATATATCAATATAAACTTTGAACATCTTTCAATAGGCCAACGTTTTTAAAGGCTTCCGGTTTTCCACATTCCAGTTCTGGACTCCCGTAGAGTCCTCCCTACATCTACGTCAGTCTTTGATAACAGTATAAACCATCTGTAAAAGACAATTTCTCTGTCACAATCTGTTCATATTCTATATCTTCCTGCGTAAGAGAATTCCACAACTTTTACTAAATAGACTTCAGTAATTTTCGTGTGATGGAAGTCTCTACCCTTTTTCTACTGTTAGTCATTTTAATGCTAACTTTGACATTTATATTATGCGCAGCAGTTCCGTTTGACAATTTTTAAATGTATTGTTTTCCACTAGAAGACACAGCACCTTGTCTTCAGTGCCTTTTATCAACTATTCTTACCGCCCTTCGGACTTTTCCTTCGTAGCTTCCTCCGATGCGTCTACGATACACAAGACAATTTATTGATGATAACTATGTCCTATGCTTATAACGTAATTAATAATTAATTGTCTTTCTTGATATCACAGTCTCGTTGCTCCTATGTGGAGTTGGTAGATCTTTTACATTGTTCAGTTCTGGCCTTTCCTGCCTGTATTTCATTACGCCTCAAAATTTCGAATATCGTGTTTTCAAACATGTTATAGAAGGACTTTCTGTGTCATTCATTCTGTTACTAAAATAACATTTCAGGCTTTTATGTTCAGTAAGAACATTTTGCTTCAGAAATACACAGTTAATATTTACTTTAATGCGTATACATTTAATCCTATCTGAAAAGCTTTCTCACAGTCATACCGTCCAGATATATTCTTAGGCAGCTGATCAGTTTTCCTACTGCAATCTGCTCACAGTCGCTGCGTCATATGCCTCTTGACATTATTCGCACATGAGTGCGGTCGGTGCCCCACGGATGTCGCCACACCCGCCGCAACAGCGGTGCCCTAGTAATGGATACCGCAGGGTTGCTAAATGATGACCACGGGACGCTTCGTGACATAAATGGGTCCGCATAAACGGCCTGTCAGAATCAATTGAAATTCTGTGTCATTAGAGATACAATGTCTGTTGATATCAATCATTCTCACTCTGGAACTCATTGTAATGTTTGCCTTCGGAGTTGGTACATACCCATTTCACTGGTGACCATTACATAGCTTCATGACAACGAAAACACAGCAATTCAGAACGCAGCAGTGTGTGGTAAGGAATTATTCGTAACATATAAGCACATATACCGGAAGATTCCATCCACAAATGATAACACATATCTTCTTTAACAAACTGCAGTTAAAGCATAGGTAACAGATCACGTTCAGACTGTAGGCCTGTCGAAGAGGTTTTGGGTGGTTCCCGTTTGCAGAGAGGAATAATTTATTCTTTAACCTAGGAGTTAAGAGAGACAGAAGTAAACAATACATTATAGAGGTTACATACTACATCAGATAACTGAAAAGCAGTAATCTACTGGCTATGGTTGTGTTTCTAGCACCGTATTAAAATGTGGAACGACTACCCTTATCCGGCCATCCTGATTTATGTTTTCCGTGATTTCTCTAAATCGCTCCAGGCAAATGCTGGGATGGTTCCTTTGAAAGGGCACGGCCGACTTCCTTCCCTGTCCTTCCCTAATCCGATGAGACCGATGACCTCGCTGTCCGGTCTCCTCCCCGAAACAACCAACCAACCAACAAAAGACTACCCTTAAACTACGTTTATAGTCAGTCAATGATCAAGGGCATATTTTCTCGTAGACTGATATACGCTGTGGTAACGACCATCAATAAAACTAGAGATAAATACTTCTAATGACAGTCACATTTCACTCTTTTCAAAGATTTGGATAAAGTGGCCTATGATCGAATAATGACTGTTTTCATAAGCGGAATTTGTTAACTGCCCGTCGATCTAATTTTCATAAATGATTTTCCACTGATAAATCAATGCAAGTACTCAGCAAATCATTTTATTGTCTGGACTGCAAAATTCAATTTGGCAAACTAAAATGACGTCGCATTAATGGTGTTCCTCATGTATGCACGGAGACTTGCTTTCCTTTGAGAAAGTGGAGGATCGCATTGACAGACTTTGCACTACGACTAATACTCGTATTATACAACAACAACTAACCTAAAATGACTTGCTACTAACGCAAGTACTAGTAGCAGCGGTTCGAAGCCGTGCCTTAAACGAAACACTGGGTGTAAAATTTCTTGGGGTCCAACTGGACACAAAATTAGTACAAAGTCAACACACAGATATACTGATGGGGAAGCTCAGATTAGCAAATGTTAATTTTAGGATATTTCTCAATATGTTGACCTGAAGACAAAAGTGTTGGCTTATATTTGATATTTCAAGTCCCTGTTGTCTTGTGGAGCTAAATCTCGGAATAGTTCACATGAAGAACATAAAATATTTATTCAGCGGAAGAGAGCAGTAACAATATAGTTGTGTAAAGAACATAACTGCACATCTTTCAAATGCTGTTTTCAGAGTTTTGAAATTCGTACACCTACTTCCCACTGCAAGTACTACTTATAGGTCGTTGTCTCTTATAATAAAGATCAGTATAAGCTAACTGACTATGATTTACACAGTAGCAATACAAGACTGAACATTATTTTCGTATCGACTTTACCTTATGTTCTAGGATTGAGAGTGTTCTTACATACTCTGATACAGAGGTATTCAACAAGCAACAACGTAAGAAACAGGAAGAAATTTGATATAGCTAACAAAAAAGTGAAGACATTCCTAAATATTCCTACATATTATTTCATTGTCCACGTTCAAGGCTTGATAACTCCTGTTACCTATCTATCATTCAACAATTTTCATTGTAATGTAGTACGTTTCAGTTGATAAAAATATACTGTAAGTACCTATTTTATCCGAGAAAGTCAACATTTTATTTAAACAATAAGCTATCAGCGGAGGTAAAAAACACCAATTTAATATAACTGAATAAGTAGATATAAAAGATAGCGGTAGAGACTTTCCTCCTAATTTACTGTGTTATATTTAACTGGAATAACCAGTAATGGAATTAAGCAATACAGTGACAGTTCATTGTTAATAAAGTATTCAGTTTAAGTTTCTAGAAATTTCTGCTCTTTTGCTGACACTCAGTGGGGTCCTACCAATTTTTCACGCTGAGGTAACAGGAGAATAGAATACATCTCCTCATTTGCTTCTTCCTGAAGTACGGAAAGGATAGTCTCTTTCTAGTATGCCTACCCATCAGTGGTGTAAATCCTTGAAATGTGAAATCGCAGTTGAGGCAGGCATAAGAGAATTACTGGAAACTAGAATCAAGACGCACTATGAACCTAAATACGCATTTCCTAATTACCAATGTGTAGCCCTTCCTGAGCATAGAAAAGAAATAACCAACGAACAAGCTGAGGTTATTTAAAAATTCAAGGTATGTGCACTTTGGCTCATCTACTTACCTAATTATCCAATTTGATAACGCGGCTTTTACTGAACTTCGTCATGTTGGAGAAAATTATGAAACTGTGGTATGAATTAGTTAAAACAGTGGAGCATAAATGAGAACAGTGGCAGGGAGGTTTGTTCAAAAACATACCTACTTGTTTCCAGCTCTATCCTCCTCCTTTGTGGGCTTGTGTGCCGTCTCTTATGACCTCAAGGTCAATGCAAAGTATATCTTACGCTTCGTTTACTATTGAAAATAAACGCTGCTAAGAACACAAGACGTAAGTAAAGCACTACAGATACGAGTCACACATAATACGTCACATATGCCATTTCGATGAATTTCCTTGTATCATGTACTCCTTATATCAACTGATAAAGCTGTATGAGTCTTAATGGAATGCAACCCACATGGTATTTTATAATGTACATCAATAAAAACCGCTGTTAGCATAAAATGTCGCAAAAAGCATCTGTTAATGAAACAACTCGCTGCTTTGTGTTTAACGGGAAAATTGAATACGTTTGTCAGCAAATCATTAGTCTTAAGATTAAGTAGTCGCTTATTGACTGCTTTCTCTTTGCTTTAAGTGAAAACTGTTCGTCATGAAAATACTTATTCTTTCAGGAAAATACACCTATACGTTTGACTGAAAGACTGACTTGGTATAAATAAGTTCACATTCTCTGTGGAAAACGTTTGATTCATGTAATAGATCAACTAAATCCATTAGCAAGAGATAATTAACGGCAAACCCAATCACTCTGAGTTAAATATCATGTTTTTAACAATATTGATTCCAGATTCCCAGCACAAGCAATTCCTCACGCGGCTCTTAACAAGGCTTCTTATAAGGGCGTTTCTGTGAGGATGAGAATAGCAAATAAATAAACTATCATTTGTTGCTTCTTGTTTTAAATCCAGTATTACATTTATTTCAATAATGAATAGTTTTTTTGAGCAGCGAATATGCTAAGTGATATTTACAGACAAAAGTAAGATTTTAGTACTGCACAATTTGCTGAAGTGTGTGTCTGCGTGTACTCCTAAGGGTAGACAAAACGTACTCTGAAATGCTACGGGCACTCACAGCAATTGGTTTCTGGAAAGAAGCGAGATAAGCCTCAGGCGCTAAAGCTTCAGACAAGATACTTTGTAGACCACGGTCCACTAAACAGTACAAATGAATCACACAGGTGTGCTTTATCAATAAGGTAACGGAAACAGCTACAGCATATTGAACATTATCTGTAAACCACCTCTCAAAGACAAATAGGCATCTCTGTATTCGTTTTCGCCACGGCGCCAGCTGGTCAACATAATTTCCGAAGCTCAGTTTACAATTCCCAGTGAGGACTTTATCGATAAAATAATAATGTACATTCAGTATCTCGCTGAAAATAGTAATGACAGCTACGGAGTATTCCTTCTGTCGTATAAGTTACTAAAAGACCAGTTTAATAATTTTTCACAAACTGATCAGGATAACACTGTAAGCTACGTAACGTAAATCTAAGTTCTTTCTAGGGAACCGTTTTCTGATGTGAAAATGAAGTAATATTACAATAACAGAACTTCTATTCTTTCGCAACAGTGAAAATGAAATTTTATTCCAATAACAGGGTTCCTGTTTTTTCCACTCGCATCTTCTCGGCATTCATTTTCGTCAAAAGAAATGTTCATTTATTACAGAGACTACGATCTCTATAGCCTATATAGTATGAATATTCTGAATTCTCATCAATACCCTGGTCTAATATAGATACTTCTCTTCTACATCTACATCTACATCCGTACTCCGCAAGCCACCTTGCGTGTGTGGCGGAGGGTACTTTGCGTTCCAGTATCGCTTACCCAATTTCTTGTTCCAGCCGCGAATAGTTCGCGGGATAAACTATTGCTGTTAAGTTTCTGTGTGAACTCGAATCTGTCTAATATATCTTACGGGTCTTTTCGCGAGACATACGTCGGAAGAAGCAATATATTTCTTGACTCTTCTACGAACTCACGCTCTCTGAACATTTTTAAAAAGATGTTAGCGGTAACATCTAAAAACGTTGTAGAGTCTGCTTATAATTGCCAATACTCTTTTACTTTGGAATAAAGGTACAACAGGTTTTCGATAACGAATCGCATCTTCAGGTTAAATCTGCAACAACATACATAAAAAATTAAACGCCATTAAGTGAAAAAGCTAATGTTGGCTACTAAGGAGGAGATAGAAAAGTACTCACTTGCCTGGATTACATTAAGCCTTTAAACCAATACGATCTCCCGACGTTCTATAACGCATATATCCAGGTATCATCAAATGTAATGGATGTTGGAAGATCCATAAGTAATCTTAGATATTTACGGGCCACCACAGTGAGATAATTTGGACCTCAAAAATAGTGTGGACAAGCGGAAGAACCCGATATAGTTACCAGTTACCAGTGTTGAACTTCTGACAATACTCAGAGAAACGGCTGTCTTGGTTGCGATGAAGAACTGATAACATAATATGCAGACGCAGCCGATAGTAAGTCATAGCGGAAATTGACAAAGGCAGTGGGTCATCCCTATTGGACGGGCACTAATAGGTGCCTGTAGAAGATGTGAGAGTTGTATAAGACCGTAGTACCTTATTTTTTAAAAGGTTGGGAGTCGTTTCTCAAATGAATCGACAACCGAAAATAAATTATATAACTACAATGGTTGCTGTTTGTCGTTGCGAAAATTACTAAAGCATTTAGTAATGTGGAAAACTTCTGCGTTGTGTGCCTGCTTTTTCAGTTTTTGTACAAGTCCTACTATTTAAAAATTAAAACTCATTACAATGTGAGTTACTCAAATCGTCTTTCTGTACCAGTAACAACTAGGCTGAATCAGATAAAAATTAGAATTTCAAGGTAAATTAGAAAAGCAGCTAAAGTTGAGAAGGGAAACTCTCTCTGTAACAATGTGTAGTGAAAATAGGTGAATGAGAACCAGAAGCCAAAATTCAGTGAATATGAGATAGTTGAATTGCTATTATGAAGACGCTATTCGTAAAGGTCGGCATAAACGATCGAAATTCGAGAGAGTGTCTCTATGTCACAGACTCATCTGACCGCTCAGTGTTTGGTTTGGGTGTAGCTTTAGATAATATATGTTATGCATTTCTTGCGGAATACTGAGAGTACTGCTCTCGCTTTCGTTACATAAGATCTTAAAGATGATAGTGTCTGTATTTGTATGTACGGTGTCATACAAGTCGTTGAAAATTTCGAATTTAGTACCAGTCACATATCATTGCAGTAAATACAATATATACCTGTAGAATAAAATTTGTTATATATTATTAGCTCCTTGTGGCGAAGTCGAAAGCCAGTCGTTCTTGAAATAAATAATGCTGGTGTAATACCTTCATCATTTAAGCTTTCTCCCATTTTGGCGAAAACTATACCGTAATATTGCGTCGTTTGGTAATATGATTTTCTGGTACTTTGGTTTATTAGTGATTACTTGTTGTGGAAGTGGAAGGATAGGCAATATTTTCTTCCGGATCGTCCTGTTAATGTTATTAACAAAATCGGAGTTGTAGCCATTAACAGCAATAATATATTTGATTGTGTTAATTTCTCGACTGAAAACTATATCTGAAAGCAGAACCCTATGTAATCTAAACAGGAGCGTTCTGAATGTTGCTATATGTATGTAATGGATAATTCGATGTCTGATGAATACCCGCATCTGTGGATGTCTGCTTCTTGTAAATATCGTAGGAAATTTTTGACTGGTTTACCGTTAATAACAAATCCAAATACGGAAGGGAACTGTGTTCATATATTCAGCTGGATTTTCGAATTTAAGCTGTTCTTTTGCGAAAGCCTCGCATTCATCATTTTATAGGTTATACGGCAATATAATGTCGTTGACACAGCAATACCAGGCTACCATCCCTCAGGTAAACGTTCTCAATTGATTAAATATCTTATTTTCTAACCTGGTAACGAAAATGTTTTTTAGGCAGTAAGATAACGGGAGTCATTGGCTAAATCCAGCTTTGTAAGAAAAATTGTCCCGAGAACTGAAATAATTGAATTTTAGGATCATGTCAAGTAACTGGATTACTTCAACTAATTATTCGGTATGTCGATTACTGAAAGAACGTAAGTTATTCACAACAATTCAAAACTCGTCCACTGGTATTGAACTCTACATATTCCTAATATCCATGGAAACTAAATTTGTTCCTGCTGCTATCGTTAATTGGGATAGGTTTTGAATAAGATGTTCCGAGTTCCAATTATTTAGATTTAACGGCAGTGTGAAATTTTACTTCTAGTGTCAAGTTACAAACTTTTCGATATGATATTACACTTCTTGCCTTGCATTGGTGATTGGGCAGGTAAGAGACTGGATTTTGTGCAGCTAAATTTGTGCTCATAGTTTTAGGGCCAATGTGCCAGTCGGAATCAAGAATTTCTTTTTTGCTGGTTCTGGGAAAAAATTTTAAAGATTTCTTTTTAGGCCGGTATTACACTATCAAATTTCTTTGTCAAAGATTTTATCAACTATTCCGTCCAATATATTTGACAAAGATCTTTGACATAGCGCTAGAAGGGGTATTACACTGTCATCATACTTTTCGTCGAAGTTGAAGATGGCTGACAACAACAACTTGTTATAAACCGCAGCAGTTGCATGTACCACAATTCCACTGTGTGCACATGCGGAAGAGAAGCGGGGAAAAATGGAAATAAACCTGGGTGAAGCCGTGGGCTTTACGACGACACGATAAAAGCGTTCAACAAAACTTCTTACATGAGCTTATAGTGGAGGACGTCAAGTCGTGTATCAATTACTTAAGAATGGATGAGCATACATTTCTGTATATGCTCAGTGAAGTGTATCCTCGTATCACAAATCACAATATTCACTTAATAACTGTATCTTCAGAAGACAGGCTCACTGTAACAGTAAGATTCCTTGCTTCAGGAGAGGGTTAGGTTAAGTTAGGTCAGGTCAGGTCAGGTCTCCAATCTTCTTCATCTATTTTTGTACTCAGGGTGCCTCACGCTGTAAAGCGCCTCATCAGCTTCAAACATCTCTATTAATTTTGTAGTTGTCGGCACACACCAATTGTATTTACTGGCAATGTTTATAAAAACACTACAGACGACAGAACGCTGCAGCGTTGCTAGCGCTCCATGTGGTAACATTTCACATTGCAGTGAACAGAAGACATGCGACTTCTTTGATCAAATCTACAGCGAGGCCCTAGATTTGATCAAATATTGGATGACATTTGACAAAGTTCCCTATTACACCCTCAAATATCTTTGACAAAGATTTTTGACAGAGATATTTGACAAAGAAATTTCATAGTGTAATACCGGCCTTAGTTTGCTAAGGCTGCATCAAAACCAAACGCTGAATGGTCAACTGGATCAGAGACACAGACCCACTCTCTCGAATTTCGATTGTTTATGCCCAACTTTACCACCAGCTCATTCACAGTGAAAACTGTAGTATCTCATAGTCACTGCGTTTTGATTTTTGTTTCTCATTCCCCTTGTTCCACTATACACTGTTATGGAGCGTGTTCCTCTTGTCAGTTTTAGCTACTCTCCTAATTTACCTTCCAATCACAATCATTCACCTACTCTAACATAGTTGTCCCTGAGACCGAAAGGCAATTTTAACAACTCAAATTTTAATTAGCGTCAATTTTTAAATATTGGAATTAGTACAAAACTAAAAGGAAGTAGGAAATAGATGGCCTTTCTAGTCTGGACCCTTCAACCCCACAAACTAACCAACCTAAGAAGAAGTAGGCACAGACACAGAATTTTTTCATAGTGTTAAAAACGTTAGTAACGTTATCAACGGCAAACAACGACCGTATAATTTGTCTTCGGTGGTCAATTTCCTTTCAGAAACGACGCCCAGTCGTCTAAAAATAAGGTACCGGTCTTATGCAACTCTCATGCCCTCTACCGGCACCTATTAGTATTCGTGCAGTAGGGACCTGATGCCACAGTTTCGGGTTCTTCCGCTTATCTGCCCTATTTTTCAGGTGCAAACTTGAATTCCCTCAGTGATGACCGTTAATTATCTATGATTATTTTATGCATCTCTCAACATCAATTACATTTGATGATGCCAGGATATGTGCCTTTAGAACGCTGGGAGATCGTATTGGTTTAATGGCTTAATGAAACCAGCGATGTTGCGTGGACCCCGTTATATGCGGATTCATTATGAGGGTTTTGGCATATAAGTAGTTTTAGTTTTAAGTTCAGCGGTGTAGTTTGTTGACAGTCCTCGGAAGTAGTAACGCATCGGCACTTAACACGTGTCTTCTGTCGTTTTCTGTACACACGTGGATCATAATGTCAAATCAGTAGACTAGTTGGCAGGGCCTATATTTAAAATGTTGGGCAATAGGAATAAAAAATCTCTGTCAAGGTAAAGAAGCGTCTACGGATGTCGTATTCAGTAGAAACAGAGACTTTTAGTTCGTTAGACATTCAGCGTGATTTGGTAGTTACTGAACTACGATGAAAACTGTTCGTGACAACGTGGAATCAATTTGAAGAAATGCCAAATTTCAACTAACTTAAGACTGACTCGATTAGCAAAATCTTGCTAAGCGGTGATAGAAAGAATGGAAAAAAACGCTAAGCCAGCGGACTGGGGACCATAACTGACAGCACATGCCTCTCCGTGGAGTTGCTAGTCAAGCTGAAGTCAAGACCTGGTATGCAGATTTAACAAAAAACGAGGACAGTCCAGCACCTATCTCGGCCAGCTCAGGTTGGTTTTATCGCTTAGGATTCCAAACATAACGAAGCAGTGCTTTTCTTCGAAACCAATTCCCAGTCGCAAGTTATTTTCTATATATACAGGAAAAAACAGCGACAGGAAATGCTTGAAGTGATTACAAATTAAAATCCCTTATGATCTAATACTTTAAAAATCCTGCGATTTTTCCACTTCCCCCAGTCGTTGCGGCAAGAACAGGCTGGGAGTTCACTGCAGAAGAATAAAAACGTTTATATTATTTTTGTTTTCAGTGACTAATTTTTAATGATCTAAATAGAGAACTGAAGGCTTTCCCTGAGAAAGATAAAATTTGTTTCAAAATTCTTCTACTTCATAATGTTCCCAACCGCTGACTCAAATAAAAACACTGAAGTTCAGTTTCCGCTATCCCAACATGACATCTGAAGAGTAACGCACGAACCAGGGAGTTATTTCTACATTCAAGGAATACTATCTGCATAAAAGTTTCTCCTACCTCACCGAAGAATGTGATTGAGTCACGAACTTACCATGAAGATTTTCTGACGACAATTTAATATTAAGGTGGGGATTGAGTTATTAGACGCACATGGACTGACATCACTCCGAAAGTGTGAATACTGTATTGAGGAAAGAGTGGCCCGATGCTGTGCCAGTGCCAGAAGATGAAGTGGTCACTGATATCACTGTTCCAAAGAGAGACTACCGACATGACTCAGCAGACTGGATTCACTGATGTCGATTAAGAGAA
The DNA here is from genome assembly GCF_023864345.2 of Schistocerca serialis cubense. Taxonomy (NCBI): domain Eukaryota; kingdom Metazoa; phylum Arthropoda; class Insecta; order Orthoptera; family Acrididae; genus Schistocerca; species Schistocerca serialis. The sequence continues at coordinate 361,943,287 of NC_064643.1, forward strand.
TGTGTACGACTTCCTAATCCCTCATTCTGAGGATCTGAGTAACGAAGATTTGATAGTTTTCAGTGAGAGAAGTAGTAAACAAGAAACAGAAGACGAGGAATTTCAGCCTCTTGGAAAGCTGACAACGAAGAAAACGGCCGAGTCATTCACAATAATGAACGCTGCTGTGAACATTTGTGGTACGTGATCCCGAAGAAGGAAGGAGTGCAATAGTGGGGGAAAAAAGTTAAGCATGCCCTTAAATGTTACAGCTGACAGTTAAAGATTTTTTGCAAAACATTTGGCACTTAAAATGAATGTCTAGTACCTAGCGAGAACATATCAAGGATTTGCTTGTAAGAAGACACATCACGGAAACTAAACTGACTGTAGCATCATCAAATTCTTCCGACGTAGATGATTCAGAGGGTATTTAGGATGTAAACTTAATGAAAATGATTTTATTTTATTATTATGTATCAGTGTTTAGTGTTTTAGTGTAGGCATTTTGCCTTAGAATGCGCTTCAGAAAGATAATGGTTATTTTAATAAAATTTCTAAGGAATTCTGCTGTTTTAAACTTATTATTCGCGTAAACGACAGCATAACCCCATGTTTAACGTATAAAATGACTCTCGATTTACGCAAATTCGGTATGTGCGGCAGTTCCACTGGACGCAGCTATAGCGTGTGACGAGATTTACCTGTAGTTTTCTATGTTGTTCATAGCAAGCACCATGAACTTTTTTACTTAACGGCCTGTAATTCGTACGTACGTAGTTGTAGCTTTAACGTGAAGATGGATATGTTATCGGGAAACCGGTGGTACCTTGACTGCATAATAAAAGAGGATCAATTATAGGCAGACCCTACACTTTTTAGAAGATTTTACCACAACATTTAAATTCTTTTTGCGTTGGTTAAGTTGCAGTTGTCCACAAAAAACTTTTACGTTCTTTGAACTTTAACAAGAAACTACAACGTGATGCAGGACGCCTCTTTTGCAGTGTCTGCCAGTGGAGTTGAAAGCTGAATGATCATCTCTGTGACGCTTTCATGCTTACTAAATGAACCAGTAACGTAACATGCTGATCTTCTTTGAATCTTATTTCCTCTTTCAGTCCTATCTTGTATGGTTCTCATACTGACGAGTGATATTCAAGTATCGTTCTAACGAATATTCAGCAAACTACTTCTTTTGTTGATGGACTACATTTCCTGACAATTCTTCCGATGAATTACTTTTATGTGGACGCTCCATTTCAAATAATTCCATACGCATGCTCCTAGGTATTTCTACTGCAATTGTGTAAGCATACAAAAAAGGGTCTTACTAAGTTTTGGCAATGCATTACATTTGCTTGTGTTAAGGGTCAATTGCCACTCCCTGGACGAAGTCTCGATCCTTTGCAGGTCTCCCTGCATTTCGCAACAATTTTCTACTGTAACGACTTGTCTATATGCGATATCATCATCCGCGGAAAACTTCCTGAAACTTCCGACGTTGTGTGCTAGGTCATTTATATATATATTGTGAAGCGTAATGGTTCTATAACGCTCCCCTGGGGCCGCCCGAACTTTTACGTCTGAACATTTACAACCGTTGAGAATGTCGTGCTGTGTTGCGTTAGCTAGAAATGATTGAATCTAATTACACAGTTGGTCTGTTATTCCGTAAGCTCGTATTTTGTTCATTATGCGGCAGTAAGGGACTGTATCGAACGTCTTGCGGAAGTCAAGAAACAAAGCATAAATCTGGGCCCCGGTATCTACTGCTTTCTGGACGTTGCGCACGAAGAGAGCGAACTAGGTTTATCGCGATCGTTGTTTTCAGAACATACGCTGGTTTCTATAGAGATGATTTCCACCCACTAGATGTGTCATAATAGCCGAGCACGGAACATGTTCTAAAATTCTACAAATGGACAACGTCTGGGATATCAGCCTATAGTTTTGTGCGTCTATTCGGCGGTCATTGAAAGCTGTAATGACCTGAGTTTTTCTGCAATCATCAGAAACACTTCGCACAAGCAAGAAACTACAGTACACTTCTGCTATGAGAGTAGCAAGTTCTCTGACATTCTCTGTGTATAATAGTATTAGTATATCATCGGGTACAGTGGCTATCACTCTACTGACAGGTTTCAGTTGCCTGTTTAGCCCATGGTCATATATTTCGGTATCAGCCATTCTGTAGTTCATGCGAAGATTTAAAGAGACACTACAGTGCGATTTCCTCTGTGAAACGATTTTGGAAAAAAGTTAATATTTCCGCCTTTTCCGTGTTATCTTCTATTTCAATGCCACTATAGTCGCAGAGTGTCTAGACAGGTGGCTTCGATGCATTTATTGACTTCACATAAGACCAAAACTAGTTTTCTATCAAGTTGGTGCTACAAACTGTTTCATTCGACTGAAATATATTTTCACAAGATATACGTCTAAACAGCTAAGACTTGAATGCCGAAGAAAATTCAAAATCGACACTCGCAGAAGAGTCTGAGGTGACGTTAAGGGGAACTATGAAAGTTAGATAGGCGCGTGAATCTATCAACGAAATGAAAAGTACTAGAAGTGAAAGCTCCTCCATTTCCCAGATTGGAATAAAATTGTGAAACAAAATGGAAGACTGGGTAAGACAAAACTAAGATAGAACCAAGTTATCTCTTCAGATAACGAGTTTCTGAGAGAGAAATTTTCATGTTTTCTACATGCAAGCGTGTTCGGGTGAAACATGTGTCCTAGTTAATGAAACAACGAACGGTTAGTTGGTTCCATGTTCCATGAATGGTATTCAAGATATTCGAAAAAGTTTCAGTTTACCAAAAGATTTCGCAGTTCTTCATATACATTAATATGGTCACATGCTGGCCATTCACTTATTCCTATTCAAAAATCGTACAGAAGGAGATGTTAAAGACAAAAAGTTGTAATCTTGATTTAAAAATATTTCCGCTGTCTGTCAGATATTTAAATCCCATGCGCAGCTTATCAAAGAATTTTATTGCTACTTCATTTTGCAAATGGATATAAACACTCATAATTTTTCAGGTGTGGGTAATAGCCCAGCAACGTCACACCTATAGTTGTTCGAAATACATATATAACGAGTGTTTTTAAGCAAAATGCACGAGTTTCATTAACATGTGATGCCCTAAATTCATTCTTTTCATTAGGGCAGAATTAACTTGTATTAGCAAGTCACTGTAAATAAAAATTTACGTGAGGAAATAGTAGTTCTTTAGCTACTTTGAACGTATTATGAGATTACATTAGTTGCGTTTCATCGCTTCTCACGGTTTTATCTCTTGCTTTGTGAGAATTTCAAAGGCGTAACGGTCCATATAAAAAAATGAGACGGAGTTCTATGTAGTTAATCAGACCCTGCAGTAATGAGGGCGTGGAAGGCAAGTGCAAAGATTCCGTTTTATTGTGACTCTGATGACTGTAATTGGCGTCATCTTTTGTTGCTAACGAGACGGATCACCTCCAAAGCGTTCCCAGTACACTTCTCTGGCAGCGAGGCTCCGAATACACCATTTCATTTTACACAAGTGTCTCTAGGAAGCAAGAACGTGGGATTAACAATACTCAGACTGTTTATCAATTAAGTACTGAATTTCAGATCCTAGGGACATCTATCAAGCAAAGGACTCTAAAAGTCGTCACGTTTGTTGTCGGTCTTTTCCTTAAACGTCTGTGTGGGAACTCTGCTATTGCCCACAATTTCAAATTTATACAAGCACGCGATAGCAGTGACGTATGTCAAATTCCCAGTTATGTCTGGTCTTGATGGTGTTTTAAATTCACAAGCCTTTCGACTGGTTGATTCTTTTCCTATTTTGTGCGTATCCTTCATCTCTAAGTAACTGCCACACCCAGCGTCCGGTATATAGCTTTTGTACATTCCAGTCTTAGCCTGACCCTATTCCTGTATCCTGCCCCTTCTTTCGGTAAAGCCCTTCCGCAAGCAATTTTCACCTATTCTGTCAAACATTTCTTAATTTTATGCCTTAAATATCCACGTCTTTTTAATGTTGGTAGATAACAGCTCCCTCTACATGCTCCCGGTTTCTTCAGTTCCGGAAATTTTTTTGGAAATTTGTGATAAGGTCTTATGGGACCAAACTGCTGAGGTCATTGGTCCCTAAGCTTACGCACTACTTAATCTAACTTAACCTAACTTACGCTAAGGACAACACGCACACCCTTGCACGAGGGAGGACTCGAACGTCCGTTTGGGGGAACCACCCAGACCGTGACAAGACACTTCAGACCGCGTGGCTACCCCGCGTGGCTGTTCCGGATATCCTATGAACTGCCATAGAAAATACTCTTTCAGTAGTTTATTAACACTTTCTTATAATTCCTAAAACCAGTATTTTTTTTATCGAGGACAGTTTTCTTCGTATTCGCCTGCGACCATCCGCAAGAGAATTGAAGCGCTTGAAATGTGCTGCTACAGATGAACGTTGAAAATCAAGCGGACTGGTAAGTAAAGAGGAGGTTCTCCGCAGAATTGGTGAAGAAAGGAACACTGACACAGAATGGACAGAACGACTGGATATGTGTTAAGGCATCAGGGAACATTTTCCATGGTAGTAGTGGGAGCTGGAAAGGGCAAGAACTGCATAGGAAGACAGAGATTGGAACACATCCAGCGAATAATCGAGGTCGTATGTTGCAATTGCTACTCTGAGACGAAGACGTTGGCTCACGAGAAAGATTCTTGGCGGGCCGCATCAAACTAGTCCGAAGACTAATGACAAAAAAAAAAAAGAAAAACATACAACGCCATGCATCGATCAACCAATGTGAGGTGAGAAACAGTCTGCAAGTGTCCACCCACGCCCTAGCTCGTGAACGTGATGCTATAGGATTTAAGTCATAATGCACATTTCGTTTTGGACCAGGCTAAAAAAGCCAATTTTACAAATTATTACACAATTTCCACTGTCCTTCTATTTGCAGTTTTAACGTTACACTTTTTTCTCGTGTTCACGGACCTCCGTTTCTGCTTCCCTAAGACACAGCCATCTAACATTGTTTTTATTACACCAAGACAGTCGCGATGTTTCAGTAAGGTACAATGTCTTGTCTATGTAGGTTAGACGGTTACACAGACCTGGCCCTTAAATCCGGCAGTATGTTCTACGTCGTCTGTGACTTCTGTATCGTATCTCTTTCTTCTTGAACTTTCATCCCTCTTCCTAAAGCAGTTTTTCGCTTCGCTCATTGCTTCTTCGAAATACCAGATAAACAGCAGGGCTTATACAGTAACCTACAACGCTCATCTACACTCTTCTTGACACGAACCTATTTGTCTTGAGCTTCCGCTTTCAGCACTGCGGGAGTTACGTAGCTCATTCTTCTAAGCATTGTGAACATCTTAATCCAACTCGTATTCTCGAAGGCTTTGTGTAAGTCCACAGATACTAGGTTGGTATCCCGATTTGTCTTCAGTAGGTCATTTGTTGCTTAGTGAATTGCCACAACCGCTTCTTTGGAACATTTCTCCCCCAAGAAACCAAACTTATTCTTATGTAATCAATATTCCTCTTTTTTCTTTCTGTTCTTCTGCATATTATTGCAGCCTCATTTTACCAGCATGACTGGCCATAATAATTTCCAATAATTGTCACATTTAGCAGCATTTGCCTTCTTTGGTAATGTGAGACAACTACATCACATGTAGCTTCAGGAAACAAAGAAGAGACTGGATCAACTGTTACATTATCAAGTGCTGAACACTTACATGGTCGTGTTTAATTTTAAGGTAGGATTATAAAAATCGTTGTATAATATATTAGCTGTGTACCTAGAAACATGTGCAGTGTATCAGGTGTTGTCAGTTTTCCGAGAAATCGAAATCCTCATTAGCGAAAACACTTTATAAAAATGGTGAACGAGGGGATATGGGCAATTAGCTACCAATTTCTTTGCTACCACAATTTTCAAGAGCTTTTGAGAAAGCAATGTACAAAAGAATAGCACACATCCCAGAAGACATAATTTTGTTTCAGATTTGCAGTCGAGCTTCATGAAAGGAGCAGCCGCAGAACAAGCAATTTATTCTTTTTCGTGAGAAGCGCTACCAGGGATAAACGACAGGTTGAGGACAATGGGAGGTTTCTTTCATTTAAAAAGGCATTACTTCTACGTAAACTGAACGTAATCTCTGTTTTGGCTCTAGAATCCATAAATTTCTTGTGGGTGCTGCATTAAAATTCAACTATCCACAATACAACATAAGTATATTATATTTAAATATATTCTTCTCTGTCTTTGCTTGCCAGACCTACGAAGTAGCTATATCACATTATTTATCTCATCGAGGAATGTTATTATGACGTCGAAAAACAGTGCCGAATTTGTATCCGTGCGAGTAATTTTTTTGCGAGGGAAACATTTCCGTAGCCATTAGTTTAATGCAGCTTTTTATGCTTCTTGCATCACCGAAATCTTTATTTTCGTACTTATAGTTAACAAGAAGTTTCCCAGCAGCTACTCTACTACTTTTATGCTATTCCCAAAGCAATTTCCGTTTACACAACTTTTTACACATGCTTTCTAAAGCCCAGAAATCACGACGCTATCAGTAAATATCTATAGCCTGCACCTCTAGAATAAAGTTTTCTACATGGCAGCGCATTTTGTAGGTCTAAATACTGCTAATGCACCTACCATAGTCCTCATGGTAGTCTGTCGCAGTCAATATCTGCAGCGTCCGATATGGCGGTATAACAAAATAATATCAAGCGACTACAGACGCACTAGAATCTCAGAACACTTCCAGAGCTGCTATACTACAGAGAACGATAAAGGAAAATCGTCAGTGTGTACCAGATAAATAAGACACCAATCAACATCAACGAGGAATTTACGCCATGGTATTCATGTGATTTTGTCCTTTATCATACTGTCCAATCCAAATACACGATCATGCCTGTGGCTATTTGCGCTAGGGACGATTATAGTGATCATAGAAACGATAGGTGTTGATTCACAATTTACTGTTATTAATCCTCTCAGGTCAGAATTCACAAACGCGTACTGTTATTGTTTTCATTGTTATACACGATCTGTGTTTGTCTACCACAACCAAATTTCCTGCGTCTTTATTTGTATCCTCCGTCACCAGCCTTTCCTGTATGTCAACAGTTTTATCTTCCTGGAGGCAACACGGAGGAGCCAAAACATTATGACCACCTGCTTAGTAGCCTGTCTGTCAGTCTTTGGAACGGAATTAATCACTGATTCTGCATATCGGAGATACGATGGTTTGTTAGTAGGTTTGTGGCAATATGTGACACTAGATGTCTACGCACAAGTCATGCAATTTTCATAAATAACGGGCCACTGATTAGTGTACGCAGTGATGGCACCCGACAGCGATCCAGACAGGTTCCGTAGGATTTATGGGTTTCCATCAGGCGTATTTTGTTACCAAGACATCAGCGTGAGCTCACTATAATGCTCCTCAAAGCACTGTAGCACGATTCTGGATGCTGAAAGATGACATCAAGCATGAAAGGTCGCATGTGGTTCGAAGATGCCAGCTTGTCTTCGATTAGTACCACAGGTCCTCCGCAAGCGCAGGAGAATGTCTCCCATAGTATAATACTGTTCCCACTAGCCCGCATCCGTAGCACGTTGCATGTTTCGAGCCGCTGTTCACCTCGATGGCGGCGTTTGTGTGTACGACCAGCGATCTAGTTCCAACCATTTGGCGCCTAGTTGTAATTTCACTGTCCTTATTTCCGTAGATGCTCACGACAATAGCACGTGAACATTCGACCACTTTTCCCGTTTTCGAGGTACTCTTTCACTGGCTCCGCGTGATAATAATCTGTCTCCTGTCTAAGTCGCTCATCTCAGTGGATTTACACACTTGAAACCCTTATCTTCGCTAGGGCGACCTGCTGTCTGTATTTGATCCACTTACCTCACGTGCCCGCAACGCAAGTAGGCGGAATCCAGTGTTGCGGTGGGCAGCGGTCACCATGTTTTGGCTCACCAGTGTATTTGTCACCCCGCCATATTTTTTTATAGAACAATATTTTTGTCACAGTTTCAAGCAGCCTTACCAGGACAACGGATTTAGAAGGGTGTGAAACAACTTGGCGACACGGCCACATAACCGGAAAATTTTTGTTAAATCTGTTATGTTTAATCTAATAGCTGCATGGTTGTTTTGTATATTTTGTATTATTTATTGAAAGTAACAGAAAGCTTTTTTCTGCCCTAATTTGTTGTTAAGTATTTTTATTCCGTAATTTGATTATTAACTCTTGAGCGCTTCTAGTAAACTACCCTTAGTCAAGTTTCCGCATCATAGTTCAGAGTTCTGCAATACGTTTAATCGTACTGTAAGATCATGCCTTTATGGATCGCTTTGCGCCCGTTATGACTTTTTGTGACATTTATTGGAAAGGTACGCCCAATTGTGGACAGTCTATATGATTACTGCTAGACCTATCGCTGCAAATGTATGATAGCGTGAGAAATTCCTTGTAATGCTTGGACGTGACGACAATGCCAACTTAGTCGTAGATACCGAAGTCTATGTCAGAGAGTCACAGACGGAAAATATTAAATGAAATATGAAAAATAAGGAAAATAAAATGAAGCTGGCCTATTACAGGGTTGATCACGAAAGACGGAAAATACCTCAAACAGCACATGTTATATTTGTTCCAGGTTCCTATTAATCTGATATGGGGAACATAATACTTATTCAAAAGAATCTTCTTCTGAGTTACAAAGAAGCGACTAGAAGCACAGCGTACTATCGGCTTAAGTGTGTAAAGACTGGGAAGAAAATGAAAAACAGCATGCAGTGGAAACTGAGTAAAAGTTGTTGCAAAACAACAATAATGAACGGAGAAAAAGATTACAGACAAGAAGCAGATGATGTTAGGAGACGTGCCATTGGCAGGATGGTTAGAAAACAATTATCTAGAATTTAATGTATGTATGGTAACAGTATACATATCAGAAAACGTGGGTACGCACATCGATCAGTCAGAACGTTACGACCGCCTACCCAATTGGCGGTATGTTCAACTTTGGTACGGTTAACAACAGCGACGCGCCCTTGCAGGGAGGCAGTGAGGCCTTGATACGTCGCTGGAGTGAGATGGCACTACATCTGCACATACAAGTCATCAAATTCCCGTAAATTCCAGGGAGGACGATGAACTCTAATACTACGTTCAGTAACTTCCCAGATGTGTTTGATGGGGTGCAGATCTGGCGTGTTGGGGTGACCAGCACATTAACTGGAACTCTCCATTGTGTTCCTGGAACCATCCCATCACACTTCTGGCCTGATATGGCACATTATCTAGTCGAAAAATGCCACTGCCGTCGGGAAGCATTATCGCTATGATGGGGCGTACTAGGTCTGCAACCCGTGTATGATGCTCCTTGGCCGTCATGGTGACTTGTCCGAGATCCACTGGACCCATGGATGCCATCTAAATGTTCCCCAGAGCATAGTGGAGCCCCGCCATCTTGTCTCCGTCTTGCAGTACAGGCGTGAAGGAGTTGTTTCCCTGGAAGACGACGGATTCGCACACTTCCATCGGTATGATGAAGAAGGTAGCGGGATTCATCAGATGATGCCACACTGTCGCTTCGCCTACGTTCAGCGCTGATAGTTACCTCCCTTTCCAGTGATAGTCACCGATATTGCGGTGTTAACATTGGCACTTGCATGGATTGTCGGCTGTGGAGACCCATCGTTAGGAGTGTTCGATGCCATGCGTGTCCAGAGAGACCTGTACTCTGCCCAGCGTCAGAGTCTGATGTTAGTTCCTCCACAGATAGCTGCGTGTCCTGTTTTACCAGTCTGCCCAGGTGACGTCTGTAATGCGGGATGGCCGCCCAACCCCACGACTTCTGGATCTGGTACAGCTGTCTACTTTGTGTATACAAGGGAATAGCACGCCGCTGAGTTTATCATTCAGAAATGAAATCTGAATGTCGGTTGCTTATGAAAAGGTCGTGCTTGTCTCGTGTAAAACGAAGGAGCGGATACTGTCAAGTGTCAGAAAGAGACATCAGCAGGATCATGATATACAAAGACCGCGATTCATTGTTGTAATGCCACGACTGCCATGCCAATATGAATTAGATGAGTTGGCCCTCGTGACCTGTGCCCGAGACATTTTTTTCACTTGGATGTGCAGGAATGTACAGCCGCTTCAGGAACCTCTCAACACAGGATGTCACCATGTCGTCTTTTCAGATAAGTCTTTGTTCTTCTTACGGCATCACGACGGGCGTGTGCGTGTATGGTGTTGTGGAAGAGAACGAATGTTTCCAAATTGCTTTCGTTATTGTCATATAAAGCCACCACATCGTGTGACTGTTTGGAGTGCAACTGCATCCACACCATGGTCGCATCTGGTTCTGTCTGCCGGTAATGTGGATAACACCCTTCACATTCCTGACGTCTTAAGGCGTGTGGGTCTGCTATATTTTTGTTGTCCCGACGATGTCACATTTCAACTACATAAGGCAGGACACATATCGTCCGTGCTGTCCTTGGGTATATAAAGAGGGTTTACGACTCGCCAGCACGTCTTGCACTTCTCTGAAAACATCTGGTCATGGATTACCGAGAGACCGTCATGCCTGACAGTACAGTTGATGAAAGTCCAGCGTGGAGTCAGGATGGAATGACGAACCCCTATTTGTCATACTAGTTCAGTCCGAATTAGAGTCATTGTTGTTCCTGGATGTTCCTTAAATCATGTGTTCTTCCTACTAGAATGTATACGCCGAATAAGGTAAATTTAGTTCTTTGTATTCGTAGTGGTACTGCAATTTGAATGACAGCAGACAGTCATTTGTATACACAGTCCAGTCACATTCACATGATCACCGCCTATATTCGACGTCCATTTGCAATAACCAACCGCAGACGGCAGGTCGAAGAATTAGCAGTGGAAGGTGTATCAACTGTGTCACGGAGGACTCGGAAAACAGTGCAGCCGTTATCGCAGCGATATCGTGCCGGTGCCGGAGCAACTGTCGTCTACTATGGGGCATAGGTGACAAGGGTGAACTACGACTGTGGAGATATATACGGGAGAATAGACATGCAACTGTTGAGCAACTGACGGCGCAGATGAGCCAAGGGGCTACCAACAGTGTATGCTCAACGACCGTTCAGCGAGCGTTCCTGCATATGGGCCCCCACAGCAGGTGCCTGGTTCGTGCGCCCACGGTAAACACTGTTCATTGGTGTCAAAGGCTGGAATTTGCACCCCAACACCGATACTGGACGTCCACTGAGTGGCGACAAGAAGCATTTTCAGATGAATCAAGTTTTATGCTCTGTCAGACAGATGGCCGTGAAACGTCTGAAAGCCAATGTCCTACAAGGCGTGAGGAGGAGCGTTATGGTCTGGAGAGTGATTCTCTGGCTTAGCATGGGTGCTCTCATCAATATGGAAGGCACACTGGATCAACACAGGTACGCATCGATCCTTAGAATCCATACTCGCAAACACAAGGTTTGTTTTTCCTCGGCATGATGGCATCCGCCAGGAGGTGAGGGTATCATCTGGAGTGCCCCAGGGAAGTGTGGTAGGTCCGCTGTTGTTTTCTATCTACATAAATGACCTTTTGGGTAGGGTGGATAGCAATGTGCAGCTGTTTGCTGATGATGCTGTGGTGTACGGGAAGGTGTCGTCGCTGAGTGACTGTAGGAGTGTTCAAGATGACTTGGGCAGGATTTGCGATTGATGTAAAGAATGGCAGCTAGCTCTAAATATAGATAAATGTAAATTAATGCAGATGAATAGCAAAAGGAATCCCGTAATGTTTGAATACTCCATCAGTAGTGTAGCGCTTGACACAAAAGTCACGTCGATTAAATCTTTGGGCGTAACATTGCAGAGCGATATTAAGTGGGACAAGCATGTAATGGCAGTTGTGGGGAAGGCGGATAGCCGTCTTCGGTTCATTGGTAGAATTTTGGGAATATGTGGTTCATGAGCAAAAGGAGACCGCTTATAAAATACTAATACGACCTATTCTTGAGTAATGCTCGAGCGTTTGGGATCCCTATTAGGCCGGATTGAGGGAGGACATAGAAGTAATTCAGAGGCGGGCTGCTAGATTTGTTACTGGTAGGTTTGATCATCACGCGAGTGTTACGGAAATGCTTGAGGAACTCGGGTGGAAGTCACTAGAGGAAAGGAGGCGTTCTTTTCGTGAATCGCTACTGAGGAAATTAAGAGAACCAGCATTTGAAGTTGACTGCAGTACAATTTTACTGCCGTCAACTTACGTTTCGTGAAAAGACGACAAACATAAGATAAGAGAGATTAGGGTTCGTATAGAGCCATATAGGCAGTTATTTTTCCCTCGTTCTGTTTGGGAGTGGAACAGGGAGAGAAGATGCTAGTTGTGGTGCGAGGTACCCTCAGCCACGCACCGTATGGTGGATTGCGGAGTATGTATGTAGATTTAGATGTAGATGTAGGACAATCCAACAGCTCCCAGTGTACCTGCGTGGTTCGAAGAGCAGCAGCAAGATTTAACCGTACTGCCCTGGCCAACAAACTTGCCGGATTTAAACCGAATCGAGAAGATGTGGGACGACTTGGTTCGGGCTGTGCGCACCATTGTCCCTCAACCGAGAAACCTAGCGCAGCTGGCCACGGCTCAGGAGTCAGCACGGTTTCGCGTCTATGCAGCTGCTCTCTAGAACTCAGTGACTCTCTTCCCCCACGTCTCGCAGCGATGCGATTTGCGAAAAGTGGTTATTCAGGATATTGACAGTTGGTCAAATTAATGCAGCTGGCAGTGTAGTTTAATGTATTTAATATGTGGTACAAAGTTAATTTCGGTCACATATATCCTTCTCGGTGTTGAAATTTTCGCTTTAGTCCAGATAATCCACCGGGTCGCGGCTCATAATCGGTATATTACTCGTCAAAAATGGATGATTCAGGAGTCCGGTGCAAATTACTTCTTGGCGGGCGGCTTTATTTTGGACGGAACGGGCGGCGCGGCGCGTGGGCGCGAACTAGGCTGTTAATTACGGCCGGGTGGCAGCCATCCCAGCCGTGGCGGCGGCTGCGCGGAATGCTGGCTGCCCGGGTATCTGGCTGGCTCGTGTCGGCGGACTGCGCCGCCACAGGTGGTTCGGCCGCCCTCCGCTGCGCCCAGCTGCCTCGTTCAGCGACGACGTAGGTATCATTTACGGATACATAGTTTCGCGGCGATACATTCAGATAAAATTTTCTCGGGCTTCCAGCCGTGTCCACTGGTTTAAAATCAATGAGCTTTCGGCTGAGGTCTCCTCTGCCATTGTCAAGTGGTGACTGTCGGATGATTGCTGTTGCCGTCCTTATACAGTCGCGCTGAAAGTGACGTCACTGGTGCTTGCTCCAGCGCCGTATCTAGTAATGTTTTCATTGCGCGCTTGCCGCACCCGCTTCAACTTTCCGATGGCCGGGTATCAAGTTGTGCTTAGCCGCAGGCCGCCCTCTTTGTTGAGGTTGGCCGGCCGGAGTGGCCGAGCGGTTCTACGCGCTACAGTCTGGAACCACGCGACCACTACGGTCGCAGGATCGAATCCTGCCTGGGGCATGGATGTGTGTGATGTCTTTAGGTTAGTTATGTTTAAGTAGTTCTAAGTTCTAGGGGCTGATGACCTCAGAAGTTAAGTTCCACAGTATTCAGAGCCATTTGAACCATTTTTTTGCTGAGGTTGTTGTTATTGATCCATAGAACGACAAGAATACAAGCATCTTCGTGCCCTCCTCGGAGGTCTTCTGCTTACATTTCTTCGACAAAACGGCTTTCGAAACCTGGCGGTTATTATGGCCGTTTTCTTTGAAGACTTTCTGTAAGTGGTTCAGTTCCTTCGGAAGGCTTTCATCGTCTGAAAAGGCTTCCGTTCGATGCACCAATATCTCCAGAACCCAAGGGTGGTGATAGCTGCTGGCGCATATATCAGTCTGTATTGGTGGGTTTCCGATAAACACTGTGGCTGAGACACCCATTTTCTTTCCGGCGGACGAGGACGAGGTCTAGAAAAGGCAAGGCTCCGTCTGTCTCTACTTCCATCGTGAATCTGATGTTGTCCTGGATGCTGTTGATGTGGTTGGAAAATTCTACCAGCTTTTCACGTCCATGAGGCCAGCAATGGTTAACACATATTTCTATAAAATACAATTCTGTTTGTTCATAAATAATTGGAAATCGCTTTTAATTCCACACAGCAACCTAGATAGCCCTGGTAGCGTGCATGTTTTCTTACACTGCGTTTTATGACAATCTATTATTAATTCTATAATTCTGTATTTTGTTTCATACAAATATCTGTACAACTTATAGTCTTCTTCCCTGTATCGTACATGTTCAAAAAGGTAGTAGTAGTAGTAGAGGGGTTTTGGGGGCGCACGACAGCAAGGTCTTCAGCGCCCGTGCAGTATCACAGTGAGACGGGTGTCAAGAAAAAAAAAAAAAAAAAAAAAAAAAAACGCTCAGAACATTGACATAAAATGGAACATAAAACACGGGGAACAATCATTGAAAAAATGTTCAAAAAGGGTTCACATTGCTCTGGGCACTATGGAACTTAACATCTCAGGTCATCAGTCCCCTAGAATTTAGAACTACTTAAACCTAACTAACCTAAGGACATCACACACATCCATGCCCGAGGTAGGATTCGATCCTGCGACCGTAGCGGTTGCGCGGTTCCAGACTGAAGCGCCTAGAACGGCTCGGCAGGCAACGTACATGTATCGAATAAATAGGGCGCTAATGGCGCTCACCACAAACATGGAGCTTAGCTGCTTAGGTTTTTGTAAGCGTTTTGTTAGCGGAAGTTAGTTTAAGTTACATTAAGTAATGTGTAAGCTTAGGGACCGATGACCTCAGCAGTTTGGTCCCATAAGAGCTTACGACAAATTTCCACATTTTTTTCCTGACCATTCAGGGTTTCCTGCACATTGCTGTGACACTCTCTCCTGTCACTGTACAAAAATTTGCGACTACACGATCTATTCGACAATTTTTGGTCTCTGTTGTTTGGGCTCCAGCGTTGTCGACTATTTCGTTAAAGATTTTTGGAAACGTTACGCTAAAACTAATTACGTTGAAAATTTGATCCAAAGTCAACAACCATAGTCGTTTCGAAGTTAGAACGCCTGATTAATACAATGATGTAATTGTTCATTTCCTGGTGCTGAAATTCACAAAACTGCTAGGTAAAATTTACACAGACGTCAGTTACACAATTTATGAGGTCTCGGCTTGGACGGTGGCGTAATAAAGACGGTCAGCGAAGACTGAAAATGGTCGAATATCGGGAATCGCAAACATTTGTACAATGGTACTTGGGAGTGCCATAAATAACATACTAAATTTCCCGATCAGTGAGGGATGACTGTGAGAGTGGGGTGGGTTTGTAGGTCAATTTTGTACGTATTACTTCAATGACTCGAAAACGTATCTCAATACAAAATTTGACTACACCAAAATTTCTACAAAAAGGTCTTCTTCGTTTCTACTATGTGTTCGGACCCGAGAATATCGCGGCCAATCGAGGCTCATACCAGTGGCCTCTGGGTAGCCCGCAGCCAGAATGCTGTCCCCAATGTGCTCTCCAGGACATCAAACACTTTCCTGCTTCGCTGGGGTCGAGCTCCGTCTTGCATAAGCCATAACTGGTCGAAATCAGGGTCACTGTGGATAATGGGGATGATATCATCTTCCAAAACCTTCACGTACCGTTTGGTAGTCACAGTGCTATCAAGGAATGTCGCACCGAGGACACTGCACACCAAACAGTCACCTGTTGAGGGTGAAGAAATTTGTCGATCACGAAATGCGGATTCTCAGTTCCTCAAATGCACCAGTTTTGCGTACTGACGAACGCATCCAAATGAAAGTGAGCTTCGTCGCTAAAGCAAACCATATTAATTCCCATCATACCCCGCGGCCAACCATGCAGTTTGAACGTCTTAACGGAAACCGTTGAGAAGTCCTGGCGACTTCATTTCATATAATTGTCACCCTGCAAATGTGTCAGGTGCACTACTCACCATTAAAATTGCTATACCAAGAAGAAATGCAGATGATAAACGGGTATTCATTGGACAAATATATTAGAACTGACATGTGATTACATTTTCACCCATTTTGGGTGCATAGATCGTGAGAAATCAGTACCCGGAACAACCACCTCTGACCGTAATAACGGCCTTGGTACGCCTGGGCATTGCGTCAAACAGAGCTTAGATGGCCTGTACAGGTACAGCTGCCCATGCAGCTTCAACACGATACCACAGTTCATCAAGAGTAGTGACTGACGTATTGTGACCAGCCAGTTGCTCGGCCACCATTGACGAGACGTTTTCAATTGGTGAGAGATCTGGAGAATGTGCTCGCCAGGACAGCAGCAGTCGAACATTTTCTGTATCCAGAAAGGCCCGTACAGGACCTGCAACATGCGGTCGTGCATTATCCTGCTGAAATGTAGGGTTTCGCAGGGATCGAAAGAAGGGTAGAGCCACGGGTCGCAACACATCTGAAGTGTAACGTCCACTGTTCAGAGTGCCGTCAGTGCGAAGAAGAGGTGACCGAGACTTGTAATCAATGGCACCCCACACCATCACGCCGGGTGATACGCCAGTATGGCGATGACGAATACACGCTTCCAATGCGCGTTCACAGCCATGTCTCCAAACACGGATACGACCGTCATGATGCTGTCAACAGAACCTGGATTCATATGAAAAAATGACGTTTTGCCATTCGTGCTCCCAGGTTCGTCGTTGAGTACACCATCGCAGGCACTCCTGTCTGTGATGCAGCGTCAAGGGTAACCGCAGGCATGGTCTCTGAGCTGATAGTCCATGCTGCTGCAAACGTCGTCGAACTGTTCGTGCAGATGGTTGTTGTTTTGCAAAGGTTCCATCTGTTGACTCAGGGATCGAGACGTGGCTGCACGATCCGTTACAGCCATTCGGATAATACGCCTATCATCTCGACTGCTAGTGAGGATCCAGCACGGCGTTCCGTATTACCCCCCTGAACCCACCGATTCCATACTGTGCTAACAGTCATCGGATCTCGACCAACCCTAGCAGCAATGTCGCGATACGATAAACCGCAATCGCGATAGGCTACAATCCGACTTTTATCAAAGTCGGAAACGTGATGGTACTCATTTCTCCTCCTTACACGAGGCACCACGACAACGTTTCACCAGGCAACGCTGGTCAACTGCTGTTTTAGTATGAGAAATCGGTTGGAAATTTTCCTCATGTCAGCACGTTGTATGTGTCGCCACCGGCGCCAACCTTATGTGAATGCTCTGAAAAGGTAATCATTTTCATATCACAGCATTTTCTTCCTGTCGGTTAAATTTCGCGTCTGTAGCATGTCATCTTCGTCGTGTAACAAATTTAATGGCCAGTAGTGTATATCAAGGCATAAACAAACGAAATCAGATAAAATAAAACGTCGGTACGTGACAGTGAATGTTACGAAACTGAAACAGGGATGTTCTGGGCATAAAACGTGACGAAACAATGGATGGACTAAGAAGATTCTGTGTTAGTTTCCTCATAAAAAAAGAACTGCTAAAGATAATGTTGATGATGATTACTGCAGTTTGACACGTGTTTGTGTTAGCGTGTCAGTACCTCAGAGTACGAGGTAGCTGATGGTGTGTGTGTGTGTGTGGGGGGGGGGGGGAGGGGGAGGGATGAGGGATAAAGGGAGAGGCGCTAATGCGTGAACAGCGCGTGTTAGGTGGCAGATGCCTCGTCTCGCTGTGGTTTCGGTATGTGCTGCACCGAGATCGCAGTCTGCAGGCGGCGTTCGAAACGGTGGGCACGACCCAGGCAGCGCTACGGTTGCCTACGTGGCTAATTGTGCTAATGCGAACCCCGATACTGACGCCGCGGTGGGGCGCTGCTGCCAGCTCGAGCTGTTCGCCAGGAGAGCGCGGCGCACAGCCGAGGATCTCGCAGATTAGCGCTGCTGCCAAATCACCAGCAACAGCGTAGCCCCACTACCGCAGAGGTCTAACGAGAACACTAAAATGATCGCGCTGAAACGGCACGGTTCGGGGTGGATCGCATGTTAACGAGACAGCCACTTACCTTCAGAAGGGTGGTACGAGTAGCGCTTGATATAATTAAAGAGCCGACTAAAGGCTCCTATCGTCTTGGCTGCAGGCAGTGAATGACCTAAAGGCAAACAGTAACGCGATTCCGTCCCATCAGGCGAGGCCGCAAGTGCAGCACAATGCCACAAAAATACGAGGGTCGCTCCAAAAGAAATGCACACTACTTTTGTAAAAATACAGTTTTCATTCTGCGTGTGTGAAAGTTCTACAGTGTGTAGATACAACCTTCCCGCTTGTTCTCAAACTTAGTTCAACCTGTTCCCGTGAGTAGCGCCGTCTCAGCATGTCTTCAAGATGGCTGCTATATTTCACGTTCGTCAGAAGCAACGTGCTGTCATTGAATTTTTGTGCTGTGAAAACGAGACAGTGGGAACATCCACAGAGGTTGAAAAAGGTGTATGGAGATGATGCTGTCGATAGCAGTACAGTTAGTCGGTGGGCAAGCAGGTTACGTGAGGAAAGCGGGCACGGCAATATTGAGAATTGCCCTCGCAGCGGCAGGCCTCGTACTGCACACACTCCGGAGAGAGTTAACGAATTGTTGACTGCTGACAGACGCATCACGCTGAACGAACTGTGACGCTACGTTGGGATAGGGGAAGGAAGTGTTTGCAGATTACTGAAAGTTTTGGCGTTGAAAAAGGTTTGTACCAGGTGGGTTCCCAGGACGTTGACAGTGGCTCACAAAGAAACAAGCAAAACGGTATGTAGCGAACTTTTGGAACAGTATGAGAATGGTGGAGATGAATTTCTTGGAAAAATTGTGACAGGTGTTGAAACATGGCTCCATTTTTTCACGAGAGAGGAAGAGGCAATCAATGGAGTGGCATCATGCAAATTCACCTAAGAAAAAAATTCAAAACCACACCTTCTGCTGGAAAAGTTATAGCTACGGCGTTCCTCGATTCCGAAGGACTCTTGCTTGTGGACGTCATGCCAAGTGGAACCA
The DNA here is from genome assembly GCF_023864345.2 of Schistocerca serialis cubense. Taxonomy (NCBI): domain Eukaryota; kingdom Metazoa; phylum Arthropoda; class Insecta; order Orthoptera; family Acrididae; genus Schistocerca; species Schistocerca serialis. Next base: position 361,962,384 of record NC_064643.1, read on the forward strand.
CCATAAATTCTGATGCGTATGTGACGACACTGAAGAAACTTCAAGCTCGACTGAGTCATGTTGGACTACATCAGCAAAAGCAGGATGTTTTGCTGTTGCACGACAATGTACGGCCACATGTCAGTCAAAAAACCATGGAAGCGATCACAAAACTCGGATGGACAACACTGAAACACAGCAGTTGAGAGGGATGGAAATTATGTGGAGAAATGAAAATATTGTTCCTAAAGGATATATCTACACACTGTAAAACTTTCAAACATATAAAATAAAAGATGGATTTTAAAAAAGTAGTATGCATTTCTTGTGGAGTGACCCTCGTAATTTCCTTCGGTTTTGCCTATATCGAATAAGAAAGTTCTGATGTTCATTACCATTATTACAAATCTTTTCCTCCCTTCCCATGCACCGTTGACAGTTAATCATACGACCCTTTTTTTTTTTTTTGCAGGGGCAAGATTGTACGAAACGTTCCCCGTCATATTACGTAGGAAAATAAAAGCCGTAAATGTTTATTTTTTAAAATAAAATAGCTAGGCGATTGGTATGTTATTTAGTTCAAAGAACAATAGTTATTTCTAGACGTAGGGGTTTGCTAATCCTTATATTAGCTTGCCTTCGCTTTATATGAGGTTAAGCCAAGTTTTAGCCAACATTTTTCAAAAAATCTTGTCAAGACAATCAACTTCCAGGCAAACTGAATAGGGTTTACTCCCATTATATCGAGTCTGCCATTAAAATAACCCAAGGGTCAACGACAAGAGGACGTGTTTGTTGTGTAGGAGTGACACGTTCTTTCGAAACAATCAACTGCTTCTCAACAGTGTCGGTTGTCTGTGTATCAGGGTTTACGGATCCTGAATCATGCGTCGTTCTTGGGACTGACCATTTTGTCTGGCTGGTTAGCAAATCTTGGTGTCATGGGATCTAATCCTCTCACAGCGAGTTATCCGGGAGGTATTTCTCTTTTGTTTTTCCGCATCGAAAGGTTCAGTAAGCTCCTCAGCTAATTCGTACAACGAAAACCAGCTGTCGGCTGTTACACTGAGAATGGTATTTTTTGTTTCCACACGGTGAATGTCGTGGTATGTCGGCAATAGAAGGAAGCCTTCCCTCTGTATATTTTTATCTTCGTAGGGTACCCCTTCGTAAAAATAAAATACATGAGCTTCGGAAAGTGACAGAATCTTCAATTCGAAGGGAATTACATTTTGAAGGGACACTTTCCTTTGCAACTAAGAAGAGTTCTATCAGTAGTCACACATGCCGAAGGTGTATCATATGTTCCACAGCTTGTACTGAAAATATCCCACAGCTCACAAATGGTAGTAAATTATAATTTCTCCTTCTCTTATCGCGTGTTTTTTTTAGAATCAAATCTCAAATGTGAATGAGGAAATTTGGGTAGGGTTCAGAACATAAAATTTGAAAAATGAAAGACCAAATTTTTCGAAATGAAGACAATCGAAATTCACATCAGAGTTCTTGATAGCCCCACAAACAAAGTAGACACGGTAAGTGATTTCACCTCTCTGTCATCAATGGGTCCAGTGTGTCTCTCTAACTTCAGGTCGAAAGCCTCTTTTTTACTGATTTCTTCATTAGAGTGAAGTACAATTTTCTGAATATCTTCACCCATCAATAATTCAAAGAAGAAGAGAGTAGTTTTATCTTTTCGGACAGCCGCTTTTCCAATGGGAAATGAAGTCTCTATCTTCACAGTCGTCTAAACCTGGCTGTTGCAAATTTCTTTAGGAGTAATGAAGAACAAAGAACAGTATTGTGGTTTGGCAAAATTTCTTCTTCACTTCATTGTTTATTTATTCAATATCGTCGTCTTCAAGTGACATTTCTCTCTCTTGTCTCTCTCACACTGCTATGCTTTGCTCCTCATTGTCGAAACAAGGACCTCCCAATGACCTGACGTCTTCTCAACAAAAGAAAACCTGAAAGAGGAAAATGTTGTATAAAGGTTGGAAAAAATAGTACCTTTCCAAAATACCAGTATGGACAAAACTAGTTTCCCATTCCTATTTTTATTCATGGCGCAGATAGTGAAAGTAACTCTTACATAGCTCAAAAATGGTTCAAATGGCTCTGAGCACTACGTCCTTAGGTTAGTTAGGTTTAAGTAGTTCTAAGTTTTAGGGGACTGATGACCTCGGAAATTAAGTCCCATAGTGCTCAGAGCCATTTTGAAAAGGAACATTTTCAGTAACGTTCCTGGGTGCATTACGTATGAGGGGACGTCCAGCTTTATCGAACATGATCATTTTGGTGGTGAAGATGTTATGTTCTGAGGAAGTTTGCACGTTGCAAGGGCGTGCTGACATTCAAATCTTTGATCACGGTTCACTCACTGGTCTACGTTATTGTGACACTGTACTACTTCAGCAAGTGCGTCTTTTCAGGGCTGCATTGTATCATAACTTCGTTCTTATGGACGACAGTGCACGGCCTCATGTAACATGGAGGGTGGAGGAGCTCTTGGAACGAGAGGATATGTGGGGAATTGTCCTCCGACTTAATCCCATCGAGCATGGGTGGGATGCGTCCATGCGGCCACGAACATCCGACAGTCCTCACACGCGCTGGTTGAAGAAGGGACGCCCTACCGCATGAACTCCATACTAACATAGCGGGCAGAATGGGACCGCGTTGCAGAGCATGCGCTGCCGTCCGTTGTCGTCACACACCGTATGAAACCGCATGTGTCGCCATCTGTAATGTCCAGGGGACCATTATGAGTCGCGGTGACTTCAGTGTAATTATTAGCTTTGAATAAGTATCATTTTTGTTTCATTGGGTATTTCTTTTACTTACCTGCTGTACTACACTGTAGCAGTTCTTTCTGTATATGATCCAAATTTCATCAATGTATGTTAATAGCAGTGAGACATCGTGCAAAAGTTAATTTCCTCCTTAAGACTTGCAAACCAGTGTATTTCTGAATTTGTAGGTGCTTCGTTTTAACACAATTATCCTCCTGATATACCACATATAAATGGCAACCCTATCTAATTTTCTCACCTCACTCCGTTATAATGTTTGATATAATTCATGTACATTAGTGACCTGTGGAGGCTGCGCAGAGCACATGAAAATGACGGGTTGCTCTACAACTACACTGGGTGACATATATACTACTATTTCATCATGTTTGTGTCATTATAGTTATTATACTAGTCACTAAAAATACCTGTACGAGAATGGACTGCATTAAAAATATTAGAATAATTATGTAGGAGACAAACTAGAGAGTGTCACCATGAAAGGGATGGCGGCTACATGAGAAACGCAAACGAAGTCAAACTCTTGTCGAAAAGCAACGTGCGAACATAGCCGAAATTAGTCTGAGGATAAGCAAGCAAGAAGTACTGTGCAAATTTCAGAGTAAAATGTGGCTGGCCGAATTTCGGAAACATTAAAGAAAAACAGAACCTTAAGAAACATATTACTTGAACTCGGTCATTGAAATGAAACCATGTGTCCGGTCACTTGTCTAATATAATGAAGAAAGTCAGACATCGTCTGGGTAATTTTCTGTGTCTACTCGGATTACTACTTTTGATCTTTGCTACAGATCGTTTTCTGGTATACTGCTGGAATGTTTGCCATTCGTGTCAGATTGGGCAGCTGAAGTTCCGGCCTGATGGTGAACTGTTATCCCCCATTATATCGCGGCAATTAGATTTGAATCTGAATATACGTGGCAATGGCTGATGCTGGTGATCCGAATAAGCATAAAAAGTGGTCCATAAGAAATCTGCTTTCCCTTATTATATTAAAATAGTCACGCTGCCACTCAGATATTGCGTCTCAAATTGAGAGACACGCCGATTATACGGGAACCGAAAATTTAATTAATAACGAAGATGAAGGTAACAAGTAGAATTGGGTTCGGGAAGATGGATCAAACTGGAAGTGAATAATAGCGAAAACATCGATCGAGATAAAAATTATCTCAGAGATGTTAAAATCTGCTGTGTATTTATTACCAAAAAGAGCTATAGGATCTAACGAGATGTTACAGATTACAAACAGCAATTAATCTGTCTCTACGTAAGCAGCAATAATGATTCAAGCATCGTCATGGAGTGCTTTTAAAGGCCACGTGCCTCAGAAACTGCGGTGGCAGATCACTTCAGACAAAGCTTTAAAAATATTGCAAGAATTTTTCCTGGTCGTGCTGTTGCAATAGTGGCAAACTTCAATTTCTCAGTTACATAGTTTTTCAGCTACGGAATATGTATTAAGAGACCGGTACCCGTGTGAACTGTTTCGAAAACTTTTTTAAATACTTCGAGCAGTTACGGAACCTTCCCGTGAGGACAACGTCTTAGACCTAGTGACTAACAGAGCCGAGTTTTTGAATCTGTTAAGCGGATAAAGTCGATGACCATAAGGCAGTTACAGCATCAATGACTTCCGGAGAAACCCAACGCTTGGCCCAATCTGCGGAAAATATCATGAAAGGTAGTTGTAGCTTATGTGAAGGTTTGCTACTGACAGCACAAAAATTTCGTTACCGCCTTCTCCAGAGCACAAGCGTGATGTCCAAAACTGAACGCAGTCGGCCGTGGTCCGTTGTCGTGGTCCGCTAATGCTATCGCTCCAAGGTAGAAGGCTCCTACAAGTCTTCGTCAGCATCGGAGTGCAGATACTATTCCTTCTCACACCCTTCCCCACCTCATTAAAATTATTCCCAATAGCCGTAACGGACGGCGACAAATGACGATGGCCAGTTCTGCTCTGATTCTGAAAAGCTGTGTCGTCATGCCTCAGTAGTCAGAAAGAATCGAACCCTAATAGAGGGCTACAACCCATATTGGTGATGTCCTCCGCAGAAGGAGCAGAAGAAATTCTTTCAGTCACGTCTCAATATAATGACCGATCAAAACGTTTTCGCTCGAAGGCCGTAAGCTTCAGAACTTATGTGCTGATCATGCGCTATCTGCGTAAGCACTGAGGTAATCGTCTCACCCATGTAGCAAGTATGAGATACCCATTTGGTAAAAAACCCTCTCCTACTGCTTGGTAATCGCATGGGGAGAGACCATGCCTACAGCCGGCCGCGATGGCCGAGCGGTTCTAGGCGGCTGCTACGATCGCAGGTTCGAATCCTGCCTCGGGCATGGATGTGTATGATGTCCTTAGGTTTAAGTAGTTCTAAGTTATAGGGGACTGATGACCACGGAAGTTAGTCCCATAGTGCCCAGAGCCATTTGAACTATTTTGATCACGCCTACAGGGCGGATGTTCGAGTAACTTGAGTTGGCCTAACTTGTGCGTTCAACATTTGAAAATGGGGGACGTAAGTTATTATGAAGCAAATGTGGTAATTGACAGACATGCTCCCCCATAAAAATCTTCATTCTCCAATGAATCTCTACTAGTGTTTCTACTCCGGCATCCAATAAAAGAATAACAGCACTTATGTCCTGTTGGAGTGGAAAAGAAAACTGAAGATGTGTTACATGGCGATCAGTTTGGTTTTAGGGAAGATTAAGGCACCAGAGGGACAATAATGACTTTGCGAGTGATAATGGAGGCAAGACTAATGAATAATCAGGACACCTGCATAGGATTTGTCGACCTGGAAAAAGCGTTCGACAATGTAAAATGGTGCAAGATTTTCGAAATTCTGAAAGATCAGTGATAAGCTATAGGGAGAGACGGGTAATATACAATACGTACAAATGTGAAGAGGGAATAATAAGAGTGGATGAACAAGAACGAAGTGCTCGGATTAAAACTGGTGCAAGATGAGGATGTAGTCTTTCGCCCCTATTGTTCAATCTGTACAACGAAGACGCATTGATGGAAATAAAACAAGGGTTCACGAGTGGAATTAAAATTCAAGGTGAAAGGATATCAGTGATACGATTCACTGATGACATTGCTTACCTGAGTGGAATTGAAGAAGAATTACATGATCTGCTGAATGGAACGAACAGACTAATGAGTACAGAATATGGACTGAATAAATCGAAGAAAGATGAAAATAATGAGAAGTAGCAGAAATGAGAACAACGAGAAACTTAACATCAGGATTGATGGTCACGAAGAAGATGAAGTTAAGGAATTCTACCTCCAAGGCAGCAAAATAACCAATGATGAATGGAGCAAGGAGGACATCAAAAGCAGACTAGCACTGGAAAACAGGCAATTCCTGGCCAAGAGAAGTCTGCTAGTGTCCAGCATAGGCCTTAATGTGAGAAAAAACTTCTGAGAATGCACGTTTGGAGCACAGCAGTTGTATGGTAGTGAAACATGCACTGTGAGAAAAATGGAACAGAAGAGAATCGAGGCATTTGAGATGAGATGCTACATACGAATGTTTAAAATCAGGTGGACTGATAAGGTAAGGAATGAGGAGTTTCTGTGCAGAATCAGAGATATGACAAGGAGAAAAGACAAGGTGATGGGACATCTGTAAAGACATCACGTAATGACTTACATAGCACTAGAGATAGCTCTGGAGGGCAGAAAGACTGAAGTTTGAATACATCCAGCAAATATTTGAGGACGTAGGTTGACAGTGGTACACTGAGGTGAAGACGCTGGCACAGGAGAGGAATTCGAGGCGGGCCGCATCAAACCAATCAAAAGGCTGAAGACTCAAAAGAAAAAAAAGTTCCTGTTTGGACGCATTTGCTAATAACGTTGCCATAGTTCACGTTTTCGCGCGTAACTGCACGCACTTTTGAAAGACCCAAATGCCATACTAATCCATTGCCTACATGTCGGTGATTATACATCCGCATCAAAGTCACACTACGCTGCACATACCTGTACGCTGCAGCAACTCTCTCAGACGCAGATTTTTTCATTGCCCTTATAGCACGAAATGCAGGATTATTTTTTTAAAAATGAACCCAACTTATTTTCATTTTTATTTGATAAAATATCAAAATTGCAAAATGATCTATACACCGTTGGGGTGAACAGAATATAAAGGTACAATTTCCACCTCTAAAACGCTGATAGTTGCGTAAATGACTGCTAGAGTGCTTGCGCCGGCATACAGTCAGTTCACATAGTTCTAAGATTGCAACCAGGCCGCATAAGGTTTTCTGCATTCTTGACTTCTGAAGGTGTGAGTCGGAGGTTTCAGTACAGAGTTCATTTCGTCCCATTTTCGGCCTTATACCACTAACTAAGGGAAGCGTAAGCCATCGGTTTAAGCAATTTCAACAGACTGGACGTCTCGTCGAGGGCCGAAGTTCGATCCAAAAATGTGTGGTGGGTGAGGACGTGAGACGAACTGAAAGAAGAAAGGACACATTAAACGGTTGTAACCATTGTCTGCAACCTTTAAACCTCTTGTCTCCTTCTACACTAGATTTTTCATACCCTGTTCATATTTCGTAAAATAAATATAATAAAGATTGTTCCATAAGTCTGTATTACAGCAAGTGTGAAAGTACGGCTATCACTGTTAATTGTAGTGCACTCAGGCACATTACTTCGACTGCATTTTATGGAGGCTCAATTTTACTGAGATCGAACCAGCTAGTACACCAGTAAAACAGTGAACTCGTGCCAGTGTTGAGATTCAATTCTCCAGTTGCCGATTTCATTCGGTTCCGGAATCTAGGTCACAATCAAGTCTTTAGCACACGAAACCTCTCATTCGTTGGCAGCCTAAATTCGATTGGAACGCCACAATGAAGATTCCATTTCACGGAGCCCTATGAAATGAGGGGAAGCATCACAGAAAGTGCATTCGCGAGATGAGCCTGAGCGGGAATCTCAGGTGTTCGCTCAGCGAACTGCTGGCTTAACATCTCAGGGTGGCGGCACAAATGAGCGTAATTCTGGCGGCGATTTCCAAGTAGCGAGTCGTAAAAGAAGAGTCGTAAACGGAGAGCCGTAGCCGGCGCGAGCTGCCGCCCACCTGCTCAAGCTGACCCTAGAGGGTTCCCACCAGGCGCGCCGCCTCCAAGTGTTCAGCGAAAATTTTGGCGCTCGTGTTCTACACTGTGATGAACTTCAGTACGCTTTGCTGAATGTACAAATGGTAGATACAGCATTGACAGCTTTGCAACACGAACATTGAATGGTCAATTATCTTTTTCATCGTCACTTCAAACACTGTTTCGAGGAGGTGCTTCACCCAGAATCGTAAACGGGGAGCTCCACCCAGTACTCTGCGTAATATCGATCGACAGTACGTCGTGGACGCAGTTGCTTACCACTTACGTATCGCTGAATTCGTCTTACCTAAATGGGCAGTGCTAGTGGTGGACACTACTATAGGTCTATTCGAAAAAATGAAATTGAAAAATAAAGGTAAAATCATTAAGAACTGTCCTTGGATAACATCCTACACGACCAGCAACATAAGTGTAGATCTCCCCTTTGTTTCAGCCCTGATATTTATTTCGTTTTCTTACACCAAGATTAATGATGAACAGTTATCTACCAAAGTCCATCATCAAACTTTCACACACATAGCATGTCAGTCTCAGCAACAGATGGTGGAGAGCCGAGATACAGAATAAATACTTACATCGATAAATGTTTTGCATCAGCCTGATATATCATGCATGTGAGCTGTTATTATGAATATTCCTGTACCGATCTAGTAGTCACCACTGACGTCGTCTGTAAATATACACACAGTTACCATGAGGGCTACCTACGGGCAGATCGCCGTGCTCAAATGGGCTGTTAACACATCAGTTGAAAGTAAAGCGCCAGCAGGGACGCATGAAAGACGTCTGTGGGACAATAAAGTTGACATCCACCAAGCCACGGAGGACAATCGCGACCAATGATTGGAAGCTTGTCAACCAGGTAAGTTGCTCGACACATTCCCCGGACTCAACTGATGTTGAGCGACATGGAATCGGCTACATCTGACAAACAGAGTTAGGGACTTGCATCACTCAAGCCGTCCACGTTTAACAAGTGCACAGAATAATCGATATTTACGACTTTTGATTCAAAGGAAAAGTGAGCTGAATACTCCAGAACTGTATTCGGTGTTCGAAGAGGCGAGGACATCATACGTCGCATCAGACTATGACTACTGCATAATGCGAATCTCTGTTCACGAAGACCACGACGAGCGTCACGTCGTACACCACACCACTATGCTCTCCGTCATAGATTTGCAAGGAATCGTGCAGAATGACCTCTCATCATTCGTGACGGTTGTTATTTACGGACGAAACTCGTGTCTATTTGTAGTCTGAAGTCTCAGACGATATGTTTGGAGACAACTAGGTAAACACGCCCAACGCTGTGGCCCAAATGTTCAACAAGGGTGGTGGTGGAGTGATGGTCTGGGGTTGCGTTACACTGGGCCACCGTACACATCGCATAAGTATAGAAGGAAATTTCCTACGGTACAGGGACGATGTTCTGAACCCATAGTGGTACCGTGTCGCAAACACTTTGATGACAAGTTCCTCTTCATTGACGATAACTTGCTAGGCCATTCGATGTTCTCCTGAACATGTTCCTTCAACATGTGAGGATCACCAGAATGGAGTGAACCACCCATACAAAGGACATGAACGAAACCGAACACGTTTGGGATCCATTGAAACGAGCTGTTTTTGGTCGTTAACGATGACCATGCACACGGCCCGACTGACGCACAATCGCCATTGAAGATTGTAACAGTTGACGGTATCATCAGTGGTATTCCACAATGGATTCAACCCAGCAACAGGCAGTACCACCAGTATTAACATTGCTCTGGAGTGCTGTGAACACCCCCCCCCCTCCCTTCGATCCCCTCCCCCTTTCCACATGCAAAAGTACTATTTTGTTGTTAAAAATGTTTCTATTTTTGATTTGGTGAGACTAACAAGTAGCAAATGACTGTATACGCATGCCGCAGAGCCAATTTTGGTTTTATGTGTCATGAATTTCGAAATAAAGTTGTGATGCAAAACTTTTGTTGATGTGTATATCTACTAGTTGTTTTTAGTTCCTTTAATTGGAACATGGAATCCAAGAAGAATCTCCACAGAAATGCTACTGGCTACATGATATGCTGTTTGTCAATCTTTACAGGCAATCAGAAATATATCTCGTGTCAGTGCTCGATGCAGTCCTTCTCCTACCCTCACCCATTTCCAGTTTCCATACCAAATACGCTCCTTTTAGTGTTCCGTTCTTCAATTGGCAGAAAAAAGCTAAGTCAGTACAGTCAAAAGATACGACCATTTATGTTACTTATTTTGATACTCGAACGTACACTCATCACAACCTATAGGGTGCTTCCCAATGGCTTGGAATCATGAAATTTGAGAAGAAACAAGGTTTCACAGTGCAATTAAAGGAAAAAAACATAAAATTGTGTCTAATTATTATCACATGATTATTTCTATTTTTTATTTGTTGTACGACTTCAAACTAGAAATTAAGCATTGTCGCCCCAGATATCTTGCTAGTATCAGTGTCGATGGCAGCCAAAAATTGTGGATATTTTCGACTCCCTGGATTGATGAAGTGTCTGTATCCACAATTAAGTTTGTACGGAGCCCTCAGAGCGCGAGCCCTACTTGCACCAGACCAGCTTTTTAGGTATCTGGCTGGCAATTTTTCAACGCTTCGAATTCGGTATCAGACTCAGCAATACTATTCGTAATATACTCTTGAAGCATGAGTAGATGTTTAGATGGAAAGTTCTTTGAATGGCTTCGCGATTCGCAGCAGTACTGGATTACTGCTTTAGAATTAATTCTTGTAAAACAGTCTTAGCCTTGTATGGTAGGCCATTTGATTACATTTCAGATTGTTCTTAGCTGTGTGGATATGGTCATTCATTTGTTGGCATGTGCTGGAAATCTGTTAACGTTGAACAACATAGAACGAAAAACCAATCCATGTTGCAGTTATTTTAATTTTCCTCCGATGACTAATTTCTTGCCGAGACCCATTTTCAGATCAACATAAGAAAGTCGAAAACGGATTTCCGAAGATGTCAAAATACGTCAAATGTACATTTACAGTGCATACAGATAACTTTTATCTGTATTCACTGTAAATGTGCATTACACAATTTTTGACGTCTTCGGAAATGCATTTTCGACTTCGTTATTTGATCTGAAAAAGAGCCTCGGCCCGAAACTAATCATTGAATGAAAAATAAAATAACTGCAACTTGAACTGTTTTCCTTTATATTGATTAACAAAAGTTGCTGATCCAAGGTACTCCAGCATGCTGGAAGTTCGTTGAACAACGTAGTGTCCATCCAGTATTAAGTTCGTCTGTGGACGATGGGCTGATTCACAGTTTCTCCAAGTTTTCGCTGTCAACATTAGACTCACTTCCATTAAGTTCATATTTTATGTACTGCAGTTTCTCTGACAGGACTCACAACCTATGAATCAGCAGATGCAACTCACTTGGGTATTCAAGAACTTAAAAGTGTGGAATCACTGCCCACTACGTTTTTCAGCATGCGTAGGTGGTTTGTTTACAATGTTTAGCAGCAGGAACAATACACTTAGAAGTAATCGCTAGTGCCTCATCCCTGACTCCACACTGATCCCTCTGTAGCAGCGTGGCACATGCAAGTATGATAATAATACCCGAAACGCCGAAAGTATTTATTGGTGGCCAGAGCTGACGGCTCAGAATGCTTTCTTAAAAATTGCGCGTCAGGTACAGAGTACTGGAAATTTGGTCAGCTGTTCCATAGTGAAACTACCTGGCGAATTAAAATTATGTGCCGGACTGAGTCTCGAACATGGAACCTTTCCCTTTCGCGGGCGAGTGCTACCAGGAAGTTTCACATCAGAGCACACTCCGCTGCAGAGTGAAAATCTCATTCTGTTCGGTAGTGGTTTGTAGCGTGGCCTTTTGGTCTTTGCATGGCCTCCGTTCCCAGAAATCAATTTGATTTAATTGTAGCTGTTTATCAATAGCAATCTTGATCTTATTCACATACGATACGTCTGGATGTCGATGACTCTGATCCACTCTTCGAGAAGCTGTTTAGTACCCCTGATCGCGCCATTCAAGGGGCTTCAACGCGATTGCTGTCTGTACCGAAGCGGCTTTCAATATTTGCTGGTGAGTGTTGTTACAGTCCTCTTTTATGGCACCTAATGACGATGATGACGCGATGCCTTAATGATAATGAGGAGGACTATGAGGATCACCATGAGATTGCAATAGTTGTCATCATCGTCATCGTCATTGTCCTCAACATCATCACCATGTCCTTTCAGCACCATATGGAGTCGGAGTACTTTTGTCTTCCTTTAAATGGGAACACTTCAAACCTTGATGGGTTCCAATTTGCGATGTCACAAATGTCGGGCTTTCTATCAAATGCGACATGTTACGGACTTCACGTCCATTTTCATACGCATTTGTAAGACGACAAGTTTCTGCACTGTCAATGATGATTGCAATTCCAATCGTGATATACAATGACATTCAAATTTCCAGTCTTGCATAGGATAGATAATATTTGTATTTTAAAACGATTTGCAAATACAGATGTCGAACTTCTTGCTCTAAAATGCGTGCAGCCGGCTTGCTATGTATCCATCTGCCTGTGACATAGTATTTCTTGCAAGAAGTACGATCACATCTCTGATGATAGGAATGGCAGATTGTTTAAGAAATCTTGGTCCACCTCTGGAACGTAACACAGTGGTGATCCTGCCTCACATGGATTCGTCAAGCCGTTCGTTGGTTTCCGGATGTATGTCGAACCAGATTTCATCGCAAGGGTCAGGCCTGTGATGATGCGCGATAGCTTCCCAGATGTATTCCATTGGGTTCAGGTCTGGCGAATTTAGCGGCCAAGACATCAACGTGGCTTCACTACCATATTCTTCAAACCACACCACTGTTCAACGATTCTGGCCTTCTGGCATGGACTGTTATCCTGCTGGAAGAAACTATCGCTGTTGTAGAATTCTTGGAACTGTAGCTGTTAAAATCCATTTTGGTGTTCTTATCCGATTTGTACGTAAAGCTCGTTATGTTAACATAACGGGTCGCCCTTTCTCTCAGATGTAAACACTTCCGCACTCGAAACTGAGCTCAAAAACTCCCAGCTCGTGTGCAGTACCAACCATATGTTTGGAGAACCCAGCACGTCTCTCATTTGATTGTTTCCTCAATATATTTGTTTAATACTCGTTACATGAAGAATCTTCCTCAGACATTCGGTGACTTCTTGCATGCTTGGTAGTGGAGCGTTTGATATTCATTTGCGCTAGGTATATTCCGACAGTAACTGCTGAGTAGGCCTGGATTTGACCGCCCTAATTAAATTTATAGTTATAAATCTTGATAATGTTTCATAAATAAATAGAAAAATAAGTATAAATTACAGTGACTGGCAAATATCAGACAAACATGGTCAACACCATTAGTGCTCCAATTGTATCTCCGAGAACAAAAGCAGATGGCTGTTGATTACAGTGCCGAAAACATTTTCTCTGCTATGGCGCTGAAGCACCAATAAATATGTGCAGGCCGGAAATATTTTTCAACAAAATACAATATCTGACCCACGTGACTTGCACACCACCCGCGATATGGACAGTTCATGAACAGTATACGGCTGTAGGTATGTTTACTTATCCTGGAAACTGTGTATTGATATGACTGTATTCCAACAGTCTTGATATATGCATTTTCACAAACAGGAAAATGTTTTTTTGTGTTAATATTAGCACCTCATTTGTGGAAGAGAAATGTCGATGCAGCAAACGCAAGAAGGGGCAGGAAAAATTATGTTGAAACAGCACACATAATGCCATTTTTTCACTGACAATACCAGTTTGTTCTTACACCCGTACTACACTAGGTATTTATCCATTTTATTGACATTAGGTTCATAAAACCTTAGTCATCATGTTTGGTACCAGAAACGCGAACACTGCACAGAGCGCCGGAAATTATCGATCTGGTAATAACGTCATCATAGCATAGTCGGATTATGAATTGACTAAATGTTCAATAAATGATATTCACGATAAAAATTATAATGTTGAACGACACAGAACGAATAAAAAGGGAAAATATTTCATGTTGCTACGTGCTGGCCATTTACATGTTTTCACCTGTACAAATGATGCCGAACGCTTTCTATTCAATAACCCCTGTGTGGTGGAGAAGAAGTTGTCAAGGAGGATCATCTCTGATCAACATTTGATAATACTTATGCTGTCAGACATTTTATTGTCACAGGTAGATTGTCAATGATTTTTATCGTTGCGCGTATCTTTCGTTTCTATGGTAGAGACATACTTATATAAGTGTATTGCAGATACTTTTTTATGTTGTTCTTGTGAATATTTCCCTTGCTCTCCAACACAGACGCATTGTTGACAGCAAATTTCGTACGAGAATAATTATATTGATAGGCTGTAGTATTAATATTCCCAACTGCGTAAAGGGATACGTTTGTCACCCCCAAATATAATTCTAATTTATTTTGTACAATGACTACTTTATGGCTAAGTGAGGAGTTATCCCAGAATGTTTTACTAACAACGTAGTGACTGAAAAATGTGTCGGATTAATGATTTCTATGTTCTTAAAAGAGTCAGTTACTTTTACGATTTCTACAGTGCAATTTTTCATCCATTTGCACAGTTAAGAACTTAGGGCTTCCTACTGTCAGTAAATTTTTGATGATTTCCTGTGCTATTACAGGTATTTTATCGCAGTTGACCCCCTATGGGCAGCGCTCTTATTTCTGCTACTATTTTTAACCTGCTTTTATACCAATTGTACGCATGACTGCATGTCATAAGTTTTATGTTTTCCCGCTACATTCTGGTAGCTGCAGAGCTTGGTGGAGTGTGCTACGTCTACTACCGCTTGAAAATGGCGTAATAGCCTAAACGGGCCAATAGCAAAAAATAATAATTACAATCCAAGACGATTGTGGAACCTACTCGATGGAAATGTTCCAGTTGCACATGCCACTCGGGCCACACAGCTAATCAAAATAAATTTTACAATACGACTGTGTGGAGAAATCAACATTGTTACTGGGGGTAAATAAAAATAAAGACATGTAAAAAAGCTCAAATGGTTGCCTTCCATATGCGATGCACTTCGCAAAAATAGAAATACACTGTGAAGTTTAACGGGCTTGCATACTCTATGGAACTCAAAGTGCTGATATCTGACCAGAAAAAAATATAGCACTCCTAAACGAGTGCATGTTATTGTACAGGAAGCGTCCTCTCCTGGGATGGTGTCTGGTACACAGCCCGAAATGCTCGTTTCAAATGCACGCTTGGCACGGAACTCGCTATCCACAATAGCAATGTGATAAGGAGTGATGGCTGTTATGCGGAATTCATACGGAGTGGCGAGGATGCGATGGTTGTGACTGTGACTGTGGTGTGGCTGGGAGGGGGTGGGGGATGGACGTAGGACGCGACAGGCAGTGAGGCTAGCAGTACTTGTGGCCCTCTGGGGCGCAATACGGCCGGCCGCGGCGCATTCACGGCCATGATTAATTCCGTTTCCTGGTGTGGAGTGGTCCGCCTGCGGTGGTCATTACGCTAATAAGGGAGCGTGGCAGCTCCTGGGTCTGCAGCAGGGCCCGAGTGCCTCTTTGCAGACGCAGGGCACTACTGCGCACAGACTGAAGCGCTTTTCAGTCAACGAGAGCTTCCGCAGTGGCAACAGTTCTTCTAGGAAAATATTTGACGATGCGTAGTCTCGGAGGTAGAGCACCATCTTTGATACACAAAAATAAATTGTTCAAAAATCCAATAGTACCTACAAGGAAGGGAGAAATACCCGCTATTATGGACACTGCATTACATAATGTAAGGAATGCGAAAGACGCACTGGGAAGCCGAAAAGACAGGTGTCCCTTGAGGATCAGTTTTAGGACCACTGGTACTTTACCTTTAAAAGATGTACTGTGAGGAACGGTAAATATATCAAAACGCACCTGCACAGATAACTGTGACTTGAAAAGTCTCTAGTGTGTCCAAATTCCTTTTGAAAATTCGATGCAAAATGAGGACTAGCGACTAGCGACTAGCGTGAATCAGCACAGCTTTAGAAAACATCGCTCCTGCGAAATGCAACTCGCCCTTTTTTTCACATGATATCTTGCGAACTATGGATGAAGGGTATCAGACGGATGCCATATTCCTTGACTTCCGGAAAGCGTTTGACTCGGTGCCCCACTGCAGACTCCTAACTAAGGTACTAGCATATGGGATTGGTTCCCAAATATGTGACTGGCTCGGAGACTTCTTAAGTAATAGAACCCAGTACGTTGTCCTCGATGCTGAGTGTTCATCGGAGGTGAGGGTATCATCTGGAGTGCCCCAGGGAAGTGTGGTAGGCCCGCTGTTGTTTTCTATCTACATAAATGATCTTTTGGATAAGGTGGATAGCAATGTGTGGCTGTTTGCTGATGATGCTGTGGTGTACGGGAAGGTGTCGTCGTTGAGTGACTGTATGAGGATAAAAAATGACTTGAACAGGATTTGTGATTGGTGTAAAGAATGACAGCTAACTCTAAATATATATAAATGTAAATTAATACAGATGAATAGGAAAAAGAATCCCGGAATGTTTGAATACTGCATTAGTATTGTAGCTCTTGACACAGTCACGTCGATTAAATATTTGGGTGTAACATTGCAGAGCGATATGAAGTGCGACAAGCATGTAATGGCAGTTGTGGGGAAGGCGGATAGTCGTCTTCGGTTCATTGGTAGAATTTTGGGAAGATGGGGTTCATCTGTAAAGGAGACCGCTTATAAAACATTAATACGACCTATTCTTCAGTACTGCTCGATCGTTTGGGACCCTTATCAGGTCGGATTGAGGGAGGACATAGAAGCAATTCAGAGGCGGGCTGCTAGATTTGTTACTGGTAGGTTTGATCATCACGCGTGTGTTACGGAAACGCTTCAGGAGCTCGGGTGGGAGTTTCTGGAGGAAAGGTGGATTTCTTTGCGTGAATTGCTACTGAGGAAATTTAGAGAACCTGCATTTGAGGCTGACTGCAGTACAATTTTACTGCCGCCAACTTGTATTTCGCGGAAAGACCACAAAGATAAGATAAGAGAGTTAGGGTTCATACGGAGGCATATAGGCAGTCATTTTTCCCTCGTTCTGTTGGGAGTGGAACAGGGAGAGAAGATGCTAGTTGTGGTACGAGGTACCCTCCGACACGCACCGTATGGTGGATTGCGGAGTATGTATGTAAATGTAGAAAGACAGGTCTCAGTGGGAACACTTTTCTGATCATGTACTACTGCTGTGGGAACAAACATGTGAAACTAAGTACTTGTCTCCTACGTTTCGTGTAAAAGTCAGCATCATTACAACATTGAATAGGAATTCATAAGTGCAATATGATGTACAGTGAATTATTATGCTACTAATGACCGATATTAAACCTATAAATTTCGGGAGCGAAACTCATTCTCCTCCACTTTTGTACTTTTAATGTGAAAATGGTCCGTCTCCAGATATGAGGTCTTGTCTTAAACCTTACATACACATACACTCCCTGAGAATCTGTACAGGAATATAGAAACAAGCTGATCAACAGGTATTTAAATTTCAGTAATTGTCAGGTACGGGAGATGCAGGACTTGCTTAACCCTGAAGCAAAAGACTAAAACCTTTCACGCCTGATTCGAAAGAGATTACTTTAAGAACACTGTACTGCCTTTCACAGTACGCAGTGAAAAGGCGAAATTACTGCGCAATTTATCTAGTTTACTTATTTTTTAAAAGGAATATGATAAGCCCTTTACTGGCAAAACATACCGGATTAGTCCTCCATTTGGATATCCAGGAGGGGATTGCCAAGGGGGATGTAACCACGAGAAAAATACTGGATAACAAACTAAGGGAGAACATGCTGCGAGTTGGAGCATGGACTTTTAGAACACTGAACATAGCAGGAAAGTTAGAAAATCTGAAAAGGGAACTGCAAAGTCTCAGTGTGTAGTAGGGGTCAGTGAAGTGAAATGGAACGGTGGCACGGATACTCTAAGGCGCAGAGTTTGGTGTAGGAGAGCAATTCGTGGCTGGCCGCATGAAACCAGTCAGAAGACTGATAACCTAAAATAAAAATTATTTTGCTATCGTTCCATCAGCGAAGATAACTCCTTTTACACCTACGTATACATAATTGCTGCACATGCAACGGCACCGAATACTCTGTCGTTTTAATTGAAATAACTTTCGATTCGTTCTTATAGTGTAAAGGTTTTTGTAAACCCGTCTCTAATGATGGCAGATGGTTTTGACAAACTAGACTCGTATCCGAAGTTCTCCCCACTTATAGAAATAAATTGCTCATTCAGGATATATTCTGAAGGGAGAAACTTACTTCAAAGTTTCTCCTACTGACCGCAAAAAATTATCTGCTGTGAGAAAAATGTAATATGAGTTACATAATATTTGTACGAAAATTGGTTTTTGAAGGTAACAACGATAAAAGATAATAACAGCTATAAAATATAAACATTCATGGAATTTCAGGAACGTCTGGGGGTAATATAGGAGTGAAGAAAGGCTGTGGAAATCTCTATCGTTTCTTAACTATGTTCCTGAAAAGAATACCAAATGAAAGAGGAAACTGGCATACCCTAGCAAAAAAATGGAATTTTCTCTTTATTTTATTGGAAATTAGTATTTAAAGAGAGGGAGTTTCTGAACTCTTGATCTAACATTTGTACACAATTTAGCAATTAAGATGGACAGTTTAGGCGGAAAAGGAGACAGAAATGTAGGAAAATACAGGAAAACGCAGACACAGAAGTATACTTAGGAAAAGAAAGCCTAATTACTGACAGTATCAGACTAAAGCGTTCAGTTCAATATTATATGAAGTAGTTGATTACAAAAAATCATTGATTTGAAACATGGGAAATATATCACCATTACAGAGTACCAAGTCCAACAGAATTCAATTATGTATGAGAAACGTTAGTTTGACGACTGGTAGCAAGGAATGTAGAATTCAAGCGAAAACAAGAAATTGATTGCGGAGAAGATAACAGGCAATATGACAGTAGCAGAAAGATTTCTGGTAGGAGATAATATAGAGATATGTAGAGAAAAAAGGATATAAATGTTAGTGTTTCAAAGACACATCGAAAGAATGAGTCCAAAGAAGCTGACGGATAAAGATCGCTGTTTAGGAAAATATGAGAAATTAATGTAAATAAACAACCAATTGAATATATTTAAGATGTTTATTTACGCATCTATAATGGTACCCTATACCCTGTAAGTCAGCTTACCTAGGGAATGGGGGGGGGGGGCGAAATACTTGGTGTACAACTGTCACATCCCAGGTTTTGTGTTCCAGTCGAGAATGGCGCCTGGGAACAGCAAGTGTTGGTAAACCTTTGTGTGGCTTGACAAGTTCTAATTTGTTTTCGCGAGATATTCGTTGTTTTAGGGGTATAAGTGCGGATTTGTTGATCATTGGTGCCTTAACATGTACCCACTTCAGTGTGTTAGCTGTTTTTTCTCTGCGTCTAACAGTCTTCTCAGAAACACGTCGCATATTTTACTACCTGTTGTTATCTGCACGGTCGTAAATGCACCGCTAAGTGGAATTCGCCTGTCTCTATAGACTAACTATTTTGCAGCTATGCATACACACTTCACCTGACCTGCTGGCCAGGGGAAAATAAACATTAATGGCCTACTGTCGTACTTGGAGGTACTAACCAACCTGAAAAGTACTACTCCTACTAACTTTAATTGTTAATCTGAAAATGAAGTAAATAACTATGTAATGTTGCTCATTACACTGTCCTCAGTCACAATAAATACCTGCACGTACACCCTTAATGACTAATATATAAGAGGAAGCAGCATAATGTTTAACTCTACTACAAACGTACGCTTTTGGAAATCTAACAGCGAGCTAGATCGTGATGCATAGCGCCTGTGCCCACGGTCTGCCATGCCTAGCACCCACCTCTGGGGTTGGATGAGTATCTCCGTAATGCTTTCATACTAAAATTAGTAAATGAACCTGTGATGTAACGTGGTGGTCACCTTTGCATTTTCTGTATTTCCTCGATGAACCTTATCTGCTACGGGTCACAGACTAAGAAGCGATACTCAAGCATCTGCCGACGATGGTAGTAAACTACGCCATTCTCGGGTGGACTATATTTCCTGAGCATTATTTCAATGAACATCAGTCTGTAATCTCCCTTCCCTATGATCAGTTTCATGCAGTTGTTCCACTTTAAGTAGCTCCGTACACATGTCCTCAGATAAAACTGTTTTCCGACATTTTTCTGAAAACAAGCCGTAACTTTTCTGCCCACCTAATTATATGCAACACTTCAAATTTATTTATATTCAGGTTGAACTGTCAATTTCTTCATCAGCTGTCGATCCTCTACGAATCGTCCGGTAATTCGCAAGAACTTCTAGCTACATGACGTGACTATATACAACAGCAGCATCCGCGAGCGTTCTCAGGAGCTTTCGTCCTTTCCACTAGGTTACTTATATATGCTGTAATAAGTAATCGATCTGTATCACTCCCAAGGGTAAAGCCGAAGCTATTTTTACGTCTAAAGTCTTGTCTTTGTTCAGGACGACATGCTGTGTAAAAACCGAGACGCAAGTAGTTAACATGTTTAAAAGTATTGGTGAAGATCAAATAGCCACTACTATATCAAAACTACAAAGAAACAGAAGAGTCATTTGCATTGACCAAGGTCATCATCATGATTGTGGGGAATGAGAAAGCCGAACAGCTCTCAATGTACCCAGCACTAAATGCAATACACAGAGATGTGAGTTCCAGATTTAATTGCTGTAGTGAGATATGTGGCGTGAAGCGAATGGAACATAGAGTGACAGTTCGAAGTTAAGAGCAAGGACAGGGACAATTTTACATTGAAAAGAGGGATGCTAAATGCAACCCCACTGACAAAGGGAACGAGAGGCGGTTTGTCATGACCATTGCCAAATAGAAATTCTGCCAAGGCTTCTTCCGACAATACCTCCAGAGAATTCACTTCGTATCATCACCACATCTGACAATGAGGAAATTCAGGAGGTCAGTCACATATACTTTGGTTACCAAAGACGCAGAAAGGAATTAAACCAGCTGCTTACGGTGTTAGCTAAAATGAAACAAGTTCTTCCATCGAATGTTTTGATGTCTTTAATAACAGCAAATAAAGATACTCATAAACTGTCCGCGGGATTCATGTCATAAGTCGGCATTAAAAAATGAACAATCAAACTAGTAAGCGTAACTTCAGGTGTGCCGCAAGGTAGTGTAGATCCGCTGCTTTTTACGATTCACATAAACGATCTGGTTGATGTTATTGACAGCGGCATTAGACTGTTTACCGATGATGCTGTAATCTGCAGGAAAGTAGTATCACACGAAAGTTGTGAACAAATCAATGAGGATTTGCAGAAAACAAATTCGTGGTGTAATGACTGGCAGTTATCTCTCAATATTAGTAAGTGTAACCTACTGCGTATAACAAGGCGAAATTCCCCATTAATGTACGAGGACAAAATAAATGCCCAGTCTTTGGAAGCGGTAACATCCGTCAAGTACCTGGGAGTGATTATTCGAAATGATTTCAAATGGAATGATCAGATAACACAAGTAACGAGCAAGGCGAACTGTAGATTGCGGTTTATTGATAGAATCCTTAAGCGATGCAGTCCTGTAACAAAGGAAATAGCTTGCAATACTTTAGTTCGTCCAATCTCAGAGTATTGTTCGTTTGTATGGGACCGTTACCAGTTGGGTTTGATTCAAGAGATTGAGAAGGTCCAAAGAAGAGCGGAAAGATTCGTGACTGGTACATTTTGCCATCGCGAGAGCGTTACAAATCTCATAGAAAGTTTGAAGTGGGACACACTTGCAGATAGATTGCGAGCTAAGCAATCCGAGGATGTAGAACATATATTATTACCACCAACTTTCAGATAGTGCAATGATCACCATTCAAAGATAAGGGAAATTAGAGCTCGTACTGAGGCGTTCAGAAAGTCCTTTTTCCCCCACGCGATCCGCCAGTGGAACAGAGGGGGGAAATATGACTTTGGCGCGAATTGTGCCCTCCGCCATACACCGCTTGGTAGCTAGTGGAGTATATATGCAGATGTAGATGTGCCTGACTTTATCTGTATTCGTGCTTACCCGAGAATGTGTATATGTGTATTTGTTTGTTCTGCTGGTTTAGTAAATAATTTGTTAATATATGATGCACTGACTTTACGTCCTTTCTGTTGTAAGTGCTCCAGTTAGTGGGAATGAAATTTGTGTTTTAAATCGTATGGCAGTTGATGCAAAGGCAGTCTTGTAAATTTTAACTCATTGTCATCAAATCTTATAATTACGTTAATTGGACAAAGAAGATTAACGCATCAACTTGGGTCCAAGTGCTGCCTGCAGATACACAGATGATGACAAAGGAATGGGATTTCACGATGTTAACAATGAGAGGCAAGAGCTAAGGAACCGCATTACGAAATAAGAGGCAGCTGGCGAAGTCACAAGTCAATTTTAGCGAGCTTCTACATGAACGAATTTCACAAATTTCGTATGTTAGAGACTTCTCCTATCTTGGGATAGGCGGGGATAAAGTCTCGTGTGAGGTAAAAACTCGCACCGACTTTTTGAACTGAACACCACCGATTCAGGAGCTGACCACCAGATGGCAGGTTTGTCTTCTTGTCAGAGATTGTGCCATTAAAATTCGTCCCGACATGTCGTTCCAGAGGTGAGTAAATGAGGCAAATCTGACGTTTTGCTACTTACAGATAACTTTTCTGAAGTTTTATTTGAACGTTGTATAGTGTAGGGCATAAAAAAAAAGAATAAACTAATTACTCTTCGCCGGCCTTTGTGGCCAAGCGGTTCTAGGCGCTTCAGTCTGGAACCGCGCGACCGCTAAGGTCGCAGGTTCGAATGCTGCCTCGGGCATGGATGTGTGTGATGTCCTTAGGTTAGTTAGGTTTAAGTAGTTTTAGTTCTAGGGTACTGATGACCTCAGATGTTAGGTCCCATAGTGCTCAGAGCCATTTGAACCAGCCAATTACTCTTCGACACTGTTGCATTTAAGCTTCACTTTCGTGAGGAAATAATTGTTCGAGTTGTCCTCCCCCCCCCCCCCCCCCCCCCCGCCCCGACCCCTTGACCTCGCACACACGAAAAAGGAAAAGACGAAAAGCGTATTCGTTAGAGAACTACGGAACCGGTAAAACCTCATAGAAGATGGTATTCAACCCATACTGCTTACCTGAAGACATAGTGAAACATTTTAAGTATGTGTGAAATTTATTGACATGTGCTTATGACAGGTAAGCTACGGGTAAAAACTCCCATTGGAGTGAGTGTGATGACGTGGAGAGAGAAGGAAGGAGATGGACAAACAGCGACAGGGAGGATGGAGATAGGCACAATTAGGAAGGGGGAAATGTACAGAGAGAAGGGTGTGTGGTAGACGGACAGAGAAAGGAAAGAGGACAACATGGACGGACAGGGGGACGAAGAGATAGGCAGAGAGACGGGGAAAGAGGGAATGAACAGATGGTGAGGAGGACATGGAGAGAGAAAGGGAAGAGAGGAGATGGACAGAGAGAAAAGAGAGGAGAAGATGGACATCGAAAGGGAAGGAGATGGACAGGGAGAGAGGCAGGGACGATACAGTCACAGAGAGGGAAGAGGAAGGAGGAGATGACAGGGAGAGTGGAAGGAGACTGACAGAAAAAGGGGGAAGAGAAGATGGAATAGAGGGGGAGGACGGTTGGACAGGGGGAAATATTCGAAAAATTTGTCGTAAGTTCTATGGGACCAAACTGCTGAGGTTATCGTTCCGTAGGCTTACACACTACTTAAGTCAAATTACGCGAAGGACAACACACGCACACACACACCGATGCCAGAGGGAGGACTCGAACCTCCGACGGTGGTGACGGGGGGGGGGGGGGGGGGGGGGGGGGGGGGGGGAGCGGCGCGAACTGTGACAAGGCAGGGGGAGAAAGAGCAGATGGACAGAGGCCGGGTGAAGCAGAGGGGGTAGTGGAGAAGGACAGAGGGATGTAGGGTACAGAATAAAAGAAAATTAGAATAAAAAAAACTTACCCAGAGGACGCCGGACGCTCATTTAATAACAATATAATTTAAAGAAGCTAAATCCGTTATGAATGGTCCTTATTTCACCGGTGAAAGAATAGCGGGAAGAAGAAGATGAAGAAGAAAAATAAAAAAGGGTAAAACGTTAATGGAGACGAAGGAAGTCGAACTAAGGAGAAAGGAGTGCTAACTTGAGAAGGCGAGAGCGCTGCGGCGCCAATGTTCAGTCGAGCAAATCCCGGATTATTTATCACCAGCCTGGATGCGCGTTATAACTCGAGGCGGGCCCCGCCCGGCGCTTCGGCACGGGGCTTCGCCTGCGGAAAAGGGAAAGAAAGGCGGCCGCAAGTTATAATGGGATTTCGGGCCGAGGTGTGGCAGCTGGGGCTGACGGGGCGCTCAATCTCCGTAATGGAGGCGGCCGAGCCACGTGGCCGGGCCGAGCCGCTCATTACGGGCGCCGCGGACGCGCTGCCGCCACTGAAACACTGCGGGGCGAGCGCGTCCACCGCAGGCCGCAGCCCTGCCGCACGGCTGACGTCTCTGCGACGGACGGGGTACTGTGCCGCTTAGCCGCGCACCCCTGTCCGGCTATACGCTGACGAGGCAGAGCATTGACACCACTGTCGAATACTAGAATGTGTGCCGCCGGGATCTGCCAGAAACACGGGTCTCACAACGAACTCGTGACGTCGTACAAGTCACCTCGTCCGCCACACTTTGCGAACGCTCGACTCCGTGAAGAGCACACGGGTGTAACGTATTACTGTGTTTACGACGTTTCTCATCGAGCCGTATACGTTATCTCGCATTTCTAGCTGCTTCTCGCACACAAATA
Source organism: Schistocerca serialis cubense (assembly GCF_023864345.2). Classification (NCBI taxonomy): domain Eukaryota; kingdom Metazoa; phylum Arthropoda; class Insecta; order Orthoptera; family Acrididae; genus Schistocerca; species Schistocerca serialis. The sequence continues at coordinate 361,987,293 of NC_064643.1, forward strand.
ATGACAAAAATTCACAAATTCAGGGTCGCCACCAGCCCAAGCCCTTCCTAACCATTTAGAAAAAACGGTGCTGGAAAATTATTAGTTTAATTACTTTAATAATTTAATTACAAGTAGGCAAATTTCTTTAAGCAGCCAGGTAAATAGTACTCCATGTCGTGCATGAAGCAACTTGATTAATTCAGGAATGGAAATCAGAGTAAGGGGGTAAGATCGACACCAAAGAATTTATCTTTCACGTAAATTATTTATTGTAACTAAATAGTTGGTTGCACATCCTGACTACACATAACTGGTGCCTGACTCGAAATATGTAAGTAAGATTTACGTGAGAATGAAACAGAGCACAATTTAACTACAGCAAGAAGAAACACAGAAGACGGGGGTGGGAGACAATTATACTACCATCTCCTTTGCATTAATACCATAAAAATATCTTAGTGAGATTTGCATTACGATTCTACTCATGCTCTACTCTGGACAGAGGTTTAACCAGTACACAAGGCTGTGCGATAATTATTTAACATACTACAGGGTGTTTCAAAAATGACCGGTATATTTGAAACGGCAATACAAACTAAACGAGCAGCGATAGAAATACACCGTTTGTTGCAATATGCTTGGGAAAACAGTACATTTTCAGTAGTTACAATTGTCAACAACAGATGGCGCTGCGGTCTGGGAAACTCTATAGTACGATATTTTCCACATATCCAGCATGCGTAGCAATAATATGGCGTAGTCTCTGAATGAAATTACCCGAAACCTTTGACAACGTGTCTGGCGGAATGGCTTCACATGCAGATAAGATGTACTGCTTCAGCTGTTCAATTGTTTCTCGATTCTGGCGGTACACCTGGTCTTTCAAGTGTCCCCACAGAAAGAAGTCACAGGGGTTCATGTCTGGCGAATAGGGAGGCCAATCCACGCCGCCTCCTGTATGTTTCGGATAGCCCAAAGCAATCACACGATCATCGAAATATTCATTCAGGAAATTAAAGACGTCGGCCGTGCGATGTGGCCGGGCACCATCTTGCATAAACCACGAGGTGTTCGCAGTGTCGTCTAAGGCAGTTTGTACCGCCACAAATTCACGAAGAATGTCCAGATAGCGTGATGCAGTAATCGTTTCGGATCTGAAAAATGGGCCAATGATTCCTTTGGAAGAAATGGTGGCCCAGACCAGTACTTTTTAAGGATGCAGGGACGATGGGACTGCAACATGGGGCTTTTCGGTTCCCCATATGCGCCAGTTCTGTTTATTGACGAAGCCGTCCAGGTAAAAATAAGCTTCGTCAGTAAACCAAATGCTGCCCACATGCATATCGCCGTCATCAATCCTGTGCAGTATATCGTTAGCGAATGTCTCTCGTGCAGCAATGGTAGCGGCGCTGAGGGGTTGCCGCGTATGGATAGAGGTGTAAACTCTGGCGCATGAGACGATACGTGGACGTTGGCGTCATTTGGACCGCAGCTGCAACACGGCGAACGGAAACCCGAGGCCGCTGTTGGATCACCTGCTGCACTAGCTGCGCGTTGCCCTCTGTGGTTGCCGTATGCGGTCGCCCTACCTTTCCAGCATGTTCATCCGTCACGTTCCCAGTCCATTGAAATTTCTCAAACAGATCCTTTATTGTATCGCTTTTCGGTCCTTTGGTTACATTAAGCCTCCGTTGAAAACTTCGTCTTGTTGCAACAACACTGTGTTCTAGGCGGTGGAATTCCAACACCAGAAAAATCCTCTGTTCTAAGGAATACACCATGTTGTCCACAGCACACTTGCACGTTGTGAACAGCACACGCTTACAGCAGAAAGACGACGTACAGAATGGCGCACCCACAGACTGGGTTGTCGTCTATATCTTTCACATCACTTGCAGCGCCATCTGTTGTTGAAAATTGCAACTACTGTAATTTCGAAAGTTTGTCCGCCTGAAAATGTACTGTTGTCCCAAGCATATTGCAACAAACGGTGTATTTCTATCGCTGCTCGTTTAGTTTTTATTGCCGTTTCAAATATACCGGTCATTTTTGAAACACCCTGTAACTGCGTCTGCTGCTTCAGACGGCCGAACTAGAGCAAGTGGTGCATTCTGATTCAAACTGTTGTGCTGCTTTGTAGAAAGCGCACGAAAGAACAGATATTCTTGCAGAAATTGTAGCTCATTAAACAAGCGAACTGTTAAAATAAAGCCTATTGCGGTGCTGTGGTGAACCAAAAGTGTCATTGATTACCAATCACGTGGCACAAAATCGACACACAAACACAAAAGCAATTTCCACAAAATATAAGATTAAAAATCATTAAAAAAATAACTCTCTTCACATGCTTCAGATAAGCTAAAGTTCTTAAGTATTTCACCAGTTAAACATAAAGTCCTAACTCAACCTGATTCCTATCACCTGCAACCCCCCTTAAGAGCTACGATCCGTACTCACCGAGCGTTGACCGAAGTGTCTCTTTCTCTTTCCAGATTACCAAGCTCCTCGTGCAGCGGAAGCTACCAGAGGGGTAGCCCTCCGTCACCAACCTCACACACAAAAACAGCCTTCGACACAGCCCTCGACTAAGATGGGTCAACCTCTCTGTTCAGGTATTGGAAACCTAAGTTGGTCATCCTGTGCTCTACTTTGAACGAGAAGCAACATCGTCTGCTCTCAGCAGACGATGACCAATTCAGCGATTCCCACAAAACAAAACCGAAACTCACATTAAAACACACATATAATAATCAATAGGCCTAATTTGAGTGCTCAGTCTTTCTGGAAGAGTTCATGAATTGAGGTAAAATCAGGTAGTAAAATGAATAGGTTGTACCAAATTCGACAAGCGACTTATGAAACGACTTCACAGAGACGTTTCACAGGATATCAATATTCAGCGAAAATGTAACCACTAAAGGCCTTAACCTAGCCGTGGGCAACGAGAGCTTGCTTGCATTTAAATTCAAATTTATGAATTATTAAAGTCCTGTGGAGCACAGCATTGTATGGTAGTGAAACATGGACTGTTGGAAAACCAGAACAGAAAAGAGTCGAAGAATTTGAGATTTGATGCTACAGACGAATGTTGAAAACTAGGTGGAAAATTTGGAAATTTGTGGTAAGTTCCTATGGGACCAAGCTGCTGGGTCATCGGTCCCTAGGCTTACACACTACGTAATCCAACTTAAACTAACTTAGGCTAAGGACAACACACACTCCTAAGCCCGAGGGAGGGCTCGCACTTGCGACGGGGGGAGCCGCGCGAACCAAGGCAGGGCGCCCAAGACCGCACGGCTACACTGCGCGGCGAAAATTAGGTTGACATATAAGGTACGGAATGAGGAGTTTTTGCGCAGAATCGGTTGGAAAGGAATATGTGGAAAACACTGACGAGGAGAAGGGACAGGATGACAGGACATCTATTAAGGCATCAAGGAATGACTTCCATGGTACTAGAGGGAGCTATAGAGGACAGGAATTGTAGTAGAAGACAGAGATTGGGAAACATCCAGCAAATAATTGAGGACGTAGGTCGCAGTGCTACTCTGAGATGAAGAGGTTGGCACAGGAGAGGAATTCGTGGCGGACCACATCAAACCAATCAAACCAGTCAGAAGACTCGTGACTCAAAAAAAGAAAAAAAATCACCTCTGAGGTAGTTACTCGCTCCCCGTCGGAGATGTGACTTGCAGTGACGTACGACCTGAGGCCTGTCTTTCTTGTGAGCCTCGGTACTCCACCAGGTGACGCTGCGGACATGTGAGTCGGCAAGGAAAGGATGTAAGCGAATTGTACGATGTGATACTCGTATTAAATTCATGACACAATCCCATGGAATCAAAATCATTACTTTGCATTCATTGTATTTCTCACAACACAAGTTAGCCTACTTTTCAGAAACGGAAATCAAACATGAAATTAAGACGAGATTTATTATTTTGTCATACGCTACTGGCCATTAAAAGTGCTACACCACGAAGATGACGTGATACAGAAGCGAAATTTAACCGACAGGAAAAAGATGCTGTGGTATGCAAATGATTAGCTTTTCAGAGCATTCACACAAGGTTGGTGCCGGTGGCGACACCTACAGCGTGCTGACATGAGGAAAGTTTCCAACCGATTTCTCATACACAAACAGCAGTTGACCGGCGTTGCCTGGTGAAACGTTGTTTTGATGCCTAGTGTAAGGAGGAGAAATGCGTACCGTCACGTTTCCGACTTTGATAAAGGTCGGATTGTAGCCTATCGTGATTGCGGTTTATCGTATCGCGACATTGCTGCTCGCGTTGGTCGAGATGCAATGACTGTTAGCAGAATATGGAATCGGTGGGTTCAGGAGGGTAATACGGAACGCCGTGCTGGATTCCAACGGCCTCGTATCACTAGCAGTCGAGATGACAGGCACGGATCGTGCAGCCACGTCTCGATCCCTGAGTCAACAGATGGGGACGTTTGCAAGAGAACAACCATCTGCACCAACAGTTCGACGACGTTTGCAGCAGCATGGACTATCAGCTCGAAGATCATGGGTGCGGTTACCCTTGACGCTGTATCACAGACAGGAGCGCCTGCGATGGTGTACTCAACGACGAATCGGGTGCACGGATGGCAAAACGTCATTTTTTCGGATTAATCCAGGTTCTGTTTACAGCATCATGATGGTCGCATCCGTGTTTGGAGACATCGCGGTGAACGCACATTGGAAGCGTGTATTCGTCATCGTCATACTGGCGTATCACCCGGCGTGATGGAATGGGGTGCCATTGGTTACACGTCTTGGTCACCTCTTGTTCGCATTGACGGCACTTTGAACAGTGGACGTTACATTTCAGATGTGTTACGACCCGTTGCTCTACCCTTCATTCGATCCCTGCGAAACCCTATATTTCACCAGGATAATGCACGACCGCATGTTGCAGGTCCTGTACGGGCCTTTCTGGATACAGAAAATGTTCGACTGCTGCCCTAGCCAGCACATTTTACACATCTCTGACCAACTGAAAACGTCTCGTCAATGGTGGCCGAGCAACTGGCTCGTTACAAGACGCCAGTCACTACTCTTGATGAACTGTCTTATCGCGTTGAAGCTGCATGGGCAGCTGTACCTGTACACGCTATCTAAGCTCTGTTTGACTCAATGCCCAGGCGTATTAACGCCGTTATTATGGCCAGAGGTGGTTGTTCTGGGTACTGATTTCTCAGGATATATGCACGCGAAATGCGTGAAAATGTAATCACATATCAGTTCTAGTATAATATATTTGTCTAATGAATACCCGTTTATCATCTGCATTTCTTCCTGGTGTAGCAATTTTGATGGCCAGTAGTGTACATCATATTTAATTCGAAATTGTAATGATGTTTGAAATTGTTAGCGTTATTGTATAGTTTATCTTGCATAATAGTTTGATTATATTTGTAAAATAAAAATAATTAATTTTGTGTGAAAGTCTTTGGACGCAAAATGTCGGTGTATTATAAGGTCGCTGAAACTTCGACTTCTTGTATCGTTGTACGTGTTCTCGAGTTAGTCGCAATTCTTAAAAAGCTCTCATAGGCTAGTTCTTGTTATGGAGTTGTCATGAGAGGTAGTTAACAAGAATAAGATGTGAAGTTAATGTCCAGATTAATGATTGTACCAGAATGGAAACCGATTTGTGAAATTATTCTTCAATACGTGATAAAGAAAATTAAAGAACTGATGATGGAGCTTAATTATGCAGTATCGAAATTGTCAGACTCAAAAGAACCTAACAAAACCATCTAGATATTATTCTTTTTAGCGAGAATGATTTTCTACGAGACACAAACATCGATGAGCTGCCACAAGAACCAGCTTATTAATTTGTTTTATTAATTATTTCAAGTTTCCTTCTCGTATAAAATGTCTGCATTAACTCAGTATTACTATAAAAGAGCCGCACATGAATAATAATTTGTTTCTAGAAGTAATAGAGACTAGTTCGCGATACACGGCGGAAGTGAATGAGGAATCACTCTAGCGAAAGTACGGGCCGCATGCGGGGAAATACACTGACGTAAGCGACTTGCCAAAGTGCAGTCTTTTACGGCCAGACGCCTGGAGTCGAGAATCTGGGAAACGGCGGAGCTAGTTGGCTGTTCGTGTGCCATTGTCGTAAACATGTGTGGAAAGTGGTTGAAGGTAAACCAGAAGTAGGAGAAAAGGCGTTAAAGGACCACGGCTCATTAGGGAATATGTTGGTCGCAGGCTTGTCTGCTGTGTAAGGCAGGGTAACCGGCAATGTGTGGCCGATCTGACGACAGAGTACAATGCTGGCTTTCCGGAGCACCCCGTTCAGGGTGCCAAGATGAACATGGGGTTCCGCGACAAACGACCCCTAGGTGTTTCAAGCTGACCTTTGATTTGCGAATTACTACGCAAGGTCACCAAGAGAGATTACCGGACAGGACATCACCGAGAAGCGCCAACTCGTTAACAGGCAGGTGGATACCTGGCAAAGGGAATGAGAGTTAAGTGAAAAGGGCCGCAAGGTATGTCATTTCTTCCCGAACATCAGAGAACGTCTGATATCAATCCCAGCCGGGGTATGGTTCAGTTCGACAGGTCACGACACTTACCTAGTGAACATACACCGCGTATACGGCAGCCAGGGTGCTACCTGTACATGTGGGGAACGTGGATGCCCAGAACACAAACTTTTTCACTGTCACTGATACAGAGCAGCGCACCAGAAGCCAATGCATTACCACAGCGACATGATACGGGCAGTAAGAGACAAAGACAAGTGGGAGATAATAAATAAAATCGCTGATGATGTGTCAAGGACATTACATGACGAATACAGCCGGACACGGCCGTAAAATAGAGCACTGTACCACACACGATGCACGTACGACAGGTGCTCAGATTGGTACACCAATACAGGCAGCAGTACCGAAACACGCAATCAGTCAACAGTGAACACTTTCACCAACTCGTTCCACAGAAACCTTACACATCATCTAGAATAGTTAAAATGTAAATTAACAGTGTAATGGAATCAACCCGGTAAACCTGATATAGCTTAAGTATAAACAGCAGGCATATCCATCCCGAGGTCATTATACCGCAGTTGGGATGTAGCACTTGTAACTGGACACTTAATATATAAGCAACTTAATAGGTAAAATGCAAGACAAATGACACAGGAGCTGAAGGTTAATTAATAACCCTAAGAAGTAACATACTTTACTCTCACACGCCACTGCGCTTTCCACAATATACGTAATAGTTTTACCGTTTGTGTTAGTAGTGTTTAGAAATATTAATCCATTAATTAAACTGTAGTGAACCGGGACTTCAAGGCTCAAAGTAGTCCCGAGAATTTCAGACCAGGTAGGGTAAAATTTCTCTCTCTCTTTCTATCCAAGTCTTCCCTATCGTCTATCACCACATCTTTTTAAAAACTGACAATTTTCTATGTTTTTTCTTTCAGTTTTTACTGTAGCTTTAAATTATTATTACTTCCATTGTTACTGCTGTAAACAATAATTGCTGTTTCTAATATGGAATATGTTTTGTAATTCACATTAATGACTGATGCGAAGATGTTGGTTGACTTAATCATTTCAGCAAACGTAATTAAACAGTTTCATAAATGGTAACTCCATTAAAGCATTTGTCTTCAAAAATGAATAGTTCATTCATAAGCAAAAGGAATTTCACTTTAATTACATCTCTAACGTTGGTGCAATTACTCCTTTACTTTTATTTACTACAAATGCCAAACTCAAATGCATTACGTTGATTACTCTGTCTGTTTGCTGTTTCACAAACTGAAGTGCAATATGTAGAAATAATCAGTGTAATTCGTATAAAACAGCACTCCCACAGAATAGCACAATACGTCCATCTTCACGAAAATTATTTCACTGCTTCTGTCGGGTGTGGCTTAGTCACTCCCACTCCCACTCACATATAGCTTACTATATGTTTCCAAAGTGAGAATAGTGGTACTGTAGCTCAATGACGATCTACAAACTACAAATAAAATACTGTTACTGGAATTCAAAGCGCTATTGGAAACTGTCAGCGTTTGCCTCTTCCGATGTAATTCCAAGCCTTGCTATTATCAGTCTTCGTACGTCTAACAAGATGTAACTGCAAACTGTTATCTTCGTAGTTCCTGGACCAAATACTAATCTAACTGGTAACACCAGCTCTAATCCGATATGTTGGTGGCTCATATTAGTGCATTAAATGCAGCGTATCGCATGTCACCACGTCTCATTATGTACATGAACATCAATGTGCATTTTCAGCAACACTTATAACATGAAATGGAATTGCCTGACGTATTCTTATTGAACATTCTTTCTTATATTTTCCAGTAAATTTAGCTTAAGTCAATCCAAGTAAATCATTTCTTTGACCATCCAGCCTCTCTCTTCGCTTCTGGACTGAGAATGTTACAATTAAATTCGTCCAGGACGGAAGACTGGGAAGGGAAGGATCATATTTTAATAGAATTCACAGAATACAGAAGGGAGTTTGATACTCCCTTTCATTTACCAATTCACCGGCATACAAAATTGAGCAATAATTTGTCCATCACACTTATATTATTATTTCGTATGTGGTCGTATCTGTAGACTTGCATGTAATGATGGATTAAAGCTGTACATCAGCTGTACGACAAAGCGAATGCGTCCTATCTACTTCGGTGTCGTTGTAGAACTCAACTCTGTGTTCATGATCTCCTCGTGGGAAAGAGGGAGTCAAACGAAAGTGGGCACAGAGGAATTATAATAATCACATGTGATCTACGTGGTGTTGGGTTGACATTACTCACTGGCATTCTAATGCTATTGAAAAACAGGGATCTAATTCCCAGCTGCGATAGAGGCGGAAAAAGAAGATACCATATAGCAGCCACCCAGTCTCCTCACGCGTTTGACGAAGTATCTATGACCGGACAACTTTGCTCGCGTAGTTGTTATAAATTATACACACAAACATTCCTCGTGAATCAATATATATATATATATATATATATATATATATATATATATATATATATATATATATATATTAATGAAAGTAATACCAGCTGTAGTTTCTGAAATTAGCCTTCACATACCGATTGAAAAAAGCGGTGGTGGACATTAATTTATAATATGGATAGGTATACGTTGGCGTGATGTTTCTACTACTGAACACAAAGAGAACTTCAGAAAATGGAAGCCGGTGTTACCACACATCTTTCTCCACTCTAAGTTCCTCACACACCTAAATGTAACTACCGACATCAACAGTGTTATGTGGCCTCACTGCATGACACAATGCATATATCGTGGGCATAGGATGTAAAGAACTCTACGCCATTATCACTCACTCCCTTTTTTATAATGATCAGTCTTTCGGGTTTCTTAATTGTAATTACACTGGAGTCCATATGATCCTGTTGTGAGCAGCAGTTCAGTAAAGGTTATGGAGGAAAGAACAGCAACTGATCGCTAAATAAGTCGTTCTATTACAGCAGATCTAGGTATCAACTGTTACATAGTCATCATCAGTGCATATAAGAACAGGTGGCATTTGTCCAAATTGCCACGTAGTAAACAATATTGGTTGATGTACAAAGTTTAGGAGTCTCACTTAAGTTCATGTTAGACTCCTGCATGTTCTACATAAACCAATATTGACTTGTACATGACAAAAAAATTCAAATGGCTCTGAGCACTATGGGACATAGCATCTGAGGTCATCAGTCCCCTAGAACTTAGAACTACTTAAACCTAAGGACAACACATACATCCATGCCCGAGGCAGGATTCGAACCTGCGACCGTAGCGGTCTCGCGGTTCCAGACTGTAGCGCCTAGAACCGCTCGGCCTCTCCGGCCGACTAGTACATGACACTTTGGACTAATGTTACATGTTTGTTATTGGCAAAGACGACTATATAGTAGTTGAAATATAGATGAGCTGTAACAAAACAACGGATTTCGCGGTAGAATCCTGTTATTTTCTTCATTTCCTTATTTATGGTAGAGCTATAACTCTTTGTACATACTACACGTAAAATGGGAAGTAAGAAAGTTCACGAGAAGACCATCGAAGACATGACAGTTACTAGGATTTGGGAACGCAACGGAATGAAACCGTCCTTGTGCTTTTAGGAGGAATCGTCCAGGCATTTCGATCAAGTTATTTAAGAAAGCCACAAAAAACCTAAATTCGGCAAGTGGAGGGCAACTGGAACCTAGAACCTTCCCGATGCGACTCCATGCGTCTTATACAGACATCCTGTACAATATGCATGATTTCGTTACATCCTTGTCTGACCCCTACCATGCTTCTTCTCATCTGCTCTCAAGATCAGGTTAAAGTTTCATATAGACTGCGTTAGATTTGAACCTAACCCGTCCCTTCTTAGCAGCTCTTATTTCGCTTACTGTGTGTCTACCTCACTACACTTCTTCTCCGGTTTTACGTTAGTGTGAGATGGCACCGTGGTTACGACTGGACTCGTATGCGATAGGAGCCAGGTTCAACTCTCCTACCAGCAATACCGATTTAGGTTTTCCGAAGTTTCCCTAAATCAGTCTAAGCGAAAACTGAGAACAGTTCCTTGAAAAGAACAAGGTTAATTTCCTTTTCCATCTGTGTCATACAAAAGCTTATATTTTGTCTCCAATGACCTCGTCGACGATGTGACAAGAGCACTTCCTTGCTTCCTTCGCTGATTTTAACATGATAAATTTCCAAGACGAATACTACAGCTTGTGAAACAGATTATTAATTATTTTACATTTAATATGTACGAGAGTTGGACGAAAATATGGAAACGTGTGAAATGCGTGCCTGAACATAAGAGCATATGCTGGAGAAGTCTCAAGGTTGCGCTGTGGGATTTCACCACGAACTGAACCTGTATAATGACCTCAGAATTGCAAAGGTCAGTTGTGCTCAGAACAGTGTTCTGCGCAGTAGTGAGTGCATTATGTGATGATGATGATGATGATGATGTTTGGTTTGTGGGGCGCTGAACTGCGATGTTATCAGCGCCCGTACAAATTCACAACCTTTGCTCAGTCCAATCTCGCCACTTTCATGAATGATGAAGGCAGCACAAACACCCAGCCATCTCGAGGCAGGAGAGTGCATTATGTCGGAGCTAAGTGAATTCAAATGTGAGCCAACTGATGCTGCTGTTAGGCGGGGGGTATCGTAACCAAGGCAGCCGAAGTGTTTGGTTCAGAATGAGATTTTCATTCCGCAGCGGAGTTTGCACTGACATGAAACTTCCTGGCAGATTAAAACGGTGTGCCGGACCGATGGTAGAGCACTTGCCCGCGAAAGGCAAAGGTCCCGAGTTCGAGTCTCGGTCCGGCACACAGTTTTAAACTGCCAGGAAGTTTCGAAATATTTGGTGATTCAAGATGCACCATCTGATACCGCACACAGGTAAAGCTGAAAAACATTATCCCCTAGCTGATAACGCGGAAGAAAATGTGCATTGAGTTGTTGTGAGTGACTATCATTGAAGAGGACTGTGACGAAAATTGAAAGGAGGGTAGCTGCAAAAGTCACTGTACACGTGAATGTCGTACTCGGAAACCTTGTCAGCACCAAAACTACACGAAGGCTGCTGCATAAGCTGGGAATTGCATAGTGAGCTGTAAGTCCAAAACCACTCATAAGTAATGCAAATGATCGTAACAAATTTACGTGGTACAGAACCCACGAAACCTGGACTATGGAGCAATAGAAAAAAGTCGTTTCATCAGATGAGACTTGTTTCATATTGTTTCCAACTTCCAGCCAAACTAAAGTCACAAGAGTGGATGGCGGGAGTTTGGTGATGACTTGGGCAGCCACATGGTAGTAATCCATGGGACCCTTCGGAAATCTAAACCGCTCTAAGCACTATGGGACTTAACATCTGAGGTCATCAGTCCCCTAGACTTAGAACTACTTAAACCTAACTAACCTAAGGACATCACATCCTGCCCGAGGCAGGATTCGAACCTGCGACCGTAGCAGCAGCGCGGCTCCAGACTGAAGCGCCTAGAACCGTTCGTCCACAACGGCCGGCATCGGAACTCTGCAAGGGCACATTACCGCCAACTATTATGTGACCATTTTGGCTGATTAGCTCTACCCCATGGTACAATGTTTGTTCCGCAAAAGTAATGCTGTGTTCCAAGATGACAGGGCTCCAATTCACACAGCTTGCATCATCCAGGACTGGTTTTGTGACCACCACAGTTGCCAGATCTCGATATTATTTCGCCTCTGTGGTCTGCTTTAGACAGATGGTACGCGGACGCGATCCACCTCCATCATCGTTACCTGGACTTGCCACTAGTTTGGCGGAAAAATGTTATAAGACTCCCCAAAACCACTCAGGACCTATACTGATCCATTACGGGACGACTGGAAGCTGTTTGGAATGACAGTGGGTTTCCTAATCCGTATTTAAAACAACACTCGCCCGCATGTATGTACGGTGTGTATGTGTGTGTGTGTGTGTTTTTGGAGTAGTGGGGGATCGCAAGTGATGACTGTCCATCGCTATAAAGGGTGTTTCAGGAGAAATGGTAAACGCTTTAAGAGGTCTAGTGGTTGCCGGCATGGTAGGTCAGCGTGTCCGGTCAGAGGGCTGCTCGCCCTCTGTAATAAAAAACTGAGTAAAGGAATCAACGATCAACTTGAATGGATGCGTTGTGACGTCTTCCCAGACCAAACGCAACGAACAATACCGAAAAAAATGAAATTTAAAAAAAGTGGAAGCGTTTTTGACTGGTAATCACAGCGTCCTGCGTTCTGGGTTCAAATTTTGAATCAAAATCATCGCCAATGGTGGACGAAGATTCCCAGCTTAAGGCCCTCGTTCAGCCAACAGCCTTATCAAAGAGGGCGAAGGAGCGGACAAAGCTTCGGGGCACTCTCGTGACCTTGGGTTGGAAAACTGATTATAAGAGGCTGATGAATCAGCGATGATGTTTTGCTTGAGTATGCAGAAGACAATGGAAGCCACTATATTAAAAACACATAATGTATATACGCAGGACATATGGTCTGTAGTTGAAAAAGTGTCATTATAATATCAAAGATTGCAAAATATTCCGGACTAGTCTCCCACTCGGAAGTCCAGGAGGAACTACCAAGAGGGAGATAACTATGAGAAAAAGAGCAATAGCAAACGAAAGGGTAACATTCCAAGACTGAGGCGTCGGTACGAGAAGTGTGAAAGTGACAAGAAAGCCAGAATATCTGAAAAGGAAAATACTAAGACGCAATCTAGGTATGGTGGTGTTAAGTGAAGTGAAATGTAAAGAAGACAAGGCAAGGGTTTCTGGTCCGTCGAGTACAGAGTAATATAAACAGTAGTAGAAAATAGTATAACGGAAGTAGAACACGTTACGAATGTGAATGTAGGACAGAAAGTGAGTTACTGTGAACAGTTCAGGGATAGTGTGTCTCTCATCAGAATCGACTGCATGCGAACGCCGACAACAATATTTCAGTGTACATGCCAAAGCCACAAACAAAAGATAAAGATAGAGAGAAAGTGTATGAGGATACTGAAAGGGTAATTCAATACGTAGGGGGTGATCAAAATCTAATAATCATGGAAAGGAGGAACAGAAGAAAGCGTTACTGGAGAGCATAGGCTTGGGAGTAGGTGAAAGACTAATTTAGTTCTGCAATAAATTTCAGATATTAATTGCCAGTACTCAAAAGAGGAAGAGGTACGCGTGGAAAAGGTCCAGAGAAACAGAAGCCTTCAGCTGTATTACATCATGGTGAATGAGAGATTCCGAAATAAGATATTGAATTGTAAGGCGTGCTCAGGATCAGATACATACTCAGTTCATTATTCAGTAATGATGAAAAATAGACTGAAGTTTAAAAGAAAAGTAAGGCAGATTCAGTATGGAAGAAAGTGGAATACTGAAGTACAGAGGAAGGATGAGACGCATTTGAAGTTCACTAAAGATATGGATACTGTCATAAGAAATAATACAGTAAGCAGTTCAGTTGACGAGGAGTGGACAGTTCTAAACACAGTCATGATGGATGTTGAAAAGGAAAACATGGGTATTAAGAAGATAACTGCAAAGAATCTTGGGCAACCAGAAACACTTTAAATGATTAACACAAGAAGAAAGTACGTAAATGTTGACGAAAAGGCAGGAATAAAGGAAAACACATCAGTTCCTAATGAAATAGGAAGTGGATGCAAGCTGAGACGAATTGGCTGGAAAATAAAAATTTGAAGAAACTGAAAATGAAATAATCATCTCAAGGATTGACGCAGTATCTAGAAAAGTCAAAACAGCCTAGCGTGAAATTAAAAGCAAGGGTGGCAACATTAAAGATGCAATCGGAGTTACACTGTTAAACGCAGAGGAGAGAGAGGATAGGTGGAAAGAGTAAACTGAAGGCATCTATGGTGGGGAGGAATTGTCTGATTACGTTATAGAAGGAGAAACAGAATTCGATAGGGAAGACATAGGGGCTCCAGTACTAGATGCATAATTTACAAGAATTCTGAAATACTTGATATCAAATAATGCGGAATGGATTGACAGCATTCCATCAGAATTTTAGAAATCATTGGGCTAAGTATTCACTATTCAAGGTGTTGTATAGAATCCATGATACTGGCAACGTTCCATTAGACTTTCGGAAAGCAAGAGCTGGTAAGTGCGAGAAATATCTCACAATCAGCTTAACAGCTTATGCACCCAAGATCCTGACAAGAAGCAGAATGGAAAAGAAGACTGAGGATCTGTTACAAATGACGATCATTTCGGTTTTTGGTAATAGTAAAGGTAACACCTTGAACGAAATGCTTCGATCCACTAGGTTGTAAGACACTGATGCAATCTTTCGCCCCTAATGTTCAGTCTGTGCATCGAAGAAAAATGATGAAATAAAGGTTCAACAGTGGCATTAAAATTCAGGGAGACGGGATATCAATCACTGATGAGACTGTTGTCCTCAGTGAAGCTGTAGAAGAATTACAGGACCTGTTGAACATAATGATTGTTCTAATGAGTACAGAATACGGACTGAGAGTAAACCGAAAAATGACGAAGGTCAGGAGAAGTAGCAGAAATGAGAATCGCGAGAAACATTACACCAAAATTGATCACGAAAGATACGTAGTTAAGGAACTGATCTATCACGTAAACATAACACCCATGGCAGAGGAAGCCAGAAGGACAAAAAGGAAGATTACTGGGAGGTATTCCTGGACCAGAAAAGTCTCTCTCTGTATCAAATATATGCCTCAATTTGAGAAATAAATTTCTGAGAATGTAGGTTTTGAGGACGGCATGGTATGGCAGTGAATCACGGACTGTGTGAAAACTGGAACAGAAGAGAATCGGGAGAGTTGAGATGTGGTGCTACAGAAGAGTTGAAAATTTGGCGTACTTACAGGGTAAGTAATGAGGAAGTTCTGAGCAAAATGGGCGAGAAAGGGAATACATGGAAAACATTTACGAGAAGAAGGGCAAATTAAAGGTCTGCGCTAAATCGTAACTTATAGGATTTCTCATTATTCATAGCAAATGCCAGTACTAGTTGATTTTGGCTATGAATAATTAGTCTACAGTGCTAAATATTTGTAGCTCTTCCTGAAACATCCCGTATACTACGCAAGAGAGGATCTACTGTCGGTATGGAGTCGGTACAACAAGAAAACATTTTGAATCAATAACGTATGAAGTGATTTTTAAGACAAACACGACACTTCGCTAAGTTTCCACATTAATAATAAAATTTAGGACTTAGACCTAATATGGTTAACTTGGACGCCATACTTCGTTTCACCAGGATTTTTTTACTTGGAATTTGGTGTTAATGCCGACACGCGTTATTGTGAAAGAAATAAAATAAATACTTGTGGTCAAGACGTCAGTTTTGTTAGTGGAAATATGTCCGCCACATCTCATGAAGCTTTTATCCAATATGTTCACACATTAAGTTTATAATGTCGGTGGATGAACTTACTACGTAGTCAGCTCCTCTGTTAATACACACTTTATTTCGGTCGAGAAATTTTCATTTGAATCTTCTTCTCTGATGGTATTCCGATGGCTGTCCGCTGCCTTTTGATTATCGATAATGGACCAGTATCGGATTCCCTTCAGAGCGCCCTTTAATTCAGGAAAAAGGGAGAAGCCCGATAGTGGCCAGTCATGTCAACTGCAGGGACATTGGTCGCCGAAGCACATGCTGGAGCATTGTCTTACATTAAAAATTATTCGTTGCTTCGGAAATTTTAGATCGCACGAATCTGATTTATTTGAAGATATCTCGTCTTCGTAAAACTTGCCAATGATATTCTATCCGGCAGAACTCAATCAAAATCGTGTGGATCTCCGATCTGATACCTCTCTTTTGTTCAAATGGTTCAAATGGCTTTGAGCACTATGGGACTTAACATCGGATGTCATCAGTCCCCTAGAACTTAGAACCACTTAAACCTAACTGACCTAAGGACATCGCACACATCCATGCCGGAGGCAGGAGTCGAATATGCGATTGTAGTAGTCGTGCGGTTCCGGACTGAAGCGCCTAGAACCGCTCGGCCATAGCGGCTTTCACTCTCTTTTGTCTTTCGGTTTTTGAGTAATAATTGTCCAGGTGCCTGGCAGGTGGATCGTATTCGAAACTCCTCGTTATGTGTACAAGTGGGAGACTTCGGAAAGTTTGGATTACAGAAAGTCATTTAGATCAAATCCGTTCCTATGCGAGGAAAAGCTGCAAAATGTAGCACACGCATTGGGTGTCGGATGCCATTTTCTACAAGGAGTGAACGGACACAAATGCACCGCGAAAGCTTCAGCAGCTGACTGTCGACTTCATTTGCGGTGCATGGAATTTGGCAACTGAGAGTGTATTACCTGTCCATCTACAGTGCTTACCTGACAGTGCTTAGGACACTGACGTCTGCTGGGACCGCTCTGTGGCTCCTGGAAAGAACTGGACCTGGACTCAATTCTACTCAGTCCGGCACATAAAAACAGGCAATATACCAATTTCTGCTAGGTGGATTAGTGTACACAACTATAACTTGTATGCTTACGTGTTACTTCAATATTATGGCACGATGAAGGAGAGAAGGTATCTACGAGATACCACTGCTTGCTATTGACTGAAAAGTAGTCATTCTTAGAGACTGCTTGTTTCTCTGTGCTACTCAAACGTAGATAGAAACTAAGTTCGTGATCACTCGCACACGCCCAGACGCAGAGACAGGTCTAACAAACAACTTTTCGTTTTTTCGGTAACGACTGGTTTCATGCAGTGAACGTCTGCCTAGAAGCGAATTTGAGAAGAAAGCGAAGAATGTAGTGAAGTGTGACAAATCCGTTCAGAGAGTAATCCAAACCGAAAAACGTGAACAAACAAACTCGAGCACAGAGTATTCCTTTAGCACATCGATACAGTCTTCGTAGCCCAAACGAGTTACACCAGCGGTATGTCAGCGGCCACGTCCACTCCACACCCTGTCTGCGGACTCCGTCAGCTTGCAATGTCACCTCGATGGATACACAGCTCGAGAATTTCTGACCGAGCGACTGTGTCGATACTCGAATTGGGCAGAGATTCGATATGGTTTCATAGCTTTCCACCATTCGCTGCCTTCGAAAGTGATTCGAAACTGTCAAACTGTACCTGCTTTTCACGGGTTTTAGCAAACCTTAGAAAAGTCCTCAATAATGATCCTGAGCGAAAAATTAAAAAAAAGTCAGAACCAAGGATGTACTCGAAAATCACCGATTTAGCTGTAAGGTTTTTAAGAAACAAGAGAAGCGTATTAACAAATAATGTTTACATACGTTTGTATGCATAAAGTAATAAAACTAATGACGACTATCATGTATAAAATTCTAATAGTGCTCGGGCTAGATACAGTGAAAAGTGAGAGTGGAATGAGTCTCAAGAGCATGGATTAACGGACACCAGGGAGGGAGCTAAATTGGTAAACTTTTGTATGACGATACTGCGGCTATCTGTTAGGACGACTGGAAGTTAATGGCAAGAGACCGTTCACATTTAAATTGGCAATTTTAATTGCAGAACGAGAGAAAAAATTATAAAATGATGTAAACGACAAGAAAATAAGATCTTCACTATAGCTGGTCGAGGCATTACCTTTCATGGAGAATCTGTATGCAATTTAGCCGTTTTGCCTACAAGAATCGTGGTGTCCCACGTATTTTAAGTGGGACCATGTGCTCTCCTCTGAGCTCGCTTATGGTGGTCGCCTCCACTCTATACAGTCTCTCGGCATTCGAGGTCGCATTACAGAACGTGAGTGTTCTCTTTCTTATCTTATACCGTGTCTCTTCAACCTAGGTGTGAGCCGTGCGTGGCTCGTGTTTCCGCCGTCATGTATTTTCCACCCTGATTTTACCGTACTTCCACCTCACTACGTTAATTTAAATTACTACTGTCGCTGAGTTGCTGTTTTGCTTGACCATGAGCGGCGTTAGCAGCGCGTATCGATATATCCACTCTCGTTCGTTTCTCTGGTTCGCTGTTGGGGAGGTTTTTCTGTGAGCAACACCGAGTGTTTGTATTGCTGAAATTTAGCCGCCATGCAGTGGAATTAACTATATTGGTTGACTACAATTCAAGTGCACCAGCAGAGTTTTCTGCCTTGTGGCCGTTAGTGTTCCGGTTACCTGCCCTGGCCACTAACGTAATTTCCGGCAGTGTCCTTTCCTCCCCTGTTGTCGCTGTCCAACATGGTGTGTAGTTTTGACAGCTTAATACATATACATGTTTATAATTACTATTAAAAACAGTCTTGATCACGATTTATTTAACTAGGTGACCGGTTTCGACCACTACTGCGGTCATCTTCAGACCATTGAGTAGGAACCCCTTTCTGTTGTGATTCTCCAACAGAAAGGGGTTCCTACTCAATGGTCTGAAGATGACCGCAGTAGTGGTCGAAACCGGTCACCTTGTTAAATAAATCGTGATCAAGACTGTTTTTAATAGTAATTATTTACAAGACATTGATCACTGCTGTTCCCATAATGCATTCAAAAATATACATGTTTGATTGTGGATAATCACGCCCGAAACATTTTGTGTTTGAATTCTCATGTACCGATTGACGGAAAGCAAGTCGTGTGTCGGTCGGTCCATGCCTGTCCGTTGGTTGGGTTCCGACGGATCAAGTGTAGTTGGGCTCACCACCTGTCTCACCTAAGTGAACAAGGGCAAAACGACCCCCTGGAGGCTCCTGACTGCTGTTGTCTTTACTGTCTTTCTCACCGGTATTTAATTGTCTGTTTATACTCTAGCATAGCCAATGATAAAAGAAAAATTATTGGTGTTACTGTGTTTTATGTAAGCATGTTTGAGTTCCGGAAAGTGGATATTTGGTGAGAGCTAATAGCCGTTGTGTTGTCTTTTCTTTTAATCCGGTTTCAGCTACATAAAACTTTAGGCTTATGGTTATAATTTTTTTTTAAATTTTGGAAAATTAATTGGCCCTTCAGCCATTTGTATTGCACCTTGTTTACGTCTTTCTATCCACTTTTGCCTTGAGATTTCAGGCTAGCTGTGATAGATTTATATTGTAATTATTTTATTTGCTATTTTAACTGATTTTTTTCTTGTTGATTTTTAAGATTTCTTGTCTGGAGGCCTTCAGCCGTGAAAGAATTGCATTTTGAAACCTGTAGTTGTAAAGGTTCGGCTATGTGTCGCTTTGGTTGTAAATGTGTTATTAAATTACAATAAATTACAATTTTAAGGTGAAACTGACACCAACCTTATTTGGCCCTTTCCACAATCCTGATCACATGTTCACAAGAAGAAGGGATCGGTTGATAGGACATGTTCTGAGGTATCAAGGGATCACCAATTTAGTATTGGAGGGCAGCGTGGAGGGTAAAAATCGTAGCGGGAGACCAAGAGATGAATACACTAAACAGATTCAGAAGCATGTAGGCTGCAGTACGTATTGGGAGATGAAGAAGCTTGCACAGGATAGATTAGCATGGAGAGCTGCATCAAACCAGTCTCTGGACTGAAGATCACAACAACAACAATCACATGTTCTGCCCAGCGGATTTAGTGGGCGTCTCAAGGTGGTTTCTTTTTTTTATTATTACATGTCGCCACGATATTGCGTCTTATTCCTCTCACTCTTATCACCGTAACTAGGCCGATCGTTGTTAGAATTTTATATGTGATAGTCCTCATTAGCTTTCGATATTTATGCGTAAAATCGTGCAAGCAAAGATGAACTTTAAATGATTAATAAACACAAAATGACGAAACAGTACGCAAGGATGATAAAAACCACTAAATAAAAGCTAGTACGTTAAAGAGACCAGTTTAAAGTAATAGGTAAATGAACAATAAAAAATTTTCTGTAAGTGATAGCAATATGCTATTTAGTGACTATTGCGACTTAGTCCGCGCTCACTTTTCACATTGTCTAGCCTGACAGCTATTAGAATTTTATATGTGATAGTCCTCACTACTTTTCTTTATTTTTGTATACAATCGTGTGTAAAAATTATTTATTTGCACGCTGCTCTTGTTTGTTTTTAGTAATTACACTTGATGATGGAGATTTATTAGCCCGAAACCGGTCGTGACTTACGAATAAAAGGCTTAAGTTTATATGAATGCGTGGTGTCCGTTCTTTGGGACATGCCCATTCGCCTAGATGGGCACTGGATCGACCTTCTTCAGTGAGAATGCATAAGTACGTCCGACCTTATACGGAAATCTCTGAGAATCGAGCACTGGGGAAAAGGACAGGGACTGTGGATAGGTGGCGCTCGGTGGGGATGTTGGTCCGCCGTGAGGCGTGCCGAGATGGTAAGCACAGTTGCGATAACACCGTGTCCCAGATGGCGCCAGCGTTATACGCACCTGCCTAATGAGGAGGAGATCCCCGATTTCGAATCCCTCTCCGGTACACATTTTCGCTAGTCGCCGCTGATTCCGCGTAATGTCCCGATGCATCTGACTCCGTAATCACTTCCTTTTGTATCCTTTCTCCCCCCACGCCCCTCCCCCATCCACCTTCAATTTACATATAAAAGCTTACAACTTCCGCGGTTATTTTCATATATATTACGACGCCCAGGCGCGCAAGTTCCTAAACCAGAAATTTTTGAAAAATAGGGATAAATCAACAGTACGTCATACTCTCTTCCAAATTATTTCAGAATCAGCTTACGCAAAACTGAACAAAACATCAGTGTGGGTGAACTGGACGATATCTCCAAAACTATCCATTGGTCCCTGGGTGTGTCTAGTGATACCGTTGTTTAGCGTATTGTGAATTATAGAGCTTGTACGGTGGTAGCTGTTGTGGTTGTGGAGATGTGAGTGCTTGGTGGTACCCAGAACATCTTATGTCCTTCCGGCATCAATGTATATTTAAATGGAAAAAATCTGAGATGGTACTATGATGATCTCGAGCTTTTGTAATATAGTCGAATGTTCTAGAATATTGTTAATTGTTCTGGTTCTGTAATAAAATTTGGAAACTGCCCGTATCGTATTGATCGTCAGTTGACCAAATCGTCTTACCAGATGAACTGTACAACACAGTAAATGCTGAGCATCAACTCAGTGAAAAGGCGTATCTGCCTGCAGAAAGAAACTATGTAAAAAAAGAAAGAGTGTGTGACCGAATAACGTTGGAAACAAGGTAGATTCAATTAAAAAAACAAATATGCGAATACAGAAAATAATAGCACTGTAAGAAAAAATTTAAATCCATTGATACAATGATGAATCAAGAATTCCTAAATTGGATAAATGTTGCTAAACATCACAGAAGAGAAAACAATAACCAAATAAGAAAGATATAAGTCAGTATTAATATCATAAACTGCATTCAGTTCAAATAAATTACATTACAGCTTTTCACCTATTTCGACAATCTCCTGACAAATGATCAGGATAGTAGGTATTATATTCAAATGTTTTATGTTTTGTATGTTATACTTTCTGACATGTACGACACCAACGAGTAGGTGTCTATTGTCGAGAACTAAGCCGATGGGTTGAACATTCCGAATGTCGTTTACAGATACTTGGCAACTACGTTGAAAAATAGTGCCATGTATCTGTGAAGTGTATTGCAATATTCAATGAAAGTTACTGGGGTTCTCATAATATAAAGTGTAACTAATTTTCTGATGTCCCTTTTCTAATGTCTCTAAGTACTTTGAATAATTTTAGTGCTATACAAATGAGATAATTAACTGCACATTTTTTCCAATTCAGTAAACAAATGAACAAGAGCATAGACCCTGCGAGTCACTTTTTGATAGCAAGAAAATAAAAATGACGCTAGAACTTTATCTATTCGTCGAAAACTAGCTTAGCGCCCGCCTCTTCGCTCGTCTGGACTGTGTGGTCTGCACAGATTTCTTTTTTTTTTTTTTTTTTTTTTTGTTTCTATTTAACCGAATGTTTATGTTTTTCACAAGTTGCAGCACCTTCTAAGCTTTTCACGCTAATTAAGGTCACAGAAGTATGGTCGTTTCCGAATGCACTTCTAACCAAAAAGCGATTGTGGTAGATGGAGTCCTAGGTTTTCGTAGATCATGCCTCATGCGTTCGTAACAGATATTAATTTGTATCTAATCGACAAGTGGAATATTTATCAAAAGTTTTTGCCCTACTTCATCCCCTTAAGGGTTCAATTTCGAAAAAAAATGCAACACTTTTTTTTAAAATTTATAACCGCGAAGTCAAATTAAAATTTTCATGGGTGTTGGCTTAAAAATAACGATTTCTTTTTTGAAAGTTTCAAGGACTGTTTCACACAGAAAAGTGTTAAATTTCCAAAAATGCGGAAAAACATATTTCTTTAGTTCTGACCGAGAAACCAGACATCAGTTTTCGTAGGTTTAGCCTTAAAACTACCTTAATAGCGACATTTTTCAAGATACCTTTCAGCCCTTATTTCACTCCATTCGGGCCGGCCGCGGTGGTCTCGCTGTTCTAGGCGCGCAGTCCGGAACCGTGCGACCGCTACGGTCGCAGGTTCGAATCCTGCCTCGGGCATGGATGTGTGTGATGTCCTTAGATTAGTTAGGTTTAAGTAGTTCTTAGTTCTAGGGGACTGATGACCACAGCAGTTGAGTCCCATAGTGCTCAGAGCCATTTGAACCATTTTTCACTCCATTCGGGGTGGAATTTCGAAAAATCCCTTCTTAACGATGCCTAAAGTATAAGATCAACTAAACTAAAACCAAACTCCGTCAGAACAGGCCTCGCAAGGCCCAACGGTACCGACCGGCCGCCGTGTCATCCTCGGTCCTCAGGTGTCACTGGATGCTGATATGGAGGGGCGTGTGGTCAACACACCGCTCTCCCGGTCCTGTATCAGTTTACGGGACCGGAGCCACTACTTCTCAATCAAGTAGATCCTCAGTTTGCCTCACAAGCGCTGAGTGCACCCCGCTTGCCAACAACGCTCGGCAAACCGGATGGCCACCGATACAAGCGCTAGCCCAGCCCGCCAGCGCTTAAATTCGATGATCTGTCAGGAACCGGTGTTACCACTGCGGCAAGGCCGTTGGCGTGTAATACAACACCCTCTGCAAATTTCAAGTTTCTGCCCTGAGTAATTTGTGCTGGACAATGATGAGTGAGTCGGGACATTGCCTTTTATATAAGAGATTAAAAAAATGTGCCTCCAATAGGTTGAACAAAAAATTAAGAAATAAAGTTATTACTAGGGTGGATCTGAGTCTCAGTCAGACATAGTGTTACCGCGTGAACATCGCAAACGAAAATTGATGTGTGCTCTAGGCCGGTGTGCTCTAGGCGCGCAGTTGAGAGCCACTAGTGTAAAGCGCGACGTGCAACTTTTTTGGAAAGCGCCGCCCGCCGCCAGTGGCAGCAGAGACAGGGGGCCGGCCCGCTGCCTCGGAGTGTTCGGCAAAGGCGCGGGTTTTGCAGCGGCTCGGCTGCGCACGGCACTGGCTGACTTGTCGTGCGGCCGATGCTGCTGCTGCTGCTGCTGCTGCGGTTGAAGCCGTGGGCGACGGCCGACCTCTTTGATGTCCATCCAGCGTGAGCGCTGACCCCCGCTGCCTGCCCGGCCGCACGTTTCTAAAATGGGGGATATTTCTGCTGATTTTGCGGGGGCTCTGCGACCTATATACAAGGTCGTTACCAGGCCACAGGACAACGGCGGCGCTGCGAGCCCGCTCGGGGCCCGCGGACTACGTGCTTTGCTCACCTGGGGAACAATGCTGGTCGCACACCAGCATTTCCTTTCCTATTTTATTATCCAAAAATTAATACCGAAACATGCATCTGTGGTCATCGTAACGTGATGCATCTACATCTACATCTGCACTCCACAAGTCACCTTACGGTTTATGGCGGAGGGTCCCTCTCCCTGCCCTGGTACGTTGGTGAATATTGTGTATAAAGAACGACTTTTAATGCATGGGTGGAATTAGTATGTTGGCCGATTGTTCTTGGAACGCACCCTGTCCGTCGTAATACACATGATGCCTCTTCAGCGACTGCAACTGTAATTTGTCGAGCATCTCCGTAGCGCTCTCACACCTATTGTACGATCATTTGACGAATCGTGGGGCTCTTAAATGGATTTTATCCATTTGTAATCCAACCTGCTAGAGGCCTGAGTATCGATCGAACAAGTGTGAATCAACTGCACTGAGGTGACAAAAGTCGTGTGATAGCGATATACACATACAAGGTGTTCGGAAATTTCTGTTATAAACTTACAAAACATGTAAGGGGGAGTGACTACACAATGAATAAACTTGTTTTAGCTAGGATTCACAATCATAAAATTTTTTTGAAGGACATAATCTTTACGCCAGTGACTGTTATAGGTTTTATTACAACTTATAACAGTTACTGGCGTAGAGCTGATGTCTGACTACACAATATTTTGAGTAGGAGACCATGTCCAAAACGTTATCAAAAGATGCTTGAGATGGTACAAGTTATAGGCACCAGCCACTGTAAACGAATGCATATACAGAGTGATTCCGTGACGATGTTACTTATTTTCTAGAATGATAGATAAATGATGGAGACGGATAAATCGTTCTGATATTTCTGACAGTGTTCAAAATGGTTCAAATGGCTCTGAGCACCGGGACTTAACTGCTGAGGTCATCAGTCCCCTAGAACTTAGAACTACTTAAACCTAACTAACCTAAGGACATCACACACATCCATGCCCGAGGCAGGATTCGAACCTGCGATCCGAACCTGCGACCGTAGCAGTCGCGCGGTTGCAGACTGAAGCGCCGTCCTTCCAATCTTATTAATTGTGTAGCTATCAGTTTCGGCGATTCAATGCCCCATCTTCAGGCCGTAGTTGATTCTGACGGGTTATCACGATCGATATAAACGATGCATTAGAGGCCTACATAACTAGTTTACGCAGTCTACCTGTAACCGTGGTGTTAGCCCTCGAACCATCAATTGCCAAGAGTCAGCTGGCAGTTGATGGAGTGATGACACCACAGTTATAGGTAATCTGCGTTAACCAGTTATGTTGGACACTGATGCAGTGTATGTATGGATCGTGATAACCCCTTCAGCGCCAACTACGGTCTGGTGATGGCGCAGTGAAGCACCGAAAGTGGTAGCTACACAATTAATAAGCTCATAAGGACGGTTGTAGACGTATCGTTTCTTTACAATAGTGAATGGCCGTGGTCCCCAAGACCTACAGTCAAAAGAATGGACATTCAAAAAAATCTGAAACAGGTTTCGCTAGTTTGAGAAACCCGGTGTTGCACGAGTATTTATTTGACTTTAAGGCATTCAGTGTTTATCATATACCTCCTCAATTAAGTGTTTCACAATGATGTAATTTTTCTGGTACATGCAGTGGTATATGTGAATACTGCCTGCAAAATGTGCCACGAACACAGGTAGTAGTAAGGAAGTAATAAATTAAAACGTCGTACTTCATATAGCAGTTTTACTGCATTAACAGCGATAATACGGTAAACGACAAACTTTTTCTTTTCATAATTTTGTGGGAGTCTACAGCGAAGTTTCGCAAATGTTTTAAATTACATGTACAGTTTGTTGCAAGACCCTAAGTGCTTTTATTTTCAGGTATTGGATCACTGAAGTATGGGCATTCTCGCGTTGTGGCAACACTGCCTTTTCACCCCCCCCCCCCCCCCCCAAACCCGTCCCTTTGACAGACGAATGGCTCTTAACCCCATACTGCTGTGTGTGGTGGACGGTGCTTCGGAAACAACTAGCGCTTCCTCGCTTTCCTGTTACAGAATCACTGTCGCTAAGCTCTCGTACGAATACAGACTTCCCTGATATTTCCCTTCTTTGTCATCCCCGCAAGAGGACCGTGGAAGGAAGTAATATGTTGCCAGACATTTCTCGGAATTTAAATAGTATACCTCTCAGTCTCTACTGCTCTGGAGTTTGATGAATATCTCTGTAACATTCAAGAACCGGTATCGATTATGAATATATCCTGGAAGCATATCTCGCGTTCAGTAAAGTAGGAACTGAATAACCTTCCCTGAAAAATAAACACGGTAACTCTAGCGAAGATCCTTTACGTTATTTGAATAAGACGGGTGGTGACATAGGTATAACACGGTAATACGAAGGAAAGTATAAAATTACGTTAGTCTATGTAATTCACTTGACGAAATGGAAGTCAGAGTATAAAAGGATCCTGACTTGGCAAGCCAAGAGTATACAGATGCCTTTTCTTTATGAGTTACGTTTAGGTGCCGTTGGTGTACAGTGTGCTCTGTGGGATAGCTTAATTTGAAATACCCAGAATTACACTAATCCCAAAGTGTGGATAAATTCACCACATGTTGAAAATATAAACAAACACAGTGTCCCGGAAGGGATGTGTTCTTGGAAAAGAAAATTTAAACATGCGCTGTGCTCTCTTGGGGGAAAAAAGCGCTGAATAAGGTAGTACTGCAAGACCTCTAGAAATGAAACTGCACGAGGGAACGCTGTGAAATTTAGTTAGGGAGCGCAGGAGAACCAAGAAGAAGAAACTGTCTCGGCTCCGCTTGCACGTGTGAGAAATACGAAAACAGGAGCGCCGATAAAGGGCAGCAGCTGGATTAGTCTGTTCTCAGGATAGGAATATTTTACGTAAACGGAAATTAGCAGTAGAATCTTCCTGTCTATTATTATTTCTTTTTACCTACTACGTGCAGGGTGTTTAAAAGTTTTCCACATAATCACAAGACATAGTTTTGGCCAAAACTAGAATGGAAAAGCTATACCGTACGTCCGGAAACCCATACTTGTTGAATTATGGTGGGCCATTTCATCTTTTGATGTACACAGCTCATTTCTTATTGGTTGCAATTGTCTGTATTCTTAGTCTTCTGTGATGCTTGTGTTAGATATAGATAGCATTTCCAACTGTCTGCTACAGCTACCGTTTCCGTTCTCGACATACCGTTCTGAGTTTGTGATGCCATCAGAAGTAGATAAAAAATTCCGTGAAACGTAAATAACGGAAACAGTGAAGTGCTTATTACTGAAGGAGAACAACGGCAGATACGGCCTACCGCTATAATTTAACCAGGGCATTAATCGATAGGTACACATATACAGGGTGAACATCAACAAATCCGACAATCTGCAGGAACGAATTCCTGACTGCAAATGGAAGAAAGAACGTGTGTCCGAATATGCATCGTTACCATGGTCGATGGCGCTGACGAAGGAAAGTTCCTCTGACCACTTGCTGTGTGTTCCTTGTGTGTTGCTGGCTGTGTGAATGGTGCAGCGTGCTGTAAACAGCAGAATGATCCGGTATTCATGTCGCGAGAAAACCAAAATGGTGTTTGTGTACGGCCAAGCAAATGGAAACGATCGAGAGATAGCACGGTTACATCAAAACAAGTACCCTCGCAGAAACCAACCACAACATTTCAAGCACTTTATGGACGTTATCGTGTTCATGGTACCTCGCAGACAGACGCACGCGCAGGATGGCGGAGGACTTTGTGTACACCAAATTTGGAGGACAGGATTCTACAGGATATTGAGACGAACCAACCCTAGAACAAGCTCCAGGCAAGTGGCTCACCAACATGGTGTAAGTCAAAGTGCGATTATGTGTATCACACATGACAACCGCTACTGTCGCTACCACCTCTAATCCCATGGAGGCCAGTTGAACATCTGATGTGAAGTGAATGCGATGCAGCTCTGTACTGTGCACATTGTCGATTTGTTGTCATTATACGCACACCATCTGTTTACGAACACATGTTCATAGGACCTTTTTTCCACCATTTAATGTCAGGAATACGTCACTGCAGTTGGCAGATTTTATTAATGTTCGCCCTGCACATTACTTACAAGCTACTGACTGACTGACACTTCCGAATGCCTGTGTACTTTCCCTATTGTGGTACAACGCACACTGCTGATAGTGCCTTTACACTGTGGTGACAAGAGTCGTGGGATAGCGTCATCCAACGTCGACTACCGGGAGCAGCGGAAATTGCGTAGAGTTGTCAATGATAACACACAAGCAACACTTCGTGATGTAACAGCAGAACGGAGAGTGAGACCTACGGCGAAGGTATCCGTTAGGACAGTGCGACGAAATTTGGTGTTAACGGACTATGGCAATAGATGAGCAACGCGAGTGCCTTTGATAACACCACGACATCGCCTGCAGCCCCTCCTGGGCTCGTGATCATATCGGTTGGATCCTAGACCACTGGAAAAATCGTGCCTGGCCCGATTTCAGTACGTAAGAGCTGGTGGTAGGTTCGAATCTGGCGCAGACCCCAAGAAGCCATGGACCCAAGTTGTCAGCAAGGCACTCTGCAAGCTGGCGGCAATTCGATAATGGTGTGGGCTGTGTTTACATAGATTTATCTGGGGCCGCTGGTCCAACTGAAACGATCGCTGCTTGAAAATGGCTATGTTCGGCTACCTGGAGACCATTTGCATCCAGTAATGGACTTCATGTTTCGAAACAATGATGAAATTTTTATCGACGACAATGCGTCATGTCAGTGGACCACATTAGTTTGTGGATGGTTCAAAATGGTTCAAATCGCTCTTAGCACTATGGGACTTAACATCTGAGGTCATCAGTCCCCTAGACTTAGAACTACGTAAACCTAACTAACCTAAGGACATCACACACATCTAAGCCCGATTCAGGATTCGAACCTGTGAAAGTAGCAGCAGCGCGGTTCCGGACTGAAGCGCCTAGAACCGCTCTGTCACAGCGGCCGGATTCGCAGATGATTTGAAGAATATTCTGAACAGTTCGAGTGATTGACTTGGCCACCTAGATCGTCCGACATGAATCCCATCACTCACATTTTCCAACGCTTTTCTTAATCATTCTCTGTCACACACAATGAAACTTGTAACGATGTGAAGCTCCTTAGAAGTCTCGATACTATGTATTTTAGCTGCTGGGGACGGCAGGTACTGTCGGAATGAAAGCTGTGAGGACGGGTCGTGAATCGTGCTTGTGTAGCTCAGATGGCGCCAGTACGGCAGCTCAGCGTGTTCGGTCAGAGGGTTAGCTGCCCTCGGTAATAAAATACTAAGTGAACGAATCAACGATGAACTTGAACAGGTGTCATGGGACGTCCACCTCGATCAAATGCAACGAACAATAATGAACAAAATGAGGTCAAAAAAAAAAAGTGGTGGAGCACTTGCCCGCGAAAGGCAATGGTCCCGTGTGCAAGTCTTGGAAGTTTCATATCAGCACACACTCCACTGTAGAGTGAAAATTTCATTCTTGGAATATCCCCCAGTCTGTGGCTAAATAAAGTCATGTCTCCATAATGTCCTTTCTTCCAGGGGTGCTAGTTCTGCAAGGTCTTCAGGAGAGCTTCTGCGAAGTTTGGAAGCTAGGAGACGAGATACTGGCGGAATTAAAGCTGTGGGAGCGAGTCGTGAGTCGTGCTTGGTTAGCTGAGATGGTAGATCACTTCCTCGCGAAAGATAAACGTCCCGAGTTCGAGTCTCGGTCCGGCACACAGTTTTGATATGCCAGGAAGTTTCAATTTATTTTTTCTTAAATTCGATGCAGACCTGTTATTAGTAACTACCCATCTAATCGTCAGTGTTTTGCTGTAGCGCCACATTTCAAAAACTTCTATCCTCTTCTTGTCTGAACGAATAGTCATCCATGTTTAACTTCTATAGAAAAGTACATTCCAGATAAATGTCTTCAGAACAGACTTCCTAATACTTGGATTTATATTAAAAGTTAGCAAATTTCTGTCTCTGAGGATTGCTTTTTTTGCTGTTGTCCGTCTGCACTTTATATCCTCTCTACATCGACGATAATCATTTATTTTGGTGCCCGAGTAGCAAAATTCGTCTACTAGTTATAGTGTCGCATTTCCTAATCAAATTCCCTTTGAATTAGCCGGTCTATTTCTCTTACATTCCATTACGCTTGTTTTACTTTGGTCTTTTCAGGACACTCTCCACTCAGATGAAATGCTCTTCCAAATCCTTTGCTGTCTCTGAATTACAATGTCATTGTCAACCCTTAAAATTTTTCTGTCTTCTCCCTGGACTCCACTTCTCTTTTCAAACTTCTCCTTGATTCCATTAACTGCTTGCAAAAAGTAGGGGTTGAATTGCGCTGGGTATATGCTACAACCCAGTTTCGGTCCCATCCAACCACTGATTCTCTTCATGTCGTTTCATTGAAATCTAATTTCTGTAAATGACCTTTCGCTGTCTGTATTTTATCCATGATACTTTCAGATATTTTTGTTCAGTTGAATATTGTTAACGACTTTTTTCATTCTACTAATGCTACGAACGCAGATCTGATTTTTTTAAACCTGTCTTCTAAAGTCCGTCACAACGTCGCTATCGTCCAGCGCATACCTACATCTCCACACAACCGAAGCTGATCTTCTCCGGCTATGGGTTCTCACACTTTTCCATTCTTCTGTAAATAATTCGCATCAGTATTCTGGGAGCTTATTCAAATAAAATCCTCCCTCTTTATAATTCTGTGGTGAGTCGACGTTCCACCGTATGACAGCCAACTTTTTGTAGGCGGGAGCTTCCTTTTGAGCAGTTACAATGCTTAACGTTGTTACCACAAAGATAAAACGACAAACTAAACTTCAGATCAACCGATCACAGGTTGCACTTTACTGAATATTTCCAAGTAATTCCCTCTTACAAGTTCCGTGAGGTTAGAAATCACAGAAGGAGGGAAGGCGTGTTGGTATGCCCACTGTGACAAAGTTTGACAAGATAAAATATTGCTTGGAAAACATTTGTTCACAAATACGGAAGGACTCCTGAACCGCATTTAACATGGCACACATGTAAGAACTTGATACTATGGCTTCTTAAAGCAAAATGTATTAATGTAATGTTCATCGTTATTCAGTGCAGATCGGATTGGCTAAGGAATACAACATGGAATCACAACTACTCACATACAAAGTTTCAGAATCTCAGAGTAGGAATGATTGACTCATCAAAGCCGGCTTTTACCTTGCACCGTAAAGAAACAAGGAAGTTAAATGGGCTCACGACGCGTGGAGTAAATCTTGGCTGATAAACTTTGATCAGTTCGGTCCCACCTGAAACTAGGTAACAGTTGAAGTAACAATCGTGCAAACCCCGAGCTGCTGCTAAAGATAGAGATTAGTCGTAATAGAGAATCCTAACTCAAAGCTGAATTAACTGCAACCAAAATCGTGCGCTCGGAAGTAGCAGTTAATACTAACTGCGACTGATATTGTCCGCGCCCCCCGGTAACATCTTTCTAAAATACAAACTGTCTCGCCCCTGCGTGCAGAGAGTGAACAACGTTAATGGGGGGGGGGGGGAGGGGGGCACACCTACCAATCACCAAGATGAGCTTCTCAGTAAGAGCAGGCGTCTCCTCCAAGTAGAACACAGGAGAAAAAATGATTGTTTCTTCGGTTCAAAATTTTCCAGTCGGTTTAAGGTCCAAAATTCTAAGGAAAGCCACACCGTCATGTGGTCTGGGAGAATCAGTCGTAAGAGACTCTAGCACGAAACCCATGAAGACAACGCTCCCACGCCAGCTAGCTTTGAAATTTCAACTGCCTTTTTCAGGCTTCTGTAGCAAAGTTGAAACAAGAATTTTCACTTGAATTCACACAGTTGCATGCAGTTTTACTTATACAGACATTCATTCAATGCAGTAATCTTCCATGTCTAGGACGGTAGCTACATGTAACGTACACAGTATGCTGAATATCAAATGTAAACATGAGAACAAAACACACTTAATGTCTCTTCTATAAGAAATCATTATGAATCAACGCCAAAGACTTAATTGTACTGCATGAAGTTCCTTTCTTGTTACTATTCAGCAATGTGAGGAGTTTTCGCCCTTCTATTGTTTTTAAAAAAAAGGTACAACTCACAATTTTTCTTCTTCCTTTTAGAGCTACCAGAGGAAATGTTTCATATTTTTGCTACCGTAATTAGTGGTGAAATAATAACTGAATGCTTAAAAATGCATGTATGTTATTTAAAATAGTGTTATCAGCACCGTGCTCCATTAATCCAAAAACATTTATCTATTTTCAGCCCGTTAATTAGTCGAAAGTGATAGATTTGATGACGGATAGATCGCACGCCCTAAGTGCATTATCGTTTCCAAATTTCAATGCATATCATTCCAGCCTGTAGTTTGTAATATTAGCGAAGCGCAATCATTATTACGATCATCATGCAAATCATTCTTTGTATTGAAACGTAGCATAAAATGCGGTTTTGTGGCACCAAACTTTTCTGCTCTCCAATAACGACTTCTGTGCCTGGTGGCTGGTTGGCTGGTTGATTTGGCGGAGGTGACCAAACAGCGAGGTCATCGGTCCCATCGGATTAGGAAAGGATTAGGAAGGGAATCGCCCGTGCTCTTTCTATGGAATCATCCGAACATTTCCCTGAAGCGATTTAGGGGAATCACGGAAAACGTAAATCAGGATGTGCGGACGCAGGTTTGAACCGTCGTCCTCCCGAATGTGAGTCCAGTGTGCTAACCACTGCGTCACCTCGCTCGGAGCTTGGTGGTTCAGTTTCATAAAAATAGTAGCTATTTAATCAGTTCAAGATATTAGACGAAGCAGGAGAAATTTACTAAACTCGTCAATTCTAAAAGCTACCTTTTCGTGATTTTATTATTGTCTTTCTGTCATCAGTGTAACGCGGCCTTGTTTCGAGAACGTTTTCTACATCTACATCTACGTGATTACTCTGCTATTCACAATAAAGTGCCTGGCAGAAGGTTCAGTAAGCCACCTTTAAGCTGTCTCTCTGCCGTCCCACTCTCGAACGGCACGCGGGAAAAACGAGCACTTAAATTTTTCTGTGCGAGCCCTGATTTCCTTATTTTATCGTGATGATCATTTTTCCCTATGTAGGTGGGTGCCAACAGAATGTTTTCGCAATCGGAAGAGAAAACTGGTGATTGAAATTTCATGAGAAGATCCCGTCGCAACGGAAAACGCCTTTGTTTTAATGATTGCCACTCCAATTCACGTATCATGTCTGTGACACTATCTCCCCTATTTCGCGATAATAGAAAACGAGCCGCCCTTCTTTGTACTTTTTCGATGTCATCCGTCAGTCCCACCTGATGTGGATCCCACACCGCACAGCACTACTCCCAATAGGGCGGACAAGCGTGGTGTAAGCAGTCTCTTTAGTAGACCTGTTGCACTTTAAAATCGCTCAAAAGAGGAAAGGCCGCTGGACCTGATGGGATACCAGTTCGATTTTACACAGAGTACGCGAAGGAACTTGCCCCCCTTCTTGCAGCGGTGTACCGTAGGTCTCTAGAAGAGCGTAGCGTTCCAAAGGATTGGAAAAGGGCACAAGTCATCCCCGTTTTCAAGAAGGGACGTCGAACAGATGTGCAGAACTTTAGAACTATATCTCTAACGTCGATCAGTTGTAGAACTTTTGAACACATATTATGTTCGAGTATAATGACTTTTCTGGAGACTAGAAATCTACTCTGTAGGAATCAGCATGGGTTTCGAAAAAGACGGTCGTGTGAAACCCAGCTTGCGCTATTCGTCCACGAGACTCAGAGGGCCATAGATACGGGTTCACAGGTAGATGCCGTGTTTCTTGACTTCCGCAAGGCGTTCGATATAGTTCCCCACAGTCGTTTAATGAACAAAGTAAGAGCATATGGACTATCAGACCAATTGTGTGATTGGATTGAAGAGTTCCTAGATAACAGAACGCAGCATGTCATTCTCAATGGAGAGAAGTCTTCCGAAGTAAGAGTGATGTCAGGTGTGCCGCAGGGGAGTGTCATAGGACCGTTGCTATTCACAATATACATAAATGACCTTGTGGATGACATCGGAAGTTCACTGAGGCTTTTTGCAGATGATGCTGTGGTGTATCGAGAGGTTGTAACAATGGAAAATTGTACTGAAATGCAGGAGGATCTGCAGCGAATTGACGCATGGTGCAGGGAATGACAATTGAATCTCAATGTAGACAAGTGTAATGTGCTGCGAATACATAGAAAGATAGATCCCTTATAATTTCGCTACAAAATCGCAGGTCAGCAACTGGAAGCAGTTAATTCCTTAAATTATCTGGGAGTACGCATTAGGAGTGATTTAAAATGGAATGATCATATAAAGTTGATCGTCGGTAAAGCAGATGCCAGACTGAGATTCATAGGAAGAATCCTAAGGAAATGCAATCCGAAAACAAAGGAGACTGGAATAGAAGGGAGAACCGAGAGAGGTACTCAGGGTACCCTCCGCCACATACTGTCAGGTGGCTTGCGGAGTATGGATGCAGATGTAGATATGTATTCTGCCAATGAATCTCACTCAGTCTTTGGTTTGCTCTACCCACAATATTGTCTATGTCATCGTTCTAGTTTAGGTTATTTGTAACTGTAATACCTAAGTATTTAGTTGAATTTACAGCCTTCAGATTTGTGTGACTTATCGCAAAATTGAAATTTAGCGTATTTCTTTTAGTGAATAACTTCACTTTTTTCCTTATTCAAAGTCAATTGCCACTTTTCGCACCATACAGATATCTTATCTAAATCATTTTGCAAGTCGTTTTGATCATCTTATGAGTTTACAAGACGGTAAATGACAGCATCATCTGCAAACAATCTAAGACGGCTACTCAGATTGTCTCCTACGTCGTTAATATAGATCAGAAACAATAGAGAGCCTATAACACTTCCTTGGGGAACGCCGGATATTACTTCTGTCTTATTCGATGACATTCCGTCTATTAGTACGAACTGTGACCTTTCTGGCAGTAAATCACGAATTCAGTCGCACAACTGAGACGATACTTCGTACCCACGCAGTTTGGTTAGAAGACGCTTGTGAGGAACGGGTTCGAAAGCCTTCTGGAAATCTAAAAATATGGAAACAATTTGACATCCCCCGTCGACAGCACTTATTACTTCATGAGTATAAAGAGCTAGTTGTGTTTCACAAGAACTGTATTTTCTGAAACCGTGCTGACTAAGTGTCAATAAATCGTCTTGTTCGAGGTACTGCAGAATGTTCGAATACAGTATACGTTCCAAAACCCTACTGCAAATCGACGTTACTGATATAGTCCTGTAATTCAGCGGATTACTCCTACTTCCCTTTTTGGGTATTGGTGTGACTTCTATTTTCCAGTCTTTAGGTACGCATCTTTCTGTGAGCGAGTGGTTGTATATGATTGCTAAATGTGGAGCTATTTTATCAGCATACTCTGAGAGGAAACTGGCAGGTATACAATCTGGACCAGAGGCCTTGGCTTTATTCAGTGATTTAAGCTGCTTCGTTACTCCGAGGATATCTACTTCTATGTTTCTCATTTTGGCAGTTGTTCTTGTTTGGAATTCAGGAATATTTACTTCGTCTTCCTTGGTGAAGGAGTTTCGGAAAACTGTGTTTAATAACTCTGCTCTAGTGACACTGTCATCAGTGACTTCACCGTTGTTATCGCACAGTGAAGGTATTGACTGCGTCTTGCCACTGGTGTGTTTTATGTATGACCAGAATCTCTTTGGGTTTTCTGCCATATTTCGAGATAGAATTTTACTTCTAATTCTGGAACATTTCACAAACAAGAAAGCGTTACAGTTCCCAGGGTAATTTTGCCGCGAGGGATATAAAACATGAGAAAACTCAGGCAGAGAAGAAATACTCTGCCTACTCGATCAAGCGACGAAATTATAAAACCACAAAACTTTACGAAAGGAGGATTTATTGACGTCTTTCACAACAAATAATCGATAATGTTTGGTCAAGTGCAACTTTGAGATGAAGAGGTTGATACGGGTGAGGAAGTAACATCTACATCTAGAACATATTTACATACATACTCCGCAGTCCACCATACGGTGCGTGGTGGAGGGTACATCGTACCACAACTAGAATCTTCTCTCCCTGTTCCACTCCCAAACAGAACGAGGGGAAAATGACTGCCTATATGCCTCTGTAGGAGCCGCGGCAGTAAAATAGAACTGCAGTCAGCCTCAAATGCTAGTTCTCTAAATTTCCTCAGTAGCGATTCACGAAAAGAACGCCTCCTTTCCTCTTGAGACTCCCACCCGAGTTCCTGAAGCATTTCCGTAACACTCGCGTGATTATCAAACCTACCAGTAACAAATCTAGCAGCCCGCCTCTGAATTGCTTCTATGTCCTCCCTCAATCCGACCTGATAGGGATCCCAAACGCTCGACCAGTACTCAAGAATAGGTCTTAATAGTGTTTTATAAGCGGTCTCCTTTACAGATGAACCACATCTTCCCAAAATTCTATCAATGAACCGAAGACGACTATCCGCCTTCCCCGCAACTGCCATTACATGCTTGTCCCACTTCATATCGCTCTGCAATGTTACGCCCAAATGTTTAATCAAGTTACGGGAGGATTGCATCAAGTCAGTCAGAAAGATGACCCGAAAATCACCCAAAAATAGGAGAAGGGTATCACATCACAGCAGGAAGCATTCACGGAGAGTGAAGGGCTGTAATTGTACCTAAAGGGCGGCGCTACACAGTGTTAGTGGCACTGTCGGCGTTTCCCGAGAGAACGGCAGTGCAGTGGGCGTGGGGTAAGGTTTGTGCAGGTAGAGCGCAGTGTTGGGAGGAGCGGCGGAGTGTTTGCACGCGCGTGCAGACGGCTCGCAGCGCGCAGCAACGGCGGCGGCAGCGGCGGGGACCGCTCGATAGAGGTGGGCGTGGCCCGGCCTGGCTCCGCTCGGCGCTGCGCCGCGCAGCCCGGCCAAACACGGCTGCAATTACCGCCTGGCGCGCCGGCCGGGCCCGGTGCCGTGGCCGCGCCGCCGCGCGCGCACCCCTTAAGCGCGCCTTAAACTCGTTTACGGCCGAGCCGGTGGCGCCGACGCCGCCTCCTCTTAGACCCGAACCGACTCCAGCAGCAGGTGGCCCGCTCCCCACGGGTGCCCCTAGCGTCGCGTCTCACCGTGTCGGGATTGGACAGGGAGGCCACGTCTTACGAGGGTAAAGCCTTCGGCACACGGACCGTGCATCCGAACGTTGAGCGTTGAGCGTGCCGAGTTTCTGACGTCAGAGCGTGGAATAGCACGCTCGGGAGTCTTTCCGGACGTGCAGAGCAATATCTGGCATGTCAGGTATTCTGACAAGGGAACCTCCCCATCGCACCCTCCTCAGATTTAGTTATAATTTGGCACAGTGGATAGGCCTTGAAAAACTGAACACAGATCAGTCGAGAAAACAGGAAGAAGTTATGTGGAACTATGAAAAAATAAGCAAAATATACAAACTGAGTAGTCCATGGGCAACATAGGCAACATCAAGGATCTTCTAAGCACAGCGGCGCCGTGGTCCCGTGGCTAGCGTGAGCAGCTGCGGAGCGAGAGGTCCTTGGTTCGAGTCTACCCTCGAGCGCAAAGTTTACTTACTTTATTTTTGCAAAGTTATGATCTGTCCGTTCGTTCATTGACGTCTCTGTTCACTGCAATAAGTTTAGTGTCTGTGTTTTGCGACCGCACCGCAAAACCGTGCGATTAGTAGACGAAAGGACGTGCCTCTCCAATGGGAACCGAAAACATTTGATCCAGGAAAACACGTCTGATATATTCTATACGACACTGGTGACGGCATGTGCGTCACACGACAGGAATATGTTGTCGACCTACCTAACTTGCACATTTGGCGAATGGGTAAAAAGATTCTTCTACCTTGCCCGATTTAGGTTTTCTTGTTTATGTGATAATCACTCCCAAAAAAGCGATGAAAACATATGTGTGTGTCACATAAACTGCAACAAATGAATACAATAGTTTCACAGTCGTACAGTTTTCTCTGTGCTCTGTCAAAACATATGTTTTTAACGTTTTCAAATTTTTCCTTGTGTAGACCGTCAAATCCTGCATATGTCCAAGCAAATCTGAACATGTCCTGGAATTTTGGAGAGCGAAATTGATTATGTGTGAGTGCCTGAACTCTGATAATTGTCTGAAAATAAAAATTTAAACTTTTTACTGGTGGGAAGAATTGAACCAAGGACCTCTTCTTCCGCAGCCGCTCACGCTAACCACGGGACGACGGCGCCGCTGTGCTCAGAAGATCCTTGATGTTGCCTATGTTGCCCATGGACTACTCAGTTTGTATATTTTGCTTATTTTTTCATAGTTCCACACAACTTCTTCCTGTTTTATCGATTGATCTGTGTTCAGTTTTTCAAGGCCTATCCACTGTGCCAAATTATAACTAAATCTGAGGGGGGTGCGATGGGGAGGTTCCCTTGTGAGCGTGCATCTCAGCGTTGACCAATGACATGGCACAACGCCACCTACGTCACAAGCACGCCGTCTCCCTTCAGTACTGAGTTGTGAGGCGCCATGTTGGCATTCATTTCAAGCCTATATGTATATATGCCGTTCCGGGCACGAGCAAACTGAGAATCACTGCAAAACCCGTTGTTAACTGTGTCATTCGTTCCAATAAAATAATGAGAAACATCATATTCGTGGCAAAAGAATTATTGTAACTTGCGTATATGAGAGTAGGCTATTTGAAGGCAGCGACACACTAAAGATCCACACAAAACGCATTTTTCATGGTACAATGTGTTGTAATTAAATTTCAGTTAGTAACATATCTATGATTAAGGTTTTTAGAGACAGGTAAGACACTGTAATTAGATACGAAAGGTGTGACGTTGTTTTAGATAGCCGGCACGGTAACTCAGTGTGTTCGGTCAGAGGGTTAGCTCCCCTCTGTAATAAAAAAAAACTGAGTTAATGGATCAACGACGAACTGATACGGGTGTCTTGTGACGTCCGCCCTGAGCAAATACAACGAACAAAATGAGATTAAAAAAAAGCGTAATGAATAGCGTCACCATCTAATAACGAGGTTTTTTTTTGTTGGGGCGGTGGTTTGCGTCCTGACACAACCATTTTTTTTCCCCTTAACATTCGAGTTTTTATTAGGTTCTGATACCTTATTATTAGTTTTATATAAGTGTAGACTATAATATTTGATGTTATGTAAATACAAGTTCACTTTCTTTTTAGGGGTGATTTTGTTCGATTGGCGTAATCTAAAGGATAGCTTGCTCAACTTGTATAAAAATATTTTGCTCCTTCTTCTTTTATGCTTCGTAATTCACATGTTGCAAAGATTCTGCTACTGGGTACGAACAGTGATCAAGTAAGACTAACCTTGGGGTTTTACTAAAATGTGGGAATGATGAAATAATGTTTATCATATGCGGAGAAGTATTCCAAATTTGTAACGCACTGTTTGTAATGCAACTTTTATAAGCCTGTGTTGTTATTGATTGGACATGGTACTTTCCTTTTGGTGGGCGATGGAAGAAATGTGCGTTTTAATAGAGCTAACGTGGGAATCTTACGCGCGCCCGTTGAGTAAATAGTGTGATTTACGAACTAGAAACATCCCTCAACTGCCGCTGGAGTGCCTTGCAATCGCGTATACCACTTGGGGGCCCACGTACCGTATGCGCAAGTCGCATCGTTCCTGAGCGTTCAGCAGCACGTAGAACTTGGCACGCTCAACGTTAACGTTCGGCAGCACGGTCCGTGTGCCGACGGCCTAAGGGGCGGTTTACACTCGCGACATGATATGCGATACGCGAAGCGACTCGTGATACGACGCAGAAGCGACCCGTATCATGTGGTGCGTAGACACAAAGCTAATGCGACTTAACTGCTTCACTCTGTTACAAAAGTATACGACACCGACACGGTTCGCCCAGCGCCTTGTGGAGTGTTACACAACTTGTGTGCTAAGATACGAGGCCTGCTCAGAAAGTAAGCTCCGATTGATTGCCAAATTGAAACCACAGTGAACATCAGAAATGTTTTACTTGTAACAATTAGCTACAACTTTCAGCTACTTCTCTACGTAGTCGCCATTCTGACTTAGACTTTTGTCATAGCGTTGTACCAACTTTTCAATAGCCTCATCATAGAAGGCAGCCGCCAGTGCTTTCCGCCAATTCTCCACGCTGGCCTACACCTCGTTGTCTGTGCCAAAATGTTGTCTTCAAAGACAGCGGTTCATGTGACCAGAGATGAAACTCAGGGGGAGACAATTGCGGTCTGTATTGTGGGTAATCTAACATGTCCATTTGAAAACGATACAGGAGCATCTTCATTGCCCCTGCAGAATGCGGCTGAGAATTGCGGTGAAGACGAAACAGCACGACAGTTATGTAATGTTAGCTGCATAGCTTCAGGCGAAATTTCTCACCAGGCCCTCGTACTTAGCGGCAGACACTATTTTCTAGACATCTTTACGCACTTACTGCTAGCTCAGAAATGAGAAGAGCGACGTGATGCTAACTGGGGTTATACTAGAGACACTACCCAACACATCTGTGCAAAGCTTTATCAGATTTTCATAGTCGTTTCCATTTCGCGACCGATCGGAGCTTACTTTCTGAACGCCCCTCGTACATGGCGATGGAAATTTCAAGTCATCCGATGTGCCTAAAAAGCAATTGTTTTATGTAGATGAAGCAAAGGTAAATCTGAAACTTCCTAGCAAATTAAAACTGTGTGTCGGACCGAGACTAGAATTCAGGTCTTGAGCCGTGCTATGGTAGCAGTCAGTCTGGAATCATCCCCCAGGCTGTGGCTAAGCCATATCTCCGCAGTATCCATTCTTCCAGGAGTGCTAGTTCTGCGAGGTTCACAGGAGAGCTTCTGCGAAGTTTGGAAGGTAGGAGACGAGTGCCTGGCGGAAGTAAAACTGTGTGAACAGTGTCTCAATTGTGGTTGGGTAGCTCAGTCGGACTCCGGCACGGTAGCTCAGCGTGGTCGGACGGAGGGTTAGCTGTCCTCTGTAATGAAATAACTGAGCGAACGGATCAACGATGAACTTTTGACCGGTCTCATGGGACGTCCTCCTCGAACATATCAAAATGGTGCAAATGGGCCGGCCGCGGTTGTCTCGCGGTTCTAGGCGCTCAGTCCGGAACCGTGCGACTGCTGCGGTCGCAGGTTCGAATCCTGCCTCGGGCATGGATGTGTGTGATGTCCTTAGGTTAGTTAGGTTTAAGTAGTTCTAAGTTCTAGGGGACTGATGACCACAGATGTTAAGTCCCATAGTGCTCAGAGCCATTTTTGGTGCAAATGGCTCTGAGCACTACGGGACTTATTCGGGGGTCATCAGTCC
This sequence comes from Schistocerca serialis cubense, assembly GCF_023864345.2. Taxonomy (NCBI): domain Eukaryota; kingdom Metazoa; phylum Arthropoda; class Insecta; order Orthoptera; family Acrididae; genus Schistocerca; species Schistocerca serialis. The sequence continues at coordinate 362,028,958 of NC_064643.1, forward strand.
CTAGAACTTAGCACTACTTAAACCTAACTAACCTAAGGACATCACACACATCCATGCCCGAGGCAGAATTCGAACCTGCGACCGTAGCAGTCGCGCGGATCCAGACTGTAGCGTGTAGAATCGCTCGGCCACAACGGCGGGCTCCAACATATCCAACGAACAATTACGAACAAAATGACACCAGCAAGAAAATGACAAAAATGTCGGTAGAACACTTGCTTGCGAAAGGCGAAGGTCGCGAATACGAGACTCGGTCCGGCACACAGGTTTAATCTGCCAGGAAGTTTCATATCAGCGCACACTCGTCTGCAGAGTGGAAAATTCATTCTGAAAGCTACGTCTGTGTTTGTAGGTAGTTTGTTTCTAAGCAAAACTTTTACTTTTGCGTAAAACATAAAAACCACTGATTTTGATTCACACATTTTTCCTGCTATACAGTCTTTCTTATTCGGTTTTAAGGAAACAATTTGGCAAAAAATTTTCCACATCTAATAGTCTGAACTGACTTAATTTTCGTTATTACCCATATTTACTGTGGTAGTTTCCTAATATATAACCACTAGGCACATTTTGAACTTTCTTCAGTGTAGAACGTAGTCGCTGGCCAGTTTTGTCCACATTAGGTCATAGTCTGCTGCGTAGAAAATGTAAGTAACGTATTGGTACTGTTTCTGGCGGTGGAAAGAGCATGATACCTCTTTCCATTCTCCATAATATATAGGAGGATGCCAGGGTTGAGGTTTGCGGCAACGGGCCTCATGCGACGCTATTACCTCCTCCTATGTGAAATGGGGAGCTCCTCCGTGTCTCTACGTGTCAATTTTTTTAAAACTGTATGCTTCCGGATTTGAGGTCAAAAAGAGATTGAAAGCTGAATTCCAGTTACTTTTGCATGACTATCTGGACGAAGCCGGGAATGACTCTTTGGAATTTTCTAATTATCAAGGGCTACTTCCATTTCTTCAAACACAATGTCTATCCCTACACACAGTTCACCATCTAGTGACTGCTACACCATCGATGTTGATTGGTGTCATTTCAAATCCAGCAATGTTTCTTGTTAATAATCATCAACCTGAATGATATACTTCTTTGCGAAATTGAACAATTGCAGAAGTCATATCCTAGGTTTATTAGTTATTAACCATTATTTATACATGTACCTAATTGAATAAAGTACTATACTATGTGGTCTCACAAGAAAATAAACTTTTCATGATGGCATTTCAATGTCATTCACACACTTTCACAAATGTATCTTATTGTAATGAGTAGCTCCTCAGCAGAAGAAATAGGAAGGCAAAAATATGTCTCCTGTTTAGTCAGAGTAGCTGATACTAGGTGCTCCAAAAAGTGGAAATTATCTGGACTTAATCTGTAGATTTCGTGAAACTTGAAACTTTTCTTGTTGAGAGATCTCTCGAGAGATCACATCCATACTGTCAGATATGTAGAGCATTGTACAGCTGCGCCAAGTTCTCACTTTCATCTTTCAGTTTTTTGAGCTTTAACTAATGAGGACCAAAAAGAGCATCCCATTCAGAAGAGCATATCTTTGCAACTGAAACTGAAAAAGAAACCTGCTGATTCCTGTTGTCTTGTTGCTTGTCGAATGGCGAAACGCATCGCATATCGTGCCGCATATCGCGTCATCCCAGTGGGAACACGACTGTCGCACTGATAAACGTCGCGTCGCGCCGTCCTCATTGCAACGTGTCGTATCACACAATGTATCGTGTCAGCGTAATCCGCACCTCACGTGTCGCAATTACTAATTTGCCGTGGCTAGAGTACACTGTCCTGGAAAGTGCTTAAAAGACAGCACGGTCGTCCTTAACAGAGAAAACTAATTGAAGAGTGGGCACGTCAAATATTGTTAAGTCCCAAATCAGACACTTGTCAGAAGACTCAGAAAACAGTGTGTGTCTTTTTGTACGCAACTGTTTTGTATCCAAAAAAAATTATAAGGTATCCTGATAACACATAACTATACTGAGCCCCTGGTTACTGCCTCGGGCATGGATGTGTGTGATGTCCTTAGGTTACTTTGGTTTAATTAGTTCTAAGTTCTAGGCAACTGATGACCTCAGAAGTTAAGTCAGGCACTGTGTGACTTGCATCTTTCCCGCAAGCAGAAGAAACATCTGGTAGGAAAAAGATTTTCCAGTGATGCCACGTACACAGCGCTTTTCTAATGGCTCCGCGGGCGAGGAGGAAATTTCTATCGTTGAGGAACATTCCGAGAATTATTGACAGAGACTTGATGACGAAGTTAAACAATAGTATTATGTATATGTGTCGCTTTGACGCATAGAGCAGCATTCAATAGAAGTTATGTGACTTGCCATAATAGCCGGCCGGAATGGCCGAGTGGTTCTAGGCGCTACAGTCTGGAACCGCGCGACCGCTACGGTCGCAGGTTCGAATCCTGCCTCGGGCATGGATGTGTGTGATGTCCTTAGGTAAGTTAGCTTTAAGTAGTTCTAAGTTCTAGGGGACTGATGACCTCAGCAGTTACGTCGCATAGTGCTCAGAGTCATTTGAACCATTTGAACTTGCCATATAATGTGTAATACACCTTACGAAGTCCCTTCGTATTGTGGAGCACGGAAGTGCTAGGAAGACATGTTGCATTACCTTTGTCATCCATTACGAGCATTGAACAGCTTTCGTTATGCGACTGCACGAAGTGTTCGGTTCAATTAAGAAGAGATTTTCCTGAATCACTCCTTTCTTGGCGTGAATATTGGAGCAGTTTGCTTAGCAACCTATTTTCTCGCATCCTAGTACACTACTGGCCATAAAAATTGCTAAACCACGAAGATGACGTGCTACAGACGCGAAATTTAACCGACAGGAAGAAGATGCTGTGATATGCAAATGATTAGCTTTTCAGAGCATTCACACAAGGTTGGCGCCGGTGGCGACACGTACAACGTGCTGACAGGAGGAAAGTTTCCAACCGATTTCTCATACACCAACAGCAGTTGACCGGCGTTGCCTGGTGAAACATTGTTGTGATGCCTCGTGTAAGGAGGAGATATGGGTACCATTACGTTTCCGACTTTGATAAAGGTCGGATTGTAGCCTATCGCGATTGCGATTTATCGTATCGCGACGTTGCTGCTCGCGTAGGTGGAGATCCAATGACGTTAGCAGAATATGGAATCGGTGGGTTCCGGAGGGTAATACGTAACGCCGTGCTGGATCCGAACGGCCTCGTATCACTAGCAATCGAGATGACAGGCATCTTGAAAATGTAATCACATGTCAGTTCTAGTATAATATATTAGTCCAACGAATAACCGTTTATCATCTGCATTTCTTCTTGGTGTAGCAATTTTAATGGCCAGTAGTGTAACATCCTGGTGTAATTTAGAGTGTTAGGTCATGTGTACAGTATCTCAAATGAAACACAAAGTAGCCTCATAGTTGAAAGTCATGTCCACTGATATCTTCATAGTTTCTATAGTACTTTCTATAAAAAGAATTCAGCGAAATACAAAGTGTGTTGACATCTGTCAGACGGGATTTTTATAATATAGAGAATCTATTATCCCTTAAATCTATTTCAAGTTTGTAGAAGTCTTCAAAAAGTATTTAAAGTGCAATCTGCCAAAAACATTTTCCAGGTCACAACAGTTACAATTTTTTTTTCAATTCAGCTCTGTGCTTCTTTCTAAAATAACTCATAATATTATTATATTTAATTAGATTGTTTTCTTTTATTTAGCACAAATTTGTAATATCGGATACGTCGGTTAATCTTGAACTTTAGCGTTCATTTAACAATGTTTACTAGAATATAAGAATCGTGGGATAAGCCATGTGTCTACACGTCTACACAATAATTAGACTTTGTTGTTTATGGTAATAGTTTTTCTTTCTGTGTGTTCCACTGGGAGTGCTCACTTCTCATTCGCACCAATGTAGCTTCTAGATACCCTTTTACTTTAAGCATCTTTTGCATGACTTGTCATTACAATGGTCATTAGATCAGATATGTTGATCTAAAACCAACAGCGTAGCAGAGATATCTAAGGTGTCTCCAAATTAGTAGTCTAGATGGGGATAATCGGACACCGAATCTGTTCTATTCCTTGAATGAAAAAGTGATGCGGGAATCACGAAGAGAAGTTAAAACTATGTGGACTAGATGAATCACTAAAACCTGGCTGTGAACTCTAGAGTTTACTTGTCTGATGACCATGAGACTTTTTGGAGTTATTGTTACGGTTGCAAAAAATACCAGTTTTGTAACATGAATCAACAACAAAAACAGTCTTCTCTAAATTTTTCGCAAAAAGAAAAATTGATGACGAAAATTTTGAGTTGTAACAAATTCATATTTCCAGTGCTGAAAGCCCGAATTGTTTTCGTATTGCTTTTTCGAACCTTAATTCAAATCACAATGGTAAGGTTTTTCATCCCTTCCTGACATTAAACCACATTGATTGTGTCTTCTCTGTACCACATCTTTGGTTTTGGTTTATCTTTGTGGCAGTATAATCCCACAGTGTAATTTTTTGAATGTAACAGCATTCAGAGACATCAGAAGACTATGACAAACAACGGGAATTAAGTAACGAGATTTGATGCTGTGCAAATGGATTCTTTATTTATTCATTGCTTACTTAGCCTGACCACGTTAGATATACTGGGACGCTAAACAATATCTTGCGATCAAATTGGTTTCATTTCATAAATAAAAAATGTGCCACATAGAGATTCGTGTCCCGATACTTTCTGTATGTGGATAATGCGTTACCTGTTGTGCTACTGTACGGCGAAACATTAACTTTTCAAACGTACGAGTACGTGCTGAAAAGTAATGCCTTCGAATTTTTTATGTGAAAATTCTTAAGCTTTATAAATACAACAAACGTTATTTACATTCTACATCTTTTTTTTTCAAGTCTACATGTTTGCAGACCAGTGCCGCTAGAGGGTTCCGAATTCTGGCACGTAACACGATGGTGTGTAACGTAACCTCGATTGCGGTAATGAAACCAACCTTTACCTACTTTTCAGCCCAAATAATTGAGCCTCCTTCAGAAGATATACCTGAATCTATAATTTGTGTAAGAGGGCATGGTTAAGAAATAAAACTAAAACAGCCTGAATATTCTATTTATTTCTTAGACAAATAACAGATTCAGGTGTATATTCTGAAGAAGTCTCAATTACTTGGGCTGAAACCTTGGTAAAGGTTGGTTTCATTACCGCAATCGAGGCTGATAGTTTCTTATGTATAGGATTATCACGATTGCTGACTGTGCTGAAATGTTGGATGTACAATAACGTAACTATGTTGGTGTAGGAGAAACAGCTTGCTGTAATCCACACATGGAGCACCTTCTCTTTGAGCATGACGATTCCAGACTACACATGAGCGCTGCATCTGTAACAATCCGACGCCTTTTGTTCACTGTCGACGATCATTCTCCACATAGTCTTGAGTTGCTCCTATCCGATTTTCTAATTTTTCCAAAACTTCGAGAAGTTAATGTTGATAGTGCTGAAGCGGTAAAACGAGAGGTGAGGTTGCGGCTCTGTCAAGAAGATCAAACATTCCACAGTGACGTTATTAACAAATCCTCTCCGTAGGAGAAATGTGTTCATCGCCAGAGTGACTATGTTGAGGAGTAAATGTGTGCAATTGAAGAATAAAGGTGTAGAATTTTGATAACATTTGTTTTATTTGAAAAGCTTTAAGACATTTCACTTAAAAATTCGATGTCATTATTTTTCAGCACACTCCACGCAATATGTGCTTTACAAGGAATAGATAAATTTCATGTCACCTATCAAACACCCAATGAGACTTAGCATGCAACCTTATGGGTTAGTAGCTACTGATATTGTTAATGTCAAACAAAAGGACGTACAAATTGTTTGGGGTTAGAGTCGAATAAATGCAAAGAAGTGAGATAGTCTGTTTCACGTGTACGTTTTTATGGATACATGCAGGGAGAGAATGTGTGTAGACGGAGACAACAAACACAGTTATGGATGCGGAAAGGATTAAACCATGAACAACTTGCCTGAAAGTTATCAAACAAATATTTCAACATTTCCACGCCTGCAGGATTTGATTGTGACTGAGAAGTTACTTGTTATTACGTCTTGAAAGTGATTATCGTAGACCGAAATTAATTACCTTACACATTTTGTATGGAACTGTACTAAGTGTAAAAGAAATTGTGTGAGTGCGTGATGATTATTGAGGGTGCCTAACGTTTCTGGAGCTTTTCAGGTGGTGATCGGAACAAAACATGGCCTCACATACGTCAACTTCTCGCCATCATATCTTGACAAAGAGCAATAATTGGTGTGAAAGACATGGAAGCATAATCCTAAAAGAGAGCGCAGACAGCTGGTTGTAGTACAATGACTGCAGAACGACTGTAACGAGATGGACTCAACAAAACGGGGGGTGGGGGGTAGAGGGAGGGATATAGAGAGACGGAGGGTGCTAGAGGGATGAGGGGTTATGAGTGGTGAGTGAGGAAGTGAAGGAGGAATCTAACGAGACAGGTATGTGAATTGGAAGTTGGTGTAATGTGCACAAGGGATTGAAAGCAGCTATAAACCAAGAGACAATAACGTCATACCACCCTCCATTTTGAAAACTGGAGCACATTATTTTCCATAGCCGTATTTTTACTTTGCGGCTTCGTTTCTGATCCACTTCCCACAATAACCTATCCACTGCATCCGCTCTTTAGTTTCCAGTGTCATCAGAGTTAACAGTCTGCACTGGCATGGTATACAGACGACAGCCACAGCCAATTGGATTGGTGTTCTGGAAAAATATTCTTTGTGTTGTATGCACTCGTATATTTCTGTTTGAAACATGGTTTACAAATATTTAGGTGCACTCAGCCAGATTTGGCACAGAGGTTATCTAGGAAATGTTTGAAGAGAATAACTTACATCATAATAAAATGAATTCTCCTCCAAGGCATTCGTTTAAAAGCAGCTATATCCGAAATCGTTTCATTCTCTGCAGTGATTCATTCTGACAGAAAACACGCGGTTAGCATTGACATGTTGTTATTACACTTACGTACCATCAAATGTGCAGCCTCACATACTGTACGTACGGACTATTTGACGGATACTGTGCACATAATGACAGACGCTGCTGAGATTTCTGACCTATATACAGGTACTTCTATTACAAGATAAATCTGATTTGAGTAGAAAAAGTTTCTGTATTGTCTTCAATTACACTTTCAATTGATATAAAGCCTGTTTTAAAAGAATCCAATGAAATGTTTCAGGAAAGAAAACAATACATAACGTAATGCAGGAACATGGTGATACTGCGAATGGCGTTTAAAATTTGAGGAAACAGCTGACGCTACCATGTAATAACTGTCACCTGTTTATCACAATAAGGGTTCTGCCGCTGTCTTGTGGGAAGGAAGGAAAATTCCAAAATATGTGTGAATGAGATTGTTCTGTCAGCATTAGGTATGTAATGAAAGAAAATTCGCAGGTCTAGTCCTGTAACGTTACTAAATTTCAGTGAAGAAACGTGAAAACATTTATAATTATTTCCTCCCTTTAATACTCACCATCCCATCTGTCTTGCTAACGTGCCATAGCTTTCTGCTTAGTCTGAATAATGACACAGGACGCTGTAAGGAAAGAATTTTATTATCTTTTCCCAGATAAGAGGCTTACAGTTAATTGCAGCGTAAATAATTTAGGTCCCTCGTTCGTTCTCGCTTCCATCTTTCACGCCGCTTAATGTAGTGGATGTTTAGCTGCGATGGTAAAATTTAAATACTGCATTCTGGAAGAAGACTACCACTTTTAAATGAACGTTACTATGGAAGTTGATTTTTATGTAGAGTACTTTAAAATGATATGTTCGAAGTATTTTAGATGGTATCCAGAGAAATAGGATGCGGAAAAAACCGATTTCCCTGAATTTCTTATTATGGTAACATTTTAAACATATCGTTAATGAAACTCCAGTGGTGCCAAGCTGATACAATGTAACTAGCCTCTGCACATGACTCCACTACGGCAACCGTCTCCGGACAAGTACGTCAATTGGAATCTGGCGTCTGACATTATGGTAAGTAAGTACTCCACCCACTTGCGATTGAATTTTCTGTTTATCTTCTAATCTTAGCTGAACTAACAGCGCATACTTATTTGTATGTTTACCTACCAAGGCGAATAGGTGATGTACGGCTTGTTTTCACTGACGTATCTATTTCTCATTTCCTTTCTTTCACACTGAACTCATGTTGGTACGTATCGGTTTACTGTCACATTTTCCTTTGAGGGAGAAGATAATTAGTGCTGCGGGAGGGGGGGGGGATTTATGACGTTCTGGAGCGCCGTTCAAACAAGTCACTGGAGATAGATTACCCTCCTCACTTTGTTCACGAATTCACCACAATGATTAAACCTTTTCAGTATTTCGAAAGGCGAAGTAAAATAAGCTCTTACTGCAACCATCACATACGAAGGGAGCAACTTCGAGAAGTAAGTCACGCAGATCGCCCCACGCCTAGACGATGTGGTGCATTGTCTGAAGTGAGTTCATGTTCCTCGTTTCCTGTAGACACAGTTCGCTGCGGTACGGATAACAGGAGCATCACAGCGGGGGAGTGAGGAAGTGGAGCGGCAACTGGAAGTGTACTCCAAAATCGAAGTACGTGCTACAGTACGATTCTTTTGGGTAAAACATTTAAATTCCACACAAATTCGCACTGAAATTCAGGCGGTGTATGGACCAAGAGCAACGTTGCATCCTACCGTTGCGAAATGGTGCCAATATTTTCAGCAAGGCCATACAGACGTGGATGATGCTGATGGGAAAGGCAGGCCATTGACATAGGCCGCAGACGAGCGTCCGGGTAATCGAGGGTCTGATTCAGAGCAGTCGCAGATTATTAGACGTTGAAGGCGTTTACGACGATGTTCTCTAATGGTCCCTTGTCCAAGAAGCGGATTTCTATCGTCCGGGATCCGAACTATTGGTAGAACGTTCTCACCATTGATTACAGAGATCTGGTGGCTATATCGGGAAGCAGTCATGTGTCTGCGTCATTCAGACGTGTACAGCAGCGTTAAATAAATTCTAGTCGGTGTCCCATCGTACAGTTAGGTGAAGAAAGTAATGGGATAACGGTGTGCACATATACAGATGGCAGGAGCATCGCGTACTGAAGGTATAAAAGAGCAGTGCATTGGCGGAGCTGTCATTTGCATTCAGGTGATTCACGTGAAAAGGTTTCGAACGTGATTGCAGCCACTCGACGAGAATAAACACACTTTCAACGTGGAATATTTGTTGGTATTAGATGCATGGGACATTCAATTTCGTAACTCGTTAGGGAACTCAACATTGCGAGGTCCACAATATCCAGTGTGTACCGAGAACGCCAAATTTCAGGCATTACTTCTCACCACCGGCAACGCAGTGGGCGACGGCCAACACTTAACGATTGAGAGCAGCGGCGTAGGCATAGAATTGTCACTACCAACACACAAGCTACACTACGTGAAATAATCGCAGAAATGTGGCACGCACGACGAACGTGGCAACAGACGACCGACAGGAGTGTATTTGCTAACAGCGGAACATCGCTTGGAGCTCTTGTTCTGGGATCGTGATCATATGGGTTACACCTTAGACGACTGGAAAACCGTGGCCTTTTCAGATGATTCCCGATTTCAGTTGATAAAAGCTGATGGTACGGTTCGATTGTGGAGCAAATACCACGAAGCCACTTACACAGGTAGTCAACAAGCCAATGAGCAAACTGGTGCTCGCTCCACAATGGTGTGAGCTGTCTTTACGTGGAATGGACTGGGTCATGTGGTCCAACTGAACGTATCATTGACCGGAGATGTTTTTGTCAACAAGGAGACCATCTGGAGCAGTTCATAGACTTCATGTTCCCCTAAGAACGATACGCCACAGTTGTCCGTGATGTATTTGTAGAACATTCTGAACAAATACACTTCTCGGGTTTGCCGCCGGATCGTATTGTGTAACTCGCATGATATTTCATCGACTCAAGTGCTCGGCATCATTTGGTGATGGTAGCAGGAAGGCATTTTGCCATTCCTGGACGTCATAGTCAGAAGAAAAGGTGGTGGAACACTAGGACATAGCGTCTATCGCAAATAAACTCATACGGAACTATATTTGCAGGCCACAATTTGTCATCATCCGGCGCAAGGCGGTAGTGTCTTACGCTCTTTGGTGCATAGAGCACATGTGGTCTCAGATGTTGATAGTCTACCTGGCGAGCTACAACACCTAAGAACGGTATTCCAACAGAATGGCTATTCCGATAGGCAGATACGCCATGCATTCCGTTCAAGGTAAATTCTAAGCCAACAGCGTTTCTGCCTTATTTTGGTGGCATGTCCTCAAGAATAGAAAGAATCCTCAAAAGACACGACATCAAGTGTTTTCTTCCGTCCACCAGCAAAATTGAGGAATTTATAGTGCTCGTACAAAGACGACCTTGGCCTTCGTAAAATCCCATGCCAGTATGGAAAATGAGATATTCGGCAGACATGCCAAACCGTACAAGAACGTTGGGTTGAACGCCATCGTCCTACAAGCCTGGAGCAACCTAATAAACCTGCAGTAGTGCAGAAGTGCCTGGGCACGGGACACCGTATGTTTTACGAAAATTCTGAAATTTTATCCCCAGCGTCATCTTTCTGCGACTGTGTTGTTAGGGAGGCGGACAGGGATGTATGTTTTCAACTAAGCGACGCCTGATATCCACTGGCTACCATTAAAGAAAACAGGGAAAACAAGAACTTCCGATTCATCACGCGACGCAACGCACTACTGAGATTTAATTCAGCCGCTAACCGCAGGAGCGTCCGGCAGTACAGTCATTTCCCATAGCTCACCCGTGGATGGCCTTTCTGCGGCTCCCAGGAGGGGGCACCAGGAGCGCCGCTTTCCTCCAACTACGAGCGTCTTTCCGCGCACGCGTATTGCCTGCTCCCGGAATGATACATTCAGACGCCGTCGCGCGATTATCATCAGTCGAGCCTTGCAGTAGTGAGAGCAGCAGCTACCACCACCTGATGATGTCGAACAGTTGCATCGATGAAACATTGTGCAAGTTCCGCAGTACAATAAGGCGCAAACCCGAGAAGTGTATTTGCAACAGATTCGTAGGGGAAGCATGAAAAGTCACAACAGTCTGGATAATTAGAGAGAATAATTTTACCACCAAGATCGTCCGACGTGAATCCCTTAGAAAATTTTTGGGATATAATCGAGAGATCAGTTCGAGCACAAAATCCTGCACCGGTAACATTTCCGCAACTGTGGACGGCTGTAAAGGTAGCAAGGCTCTATAGTCTTGGAGGGAAGTTCCAACGACTTGTTGAGCCCATGCCATGTCGAGAGAGTGCAGTACGCCAAGCAAAGGGAGGTTCGACACGATATTAGTTGGTATACCAGGTCTTTTGTCATCTCGGTGTATACAAGAGGACAGAATGGAGTTATTCCAAAACGTCAGGAATAGAGGAATCGGTCTGCTCAGAAAATTCTACACATTGTTGAATCCATCTTCCAGCTACCGCCGTAGATTGGTAATACATTTTATAGGCCGTAGCTTCTCAATGTACTGGAATAGACTACTGTCATCTACAGTCAAGCGGTGGTACGCATGTACAGACGGCACGAAGAGTGCAGAACCACGCACGCGGTGGCTCCACACATACAATTTGCAATAGCTGAGTTGTGTCTAGTGACCGACGTGCCACTTCTAGAGGACCATCTTCTACGATAAAACCAGAAAAATTTGTGGGATAGGCAGAAAAATTCATCTGAGCCACAGCAGCTAGCTGCATAGACAGATGCTACTGGTACAAACAAATCGGATGAAGAAGGAGGCAGTTACTACTAACGTACAACAAAAAATAAATAAACAAATAATTCTAATAAAGACATAGCCCTGTTGTGAATTCCTAAAGTAGCCTGAGAATTATGCACAACTCGACGAAGACCCGTCGCATGAATGTTGAATCTTGCTAGCGACGGTACGTGGGGTAGCACACTGACATAAGCGACTGCGACAAAGGGAAGATGGCCAGGCGACTGCGAACTGTGCGAGTGTTCACGTGCTGTTGTGAGCATCTATGGAAAATCGTTGAAGAACGGTGAAGTCGGAAGTAAGCGATGAGGTCTTTCACGTTCGCAGAACGTGAAGAACCGAGGATTACCCGTTCTGTAAAGGCTGATAGGTGGCGACCTGTGGGATTTCCGATGACAGTGTACAATGTCTGGTGGAGGCAAGAGTGCTTCGGAGCACACAGTTCAGAGCTAATTTTTGGACAAGGGGGCAGCAGGCGGCCCCTACGATTCCATTTTGATCCCACGATATAGTCAGTTACGCCTGCAGTGGTCACTTAGATTTGGACTGTGCGTAAATGGAAGCTTGTCGCTTGGTCGCATGAATCGCTTTTCTTGATAAACATGGTCGACGGCAGTGTCCAGATATTCCGTCATTCATTGTAGAATGAAGATCCAGTATGATTAGGCACATGTTCGTCAGACCAACAAGCTTATAAATTCAATCGAATATTCACAAATGATTTGACACCCGGCGTTAATGCTTTTTGTTTGGGTGAGGTACGTCACATAGTGAATATAAAGTTGTTCTCTTGCACAACCACCGAGTGACACGGGTCTGAAATTGCAATAACTTTAATCGTTCATCATGTCTCTACGTAGGGCGTGGTATGCTCCAATTCCGTAAGCTGCGCGCACAATGGGTAGACTGGCAGGTGGCTTTCGAGTCAGACGTTTTGAGGGGTATGAACACCTTTTGCAGTGCATTGAACAATAAACTGAGGTCCTTGCAAGAATTTTCACTGTCGCCAACATGAGGCTAAGAGAGTAATGCCTGAGCGCTACACGTAACCGGAAGTTTATTAGCATCACATCGAACTCAGGCCTTCTCCACCTCGGTAGCTACACGGTAACTGCAGATTGCCAATCGCAGGAGCCTGGGATCGATTCCCGGCGAGATCGGAGATTTTCTCTGCTCGGGTAGTGCGTGTTTTGTTGTCCTTACGGTCATATAACCGTATCTGGCAAGAAAATCGTCTACAGTGTGCTGTCGTATTGCCTTTCCATTAGTGAGATCGCTGAATAGACACGAACAGAAAGCCAGTCAATTGAAACAGAAGTAATGATAATAATAATAATATCTCAGCCCTCCTAAAAACAAACTTTGGCCTGCAATCAAACTGAAACGAAGTGGTCTATTCACCGCTGATATTCTGTTACGACATCACAGCACGTATCCCCTTATGGCCGGGTAGCAGTTTCAACAGTGGCAGGCCTTGTGGCCGAATGTGTTCCGCATCCAAAATATCCGCCATCGGTTTTCACGAACAATTTTCAAAAATTTCGACTACTCGAATAAACGCTCGACTTCAAGCAATTACAGTCTCATGAAGAGTTACACAAGACAATGGTCGAGTGGCTACGTGGACTTAGAATTTTTTCCCTGTGAGAATGAAAACGCATGGAAAATTGGATTAAGTGTCGTAGTATTAAGTGTCGTATCCCCAGTACGGATATATGCAGTTTTTATTTGTTTATCCTCATAACTGCCAACGTGCACATCTACATCAACATCGCAAGCCAGCCTAGATGTGTCGCGGTTGTTATTCCTGTTACCACTATCTGGTCCTCCTTTCCCTGATCCTCTCGTGACTTGTGCACGGGAAGAATAATTCTGATAAGCCTCAGTACGAGCTCCAATTTTCTGACGCGTCTGGGAAGAACTAAATGCATCTCTACTCTTTTTGGAAAGTGCGTTCAAGGTATTTCAACTCCAGATATCTCCGTGGCGTCGGCAACTGTAGTTCGATGAGCTTCTACGTGAAGCTCTCGTGCCAACTATTACGTTAACTCATATTTTTAAGCGTCCGAGACTGATGAGAAATACTCAAGAATTGGTTTAGAAAGTGTTTTGCAAGCAACTTCGTTCTTGGATGAATTCCATTTGCTTATGGTTCTCCCAAATAATCTCAGCCCGGCATCTGTATTTTTTTACAATTTCTTTTACGTTGTTAATATACCTTACGTCGCTCTGGATTGTAGCTCCTAAGTATTTTACAGGAGATACTGTTTCCAGGCGTTTGTCACCAGTGGTGTTGTAAACCGCCCCCCTCTCCTTCCCTCCCCCGTGGTGTTCGATACAGATAGCGTGTGTGCGTGTGGCTGTCTAATGTCTCCGAAATGGAATTCTCACATCTAGAAATGATTAAGATGACCCTGCAGTTGACAACCTACACTTAAAGATTTCCACAAAATGAAGTATAGTGATGCGGTTTTATTTCAGTTCAGTTAATCACATCAAACCAATCACTTCTGTCGGGGCGCAACTTCTACTTGGATAGTGTAAATTACTATTTTTCAAATACCGTGTAGAGTGCAAAAAATTGTATAGAGATGAATTGTACAATGTCAGATTATATGGTACGTGTAATATCGAAATTCACAAAACTCTGTTAAAGCCGTCCCCACCGCCTCCCCAATTATTAGACGGACACAAGCCGGCTGATACCGATTAGCAGTGATCACAGAAGTCGTTTCAGAAAACGCTCAGTGGGCAAGCAAATGGAACTCAACAAGTTTACTGTGAGTGTTTCCCTATGTGCTGAACCCGAGAGCGCATATCACCTACTGAAGTACAGACAGCAGTTGCACTGCACTGATGATCTGGCAGCTGTGCAAACGACGTACGTGGCATAACTGCAATTCCATAGCTACACGATGGACACAGTTTGCTGTCAGGAAACTCCTAGTTTTTGTATGTCCATACTTCTCAATAAAGGTTTGAGGGACTTTGGCTGTTCACTTATGTAATAAAATGGAACACCTGCAGCCGTCCTTTAGATATTATTTATTATATAACTACCAGTTTCGGTGATACAATCTTCAGGTCTTAGCTGACACTGAGGGGGTGAACTCCGTGAATGGCCAATATATATGAATAGGTTTCCGTACACTGTAATAGCGATGATGTCTTTACAACCTAATATAAACATAAATCGAAAGACTATTAAATGGATTGTGGCAAAATACTGCCTCCGTACAGTGTAACCAAATACCAGCGGACCTCTTCACCTTATCAATATGCGACATTAATTTGCCCTCTGGGTCAATTGACAGATCTAGCAGCAATCGTCGATCTTCTACAGGTCTTTCTGCACACCGCTATGATCTTCTGACGTTGCAACCTTCGTACAGACAACAGCATTGGATGCACGTAGCCTTTCAGAGCGGCCAAATTTATCAACTATAGTCCTATCCCTGAACGATGGAGGTTCGCGCATGTCGAGGCACAGACGGGAATGGCATTGTTGACGACTGCAACCGACAGTTGCGGTACGCGCACGAGCATACGTTCCGCTTGAAGGAAGCGTATCCTGCAAATTATCTCTCTCGCTTGCTTATGCAGCATTTATCACTTACCACCACCATCAGCAATGACAACTCGCAACATATTAAATATAAATTCACTACACTACTCGCTACGATCATATTTAATTCTTGCATTAGCTACGGCATTCAGAACAGAGCGCTCAGAACACTAGTGAACGATTTTTGGCTGTCGGAGTATGCGTGACGTAGGTGCGCAGAACAAGCCTAAACTAGACCGTCATCGTTCTTGACTCCAAATATAGATCATTAATATATCTTGGAAGCAGTAACGATCCTATAACTCTCCTTCGGGGTATTGCTTGTGACCACTACTTCGATATCAGATCGAATGTGCGAGATAATCTCTTTGTCTGCAGCTAAGCAATCGCCTCCTTCGTGTCTCGCTAGGGGACATGCGCGCTTTGAGTCACGCCGCCTTACCGGCGGAATAACCTCGCTCACAGTCGTTGACCACCGGTCAATGGAGGATGGCTATCGAGGGGCAAGTTTGTCACTTATGTGGGACATGGACGCTACAAGCAACTCTCTTTCAGGGAGTGTGTGTTGCTCATCTATCAGTTTACATGCCTGAGAAATATGTCGCTTAGTTTAAGTGGAATACAGCGTTGGTATTGCATCTGGTGTCTGATGTATACAGAAATCGGGGACATTGTGTAATGGCTGAACCATATGACCTGCCTGGTGAACACCTTAATGTGTAGCCTGTACAAGCCACTGTTGAGAGCTGTCTGCCGTGCTGTAGGGTTCGTTATAACGTGTGTTTTAGGCTTCATTTACCACCGTTGTTATTGAAAAGGAGTATACCGGTCATATTAACTTACATTGGTATATTTTGTATGTCACTGTTATTTCTGTCAGTTGGTTTTGTGCCCTGTTGATTATCTGATGAGCTGGTTCTGCAATCTATCGCGTTCTCGGCATAAATGCAAGTTTAATTTTCCTTAGTTCAAGCGTTTTGAGGATTCTCGTTTAAATTATATTTACTCGTGTAGACTGTGTTATGGAATTAGCCTTAACAATTTCAATTTAAAATCGAACTATGTACATTGGTATTCTTGTCTATAGGTTTTGAGTCAAGTTTGCAATTTATCAGTACTATTTGTGGTTGCTTTGAAAATGAGGGTTAATTTTTCTATCTATTGTTGAAGCCAGCTAGGCGTTGTTCTTAAATTTTATTTATACATTTGTTTCACAACATTTTCCACGGCGGCTCATTGTCTGTTCTGATGTGATAACTAAATGTTTATTCATGTTTTGTTTACTGTTACGGAATTTTTTTTAATTGAAATGTTCATCTCTCTGTTTTGGTTCATGCTCTGCTTTATTTAATCTACGTTGAAACAGAACAGCCGGACTATAGTTAACCGTTTGATATTTCAAATTAAATTGCTCGGTTTATCCATCTAAAATTGTATTGTCCATTTGCTAATACTCATTTGAGTGTTTCAAACTTCATGCGTTAAAGAAATACATAATAACTATTTGGAGTACCCTTTCCAAAAAAAAAAAAAAAAAAAAAAAAAAAAAAAAAAAAAAAAAAAAATTGACTTTTCTGTTTCAAATGTTATGTTTTCCTGAGTTGGTGCATTACCTATATCAGCTCCTCATCTGCTACCGTACGCCCTAAGAAAAAATTACGTATGTATGCACCACGATAGAGTTACGCAGATTGTTATTTGTGCAAGTATCGAAGGAAAATGCAAAATTGTAAGCTTTGGCGACCGATAGATGAGTACGTGACGCTGCAGCGCAGTTTCAACGCATAGCAGGCAAGGATGTAAACAGGGAAAGTCTTTGCTAATTCCATTTCGTGTACCCACTCACACAGTAACTATGCCTCGCAGACAGGCGCGTCAACAACATAAGCAAATGCCAACATTTGAGATAGAACGTGTAGAAGGGCTCAAAGAACCCGGTTGGAGTAATCAGCAAATCGCTCGACATTTGAATAGAACCGTCGCCACTATTCGACGGTAATGGAAGGAACGGGTGAACTATGGCTGACAGGAGTGTCAAGAAGGAAGCGCTCGGTCCAGAGAGCCGATAGAACGTTAGGACAGAACAATCGTCAGAGATGCGCTCAGAGCACCGGTTTCATCATCATAGATCCGATGAGCAACTGATGCTCCAGGGACCACAAGGGGACTGGCCTCACGGAGCTCCTGGAGCTGACTGCCTCTGTCCTCTGTACACCAACAAACCAGTTTGGTGTGGTGTCGGGCCCATTGATCCAGAAAAATCATTCACTGGGGTATAATTGTCTTCAGTGATCAGTCTCGCTTCAAACTGAGTCCCAACGACCACTGAAGACGCCGCAGACAGCGGTGGGATAACAACCTGACTGTCGCCAACCATAAGGCCCGACAACGAGGAGTGAGAGTCTCGAGTGTCATTTCACTTCAATTTATAGCACGACCTCTTTGGTTGTCAACTGCAACACACTTAAGCACAGCGGCACGACAACTTTATTCTACATCCAGTTTTGTTGCCCTTCATGGCAAGCCATCCTGGGCTTACATTTCAGCAAAATAATGCCCGCCCGCTCGCGTTGAGGTCTTCTGCCGCTTACCTTCGTGCTTGCCAAACCCTACCTTGGGCAGCAAGGTTGCCGGACCTTTCTCATGAAGTAATAAGTGCTATCGACAGGGGATGTCAAATTGATTCCATATTTTTAGATTTCCAGAAGGCTTTCGACACAGTGCCTCACAAGCGTTTTCTAACCAAACTGCGTGCCTACGGAGTATCGCCACAGTTGTGCGACTGAATTCGTGATTTACTGCCAAAAAGGTCACAGTTAGTAGTAATAGACGGAAAGTCACAGAGTAAAACAGATGTAATAACCGGCGTTCCACAAGGAAGTGTTGTAGGTCCCCTAGTGTTCCTGATCTATATTAACGACATAGGAGACAATCTGAGTTGCCGTCTTAGATTGTTTGCAGATGATGCTGTCATTTACCGTCTTGTAAAATCATCAGATGATCAAAACGACTTGCAAAATGATTTAGATAAGATACCTGTATGGTGCGAAAAGTGGCAATTGACCCTGAATAAGGAAAAGTGCGAAGTTATTCACATGAGTTCTAAAATAAATCAGCTAAATTTTGATTTCGCGATAAGTCACACAAATCTGAAGGGTGTAAATTCAACTAAATACTCAGGTATTGCAGTTACAAATAACCTAAATTGGAACGATCACATAGATAATATTGTGGGTAGAGCAAACCAAAGACTGAGTTTCATTGGCAGAACACTTAGAAGGTGCAACAGGTCTACTAAAGACACTGCTTACACCACGCTTGTCCGCCCTATTCTGGAGTATTGATGTGCGGTGTGGGACCCGCATCAGGTGGGACTGACGGATGACATCGAAAAAGTACGAAGAAGGGCAGCTCGTTTTGTATTATCGCGAAATAGGAGAGATAGTGTCACAGATATGATACTTGAATTGGAGTGGCAATCATTAAAACAACGTCGTTTTTCGTTGCGACGGGTCTTCTCATGAAATTTCAATCACCAGTTTGCTCCTCCGATTGCGGAAACATTCTTTTGGCACCCTCCCACATAGGGTGAAATGATCATCACGATAAAATAAGAGAAATCGGGGCTCGCACAGAAAAACTCAAGTGATGGTTTTTTCCGTGTGCCGTTCGAGAGTGGAACGGTAGAGAGACAGCTTGAAGGTGGTTCATTGAACCCTCTGCCAGCTACTTTATTGTGAATAGCAGAGTAATTTCATAGATGTAGATGTAAATCTCTCCCAAATGAGAACATCTGCAGCATAATGGGCAGGATCCTCCAACCAGTTCGGGATTTTGTGGAATTCAGCAGGATATCCCTCAGGGAGGCATCCAACAACTTTGTCAATCAATGCATACCAAAGTAACCGCTTGCATATGGTCCAGAGGTGGACCAACGCGTTATTCACTTCCTCAACTTGTGATGCGCTCCTTCTGTTGAATAAATCATCACATTTTTCTGAAATTGAACTCATTTGTTTCTCTGCACAGGTATATAGCACCTACTGATTTCCGTCCCATT